>NC_045501.1:2711149-3925141 GCF_009650955.1 Corvus moneduloides | reverse complement strand
CTCCTCTCCTCTCCTCTCCTCTCCTTCCTCTCTTTTTCTCTTCCTTTTCATTTCCTGTCAGCACCGCTCAATGCCAGCCCTAGTGGGACCTGCTGGCCTCCTTCCCTCTGCAGGCCGGCCAGATGGACACCCCCACTGCATCTTAGCGGCTGCTCCCGGTGCCCTCTGTGAGCCTCCTCCTTTTCTTCTTTTGACTCAATAAAGTTGGTTTTGCATTCAAACTTTGGCCTCTGATTTCTCCTTCTTCCTGTTGCAACTCTGCCTGTTTGCCCATTGGAAAAAGTGGAGGGAAGCTGAGCGCTGTGGAATCCCGGCAGTGCAATTTTCTTTGTTCCCTTTCTCTTGGAGCTGACAAAGATGTGCCTCACTGTGAGGCTGCTGAGGCACTGTAGGAAATTGCCCAGAAAAGTTTTGGATGCCTCAGCCCTGGAAGTGTGCAAGGCCAGGTTGGACACCTCTTTGATCAACCCGCTTTAGTGGGTGGCGTCAGTGCCCGTCTGCTGAGGGCAGCGGGAGTGGAAATAAATGATCTTTAAGTTCCCTTCCAGCCCAGACCATTTCTAATGACATACGCTTTCACAGAGGCATCATCCAGAGTGACAAATGTGCTCAGTGTTGGGCAGCGCTGAGTCCCCTTTGGACACCCTTGGAACTGACTCAGTCAGACGCGGCGGGAGACGCTGCACTCCTCCCACAGAGCCCATTCCTGCAGCCTTATTTACAAAGTTGGCCTTCCTGAGCACCCACTACACATGAGGAAGCCCTGCTTCCAGGGAAGTGGCCAGCCATCACTTGCTGAGGGAAGTTGGACATAAAATTATTTATTTTTCTGCTTTTCTCATACACGCATAACGCTTTGTGTTTGCTTTAGCAAACTGCCTTGTAACAAGCTCCAAGTTGTTTCTCTTTTATTTCCTCTTCTCTGTCCACTGCACGCATGGGATTGATAGAGTGGCGTCGTGAGCACCATCCATGCAGCCAAGGCCAACCTTGGGACAGCTGGTCATCCAGCCCAGGGCAAGAGCAGGAAGGGAGCTGCAGAAGCGGGCATGGGCTGTTGGCCAAAGGGAGACGTATTAGAGGGAAGCAAGACCACAAAGCATATCTGAGCCACTTCCCGAATGCTCCAGAACACCAGGCTGCACATGAAAACTCATGTGCTCTCACGCAGAGATGAGGGAGAGAGGTGCATGTGTACAAGAAGAACAAGAGTGATGCCCTGAGAACTTTGCCACAACCAAACCCACAGGAATGACACAGGTTCACCTCACGTGCCCGCATGGAATGCCACCAGACCATGATGCGAGCATTCTGCCGACTCTGACGTGTTTATGTCCTGGAAATACTTAGGCCTCTCATCCCGGCCCTAACAGAAGTCTTCACACAGGAACGCACACGGCAGAAGCCAGGAAATGAGAGGCCGCAGTGCAGGAAACCAGGACACAGCGCCTGCCATTAGCTGGGATGGTGCACATTTGCCATGAGCTGGTCACAAAATTATTACTTCCACCAAGGTGCTACTGGGCCTGAGGCAGTGCAGGACTGCTATAAAAGGCAGCCCAAGTCTCTGCTCTCGCATCCACTTCTCTCACCTCCTCCTCAGGAATCAGGTGAGTGGGAAGCCTCCAGTCCTTCTCCTCCTTCTCTCCTCCTGCTTCCAGACCAGCTCTTTCCTGGCTGGAGGTCTCAGCTGATCGAGGCTGTCAGAGCCCAGGGCTGGCAGCTGCTTCTGCTGGGAGGAAGGCAGGGGGGAGAAGGTCTTGTGCAGAGAGAGGCTGGGACTTGGCTGAGGTTGGCTCCTGGGCTTTGAGGTGGGCACTGCAGTGTGGGCCAGGAGGTGCCTTGGCTGCAGGGTGCTTGGGGGCACTGCTGCTTCTCAAGCGTCCTTACATTCTGCTTCCTCCCTGCCCTCTGTGCCAGGTGCACCTGTGACCCCGAGCCATGTCCTGCAACCCTTGCTGCCAGCCCTGCGGCCCCTGCCCGCTGGCCAACAGCTGCAATGAGTGCTGTGTCAGGCAGTCCAGAGCTCCACCGTGGCCATCCAGCCCTCCCCAGTGGTGGTGACCCTGCCCGGGCCCATCCTCAGCTCCTTCCCACAGAACACCGTGGTGGGATCCTCCACCTCCGCTGCCGTTGGCAGCATCCTCAGCTCTGGCGGAGTGCCCATCAGCTCCGGGGGCTTTGACATCTCCTGCATCACCAGCGGCTATGGCGGCAGATGCTGTCCCCCCTGCTAAATCTGCTGGCAAACATCCTCGAGCAAGAACCTCCACGACCTCAGAACTTGGGGCTGACTGAAGATGGATCTTGGGAACAACGGATTTAACCCCTTGGATTACTGCTGTTTTCTTCCACTCTCTTCCCCTCCCTCCCTCCCTTTCCTGTCGGCACCACTCAATGCCAGCCTACTGGGACCTGTTGGCCTCCCTCCGTTCCTCTGCAGGCCAGGCAGACGGACACCCCCACTGCACCTCAGTGGTTGCTCCTGGTGTCCTCTCTGAGCCTGTTCTTCCTTAGACTCAATAAAGTTGTTTTGCATCCAAACCTGGGCCTCTGCTTTCTCCTTCCTTGTGTGGCAACTCCTCCAGTGAGCTCAGGGCAAAAGGTGAAAACAGCAGAGGGTGGACACTTCACGGTGGACTTTAATTTCTGCCTTTTCCATTGGAGCTGACAAACACATCCCTGGCTTCTCCAAAATGGTGACCAGCAGGAGAGGATGATGTTAAAAGGTCACCGGTGAGGGAATGGCAATCAGCAATGCCTGGGGATAGTCCACAACGTCCTCTCTTCAAACAGCTCCCTCACAATAAGCCTTCTGCCCACCTTCTGTCCAGACACGCAGGGCTGAGGGGTTTCACTGGCTCAACCAAGCATGAGAACAGAGCCAAAATCCTCCTCACATCGTGCTGGCAGCTGCCACTTTTTCCCCTTCTGGGTGTGCGAGAGAGCAAATCTTCCACCTTCTTGCCTCCACCTCCCAGACATGGTCAAACTCTTTTCTCCACATGCCTCGTGCTCTTTGACAGCATCCTTCTCCCATAGCTCCTGGCTCAGGACAAAGGCCACGGTGGCCACCAGGACTCCCCCATCCCCACAGAGCCACCAGAACCCGGTAACCTCCAAGTTTCTCCATGAGGCAGGAGCAAGGACCCCGGGAAAGAGCGGAGTGTCCCAAGGCTGCCTGGAGGCAGCATCAAAGGGATGGCCTGGCTTTGGGACTGTCCTCGGTGTGCCGTGAGGGCCGTGGCCCTCTCCAGGTCCCTGCCGATAACGTGGGGCTGAGTGTGTGCGAGTGGCTGGCACTGCTGGGCAGGGAAGTCCCGACGAGGCTTGCAATGGCTGGGCTGAGACGTGAGCTCAGGCACAGCTGTGGACACACACACACACACAGACACACAAACGGGCACTGACACATTGCCAGCCTGCCCAGGTGTGCACAGAGATGAACCCAGACGCACAGACCCCAGCAAACGTGCACAGGCGCACGGGCAGGGGGCTGCACACAAGTGCTCTGCCCTGTGCACAACCATCCCCGTGTAGGCCAGAGGCTCTCAGGGGGTGTTCCCACGAGTGCACAAGCCCAGGGATGTGCAGGCACTCGCACACACTGGGGCACAGCCACGCTGCCACGCACATTATTGCGGGCAGCACATGGGGCACAGGCCATGGCAAGGGATGTGACTCAGGAGCTGCTGGGCAGCTCCCAGCCAGAGCAGGGACACAGCACTCCAAGCAGGACAGAAGCTCAGGCAGCAGTGCTACAGGAGTCTCATGGATTGTGCAGGCCGAGGAGGAAGGCAAAGAGCTTCTACCCCATGGGAAAAGCACACAGGGGAACCCTTGGGCGACAATTCAAAGAGCAGAGGGCTGGGAGCAGATGAGGCCCTTCCAGTCAGCAGGAATTAGAAAAAATCTGGCAGGGACAAATCACCAGAGTGCCCCAGGCTGGCATCACCTGCCTCCTTGGCATCCCTTCTGCAATTAATTCATAATTTCATAATTTCTGCACACCAACACATCCTTGCCCTCAGGAAAACTGGAATCTCACATACCAGCTCTCAGAAGAAGTGTCCGTGAGGGAATGGGAATGATGTAGGCCAGGAAACGCAAAGTCATGTTAGAGGGAACCAGCAAGTCATGCCATACCATTCCCAGAGATCTTTCCATTCATTGGGATCACACAGGAAATTTATCACTCAGGCAGCACGGACTTGGAGCCCTGAGGCACTGTGGGGCCAGCATAAAAGGCAGCCTAACTGGTGGCTGTCTCATCCACTTCTGTCACCTCCTGCTCCTTGGGAACCAGGTGAGTTGGAAGCCCTTTTCTCCTCCACCCTCTCTAGGACAGGGTTGAGCTTTCCAGCCCTTGTTCCCACTCCTTGTTCTTCTGGGGTGTTCTCCGATGGTGCTCGTGTGGGCAGAGGGGAGAGCGTGTGTTGTGGCCAGAGGCTGAGGCTGGGCTGAGGTGCTTCTTTGCATCCAGGCTGGGCAGCAGCACGGCTGGGGCTGGCTGAGCTCTGAAGGAGCGTGCTGGGCTGAGGCCCAGGATCCCCAGTTTGGGCCCGCACAGGCTGGAGCTGCGCAAGCAGCAGGGGCCTTGTGTTGCTGGGGGTGCCTTGCGGGCTGTGTCTCAGGTGTGCGTGTGCTCTGCTTCCTCCCTGCCCTCTGTGCCAGGTGCAGCGCCAGGCTTGAGACATGTCCTGCCCTGAGAAGTGCCAGCAGTGCCGGCCCTGCAACCCTTGCTGCCAGCCCTGCGGCCCCTGCCCGCTGGCCAACAGCTGCAATGAGTGCTGTGTCAGGCAGTGCCAGAGCTCCACCGTCGTCATTGAGCCGCCTGCTGTGCTGGTGACCCTGCCCGGGCCCATCCTCAGCTCCTTCCCACAGAACACCGTGGTGGGATCCTCCACCTCCGCTGCCGTTGGCAGCATCCTCAGCTCTGAAGGAGTGCCCATCAGCTCCGGGGGCTTTGACATCTCCTGCATCACCAGCGGCTATGGTGAAAGATGTTGTCGTCCCTGCTAAAGCTGCTGCCACCACCAACATCCTCAGGCAAGAACCTCCACGACCTCAGAACATGCTGCTGGACTGAAGACAGAACTTTAAGACTCTGGATTTAGAGCTTCTGCCTATTGTTTCCTCTCCTCTCCTCTCCTCTCCTCTCCTCTCTTTTTTCTCTTCCTTTTCATTTCCTGTCAGCACCACTCAATGCCAGCCCTAGTGGGACCTGTTGGCCTCCTTCCCTCTGCAGGCCGGCCAGATGGACACCCCCACTGCATCTTAGCGGCTGCTCCTGGTGCCCTCTGTGAGCCTCCTCCTTTTCTTCTTTTGACTCAATAAAGTTGGTTTTGCATTCAAACTTTGGCCTCTGATTTCTCCTTCTTCCTGTTGCAACTCTGCCTGTTTGCCCACTGGAAAAAGTGGAGGAAGCTGAGCGCTGGAATCCCGGCAGTGCAATTTTCTTTGTTCCCTTTCTCTTGGAGCTGACAAAGATGTGCCTCACTGTGAGGCTGCTGAGGCACTGTAGGAAATTGCCCAGAAAAGTTTTGGATGCCTCAAGCCCTGGAAGTGTGCAAGGCCAGGTTGGACACCTCTTTGATCAACCCGCTTTAGTGGGTGGCGTCAGTGCCTGTCTGCTGAGGGGCAGCGGGAGTGGAAATAAATGATCTTTAAGTTCCCTTCCAGCCCAGACCATTTCTAATGACATACGCTTTCACAGAGGCATCATCAGAGTGACAAATGTGCTCAGTGTTGGGCAGCGCTGAGTCCCCTTTGGACACCCTTGGAACTGACTCAGTCAGACGCGGCGGGAGACGCTGCACTCCTCCCACAGAGCCCATTCCTGCAGCCTTATTTACAAAGTTGGCCTTCCTGAGCACCCACTACACATGAGGAAGCCCTGCTTCCAGGGAAGTGGCCAGCCATCACTTGCTGAGGGAAGTTGGACATAAAATTATTTATTTTTCTGCTTTTCTCATACACGCATAACGCTTTGGGTTTGCTTTAGCAAACTGCCTTGTAACAAGCTCCAAGTTGTTTTCTCTTTTATTTTCTCTTCTCTGTCCACTGCACACATGGGATTGATAGAGTGGCGTCGTGAGCACCATCCATGCAGCCAAGGCCAACCTTGGGACAGCTGGTCATCCAGCCCAGGGCAAGAGCAGGAAGGAGCTGCAGAAGCGGGCATGGGCTGTTGGCCAAAGGGAGACGTATTAGAGGGGAAGCAAGACCACAAAGCATATCTGAGCCACTTCCCGAATGCTCCAGAACACCAGGCTGCACATGAAAACTCATGTGCTCTCACGCAGAGATGAGGGAGAGAGGTGCATGTGTACAAGAAGAACAAGAGTGATGCCCTGAGAACTTTGCCACAACCAAACCCACAGGAATGACACAGGTTCACCTCACGTGCCCGCATGGAATGCCACCAGACCATGATGCGAGCATTCTGCCGAATCTGACGTGTTTATGTCCTGGAAATACTTAGGCCTCTCATCCCGGCCCTAACAGAAGTCTTCACACAGGAACGCACACGGCAGAAGCCAGGAAATGAAGAGGCCGCAGTGCAGGAAACCAGGACACAGCGCCTGCCATTAGCTGGGATGGTGCACATTTGCCATGAGCTGGTCACAAAATTATTACTTCCACCAAGGTGCTACTGGGCCTGAGGCAGTGCAGGACTGCTATAAAAGGCAGCCCAAGTCTCTGCTCTCGCATCCACTTCTCTCACCTCCTCCTCAGGAATCAGGTGAGTGGGAAGCCTCCAGTCCTTCTCCTCCTTCTCTCCTCCTGCTTCCAGACCAGCTCTTTCCTGGCTGGAGGTCTCAGCTGATCGAGGCTGTCAGAGCCCAGGGCTGGCAGCTGCTTCTGCTGGGAGAAGGCAGGGGGGAGAAGGTCTTGTGCAGAGAGAGGCTGGGACTTGGCTGAGGTGGCTCCTGGGCTTTGAGGTGGGCACTGCAGTGTGGGCCAGGAGGTGCCTTGGCTGCAGGGTGCTTGGGGGCACTGCTGCTTCTCAAGCGTCCTTACATTCTGCTTCTCCCTGCCCTCTGTGCCAGGTGCACCTGTGACCCCGAGCCATGTCCTGCAACCCTTGCTGCCAGCCCTGCGGCCCCTGCCCGCTGGCCAACAGCTGCAATGAGTGCTGTGTCAGGCAGTGCCAGAGCTCCACCGTGGCCATCCAGCCCTCCCCAGTGGTGGTGACCCTGCCCGGGCCCATCCTCAGCTCCTTCCCACAGAACACCGTGGTGGGATCCTCCACCTCCGCTGCTGTTGGCAGCATCCTCAGCTCTGGCGGAGTGCCCATCAGCTCCGGGGGCTTTGACATCTCCTGCATCACCAGCGGCTATGGCGGCAGATGCTGTCCCCCCTGCTAAATCTGCTGGCAACATCCTCGAGCAAGAACCTCCACGACCTCAGAACTTGGGGCTGGACTGAAGATGGATCTTGGGAACAACGGATTTAACCCCTTGGATTACTGCTGTTTTCTTCCACTCTCTTCCCCTCCCTCCCTCCCTTTCCTGTCGGCACCACTCAATGCCAGCCTACTGGGACCTGTTGGCCTCCCTCCGTTCCTCTGCAGGCCAGGCAGACGGACACCCCCACTGCACCTCAGTGGTTGCTCCTGGTGTCCTCTCTGAGCCTGTTCTTCCTTAGACTCAATAAAGTTGTTTTGCATCCAAACCTGGGCCTCTGCTTTCTCCTTCCTTGTGTGGCAACTCCTCCAGTGAGCTCAGGGCAAAGGTGGAAACAGCAGAGGGTGGACACTTCACGGTGGACTTAATTTCTGCCTTTTCCATTGGAGCTGACAAACACATCCCTGGCTTCTCCAAAATGGTGACCAGCAGGAGAGGATGATGTTAAAAGGTCACCGGTGAGGGAATGGCAATCAGCAATGCCTGGGGATAGTCCACAACGTCCTCTCTTCAAACAGCTCCCTCACAATAAGCCTTCTGCCCACCTTCTGTCCAGACACGCAGGGCTGAGGGGTTTCACTGGCTCAACCAAGCATGAGAACAGAGCCAAAATCCTCCTCACATCGTGCTGGCAGCTGCCACTTTTTCCCCTTCTGGGTGTGCGAGAGGAGCAAATCTTCCACCTTCTTGCCTCCACCTCCCAGACATGGTCAAACTCTTTTCTCCACATGCCTCGTGCTCTTTGACAGCATCCTTCTCCCATAGCTCCTGGCTCAGGACAAAGGCCACGGTGGCCACAGGACTCCCCCATCCCCACAGAGCCACCAGAACCCGGTAACCTCCAAGTTTCTCCATGAGGCAG
Organism: Corvus moneduloides; assembly: GCF_009650955.1. Taxonomy (NCBI): domain Eukaryota; kingdom Metazoa; phylum Chordata; class Aves; order Passeriformes; family Corvidae; genus Corvus; species Corvus moneduloides. The sequence goes on along the minus strand of NC_045501.1, from coordinate 3,916,870 downwards.
GAGCAAGGACCCCGGGAAAGAGCGGAGTGTCCCAAGGCTGCCTGGAGGGCAGCATCAAAGGGATGGGCCTGGCTTTGGGACTGTCCTCGGTGTGCCGTGAGGGCCGTGGCCCTCTCCAGGTCCCTGCCGATAACGCGGGGGCTGAGTGTGTGCGAGTGGCTGGCACTGCTGGGCAGGGAAGTCCCGACGAGGCTTGCAATGGCTGGGCTGAGACGTGAGCTCAGGCACAGCTGTGGACACACACACACACAGACACACAAACGGGCACTGACACATTGCCAGCCTGCCCCAGGTGTGCACAGAGATGAACCCAGACGCACAGACCCCAGCAAACGTGCACAGGCGCACGGGCAGGGGACTGCACACAAGTGCTCTGCCCTGTGCACAACCATCCCCGTGTAGGCCAGAGGCTCTCAGGGGGTGTTCCCACGAGTGCACAAAGCCCAGGGATGTGCAGGCACTCGTACACACTGGGGGCACAGCCACGCTGCCACGCACATTATTGCGGGGCAGCACATGGGGCACAGGCCATGGCAAGGGATGTGACTCAGGAGCTGCTGGGCAGCTCCCAGCCAGAGCAGGGACACAGCACTCCAAGCAGGACAGAAGCTCAGGCAGCAGTGCTACAGGAGTCTCATGGATTGTGCAGGCCGAGGAGGAAGGCAAAGAGCTTCTACCCCATGGGAAAAGCACACAGGGGAACCCTTGGGCAACAATTCAAAGAGCAGAGGGCTGGGAGCAGATGAGGCCCTTCCAGTCAGCAGGAATTAGAAAAATCTGGCAGGGACAAATCACCAGAGTGCCCCAGGCTGGCATCACCTGCCTCCTTGGCATCCCTTCTGCAATTAATTCATAATTTCATAATTTCTGCACACCAACACATCCTTGCCCTCAGGAAAAACTGGAATCTCACATACCAGCTCTCAGAAGAAGTGTCCGTGAGGGAATGGGAATGATGTAGGCCAGGAAACGCAAAGTCATGGTAGAGGGAACCAGCAAGTCATGCCATACCATTCCCAGAGATCTTTCCATTCATTGGGATCACACAGGAAATTTATCACTCAGGCAGCACGGACTTGGAGCCCTGAGGCACTGTGGGGCCAGCATAAAAGGCAGCCTAACTGGTGGCTGTCTCATCCACTTCTGTCACCTCCTGCTCTTTGGGAACCAGGTGAGCTGGAAGCCCTTTTCTCCTCCACCCTCTCTAGGACAGGGTTGAGCTTTCCAGCCTTTGTTCCCACTCCTTGTTCTTCTGGGGTGTTCTCCGATGGTGCTCGTGTGGGCAGAGGGGAGAGCGTGTGTTGTGGCCAGAGGCTGAGGCTGGGCTGAGGTGCTTCTTTGCATCCAGGCTGGGCAGCAGCACGGCTGGGGCTGGCTGAGCTCTGAAGGAGCGTGCTGGGCTGAGGCCCAGGATCCCCAGTTTGGGCCCGCACAGGCTGGAGCTGCGCAAGCAGCAGGGGCCTTGTGTTGCTGGGGGTGCCTTGCGGGCTGTGTCTCAGGTGTGCGTGTGCTCTGCTTCCTCCCTGCCCTCTGTGCCAGGTGCAGCGCCAGGCTCGAGACATGTCCTGCCCTGAGAAGTGCCAGCAGTGCCGGCCCTGCAACCCTTGCTGCCAGCCCTGCGGCCCCTGCCCGCTGGCCAACAGCTGCAATGAGTGCTGTGTCAGGCAGTGCCAGAGCTCCACCGTCGTCATTGAGCCGCCTGCTGTGCTGGTGACCCTGCCCGGGCCCATCCTCAGCTCCTTCCCACAGAACACCGTGGTGGGATCCTCCACCTCCGCTGCCGTTGGCAGCATCCTCAGCTCTGAAGGAGTGCCCATCAGCTCCGGGGGCTTTGACATCTCCTGCATCACCAGCGGCTATGGTGAAAGATGTTGTCGTCCCTGCTAAAGCTGCTGCCACCACCAACATCCTCAGGCAAGAACCTCCACGACCTCAGAACATGCTGCTGGACTGAAGACAGAACTTTAAGACTCTGGATTTAGAGCTTCTGCCTATTGTTTCCTCTCCTCTCCTCTCCTCTCCTCTCTTTTTTTCTCTTCCTTTTCATTTCCTGTCAGCACCGCTCAATGCCAGCCCTAGTGGGACCTGCTGGCCTCCTCCCCTCTGCAGGCCGGCCAGATGGACACCCCCACTGCATCTTAGCGGCTGCTCCTGGTGCCCTCTGTGAGCCTCCTCCTTTTCTTCTTTTGACTCAATAAAGTTGGTTTTGCATTCAAACTTTGGCCTCTGATTTCTCCTTCTTCCTGTTGCAACTCTGCCTGTTTGCCCATTGGAAAAAGTGGAGGAAGCTGAGCGCTGGAATCCCGGCAGTGCAATTTTCTTTGTTCCCTTTCTCTTGGAGCTGACAAAGATGTGCCTCACTGTGAGGCTGCTGAGGCACTGTAGGAAATTGCCCAGAAAAGTTTTGGATGCCTCAGCCCCTGGAAGTGTGCAAGGCCAGGTTGGACACCTCTTTGATCAACCCGCTTTAGTGGGTGGCGTCAGTGCCCGTCTGCTGAGGGCAGCGGGAGTGGAAATAAATGATCTTTAAGTTCCCTTCCAGCCCAGACCATTTCTAATGACATACGCTTTCACAGAGGCATCATCAGAGTGACAAATGTGCTCAGTGTTGGGCAGCGCTGAGTCCCCTTTGGACACCCTTGGAACTGACTCAGTCAGACGCGGCGGGAGACGCTGCACTCCTCCCACAGAGCCCATTCCTGCAGCCTTATTTACAAAGTTGGCCTTCCTGAGCACCCACTACACATGAGGAAGCCCTGCTTCCAGGGAAGTGGCCAGCCATCACTTGCTGAGGGAAGTTGGACATAAAATTATTTATTTTTCTGCTTTTCTCATACACGCATAACGCTTTGGGTTTGCTTTAGCAAACTGCCTTGTAACAAGCTCCAAGTTGTTTTCTCTTTTATTTTCTCTTCTCTGTCCACTGCACACATGGGATTGATAGAGTGGCGTCGTGAGCACCATCCATGCAGCCAAGGCCAACCTTGGGACAGCTGGTCATCCAGCCCAGGGCAAGAGCAGGAAGGAGCTGCAGAAGCGGGCATGGGCTGTTGGCCAAAGGGAGACGTATTAGAGGGGAAGCAAGACCACAAAGCATATCTGAGCCACTTCCCGAATGCTCCAGAACACCAGGCTGCACATGAAAACTCATGTGCTCTCACGCAGAGATGAGGGAGAGAGGTGCATGTGTACAAGAAGAACAAGAGTGATGCCCTGAGAACTTTGCCACAACCAAACCCACAGGAATGACACAGGTTCACCTCACGTGCCCGCATGGAATGCCACCAGACCACGATGCGAGCATTCTGCCGACTCTGACGTGTTTATGTCCTGGAAATACTTAGGCCTCTCATCCCGGCCCTAACAGAAGTCTTCACACAGGAACGCACACGGCAGAAGCCAGGAAATGAAGAGGCCGCAGTGCAGGAAACCAGGACACAGCGCCTGCCATTAGCTGGGATGGTGCACATTTGCCATGAGCTGGTCACAAAATTATTACTTCCACCAAGGTGCTACTGGGCCTGAGGCAGTGCAGGACTGCTATAAAAGGCAGCCCAAGTCTCTGCTCTCGCATCCACTTCTCTCACCTCCTCCTCAGGGATCAGGTGAGTGGGAAGCCTCCAGTCCTTCTCCTCCTTCTCTCCTCCTGCTTCCAGACCAGCTCTTTCCTGGCTGGAGGTCTCAGCTGATCGAGGCTGTCAGAGCCCAGGGCTGGCAGCTGCTTCTGCTGGGAGAAGGCAGGGGGGAGAAGGTCTTGTGCAGAGAGAGGCTGGGACTGGGCTGAGGTGGCTCCTGGGCTTTGAGGTGGGCACTGCAGTGTGGGCCAGGAGGTGCCTTGGCTGCAGGGTGCTTGGGGGCACTGCTGCTTCTCAAGCGTCCTTACATTCTGCTTCTCCCTGCCCTCTGTGCCAGGTGCACCTGTGACCCCGAGCCATGTCCTGCAACCCTTGCTGCCAGCCCTGCGGCCCCTGCCCGCTGGCCAACAGCTGCAATGAGTGCTGTGTCAGGCAGTGCCAGAGCTCCACCGTGGCCATCCAGCCCTCCCCAGTGGTGGTGACCCTGCCCGGGCCCATCCTCAGCTCCTTCCCACAGAACACCGTGGTGGGATCCTCCACCTCGGCTGCTGTTGGCAGCATCCTCAGCTCTGGCGGAGTGCCCATCAGCTCCGGGGGCTTTGACATCTCCTGCATCACCAGCGGCTATGGCGGCAGATGCTGTCCCCCCTGCTAAATCTGCTGGCAACATCCTTGAGCAAGAACCTCCACGACCTCAGAACTTGGGGCTGGACTGAAGATGGATCTTGGGAACAACGGATTTAACCCCTTGGATTACTGCTGTTTTCTTCCACTCTCTTCCCCTCCCTCCCTCCCTTTCCTGTCAGCACCACTCAATGCCAGCCTACTGGGACCTGTTGGCCTCCCTCCGTTCCTCTGCAGGCCAGGCAGACGGACACCCCCACTGCACCTCAGTGGTTGCTCCTGGTGTCCTCTCTGAGCCTGTTCTTCCTTAGACTCAATAAAGTTGTTTTGCATCCAAACCTGGGCCTCTGCTTTCTCCTTCCTTGTGTGGCAACTCCTCCAGTGAGCTCAGGGCAAAAGGTGGAAACAGCAGAGGGTGGACACTTCACGGTGGACTTTAATTTCTGCCTTTTCCATTGGAGCTGACAAACACATCCCTGGCTTCTCCAAAATGGTGACCAGCAGGAGAGGATGATGTTAAAAGGTCACCGGTGAGGGAATGGCAATCAGCAATGCCTGGGGATAGTCCACAACGTCCTCTCTTCAAACAGCTCCCTCACAATAAGCCTTCTGCCCACCTTCTGTCCAGACACGCAGGGCTGAGGGGTTTCACTGGCTCAACCAAGCATGAGAACAGAGCCAAAATCCTCCTCACATCGTGCTGGCAGCTGCCACTTTTTCCCCTTCTGGGTGTGCGAGAGGAGCAAATCTTCCACCTTCTTGCCTCCACCTCCCAGACATGGTCAAACTCTTTTCTCCACATGCCTCGTGCTCTTTGACAGCATCCTTCTCCCATAGCTCCTGGCTCAGGACAAAGGCCACGGTGGCCACAGGACTCCCCCATCCCCACAGAGCCACCAGAACCCGGTAACCTCCAAGTTTCTCCATGAGGCAGGAGCAAGGACCCCGGGAAAGAGCGGAGTGTCCCAAGGCTGCCTGGAGGCAGCATCAAAGGGATGGCCTGGCTTTGGGACTGTCCTCGGTGTGCCGTGAGGGCCGTGGCCCTCTCCAGGTCCCTGCCGATAACGCGGGGCTGAGTGTGTGCGAGTGGCTGGCACTGCTGGGCAGGGAAGTCCCGACGAGGCTTGCAATGGCTGGGCTGAGACGTGAGCTCAGGCACAGCTGTGGACACACACACACACAGACACACAAACGGGCACTGACACATTGCCAGCCTGCCCAGGTGTGCACAGAGATGAACCCAGACGCACAGACCCCAGCAAACGTGCACAGGCGCACGGGCAGGGGACTGCACACAAGTGCTCTGCCCTGTGCACAACCATCCCCGTGTAGGCCAGAGGCTCTCAGGGGGTGTTCCCACGAGTGCACAAGCCCAGGGATGTGCAGGCACTCGCACACACTGGGGCACAGCCACGCTGCCACGCACATTATTGCGGGGCAGCACATGGGGCACAGGCCATGGCAAGGGATGTGACTCAGGAGCTGCTGGGCAGCTCCCAGCCAGAGCAGGGACACAGCACTCCAAGCAGGACAGAAGCTCAGGCAGCAGTGCTACAGGAGTCTCATGGATTGCGCAGGCCGAGGAGGAAGGCAAAGAGCTTCTACCCCATGGGAAAAGCACACAGGGGAACCCTTGGGCAACAATTCAAAGAGCAGAGGGCTGGGAGCAGATGAGGCCCTTCCAGTCAGCAGGAATTAGAAAAAATCTGGCAGGGACAAATCACCAGAGTGCCCCAGGCTGGCATCACCTGCCTCCTTGGCATCCCTTCTGCAATTAATTCATAATTTCATAATTTCTGCACACCAACACATCCTTGCCCTCAGGAAAACTGGAATCTCACATACCAGCTCTCAGAAGAAGTGTCCGTGAGGGAATGGGAATGATGTAGGCCAGGAAACGCAAAGTCATGGTAGAGGGAACCAGCAAGTCATGCCATACCATTCCCAGAGATCTTTCCATTCATTGGGATCACACAGGAAATTTATCACTCAGGCAGCACGGACTTGGAGCCCTGAGGCACTGTGGGGCCAGCATAAAAGGCAGCCTAACTGGTGGCTGTCTCATCCACTTCTGTCACCTCCTGCTCCTTGGGAACCAGGTGAGCTGGAAGCCCTTTTCTCCTCCACCCTCTCTAGGACAGGGTTGAGCTTTCCAGCCTTTGTTCCCACTCCTTGTTCTTCTGGGGTGTTCTCCGATGGTGCTCGTGTGGGCAGAGGGGAGAGCGTGTGTTGTGGCCAGAGGCTGAGGCTGGGCTGAGGTGCTTCTTTGCATCCAGGCTGGGCAGCAGCACGGCTGGGGCTGGCTGAGCTCTGAAGGAGCGTGCTGGGCTGAGGCCCAGGATCCCCAGTTTGGGCCCGCACAGGCTGGAGCTGCGCAAGCAGCAGGGGCCTTGTGTTGCTGGGGGTGCCTTGCGGGCTGTGTCTCAGGTGTGCGTGTGCTCTGCTTCCTCCCTGCCCTCTGTGCCAGGTGCAGCGCCAGGCTCGAGACATGTCCTGCCCTGAGAAGTGCCAGCAGTGCCGGCCCCTGCAACCCTTGCTGCCAGCCCTGCGGCCCCTGCCCGCTGGCCAACAGCTGCAATGAGTGCTGTGTCAGGCAGTGCCAGAGCTCCACCGTCGTCATTGAGCCGCCTGCTGTGCTGGTGACCCTGCCCGGGCCCATCCTCAGCTCCTTCCCACAGAACACCGTGGTGGGATCCTCCACCTCCGCTGCCGTTGGCAGCATCCTCAGCTCTGAAGGAGTGCCCATCAGCTCCGGGGGCTTTGACATCTCCTGCATCACCAGCGGCTATGGTGAAAGATGTTGTCGTCCCTGCTAAAGCTGCTGCCACCACCAACATCCTCAGGCAAGAACCTCCACGACCTCAGAACATGCTGCTGGACTGAAGACAGAACTTTAAGACTCTGGATTTAGAGCTTCTGCCTATTGTTTCCTCTCCTCTCCTCTCCTCTCCTCTCTTTTTTCTCTTCCTTTTCATTTCCTGTCAGCACCGCTCAATGCCAGCCCTAGTGGGACCTGCTGGCCTCCTCCCCTCTGCAGGCCGGCCAGATGGACACCCCCACTGCATCTTAGCGGCTGCTCCTGGTGCCCTCTGTGAGCCTCCTCCTTTTCTTCTTTTGACTCAATAAAGTTGGTTTTGCATTCAAACTTTGGCCTCTGATTTCTCCTTCTTCCTGTTGCAACTCTGCCTGTTTGCCCATTGGAAAAAGTGGAGGAAGCTGAGCGCTGGAATCCCGGCAGTGCAATTTTCTTTGTTCCCTTTCTCTTGGAGCTGACAAAGATGTGCCTCACTGTGAGGCTGCTGAGGCACTGTAGGAAATTGCCCAGAAAAGTTTTGGATGCCTCAGCCCTGGAAGTGTGCAAGGCCAGGTTGGACACCTCTTTGATCAACCCGCTTTAGTGGGTGGCGTCAGTGCCCGTCTGCTGAGGGCAGCGGGAGTGGAAATAAATGATCTTTAAGTTCCCTTCCAGCCCAGACCATTTCTAATGACATACGCTTTCACAGAGGCATCATCAGAGTGACAAATGTGCTCAGTGTTGGGCAGCGCTGAGTCCCCTTTGGACACCCTTGGAACTGACTCAGTCAGACGCGGCGGGAGACGCTGCACTCCTCCCACAGAGCCCATTCCTGCAGCCTTATTTACAAAGTTGGCCTTCCTGAGCACCCACTACACATGAGGAAGCCCTGCTTCCAGGGAAGTGGCCAGCCATCACTTGCTGAGGGAAGTTGGACATAAAATTATTTATTTTTCTGCTTTTCTCATACACGCATAACGCTTTGGGTTTGCTTTAGCAAACTGCCTTGTAACAAGCTCCAAGTTGTTTTCTCTTTTATTTTCTCTTCTCTGTCCACTGCACGCATGGGATTGATAGAGTGGCGTCGTGAGCACCATCCATGCAGCCAAGGCCAACCTTGGGACAGCTGGTCATCCAGCCCAGGGCAAGAGCAGGAAGGAGCTGCAGAAGCGGGCATGGGCTGTTGGCCAAAGGGAGACGTATTAGAGGGGAAGCAAGACCACAAAGCATATCTGAGCCACTTCCCGAATGCTCCAGAACACCAGGCTGCACATGAAAACTCATGTGCTCTCACGCAGAGATGAGGGAGAGAGGTGCATGTGTACAAGAAGAACAAGAGTGATGCCCTGAGAACTTTGCCACAACCAAACCCACAGGAATGACACAGGTTCACCTCACGTGCCCGCATGGAATGCCACCAGACCATGATGCGAGCATTCTGCCGACTCTGACGTGTTTATGTCCTGGAAATACTTAGGCCTCTCATCCCGGCCCTAACAGAAGTCTTCACACAGGAACGCACACGGCAGAAGCCAGGAAATGAAGAGGCCGCAGTGCAGGAAACCAGGACACAGCGCCTGCCATTAGCTGGGATGGTGCACATTTGCCATGAGCTGGTCACAAAATTATTACTTCCACCAAGGTGCTACTGGGCCTGAGGCAGTGCAGGACTGCTATAAAAGGCAGCCCAAGTCTCTGCTCTCGCATCCACTTCTCTCACCTCCTCCTCAGGGATCAGGTGAGTGGGAAGCCTCCAGTCCTTCTCCTCCTTCTCTCCTCCTGCTTCCAGACCAGCTCTTTCCTGGCTGGAGGTCTCAGCTGATCGAGGCTGTCAGAGCCCAGGGCTGGCAGCTGCTTCTGCTGGGAGAAGGCAGGGGGGAGAAGATCTTGTGCAGAGAGAGGCTGGGACTTGGCTGAGGTGGCTCCTGGGCTTTGAGGTGGGCACTGCAGTGTGGGCCAGGAGGTGCCTTGGCTGCAGGGTGCTTGGGGGCACTGCTGCTTCTCAAGCGTCCTTACATTCTGCTTCTCCCTGCCCTCTGTGCCAGGTGCACCTGTGACCCCGAGCCATGTCCTGCAACCCTTGCTGCCAGCCCTGCGGCCCCTGCCCGCTGGCCAACAGCTGCAATGAGTGCTGTGTCAGGCAGTGCCAGAGCTCCACCGTGGCCATCCAGCCCTCCCCAGTGGTGGTGACCCTGCCCGGGCCCATCCTCAGCTCCTTCCCACAGAACACCGTGGTGGGATCCTCCACCTCGGCTGCTGTTGGCAGCATCCTCAGCTCTGGCGGAGTGCCCATCAGCTCCGGGGGCTTTGACATCTCCTGCATCACCAGCGGCTATGGCGGCAGATGCTGTCCCCCCTGCTAAATCTGCTGGCAACATCCTTGAGCAAGAACCTCCACGACCTCAGAACTTGGGGCTGGACTGAAGATGGATCTTGGGAACAACGGATTTAACCCCTTGGATTACTGCTGTTTTCTTCCACTCTCTTCCCCTCCCTCCCTCCCTTTCCTGTCAGCACCACTCAATGCCAGCCTACTGGGACCTGTTGGCCTCCCTCCGTTCCTCTGCAGGCCAGGCAGACGGACACCCCCACTGCACCTCAGTGGTTGCTCCTGGTGTCCTCTCTGAGCCTGTTCTTGCTTAGACTCAATAAAGTTGTTTTGCATCCAAACCTGGGCCTCTGCTTTCTCCTTCCTTGTGTGGCAACTCCTCCAGTGAGCTCAGGGCAAAAGGTGGAAACAGCAGAGGGTGGACACTTCACGGTGGACTTTAATTTCTGCCTTTTCCATTGGAGCTGACAAACACATCCCTGGCTTCTCCAAAATGGTGACCAGCAGGAGAGGATGATGTTAAAAGGTCACCGGTGAGGGAATGGCAATCAGCAATGCCTGGGGATAGTCCACAACGTCCTCTCTTCAAACAGCTCCCTCACAATAAGCCTTCTGCCCACCTTCTGTCCAGACACGCAGGGCTGAGGGGTTTCACTGGCTCAACCAAGCATGAGAACAGAGCCAAAATCCTCCTCACATCGTGCTGGCAGCTGCCACTTTTTCCCCTTCTGGGTGTGCGAGAGGAGCAAATCTTCCACCTTCTTGCCTCCACCTCCCAGACATGGTCAAACTCTTTTCTCCACATGCCTCGTGCTCTTTGACAGCATCCTTCTCCCATAGCTCCTGGCTCAGGACAAAGGCCACGGTGGCCACAGGACTCCCCCATCCCCACAGAGCCACCAGAACCCGGTAACCTCCAAGTTTCTCCATGAGGCAGGAGCAAGGACCCCGGGAAAGAGCGGAGTGTCCCAAGGCTGCCTGGAGGCAGCATCAAAGGGATGGCCTGGCTTTGGGACTGTCCTCGGTGTGCCGTGAGGGCCGTGGCCCTCTCCAGGTCCCTGCCGATAACGCGGGGCTGAGTGTGTGCGAGTGGCTGGCACTGCTGGGCAGGGAAGTCCCGACGAGGCTTGCAATGGCTGGGCTGAGACGTGAGCTCAGGCACAGCTGTGGACACACACACACACAGACACACAAACGGGCACTGACACATTGCCAGCCTGCCCAGGTGTGCACAGAGATGAACCCAGACGCACAGACCCCAGCAAACGTGCACAGGCGCACGGGCAGGGGGCTGCACACAAGTGCTCTGCCCTGTGCACAACCATCCCCGTGTAGGCCAGAGGCTCTCAGGGGGTGTTCCCACGAGTGCACAAGCCCAGGGATGTGCAGGCACTCGCACACACTGGGGCACAGCCACGCTGCCACGCACATTATTGCGGGGCAGCACATGGGGCACAGGCCATGGCAAGGGATGTGACTCAGGAGCTGCTGGGCAGCTCCCAGCCAGAGCAGGGACACAGCACTCCAAGCAGGACAGAAGCTCAGGCAGCAGTGCTACAGGAGTCTCATGGATTGTGCAGGCCGAGGAGGAAGGCAAAGAGCTTCTACCCCATGGGAAAAGCACACAGGGGAACCCTTGGGCGACAATTCAAAGAGCAGAGGGCTGGGAGCAGATGAGGCCCTTCCAGTCAGCAGGAATTAGAAAAAATCTGGCAGGGACAAATCACCAGAGGGCCCCAGGCTGGCATCACCTGCCTCCTTGGCATCCCTTCTGCAATTAATTCATAATTTCATAATTTCTGCACACCAACACATCCTTGCCCTCAGGAAAACTGGAATCTCACATACCAGCTCTCAGAAGAAGTGTCCGTGAGGGAATGGGAATGATGTAGGCCAGGAAACGCAAAGTCATGGTAGAGGGAACCAGCAAGTCATGCCATACCATTCCCAGAGATCTTTCCATTCATTGGGATCACACAGGAAATTTATCACTCAGGCAGCACGGACTTGGAGCCCTGAGGCACTGTGGGGCCAGCATAAAAGGCAGCCTAACTGGTGGCTGTCTCATCCACTTCTGTCACCTCCTGCTCCTTGGGAACCAGGTGAGCTGGAAGCCCCTTTCTCCTCCACCCTCTCTAGGACAGGGTTGAGCTTTCCAGCCTTTGTTCCCACTCCTTGTTCTTCTGGGGTGTTCTCCGATGGTGCTCGTGTGGGCAGAGGGGAGAGCATGTGTTGTGGCCAGAGGCTGAGGCTGGGCTGAGGTGCTTCTTTGCATCCAGGCTGGGCAGCAGCACGGCTGGGGCTGGCTGAGCTCTGAAGGAGCGTGCTGGGCTGAGGCCCAGGATCCCCAGTTTGGGCCCGCACAGGCTGGAGCTGTGCAAGCAGCAGGGGCCTTGTGTTGCTGGGGGTGCCTTGCGGGCTGTGTCTCAGGTGTGCGTGTGCTCTGCTTCCTCCCTGCCCTCTGTGCCAGGTGCAGCGCCAGGCTCGAGACATGTCCTGCCCTGAGAAGTGCCAGCAGTGCCGGCCCTGCAACCCTTGCTGCCAGCCCTGCGGCCCCTGCCCGCTGGCCAACAGCTGCAATGAGTGCTGTGTCAGGCAGTGCCAGAGCTCCACCGTCGTCATTGAGCCGCCTGCTGTGCTGGTGACCCTGCCCGGGCCCATCCTCAGCTCCTTCCCACAGAACACCGTGGTGGGATCCTCCACCTCCGCTGCTGTTGGCAGCATCCTCAGCTCTGGCGGAGTGCCCATCAGCTCCGGGGGCTTTGACATCTCCTGCATCACCAGCGGCTATGGTGGCAGCAGGAGTTGCCCCCCTTGCTAGAGACACAGGTGACAGACTGGACAAGGAGCTGAGAAGATGTTTCCAGACTGAAATTAAGCAGATTGTGGCTGTGGTTTTCAGAATGGCTGAGTATGTGCCTCTCCTGCTTCAGAGGGTTTCAGCACTTTTGAAATGGCCTGCCTGGACAGTGTTAGAACATGGTCTATGCCTCTCATTCTCTTCCTTTCTCCTTTCTCCTTTCCCACCTTTTTCTTTTTTATTTCCTGCTTTCTTCAGTCTTGATGCTTTCCGAGACCAGCCTAGGAAAGGCCTCCCTCACTTCTGTCTCTGTTAGGCATTGACCTTTTGCTGCCCTTGTCAATTTTTTCACCATTTCCTCCTCTCAGATATTTCTTTTTCTCTTTACACTCTTTAAAATTTACTGCATTCCAGCTTTTGGCTCTTTGTGTGTCTTGAGGTGATTTTATGATGATTAGTCTATTCTCTGATCATCTGCTTTATGCCCAAAAAATGGTTGGTCTATGGTGGGTCTGTGGGGAGTAGGGGGCCTTTGGGCTCTTCGGTGGGATTTTTCTCAGCCTCACTCCCCAGGTGTCCGGGGTGCTGGGCGGTCTGGTGTTTTTCCTTGGCTGGCTTGGTTTTTTGTTAGCTTAGGCAAGAAGGTTTTTTTCCCTTCCTTGGCCTTAAAGAGGCTGCAGCAGCAATCCTTCAGCGGCTTTTTCCAGGTGAACTGCATGGTTTGGTTTTGGTCTGAGATCAGCGAGGATGACTGGCGGGACAGGAGTCGGCCATGACTGGCGGGAAAGGCGAGGGGTGACTCTGTTTCTGCCTCAGACCATGGAAAAAGTAGAGCTGGCAAGAGAAGGCACATCAAGCCCACCTGCTTCATCTGCTGTGAATAGGGGACCAACACCAGAGATTCGCCAGGTTCCCATCTGTTTGCCTGAGCTGCTGCATGAACCTTTTGGATTTTTTTTCCCTGAGACAGGAGTCAGCGCCATCCTTCTCCCCACCACGTGGCAGGCTGTTGAGGTTTTTTTCTTTCCCTGGCATTTTGGGTTTTTGTTCTGGTGTGTGTGGGGGGGAATAAGGTCTGACAGTTCAATATCTAGCATTTATTTACCTTTTCCCATGCCGAGTGGGCACTCTGTTTGTCAATAAATGGTTGGGGTTTTTTTTATTTTCATCCACTAGTATTCATTTCTTATTGGTGTTGGAACCTTTTTTTTAGAGTAAACACTCATTCCAGAGAGTTTTCCTCCTAAACTTGTCTCTAAACTGGGACAGTGTGGTCCTTTCCTGTCTGGATCCTCACTAAACATGTCCTGTGAGAAAGGGGATATCATGGGCAGTAGTGAACCCTTTTTTATTTCTTGGGCATTAGGACCTCCAAGAGGCCCGGGGAGTTTCAGCCACTCCCCAAACACACAAGGAAGTTCCTCTTGCTGTGGATTGACCTTTGCTGAAAAAAAGTTCTCAGACAGAAGATGGCCATGTAGGAGAAATCACCTTGGCTTGAACCCGGAGTCTCTGCCTCACCTTCCCCCCCATGTCCAGGAGAAGGGGGCATGGAAGGCCAAGGATACCTCAGGCAGGTCCCCTGCTCCTCTGGCACAGCCATGCCATGCCCTGTGCAGCCCCAGCCATTCATTGCACACATTTGCAGGGCTGAGGTGTCTTGCAGATGGCACATCCCGAACTCCCATCAAACAGAGCACCTCCAGGACAGGAAAGCCTGGAGCTCATGGGGAGCAGCCCTAATGCTTGAACCTCAGAAATTTAGGACTACAGGATGGTTGTGACAGTCTGAAAGATCTGTCTGGGAAACATGGAGAGCAGATGGGCTGGAAAATAGTGGTAATGAGGGATGGGTGGTTTGGGAAAAAAAAGCATGTGGAGAGGTGTTGAGACAACTGAGGGAGCCACTGTTTCTTCTTTGTCATCTGTTCTGATGTGAGATGTTTTCTAACAGAGTCAGAAGGAGCCAAAGAAAGGAGATCAGCAGCACAGCAGCTCCCTTTTACAGCTTTTCCCTGACGTTTGCTTTGAAGGTCTACTTGTTCAGTTGTGGCTATGGCAGGAGGTTGGTGTGCTGAGCTCTGCCTGTGCCTGTGAACCTTTCGTTAGTTCCCAAGTCCACAAGCACAAAGGCCAAATGACAGCATTGTCCACCATCCTCTGAGGGGAAAAAGAGTGGGAGAAAGAGATTTGCTCCTTCTGGCACACATAGAAAGCAGAAAAAAAACCATGTAAATTAAAAACTCTAAAGACACCTCTAATTACCATAATTGTTGCAAAACAACAGAGACCTTAACTAGCTTCCAGACCCACCCAGATGCTGTCTCACTCTCAATATTTTATGGGTCAGAGGAAAGTAACTTGAAAAAGGTTGTGAATTAAGATAAAGACAATGGGATTACTCACCAATACCATCAGAGGAAAAATCAGGCTTCACTTGGAGAACATTCATCCTATTTGGAGAAACAGAAAAAAAAAAAAAAGGCACTAAAATGCCTTCATTCCATCCCCACCTCTTTTTCACTCTTTTCCTCTTCTTCATTCCTGGATCTCCTATTTCCTCCACCCTTAAGCAGAACAGTGGGATGGAGAATGGGGGTTGCAGCTGGTACACAACAGTTTCTTTCTGTGCAATACTGCTGGACCTGAATAAGAAAATGCAGCAGGAATTTGTCAGTTTGTCCTAAGTCACGTTTTCCTGCTCCCGAATCACAATTGCTAGGCCCTGAGATTAAGTTTTTTGGAGGGATATGGAAAAGCTGGCATAGAAAATCAAAGAAGTTTGACTCAAAGTTGTTGACTCATCCAGAGAAACTCTTCTACATCTCACAGCAGAGCAATACATGAACATGGTGCCTTCAGTTCAATACATACTTGTAGGAACTCTCAACCTTTGCCTCAGCACCAAGCTGCTGAGCTGTAGAAGTGCATCTTGCATTGGCCCTGACATGAGGAGGCTGTGTCCCATCCCAGTCACCAGCAACATTACACCAGAGGGGATTGATTCAGGGATGACAGCCTGCAGAGGCCAGCAGGATTTATTGGCCTTTCTCCCTGAACATAAAGCAAGAAAGGGAGGGTACAGGAGGCAGAGGCTGTGTTTCAGTTCCCTGGACACTTCTCTACAAGGTTGAAGGCTGCACCATTCGGCTGGAGATTGGCTCCTTCTGCAAGTACAACTGGCAACACTTTGGGGCTCAAGGGCACACCAGGGGAGAGTCCCCTGGCCATGACCTGCAGATACTCTCAGGATGAGGGTTCCCAAGCTCAGACAGACACACATGTGCTTATGCATAATTGCATGGAGCCAAACAAAAATCTGTGCCCTCATATAAGGCCAAGAAATGTCACCAGCTGGGAACTCTGCTGTGGAGATACAGCATGTCCCAACACATGGGAGTCCCTGGGCATGTGGAAGTGAAGCACAGGAGTGATGCCCATTTCCTGACACTTTTGCCAAAAAAAAGCCCAAAGGAATTACACAGATTCACCTCACGTGCCCGCATGGAATGCCACCGGCCCTTGATCAGAGCCTTTTGCCTCTGCTGACGTTTTTCTGCCCTGGAAATTATTGAGCCTCTCATCACAGCAAGGAAAACATGCAGAATTAGCCAGGAAATGAAAAGGCTGCAGTGCAGGAAACCAGGACACAGCCCCTGCCATTAGCTGGGATGGTGCACATTTGCCATGAGCTGGTCACAAAATTATTACTTCCACCAAGGTGCTACTGGGCCTGAGGCAGTGCAGGACTGCTATAAAAGGCAGCCCAAGTCTCTGCTCTCGCATCCACTTCTCTCACCTCCTCCTCAGGAATCAGGTGAGTGGGAAGCCTCCAGTCCTTCTCCTCCTTCTCTCCTCCTGCTTCCAGACCAGCTCTTTCCTGGCTGGAGGTCTCAGCTGATCGAGGCTGTCAGAGCCCAGGGCTGGCAGCTGCTTCTGCTGGGAGAAGGCAGGGGGGAGAAGATCTTGTGCAGAGAGAGGCTGGGGCTTGGCTGAGGTGGCTCCTGGGCTTTGAGGTGGGCACTGCAGTGTGGGCCAGGAGGTGCCTTGGCTGCAGGGTGCTTGGGGGCACTGCTGCTTCTCAAGCGTCCTTACATTCTGCTTCTCCCTGCCCTCTGTGCCAGGTGCACCTGTGACCCCGAGCCATGTCCTGCTGCCAGCCCTGCAACCCTTGCTGCCAGCCCTGCGGCCCCTGCCCGCTGGCCAACAGCTGCAATGAGTGCTGTGTCAGGCAGTGCCAGAGCTCCACCGTGGCCATCCAGCCCTCCCCAGTGGTGGTGACCCTGCCCGGGCCCATCCTCAGCTCCTTCCCACAGAACACCGTGGTGGGATCCTCCACCTCCGCTGCTGTTGGCAGCATCCTCAGCTCTGGCGGAGTGCCCATCAACTCTGGCGGCTTTGACATCTCCTGCATCACCAGCGGCTATGGCGGCAGATGCTGTCCCCCCTGCTAAATCTGCTGGCAACCTCCTTGAGCAAGAACCTCCATGAGCTCAGAGCATGGTTTTGGGCAGGAGATAGAGCTTCAGGACATTGTATTTAGAGCTTTGGACCATCTCTTCCTTCTTCTACTCTTCTGTCCTTTTCTGTCCCTCTCTCTCCAGGGCAGTCTCATGTGGACCTCTCACCCTTCCTCCCTCTGCAGGGCAGTCCAAAGAACACCACATGGGAGCTCCATCTTAGTGGCTGCTCCTGGTGCTCTCTGTGCGCCATCTCCTTTTCTTCTTTAGACTTATTAAAGTTGCACTGCATTCAAGCCTTGGCCTCTGAGTCGTCTATTTTTCTCTGGCAACTCTTCCAGTCTGCTCAAGAAAAAAGGTAGAGAAAGCAATGGGTGGGGCTTGCTGCAGTGGATTTTACTTTGTGCCCTTTTCCCTTGGAGCTGATGAAGAACATCCCTGGCTACTCAGCAGCCAAAGGCCATCATGGAAACTATGGCTCCAAAGTGTTTCAGGAGTGGGGATGGGAAACAACAACGCCTGGGGGCACCCCACAGCCTCATCTCTTCCAATCCTTCCTTCATTACCTGGCCTAGGGTCTGTGGCCAGCACACCTGGGAAAAAGTGGATGAGATCCAAACATCACACAGTCTCTCAGTGCCTGGCAGGGCCCAGCTGCTGCCCAGACATGCAGGGCTGAGGTGAGTCATAAGTTAGGATTGGTAACAACTCAGTCTGTGCACTGGAGTTCCCATCGCCATGAACCTGACACCCCCAAAAGGATCTAATGTTTTGTTCCAGGTGTCCATCTTCCCTGTGCAAATGACTTGTGGCTTCACTACTAATGCCAACATTTAGGAATGTTTTCAGCTGTACTTGAAAATTTCTGTTTGGTCCTTGGCCTTCAGCCCCAGGCAGTGCTCCAAATCCCGTCATTCCCTGGGTATCCACATTCTCCTGGGTGCAGAAAATGAACTCCCAAAGACATTGCTGGGCTCCAAATACCAGCTCAGGTTCACAGCATTCTGTGATTCATGTGGCCTTCCACATATGCTCCTCCTTCCTAGACCGCTGGGCAGAGACAGCAGCTGGCTTTGTCCTTCTAACTGGGTGCTGGCACATCTTGCTGTGTCCAGAAATGAAGGCTTCACCTGCTCCTAGTGAGACCTGTTGCCCAAGCACTGGTCTCAGTTGCCAGAATCAAATCATCTCCAGTTCCTCTTCACCGTGGGCGTGTCCCCTGTGGGCAGCCCCTCTACCTGGCTCCATTTGGGAACCACAATATAAAAAAGATGGTAAGCTACTAGAGAGTGACCAAGGGAAGCCATGAGGATGGGGAAGGGTCTGGAGGATCCGTATGAGGAGTGGCTGGGGTCGCTTGGCCCATTCAGCCTGGGGAAGATGAGACTGAGGTCAGACCTCATTGTGGTCTTTGACATCCTTCTGAGGGGCACCAGAAGGGCAAGAACCAAACTCTTCACTCTCATGACCAGTGACAGGACTTGAGGAAATGGCTGGAGCTGAGATGTGGGAGATTTAGGTTGGATATCAGGAAAATGTTCTTCACCCAGAGGGTTTTTGGTGGTTGAGCACTGGAACAGGCTCCCCAGGGAAGTGCTCTCTGCACCAAACCTGATGGAGCTCAGGAAGTGTTTGGATAACACTCTCAGGTACTTGGTGGGACTCTTGGGGTGTCCTGTGCAGGGCCAGGAGTTGGACTTGATGCTCCTGATGGGTCCCTTCCAACTCAGTATCTTCTATGATTCTAGGATTCTATGATTGTGCTGAGAAAGTCTCAGTCCTCTTGGTAGATCCCATTTAATTACTAAAATACTGTGATGAGGTCCTGCCCAAGCCTCTGGTTCTCCAGGGAGAAAAGACTGCATTCCTTCAATCTTTCTCTTGGGGGTTAGGTTTTTGTTTTGGGCTTTTTTTCTCTCAGGGAATTTTCTTCCTATTTGGTGCCAGGGAGATGATAAATGGACTATGATCAAGATACTAAAGACATGGCTAAGTGCTTCGGTATACCGTCAGAATTGTTCTGGGGGTTGGAGGGGGGAAAGGGTGGGGTGATGGGAAAGTGAAGCAGTGTGGGTTTTTTCAGTTTGTTAGCTGGAGGTAGTTCAGTCTTTGCTGGGTTGGGAGAAGAGATGGTCATGTGGTGGTTCTTTGCCTTGGACCTCTCCTGCACAGCGATTTTTTTCCAACACTGCCGTGGAGCTGTGCCTGTCGCCAGCTTGTGAGCCCATTTGCTTGCAAGAGAGAAACACCAAGAGACCAACATGGTCCACCTGGGTGCCTGGGGGGGTCATTCCCCCCTCCTCCCCTGAAGCTGCCACGTGGAGGGCTGCCTGGAGCCAGAGCAACAGCCCCGCTGGACCTTTTCTGTGTAGGGTAGTGCGACATTGGGATAAAGCCCTGCCTCCCTTCCCAGTGTGTACCAGCTGCTGTTAGCAGTGCTGAAGACCAATCACGTCTCAGGTGGGTGCTGGGGGGAGTTGACCCTTCTTCCCTCTTCCTCATCTGAGCTGCCATCACTACCACAGAGGTCCCTATCTTGCACCGGAGTGTCCCCTGAAACTGTGAGGGAGTCACTGCAGCCTCTCTGCCTCGACACGAGCCAACAGCACCTGCTGCTGGTTGTGGTTGTAACTACACCAAAGGGGAAAGTGCTTGACAGGTGGGAAAAGGCTGTTACTGGGTTTTTCCTTTTTGTTCATGTTGTTGCTGTTGTTGTTGTTGCTTGTCTGTCTTGTTACATGTGTGTATATATATGTTCTAGTAAAGAACTGTTATTTCTTTTCCCATATCTTTGCCTGAAAGCCCTGTTAATTTCAAAGTTATAATAATTTGGAGGGAGGGTGTCATTTTTCCATTTCAGGAAGGTTCCTGCCTTCCTTGGCAAACACCTGTATTTAAACCAGGACACTTTCCTCAGCACACGTTCTTCAGCCTTTTGGTCATCTTTGACACAAACAACAGGGTGGGAGCAGCTGCTGGATCAGGATCAGCGAAGGCCACACCAGGGGCCTTGGATTAAGCAATGCCTTTGCTGCTGCAGAAGGGCCAGTCAGCAGGAGAACTACCTGGGTGAAGATGACCCCAAAACCAATGTCCACATGACCAGGGCTTGCAGGAAGCAGATTTTCTTTTTCATGACAATGGCGTAACAGAGCAATTTGCGGATAGTGGGTGTCTTGGTTTGAAAGATAGGTGTCTGACAAGGAGAGCAGGAGCCTCTTTTGGAATGGAAAATATGATCCCCTTCCCTCAGAATTATTATAACTCTGAAATTAAGGGGCTTTCAGGAAAAGATATGGGAAAAGGAATAACCGTTTTTATTAGTGTGTGTATGTATAACAAGGCAAACCAACAACAACAATGGTAACAACAACAAAGAAGAGCAGAAAACCCAATAAGCAGTCTCTTCCCGCTCTTTAAGCACTTTCCCCTCGGTGCAGTTCCGTTCACGGCCGGCAGGGGCGCTGGTGGCTCCCAGCCGGACAGGGCGGGTGCGGTGATTCCCCCCTGCCTGCAGGGGACGCTGTGGCACGAACTCGGCCATCCTTTTCAGGTGGACAATGGCAAGCACAGCCGGCGGAAGGGATGGGAAAGGGGCTCCTTCACAAACCCTCAGGGACAGCCAGGCCCGGTGCCCCCCCTGGATAGCAGAAGGAGCTGTAGCAGGAATCTCGGAGTAGCAAGCTGGAACGGCAGGGCGGGCTCACCCAGGGGAGCGATCAAGAGGTAGCAGACACTCTGCAGCTGTAGCTGGAACTGCAGGGTGTCCCAACAGGCAGGGAGTGCAGACTACAGTGTAGCAAAAACCCGGAGCAGTGGCAGAGAAACGGCGGGGGCTGGGCAGAGGCAGCCCAGCTCCTGAATATGGCAGAGAGAGACCGCCTGGGAGGGAAAAGGGGCTCGGGGATCTCAGGGTTTCCCCTGAGGCACCTGAGCAGATGCTAAAGGGTCCCCTGTCTGGTAAGGCAGGGTGTTAATAAGGCCCCAGTGCAACGGCTGCTCTTACAAGCAGAGCTCCACTCATGGTGGGAGAAGGCAGCAGAAGACAGAACCCCACAGTGGTTGTTAAAAGCTGCAAATGTTTATTAAACTATAGCTGCAAATGTTTATTAAATTATAAAGGTAGATGAGTTCTCCTCCGCGACTGCAAAGAGGATGTGCTTGCAGAGTTACGCCATATATCCGGTATCATATGAATTGCCAACGGTGTATCTTTGTGGTTTGTGAAACATGTATCGCCAAATATGTATCGCTTCTGCCTGCTTCCGTTTACAAGTTATGTAAGTAGAGAGATAGTATACCAAATATGGAAGAAAAAGATAAGGGTCATGAACAGGACAAGAGAGGAAGACTTCTTACTTCAGCCTCAACGACCACCGAGAGGCAGAAAAAGACCCCTTAGCAACAAGAGGCACATGCGCAAAGGGAGCCACAAGCTACAATCAAGAGAGCAATACAGGAACAAGAAAGCGGAAGTACGAGAGTATAAAAGGACAATAGTTTAGAGTATTACCGTGGCAGTCGGTGGAGCAGACACCCCCCCCGTCACCCAGCGCTGCTTTTGCTCACATTCTACTTGCTTAATTTTTAATAAATTTCATTTATTAAATTGAGAGTGTATCATCCATTTTACTGATCACTCTTTACAATTTGGTGCCGTGACTCGGATGGGAAGGTAGCAATCCACCATCCCTCAGGGAGGCGCCCCGAGGTATTCCTCGGCCCAGGGGTTGGTAGTACGCTTACCCCCACTCCGACGAACCTAAATCCTAGAATGATGAGCAATTGAGAACCGGTTAAATCCCATAAAAATTTAGTGCACTAAAGTCCGGACGAAGACGCAGGACTGCGTGAGTATAAAGGCGTACCATTCGGGCGGGATTGGGTTTCCTGAGATATAACGACTGAGAGGTTCGAAATACTGAACCAAGCGAGTGCGGACCCTTTAGTACTACGTTTCCCGACTCCCGCGAGGGACCGGGCTAGGAATAAGGGGAGCGAGTGTGTGTGTGTGTGCAGATTTCTCAGAAGATGGGGGCGAAGGGCAGCAAGCCTTCGGTCCCCATGGGGAGGGCTCCAGTAGAGAAGGCCCCAAGGATACCCCAAAACACCCCCCTAGCATTTATGTTGAATAATTGGAGATACTTTCCCAGTTCACTCGGAAAACGTCAAGCTAGAATGATAGAATTTTGTACTAAAATATGGGGGGGGAAGAAAATACAAAAGAATGTGATTTGGCCAGTTTTTGGGTCAGACGAGGATTGGGTGAGACAGCAGTTAAATCTGTGGGTAAACGATAAGAGCCCACCTAACCCAGAAGAGAGTGCATATGCTGCAATGTGGTTAGAAAAACCCCAGGTAGCTTTATTTCCTTTAAACGAAAGAAAGAAAGAAAGGAAAGAAGGGGAGCAGGAAGATGAACTGTTACTGAATCCACCCCCATATGTGCCCCCGGCACTAGTACCAGAGGCACCACCACCGCCAATTCCCCTTAATGCGCCACTAAACGAAGAACAAGGGTCCCCCATCCCAGTCAGGAGGAGAACTAGGAGTCAACGAGAACAAGCTCAGATGTACCCCCTGAGAGAGGTGCCCATGGGAGGAGCCCAGCCAGGGATCGGATATGTTTCTGTCCCTTTAAATTCAGGGGACCTGCGAGAATTCAAGAGAACTGAAATGGGGAGTTTATTAGATGACCCATTAGGAGTAGCTGAGAGGGTAGATCAATTTTTAGGACCCAGTCTTTATACCTGGGGGGAAATGAATTCAATATTAAGCCAGTTGTTTACATCAGAAGAAAAAGAAATGATTAGGCGGGCTGGCATGAGAATATGGGATGCTCGCCATGCCCAAGGACCACAGGCAGACACTAAATGGCCATTACAAAATCCCAACTGGGATAACCAGAATGCCGAACATAGGGTCCACATGGGGGATTTAAGAACTATAGTGATTCAGGGAATCAGAGAAGCTGTACCTCGCGGCCAAAATATCAGTAAAGCTTTTAATGAGAGACAGCGAAAAGATGAAAGCCCCACTGAGTGGTTAGAAAGATTGAGAAAAGCCTTACAGTTATACTCCGGAGCGGATCCAGCAAGCCCTTTAGGGCAAGCTGTTTTAAAAACTCACTTTGTAGCGAAATCCTGGGACGATATTAGGAGAAAACTTGAAAAGCTGGAAGATTGGCAAGATAGAGGGTTAGAGGAGTTATTGAGGGAAGCCCAGAAAGTGTATGTGCGGAGAGAGGAAGAGAGCAGTAAGCGACAGATAAGAATGATGGTAGCAGCGGTTAGGGAAGACAGAAAAGGACGACCAGGAGGATTTCAGAGGAAGTCGAATGTAGTGGAAAGAAAAGAACAAGGAAACTGTTTCTATTGTGGAAAGAGAGGGCATATAAAAAAGAACTGCAGAGAACGAATCAGAGATGAAGAAATATTAAAGGCTGAATAGGATAGTCAGGGGCTCTATATATTAGGGGACCGGAGTCATCAGGAGCCCTTGATAAAATTAAGAATAGGTCCCCAACGCCAGGAGTTCACCTTTTTAGTAGACACAGGGGCAGAACGATCCACAATTAGGCAATTACCGGAGGGATGCACCCTTTCACATGAAAAAGTTCAAGTTATAGGGGCAAAAGGAGAACCATTTAAAGTAAACAGAATTAAAAATGTCATGTTCGAATCTGAAAATAAATATGGGATAGGTGAACTCCTGCTAGTCCCAGAAGCGGACTACAATTTATTAGGACGGGACATGATTATTGAGTTACAATTAGAAATCAAAGTTGAAAACGAAAAATTAGCTATCAGAGCATACCCCCTTATAGAAACAGACAGAAAAGATATTAATCCTAACATATGGTATTCCCCAGACACAATAGGCAAGCTAAATATCCCACCAATTAAGATACGAATAACGGATCCTCAGATACCGGTAAGAATAAAACAATATCCGATCTCCTTGGAGGGACGGGAAGGACTAAAGCCAGAAATTGATAGATTATTAAAACAGGGAATCCTAGAACCTTGTATGTCCTCCTTTAATACTCCCATTTTGCCTGTAAAGAAAACTAATGGAAAATATCGATTAGTTCATGATTTAAGAGAAATAAATAAACGGACAGTCACTCGATTTCCCGTGGTAGCTAACCCATATACATTATTAAGCCAGTTAGGACCACACAAGAAGTGGTATAGTGTAATAGATTTGAAAGATGCATTCTGGGCATGCCCACTAGCAGAAGACTGTAGAGATTATTTCGCCTTTGAGTGGGAAGACCCAGAAACGGGGCGTAAACAACAGCTAAGGTGGACAGTACTACCCCAAGGATTTACCGAATCACCAAACCTATTCGGGCAAGCCTTAGAAGAACTATTAACTGAGTACCAAGTACAATCAGGGAATGTGCTTTTGCAATACGTAGACGATCTACTAATAGCAGGGGATGAGAAGGAAGAAGTTAGAATAGAAAGTATTAAACTACTAAATTTCTTAGCATTAAAAGGATTGCGGGTTTCTGAAGAGAAATTGCAGTTTGTAGAAGAAAAAGTCAAGTACTTAGGACATTATTTATTTGAAGGGCAGAAAATAATTGATCCAGAACGCATTAAAGGAATACTAGAATTACCAATACCAAAAACCAAAAGACAAATTAGACAAGCGCTAGGTTTATTTGGATACTGTAGACAATGGATAGAAAATTATAGCTCCAAGGTTAAATTCTTATACGAACAACTAGCAAAAGACAATCTGCCCAAATGGACCTTTCAGGATCAAGAAAATTTTGTTAAATTAAAAACAGAATTAAGCCAAGCACCTGTCCTAAGTCTCCCAGATGTAAAGAGACCCTTTCATTTATTTGTAAACACAAATGAAGGAACAGCGTTTGGAATATTAACTCAAGAATGGGCAGGACAGAAGAAACCAGTAGCTTATTTGTCTAAACTACTAGACCCTGTAAGTAGGGGATGGCCAGTATGTATCCAGATCATTGTGGCGACTGCCTTGTTAGTAGAAGAAACAAACAAAATTACTTTTAATGGAGACATAATTCTCTATGCCCCCCATAATATTAGAGGGGTATTGCAGCAAAAGGCAGAGAAGTGGCTCACAGATAGTCGATTGTTAAAATACGAAGGAATACTAATTGAATCACCTAAACTATCACTTAGGACAACCGGAGCCATGAATCCAGCAGAATTTTTATATTCGGGAGAAAATAATGAAATAATACATGATTGCTTTCAGACTATAGAATACCAAAGCCGAATAAGACCTGATTTAGAAGAAGAAGAACTTGAAGAAGGGGAAGTCTTGTTTATAGATGGATCCTCGAGAGTAGTAGAAGGGAAGTGTATTTCAGGATATGCTATTGTGAAATTTGATAAAGGAGAATTTAGAATAGTAGAATCTGGACCTTTAAGTGCAACTTGGTCAGCCCAAGCATGTGAATTATATGCTCTTTGGAAAGCTTTAGAATTACTGAAAGGGAAAACAGGTTCAATATACACAGATTCCAAGTACGCCTATGGAATAGTGCACACCTTCGGGAAGATCTGGGAAGAACGAGGGTTTATAAACTCCCAAGGGAAGAAATTAATTCACCTAGAACTAATACGGAGAGTTTTAAAATCGCTAAGGGGCCCTTCTAGAATAGCAGCAGTGCATATTAGAGGCCATCAGAGGGGCACTAGTTATCAAATTAGGGGAAACAATGTAGCAGATGAAGAAGCTAAGCGGGTCGCAGGGAATCTTAGTGTTCTTCTTACAATGAAAGAGATACTACAAAAAGACCAGAACCTCAGTTTTGACCAAAAAGAGAAAGAGAAATTACAAACTATGGGAGTTAAAGAACAAAATAACAAATATATTTTACCAGATGGTCGTGAAATATTACCCAAAGGAATAGCTATAGACATCATTACAAAGATTCACCAGAAAACACATTGGGGTACCCAAGCCTTAGTAGATCATTTTGAGCAGCTATATGCCTGTGTAGGGGTCTATAACATTGCAAAATCAGTAACTTGGTCCTGTGAGATTTGTCAGAGAGTGAATCGGAGTAGGAGTAAGCAGAAACAATCAGGAGGACGACCCCCAGCATATCGACCCTTCTCACATATACAGGTCGATTTTACGGAACTACCAAAAGTAGGAAGGTATAAATACCTCCTCGTAATAATAGACCATCTGACCCATTATGTTGAAGCTTTTCCTACCGGTAAGGCAACTGCCAATCAGGTAGCAAAAGTGTTGCTGGAGCAAATAATACCCCGATACGGGATAACTGAAGTAATTGACTCAGATCACGGGCCCCATTTCACATCTAAGATTATTAAAGAAATAGTAGATAATATAGGAATTAGATGGGATTACCATACACCATGGCATCCCCAGAGCTCAGGTAAAGTTGAAAGAATAAATGGGGAAATCAAAATCATCTTAACAAAATTGATGATAGAAACTAAATTATCTTGGATTAAATGCTTACCAATGGCTTTATTAATTTTAAGAACTCGACCAAGAGCTGATTTAGGAATTTCATCCTATGAAATGGTGTATGGTATGCCCTATCGTATTGAAAAACCGCAGACTAACCTTTTAATTCGAGACTATGCTATAAATGAATATGTTTCACAACTGGCGAAACACCGAGAAGATTTATGGAAACGAGGACTGGTAGTACAAAGACCCCCACTGGACTTAAAAATTCACAAAATTGAACCCGGAGACTGGGTGCTAATCCGGGTATGGAGGGAAGAGACTCTAAAACCTAAATGGGAGGGTCCTTATCTTGTTTTGCTGACCACAGAAACTGCCGTCAGAACAGCTGAACGTGGCTGGACGCATGCAAGCAGAATCAAGGGACCAGTACCACCGCCTCAGTGGAAAGTCACCAGCCCTCCGGGAGAAAACAAACTCGTATTAAGAAGAGCGATAAGTACAAAAACCAAATGATAGAGACTGTAATTGAACCAATTCTTAAGTTGCCATTTGCTGTGCAGTGTATAATAGGATTTGTAATTGCTTTAGCATTATCAATAGTTATATACTTTTTATGGAAAATTGTTAAATGCGGAAAAGGAATCTGTGTAGATGAATAATAGGGAACAAACCGAAGTATGGAACCTACCACTAGATATTGAAAGGTTAAATCAAAAGACACGTTTAATATTTACGCCTATAATTGAGAGACTGCCAAGAGAAATAAAATCCCAAATTCCTCCACCCCCATACACCTTTCTTAGAGTTCAAACATTAATCAATAAATTAGGTAACTTACGCGATCAAGGGCCAGCATACAAGCCTTGTCCACTTTGTACCCGAAATCAGTGCAAAGCCTATATAACATTTTATTGCGGAGGTTGCTCGCAAGTGGTGAAGGCCCGTAGGACGTTCCTTTATGATTGGTGGTGTTTTTATTGTGCACAGAGATTCAGGCGGCAAATAATATATCAGGAAGAAGGGAGACAAATAGTAGAGCATAAACTTTTTGAATCAGCTGAACAATTACAATTAGCAATCCTGCATTGGGATTTAAAGGTGTGGGTAGCAGCTGTCACCGCCCAATTAGAATCGCATGTCATAAAAAACCACTGCAGAGGATACAGAAAAGGGAAGAGATAAACCAGACCAGACCTTGAGTAATCGAAGGCACAAGTTCCCTTCCCTGAATAGGAAACCCCTGCTGCCGAGAAGATGAGACACCTCGTAGCTGGATGCAACCCAGCTGACGAGCGAGGCAGAGGAGGTAACCCGGGGAAGAAAAGTTGTCTAATGCTCAAGCGAGAAAAATATCACCAATGGCTCTTCCTCCTTTTCTCTGTCATCCTAAGCAAGCCTGTGAGGCTGGTTGAAGCTGGAAACCGACATGAACCTATGTTATGGAAACTTATCAATGTGGTAGATAGCAAAATAATACAAACCCAAACAGGACCCGGACAATGGAACTTCACTGTAAATTTAACTTCATTGCTTCCATTTCCCGATCCTGTCGGACTTTATCGATGCCATGCATTCTACGTTTGTCCGGCCTCTAACCCAGGGAAACCATACTGCAAAGACCCAGGGCACTATTTTTGTGGATATTGGGGTTGTGAAACCATAGCATCAAACTGGATCCCCACACCTCAAGACAAAAATATAAAAATGGCCTGGGGGCCTCCAGGATGCCAAAAGTCTTCATGGCAGAAAGGAAATGTACCAGCCCCTCAGTATGTAAACAAAGATGTTGAAAATATACCTAAACCGAATTGTAAGTGTAACACACTAAATATCTCTGTTCAAAACCCTGAAGCCGAACATTGGCTCGTAGGAAAAATGTGGGGAATAAGATTCTGGGAATCAGGAGCAGATAGAGGAAGCATATTCAAAATAATTAAGGAAAGAATCCCGCACGACCCAGCTCCTATTGGGCCAAATAATGACATCAAGCAGCATTCACAGTCTTCGTTTACAGATATAAAGAGCCCCGATACCACTAATTCAACTGAACGACAAAAACCAACCAAGCACCCTCAAAATACCCCTGAGAGTTTTCAGGAAGGAAACCTAAATAGCTCCAAAAATCAAAATAGAGATCCTTTTTGGAACTTGATGCAAGCATCGTACGAGGCCTTAAACAAATCCAGACCAAATCTAACCGAAGATTGTTGGTTATGTTTTAGCGTAAAGCCACCCTATTATGAAGCTATAGGGAAAACTAACAAAGTCCAGTGGTCCAATGGAACAAACCCACGAGAGTGCTCCTGGAGTGAGCAGAAAAATTATACCTAAGGAATCACAATACAGAGTATAACTGGAAAAGGGAAATGCCTAGAGCAGTACCTAAACAATACAGATTTTTGTGTGATACAACCATCACTAGACATAATATCGAAACGAAGAAAAGTGAATCTAACAGGTGGATAATACCTACTCCCGGAGCAAAGTGGGTGTGTTCAGACATAGGAGTAACACCTTGTTTATCAATCAGAGCACTAAATGTGTCATGGCAGTTTTGTGTGCAAGTTATAATAGTCCCACGATTAATGTACCATACTTCGGAAGAGATAATGTATCATTTTGAAAGAGACTTAAGCAGGGAAAAAAGAGAACCTCTGACTGCGATAACATTAGCGACCTTACTGATCGCAGGAGGAGTAGGAGCAGGCACAGGTGTTGCCTCTATAGTCAAAAGTACTGAAATTCAAAAGTTACAAGCAGCTGTGGACGAAGATCTAGGGCGAATAGAACAGTCCATTGAAAACCTGGCTACTTCAGTTAAATCACTTTCAGAAGTAGTGTTACAAAACCGAAGAGGATTAGATTTATTATTCCTTAAAGAAGGAGGATTATGTGTTGCACTAAAAGAAGAATGTTGTTCCTTCGCGGACCATACCGGAGTCGTAAAAGACTCTATGTCTGAACTCCGAAAACGATTAGACCAACGGAAAAAAGATCGAGAAATGAATAAATCATGGTACGAATAATGGTTTACTGCCACCCCTTGGTTAACAACTCTATTGTCTGCCCTAGCAGGACCCCTAATAATAATTATTCTAGGACTTATGTTCGGACCATGCATTATTCGGTATGTGTTGAGGTCCATAAACGAGAGATTTGATATAACCAAATTGCTAATTTTAACAACTACTGCTAGATACCAAGCTATATCTGAAAAAGATGAAAATGAATACTGCGAATGTAATTCTAAATCACCTGTTTATAATTGTTGCTGTGCAGAAAATGGAATAGAATTTTGTGATTGTTACAGTAGATGTGCATGGTGTTGGAAGAAGATAAGAGAGGAGGAAATCGACATAGTTTAATAAACAATAGAGGTTCAAAAGAAAAAGGGGGGAGTTGTTAAAAGCTGCAAATGTTTATTAAACTATAGCTGCAAATGTTTATTAAATTATAAAGGTAGATGAGTTCTCCTCCGCGACTGCAAAGAGGATGTGCTTGCAGAGTTACGCCATATATCCGGTATCATATGAATTGCCAACGGTGTATCTTTGTGGTTTGTGAAACATGTATCGCCAAATATGTATCGCTTCTGCCTGCTTCCGTTTACAAGTTATGTAAGTAGAGAGATAGTATACCAAATATGGAAGAAAAAGATAAGGGTCATGAACAGGACAAGAGAGGAAGACTTCTTACTTCAGCCTCAACGACCACCGAGAGGCAGAAAAAGACCCCTTAGCAACAAGAGGCACATGCGCAAAGGGAGCCACAAGCTACAATCAAGAGAGCAATACAGGAACAAGAAAGCGGAAGTACGAGAGTATAAAAGGACAATAGTTTAGAGTATTACCGTGGCAGTCGGTGGAGCAGACACCCCCCCCTGTCACCCAGCGCTGCTTTTGCTCACATTCTACTTGCTTAATTTTTAATAAATTTCATTTATTAAATTGAGAGTGTATCATCCATTTTACTGATCACTCTTTACAGTGGTGGTGAATTCCTCCCATAGTGACTGCAGCCTCCTTCCCCTCTGAATGCCTAGAACACAAGAGAGCTCCCAGCTTCCCCAGCCCCTGTTTTTCCCAGCCCAATTCTCTCAGTACCTCTGCCCCACCAAGAGAAACTCTCATATAAGAGAAGTGCGGTCAGGTGCTCTCCTCCAATTGCTTGGCAACTTCTTTTGTCTCTCTTAAGTACCTGGTCATTATTGTTTCTTAGCAACAAAATGGGTGAAAACTCCCTTAGAGAAAGAAAAACAAAAGGAAAAACCCTAACCTCCGACAGTGAGGCCTCAATCAAAGGACATCACTGACAGAATCATAAATGCACAGCATCATTTCTGATGTCCCAGTCTCAACAATTGCAGGCAGTGGGGAGTCTGCTTGTCCCAGAAACACCACCCTCTTCAGCCATGGGAGTACAATATTGAGACACTGCTTCATGAAGAGCAGCTCTTGGTGCCCCCAGAATCCCTAGCAAGAACCGCTAGAGAGCTTTAAGGTTTCATGTAATTATTGCTCAGGTATTTGAAGCCATCCTCAAGCATGAAGGAATTGTCAAATGCCTCTCAAGGAGAATATTTGGCCATTCATATCACTGTGGCGGTAAAGAAGTTTTAGCTACACTTGATCAGAATTACCTCCCAAGAGGAAAGCTTTGAGAATAAAAATTATTTCAACAAAAAAGGAAGAACACAACATTTCTGTCCATCCTTCCTCCCCCCATTTTCCCCTGCTCCAATGTGAGCCCATCTGTCGCGGGTGGAGAGGGAGCTTCAGACAGTTTATTAAAGAAGCCTGGCCACTGAGTCACAAGGTGCCGAGAAGACCCCCTTGCTCTCTAAACCCCTTCTCAGAGAGAGGAGTCCAGGGGTGCCTGGATCTTATCTTAAAAAAAGATATTATGCTGTAAGATTTGGAAAGAAATGCTCCAAAAAACACAACCATCTAAAGTCCTTGGTAGATCTACTTTGTATCTTTGGCAAGTTGAACAGATGGAGCTAGTTATGGTCATTTCCATAATGTTATTACCTGGAGATCTTAACTGCAGTATTTCACATTCTCCCTGGACCTCTTTGAACCCCCCAGGGCACTTTCCCAAAGGATTCTTCCTAGCAGGTCCCTGAGGCAACAAAAGTCTGCATTTATGGAGTTCAGGGTTGCAATTTTGCCCTCTGTTCTGCACAGCCACTGCACACCACAGACAGGAGAGCTACCCCAGCTTTCTCCAAAATCCCGGTAAGGTCTCAGGTCTGCAGGTGTGCACAAACTTTATGATGTTCTGCTCATGTTTTGCCTCAGGCTTCTCTTACACGTGTCTGGAGTCAAGTGGGCAAGACAAGTCAGTGAGTCAGAGAGTCAAGGTCAGGATGAGGCCTCATGACAGTATTCAAGCTCCAACAATATCCAGCAGTCGCCAGGAGTGTTCGTAGAGGAAAGGAAGGTCCCAAGTCAAGCTGGGAAGTCACACATATGTCAGAGTCCAAATTGAGATTGGTGAGCTCCATGGCCAGATACAGGCACAGATGTTCGGAGCCAAGTATTAGAATTTTAGCTTGAGAGCTCCTCCTGTGCAAACAGAAGTTGGACCTGGCTGAAGCCTCCTGGCAGCACCATCTGCCAAAGTTCCCAGCAAGGCCTCTAAAGGGAAGGGAGCAGCACTCAGCTATGCCATGTGGGTTGATCCAACTGTCCTACATCTCACAGCAGAGCAACACCTGAACATGAGCTCCTTCAGTCTAAGACCCGTTTGCTGGGAGGTCTCAGCCCTGCTCAGTCGGTCAGTACCGGTGAGCTGTAGAAGTGCATCTGGCATTGGCCCGGACAGGAGGAGCCTGTGTCCCATCCCAGTCACCAGCAACATTACACCAGAAGGGCATCCACTGAATGATAACAACCTGCAGAAGTGGGCAGGCTTCCTTGGTCTTTCTCCCTTTCCATGAGGCAAGAAATGGAGAGTGCAGGAGGCCAAAGCTGATTTCAGTGCTCTGCCAGGTTGAAGCCATGACCATTCAGCTGTAGATTCCAGACCAAGTGCCATTCCTGATGTCAAAGGGAACGTGTTTCTCTCTGAGATCATGAACACACCAGGGCAGAGTCCCATTGCTCTGACCTGCACATGCCCTCAGGAGGGTCACCCAAGCACAGAATGACACGCGTGTGCTCAAACACACCTGCGTGGAATAATGCAACGATCTGTATGCTCACACAGAGTCAGCAAAGACAGAAAGAAGAACAGACAAAAAAGATGGGCAGTTCTGGGAACTCTGCTGAGGAGATACTAGGGACAAGTGTGGCAGAAAATTACTTCGGTATCCTGGAGAAGGATTAGGTCCCAGACAACTCCTGGTATTCGCAGAGGACCCACAGAGAGTGCACAGAAAGAGGATGAGCTAAATGAGGCCAACACAATTTTTCTATGAGCACTGTCAGAGTAGCAACAGGCTCCAACCCTCCCAGCAGATGCAGACCTGTGTGCAACAGCGAGTGACCATCACGGAGAGATGGGAAAATCAAGAGAAAATGATGGGTCATGTCCCCTCACATGGCAGTCTCAGAGCATGTGGGCAAGAAGCACGAGAGTGATGCCCATTTCCTGACAATTTAGACAAAAACAAACCCACAGGAATGACACAGGTGAACACACTTGTCCACAGAGGATGCTGCCAGCCA
Organism: Corvus moneduloides; assembly: GCF_009650955.1. Lineage (NCBI taxonomy): Eukaryota > Metazoa > Chordata > Aves > Passeriformes > Corvidae > Corvus > Corvus moneduloides. Next base: position 3,884,173 of record NC_045501.1, on the reverse strand, counting down.
ATGATCTGAGCATACTAAATGCACTCAGCATTGTTTTTACCCCGGAAATACTTGAATCTCACATCCCAGCACCTACAGAAATTACCCTTCACATAGGAAGGCACGCGGAATTAGCCAGGAAATGAAAAGGCTGCAGTGCAGGAAACCGGGACACAGCGCCTGCCATTAGCTGGGATGGTGCACATTTGCCATGAGCTGGTCACAAAATTATTACTTCCACCAAGGTGCTACTGGGCCTGAGGCAGTGCAGGACTGCTATAAAAGGCAGCCCAAGTCTCTGCTCTCGCATCCACTTCTCTCACCTCCTCCTCAGGAATCAGGTGAGTGGGAAGCCTCCAGTCCTTCTCCTCCTTCTCTCCTCCTGCTTCCAGACCAGCTCTTTCCTGGCTGGAGGTCTCAGCTGATCGGGGCTGTCAGAGCCCAGGGCTGGCAGCTGCTTCTGCTGGGAGAAGGCAGGGGGGAGAAGATCTTGTGCAGAGAGAGGCTGGGACTTGGCTGAGGTGGCTCCTGGGCTTTGAGGTGGGCACTGCAGTGTGGGCCAGGAGGTGCCTTGGCTGCAGGGTGCTTGGGGGCACTGCTGCTTCTCAAGCATCCTTACATTCTGCTTCTCCCTGCCCTCTGTGCCAGGTGCACCTGTGACCCCGAGCCATGTCCTGCAACCCTTGCTGCCAGCCCTGTGGCCCCTGCCCGCTGGCCAACAGCTGCAATGAGTGCTGTGTCAGGCAGTGCCAGAGCTCCACCGTCGTCATCGAACCCTCCCCAGTGGTGGTGACCCTGCCCGGGCCCATCCTCAGCTCCTTCCCACAGAACACCGTGGTGGGATCCTCCACCTCCGCTGCTGTTGGCAGCATCCTCAGCTCTGGCGGAGTGCCCATCAGCTCCGGGGGCTTTGACATCTCCTGCATCACCAGCGGCTATGGCGGCAGATGCTGTCCCCCCTGCTAAATCTGCTGGCAACGTCCTTGGGCACGATTCTCCCAGATGCCAGAACCTGGTTCTGGGCAGGAGATAGAGCTTTGGGACATTGCATTTACAACGTCAAGCCATTATTCCCTTCTACTTTTCTTTCTCCTCTCTTGCTGTCTGTGTCTCCCCAGACCAGCCTAGTGGGGACGTGTTGCACTCCCTTCCTCTGCAGGGTGGGCAGATGCACACTCTGCAGGAGCTCCATTGCATCTTAGTGGCTGCTCCTGGTGCTCTCTGTGAGCCATCTCCTTTTCTTCTTTTGACTCAATAAAGTTATTTTGCATCCAAGCCTTGTCCTCCAAGTTCTCTTTCTTTCCACAGCAACTCTTCCTGTCTGCTCAGGGTAAAAGGTAGAGAAGCAGAGGGTGGGAGTCCCTGCAGTGAATTTTATTTTGTGCCCTTTTCCCTTGGAGCTGAGAAAAACGTACCTGGATACTGCACAGCCAATGGCCATCAGGAACACCGAGGCTCCAGAGGGTAGCAGGAGTGGGTTGGTGTGTGAATTGATATGTGCAAGTCACCAAACCGCAGCTGAAATGCAAAGACTTGATTTATTTCATTACCTCATTAACTGAAAGGTCCCAAGGCATCACCAGGCTACAGAGACACATAAAATGGCAATAGTGGCACCGTTAGGCTCAGTCCAATCCTGGCAGGTCACTGCCTGTCCCAATATCTCAGGAGGCCTCATGCACGCGCAGTTCATCGCAATGCTGTGCTTTTGTGACCTCTGAGCTTTTTGATCTCTCTGTCTCTCAGCAGGAGGTTCAAGACTGTCTGTGAGAGATGCCTCTTAAGGTTCTGATAGCTTTTCTATTATCCCTCAAGCGACAGAGGGTAATCAGCAGTAAATATGTGAAGTTTCTCGCGTGGATATTCTCAGCCTCCCCAGCTACAAGGTCACTTTGTGCAAATCTATCATCCTCCTCTCCAAATCTTCCAGTTTTAACCTTTTCCTCCCAACAGCTGGGAAACAGCAATGTGTGGCAACAGCCCACAGCCTCATCTCTACCTTCTCCTCCCCTCCATTACCCGGTCTAGGGTCCACACACATCTCATAGAGTCCCTCAGCTCATGCAGTGCCCAGCTCTCTCATAAGATGCAGCACTGAGGTATTTCAAAAGTTAGGATTGGTATCAGCCATACTCAGCATATGCAGTGGTAAATGACTTTTGCTTGAGTATGTGCAGATGACTTACTGCTTCACTGTTAATTCACATTTCTCCCATGTACGGGTAGATGTAATCTGTCCATCAGTGTCTTCCTGACTGAAGCGTTTGACCAAACCCGTGCCCAAGGGGGACTGCAAGACAGACAAAGGAAGATGGACCCTGGTGAAGACAGGGTCTGCCATAGACAGCCCACAGATCATAGAGTCATCGAATGGTTTAGGTTAGACAATCTTGTCCCATCCAGCTGCTGTGGGCAAGGACACCTTCCACTAGACCAGGCTGCTCAAAGCCCCATTGTCACCAAAAACCTGGAAATAAAATCTCCAGCCAATTTCCTGGGTCAGAAAGCTGACATTACTTTATTAGCAGAGCTGGATGCATGGGGATGTCTCCTCAAAGCATGCTCAGTAACCCAGTAGACCAGGTTGTATGCTGAAAATGAATACATATTCATCATGCATATATGTTAATTATTTCCATAGACTTGTTTGGATATGGTTCCAGATCTTCCGATTAATCTTTTCTCCATGAGAGTATCTTAAATATGTGGTCAGGTCATAAGGTACTTCTCTTATCATTCTTCACTCTAACACACAATCCTTGTTCTCAAAACTAAGATACTGGCTAATACATGATATAAGGAAGGTGATATGAGGAAGCATTAGGCCACATTGATCTCCGGTATTTGTACTAAGCACTGTCTGCTACAAAACTAAGCATTAACCATGAATATAGGGATCATACAATATGTGCTAAAGTCAAAAGAATTTTCCAACATCTTCTCCCATTGCTGCAAAGACTTCTTGAGGAAATACAACTTGTTTAGTAACAAATGCCCCCTTTGAGACTTTAATATAATTTCTTTAAAGTGTCATATCCAGTTATTCTATTAACTGAGTCTGCACAACAGTAAGCACTGAATTAAACAAGTGATTAAGGTCATGAGTACTACATCGCATTACAATAAGTACAACAGATTGTTTTAACCGTCCTAAGCTGAGGAGTATCGGGCCACAAAAGCAGCCAAGAGAAATCTAGTCCCTCTCTCTCTGTAGCACTTGTGGCTGGTTTCTTTAGTTATTTCTTTCCATTAGTCAGGAGTTATTGGAAAGACTGAATACATCCCTTTAAATTCTTCACATCCGTGATTATGTCTCAACAAGAAGTAGTCAATTGCTGCTCGATTTTCAAGGGCAGCTTCTCTGACTTGTGTCATTTCTGTCCTCAGACCTGTTAATGCTTGTGAAGTGTAATTTATATCTTTAACTAAAGCACACGTGGTTCTCTTTATGGTTTGATAGTTCACAGCTACCCCAACTCCAGGTGTTCAAAGGGCAGCAGCAACCAGGTCACTCTCACTAGATAGGGTAACTAGAGGATCACAATCCTCTGTCGACTGACAAGCTGAGCAGTTTTCTCTTTTGTGCTTCACATCCTCTTGGTGAAACAGTAGAGGAGTTAACCTACCAATCACACAGGGCACTTGAAAAATACTGGCCAGAACACGAGTAGGCCGGTCAGCCACACAGCAAAACCCATCCTATAGGTAACTTAGTGTTGTCCCAGGCGTAAGAAATTTGTTTGGTGCTATTGCATTTTAAGGGAGGTTGTAGCTGTGTTAGATGTTAACACTTAGAGGAGCAATTGACAAATACTACACATTGCTTTTCTCTGCGCAGCCTGATTGTGGCAGATGTTATCCTAACTTGTGAATCACCTCAGCCCTGCATGTCGGGACAGCAGCTGGGCCCTGCCAGGTGCTGGAGGACTGTAGGAAGTACAGGTGTCATAAAGGGTGTCATGTCTTTGACCATGTGTGCTGCTCATGGAGTGGGTAATGGAGAGGAGGAGAAGGAACGGATGAGGTTGTGGGCTGTTCCTCTCACAGTGAAGATTGTTTCCCACATTCACTGCTGCCACTCTTTGCATCCAGGATCTCCCTGATGGCCATTGGAGTAGCCAGGGATGTCTTCATCAGCTCCAAGGGAAAGGACACAAAGTAAAATCCACTACAGGGACTCCCACACACAGGTTCTCCACCTTTTTCCCTGAGCAGACTGGAAGCATTGCCAGAGAACAAAGGATGACTTGGAGGCTCAGGTTTGGATGAACAACTTTAATGAGTCGAAGGAAGAAAAGGAGGTGGCTCACAGAGGGCATCAGGGGCAGCCCCTAACATGCAGTGGAGCTCCAGCAGGGTATCCATCTGCTCCCCTGCCAAGGGACAGAGGGTAACACATCCCAACTAGACTGGCCTGGGGAGACACAGACAGCAGGTGGTAAGAAGGAGCAGAGTGGAAGAAGGAAAGAACATCAAAAGCTCTGTCATGTCCCCTCACGTGGCATTTCTTAGGCATGTGAGCAAGAAGCAACAGAGCAGTGCCCATTTCCTGACAACTTTGCCACAAACAACCCAATCAGAAATGACCCAAGTAAACATCACCTGCCCACAAGAGATGCCGCTGGCACTTGATCAGAGCCTTCTGCCTGTGCTGACGTTTTCTGCCTCGGAAATCACTGAGCCTCTCATCACACCAATTACTGAAGTAGGCCTTCATATAGGAAAGCACGTGGCAGAAGCCAGGAAATGAAAAGGCCGCAATGCAGGAAACCAGAACTCAGCCCCATTATTAGTTTGGATGGTTTGCATTTGACATGAACTGGTCACAAAATTATTACTTCCACCAAGGTGCTACTGGGCCTGAGGCAGTGCAGGACTGCTATAAAAGGCAGCCCAAGTCTCTGCTCTCGCATCCACTTCTCTCACCTCCTCCTCAGGAATCAGGTGAGTGGGAAGCCTCCAATCCTTCTCCTCCTTCTCTTCCTGCTTCCAGACCAGCTCTTTCCTGGCTGGAGGTCTCAGCTGATCGGGGCTGTCAGAGCCCAGGGCTGGCAGCTGCTTCTGCTGGGAGAAGGCAGGGGGGAGAAGATCTTGTGCAGAGAGAGGCTGGGACTTGGCTGAGGTGGCTCCTGGGCTTTGAGGTGGGCACTGCAGTGTGGGCCAGGAGGTGCCTTGGCTGCAGGGTGCTTGGGGGCACTGCTGCTTCTCAAGCGTCCTTACATTCTGCTTCTCCCTGCCCTCTGTGCCAGGTGCACCTGTGACCCCGAGCCATGTCCTGCAACCCTTGCTGCCAGCCCTGTGGCCCCTGCCCGCTGGCCAACAGCTGCAATGAGTGCTGTGTCAGGCAGTGCCAGAGCTCCACCGTCGTCATCGAACCCTCCCCAGTGGTGGTGACCCTGCCCGGGCCCATCCTCAGCTCCTTCCCACAGAACACCGTGGTGGGATCCTCCACCTCCGCTGCTGTTGGCAGCATCCTCAGCTCTGGCGGAGTGCCCATCAGCTCTGGCGGCTTTGACATCTCCTGCATCACCAACTGCTATGGTGGCAGCAGATGTCGTCCCTGCTAAATCTGCTGGCAACCTCCTTGGGCAAGAACCTCCAAGATCTCAGAACCTGGTTGTGGCCAGGAGATAGAGCTTCGGGACATTGTAATTAGAGTTTCAAGCCATTGTCCCCTTCTTCTGTCTCCTCTTTATCTCTTTCTTTTGCTGTCTGTGTCTCCCCAAACCAACCCGGAAGCACCTGTTGCCCTTCCTCCCTCTTTAGGGTGGGCAGATGGACACCTTGCAGGAGCTCCACTGCATCTTAGTGCCTCTTCCAGGTGCTCTCTGTGAGCCACCTCCTTTTCTTCTTTAGACTCAATAAAGGTGTTTTGCAACCAAGCCATGGCCTCTGAATCCTCCTTCTTTCCACAGCGACTCTTCCAGTCTACTCAAGGAAAAAGTTGGAGAAAGCACGTTGGGACTCCCTGTAGTGAATTTTACTTCATGGCTTTTCTTTTGGAGCTGTCAAAATCTTCCCTGGCTACTCTGCAGAGAATGGCTTCAGGGAGACACTGGCTTTGAAGGGTGGAAGCAAATAGGGATGGGAAACAAGTCCTCGGATCAACCCACATCCTCACCTCTGCCATGTCCTCCCCTCCATTGCCTGGTCTACAGTCCGTGGTCAGCACAGATGGTCAAAGACAAATGAGCTATGCACCCCATACACTCCTTCATTACCTGGCAAGGCCCAGCTGCCTTCCAGACATGCAAGGCTGAGGTGAATCACAAGTTGGTATCAATATCTGCCATATTCAGGCTACACAGTGCATTCCCCATTCCTCTGAACTGAACACCCCCATGGGCTACAGCCTGGCTGGGCTCTTGGTCTTGCTTGGGCAGAGGCTTCTCCATTTTTGGGTTATCTTTGCAGTTTTTTTCCCTTGTCTCAGAGAGGTTGTAGGTAGGAGTTTTGAGCTGCCTGGAGGTGAATCCCACAGGTGCTGCCTGTCACAGCAGGCGGCCCTGCTCCATCAAGCTGGTCCACATGGATCAGCCCCTACTCCAGGATAGAAGAATACAGAAACAGAGACTCTTTCTCTTTCATGGCAGCTTTTGCTGAAGGTAGGATTTTGGCTTTGAAGGCGGTTGCTTTGGGTTTACAACTGTAGCCACTTGTAAAGACTGCATTTCCCAATTAGAAACTGTTTTGAAATGAACTTTGAAAACTTTGCAAGCAGCAAAAATGCAAGCACGTTCCTGGGGTCAGACCACCCTGTGCTGGTGTGGACAGACCTGTCCTTTCCCCTCTACCACAGCCACAGTGCAGAGCACAGCAGCAGCACCAGGGGAGCCCCATGAATGGCAGGGGGAAGTGGCAGCGATGCAGACCCCACATGAGCTGGCAACTCTTCATCTGCCACTAAAACTGCTCCATGGGCTTCTGCCTTTCCCAGTAGGGTTTACCATTATCTTGTCCCTTTTGTTCCCAGAACCACATGGTCACCCAGAGGGCACCATCTTGGAAGGAAATAGTGTGATGTCGTCTTCCCCTTGTCCTTCAAGCCATGCATGCCAGGCACCACCTTGGGAAGGATATTTCTGGCATTTTGTGTCTCTCTTTGTTCCAATGGGTTTTGTGAGGTTCAGCAATTTTGTATCTAGCAGTAATTTACCGTTATTTTTTGCCTGTTGCTGTTCCATTCGTTAGTAAACTGTTATTTTTTCACTTATATCTACTCGTATTTTGTTCTTTATTGGTGGAAAGGGATTGGTTAGAATTAAGGGAAGATTACTCATTTTAGAGTGCCCAGCTCTTTAAATTATCTTAAACCAAGACAACCCCCATTAGTGAAATTTTCCAAACATTCTCCATTCCATTTTCTTTGGCACAATTACTAATTTTCCCTTGTAACATAACCAATTCTGTTGCAGTGTGAGATAATATTATTGTGGACTCTGCCTCCTGATAAGTGAATTTTGTCTTTACAAGCAGGCAGAGCTTCGGGTGAAGGGAAGTGAAGGAGCATTGACTTTGCTGACTCAAATCCCTCTGCTGGGAAATGGAGGGAAGTGACATCATACTCAGGGAGTCCTGCCTCCCTCTCTGCCTCCTCAATTTTTACCGGTGGACAGAGCTTAGGGTGCAGGGAGGGTTTAGCTTTGCTTCATTAAACTCACAAGGGCTGAGGATTGTGACATCATGTTCAAGGTGGTCCACCTTTTTTCCTCAGGGCTGAAAATCTCTAGTTCATTCTCCACACCTCCCCCAGCAGCGTTAATTTGCAACTCCAAAGATCTTTGGCACTGGACAAGTTTGTTTAACTGGTTTTTCAGATTTTGGGCTAGCTTCTTCTGGGCATTCTGTTCTCTATCTTCCCTGAGGTGGGCTATTGCTTCAGCCTCCAAGGCAGTTCCCAACTGAATCAGGTCTTTCTGTTGCTGCTCCACAACATTTTCCCTTTGAGTTCAGCCTCCACCCATATGCACACTAGACCTTTTCCCTTGCTGGGGTTTTTTTCCCCTGTCTTTTGCCAAAGTTCAGGTTTTCTCTGCAACTAGCTGCAGATTTTGCCAGTTTTTCTCAGCCCACATACCTCTTTACCAGGCTGGACAAGCTTTGTACGTTTTTAGTAATTCTATCAGTGGAGAACAGGTCAGATCAGTTTTTACCCAGGATTCCATGATTTTTTTGCTGGAGAATATCAGTTTCAAGGAAAAATTAATTTCTCCTTTTTTCTGTAATGAGCAGTTATGTCCGAATAAAATACCTCTTCATCACCTCACGAGTAGTCTGCTTGCTGTGCCAATTAAAATGTAAGGCCCCCAAAATCTCGTTCAGTGTGACACTTAAAAGGGCTTTAGTTTTTCATGTACTCTGAGTTAGACACAAGGGAGAAATACCAAGAAGATATCCTCAAGAGGTCACAAAAACCAAAAAAAAACTCTGTACTGGCAACTTTAGAAAATCAAAGAACTTTGGCAAAAGGTTTCAAGCAGCATCCAATCAATACATAACACTTATCAAAGCATTAACTTAATCCATTCAATTTAACAGATTCTAAGCCCGTCTAATTTTAAATTACTCAAAATTCTGAGAAGGGGAATTAGAAGAAGAAGGGGAAAGAGAGAAAGACAGAAAAGAAATAGAAAAGAACAAACACAACTACCATTCCTGGTTCCAATAGTGTTCAGCTTACACAAATTCCAAGAAGAGGTAGTGTTGGAGATGATACCAAGTTTAAAATTTTTTTGTAATTTTAGTCAGTCTTGTTCAGCTTTGCCCCGAGGGAAGGGAATTGAAGTTTCTTTTCAAAGGGCTGTTTCATCACTCAGGGTGAGCTTAACATGTCAACAGACTGGGAGTAGCACAGAAGATACACAAAAGATAACGACCATCAATGGCCATTAACGAACTATCAACTCCAAACATCACCCCTGGCATGGTTAAAGACATCTGGTCCAGAAAAAACTGATAAGAGAACCAAATTAGCATCGGAGGTGAAGAAATCTGTAACCAGTAGGAAACCAAATACTAAGAACTGTGTAACTTGGGACTAATGAACATTGAACCAATGAATTTCTATGGGTTTTGACTGTATAAGTATGTGAAAAATCTAGTAAAATTCATGTGTCAAGGAATGATTCTCTTTGCACACCTGGGCTATGTGTGGATGAAATGATTTCTGTTGCACATCCTGGCCAGAACAACATCCTGGCCAGAATAAAGTAATGCCTTGATTCTCTAACACTAAAAATGTTGTTGGAGGTTTTTGTTTTTCCTGCAGTTCTGGTGCCAGTAGGGTCAAGGCATATGCTTACCTTGTGTCTCAGGTTAAATACCCTTTGACTTTTCTGGGTCCTGGTGGGATGTCCAGCCATCTGGCCACTCTGGGGCTAGACTGGGGTGCAGGGGTGGGGTGTGGAGCATTGCCTCTGGTTTTCCAGGGATTAGTGGCCACTGAAGGGTTGGGATACAGGTCCGGGAAATGGGGTGTATGGAGGAGGACATCGCCTCACCAGGGCAGAGCCCAAGCTGCCCCTTCCTCCACACAAAAGCACGTGAAGTATTTCAAGCCAGCAATCCTTCCAGTCTCTAAATTACGGGGCTTGGAACACCCTGGTCTAGGTAAAGGCACCTGTGCTTTTGGCAACTGGGTGGGATTACATGATCCGTATGATCCATTCTAACCCAAACCGTTCTATGACTCCATGATCTGTGGGCTGTCTCTGGCAGACCTTTTGTTCACCAGGGTCCATCATCCTTTGCCTGATACTCTTAAGCACTGGTTTGGTCAAAAGGGAAGACATTGATGGTCAGATAACATCCATATGTGGAAGAAATGTGAATTTATAGTGGAGCCATAAATCATTTGCACAAACTCAACCAAACATCATTTACCACTGCGTACCCTGAGTATGGCTGATAACAATCCTAACTTGTCAGATGTCTCAGCCTCATGTGTCTGGACAGCAGCTTTGCCTGCCTGTGCTGAGGGAGTGCATTTCATCTGCCTGTGCTCCTGTGTGCAAGCCATGGAGTCTAGACCAGGTAAGGGAGTGGAAGAGAAGGAAGAGATGAGGTTGAGGGCTGTTCCCAGGAACTGTTTTTTTCCCTTCCCCATTCCTGCCACCCTTTGGAGCTAGTCTCCCTGATGGCTTTTGGCTGTAGAGCAACCAGGGATGACTTTGTCAGTCCCAAGGGAAAAGGCACAAAAGGAAATCCACTACAGGGAATCCCAGCATTTGCTTCCTCCAGCTATTTTCCCTGAGCAGACTGGAAGAATTGTTACACAACGAAGGAGGACTCAGAGGCCCATACATGGATGCAAAACAGCTTTATTGAGTGCAGAGGAAAAAAATACTCAGAGTGGCTCAGAGAGGGCACCAGGAGCAGCCACTAAGTTGCAGTAGGGATGTCCCTCTGCCTGGCCTGCAGAGGGAGGGGAGGGCAACAGGTCTCCACTAGACTGGATGGAGGAGACATGGACAGCAAAAGAAAGAGCAAAAGGAGAGAGGAGAAGAAGGGGACAATGACTTGAAACTCTGATTACAATGTCCCAAAGCTCTATCTCCTGCCCAAAACCAGGTTCTGAGGTCTTGGAAGTTCTTGCCTAAAGACGTTGCCAGCAGATTTAGCAGGGACGACATCTGCTGCCACCATAGCCGCTGGTGATGCAGGAGAGGTCAAAGCCACCAGAGTTGATGGGCACTCCACCAGAGCTGAGGATGCTGCCAACAGCAGCGGAGGTGGAGGATCCCACCACGGTGTTCTGTGGGAAGGAGCTGAGGATGGGGCCAGGCAGGGTCACCACCACTGGGGAGGGTTCAATGACGACGGTGGAGCTCTGGCACTGCCTGACACAGCACTCATTGCAGCTGTTGGCCAGCGGGCAGGGGCCGCAGGGCTGGCAGCAAGGGTTGCAGGACATGGCTCGGGGTCACAGGTGCACCTGGCACAGAGGGCAGGGAGAAGCAGAATGTAAGGACGCTTGAGAAGCAGCGGTGCCCCCAAGCACCCTGCAGCCAAGGCACCTCCTGGCCCACACTGCAGTGCCCACCTCAAAGCCCAGGAGCCACCTCAGCCAAGTCCCAGCCTCTCTCTGCACAAGACCGTCACTCCCTTCCTCTTTCCCCAGAGATGCAGCTGCCAGCCCTGGGCTCTGACAGCCCCGATCAGCTGAGACCTCCAGCCAGGAAAGAGCTTGCTGGAAGCAGGAAGAGGGGATGAAGTTTAACACTCACCTGATTCCTGAGGAGGAGGTGAGAGAAGTGAATGAGGGAGCAGAGACTTGGGCTGCCTTTTATAGTAGTCCTGCACTGCTTCAGGCCCAGTAGCACCTTGGTGGAAGTAATAATTTTGTGACCAGCTCATGTCAAATGCAAACTATCCCAGCTAATGGCAGGGGCTGTCCTGTTTTCCTGCACTGTTGCCTTTTCATTTTCTAGTGCATTCCACGTGCTTTCCTCTATGCAAACTTCTGTAAGTGTCAAAATGAGAGGTTCAAGAACTTCAGGGCAGAAAAACGTCAGCACAGGCACAATGCTCAGATCAAGGGCTGGCGGCATCCCCTGTGGGCAGGTGATGTGAACCTGTGTCATGCCTGCAGATTTGTTTATGGCAAAGTTGTCAGGAAAGAGGCACCATTCTTGTGCTTCTCACCTGCATGCCCAAGGTCTCCATTGTTTGGGCTCATGACAGAGCTTCAGTTGCTATTTCCTTCCTCCACTTTTCTCTTTCTTTTGTTGTCTTTATCTGCCCAGGCCAGTCTAGTGGGGACATGTTGCCCTCCCTCCTTCCACAGGAGAGGCTGACGGACACCCTGCAGGATCTCCACTGCATCCTGGTGTTTGCCACTGATACTCCCTGTGGGAACTATTCCAGTCTTCTCAGGGAAAAAGATAGAGGAAGAAGAGGGTGGGAGTCCCTGCAGTGGATTTTACTTTGTGCCCTTTCCCTTGGAGCTGATGATGACATCTCCTAGTACTCTACAGCCAACGGCAATCAGACCACTGATCCAAAATATACTGGCAGTGGAGATAGAGAACAACAGTGCCTGGGAACAGCCCACAGCTTCATCTCTTCCTTCTCTGCTCAGTTACCGGGTGTCCATGGCCAGCACACAGGCACAGATATGTATCTCATACCTCCTTTAGCGCATGGCAGGGCCCAGCTGTTTTATTCAGTTCTCAGATATTTCACAAGTTGGAATTGGTATCAAGCATGCTCCTGCTATGCAATGGAGTCCCTGTTCCTGTGAAACCAAGACCTCCAAAAGGTGCTCTTGGCTTTGGTCATGTGTCCATCTTTCCTGTGTAAATGCCTTGTGGTTTATAATGCCAAAATTCAGGGATGCTTTTCAGTTTTAGGTGAAAATTCCTTCTTAGACCTTTGCCTTCAGCCTTGCATAATGATCTACTCTGTGTCATCCCCCAGGTATCCATGGTCTCCTGCATGCAGAAAAGGATCTGTTCAAGGCACTGATACCTAAATTGGCAGGAATAAACTTCCTAACACAATTCGAAGCATTAAAAAGCAGGCATTCTTTATCTGCACAGGACACACAGATGATATCTCCTTATTCTTTGTGTATCATGAGGTATTACAACAAGGTATTTATCCATCATAATCATTCATATTCATTAAAATGTGCTTCCTATCTAATTCATAAAGATCACTTTCCTAGAACTGATTTGCATGCATCCACCTCCTACTGGAAGTCCTTTTATGATCCTGGAGAGTCATAAAAAGATGTTTCTGATGGTCATATTCACTGAATGCTTTGATATTAAATGTCACTTTTCCTTGAATTTTTTCTTTGGGCATGCACTGTTGCTTCTTTCTTACATGACTTGCAAACAACCCATGACTTGCAAAAAACACTGTAGTTCTTTTTATCTGATTCTCCACTGGTTGCAGCCATGTTTATCATCCTGAGTTCATATCTTTACATCATTTTATCTTTTTTTTGCCATTTAATCTAAGCTCTATTAAGCAACTTCAGGAGAACTGAAAATTTCTTATTCTCTATGTTATTTATCAGCACTGCTGCTCTCAGAATAAAAGCTCAGGTACAGTGTCCCATGAAGCCTGTGAGGTTCCACACATGCTCCTCCTGCCCTCAGTTCAGGGCAGAGACATGATCTTTCTCCATCTTACTGGCCCCTGTGCACATCTTGCTATGTCCAGAAACCAAGGCTTCACCTGCTCCTGCTGGGACCCAAGCACTGGTCTCAGTTGCCAGCACCCAAATCATCCCCAGTTCCTCTTCATGGTCAGCCCCTCTGTGTGGGTCCTTGTGCTGAGAAAGTCTCGGTGCTCTTGGCAGATCCCATTTAATTACTAAAATACTGTGATGAGGTCCTCCCCAAGCGTCCTGTTCTCCAGGGAGAAACAGCCACACTCCTTCAGTCTTCCCTCATAGCACAGGTTCCCCAGCTCTCTGCTTTTCTTTGACACACGCAACAGGGTGAGAGCAGCTGCTCAAAGTCCCAACACCTGGCCCTGCACAGACACTCCAACAATCCCATTTTGTGCCTGAGAATGTTGTCCAAATGCTCCTTGAGCTCTGGCAGCCTTAGGGCTTGTGACCATTCCCTGGGAGCCTGTTCCGTGCCTCACCACCCTCTGAGAGAAGAACCTTCTCCTAGAAGCCAACCTAAACCTCCCCTGACACAACTTCGTGCCTTTGCCTTGAGTCCTGTCCCTAGTTGCCAGAGAGACGAGATCAGTGTCTGCCCCTCCACAAGTTGTAAATTGCGATAAGGTCTCCTGCCAGCCTCCCCTCATCCAGACTGAACAAACCAAGTGACCTCTGTGACTCCTCATAAGGCTTCCCTTCCAGACCTTTCACCACCTTCTTGTCCCTCCTTTGCACACTCTCCAACAGCTTAATGTCTTCTTTTAAATTGTGATGCCCACAACTACATCCAGCACTCGAGGTGAGGCCGCCCCAGTGCAGAGCAGAGTGGGACAGTCCCCTCCCTTGCTCAGCTGGTGATGCTGGGCCTGATGCCCCCCAGGACACTGTTGGCCCTCCTGGCTGCCAGGGCACTGCTGACTCATATCCAGCTTGCCATCAACCAGGACCTCCAGGTCCCTTTCCATGGCACTGCTTTCCAGGCTCTCGTTGCCCAGTCTGCCTGTACGTGCAGGGTTGTGCCATCCCAGGTGCAGAAATGGGCACTTGCCCTTGTGGAACTTCAAATGGTTGGTGATTGCCCAGCCCTCTAATTTGTTGAGGTCTCTTTGCAGAGCATCTCTGCCTTTGAGGGAGTTGACAGCTCCTCCCAGTTTTGTATCATGTGCGAACTTACTTAGTATTTGTTTGAGTCCTGCATCCAAGTTGCTCATGAAGATGTTGAAGAGGATTGACCCTAAAACTGAGGAACCTCATTGGAGACCAGTTGCCAGTCTGATGTCACCCTATCACTGTCACCCTTTGTGCCTGACCCAAGAGACAGTTGCTCACGCATCACACAATGTGTTAATCCAGTTGTGTCCTGGACATTTTGTCCATAAGGATCCTCTGAGAGATGGTATCAAACACTTTAGAGAAATGCAAAAAAGATTGCATCAATTAGCTACCCCTCATCAGCTAGGTGGGTTACCTTGTTGTAAAAGGAAATTAGGTTTGACAAGCAGGACTTTCCTCTCATGAACTCACACGGGTTGTGATCAATGACTGCCTTGTTATTCAGGTGTTGTCAAGACATCCTAGAATAATCTTACCCCTAATTTGACCAAGGATTTTGCTACAAGCCTAGACCATCACACATGTCCTCACACATGTCTTCAGGGAGAAAACAAAAATCTTTACATTCAAATAAGGTCAGGAAACATCATTAACTGAGAACACTGTTGTGGACATGCAGCATGTCACCTCACAGCAGAGTCCTTGGGCACATGGGAGAGAAGCACAAGAGTGGTGTCCATTTCCTGACAACTTTGCCACAGACAAGACCACAGGAATAACACAGGTAAACATCACCTACCCACAGGGGATGCCAAAAACATTTAATCTGAGACTTCTGCCTATGATGATGTCTTTCTGCCCTGGAAATCATTGATGCTCTCATCCCGGCACTTACAGAAGATTTTCACATAGGAAAGCATGCGGAATTAGCCAGGAAATGAAAAGGCTGCAGTGCAGGAAACCGGGACACAGCCCCTGCCATTAGCTGGGATGGTGCACATTTGCCATGAGCTGGTCACAAAATTATTACTTCCACCAAGGTGCTACTGGGCCTGAGGCAGTGCAGGACTGCTATAAAAGGCAGCCCAAGTCTCTGCTCTCGCATCCACTTCTCTCACCTCCTCCTCCTCCTCAGGAATCAGGTGAGTGGGAAGCCTCCAGTCCTTCTCCTCCTTCTCTCCTCCTGCTTCCAGACCAGCTCTTTCCTGGCTGGAGGTCTCAGCTGATCGAGGCTGTCAGAGCCCAGGGCTGGCAGCTGCTTCTGCTGGGAGAAGGCAGGGGGGAGAAGATCTTGTGCAGAGAGAGGCTGGGACTTGGCTGAGGTGGCTCCTGGGCTTTGAGGTGGGCACTGCAGTGTGGGCCAGGAGGTGCCTTGGCTGCAGGGTGCTTGGGGGCACTGCTGCTTCTCAAGCGTCCTTACATTCTGCTTCTCCCTGCCCTCTGTGCCAGGTGCACCTGTGACCCCGAGCCATGTCCTGCAACCCTTGCTGCCAGCCCTGCGGCCCCTGCCCACTGGCCAACAGCTGCAATGAGTGCTGTGTCAGGCAGTGCCAGAGCTCCACCGTGGCCATCCAGCCCTCCGCAGTCGTGGTGACCCTGCCCGGGCCCATCCTCAGCTCCTTCCCACAGAACACCGTGGTGGGATCCTCCACCTCCGCTGCTGTTGGCAGCATCCTCAGCTCTGGCGGAGTGCCCATCAACTCTGGCGGCTTTGACATCTCCTGCATCACCAACCGCTATGGTGGCAACAGATGTCGTCCCTGCTAAATCTGCTGGCAACATTTTTGGTCAAGAACTTCCAAGACCTCAGAACCTGGTTCTGGGCAGGAGCTAGAGCTTTGGGACATTGTATTTAGGGCCTGAACCATTGTTCCCTTCTATTTTTTTTTGTCTTTCCTTTACTCTCTGTGTCTCCCCAGGCCAGCCTAGGGGGACGTATTGCCCTCCCCTCCCTCTTTAGGGCAGGTGGATGGTCACCCCGCAGGAACTCCATTGCATCTTAGTGGCTGCTCCAGGTGCTCTCTGTGAGCCACCTCTATTTCTACCTTACATTCATTAAAGTTGTGCATCCAAGCCTTGGCGTTTAAGTCCTCCTTCTTTCCATGGCAACTCTTCCAGCCTTCTCAGAGTGGAAGGTGGAGGGACAGAGCGTGGGACTCCCTCTAGTGGATTTTACTTTTGCCTTTTCCATTGGAGCTGATGAAGAACATCCCTGGCTACTCCACAGCCACTGGCAAACAGGGAAAAGATGGTCCAAAGAGTTGCAGGAATGAGAAAGGGAAACAGCAATGTCTGGGAACAGTCCGCAGCCTCATCTCCTCCTCCTCCCTTCACTACCCGGTCTAGAGTCCATGAGCAGCACATGTGGTCAAAGGCAGATGAGATAGGTAGCTCATAGAATCGTTCAGCACCTGGCAGGACTCAGTTGCTGTCCAGACATGCAGGGCTGAGGTGATGCAGAAGCTGGGATTAGCATCTGCCAATTAAGTTACGCAGACCACGGGGTGCCACCTTTAAGGTGTAGAAAACACTCAAGGTTCATAAATGCTCACAGTCAAAAGGAATGGCAAAAGTCAGAGAGTCTGAATAAAATCAGAAAATTTTATTAGTAAATTGCACACTTGGTATGGAAATTAGTATGTTGTAGTAGTCCCAGACCTACTATATAAGCACATGGCAGTGTGTTTTGGATTAAGGGGCTTGGTGAAAGGGAAGAGAGAAATTAAAGAGGGAGAGATAAATTAATGAGGGAAAGAGAGAAAGAAAGAGAGGGGAAAAGAGGGAAAGAGAGAGAACCAGAGAGAAAAAGAAGTCCTGGTACCAGCATCAATCCAGTGAGTAAGATGTCAGTCCTGGTTGCAGCATCCGTCCAGCTGTACCAGTCCAGTCCACAGGATGTCCAAGGTCCTAAGGGCACTGCCCTGACTTGGGGGTGTACCTTTTCATGGATAGGTTTCTCTGCCCCAAAGATAGGTTTCTTGCTTTCTATGCAAATGAGTTCTCATGCAGCCTGTTCTTTCAGACCTTTCTGGAAATGGGTCGGAGGCTTCAGGGGTCTTTTGTGGCCTTGGTCCCCCCTTACAGTCCATGCCCACTTTGTGGCCTCATTCCTGTCCTTGTGCTGTCCCATGTTGTGCTTCTCTCCAGGAACTACAGCAATATTGGTTGCCCCAGAAAAGTGCTGTCCTGCCTCTGTATGGCCCCTTTTCCAGCCACATCCTGGTTTTTCTCACAGCATCTTCAGGAACTCCTGAAGCACAGTGGTGCTCAAAATAACAACTCAGGCACACAACACCCTATGGACCTTGTGAGGTTCCCCCCATGCTCTTCCTGCCCAGAGTTCATGGCACAGACAGCATCTGTGTCTATCTCACTGGGCACTGGTGTAGGAGCATAGAAGACGAGGGATCCTCGTGCATGTCTCAAACCCACAGCCAGATGGCTGCAGAGCCACCTGGGTATTCTTGGTAAGAAGACGCTGTGAGAACAAACGGGATGTGGCTGGAGAAGGATCCATGTGGACATAGGACAGACTTTTCTGGGACAAATATCCTTGTTCTGGCTGGATACTCCATCCACTGAATCAGTGCTGGAGCCAGGACTGGTGAACTGTCTTCCTTTCTTTTTTTAATGTCTCTCTCTCACTTCTCTTTCACTCTACCCCATATTGTCTTGGTTTAAAAGACAGGTGTCTGCCAAGGAAGGCGGGAACCTTCCTGGGATGGGAAATATGACAACCTTCCCTCCAAATTATTATAACTTTGAAATTACAGGGCTTTCAGGCAACGATATGGGAAAAGGAATAACAGTTCTGTGCTAGTATATATAACAAGGCAAACAAACCACAACGGCAGCAACAACAAACAGAAGCAGACACCCGGTGCCAGCCGCTCCCGGCCGCCGGCCCTTTCCCCTCGGTGCAGTTCCGCTCACGGCCGGCAGGGGCGCTGGTGGCTCCCGGCCGGGCAGGGCGGGTGCGGTGATTCCCCCGCGCCTGCAGGGGGCGCTGTGGCGCGAGCTCACCGCCTCACTGCACGTGGCAATGGCGGCTCAGGCGACGGGGGAGCAGGGAGGTGGCTCCCTTTGCAAAACTCAGCCAGTCTCAGTGCCATTCCGGGTTGCAAAATGGGCTGTAGCAGGAATGTTGGAGTGGCAGGCTGGAACAGCTGAGGCAAGCACACCTGGGATGGCAAAGAAAGCATAGCAAAAAACCCCAAAGCTGTAGCAGGAGCAGCGGGGGTCTGGGCAGACGTGGGGTGTCGAATTAAAATGCAGCAAAAACCCCCAAAGCTGCAGCAGAAAACAGCAGGGCCTGGGCAGTCTTGGAAGGAGAGAGAAGGTGGAGGGAGGGGTTGTTTTGGGTTTTCCCCTGGCTGTCACATCTCCCATGTGATGTCCTGGGGATGGCAGTGGGAGCGGGGCTCCCTCAAGCAGCTGGGAGAGGCTCCCTCTGGAGGGGGTCAGGATCGCGGGCTTCCCCTGAGGCACCCAAGCAGATGGTGAGGGTCCCTCCCAGTGAGGTTGGGTGTTGTAAAGGTCTCAGTTCAATGGCCGCTCTTACGAGCAGAGACTCACCCATGTGAGGTGAAGTGAAGGACAAAACTCTGCAGTAGCAGCAGATTCTCCCTCCTTGCCCACGTGCTTGGGCATTGATGGGGTGGTAACAGACCTGGAGAAAAGACTCACTCACACTCCTTTCTAATTCTCCTTTCTGGCTCCTGAAAGAGCTGAAGAGAGTTGTATCTTAGTTTTTTACAGCCAACTGAGTGCCAATAGTGTGCCTTTAACTGCTGATGTGCTGAATTCTGCAGAATTGGTAACTCAGATGTAGAGAGCCTCCCACTCGTGTACAGCAACCCTGGATGTAAAAGATATATTTTTTTATAGTTCCCTGCCAGGAATATGACAAGGCTCAGTTTGCACTTGTCTGGAAGGAAGGACAATACACCTTTATCAGACACTCACACAGGCAAAAAGATTCTGTACAGGCTGTCCTTGCCAAACTTTTACAGACAATCTCACTTCCTCTGGACATGTAATTATGCAATATTCTAATTGCAGGAGACACCACCACCACCACCCCCTCTGAAAAAGTGGGCAAAACAGCAACAGTAGTGTGGCGAACAGTTCATGAACTAGAAGTTGAGATTACAGTTGAGATTACATCTGAGGAATGTCAAGGCCAAACTGGCCCTGATGGACCAAAGAGATCCTTATTACTCAACTCAACTGTATTTAAAGAGATGGAAGAGAGATACTCTGAGTGGGAAAAGGTACTTTTGTCATTACTCCAAGCTGTTATACACCTTGAGCAGCTAAGGGGTAACGTGTCTGGGCCAACTCTGCCAAGACATGTAGTGTTTTATCTTTCCAGGAATGTTACCGGGAGTTGTGCCAGCACATCCCACTGAAGGCTGAGTTAATCATCAAAGGACTGCTTATCATTTTTGTGGGAGAAATCATTGCCAGCAGGAACCAAATTTGGTTCACACATCAACAAGCTCGACCCACAGGGTTGAGACCCTCGTTTCTTTCGTTTATGCTAATCAGTATGGTAACCATATGCATTCTGCACCACACGTGCTTCTCTCTTCTGGGTGCAATTATGTGGCAGCAATTACGAAGGACGGTGACATTCAAAAGGTAAGCCGGGATAATACAACTACATTTGAAAAGGAATTCCACTACTAGCAACTAGATAATAGTAGCAACTATTTATTTTTCATTTATGACCTCACTAACCATAAACCCACAGCTTTTGTTGCAACAATACATGGTGCTTCAGTTTATACCACATACCCAGTCATTGTGTCAGGATTAAATCCCAATGGAGATGCACTCTAGCCCCTAGAGCACAGAGTATGGGCCCGATGGGATGGATGTGCCTGTGCGAGAACCTCTTATGATTTTGTATTTGTAGACAACATTATTGTCCATACAAGTAACCTAATATTTGTGTTTGTAGCTTTGTTGACATTTTGGGATGTGATTTTAGTTATTTGGCTCCTCTTATATCTTACCAATTGTTATGATTTAATTATATACTGACTTAAGATGTGCAGCCTATTCCTACTGAGTTAATCTCACTTGCATGTGAAAACTGCTATGGAAGGAAGCTCAGGAAAATGGACAGAAAACTTTGATTACCATTCATCCTGATGTAGAAAAATCCACCGGGTGTTGGAGTGACCAAAGAAAGGCAGGGAACGCCATTGTTGGGAAATTGTATTTGGATGGTCACCAAGAGCAATTGAAGTTCTTAATAAGAGGTTGCACCCTTCCTTCTGATTGTTAACCTTTTTGCCTTTTATTTTTGTAATCAAATGGTGTATTAAAATGTGGGGGAATTATAAAAAGATTACCCCCCAAACTCAGAGATAGCTTATATAGTTTTCCCCTTTCTCTCTTTCTCCTTCTCCCTTTTCAGTCCAAATCCGTATCGATGTTTGAGCCACAGGTGATGCAGAAGCCCAGATGATAAGGTGTCTCAAACACCAACAGCCAGATAGGCATGGAGCCAACCAAGGACTGTTGGTGAGAAGGCACTGTGAGAAAAAACAAGCTGTGGCTGGACAAGGGGCCTACTGAGGTAGGCAGCCCATTTTTGGAACAAACGTCCTTGTTCTATCTCCTGGAGACAAGTACAACACATTACCGTGCAAACACAGGAATGAGGTTACAAAGTGGGCATGGACAGTCGATCAAAGGTTAGCACAGCAGCAGTGGGCACTGGTTTGATCAAAGGCCTCATCCAGGAAGAGCTCAATGGACAGATTACATACATTCATACATGCAAGAAATGCTACAAATTTATAAAAAAGCCATAAGACATTTGCACAAATTCAGCTGAAAGTCGTTTACCACTGCATTAGCTTGAATATGGCCAATAGCAAACTTGTGAATTACCTCAGCCCTGCATGTCTAGATACCAGCTGGGTTCTGCCTGTGCTGAGGGCCCATGCTCCTGTGTGCAGGCCATGGACTGTAGACCAGGTAATGCAGGGGAGGAGAAGGAAGAGGTGAGGTTGTAGGCCGTCCCCAGACATTGCTGTTTCCCTTCACAATTGTTGCGAAACTTTGGAGCCATGGTCTTCCTGATGACCTTTGGCTGTTGAGTAGCCAGGGATGGCTTTGTCAGCTTTGAGGGAGTCAAATCCTCTGCTTCCTTCACGTTTTTACCTAACCAATATGGAGGATTTGCTGGAAAATTAAGGATGACTCAGAGGCCCAGGTTTGGATGCAAAAGTACTTTATTGAGTCTAAAGAAAAGGACATGGCACACAGAGAGCACCAGGAGCAGTCACTAAGATGCAGTGGAGCTCCTGCTGGCTGTCCATCTGCCTGCCCTAAGAGAGAGGGCAACATGTCCCCCTAGGCTGGCCTGGGGAAACACAGCACAGAAACAAGATGGAATAGTAGGGTAAAGAAACATCATCCTGAAGCTGTAAATACAATGTCCTGAAGCTCTATCTCCTGCCCAGAATCATGTTCTGCCCAAAACCATGTTCTGAGGTTGTGGAGGTTCTTGCCCAAGGAGGTTGCCAGCAGATTTAGCAGGGACGACATCTGTTGCCACCATAGCAGTTGGTGATGCAGGAGATGTCAAAGCCACCAGAGCTGACGGGCACTCCACCAGAGCTGAGGATGCTGCCAACAGCAGCGGAGGTGGAGGATCCCACCACGGTGTTCTGTGGGAAGGAGCTGAGGATGGGCCCGGGCAGGGTCACCACGACTGCGGAGGGCTGGATGGCCACGGTGGAGCTCTGGCACTGCCTGACACAGCACTCATTGCAGCTGTTGGCCAGCGGGCAGGGGCCGCAGGGCTGGCAGCAAGGGTTGCAGGACATGGCTCGGGGTCACAGGTGCACCTGGCACAGAGGGCAGGGAGAAGCAGAATGTAAGGACGCTTGAGAAGCAGCAGTGCCCCCAAGCACCCTGCAGCCAAGGCACCTCCTGGCCCACACTGCAGTGCCCACCTCAAAGCCCAGGAGCCACCTCAGCCAAGTCCCAGCCTCTCTCTGCACAAGATCTTCTCCCCCCTGCCTTCTCCCAGCAGAAGCAGCTGCCAGCCCTGGGCTCTGACAGCCCCGATCAGCTGAGACCTCCAGCCAGGAAAGAGCTGGTCTGGAAGCAGGAGGAGAAGGATTGGAGGCTTCCCACTCACCTGATTCCTGAGGCGGAAGAGGAGGTGAGAGAAGTGGATGCGAGAGCAGAGACTTGGGCTGCCTTTTATAGCAGTCCTGCACTGCCTCAGGCCCAGTAGCACCTTGGTGGAAGTAATAATTTTGTGACCAGCTCATGGCAAATGTGCACCATCCCAGCTAATGGCAGGGGCTGTGTCCCGGTTTCCTGCACTGCGGCCTTTTCATTTCCTGGCTAATTCCGCATGCTTTCCTATGTGTAGGGTCATTTCTCAAAGTGCCAGGATGAGAGCATCAAGGATTTTAGGGCAGAAGGACATCAGCGGATAAAGAAGGTTTAGATCAAGGGCTGTTGGCATCCCATGCTGGCAGATGATTTGTACCTGTGTCATTCCTCTGGACTCCTCTGGTGGCTGAAAATCGACCCTGCTCTTGTGCATCTTGTATACATGCCCAAGGTCTACATGTGACTTGACACATTTTTTCTTTTGCTTCCTTCATCACTCTCTGATCAACACTCAGTGTTATGTTCAGGTGGGCTTCTGCTGGGAGTGTTTCTCCCTAGCTTTTGGTGGCCTTGCTGAGATTTTTGCCAGGTGGTTCTGCTGGCAGGTTTCAGCCAGAACCAACTCCTCTTCCTCTTGAAGCAGCTTTCATGATTAGGTCCTAATGCTTGTGATCTGAGTTAGATCTCCAGCTGTCACACATCTGTGCCTGTATCTGGCCAGGACCCCACTGCTCTGAATTTGGGCTTTGATACACAGGTAACTTCCCAACTTGACCTGGACCTGTCTCATCTCTGTGAGCCCATGTGGTGATTGCTGGACTTTGCTGAACCCTGGTTATTGTCATGGGACCTCATCCAGACATCATCTGATGATACTAACATTAAGGAAACCACATAATAACCTCCACGTGTTTCATTTCCTGAAGGACCTACCAAGGACATTGGATAGCTGTATTTTTGGAGTATTTCTTCTGAATCTTTAAGCATGACTAGAAATACCATTTTTCTTGAGAATATTCAACGGGTTTTTTCTGCTTCCTATCTGTTTCAGCAGGAACAGTCTCCATCTCCTACTGTTTTTCTCCTCAGAGGACTGTGGGCAGTGATATCAATTGGCCCTTGTACTTGTCTACCTGGCGACCAGTGTCAGCTTTTTTTCCCAACCTTCCATCCCTCATTGCCCCTCTCTCCCAGCCCAACCACTTTCCACGTTTCCCAGAAAGGACAGTGCAGAAAATCTCAACTGTCTTTGTAGTCCCAAATTTCTGAGGTTGAAGCACCAAAGGCTGTTCCCCATGAGCTCCAGGCTACAGGAGAGGTGGGAGCTCAGAGGAGCGGCATGGTACAATGATCCCTTTCCTGTGATAGACTGAGGTTTTTGCCTCAGGGAAAAGGAAGAGGTGATAAGAGAAAATCCACCATGTGTTTGTTACTCTCCTGAGCCCCAGCACGGGATTACATTTACCATTTCAGCTGTGATAAGATAAAATATTTTCATAGAACGGTTTGTGTTTGAAAGGACCTTAAATATAACCTAGTTCCAACCCCCTGCTGTGGGCAGAGGCAGCTTCCACTAGACTAGGTTGTTCCAAGCTCTGTCCAACATGGCCTTGAACACTTTCAGGGAAGGGGCAGCCACAGCTTCTCTGGACAACCTCTTCCAGTGCCTTACCACCATCACAGTAAATAATTTCTTCCTAATATTTAATTTAAAACTACTTTTTTCAGTTTAAAGCCATTCCCCTTTATCTTATCACTACATGCTCTTGTAAAGAGTCCCCCTAGCTTTCTTTAGGTATTGGAAGGTGCTATAAAGTTTCTTCAGAGCCTTTTCTTTTCAGGGATGAACAACCCCAACTCTCTTAATCTGTAGCAGAAGTGTTCCAGCCTTCTCATCATCTTCATGGCCTCTTCTGGACCCTTTCCAGCAGGTCCATATCCTTCCTATGGGCCTTTTATGTTGGGGGTCCTGGAGCTGGAAGCACTATTCCAGATGGGGTCTCATGAGAGGAAACTAGAGGGGGAGAATATCTTCCCTCAGCCTGCTGCTCATATTTCTTTTGATGCAACCCAGGATATGGTTGGATTTTTGGGCTGCAAGCACACATTGCCTGGTCATGTCAAGCTTCTTCTGCACCAAAAGCCAGAGTCCTTCTCTGCAGGGTAGATCTCAATCCATTCCCCACCCATGCTGTATTTTTCCTTGGTCCTGCCCTGAACCCAGGTGCAGAACCTTTCACATGATCTTCATGGACTTCATGAGTTTTGCACAGGCCCAGGTCTCAAAGTCCACCAAGGTCCCTATGCTCCCTATGGAGCATCTTTGGTGCTGTCTGTAAAGGTGAGCTGGCCTTGCCTCAGGAATATGTCAAACCCAGAAGGGACAGATATCCATCCATTCCCACATCGAGCTTGTTTCCCTGAAGACAAAGCAACAGCTGTGAGTCTTTCACTCAACAATATAGTAAATTAATTACATGTTTTCATGAATGAATTAATTGCTGCAGAGGAATGCTCAGCTCAGTTGGTGTCCCACCATAACTTTAGCTCCCTTGGGCACAGACCATGTCACATCTCACCCAGCATTCTCTCCTCTTCCCAATGACATGTGATAAAACCTCCACCTATGATCTACCTTGTAGAGAGAACTGTAATTATTTAGCCTGGAGAAAAGGAGTCCAGGGGGAAACTTTATTACTCACCACCAGTACCTGGAAGGAGGCTCTAGTGACATGGGTGTCAGTCTCTGCTTCCAAGTAACAAGTGATAGGACAAGAGGAATTGGCTTCAAGTTGCACCAGGGGAGGTTTAGATTGGATATCAGGGAAAAATTAATCCCTGAAAGGATTGGAAAGTACTGGAACAAACTGTTGAGGGAGGTGGTTGATTCACTACTCTTGAAGGTGATTTCAAACAAGTGTAGATGTGGCACAAGGACACACCGGCTAGTGCTAGAGTGGGAAGTGTTAGGTTTACAGTTGGACTTGATGATCTTGAAGGTGTTTTCATGATTGTGTTACTGTGCAGCTATCAGGAGTCTTGGGCATTTGAGTTAGACAATTAAGAATGAGACAAACAAAAGTCAGTGCAACCAGGAATTACCACACATACAGTGAACCTTTTCTTTTCCATGTATCTTCTAACCCTAGTGGGGAATGGCCTTCTCATTGCCCCTGCATGGAGCAATCAGTACCTCCAGACCTTACTGCATTTGTTCTTTGTCATCGTGTTTCCTTTGTGAAGATCTGGTACATCTCCACTGCTGCGTCAATGCTGATGGAGACTTTCCTTGTCACCAGGAAACCCATGGCTTCCTGCAAGCTGTGGTCATGTGGACATTGGGTTTGTGGTGCTCTTCACCCAGGTGGTTCTCCTGCTGACTGGCCCTTCTGCACAAAAAAAGGCATCACTTAATTCAAGTCCCCTGATGTGGCCTCTGCTGATCCGCTCCCACCCCATTGTATGTGTCAAAGAAAAGCAGAGAGTTGGGGAACTTGTGCTATGAGGGAAGACTGAAGTAGTGTGGCTGTTTCTCCCTGGAGAACTGGACGCTTGGGGAGGACCTCATCACAAATGGGATCTACCAAGAGCACCAAGACCGTCTCAGCACAAGGACCCACATGGAGGGGCTGACCATGAAGAGGAACTGGGGATGATTTGGGTGCTGGCAACTGAGACCAGTGCTTGGGTCTCAGCAGGAGCAGGTGAAGCCTTGGTTTCTGGACATAGCAAGATGTGCACAGGGGCCAGTAGGATGGAGAAAGATCATGTCTCTGCCCTGAACTGAGGGCAGGAGGAGCATGTGTGGAACCTCACAGGACATTCTGTACCTGAACCCAGCAACGCCTTGAAGAGTTCCTTTCCTGCATGCAGAAGACCATGGATATCTGGGGAATGACATAGATTAGAGCATTACTCAAGGCTGAAGGCAAAGGAATTTTTGTATCCCACCCCCACTGCTGCCACCCTTTGAACTTGTGGTTTCACTGGTGGCTACTGTTTGTGCAGCAGTCAAGGATGTTTTCATTAACTCCAAGGGAAAGAACACAGAGGAAAAATCCACTGCAGGGATTCTCACCCTCTGCCTTGTTTAACCTTGTACATGAGGACTGGAACAAAACAATTTGTTCAGTTGCCACAGAACAAAGGAGAAATTGGATGCCAAGGCATGAGTGCACAACAACTTTAATGAGTCTAAGGAAGAAAAGGAGGTGGCTCACAGAGACCACCAGTGGCAGCCACTAAGATGCAGTGGAGCTCCTGCAGGGTGCACATCTGCCTGCCACGCAGAGGGAGAGAGCAAAATATCCTCAATAGACTGGCCTGGGGAGACACAGAGAACAGATGGTAAGAAAGAGCAGAGGGGAAGAAGGAAACGATGTCTGGAAGTTGTCATGTCCCCTCACATGGCAGTCCTTGGGCATGTGAGCAAGAAGCACAAGAGCGGTGCCCCTTTATTGACAGCTTTACCACAAACAAACCACTCAGAAATGACCAAAGTGAACATCACCTGCCCACAAGGGATGCTAATAGCCCTTAATCTGAGACTCCTGCCTCATAAATCCTTGAGCCTCTTGTCCCAGCACTTATAGAAGGAGATCTTCATATAGGAAAGCACACGGAATTAGACAGGAAATGAAGAGACCGCAGTGCAGGAAACCAGGACACAGCGCCTGCCATTAGCTGGGATGGTGCACATTTGCCATGAGCTGGTCACAAAATTATTACTTCCACCAAGGTGCTACTGGGCCTGAGGCAGTGCAGGACTGCTATAAAAGGCAGCCCAAGTCTCTGCTCTTGCATCCACTTCTCTCACCTCCTCCTCCTCCTCAGGAATCAGGTGAGTGGGAAGCCTCCAATCCTTCTCTCCTCCTGCTTCCAGACCAGCTCTTTCCTGGCTGGAGGTCTCAGCTGATCGGGGCTGTCAGAGCCCAGGGCTGGCAGCTGCTTCTGCTGGGAGAAGGCAGGGGGGAGAAGATCTTGTGCAGAGAGAGGCTGGGACTTGGCTGAGGTGGCTCCTGGGCTTTGAGGTGGGCACTGCAGTGTGGGCCAGGAGGTGCCTTGGCTGCAGGGTGCTTGGGGGCACTGCTGCTTCTCAAGCGTCCTAACATTCTGCTTCTCCCTGCCCTCTGTGCCAGGTGCACCTGTGACCCCGAGCCATGTCCTGCAACCCTTGCTGCCAGCCCTGCGGCCCCTGCCCACTGGCCAACAGCTGCAATGAGTGCTGTGTCAGGCAGTGCCAGAGTTCCACCGTGGCCATCCAGCCCTCCCCAGTGGTGGTGACCCTGCCCGGGCCCATCCTCAGCTCCTTCCCACAGAACACCGTGGTGGGATCCTCCACCTCCGCTGCTGTTGGCAGCATCCTCAGCTCTGGTGGAGTGCCCGTCAGCTCTGGTGGCTTTGACATCTCCTGCATCACCAACTGCTATGGTGGCAACAGATGTCGTCCCTGCTAAATCTGCTGGCAACATTTTTGGTCAAGAACTTCCAAGACCTCAGAACATAGTTCTGGGCAGGAGATAGAGCTTTGGGACATTTTCATTGTTCCCTTCTTCTACTTTTTTTTGTCTTTCCTTTGCTGTCCATGTCTCCCCAGGCCAATCTAGGGGGGACATGTTTTCCTTCCTCCCTCTTTTGGGCAGGCAGATGCACGCTGCTCTGCAGGAGCTCCATTGCGTTTTAGTGGCTGCCCCTGGTGGTCTCTGTGAGCCACCTCCTTTTCTTCTTTACACTCAATAAAGTTGTTTTGCATCCAAGCCTTGGCCTCTAAGCCCTCCTTTGTTCTCTAGCAAATCTTCCAGTCTGCTCAGGGAGAATAGGTGGAGGAAGCAGAGGATGAGATTCCCTGCAGTGGACTTTCCTTCCTGCCCTTTTCCTTGGAGCTGACAGAGTCATCCCTGGCTACTCAGCAGCTAAAGGCCATCAGGGAGACATCAGGCAACAGTTGTGAAGGGAAAAAAGAATTCTGGGGTCCAGCCCACAATCTCTTCTCTTCTTTCTCCTTTACTCTCTTACCTAGTCTAGGGTCCATGGCTCCCACACAGGAGTACGAGCAGATGAGATGCATTCCTTCAGCACAGGCAGGCAAAGCTGCTGTCCAGGCATGCAGGGCTGAGGTAACTCACAGCTTTGGATTGGTATCAGTCATGTACTCAGGATACACTGTGGTAAATGACTTTTGGTTGAGTTTGTGCGAAGGACTTATGGCTTCAGTATTAAATCACAACATTTGTCCCATGTGTGGATGGATCTAATCTGTCCATCAATGTCTTCCTGACTGAAGTCTTGAATTATGATCAAATTATGGGAAATATTAGTTAATATGTTGGTTTGTGCCTGGTTTGTCTAGATGCTGTTACTACTTAAAAATTTAAAAACAATGAGAGAGAGGAAAACTATCTCCTCTCCTGATCATCTCAGACCCCTTGTCTCATTTTTCTTTCTCCAATCCTCCATCACTTCTGCCTCTTCCTTCTGATCTGTCTCAGCTTAGTCTTTCACAGATGTACATGAAGAAAAAGTATTGCAGAAGCTCTTCTCTCTCTCTGCGGCAAACATTTTCATACCTTTCAACCCAAACAGACAGGACTTTTGATAGTTGATGCAGGGACACAAAAACTCTCTCATCCCACTCATTCTTAGGATGTCCCAGTCTCTCCTCTAGCTGGCATGTGTTGTGCAGCATGCCCTGGCTAGCCATTCCTCCTGCATGTTTACAATGCCAGGGCTTGCTTTTTTGTCTCCTTTAACCTTGGAGACTTCCAAAAGGACAAGAAATGAGGAGCAGGATTAAACATCTCACAGGTTCCTCATCCTGCTGAAGGTGTCCTGGAGCCAGTACAGAAGGACCAAGCACTACAGGCTGTTCCCTGGAGACTCTGGGCAGCATGATATTAGGTACGGAAGATCTGGTTCTCTCTGGGGTATCCCTGTGGGAGGTAAATGGCATTATTTTGCTATGGGATACATGCTGAGCTGAGGTCTCAAACCTCCTGTCCAAGCACACCCCTGCCTTGGTGTTCCTGTAAATGTGGCTTTGGCACAGAACAAGGAACAGGGAGCATTTTCTGCTGTCACTTTGCATCCTCTTGTTTTACCTCTCAGAGCTTTTCCCTGCAGAATCACTGACCCATGTTTTCTTCCAAGCACCATATTGGGCAGATCAGGATCACCCAGCAATGACAACGGAGAGGAGAGGAGAGGAGAGGAGAGGAGAGGAGAGGAGAGGAGAGGAGAGGAGAGGAGAGGAGAGGAGAGGAGAGGAGAGGAGAGGAGAGGAGAGGAGAGGAGAGGAGAGGAGAGGAGAGGAGAGGAGAGGAGAGGAGAGGAGAGGAGAGGAGAGGAGAGGAGAGGAGAGGAGAGGAGAGGAGAGGAGAGGAGAGGAGAGGAGAGGAGAGGAGAGGAGAGGAGAGGAGAGGAGAGGAGAGGAGAGGAGAGGAGAGGAGAGGAGAGGAGAGGAGAGGAGAGGAGAGGAGAGGAGAGGAGAGGAGAGGAGAGGAGAGGAGAGGAGAGGAGAGGAGAGGAGAGGAGAGGAGAGGAGAGGAGAGGAGAGGAGAGGAGAGGAGAGGAGAGGAGAGGAGAGGAGAGGAGAGGAGAGGAGAGGAGAGGAGAGGAGAGGAGAGGAGAGGAGAGGAGAGGAGAGGAGAGGAGAGGAGAGGAGAGGAGAGGAGAGGAGAGGAGAGGAGAGGAGAGGAGAGGAGAGGAGAGGAGAGGAGAGGAGAGGAGAGGAGAGGAGAGGAGAGGAGAGGAGAGGAGAGGAGAGGAGAGGAGAGGAGAGGAGAGGAGAGGAGAGGAGAGGAGAGGAGAGGAGAGGAGAGGAGAGGAGAGGGCACCTTCCATTCCGTTTGTGCCTGCCAGACCAATCGCTTTTATGCCTTGCTCTGGTACCAGGTGCGGAAAGGCCAAGCCCCACAGCTGGTCTCCTATCACGCAGGGCCTGGCGCCAAGCACAGCGGCCGTATCACCACGCACCTGAACACCACGGGGAAATACAGTGTCCTGCAGGTGGAGGAAGTGGAGGTCTCTGACAGTGCCTTGTACCTCTGTGCTGTGCAGGACACCCTGGTGCAGGGAACTTCCTCGGCTGTGCAACAACCCAGGGGAGGGAGGGAGAGAGGGGATGTGTCTGTGAGTGGGTGAGCTTGGGGAAAGGTGAGCTCTTCTCTTGGAACACTATTTCCTGGGTGCACCCAGGGACCTCCAGCCATTACATCCTTCCAGAAGGAGTCAATGTAAGTGACCTGAGAAGAAAGAAAAGGTGGTGAAAAAAAAACTGCTTTGGAACTGTTTTCCCTGTGCATCCTCAGACAGGAAATTATTTGCCATGTGCTGTGAACGGAACACTTGACCATTCTCCTCTCTGTGTGCTCTGCACCAAGGGCTGGAAGGAACCAATCAGAGACTCACCTGAGCCACCTTCCTGTGAAAAAGGTTTGGGTTTTTGTGTTTTCTTTTTTAAATAAAAAGTCTTCATTTTGTTCCCTGAGATTTTCTCAAAATCCCAATCACTCATTGCAGCTGTTGGCCAGCAGGGTGGGGCCGCAAGGCTGGCAGCAAGGAGTGCAAAGCTGGCACTGCTCTATGCAGAACATGTCTTGGGGCATGAGGAGCACCTGAACACAGGGGAGGGAGGAAGAAAAATATGAGGATACCTGAAGAGCAGCCTGTCTCCACATCAGGAGTGAGTCAAAGAACATGCAGGGCCAGGAGGTGGAGGCTCTGCAGAGATGTATGTGGGCTCATTGGCCTCATCCTATGAGGGCTCAAAGAGAGCCACCAGCTCCTATGCAGCCACTGCCCAGCCCCTGAGTAATTTTCTGTCAGACTCATCTTGAATGCAAAATATCACATTTGAAATGCAAAACATCCCATTTAATGCTATGGGCTGTGGTTTGGCTTCCTGAATGGCTGTGCTTATACTTCCTGCTGTATTTCAGGCACATTTCCCAGTCAACACATTATTTTTGTTTGTTTGTTTTGTGTGACAAGATGTGAGGCCCAAGCAATTCTGGATCAAAACACATCAGCTTGGGCAGAGGACTCATGTGATATGCTGGACAAGTGTAGTAAAAGCAAATTATGTCAGTCTGGATCTCTGCTTTGGGGGTCTTTGGTGGCCTTGTTGGCAAGGCATGACTCAGTTCCTGGGTTTTATGCTATCCTGTGTAACGATGAACCCAGACAAATTCTGCTCCTCCTTCTCTTCCAGAGAGAAGTGTGTGGAGCCCATGTCTGGGACCTTGTTCCTCTCCAGAATGCTCCAGCCAGTCACCATCATCTCCACATGTCCACAGCAGAGGCCACAGTTCATTCTTTCACAGAATCACAGAATATGCTGAGTTGGAAGGGACCCACAAGGATCGTCAAGTCCAACTCATAGCCCTGCACAGGACACTGCCAAGAGTCACCCTATGCACCTGAGAATGTTGTTGAAACTCTTGTTGACCTCTGTCAGGCTTGGTGCTGTGCCCACTGCCCTGGGGAGCCTGGTCCAGTACCCAACCACCCTCTGGACAAAGAACATTTTTCTAATATCCAACTTAAACCTCTTCTGACACAACTTCAGCCTATTCTTTCTAGTCCTGTCACCGCAGGGCAGAGATCAGTGCCTTCCCCTCCTCTTCCCCTCACAAACTGTAGACTGAATTGAGGTCTGACCTCAGCCTCCTCCTCCCCAGGCTGAACAGACCAAATGACCTCAGATGCTATTCATATAGCTTCCCCTCAAGGCCCTTCCTGATCCTTGTGGCCTGCTTTGGACACTCTCCAACAGCTTAATGTCTTCTTTTAAGTTGTGATGCCCACAACTACATCCAGGACTCGAGGTGAGGCCGCCCCAGTGCAGAGCAGAGTGGGACAGTCCCCTCCCTTGCTCAGCTGGTGATGCTGGGCCTGATGCCCCCCAGGACACTGTTGGCCCTCCTGGCTGCCAGGGCACTGCTGACTCATATCCAGCTTGCCATCAACCAGGACCTCCAGGTCCCTTTCCATGGCACTGCTTTCCAGGCTCTCGTTGCCCAGTCTGCCTGTACGTGCAGGGTTGTGCCATCCCAGGTGCAGAAATGGGCACTTGCCCTTGTGGAACTTCAAATGGCTGGTGATTGCCCAGCCCTCTAACTTGTTGAGGTCTCCCTGCAGGGTGTTGCTACCTCTGAGGGAGTTGACAGCTCCTCCCAGTTTTGTATCATCTATGAACTTGCTTAGTTTTCCTTCCAATCCTGCATCCCAGTCATTTATGAAAAAGATTAAGATGGAGCACTACAGAACCCCAGTAGTGACAGGTCACCAGTCTGATGTCACCCCATCACCATCACTCTTTGTGCCTGACCCGTGAGCCAGTTGCTCACCCATCACATGATGTGTTTATCCAGCTGTGGGCTGGACATTTTGTCCAGAAGGATCCTGGGGGAGACAGTATTGAAAGCTTTACTGAAGTCCAAAAAGATTATATCAACTGACTTCCCTTGATCGAGCAGGTGGGTTACCTTGTCATAAAAGGAAATCAGTTCTTACAAGCAGGACTTTCCTCTCATGAAGCTGTGCTGGCTGTGACTTGTCTCACGTGCACTTGTGTGCAGCTGGGGCTGCGTGAATACACATAGGTGCAAAAATTTGTGCATGATTCCTTTCTGGCATGCATAAGAGTGTGTATGTGTGTGTGTGCCCCTCCTTATGAGGGATTGCTCTACTTACAGCAGTGACACTCTCCACTGCTCTGCCAATAAGCTCCACAGAGCACCCAGAGTCTGCAGGAACTTCCTTGTAGCTGAACAACAGAACAAACCTGGCAGAGAATTATCCTCACCACAGGCAATGAAATGCAGTCTTCTCTATCTTCAGTCCTCCTTTTCTTACTGCTTCAAAGCTCACACTCTGCTGATGATGATTCCTGGACCAATTAGGCTGATTTCACACCAGTTTGGATCCCTAGTTTAATTCAGTGTAAACAATATTGGGAATGCCTAAACATGGCTTGCAGTCCTCATTCCCTGCTTCTCCAGGCCAGGACACAGCTCTCCCAAGATCTAGGGACTTCAAAAGGATGAGGTTTGCTCTATGGACAGCAGAAAGTCTAAGAAACCTTGCCCGCTTCATCCAGGCTATGCTTGAGTGAGTTTGCTTGCACTGCAGTGTCAGTGCTGTCTGGTGTGAGACACATCTCTGCCTCGTGTTCAAGCCAATGCCAAATGTGCCAGTGTAACCAATCAGCCTGGTGCTGTGTCAGGCAGAGGCTGAGACCTCGGATTCAACGTGTTCTGATCTAATGGAAATGGCATAGGGAAAAGAAAGTGCTCAATGGGTATTTGTCCTCACTTTTTATTGGGTTGTGAAGGGGAGAGGAAGATGGAGTAGAAACCATGGTCCAGCACAAAGGTTGTTCTCTGCATTCCAACTTCTGATATTCTACAGAGGAAATTATGTCCAGGACCATTACACCAATGACCCAAGTGCAGCTCCGGCCATACTGACAGGAACACTCGTCCTCAGGAGATCATGGGGTGCTATTGCTTCAGGGTCTCCCAGCTTTCTGGGCAAAGAAACATCAAGACAAGGCTTGATGGTGTCCGGAAGCAGAGCAGCCAGGGGATGTCTTCCTCAGCTCCAAGAGATTGTACTCTTAAGAGTTGCCCCTCCATGGTGCCCCAAAATTCCATTCCTCTGTGAATGGAGAAGGGTCTCCTTATGCCCTCACCCACTTCCATAACTGAGCAACACCTTTCTGCTTTGGCATGCAGGAGTGCATCCTGGGGGAAGGACCACACAGAGACCAGACTTGAATGCAGCAGAACTTTAATGAAATGAAAGAAGGCAACAAAGCCACTGCAAGCAGAGGTCAGCAGCACAGGCAGCACCAGGAGCAGCAGAGAGTCTGCGCTCCTTGGCTCTGGAATAGTTCCTGCATGATATTGGTCTACCTGTCCCACAAAGGGGAGAAACCAAATGGTCCCTACCAAGATGGCCTTTGGGGATCATTGCAGCACATAGGAACCAATGCAAACAATGAAAACAGAAAGGCAAGTTCAGTCAGCTATCCCACAAACAGCACCAAAACCTAGATCCCCTGCCCAACACCATGTTCTGAGTTCCCTGAGGTGTCTCCATGGGGCTTTCCCAGCAGCTTTAGCAGGGACGACTTCTGTTGCCACCGTAGCGCCTGGTGATGCAGGAGAGGTCAAAGCCACCAGAGTTGATGGGAACTCCGTCAGAGCTGAGGATGCTGCCAACAGCAGCAGAGGTGGAGGATCCCACCACGGTGTTCTGTGGGAAGGAGCTGAGGATGGGCCCGGGCAGGGTCACTACCACAGCAGGCGGTTCAATGACGACGGTGGAGCTCTGGCACTGCCTGACACAGCACTCATTGCAGCTGTTGGCCAGCGGGGTGGGGCCGCAGGGCTGGCAGGGCCGGCACGGGGTGTTGCAGGACATGTCTTGGGGCTGCAGGTGCACCTGGAACAGAGAGCAGAGAGGAAACAGAGCACAACAGTGGGTGGGTGGGTGAAGAGCAGCCTGGTTACCCCATCACAAAAGAACCAAGGCCATTGTGAGTGGGAAGCTGGAGATTGTGCCAGGAGCCCTACAAAGAGCAGCCTGACTCAGGAAGTTCTCTCCCAGGGCATAAACCAAAACGAACCACAGTCACCAGCCTCTCTCTATGCCAGCCTCCTCCCTCCTTTCCTCTCTCATGACCAGATGCTCCAAACCCCAAATAATACGAGAAAGCCAACATCAGTTGAGATGTCCACCAAGTGGAGATCTCCCTTTGGAAGAGAAAGAGAAGTGGCTTCAGACTCACCTGATTCCCAAGCAGAAGGAAGCAAGAGAAGTGGATGGGAGAGCAGAGACTTGGGCTGCCTTTTATACCTGCCCTTCACTGCCGCAGGACCAGGGACAGCCTTTGCAGAGGTAACAATTTCCCGGCAAGCTCATCTTAAATGCAAACCAGCACACCTAATGATACGGGCTGTGCTTTCATTTCCTGCACTGCTGCCTTTTCATTTCCAGGTTTGTTCCATGCCCGTTTCCCAATGAAGGCTTCTTCTGATCCCTGGGATTAAAGGCCCTGGGATTTCTGAGGCAGGAATGCAGCAGTGCAGGCAGAAAACTCAGTTTATGTACTGTATGGGCCCAGACCAGGCAAGTGATGCTATCCTGATCACTCTGGTGTGGTTGTTTGAAGTGTTGTTTTCAGGAAGAAGCTGCAGTGCTCATAGAATCATATAATCATAGAATGGTTTGGGCTGCATAGAACTCCTTCATAAAGAGAAGCAGAGACAATCACTAGACAAGGTTGTTCCAAGCCCCATCCAGCCTGGCCTTGAACACTTCCAGAGATGCAGCAGCCACAGCTTCTATGAGAAGAGTTCCATTGTCTCACCGCCCTTTGAGAAAGGAATTTGTTCGTAACATTTAATCTACATCTTTCCTCTTTTAGTTTAAAACATTCCACTTTGTCCTATCAGTGTCTGACTGTGTAAAAAGTTGGCATCCATCTTTTATAGACCCCCTTCACATACTGCAAGGCCTCAATAAGGTCTTCCTAAAGCCTTCTCTTCTCCATGCAGAACAACCCCAACTCTCTCAGCCGGTCTTCAGAGAAGAGTTGCTCCAGCCCTCTGGGCATCTTTGTGGTCTCCTTCGGACCTTCGGACACACATCCTTGTGGCCTCCATGTCTTTCCTGTGCTGAAGACTCCAGGTCTGAATGCAGGTGGGGTCTCACGAGATCAGAGTAGATGAGGAGAACCACTGCCAGTCATGCCTTTCGTGATGCAGTCCAGGATGCAGTTGGCTTTCTGGGCTGCAAATGCAAACTCTTGGCTCATGTCCAGCTTTTCATCCACCAGAACTCCCAAGTCCTTCTTCACAGGTCTGCTCGCAATGAGTTCATCTCCCAGTCTGTACTCATGTCTGAGTTTGTCCTGATGCAGGTGCTGCACCTTGCATTTGCACTTCTTAAACTTCATCAGGTTTGCATGGGCCCACTTCTCAAGTTTCTCCAGGTCTCCCTGGATGGAAGTCTCCTTCTGTAGTGTCAGCTGCACTGCTCAGCTTTGTGTCATCTGCAAACATGCCAAGGGGGCACTTGATCTATTATCTCTGTCATTGAAAAAGACACTAAAAAGCATCAGTCCCAAGACAGAGCCTTGAGACATGCCCCTCTTCCCCTGCCCCCATGTGGTCATAGAGCCACAGACCAAGGCTGTGCCCATCCAGCCATTTCCATATTCACAATAGAATACCCTTCAAATCCATGTGTATTGGGTTTGCATGGCCTGGTTTTGGTAGTGGGAAGGCTACAGGGGTGGCCTCTGCAAAAAGTTCCTTGGTGTCCAGCAGAGCCAAAGGCAACTGGCTCCAGGATGGACCCACTGCTGGCCAAGGCTGAGCCCATCAGAGATAGAAGTGACACCTCGGGAATAAGATGTTTAAGAAGGAAAGAAGTTATTGCACAGGTGTAATTGCAACCAGAGAAGAGTGAGAATATGTGAGAGGAACAGCTCTGCAGACACCAAAGTCAGTGGAGAAGGAGGAGCAGGAGCTGCTCCAGACTCCAAAGCTGGGATTACTCTGCAGCTCAGGGTGAAGACCATGGTGAGGCAGCACATGGAGGGCACAGGGGTGCAGAGATGCACCTGCAGCCCCTAGAGGAGCCAACACCAGAGCAGGGGGATGCCTGAGAGGAGGTTGTGACCCCATGGGAAGCCTGTGCTGAAGCAGAGTCCTGGCAGGGACCTGTGGAGAGAGGAGCCCTTGCTGGAGCAGGTTTGCTGGAATGATTTGTGACCCTGTGAGGGTTCCTGAAGGACTGACCCCGTGGAAGAGTGACCCATGTTGTAGCAGTTTGTGGGGAACCATAGCTTGTGGGAAGGACTCATTTTGGAGAAGTTCATGGAGAACTTCTCCCATGGGAGTGACCCTACCCTGGAGCAGGGGAAGGACTCCCACTCCTCTCCCTTAGCCCCAGCAGGAACAATCTGTGATGAATTGACCATGAGCCCCATTCCTGTCTCCCTGCTCCACTGGGTGGGGGAGGAGATAGAGCTGGGAAGGAGGGAGAGGTAGGGGGAAGATGTTTGGTTTTTTGGGGTTTTTTTATAAGACTTATTTTACTTCTTATTATCCTCCTCTGATTTTGTTGGTAATAAATTCAAGTAATATCCCTTAGCTGAGTCTGTTTTTCCAATGACAGTATTTAATGAGAGATCTCTTACAGTCATTATCTCAACTGATGAACCATTGTTATATTTTCTCTCCCCTGTCCACTCGTAGAGGAGAGTGATAGAGTGGCTTTGGTGGGTGCCTGGCATCCAGTCAGGGTCAACCCACTACACTGTCTCTCCAAGTTGGAGATAAGGATGTTGTGTGGGCTATGTTGAAGGTCTGACAGAAGTTAGGTAGATTACACTGGCCAGTCTTCCCTTGCTGACTGTTTCAGTCACTCCATCATTGAAGGCCACCAGATTGCTCAGACATTACTTGCCCTAAGAGAAGCCTTGCTGGCTGCTTTGGATCATCTCCTTGTCCTGAATATGACTTACAGTTGCTTTCATGGGGATCTGCTCCATCATATCCCCAGGCATAGAGGTGAGGTTTACCAGTCTGTGATTCTCCGGGTCTTTTGTATCTCCTCTTTAAAAATCCAGTCTGCTGCTGAATGCCCAAGGACTCCTGTGCACAAGGATGGGCCATGTCCTTCCCTATCCCTCCCTCCTCAGATCACCCTGATGGTTATTTGTTGTTGTCTCCCCATGTGCGTGCATTGGGCTGCTGGGTTTGACCCTACCTAACTCGGCCCTCAGGAAAAATTTCTGGCTTGTTTTGACTTGTCCACTTTCTGAGCAGTCTGTGAGTACATAAAAAATGCCATGAGCTTGCCTGGGGCCTTGCCCTTCCCCACAAGGCTCCAGCCCTGTTGCGGCTGTCTCCTGGTGTCCTCAGCAGAGTTCACAGTAGGGTGTGTTCCTACACGTGTTCATGTCTTGGTGCTCTTGTGTGCAACCAGACTTGTGAATGTACCACAGGTGCATATTTGACAGGTGTATATGAACACATGTCCTTTTGTGTCTCTCCTCACAAACAGACTGTGTTGCTCATGGCAGGAACACTCTCCACAGCTCTGTTCGTGAGCTCTGCAAAGCAGCAGGAACTCAAGTGCAGCTGAAAAGTAATGGCATCAGCCTCCTAGAAATCTCTCCAAAAAGAGGCACTGTAATCAACCCGTTCCCTGAACCCTCCTCCTCCTGATCCTCCAAAGCTCGTACTCCACTGAGGATGATGCCAAACCCCAGCAAGGACTACCATTTTAGATCCTTAGTTTAGTTCAGTGTAGCAGCATTGGGACTGCCTCAGCAGTCCCCCTCTGCCTGCTTCACCGGGTCAGGACACAGCTGCTAGAGAGTTCGAAAAGATGGGGTTTGCTTTATCCTGGAGAAAGAATAAGGAATCCTACCTACTCTCCTTGTTCAGGCCGTGTCCAAATGGATCTGCTTCCAGTGAATTGTTGCTGCTTCTGGATGTGGGACACAGCCTTCTCCATGCCAAAGCCAATGTCAAATGTGCAGCTCATTGACCTGGTGCTGTGTCAGGTTGAGATCTTGACCTAAACAGGTACTGAATTAAAGAATCACAGTACATGCTGTTGGTGTGCACTGGAGTGGAAGGACAGAGATACTGTGTGTTGCACAGGGGAAGCCAATAAATGGGGTTATTGGGCAGATGGGCTCCAGCAGGGGATGCCCCAGCAGTCGCTCTGTGGTACAGATGTCACCGTGTCCAGGTAGGAGTGGAGCAGAGAGAGAGTGGGGGACTCCAGTGGTGCCAGGCAGAGCAAGGAGCTGGATTGCCCCTATATTAGCAATTTATCCAGTGACAGCAGTGCAGGTCTTGTGGGGGAAAAGGTGAGGTGTGATCATCACAAGAACATGTCCGTGGCCAAAGAGGTGGAGGAGTTCAGAGACTCTTCCCTAAATCTCCAGCAGGAAGAATGTGCAGGGAACTTCCCCTGTTAGTTCCTTCATGCTTCAGCCCCTGTTTTGAACTTAGCTTTGCCTTCATCAGCCCCTTCCCTGCATTCAGGGAACTGTAAACATCTGCGATGTCCCAGCCTTTTAATCACTTGCTTAAGCTGAGGGTGGAAGTTGAAAGAGAAATTTTGGAGTATCACGGAAAAAAATCCCTAGATGTCTGTGTTAATAGTGAAGCCAGCTGTTCTTCACAGACGCTCAGAGATTAATGCCACAACTGTGTCGTGGAAAGGAAGAAGAATGTTGTACACTAGTAGGCCCAACTTTCTGTAGAGACACTGTGCCATGCTGTCATCAGTCCTGTTACCCATCTTCTATAAACAGTGAAGGGATGGCTAAAAAGCAGAAATTTCCAACAGGTATGCACAGGGTACAGACATTCATTAGAACTGTATCCTGCAGAACTTGGCTTATGCAGTCCCCATCAACCTTATTGCAAAGAGAGATGTGTTCAGTGCCCTGATACCTCTGTCACCCTGACTGACCGTTGGTCAAACAGGCAAGAGGAGGCGATGTCATCAAAGGACTTCAGAACCTCACTTTCTGGAAGAAAAGGACATCTGTCTGCATTCCAGACTCTCGGATGGGGAAAGGGCAATTTACACAATTTCCACTGTGGATGGATGGATGGATGGATGGATGGATTCTGTTTATCCAGCCCTTACTGACTGAGGCTTCTGATGTGCTTTTGATCAAAACAGTGCCCAAGAGCATCAGACTGAGCAAGAGGGATGTTTGCGAACAAAACTTGTCAGCCACAGACAGCTCGCAGATACTGCTGAGTGTGTCCCCTTGTTACCCCCACAACTCAAGGGGACCAGAATGACTTTGCACAGAACTTTTCTGGAGCAGTGCTGGTCCTGACACAGCAGGGCCTTCGAGGCCCTGAGCCTGAGCAAAGCTGCTCCATCTGTGCTTGGGAGTGACAAGGTACCACCAAGAAGTGAAGGGTCTGTGGGCATTGGTTACTGTCCATGGACTGCCCTGGCCGAGGGTTCACGGGGACTCCAGT
Source organism: Corvus moneduloides (assembly GCF_009650955.1). Classification (NCBI taxonomy): domain Eukaryota; kingdom Metazoa; phylum Chordata; class Aves; order Passeriformes; family Corvidae; genus Corvus; species Corvus moneduloides. The sequence goes on along the minus strand of NC_045501.1, from coordinate 3,843,835 downwards.
GTGAGACCCAGTGTGGTTAATCCCAGTACTAACTTGTGAATGATGCCAGCCCTACACGCCTGCCAAAACCTGGACCCTGCCATGGGCCTTAGGTGTTGTGGTAGGGCTTCAAGGAGGAACAGATCCCAGCTGCCCATGGTCATTTGTGCTGGCCATGGTCTGAGACTGGGCAATGGAGAGGAGGAGAAGATGGAGATGAGGCCATGGGCCAGCCCTGAGGCCATTCCACAGAACCACACTTCTGACATCCTTTGGGAACATTTTCTGTCTACCCCAGCACAGCACTGACCAGAGAAAGAAGTGATGCATTCCCATGATCCTGCAGGGTGGTTTGTCTTCAGGACCTCTGACAGAATTCTAGTTGTCACTTGAGGACAGCAGAGGTTTTGCAGGAGGTGTTGGGGGTGTATCTGGGCAGAGACACTGAACGGCAAGGGCTGATTGCCCTCAGGGAGCTGGGGATGTTTTGCATCCTGCCCCAGGACTGTACCCCAAGGAGGACCCTCTGCAGTGTAACCCAACCTCACATTTTTCTGGATGAAGGATCTCACTACATTGTCACCTTATCCCCTCCCAGCATCAACACCATTCTCTCCCAGCAGCTTGCAAGGGCATATGTGGAGGGAAGGACCACCTGGAGACCAGGCCTGAGATGCAAAAATCTTTATTGAATTTAAAGAGGAAATCAAAGTTGTTAGAAGCACAGATGCTCAATGCAGGGATCTGGAGGGACAAGCAAGACACTTCACCTCTTGGCCATGGTGAAGTCCATGCAGGGCATCCGTTTGCTTGCCTGTAGAGTGCAGGCTGGCTTAGAGGAGCCTTGCAGCCCAGGGGAGCAGAAGGACACAATGGAAATAGAGAAAAGGAGATATGTAGGCAAGACATAGGCCGTGCTTTCAAAGTGCCTGAGCTGGGCCCTTCCTGCCAGCATTTTCAGGAGGAACTAAAGATGGTCAGTTCCTCTGAAAGAAATGACCTGAAGATTCTTCCTTTGTCCAGCACCATGCCTGGAGATCTGGGGGACACCTCCCAAGACCTGTATATGCCCAGCACCATTAGCAGGGGAGGCTTCTCCTTCCACCGTAGCGCCTGGTGATGCAGGAGAGGTCAAAGCCACCAGAGTTGATGGGAACTCCTTCAGAGCTGAGGATGCTGCCAACAGCAGCAGAGGTGGAGGATCCCACCACGGTGTTCTGTGGGAAGGAGCTGAGGATGGGCCCGGGCAGGGTCACTACCACAGCAGGCGGTTCAATGACGACAGTGGAGTCCTGGCACTGCCGGACACAGGGCTCATTGCAGCTGTTGGCCAGCGGGCAGGGGCCGCAGGGCTGGCAGGGCCGGCATGGGGTGTTGCAGGACATGTCTTGGGGCTGCAGGTGCACCTGGCAGAGACAGCAGAGAGGAAGCAGAGCACAACAGTGGGTGGGTGGGTGAAGAGCAGCCTGGTTACCCCATCACAAAAGAACCAAGGCCATTGTGAGTGGGAAGCTGGAGATTGTGCCAGGAGCCCTACAAAGAGCAGCCTGACTCAGGAAGTTCTCTCCCAGGGCATAAACCAAAACGAACCACAGTCACCAGCCTCTCTCTATGCCAGCCTCCTCCCTCCTTTCCTCTCTCATGACCAGATGCTCCAAACCCCAAATACGAGAAAGCCAACATCAGTTGAGATGTCCACCAAGTGGAGATCTCCCTTTGGAAGAGAAAGAGAAGTGGCTTCAGACTCACCTGATTCCCAAGCAGAAGGAAGCAAGAGAAGTGGATGGGAGAGCAGAGACTTGGGCTGCCTTTTATACCTGCCCTTCACTGCCACAGGACCAGGGACAGCCTTTGCAGAGGTAACAATTTCCCGGCAAGCTCATCTTGAATGCAAACCAGCACACCTAATGATACGGGCTGTGCTTTCATTTCCTGCACTGCTGCCTTTTCATTTCCAGGTTTGTTCCATGCCCGTTTCCCAATGAAGGCTTCTTCTGATCCCTGGGATTAAAGGCCCTGGGATTTCTGAGGCAGGAATGCAGCAGTGCAGGCAGAAAACTCAGTTTATGTACTGTATGGGCCCAGACCAGGCAAGTGATGTAACAGTCTGTATAACTGGTGGGGTTGTTTGTGTTCCAGCAATTCTCAGCTGGGTGCCCAAGGGCTCCTGTGCATGAGGATATGTCCTAGCTTTCTCTTTCCCTCTCTATGGTCACTTCTTCCCTCCCTGTGTCCACGGACTGTGCAAGTAATTTTGGCCCCAACCTGCCTAACTCTGCTATCAGGGAAAAATTCTAGTTTGTTTTAACCTATCCCCTCTTTGTGCAGCAGTAAAAATGTCATGGGCTTGTCTGGCTCCTTATCCTTCCTCACAATGCTCCAACCCTGATGCAGTTGTCTCCAGGTGTCCTCAGCAGAGTCCACAGTGTGTTTTGTTCTTACAACCTTGACTTCTACAGGGTAAGAGAGGGGGGCCCATGCAATCCTCATGAAGCTCAAGAAGGCCAAGTGTAAGGTCCTGAATGTGGGTTGGGTCACTCCCAAGGATGGACACAGACTGGGTACTGAGTAGACTGAGGTCAGCCCAGCCAAGAAGAACTTGGGTGTACTGGTGAATGAGAGGCTGGACATGACCTGCAATGTGCACATGCAGCCCTGGAAGCCAATTGTATCCCAGAATTGTATTGCATCCAAAGAAGAGTGACTACCAGGTCTAGGGAGATGGTTCTCCCCCACTACTCTGCTCTTGTGAGACCCCAGCTGGAGTGCTGTGTCCAGTTCTGGGGCCCCCAACATAAGAGGGATGTGAAGGTGCTGAAGCCAGAGGAGGCCACGAAGATGCTCAGAGGGCTGCAGCCCCTCTGCTATGGAAAAAGGGCTGGGAGAGATGGATGTGTTTAGCCTGGAGATGGTCCTGGGGATACCTTAAATCACATTCCAGGGCCCAAAGAGGATCCAAGAGAGACGAAGAGGGACTTTTTACAAGGGCATGGAGTGACAAGACAAGGGGAATGGCTTCCCACTGAAACAGGATTGATTCATACCAGTTACTAAGAAAAAATTCTTTCCTCTGAGGGTGGTGAGGCCATGGCACAGGTTGTCCAGAAAAGCTCTGGCTGCCCCATCCCTGGAAGTGAGGGCTGTGCTGCTGTGAAGCACATACTCTTGCAACTTTTACAGTTGCTTCTAAATCCAGGGATTTTGACAATGAAAACTGTTCAAGAAACCTGACTTGGGGCAGATCTATTGGAGGCTACACCATAAACAAGCCAAACCATCCTTGTCAATGCCCTCTGCTTAAAATAACACTGGGATTCTCAGAGCAAATAGCCTACCAGCTCTTCTTCCTGTTCCTACTCTCTGTGGACCTCCACTGATGGCCACAGCTGGAGGCCTTTGGTAGGAGGCACAACTGCTCTTATGGTTTTGCCATTGTGGTCACAGTAGCCCAAGATGGGAAGGGCCCTTCCTTACCCTGCATCAGCAAGTGGAAAACAGCCATCAGCCAGACTCTGGACAAGATTCTTCCTGCACTCATCCACTGCCAGAGAGCTGTACCACTCCTTTTCATAGCTCTCCTTCTTTCCAGGGAAACCACCCATGCTGGAGGGAGCTCCTGTGTTCCCAAGTCCATGCCAGTTTCTCTGTCCAACAGCTGGTAATGATCTCAGTGATCAAGAGATCTCAGTGATCTCCTTTCCTCCCATGAGCTAAAGGAGGGGTTCTGGGGACCTATTTTCAGGCAATCCTACTACAGCACTGCTTATGGAAACTCAGCTCAAGGGTGCTGAGTTTCCAGATGGATCCCACCCTTTGAATTGGAGTCTGTTGCTCATGAAGTATCATCCCCTTTGCCTGAGAAATCTCAGGGTACTCATTTGTTTTCCTGCTGCTGTTCCTCTCTCAGATAGCCTGGATCTCCCAAGTGACCTGGGTCTGCTCTGACAGCCCTGTGTGAGGCTTTGCATGCCCCTGTTTATCTCAGAGGGCTTCAAGCAGTGTTGACGAGGAATTCACAGCGGCTCTCAGTGTCCTGCACTCTGCCGTGTCTTGGATTTCTTGGACATGTCAGGTCATGCTTTTTGTTGCTTTCCAGGACTGTAGTGGGCTTCAACACTCCAAATACACAATTCTCTCTGAAATGCATCATTCCTAGGCAGAAATGACAAGCAGTGATGTCTGTCTGAGGATAAATCCAGTCTTGGGCTCTTTCTGCTGTCCCAGCCATTTTCCCAAATGCCACTGAAAAAGAGCACAGCCGACAAAGGGTGGGAATCAGCCTGTCCTTGGGCAAAGGTGCCTGGGCCTGGATACAGGTCTAAGTGCCAAGTGCCCAGGTGGATGCAGGAGGTTTGTAAATCTCCTCCAGAAGTGCCATTGCTTCTAGAAGGGAGGAGTAGATGTTCAGTTCAGACTCAATCATCTTCCTCAGAGAGCTCTACACTCAGGTGAAATTAATTCCACACTCTCCATAAAGGTGTGTATACCATGCTGATGCCTCCTCATTATGAAGTGGCTACATGGACTATCTTCACTGTCAGTGTGCAAAAAGAAAAGCTTTGAGAATGTGATTAATCTGTTCTGAAATGAAAATTGGGAGGGGAAAAGCAAGTGCTGTTTGGAAGCACTAATACCCTCCCAATGAGTATAAAGAGAGACTTGCTTCCCAGCCAGCCTTCCACAGCTCTGCACTTTGAGTGCTTTGCCAATCACATTAAAGTTTTTCCACAACAAAGCCCAAAATGGGTGGAATAATGTACTGCTAAAAATGATGTGGAGTTTTAGATGTGGAAATGCCCAGACACATCTAGTATGAAACACACCATTTTGCATAATTTTAATTAAAAATAAGAGAGTAGATTCAGATACTAAGGCAAGGAAGGAAGAGGAATTATGCAAATTTTGTTTGCATTCTTATGCTAGGAATAATGGCTATAGGTAGAGATATAAGACATTGCCAAATTTTATCCTGAATTAGGGTATGATTTGATGAAATAGCTACAAGAATGTGGCACAGATACGTCCACAAAACATCAGGCTAAATGGAGCAACATGTCTGTTTCCTAAAGCAATGTTTCCTGAAGTTGCTGGGATTTCTTTAGGAGGTTCAGATGAACCCTGACAGAATGAAGCACTTGGCAAACTGGGGTAGAAACCTGTGGGAGTACCACTCCTCCAGCTCTGTTACAGAGCCATTTATGGATGGGGTTTGTGACCCTTTCCAAGCACAGCACTTTAGAGGACTAGGAGGCATTCTGAATTCACCAGGAATGAACAGAGGGTGGTGGGAGCAGCAGAACTGAGGCTCAGCCCAGCCAGAGATGGCTGTAAGTTGATATGAGCTCATTGGGGAACTGGTGGCTTCTCACTGCCTGCGATGCCCACACAGACCTCCATATCAGTGGGGATTTTCTGCAGGGCAGAAGTCATGGGAGGGAGGGGATGAATCTGTTTGTTCAACTTTGAAAATTCACTTCACTTCTTCTGGAAAGCCCGTCCCAGAGCGAGCTTCACCTCTTTGTTTCTGAGTGTGTAAATGAAGGGGTTTAAGAAAGGAGTTACCACTGTGTTAAAGGTATTCACAATTTTGTTCAGATCCAGGGAGTTCTGGGCCGATGGCTTGACATACAGGAACATGGTGGAGCCGTACCAGATTGTGACAACACTGAGATGGGCAGAGCAGGTGGAAAAGGCCTTTTTCCGGCCATGGACTGACTGAATCCTCAGGATGGAGGAGATGATGTACATGTAGGAGACCAGGGTGACCACACAGGAGGACACCACAACAATTATGGAGATGAGGAAGGTTGCCAGCTCCACAGGCCATGTATCACTGCAGGAGAGGGCAAGGCAGGAATCTATATCACAGAGAAAATGATTGATGACATCTGGCCCACAGAAAGTCAGCCTGGATGTCAGAAAGGCCAGCAGGGAGATGGACAAAAAGCCTCCCAGCCAGGAGCTGAGTGCCAGCCGAAGAGAGAGGACACTGTTCATGAGGGAGTTGTACCTCAGGGGGTAGCATATGGCTAAGTAGCGGTCATAGGCCATGACAGACAGGAGAAAACACTCAGTGGAGCCTAGAGAGAGAAGAAAGAACAACTGGAGGATGCAGACACTGAAGGAGATGGTCTGACTAGTCCCCAGCATGACCCCTATGGCTTTGGGAACAACACCTGTAGTGTACCAGATCTCCAGAAAGGAGAGATTACAGAGGAAAAAGTACATTGGGGTGTGTAGGTTGCTGCTTTTCCACACAAGGGCTATGATGGATGCATTGCCTATTACTGTCAGGGTGTACATCAGTGCAAACACTACCACAAGGGAAACTCGGGATTGCCATGTGCCTGGGAAGCCAAGAAGGATGAATTCTTCCACACTTGTCCCATTTGCCATGTCCTTCCAAATGTTGAGGTCCATCTGCAGAGAAAGAAAAGCTTCTGTGAGAGTTTGCATGCCTGTGCTGGTCCTTCAGATGCTACAAGTAGCGAAAAAAAATCACCATCCCTGAAAATGCAGTTGGTTCACAACATGGGAAAATGGCATTAATCCTAAATTAAAATTGTCTGAGAAATCCTTCCCGGATAAAACATGTTTAGACAACTAGATCTAACCCTGAAAATCAGGCCAAACCCAACAAATGAATATTTGGAGAATTATTTATCAGATTATGCACCTCCTTTAAAAATGGGGAATGTAGTCACTTCTGTGAGATGAAAATCCCACTTAGGAAACTATGGACAATAGGCTGAGGCACTCCAGCTATGGGAAAAGCTGTTAGAAATACGAAGGGAATAACATAACCTGTACTCTCCAAGGCAGGCAATACTGAGGTGTGATATCAGCAAATGCAACTGAGGAATACAAATACCGTCAGGTTAATGTGGCACTGCAAGAGATTTTTCCCACCTCTTCTAGGTCAGCTTATTACAAGGGATTGAGACTGAGCTGCAGCTCACAGGGAAGCAGGTTAGTATGTCACTACTCAAAGTCTCCTATATTTGCTTTCTTTCAAGTCTCAGAACAGGAAGCTTTTGCAAATACCTCCATTTCCTGCATTGATGTCTGCTTCTCAGCATAGCTACTAGGAGTACGATTCACCTCTTTGCAATTTTGCCTTCTCAGAGTCAGGGGAAGGATTTCTGCTGACCAAGCTGAAATATCTACTGTGAAATACTCCTATCTCAGCTCCTCAGCTTACCCCCCTTCTTTCTTCACAGATAGAGAAAAAGCATGAGGGCAACATGGCTCATTTTGTCTTATATACATGGCCAAAAGCCCTCTAGAAGTGCCAGGTTGTTTCTGAGGTCTAAGGCAGGAATCTAGTGAGCACTTTAGATGGATGTCAGACATCCCAACTTAGGCAGAGATATTTAGCCTCAGTGACTGAAGGCAAAATCCTCTGAGTTCTATCCTATTAAAGGTAGCTGTGCTGAACTGTTCCTGTAGGCAAGGGAGGATTCTTGATCAGTTCTCTAAGGAGAACATATCTTCAGGTGGATGTGGAAGACAGATGGACTAAATCACCATCTGAATCATCTCTTTTTTTCCTATCTTCCTCCACAGCAATATATACCAGAAAATTCATGTACTTAAAGAGTAAAGAAATCTCCCTTAAATAAGCTCTCCTTAAACATGCAAGGCATCGGAAGTCTGTGCTATATGTCTTGGGCAGGCTTCACTCACCAGATTTGCCAGTGGAAATGATCCAAATGACATTTTTTCATGCACCATCTTCCCGAGGAAGCCATGGTCCCCTTGGCTAATGGAGAACATTAGAAAGAGGTAGATTTTTGGGGGGGGAACTCTGGATTCAGATGAAGGTGTGTGGATGAGCAGCTCTCCCCTTGCCGACTCACTTCAAGCTGATGGCAACTGCCTGACCTTGTTTCCTCTCCATCCAGTAGGATCTGACAGCTTGCAGCCCTGATCTTTTCCCTCTCGCAGCCACGGCTGTAATTCCACTAAAGGGAGCTTTGTGTGCACGCACACAAAGTGTAAACTCTCTTCAGCTTAGCTTCATATAGCGAGATCATACACCAGAGAGTCGCCAGCATCATTAGCATAAGAACATCCCTACACCCACCTCATTAACACAATGAAGCTCCAGCTGGCCACACCTAGGAGATTGTTTTCTGTTTTCCCTCTGGTGTGCCTCAGGGAGTTTGACCTCTGGGAGGTCTTATGGGCTTGTCAGAGATGGATAGTACTCTCTCTTCACACAGGGCAATTAAAGAACAGCAATGCAATTCCCTAAGTGGCTGCTAGGCTGGGTGTTTGCCTCCTGCCTGCAGCTGTGGTATGAGAACCTTGTCAGGAACTCAGCTGACATGGAGATGTCTGAAATAGTCATGTTCCAAGTATTTGGTGCTGGATACCAAGATGGCTGTGAAACCTCCAAGGTGGGGAGTAACTAAAGGCAACTATGGGCACATGAATACAGATACTGTAAGGTAAGGAGTTCACCTACCTCATTTCAGAGCCTCTTAATGCAGTTAAGGCCTCTGTCTTCAGGCTTAGCTGAAGAACTAAGTAAAGATCTAAGTTCAAAATCAGACGAGACGAGACATTAGTAGAGGAAAATTGATTTCCCCTGACTCCAGAGAAGGTGTCTCCAATTGAAGTACTCATCTTTGCTCCATTTATCATCAGCTGAGAGAAAGAGGCACTCTCAAGCCTTAGTTCAACTCTTATAAAAAAAGCTGTCTCTCACAGATCAGGCAATCCAGGCCTGACAAACACCTATTTTTCTTCTGTTGACACTCAAGATAAACTAGAGAGCTGGCTTAGACCACACACATACAAAAATACACACACTTCTCGTCCTCTAGGCATCTTGAGTTAGATTCACCTCCAGAGAGAGTCTGTCTGCACTGTCCAGGATCACCACACAGGTGTTGGACTTGACAGACATTTTCTGCAAGTCCTGTGTCCCAGGCTTCAGTGTGGTTGAGAGAAAACTGACCTGTACTTGGTGTGAGGCTGACATGCAGCTAATGGGAGTAAAGTTCTCAGCTTGAGCCTGTTTTCTGGCCATGAAACCATCTCCCCACTATCTAGCTGTCCTATCCTGTGGACATGGATGTGGGGTTTAGCTATGGGATGGAGGTGTTGGAGCCTGTGTGTTCACTTGTGATCACTTAATGAAGCAAGCGATAAGCACGTGACCAGGTATGCAGGCCCTGCTGTGAGCTCCCTCCCTAGCTGGGGAGTTCAGAGGCCGCCACTGGTCAGCTGCAGGATCTGTGTCTCCAGAAAGATGGTTTGTGCCATTTCCTGTGCACATCTGCTTTGGGATGGGATAAGTCCCCTGGGTGACCTGATGTCCCATCACTGACTGTGGAAAGAGTCTACAGAGTCTGTTAAATCTGGTCCTGAAGATGGGTTGTGTTCCCCATCTGCAGGACGTGCTCTGAGACCAAGGAGTCATATCTGAGCAGAAATGTTGGAAGGCTGAGCCTGATCCCTGCTGTCTGTGGAGAAGTCAGGGATGTCTTCCTTAGCTCCAGTGGACAGTGCCTGAAAGGGCCCCACTGCTGTGTATACCACCCTCCCCTTCCTCTGGGAATAATCAATGGTCCACTTGTGTCCCCACCTTTTCCTCCACCACCCATAGCAATGCCTTTTGGTTTCAGCAACTCGAGACAAGGACACCAAAAAAGGATTACATGGAGGCTGAGGGTGAGATGCAGAAAGTTTTATTGTCATTGAAGTGGGAAATGAGTTCCCTTATAGAGGAGGCTGCTGGTGGTGGTGGGAGACCACATGCAACTGCCGGTAGTCTCTGCCCATCACCGATACTGGAGATCCCACGGGGCATCCATCTGCCTGCCCCACAGTGGGCAGCAGTTAGCAGATCCCCCAGAGAGGCTTACAGTCCAAAAGTATGGAAAACAAGAGAGAGGTGGGAGAGAGACTATGACAGGGAAGTCAAACACTGGCCATGGTTTCAGAGAACCCCACCTGCCCTCCTTTGGAAGGGCAGCATTGGTTGCTCAGCATCTCTGAATTCAATGGCCAGGAGCTCTGTCCTCAGTCCAGCATCAGCTTCTGGATTCCTGGGGGTCCTTGTGAGGGCTGCACCAGTGGCTTTAGCATGGAGGACACCTTCTGCCACCATAGCGGTTGGTGATGCAGGAGAGGTCAAAGCCGCCAGAGTTGATGGGAACTCCTTCAGAGCTGAGGATGCTGCCAACAGCAGCAGAGGTGGAGGATCCCACCACGGTGTTCTGTGGGAAGGAGCTGAGGATGGGCCCGGGCAGCGTCACCACCACTGCGGAGGGCTGGATGGCCACGGTGGAGTCCTGGCACTGCCGGACACAGCACTCATTGCAGCTGTTGGCCAGCGGGGTGGGGCCACAGGGCTGGCAGGGCCGGCACGGGGTGTAGCAGGACATGTCTTGGGGCTGGAGATGCACCTGAGAGAGAGGGCAGGGAGGAAGCAGAGCACAGGCATATGTGAGGAGGCATCGGCTGTGAGTCCATCATCCCACTGCAAGAATTTCAATGGTACCTGCTACGCCAGAAGGGAGAAACTAGGCAGTGAGAGAAAGGGGTTTTCAGCCTCATCCTGACACAGTACTGCAAAGTTTCACCTTATTTCTTCAATAAAGAGCTCCCTCAGCCAAATCCTTGACACTCTCTAAGTCAGACCTTAGCTCTTCTCTGACCCCTCAGCACCAGCAGCACTAAGACCTCTCACAGGCTATAGGAACACGTATCTGCTTCACCAGAAAAGGACAGAGGAAAAGAGCTTCAGACTCACCTGGATCCCAAGGAGAAGGAGGCAGGAGAAGTGGATGAGAGAGCATGAAGTTGGGCTGCCTTTTATGGTGGCTCTGAGTTGCTCCAGGCCCAGAGGTGGCTTCTATGAAAGCGGTAATTTCCTAAGGTCCTCATAATGTATGGAAAACATGCCAGCTAATGACATGGGCTGGGTGCTTGTTTTCCGTGTTGCCACCTTTTCATTTCCTAGCTTATGTCATACACATTTCTTCATGGAGGCTTCTTCTAAGTGCTGGGATTGAGATGCCTCAGGATTTCCAGGGCAGGAATGTGTCAGTGTCTGCAGAATCCTCAGCTCAAGTGCTGGGTGGGTGCAGTGCAGGGAAATGAGGTTGGCCTGGAGCTCACTGGTGGTGTTGTCTGTGGTCTTGTTGACAGGAAGGGGCCCAGCTGCTCCCAGCACTTCAGCCCTTGACTGGTCACCCAAGGATATGCCATGATACCACTGCAAAATTATATGCCATGTTTCTTTCCTCCATGCCTCCCAACTTGCTCCAATGTTCACTTTTGCTCAGAATCTCAGGCATTTGGGCTGAACTGTTGGGTTTCATTCTCTTGCTCCTAAATCTCCCCTTACGCCTTTCCAATATCTCCAAGGAGGGAGAATCCCCAGGTAATCTGGGCAATATGAGCCAGTGCTTGGTCACCCTCAACAATAAGGCCTTTCCTATGTTTCAGACAGAGCTTCCAGTGTTCCTGCCTGTGCTCATTGCCTGTGGTCCTGTCACAGGACCTCAGAGAAGCCCCTGGCTCTGTTTGCCTTGCACCCTCTGGATTTGGGTTCCATGGAAGGGTTTTGCTTGTGGGGCAGCCAACACTAGATGGCTTTAAGACTGATCCACCGCTGGCCAAGGCTGAGCTTATCAGTGATGGTGGAAGCAGCTCTGGAGTAACATGTTTAGGAAGGGAGGAAACACCTACTGAGGAACAGCAGACAAAAGAGAGCTAAGATGTGAGAGAAACAGCCCTGCAGACACCAAGCTCAGTGAAGGGGGGTAGATGCATATTCATCACCAGTCCTGAGGAAACACGAGCCTTAGGGAGCCAGTTGTTGAGGGAAGTGCCTAGAAATACATCCTTGGTGTAGAACTCTACTGAGAAACAGCAAGAGATCTTTTCCATCTCAGGCCTCTGCCTTAGGGGATAATTCTGCCCCAGAAGTATCTGTTGATTATTGCCCTAATCTGTTTTACAGATGTGCAGGAGGGCCAGATCTGGACAGGAGTGGCAGGGCCAGAGCTGGTGCTGGGGCTCAGGGCAAGGCCAGACTCAAGAGAGGCCCATGTAAAGGGTCCATCCTGTGACTGCCATGGGTGGTGAAGGGGTCTGGCTATGTCAGAAGAACAAGAATAGCTCAGGCCGGACCCAGGCACTGAGAGGGCAGAGCTGGGACAGGCCTGTGCTAGGCCTGGGCTCTCACAGAGGCCCTGGCAGGGACCAAGGTGGAGCTGAGCGCATGGATGAATTTGGTCTAGGTGGGCTTGGTCCTCATACTCCCTGTCCCAGGGTTACCTGCTAACTCTGCTCTGACTCCCACACACCCTGTGTGGGGTAGAAGTGCACTTGTGGCTGGGTTGTGATGCCTGTGGGGCCGTAGAGTTCCTGGGCCTCCAGAAAGCTGCTCTGTCCTGGGGCAAGACAAGGCAGAACAAAGCCCTGTTTGTGTTTTGCCACCATTCCCTGTCCCGGGGCTGGCTTCACCTGATGGGTGTTGGGTTCACAGGGAAAGGGGACTCCAGTGTGGGGCCTGCTGTAGCTGATCCCAGTGCTGCCCAGGAACACCTCAGCCCTACAGAAAGAGCACCAGGTGAGCCAGGTCAGACGCTGTGCTGCAGGGGGAGAGGGCTGCATGGGGAAGTTGTATCTGCTGCCCATGACCAGGCACACTGACCATGGCCCCTGGATCAGGTGATGGAAGAGAGGGACAGTGGAGTAGGGAATTTAGGCCATTCCAAGGCTATTAACCCATTCCCAATTCCTGCCATTCTTTGGCTTGTGAGCCTTCTTGCACAGCACAGCTTCACACAAAGCAAGAGGAGCACTCTTCCCCAAGAACTTGTGGAAATGCTGACCTCCTCAGGCTTCTCACATGCCTGCAGTTCTCTTCTAGAGAACAGCAATCTTCAGGATTCCTGATTGTATGATGTGCTTCAGGTCCAAGAGGTATTTCTGAAAGGAGACGCAGCCAGGCAAGGACTGACAGCGATTGGCAGTGGAATAACTAGGGATGTCTTCCTTCATGGATGAAAGGCTGGATACGAGCTGTAAATGTGCTCTTGCAGCCCAGAAAACCAACTGTTTCCTGATTCTGACCCTCTACACTGAGACCCCATCTCAAATACTGCCTCCAGCTCTGGAGTCCTCAGCAGAGGGAAGACATGGACCATTTGAAACAAACCCAGAGGAGCTCACAAAAATGATCTGAGGACCGGAGCACTTCTCTTATAAGGACAGGCTGAGACAATTGGGCTCGTTCAGCCTGGAGAAGAGAAGGCTTTGAGGAGACTTTGTTGCAGCCTTTCAGTATGTAAAGGGGGCTTAAAAGAAATATTTTAGCAGGGTGCATTGTGATAGGGCAGGGGAAACAGTTTTAAACTAGAAGATGGTAGATTCAGACTAGCTATGAAGAAATTTTTTACAAAGAGGGTGATAATACAGAGGAATATGTTGCCCGGAGAGACAATAGATCCCTGTACGCATTCTAGGTCAGGTTGGGTGGGGCTTTGAACAATCTGGTCTAGTGGAAGGTGTCACTACTCATTGTAGGAAGATTGGACCAGGAGAAATTTAGAAGACCCTTCCAGCCTAAAATTCTATGAAATTCTGAGATGCCTCAGTGCCTGGAAGCAGTTCTGGAAAGAAGTTTCATTGCAATTTGTCCCACGCCCCAGTGCCACTAGGAATGATGAAGGGCTCCCCTTGTGCCTGTCAACCAATGGCTTTTCTGCTCAGCACTCAGTGCACAGATGAAAGACAACTAAAGGACACAGGCAGCGAGTTTTTAATGTGTCCGAAGGTGAAAATGAGGTCACTCTAGGCAGAGGCTCCAAGTATGAAGAGGAGCAGAAACAGCTGAGAATCTCTTCCCTTTTCCTGTGGCAGAGTTCCCACAGGGAATCTGTTGACCTGTCCAGCAACAGGAGACAGTCCAGCATGCCCCTGCATGCTGGTCTCTGGGGTCCTCACAGCAGGTTTTGAAGGAATCACAAGAAAACAAAGGCTAGAGTGAGAAAGGGTGAGAGTGAAAGGAGAGGTAGACATTGGCCAAGTTTTCAGAGAACGCAGTAACAACTTGCTCAGGTTGATCCCTTCAAGTTTACCCTGGCAAGGCGAACCAGCAATGATCAGCTGCTTTTAAAACAATGACAAAAAGGTTGATCCTCTGTCCAGCTTCATATTCTGAGTTCCTCGGTATTCTTATCTGAGGCCATTGACAGCAGATTTAGCAGAGGTGACATTTACTGTCACCATAGCCGCTGGTGATGCAGGAGATGTCAAAGCCCCCGGAGCTGATGGGAACTCCGCCAGAGCTGAGGATGCTGCCAACGGCAGCGGAGGTGGAGGATCCCACCACGGTGTTCTGTGGGAAGGAGCTGAGGATGGGCCCGGGCAGGGTCACCACCACTGCGGAGGGCTGGATGGCCACGGTGGAGCTCTGGCACTGCCTGACACAGCACTCATTGCAGCTGTTGGCCAGCGGGCAGGGGCCGCAGGGCTGGCAGGGCTGGCACTTCTCTGTGCAGGACATGTCATGGGGCATGAGGGTAACCTGAAGAGAGGGCACGGAAGAAGCAAAATATAAGGATATATGAGGAGCAGCCTGTCACTACATCAGGAGTCAAAGAACATGCAGGGCCAGGAGGCAGAGGCTCTGCAGAGATGTATGAGGGCTGGTTGGCCTCATCCTGTCAGGGCCCAAAAAGAGCCACCAGCTCCTACGCAGCTACTGCCCAGGCCCCGAGTCCAGATGCCACTTGATCACCATCCCAGCCTCCCTCCATTTTGAACCTTCTTCCGACTTCTCTCTCCCATGACAAACAGCCCCAAGAGCCGTCGTAGAATAGAGCAGGAATCAGCTGAGAGGTCCATTGAGGTGAGACAGCTCCGGGAAGTGGCTCCATCTCCTGGGCCGGGGCGCTGCTGCTGCCTCAGGCTGCAGCTGGTTCTGTGCAGGCTGATTCTCGCCGGGATGTCCTTGCTGGAGGAGGGGGAGAGTCCATTTGCCAAGACACCAAGCTGTGCCCGTGCAGAGCCCCTGAGTGCTCTGAGCCCGGGCGAGAGCCAGAGCGGCACCGGCGCAGGGCTCAGCCCCGGGGCGGAGCTGGAGGCTATGGAGAGAAGAGAAAAAGAGGCGGCACGGCCAGAGCACAGGGCCGAGGCTGGCGGGAGCAGCGATGCTCGGGCGGCGGAGCGGCGGGATGCGGCGGTGTCGGGGCGCGGGGCTGGCGGCGCTGGCCGCGCTGCTGCTCGGTGCGCGGGCGTGGGGCTGGGGCGACCCGGCAGGTCCCTGTAAACTACTGTCCCCTTTGGCTTCTTCACGGGCCTCTGTCCCATAACCATACTCGTCTCCATCCCTTCGTCTGCACTATTCCATATTGCGTCAGAAAACTCATCTCTCTCCTCTTTGTCCAACCATTCCTGTACCTTCCTTTCCTCTGTGTCTTTTTGTATATTTTATGTAGTCATTATTATTATTAATGGACATTTCCGTTCCTGCACATATTGACATCCTCTGCAAACTATTTTCATCATAATCTCTGTACGTTCCTGACTGCTTCTGTGGGATTTTGTTCTGGGCAGGGCTGGGTAGAAAGTAGGAGTTGAGGGGTTTTTTTCTCCTCGGCAGTGGCTGTGGCCAAAGCCCAGGTCCAGCAGGAGCCACGGCTGGAGACCACCGAGGGCACCGGCATCAACATCAGCTGCTCACACCCAAAAAAACAGGTCGAGGATTTCATCCACTGGTACCGTCATCTCCCGGGCCGAGGACCCGAACATCTCGCGGGCACTTCTAGAAGGTCCAAGGATCTGCCGGACATTGCAGGACAGCTGTTGGTGTCGGAGGACGGCCGGAGCAGCGCGCTGTGGCTCCGGCGGCCCCGGCGCGGGGACGCGGCCGTGTATTACTGCGCGCTGGGGGACACGGGCAGAGGAGCCGGGGCTGCGGCCGGGCACGAACCGCCGGGGGGGGGGCCGGGCGGGGCCGGGGCCACAGCGCCGCCCGCGGCCAGCAGGGGGCGCTGCCGCTCGGCCGCCGGGCCTCAGGCGGCTCCGCAGCTCCTTCCTGCGCAGCGAGCCCGCGCACACCGCGCCCGACACAGCCCTGCACGGCCGCCGGACACACGGCTCGCACAGCCTGCCCCCTGCGCTTACACACTCGGCACGCACTGCCCGGCCTCCCCTCCGCCCCTCTGCCTCCTCTGCCTGGCAGGAAACTGCTGCGGGCTGCGGCTCTGCCATGGCCTTTGGCCCTCTGGGCGCGTGCATTGCTCTTCTCAGCCTGCTTTGCAAAGCAGAGCTGCTCTTTCAGGCCAGCATCTGTGCTGGGAGCTGACAAAGCAGCTGCGCTGGCAGGCACACATGGTCTCATAAATGGAGTGCCGTCACCTCAGTAGGTCACAGCGGGAGAGATGTTTGCAGGGAGTCTTGCTGAGGTGACAGGGAAATCTCCATCTCTGTCCCTGGGGAAAAGTCTCTGCCTCGTACTGGAACGTGGATGAGAAGCACTTTCCCATCTAGATGTGTAAGGACGGTGTACTTTGAATCCCACCTGAGGCTGGAATTCGCTTCTCTACATTTTGTTCTCATCCTCGGCTTTCCCCAAACACCCTTGGATGAGCATTCAGCATCGTCCTGAAATAGTAGAACATCTCGGAGGGAAAACAAGGAATGTGTTGGATTAGAGGAGCATTTCACATCATCGGAGGGCTCTGTCACACCCACCTTCCACCTGAAACGGATTGGTCCCTTTTCCTTCACGTTTGTCACTTCTCAGGCAGCCTGCAAAGCAGATGCCAGGATTTAGCAATGCTGCAAGCGTTGGAGGGAGACACCTGAAAGACCGAGCTGCACATGAGGTTTCCCTGCAGAGACTTGCTCTAGGGACCCCATTTCCTTTGGGGACAGGAGCCGTTCAGCATGTTCAGGAACTGCCTCACTTGAGCAAGTTCAGCAGAGGCCACTGTCAGGGCATGTGCAAGGCCAGGGTGTCTGGTTCTCTAAGGCTCACATCACGTCCATTTCCCTTGCCAAGGGAAGAACAAGGAAAAGGGAAAGTGACAAACAAAGCACACAATGACACCAATGTGGCAGTAGGTGATAAGGGAGAGGAGGAGGGAGCTCAGAGCTCATCAGGTTCTAATTAATGGGCCATTAAGAAACTGCTGTGAAGTGGCTCAGGCTGAGCTTTGTCAGTGACAAGAAGTGACAAGAGGAAAATGACGAGAATGGAGGGTTTAGGGGGTCTTGTGGGATTAGGGAGCAGTCACCAAGGAATGCTTGTGAGGCTGTGGAGCCTCCAGCCTTGGAGTTCTCCAAAAGCCATCTGGACGTGGCCCGGGCAAACTGCTCTATGTAAGCCCTTCTGAGCAAGGGCTTGGACCAAGTGAGCCCAGAAGAGGTCCCTTGCAAAGTAAACCATGATGTGATTCAATATTGCAAACCACGAGGAGAGGATGAGAGGAATGATCGAGCCTTCAATGGAGAAATGAGAGATTTGAATCTTCTAGGAGTTACTTGGAGGCTGAAGAGGGAAGGGAGTCAGATGTGCTGAAGAAGCTGTGAAGGCTGACACTGAGGAGGAGGCAGGTGCAGCCAAGCGAGACAAAGGGTTAGGGATGATGAGAGAGGACACACAAGGCCCAGGAAAGGACAGACTGCAGTGATGTGGCCCTGGTATCTCTTCTCAGCACAAGTGCAGAATCCTCATCTCCCTGTACGTGTCTTATTGTCTTATCTCTGTTCTGAAGCTTAAGAAGGCACAAGCATCAAAGGAGCCCATAACAGGGTAAGCTTGATCCTGCTCTTTCAGCTGGAAAATCTGTGACAGCCTCAGGACCCTTCACTTCTCTAGAAACCCCTTCTAAACCATAGGGAGGTGCAACAGTTGCATGAGAATGTTCCTCATATGACTATTATCAGTACCTGTATTATTTATTATTCTAGAGGGGTTTTTGTGGCAAACCCGTTTTAGACAAAACCAAAATGACCAGTATGGGATCACTCTGGAGTTGACTCGGTGTTATAGGTTAGCAAGCATAGTCCCGGAAGGGATGTCTTTGCTAAGGGGTGCTTACAGTTTCCCCTGGGACCTGATAGAACCTATCAGCGGTTCAGTTTGAATATGGACAATTCTCTAAGCCACTTAAAGTTGTGACCGCGTCTGTGATCCACACTTAAGAATAGACAAACTCCCCCCCCAAGCTCTCTCTCATTTCCGGCGCTGGGACAGGTGGCTGCGGGCCCCGTGCGGGGGCCAGCAGGCCCAGCCAGGCCCTGCTTGGGCCAGGCCGGGCCGGGCCACGGCCATCCTGGAGCCGATGGACCTGTTCCAGTCGTGGAACCCCCCCCCACTGCCTTGCCGTGGGCAGCCAGAGCGGCTCGGCTCTCCCCCCCCTCCACTGTGATAAGAAAAATTCAACATTCCAGCTGCAAAGCTGCAAGGCCGAGGTGAGATTAACCCTTTTATTGCTGTGAAGAGCTGAAAACCCTAGGGAAGAGAGAGAGGAGATGCTTAAAGCTGAAATTCTGTTGTGAAGCTATGATATATCAGAGTATCCCGTTGTAATTCCATGAAGATCTGGGGGGTGGAGCGTTCAACTCGTAAGCAAAAGCACCTGCGCTGAGATAGGCAGATGCTGACGCAGCTGTAATTTCATGAGAAGTTTGGACAGGGAGAGATGGACCAGATGAGGACTTTTGCTCCAAATGGATAAGGAGAAAACCTCAGTTCCTAGAGATGCTCCCAGAGATAGTCCTAACAATGAAGATGAGGAAGACCCTTTGCTCGAGGGAAGGAGAAGGGCCTCTGTTTTTGTTTCTGAACGGCTCAACCTTAAAATTGTACCCCAAAAAACTTCAAGAGTGGACCCTCGAACGCGGGAAAACCAATTGCTATCTGTGTGTGACCTTGAACAAGCTGCAAGTCGGGGGAAGGGACTCACATGCAGGCAGAGAGACTCCTCTTCCTAAATGGACTGAACAATATTTGGAAGTGGGCGGCTGTCTCGTTGTGATAATGTTCTCATAGCATGAGCAAGAAGAGACTTCTCTTTCTAAATGGACTGAACAAGGTTATTATGGAAGTGGTAAACAGACTGAACATCTAAAGGGTTGTCTTTTTACATTGTCAGTGGGAGAAGGGAGGAAGGTGGGGGGAGGAGGAGAGCTCTGAAGGTGGTATAATTTTTTTTTTTCCCTCTTTTAGGTCTGTTAATAAATTTCTTTATAGTCTTTCAAGTTTGCTGCCTGCTTTGCATTTCTCCTAATTCTTATCTCACAGCAGATAAACAGTAATGAGTATTTTGGACCAAACTGCTACACTCGGAAAAGGTGGTGGGAGGAAGGGAGCTGGGCGTTTATCCCAGGGAGTTGAAGGAAGGCAGGGGAGAAGCAACAGAGACAGAGGAATCTGATGTTCCCAGAGGAAATAGCAATGACCCCACAGAGCTGAGGACACCACGGGAAGATGAGAAAGCTCACTGGGGAAGAAGCCCTTGACCTCCCAGATGCCCGGCACTGGGTGTGCAGCAGAGCTGGTGATTCCAGCTGGGGAGGTGAGGACTCCACTGCGAGCTGAGCGGGAACAGCCCCTTCCCATGACTGAGGCCCCAGAGGCATGGAATGGTCAGAATGCCGGTGGCTGAGGGAGGCACGGGGGCAGCTGCTGGAGGAGGGAGACACGCAGAAGGAGCATTTCAGGCACTGGAAGGACAGGTCATTTCTCTGCCCCGCCTCCGCTCCTTCCTTTGCTGCCCCCAGAGGGTGGTTTCCGGCAGCTCTGTTATCTCGGGGCTGGCAGGTGGTTTCTGCCTCTCCCTCACTCAGCAAACACGCAGCTTGGTCTCGGCATGCACCTCGCCTATCTCATCCTCACGGTCTTCCTGGGCCAGCTCCTGGGTAAGTCCTGGCTTTTCCCTGAGGCTCCCTTCTTCTTCCCCCCAGGAAACCCTCAACAGCCTTACCAGGATCGTGTGGGGAAATATCAGTGAATAGAGGGAAAAGGCTGCGAAATCTCTGCTTCTGTTCGTGGTTTTGCAAGTGTTTGCTCAAGAAGCTCTTGGATTTGTAAAGGAAAAGGGAAGGGAGAGAAGAGAAACCTCAGAGCCCTTCTCTGTCTTTCCTCTTGCCTTCAATCCATCTGCATCTGACCTTTCTCCACCAGGGTTTTGCACCCCATTTGCTCTTCCTGCCTGCAGTCCTTTTGCGTGGAGCTGCTGACACTGATTTTCTTCCAGGCACCACGGGGCAGATCAAGGTCACCCAGGAAGATGGACAAGTCATAGTGAAGCAGAGACATCCCTTCCAGACCACCTGCACATACCAGACCAATAACTTTAATGGCTTGCTCTGGTACCAGGTGCAGAAAGGCCAAGCCCCACAGCTGGTCTCCTATCACGCAGGGCCTGGCGCCAAGCACAGCGGCCGTATCACCACGCACCTGAACATCACGGGGAAATACAGTGTCCTGCAGGTGGAGGAAGTGGAGGTCTCTGACAGTGCCTTGTACCTCTGTGCTGTGCAAGACACCCTGGTGCAGGGAACTTCCTCGGCTGTGCAACAACCCAGGGGAGGGAGGGAGGGAGGGGATGTGTCTGTGAGAGGGTGAGCTTGGGGCAAGGGACCCTGAGGTCGCCCCGATGCTCACCAGAAGGGACCTCCCTACGTCTGTACAATGGTCTGATGGTTTTCACCCCATCCATGCTAGCACTTCCCTCGGGAAAATATTCTGGACTATTTTGACTCATTTCCACACTGTGCAGTCTCTAAGTAAAGAAAAAGTGCCCTTGTGCTTGCCTGGGACCTTGTCCTTCCACACTCCAGCCCTGCTGCTTTGGCCCCACACGTCCTCAGCAGAGCCCAGGGCTGGTTCTGTGTCCCTGCCTCGTGTGCTCTTGGAGCAGCCCCGTTTGCATGGACACACGTGAAGCACAGATTTGTGTGGGGCTCCACACTGCTGTGCACGAAGCCGTGTCTGTGCATGTGTGTCCCTCACCGCGAGGGAATTTCCTGACTGGGCCAGGGATACCGAGCACTGCTCTGGCCCTGAGCAGCACAGAGAGCAGCTTGCCAGGGTCAGAAGGAGCCTGAGTGCAGCTGAGTGGGGACGGCAGCTGCCCGCTACAGATGTCTCAAGGGAAGAGGCACTGAACTGCAGCCCCTGTCTCCTGAGCCTCCCTCTCCTGCCCCTCCAAAGCTCACGCTCCGCTGATGCTGATTTCAGGCTCACCAAGGACGGTTTCACTCCAGCTCGGAGGATCAGTTGAACTCGGGACAAACAGCACGGGCGGGGCTTCAGCACGGCTGGCAGCCCCCGTGCCCTCGGCCCCAGGCGGGACACAGCCGCTCTCAGCAGCGCTGCAGAGGGCAAAAGGAGGAGCTGTGCCTTGGGGGCACGGCGAGAGGCTCGGCAATCCTGCCGCCCGTGGGCTGCCAGTGGCGGAGCGGATCTGCTTCCGATGCAGTGTCGGTGCTGTGTGGGATGGGACGCAGCTGTCTCTTGTTCCTGGCAATGGCAAACGTCCTTGTGTCGCTCATTGTGGTGGTGCTGTGAGAGGCGGGGTCTGAGCCCGGCCGGGGCGGAGCTGGAGGCGGTGGAGAGGAGAGGAGAGGAGAGGAGAGGAGAGGACAGGACAGGACAGGACAGGACAGGACAGGACAGGACAGGACAGGACAGGACAGGACAGGGATGCTCGGGCGGCGGAGCAGCGGGATGCGGCGGTGTCGGAGCGCGGGGCTGGCAGCGCTGGCCGCGGTGCTGCTCGGTGTGTGTGGATGGTGGTGTCGGGGCGTCCGGGTCGGCGGGCTGTGTGAGACCGTCCCCAGCCCAAAAGTCATCTCTTACCCTCCTGATCCTTTTCGTTTCTTATTTACCCTCTGTCTCCTCCTCTGCTGTCATACTTTCTTCCCTCTGTGAAGTAATTGCTTCCCAGTTTGCCTTTTTTACTCCATTTCTTTATCCATCCATCCATCCATCCATCCATCCATCCATGTATACCTCTCAGCAAGTCTGCTTTTGTCATTTTGTTCTGATTTTCCTTCAAAACATCCCTCATACGTTCTCGTCCTCTCCCAAACACTCTCCGAGAAATAATCTCTCCATCCTTTATTCTCAAAACATACCCCCGTTAGCTCTGATCTGTCCGCCTCTCCCATCTCCCCCTGAACCACATTTTCTGTTCAAGAAAAGTGATTCTTCTTTTCTCCTTGGCAGTGGCTGTGGCCAGAGCCCAGGTCCAGCAGGAGCCACGGCTGGAGACCACCGAGAACACCGGCATCAACATCAGCTGCTCACATCCCAAAATCCAGACCGGAGAGTCTATCTACTGGTACCGTCATCTCCCGGGCCGAGGACCCGAATTCCTAGCACACATTGTGAAAGAGTCCAAAGAGCTGCCGGACATTGCGGGCGGTCTGTGGGTGTCGGCAGATCGCCGGAGCAGCGCGCTGTGGCTCCGGCGGCCCCGGCGCGGGGACGCGGCCGTGTATTACTGCGCGCTGGGGGACACGGGCAGAGGAGCCGGGGCTGCGGCCGGGCACGAACCGCCGCGGGCGGGGCCGGGCGGGGCCGGGGCCACAGCGCCGCCCGCGGCCAGCAGGGGGCGCTGCCGCTCGGCCGCCGGGGCCGCCTCGCCCCGCTCGTGCCGGGCTGCCGGGGCGCTTCCGACACCGGCACCGGCACCGGCACCGACACCGACACCGACATTGACACCGACAGAGACAGCGACACCAACAGAGACACCGACAGAGACACCGACACCGACAGAGACACCGGCACGGCACTGACACCGACAGAGACACCGGCACCGGCATTGACACCGACACCGACACCGACAGAGACACCAGCACTGACACCGACAGAGACACCGGCATCGGCATTGACACCGACAGTGACACCAACACCGGCACCGGCACTGACACCGACAGAGACACCGGCATCGGAATTGACACCGACAGAGACACCGACACCGGCACTGACACCGACAGAGACACCGGCACGGCACTGACACCGACAGAGACACCGACACCGGCATTGACACCGACAGAGACACCGACAGAGAAACCGACAGAGACACCGGCACCGACACCGGCACCCTCGTGCCCCTGCAGTCCCAAAACTTCCATCATTCTCTTTCCCTATCTTTGCCCTCTATCTAAACATCCCTCGTCTTTCACGACACCCTAACACTTTCTCACTGCATTCGATAAGGCAGGAAAATTCCTGGGTTTATAAGATGATCACCTCACCCTTTTGAGGACTTTCATCCCCACACAAGTGTCAGTCATCATCCCCTAATCTTGAGTGAGGAGGTTATACCAAAGAGGGTTTTGCTGGGAGTCCTGCAGCCAAAGAGAAGCAGTGTGTCTGACTCTGGGTATAGGTGTTTGCACGAGGTGCTGTTCCCAGACATGTTTGCCTTGAAGGGACTCGTCTAAGGATGGTAACCTAAATATATTTATATGAATAAAAGGAATTACTAGTTTGATCGATGATGATAATGATTAGGATAAAAGGTTTTAATCCGAATTATTTACTACAATGTATAGAGAGTTATAACTACCAGAATAGTGCCCTATTCATCAAATCAATAATTTCAAAGTTAGCTTAACAACTATTAAGTAGATATTGATGTAACTCGCAATACAAATGACCATGGGAAAATCTCTTTTGCCCTGCCTTGAGAAGTGATCTGGAGGGGATCTCCCCCCTCAAGGAGTGTATTTCCGACGTACTCCTAGAAAGGTGTGTTAGACCTCCCTGCCCTTTCAAAGTGGGACTGGGTTTTTATAACATAAAGTGAGGGACTGTCAGGCAGATGTTGCTCGTCGAGCTGCGCCACCTCAGCAGCCCTTAGCTCAGCGGCTTTAGGGAAGTTTTCAGTACTATTGCTTGTTGGTTCCTTTGTCAGGAACTCTGCCTGCCACATCGTCACCAATGTTAGTTTGTGTCAGGAAACACTTTTCTCCTTCAGAATGTTTAATTTTGGGATTGATGAGTCAGACTGCTCTCAGCACTGTGCAACACCAAAACTAGTGTGACTCCCCCTCTTCCCCACCCATCACTGATCACTTTTGCAAATAGGGCAAAGGTTGAGCTGCTTTACCCCTCCCAAGGCAGAACATCCTGCTGCATCTTCTTAGAAGGTGGCACAGAGGTGTGTTGTGGATTTAGTCTGAGAATGATGTTGTAACACACTGCTGGTTTAGTTCTTGCTCAGTAGTGCTTACCCTCAGTCAAGGGCTTTCCAGTGCCTCATGTCCTGCCAATGACAAGGTGCACAGTAAGATAGGAGGGATCATGGCCAGGACACCTGATCCACATTGCCAAAGGGAGCTTCCATACTGTATGATGCCATGCTCAGTGTATCAACTGGGGGGGAGTGGTGCAGGAGGTGCCAATCACTGCCCCGGGACTGGCTGGGCATCGATCCAACGTGCAGGTGGTGCTCAGATCCAGTGTGCAGCTGGTGCAGCTGAGGGCTTCTTGCTGTCCTTCTGTGACCTCAGCGGCATCAGTGCCAGGCAGTTCTGCTGGCAAGCTCAGCCAGGGCTGACTCTTTTCCTCGTGGATGTGCTTTTGAGCTGCAGCTTGGGAGTAGCTGAGGGCCAACCTCATCCCTTTATCACAAGGTCATGGGCACTGCAGAGAAGGGAAGAGCAGGGGAGATTTGTACCCAGAATTTCACAAGACCTAACAGAGCCTCCCTCATGTTTCCTTTATGACCAAATTAGTGACAAATGGGTTCAGGCATAAGGTGTGTGGAAAAGTGCCCGTCCTACCAGGCTCAGAATTGTTATTTTCCTGCAAAGCCCAGGCCTAGTAAGAGAAGTTAGTAGGAAGACCCTGTTAATGGTAATACTGTTAATGTTTTCATGAACAGCGTGAGTACTGGAAAGTGGGGAGCTCTCAGAAGTCCATGGATAACACACAGTGAGAGGAACAGGCCTTGACTGTCAGGCACAGCTCTTCTTCAGAAGACATGGACAGACCCCTCCCAGAAAAGAGTGAGGGACTTCAGGAGACACCCAGCAGAACATGAGACAGCAATGAGCACTTGCAGCAAGGGAGGCCAACTGCGCCCTGAGCTGTATGAGTCCAAGTGTTGTCAGCAGGTCCAAGAAGGTGACCCTGTCCCTTCAGCCCTTGAGAGAAAAGGTAACCCTTGGGAGTACTGCATCCATGCTGGAGATCCTTGTTCCAAGAAGGAAATCGACATCCTGAAGCAAGTGCCTCCAAGGCCACCAAGTCAATTAGAGGCCTGACAAAGATGACATGCAAGGAGAGGACAGTGGGTTGGCCTGCTTCTCTTGGAGAAGAGATGTCTCAGGCTGACTTTCTTGCTTTCTAGCACGACTTTCTGAGAGGAAAGAGAGAAGATGGACCTGCTCTCTGGAGTGCTCATGAGATGGAATATGGGGAGTTTTATTAAGCAATAGTCCAGAAGAAGTAATAACCCCTGGCCCTGATGCCCACATGCCCATGTGCACCTCTTTCCTCAAACTCCTTTGGCCACAACACAGCTCAGAGTGATCGTCGTGGGGCTGCAGCTGAAGGGAGGTTCTCTGCCATCTCCAGGATGTTTCCAGCCCCTGTGCTCGGAAGCAGCTCCGGGAAGCTGCTCCATCTCCTGGGCCGGGGCGCTGCTGCTGCCTCAGGCTGCAGCTGGTTCTGTGCAGGCTGATTCTCGCCGGGACGTCCTTGCTGGAGGAGGGGGAGAGTCCATTTGCCAAGACACCAAGCTGTGCCCGTGCAGAGCCCCTGAGTGCTCTGAGCCCGGGCGAGAGCCAGAGCGGCACCGGCGCAGGGCTCAGCCCCGGGGCGGAGCTGGCAGCGAGGGGGAAGGGAGGCGGGAGAAGGAAAGGGAAGGCGAGGGGAGCCGGGGCTGAGCGGGGGCAGCGGTGCTCGGGCGGCGGAGCGGCGGGATGCGGCGGTGTCGGGGCGCGGGGCTGGCGGCGCTGGCCGCGCTGCTGCTCGGTGCGCGGGGTAGCGGCGGAGAATGAGGGGCGGGGCTGGGTTTGGGATGTTCCCCAGGGATCCCGGCGCGGGGCTGCTCTATCTCTTTCAACGTCTCCTACCCCCTTCTTTGGTCATATCTCTGTCATATCTCATCCCCCTTCCCGAACCCTCCAAGTCCCCATCTCTCTTGGCATGAGCCTGCTTGTGTCTGTGCCTGCTTTGCAATGCACCCTTCTCCTTCCTCTGCATGCTCAGCTATTATTGCCCTGATCAGAGACCCTCTACCCTTCATTGTAACAACTCCTTTCCCTGTCTACTCTTCATCCATCCACCCACACAGCCTCACCCTTCCTTCCAAGCATCATCCCTTGCCTCTCTTTCTACTCCGAGACCTCTCTCATAGCTCCCTCTGATTGTTTCATATCCATAACTTTGATCTCCTGCATGTCCCCGTTATTCCATACATCCACACGTCCCCCTGTGCATCAAAAGTTATTTTTTCTTCTGAATTCAGCCTATCATAATTCCCTGTTGCAAACCCAGCCCTCCTGTCCATTTTCCCTCTTGCTGTCCATCCCTCCATGCAGCCGACATTTCTATTTCTCCATGCATCAATTTCCAAAACACACCAGCACCATTCTCCATGCCTGAAAAGGTGCATTCCTCCCCATCTTTTAAAAGATTGGCTCTGTCTCACTGCCCCTGCTCCTGATTGTCTCTGTGGGAAAAGAAACAGCAAAGCTGAACGATTGTAGCTGAGCTTTGGATTTTCTTACTCCTTTCTTGGCAGTGGCTGCAGCCAGAGCCCAGGTCCAGCAGGAGCCACGGCTAGTGACCACCGAGAACACCGGCATCAACATCAGCTGCTCACATCCCAAGATACAAAGGACAGAATTGATCCAGTGGTACCGTCATCTCCCGGGCCGAGGACCCGAACGCCTCGCGGTCACTGTGAAGGAGTCCAAAGAGCTGCCGGACATTGCGGGCGGTCTGTGGGTGTCGGCAGATCGCCGGAGCAGCGCGCTGTGGCTCCGGCGGCCCCGGCGCGGGGACGCGGCCGTGTATTACTGCGCGCGGGGGGACACGGGCAGAGGAGCCGGGGCTGCGGCCGGGCACGAACCGCCGCGGGCGGGGCCGGGCGGGGCCGGGGCCACAGCGCCGCCCGCGGCCAGCAGGGGGCGCTCGGCTTCCGGCTCACGGCCCCGGCGGGGCAGGGACGGAGCCGCGCGCGGGACCCCCGGGCCCCCGGCCGGGAGCGGTCACGGGCCCAGCACACGGACTGGCCTTCCGCGAGAGACTCCGCCGAGCACAAGGCTGCTCCCCTGCAACGTGCACAAAACAATTTGCTGGAGAGGAACACCGCAGGCAGGGTCAGTGGAATCAGGGAAGGTATTTCGGAGCCTATTGGCAGCCAAAGGAAGGCTCAGGAGATGCTGGTTCATTGCTCGGTGACGAAGGGGACCTGCTGAGAAATGACAGAGAAAAGGCTGACACGCTCAATGCCTATTTACCCTCATTTTAACTGGTGTCGCTTCTCCTCACTTCCGTCACTTCCCTGAGCCTCCCTGAAGGCTTTCTGGGAATAAAGCAGCACCCAGAGTAGAAAAGAAGTAATTAAAGAACTCACACATCCATTTGCACATACACAAGTTCACGGTACCACAAAAAACCTCTGGAGCTTGCATACACCCAAAGAGTGACTCATACCTCTGCTCTGCATTTAGGAAGAGATGTGTGCACACACATTGCCAAAGGAGATCCAGGCACAGATACTTCTTCCGGCATGTACCCACAGATATGCAAACACACAAGCTCACTCCTGTTTCTTCTCCTGCACCCAAGTCTTCCCACACACATCTACATGAACATTCCTGTACAGAGATGTGCACACATAAAGCACATCCCAACACATATCTATTCCCACACACTTACATATATGCCCTCCCTTCTTCACTCCTCAGCTCACCCTGATGGTCACCGGGTTTTACCTCCCCACGTATGGGCACTGGGCAGCTGGTTTTGACCCTGTCCCGTTAAAACCGCCTTCAGGAAAGTGTTCGGGCCTTGTTTGACATCTTACCCTCTGTTCAGCCTGTGAGTACACAAACGGTGCCATGGCCTTGCCTGACTCCTTGTCCTTCCCCACAAGGCTCCAGCCCTGCCACAGTTGTTCCCAGGTGTCCTCAGCAGCATCCATGCTTGGTTGTGTTCTTGCCTGTGCTCCTGGTTTGTGTGCGCTTCTGTGCGGCCAGGGTCCACAGGAATCCATGTGGGAGCACAAATTCATGCACAAAGCCACACCAATGTGCAGGAGCCTCCAGGAGCCTCTGTGTGTGTGTGTGTGTGTGTGTGTGTGTGTGTTATTCAACAAGTGAAATGCATTGATCGCACTGGAGACACTGTCCACTGCTCTGCCCTGACCATCACAGAGCAGCATTTTCCCAGATTCAGAAGGAGCCTGGGTGCAGTTGAACAAGGATGTAGCAGCCTGCAGGAGATTTGTCCAGGGAAGAGGCACTGAAATGCAGTCCCTGCTTCCTGAGACCTCCTTTCCCAGCTGCTCTAAACATCACGCTCTGCTTCTGCCAATTGCAGGCCCCAACAAAGGTTTCACCCAAGTTTGGATTCTTAGCTTAATTCTGTTTGGAAGGTTGAGAGTGCCTCGGCATGGCTGCGAGTGCTCACACACACGTCTCTCCAGGCCAGTGCACAGCTGCTTCTCCCGTGTGCTGCCTCAGGTTGGATTCGTGGCCAGGGAGAAAGACTGAGGGTCCCTGTCCACCTCCTGTATCCATGTGAGTGGATTTCTTTTCAATGCCCTGAAGGCCAATTCAGGAGTCGCCAGGTGACAGCAAAGGGAGAATGCGAGGGAACGGATCATGGGAGTGAAAGGAACACATGGACTGTCAGTCTTGAGCTCCACGATACCAGCCCGATCCCCTGGCACCCACCCCGGCCCCGCCGCCTCCGAAGTGCAGAGTCCGGACCGCCGCCCCATTCCCACCGCGTTCGCCTCGCCTCCGTTCCGTGCCAGGACTCGGTGAGAGCCCGAGCGGCGCCGGTGCAGGACTCAGCCCCGGGGCGGAGCTGGCGGCGGCGGAGAGGACAGAAGAGGAGTGGAGGCGGCGGAGAGGAGGCGGCACGGCCGCAGCAGAGAGCCGGGGCTGGCGGGAGCAGCGATGCTCGGGCGGCGGAGCGGCGGGATGCGGCGGGGCCGGGGCGCGGCGCTGGCGGCGCTGGCCGCGGTGCTGCTCGGTGCGCGGGGGTGGCAGTGGAGGTGGCGGTGGCCGGGGCTGGGTCTGGATCTGCCTGGGATCAGCATTGGGCTCGGGATTCCTCTCTGGCACTCCTGCTCCTCCTCTCCCTTTTTGCACCCACTGCCCTCATCCATTCTCTCCTTAATGAATCCATTCCTTCCGAACTTGCCGCTTTTATTACTCCAGTTCTTGAGCCATTCCTTCATTCGTTCATTCCTTCATCCACTCGCCCATTCATTGCAGTCAATCCCTTTTCCTCATTCCAATCTCCCCTTCTGCAGTCTGACTCTTCTCCTAAATATCCCACATACAATGTCCATACAATCACTCTCGCATAAATTGTCTCTCCATACTTTATTCTCAGAACATATCCCACTTCGCTCTGATCTGTCCTCCTCTGCTCGATCCCATATCCGCGTGCACGGCATTTACTGCTGATGGAAAGTGATTCTTCTTTTCTCCTGGGCAGTGGCTGTGGCCAGAGCCCAGGTCCAGCAGGAACCACGGCTGGAGACCACCGAGAACACCGGCATCAACATCAGCTGCTCACATCCCAAGATACGAACTGGCGAAACGATCCAGTGGTACCGTCATCTCCCGGGCCGAGGACCCGAACTGCTCGCGCTCACTGTGAAAGAGTCCAAAGAGCTGCCGGACATTGCGGGCGGTCTGTGGGTGTCGGCAGATCGCCGGAGCAGCGCGCTGTGGCTCCGGCGGCCCCGGCGCGGGGACGCGGCCGTGTATTACTGCGCGCTGGGGGACACGGGCAGAGGAGCCGGGGCTGCGGCCGGGCACGAACCGCCGCGGGCGGGGCCGGGCGGGGCCGGGGCCACAGCGCCGCCCGCGGCCAGCAGGGGGCGCTGCCGCTCGGCCGCCGGGGCCGCCTCGCCCCGCTCGTGCCGGGCTGCCGGGGCGCTTCCGACACCGACACCGGCACCGGCACCGACAGAGACACCGACAGAGACACCGGCATTGACACCGGCACCGGCATTGACAGAGACACCGACAGAGACACGGACACCGGCATTGACACCGACAGAGACAGCGACACCAGCACCGGCACCGGCATTGACACCGACAGAGACACGGACACCGGCATTGACACCGACAGAGACACCGGCATTGACACCGACAGAGATACCGACATTGGCACCGGCATCAACAGAGACACCGGCATTGACACTGACTCCGCCAGAGACGCCGGCACCTACACAGCCATCGGCACCGACACTGGCAGCTCTTGGATTCACCGACCGCGTTCAGCCCCTCTTCTCAGCGCGGGTGCTCATCTGAGGACAAAGCATTGGGAGCTCATGGGAAAACTACTTACCTGATCCTGATATATTCAGTGTTGATGTCGCCACTTCTGGAGTGTAGATTCTGCCCCCACTATTTAGAGCAGAAGTAAAGGTAGCGAAATATGTCCAGAGGAGAGGAAATGAGATGGTGAAAGAGCTTTAAGGAAAGCCCTGTGAGGACTTTGTATTAACCCAGGTTGCAGAAAAGTATTCTGCAAGATGACTCTAATAAAAGTTAATATTAGCAAATGCTCCTTCCCTTCCCTTCCCTTCCCTTCCCTTCCCTTCCCTTCCCTTCCCTTCCCTTCCCTTCCCTTCCCTTTCCTTCCCTTCCCTTCCCTTCCCTTCCCTTCCCTTCCCTTCCCTTCCCTTCCCTTCCCTTCCCTTCCCACCTGTGATACAATGGCTGCATCTACCTTAAGCTGCACTCTGGGCAGACACATAACAACCACAGCTGAGAGCCACAAATCTTGCTAAACAGCCGAGGGCTATTAGAGCCTGTGCCAATTCAAATACACGTGGTGTGCAACTGGCAGTCAACGATCTTATTCCAGAAAACGTGGACAGACCAGGTCTCACTCAGCTCTCCTGTGTGCTACTGGGTTGCACACCAGGATCTTCCCTTTAGCAGGGACACCTCTCAAGGTCACTCCTCAAGGCTGAGAGAATCCTTATTTCCTCTTGTACTCGGTGTGTTAATTGGGAAGAAGAGCACTGAAACTTTGAAACCTTAGCTAAGTGATATAAAGCATGGATGGTGCATATAGAATTGTTTAGACTTAAAGCATTGACCATGTCTGGGACAAAGTCAGGATCCAACTGCACATAAACTCCCCATATGAAAAGGAGTTTGGAATGCAAAGGGGTCCTTTCTGAACCTTGTGACTCAGTGGCAGAGTCTCCCTGACAGCTTTAGCTGACCCTGTAAATAATCAAGTGTACCTTGTTATCAAATCTAGGTAAACCACCGTCTCATTAACTTTGTTCACTCACTACTTTACATCAATCAAATGTGTTGTTGCTTTTCTCTCACAGGTGTGGGATTTCACCCTCAACAACACTCAAGACAGAACAACAGCTTGCTTAGGTAGCACACATAGACTGGCACCCACAAATCTGCACCTCTAGTCCTCTTGAGTTCATTGAGGAGACTCGAGGCTGCTTGCACTTTCCAGGGCCACTGTGCAGGGGTTGGAAGAGTCAGCTTCTGCAACTCGTGTTTCCAAGGCTTCAGTGTGGCCGGGAAAAGACTGATCTGAGTTTGCTGAGAGCGACAGATGCCCATCTTGAGCCCACTCACCCACACTAAAGCCCTTCCCTGATATGTGTCTGTCCCTGACTCTTGTGGCCATGGTGTTGGGAGGAATGGGTTAAAAGTGGGGCACTGGTGAGGAGGATTGTAATTCATCAAGTGACCTTGCAGCTGGAAAGAGCCCTTGATAACGCAGTGTGAAGAGCAGCTGGTGATCCCTTAGCATGCACCGAGTTTCGGTGTGCTTGCATCTCTTCTTGGGCAGTTTTGCCCAGAGGTGGTTTCAGGGATGCCGCGGTCCGTGAGGGAAGGGAAACACATTTTTCATTTTAGCTGTGGGTTGGTGATTGTTCTAGCTGTCTGCCTGTGCTGACTCACACACACCTCTCCGGGTTTGAAATTTCTTACTTGAGACTGAGAGACCCTTTCCTTTCCCAGTATGCAGAGAGTCCTTATTTGCAACACATCATCACAAGATTTCATGATGGATCCATTCTAATGAAATCCATGCAGTTAATTCCTTCGGACATAAACGATTGTCTCAGTCTGAGACTAAGTTTGGACCAAGCCACACCAAAGCTCTGTCAGGTGTTTAGAAAGCAAGGGCTTCCATTCTGAACATTGTGAGTCAATGGGAGGTCTCCCTTAGCCTTTGGCATGTTTGGTCTCCCTATAAATCATTCGGTATTGATTCTAGATTGATTTTCCAAAGTATTTTCATCCTTGTAGTAGGCCATAGAAAAAGGCAAGAAAAATTGGTAAGACCCCAGGGATTTGGGCTGCCTTTTAGACTTGCCCTTCATTTCCACAGGACTAGAAGACACCTTTGCAGAGGAAAGAATTTCCCCACCAGCTCATCTGAATGCAAACCAGCATACCTAATCCTAGGGACTGTGCTTTCACTTCCTGCACTGCTGCCTTTTCATTTCCAGGTTTGTTCCATGCCCATTCCAAAAAGAAGGCTTCTTCTGAACATCGGGATGAAAGGCACCGGGATATATTGGGCAGGAATGCAGCACTGAAGGCAGAAGACTCAGCTGCAGTGCTGGATGGATCCAGAACAGGAGAGTGATGTGTCTGCCTGGGTGCTTCTGATTTGAGGTATCAGTCTCAGGAAGAAGCTCCAGCCATCCTCACTCCAGTGAGATGGGAAGCTCAGGGGCTGTTGTGCAGGATGATGTCCCCTAGCCTTGTCTGTCCCTCTCTCTTCAACTCCCGCCGAGGTTCAGTTCTGGTTGCCTCTCCATGTGTGTGCCTGTCGTGCTATTATTGCCCGCAGGAAAGTATGCTGGTCTATTTTGACTCATCTCCACTTTGTGCACAACAAAACTTTGCTCTGTGCTTGACTAGGACCTTTACCTTCCACACAACGCTCCTGCCCTGCTGCTTCTGGCACCGTGTGTCCTTAGCAAAGCCAAGAGCTGACATTGTTCCTTCGTGTTTTCCTGCCTTGTACGCTCTTGGAGCTGGCAGTGAGCACAGACACACGTGAAGGACAAATTTCTGTCTGACACCACACTGGTGTGCAAAAGCCTTTGTGTATCTGAGTCTGTGCATGTGTGTCCCTCACCGCGAGGGAATTTCCTGACTGGGCCAGGGATACCGAGCACTGCTCTGGCCCTGAGCAGCACAGAGAGCAGCTTGCCAGGGTCAGAAGGAGCCTGAATGCAGCTGAGTGGGGACGGCAGCTGCCCGCTACAGATGTCTCAAGGGAAGAGGCACTGAACTGCAGCCCCTGTCTCCTGAGCCCTCCTCCAAAGCTCACGCTCCGCTGATGCTGATTTCAGGCTCACCAAGGACGGTTTCACTCCAGCTCGGAGGATCAGTTGAACTCGGGACAAACAGCACGGGCGGGGCTTCAGCACGGCTGGCAGCCCCCGTGCCCTCGGCCCCAGGCGGGACACAGCCGCTCTCAGCAGCGCTGCAGAGGGCAAAAGGAGGAGCCGTGCCTTGGGGGCACGGCGAGAGGCTCGGCAATCCTGCCGCCCGTGGGCTGCCAGTGGCGGAGCGGATCTGCTTCCGATGCAGTGTCGGTGCTGTGTGGGATGGGACGCAGCTGTCTCTTGTCCCTGGCAATGGCAAACGTCCTTGTGTCGCTCACTGTGGTGGTGCTGTGAGAGGCGGGGTCTGAGCCCGGCCGGGGCGGAGCTGGAGGCGGCGGAGAGGAGAGGAGAGGAGAGGAGAGGACAGGACAGGACAGGACAGGACAGGACAGGGATGCTCGGGCGGCGGAGCAGCGGGATGCGGCGGTGTCGGAGCGCGGGGCTGGCAGCGCTGGCCGCGGTGCTGCTCGGTGTGTGTGGATGGTGGTGTCGGGGCGTCCGGGTCGGCGGGCTGTGTGAGACCGTCCCCAGCCCAAAAGTCATCTCTTACCCTCCTGCTCCTTGTTGTTTCTTATTTACCCTCTGTCTCCTCCTCCGCTGTCATACTTTCTTCCCTCTGTGAAGTAATTGCTTCCCACTTTGCCTTTTTTACTCCATTTCTTTATCCATCCATCCATCCATCCATCCATCCATCCATCCCTCTCAGCCAGTCTGCTTTTGTCATTTTGTTCTGATTTTCCTTCAAAACATCCCTCATACGTTCTCGTCCTCACCCAAACACTCTCCGAGAAATAATCTCTCCATCCTTTATTCTCAAAACATACCCCAGTTAGCTCTAATCTGTCCTCCTCGCCCATCTCCCCCTAAACCACATTTTCTGTTCAAGAAAAGTGATTCTTCTTTTCTCCTTGGCAGTGGCTGTGGCCAGAGCCCAGGTCCAGCAGGAGTCACGGCTGGAGACCACCGAGAACACCGGCATCAACATCAGCTGCTCACATCCCAAAAAAAGGACTCAGGATTACATCCATTTCTACCGCCACCTTCCGAGCCGAAGACCCGAATTCCTAGCACTCACAGCTAGAGGGTCCAAAGAGCTGTCGGATATTGCAGGACAGCTGTTGGTGTCGGAGGACGGCCGGAGCAGCGCGCTGTGGCTCCGGCGGCCCCGGCGCGGGGACGCGGCCGTGTATTACTGCGCGCTGGGGGACACGGGCAGAGGAGCCGGGGCTGCGGCCGGGCACGAACCGCCGCGGGCGGGGCCGGGCGGGGCCGGGGCCACAGCGCCGCCCGCGGCCAGCAGGGGGCGCTGCCGCTCGGCCGCCGGGCCTCAGGCGGCTCCGCAGCTCCTTCCTGCGCAGCGAGCCCGCGCACACCGCGCCCGACACAGCCCTGCACGGCCGCCGGACACACGGCTCGCACAGCCTGCCCCCTGCGCTTACACACTCGGCACGCACTGCCCGGCCTCCCCTCCGCCCCTCTGCCTCCTCTGCCTGGCAGGAAACTGCTGCGGGCTGCGGCTCTGCCATGGCCTTTGGCCCTCTGGGCGCGTGCATTGCTCTTCTCAGCCTGCTTTGCAAAGCAGAGCTGCTCCTTCAGGCCAGCATCTGTGCTGGGAGCTGACAAAGCAGCTGCGCTGGCAGGCACACATGGTCTCATAAATGGAGTGCCGTCACCTCAGTAGGTCACAGCGGGAGAGATGTTTGCAGGGAGTCTTGCTGAGGTGACAGGGAAATCTCCATCTCTGTCCCTGGGGAAATGTCTCTGCCTCGTACTGGAACGTGGATGAGAAGCCACTTTCCCATCTAGATGTGTAAGGAAGGTGTACTTTGAATCCCACCTGAGGCTGGAATTCGCTTCTCTACATTTTGTTCTCATCCTCAGCTTTCCCCAAACACCCTTGGATGAGCAGTCAGCATAGTCCTGAAATAGTAGAACATCTCGGAGGGAAAACAAGGAATGTGTTGGATTAGAGGAGCATTTCACATCATCGGAGGGCTCTGTCACACCCACCTTCCACCTGAAACGGATTGGTCCCTTTTCCTTCACGTTTGTCACTTCTCAGGCAGCCTGCAAAGCAGATGCCAGGATTTAGCAATGCTGCAAGCGTTGGAGGGAGACACCTGAAAGACCGAGCTGCACATGAGGTTTCCCTGCAGAGACTTGCTCTAGAAACCCCATTTCCTTTGGGGACAGGAGCCGTTCAGCATGTTCAGGAACTGCCTCACTTGAGCAAGTTCAGCAGAGGCCACTGTCAGGGCATGTGCAAGGCCAGGGTGTCTGGTTCTCTAAGGCTCACATCACGTCCATTTCCCTTGCCAAGGGAAGAACAAGGAAAAGGGAAAGTGACAAACAAAGCACACAATGACACCAATGTGGCAGTAGGTGATAAGGGAGAGGAGGAGGGAGCTCAGAGCTCATCAGGTTCTAATTAATGGGCCATTAAGAAACTGCTGTGAAGTGGCTCAGGCTGAGCTTTGTCAGTGACAAGAAGTGACAAGAGGAAAATGACGAGTATGGAGGGTTTAGGGGGTCTTGTGGGATTAGGGAGCAGTCACCAAGGAATGCTTGTGAGGCTGTGGAGCCTCCAGCCTTGGAGTTCTCCAAAAGCCATCTGGACGTGGCCTGGGCAAACTGCTCTATGTAAGCCCTTCTGAGCAAGGGCTTGGACCAAGTGAGCCCAGAAGAGGTCCCTTGCAAAGTAAACCATGATGGGATTCAATATTGCAAACCACGAGGAGAGGATGAGAGGAATGATCGAGCCTTCAACGGAGAAGTGAAAGTGAGAGATTTGAATCTTCTAGGAGTTACTTGGAGGCTGAAGAGGGAAGGGAGTCAGATGTGCTGAAGAAGCTGTGAAGGCTGACGCTGAGGAGGAGGCAGGTGCAGCCAAGCGAGACAAAGGGTTAGGGATGATGAGAGAGGACACACAAGGCCCAGGAAAGGACAGACTGCAGTGATGTGGCCCTGGTATCTCTTCTCAGCACAAGTGCAGAATCCTCATCTCCCTGTACGTGTCTTATTGTCTTATCTCTGTTCTGAAGCTTAAGAAGGCACAAGCATCAAAGGAGCCCATAACAGGGTAAGCTTGATCCTGCCCTTTCAGCTGGAAAATCTGTGACAGCCTCAGGACCCTCCACTTCTCTAGAAACCCCTTCTAAACCATGGGGAGGTGCAACAGTTGCATGAGAATGTTCCTCATATGACCATTATCATTACCTGTATTATTTATTATTCACGTCATTCTAGAGGGGGTTTTGTGACAAACCCGTTTTAGACGAAACCAAGATGACCAGTATGGGATCACTCTGGAGTTGACTCGGAAAAGGGGGTGGGAGGAAGGGAGCTGGGCGTTTATCCCAGGGAGTTGAAGGAAGGCAGGGGAGAAGCGACAGAGACAGAGGAATCTGATGTTCCCAGAGGAAATAGCAATGACCCCACAGAGCTGAGGACACCACGGGAAGATGGGGAAGCTCACTGGGGAAGAAGCTCTTGACCTCCCAGATGCCCGGCACTGGGTGTGCAGCAGAGCTGGTGATTCCAGCTGGGGAGGTGAGGACTCCACTGCGAGCTGAGCGGGAACAGCCCCTTCCCATGACTGAGGCCCCAGAGGCACGGAATGGTCAGAATGCCGGTGGCTGAGGGAGGCACGGGGGCAGCTGCTGGAGGAGGGAGACACGCAGAAGGAGCATTTCAGGCACTGGAAGGACAGGTCATTTCTCTGCCCCGCCTCCGCTCCTTCCTTTGCTGCCCCCAGAGAGTGGTTTCCGGCAGCTCTGTTATCTCGGGGCTGGCAGGTGGTTTCTGCCTCTCCCTCACTCAGCAAACACGCAGCTTGGTCTCGGCATGCACCTCGCCTATCTCATCCTCACGGTCTTCCTGGGCCAGCTCCTGGGTAGGTCCTGGCTTTTCCCTAAGGCACCCTTCTTCTTCTCCCCCAGGAAAACCTCAACAGCCTTACCAGGATCGTGTGGGGAAATATCAGTGAATAGAGGGAAAAGGCTGCGAAATCTCTGCTTCTGTTTGTGGTTTTGCAAGTGTTTTCTCAAGAAGCTCTTAGATTTGGGAGTTTTCTCAAGAAGCTCTTAGAAAAGGGAAGGGAGAGAAGAGAAACCTCAGAGTCCTTCACTGTCTTTTCTCTTGCCTTCAATCCACCTCCTCTGCCTCTCTTCTGATCCTCCTGCAGTCACCACAGGAAATCTCAGCTGTCTCTGCAGTTGTGTATTGCTCTTGTTTTAATGCAAATTCTGAGATTCTGTCAAACCTGCCCCAGGTACCTCAGAGTTCCCATTTCATTACAATAACAGGGTGTCCCATTCTGCCTCCAGGCTGAGCCAGCTCTGCCGTGGCTTCCCGTGTTCTCTGGGCTGGCACCACAACCAGGGCTCCCTCTTTCCAAGCTCAGCATTGTGTGTACTCAGGGATCTAGGAGCCCTCAGAGGTGACAGGAATGGCGAAGCAGGATGAATCCTTTTGCTGCACTTCGATGGGCTCCTCAGGCTGCTGGAGGGGTGCTGCTTCCAGCACACAAAGTTCAAGCAGGACAGGCTGTTCCCTGATCCTCTGAGCAGTAGGAGCAGGAGACAGACACAACACAGCTCTCCTTTGGGTCATGCAGTGCAAAGAGCTCCCAACTCCTGCCCAAAATCTCTCAGGACTCTTCTACAAGGCAGAAAGCTTTCTCCAACCAGGGTTTTGCACCCCATTTTGTTTTGCTACACACAGTCCTTCCCTGTGGAGCTGCTGACCTTCACTTTCTTCCAGGCACCACGGGGCAGATCAAGGTCACCCAGGAAGATGGACAAGTCATAGTGGAGCAGAGACATCCCTTCCAGACCACCTGCACATACCAGACCAATTATTTTAATGCGTTGCTCTGGTACCAGGTGCAGAAAGGCCAAGCCCCACAGCTGGTCTCCTATCACGCAGGGCCTGGCGCCAAGCACAGCGGCCGTATCACCACGCACCTGAACACCACGGGGAAATACAGTGTCCTGCAGGTGGAGGAAGTGGAGGTCTCTGACAGTGCCTTGTACCTCTGTGCTGTGCAAGACACCCTGGTGCAGGGAACTTCCTCGGCTGTGCAACAACCCAGGGGAGGGAGGGAGAGAGGGGATGTGTCTGTGAGAGGGTGAGCTTGGGGCAAGGGAACCTGAGATCGCCCCGATGCTCACCAGACGGGACCTCCCCACGTCTGTACAACGGTCTGATGGTTTTCACCCCATCCATGCTAGCACTTCCCTCGGGAAAATATTCTGGACTATTTTGGCTCATTTCCACCCTGTGCAGTCTCTAAGTAAAGAAAAAGTGCCCTTGTGCTTGTCTGGGACCTTGTCCTTCCACACTCCAGCCCTGCTGCTTTTGGCCCCACACGTCCTCAGCAGAGCTCAGGGCTGGTTCTGTGTCCCTGCCTCGTGTGCTCTTGGAGCAGCCCCGTTTGCATGGACACACGTGAAGCACAGATTTGTGTGGGGCTCCACACTGCTGTGCACGAAGCCGTGTCTGTGCATGTGTGTCCCTCACCGCGAGGGAATTTCCTGACTGGGCCAGGGATACCGAGCACTGCTCCGGCCCTGAGCAGCACAGAGAGCAGCTTGCCAGGGTCAGAAGGAGCCTGAGTGCAGCTGAGTGGGGACGGCAGCTGCCCGCTACAGATGTCTCAAGGGAAGAGGCACTGAACTGCAG
The DNA here is from genome assembly GCF_009650955.1 of Corvus moneduloides. Classification (NCBI taxonomy): domain Eukaryota; kingdom Metazoa; phylum Chordata; class Aves; order Passeriformes; family Corvidae; genus Corvus; species Corvus moneduloides. The sequence continues at coordinate 3,804,587 of NC_045501.1, read as the reverse complement.
CCCCTGTCTCCTGAGCCCTCCCTCTCCTGCCCCTCCAAAGCTCACGCTCCGCTGATGCTGATTTCAGGCTCCACAAGGACGGTTTCACTCCAGCTTGGAGGATCAGTTGAACTCGGGACAAACAGCACGGGCGGGGCTTCAGCACGGCTGGCAGCCCCCGTGCCCTCGGCCCCAGGCGGGACACAGCCGCTCTCAGCAGCGCTGCAGAGGGCAAAAGGAGGAGCTGTGCCTTGGGGGCACGGCGAGAGGCTCGGCAATCCTGCCGCCCGTGGGCTGCCAGTGGCGGAGCGGATCTGCTTCCGATGCAGTGTCGGTGCTGTGTGGGATGGGACGCAGCTGTCTCTTGTTCCTGGCAATGGCAAACGTCCTTGTGTCGCTCATTGTGGAGGTGCTGTGAGAGGCGGGGTCTGAGCCCGGCCGGGGCGGAGCTGGAGGCGGTGGAGAGGAGAGGAGAGGAGAGGAGAGGAGAGGAGAGGAGAGGAGAGGACAGGACAGGACAGGACAGGACAGGACAGGACAGGACAGGACAGGACAGGACAGGACAGGACAGGACAGGACAGGGATGCTCGGGCGGCGGAGCAGCGGGATGCGGCGGTGTCGGAGCGCGGGGCTGGCAGCGCTGGCCTCGGTGCTGCTCGGTGTGTGTGGATGGTGGTGTCGGGGCGTCCGGGTCGGCGGGCTGTGTGAGGCCGTCCCCAGCCCAAAAGTCATCTCTTACCCTCCTGCTCCTTTTCGTTTCTTCTTTACCCTCTGTCTCCTCCTCTGCTGTCATACTTTCTTCCCTCTGTGAAGTAATTGCTTCCCAGTTTGCCTTTTTTACTCCATTTCTTTATCCATCCATCCATCCATCCATCCATCCTTCCATGTATACCTCTCAGCCAGTCTGCTTTTGTCATTTTGTTCTGATTTTCCTTCAAAACATCCCTCATACGTTCTCGTCCTCTCCCAAACACTCTCCGAGAAATAATCTCTCCATCCTTTATTCTCAAAACATACCCCACTTAGCTCTGATCTGTCCTCCTCTCCCATCTCCCCCTGAACCACATTTTCTGTTCAAGAAAAGTGATTCTTCTTTTCTCCTTGGCAGTGGCTGTGGCCAGAGCCCAGGTCCAGCAGGAGTCACGGCTGGAGACCACCGAGAACACCGGCATCAACATCAGCTGCTCACATCCCAAAATCCAGAAGACCGACTCTATCCAGTGGTACCGTCATCTCCCGGGCCGAGGACCCGAACTCCTCGCTCTCACTGTGAAAGAGTCCAAAGAGCTGCCGGACATTGCGGGCGGTCTGTGGGTGTCGGCAGATCGCCGGAGCAGCGCGCTGTGGCTCCGGCGGCCCCGGCGCGGGGACGCGGCCGTGTATTACTGCGCGCTGGGGGACACGGGCAGAGGAGCGGGGGCTGCGGCCGGGCACGAACCGCCGCGGGCGGGGCCGGGCGGGGCGGGGGCCACAGCGCCGCCCGCGGCCAGCAGGGGGCGCTGCCGCTCGGCCGCCGGGGCCGCCTCGCCCCGCTCGTGCCGGGCTGCCGGGGCGCTTCCGACACCGACACCGGCACCGGCATTGACAGAGACACCGACAGAGACACCGACACCGGCACTGACACCGACAGAGACACCGACAGAGACACCGACAGAGACACCGACACCGGCACTGACACCGACAGAGACAGCGACACCGACACCGACACCGACACCGACACCGGCACCGGCACCGACACCGACAGAGACAGCGACACCGACAGAGACACCGACAGAGAAACCAACAGAGACACCGACAGAGACACCGACACCGGCATTGACACCAACAGAGACACCGGCACCGGCACCGGCCCCGACACCGACAGAGACACCGACACCGGCACTGACAGCGACAGAGACACCGACACCGGCACCGGCACCGACACCGACAGAGGCACCGACACCGGCACTGACACCGACAGAGACACCGGCAACGGCATTGACACCGACGGAGACACCGATACGGGCACCGACAGAGATACCGACAGAGACACCGACACCGACAGAGACACCGGCACCGGCTCTGACACCGACAGAGACACCGGCACCGACAGAGACACCGACAGAGACACCGACTCCGGCACTGACACCGACAGAGACACCGGCACCGGCATTGACACCGACAGAGACACCGACAGATGCACCGGCATTGACACCGACAGAGACACCGACAGATGCACCGGCATTGACACCGACAGAGACACCGACAGATGCACCGGCATTGACACCGACAGATGCACCGGCATTGACACCGACAGAGAAACCAACAGAGACACCGACAGAGACACCGACACCGGCATTGACACCAACAGAGACACCGGCACCGGCATTGACACCGACAGAGACACCGACAGAGACACCGGCATTGACACTGACAGCGACACCGACACCGACACTGACACCGACAGAGACACCGACACTGGCACCGGCATTGACACCGACAGAGACACCGACACCGGCATTGACATCAACAGAGACACGGGTATCGGTATTGACATCGATAGAGACACCAACACCAGCACCGACACCAACACCGGCAGCTCCAACTTGGAGTCACCGTCCTTGCTCTGCCCCTCTTCTCAGCACTGGCTTAATGAGCTCTTCCCCCAGCTCCCTAGCGTGAATCCCATCCAACCCCAAAGACTTGTGAGCGTCTAAGTGGCTTAGCAGATCTTTATCTTCCTCCTTCTTGATTACAGACGTCCCATTCTGCTCGCCTTCCCTGTCTCCCAGCTCAGGAGGCCAGTTGTCCTGAGGATAATCAATCCTACTCTTAAAGAGTGAGGCAAAGAAGGTGGTAAGCACCTCAGGTGTGTTTCCTCATCTTTGGTGAATATATTCCCCACGGCATCCAGTGAAGAAATGTGATTTTCCTCGACCTTCCTTAATGTGTTTGTAAAAACACTTTTTATTACCTTTAACAGAATTGGCCAGATTAAGTTCTAATTGAGCTTTCACTTGTCTACTTTTCTTTCTGCGTGACCTAATAACATCCTTCAACTGTTCCTGAGCTGCCTGCCCTTTTCCCAAAGGTGATAAACTTTCTTTTTATTCACTGAGTTCCTAGGAATGCCCCTGCTCAGCCACGCAGGTCTTCTTCTCCACCAGCTCATCTTTCGGCACATAGCGCCGCGCTGCTCCTGTGCCTTCAAGATTTCTATTTTAAAATATAACCAGTCTTCCGGGGCCCCTTTGTTTTAAAGGGCTGCTTCCCAAGGGACTTTGCAAATCAGTGTCCTGAATAGGCCAAAGTCCACCCTCCAGAAATCCAGGGTAGAGATTTTGTCGATTCCCCGTCCTTTACATAATACTGAAAATTCCATCATTTCATGGTTGCTGTGCCCAAGACGGCTTCCAGCCACCACATCTCCCACCAGCACTCCTCTGTTTGTAAACAGCAGGTCTTCTAGGGCCCCAGCCTTGGTAGGCTCCCTTCACCTTTGACAGCTTGGAAAGTGTCTGCAGGGGGGGAATGATTGCACAGAGGCCAGACCTGAATGCAGCAGAAAGATTTAATGAGTCACAAAGACAGAAGGAAAGTCCCCACAAGCGGAGAACAGCAGTGCTGGTAGCCCAGGGGCATCTGAGAGTGTGTCCTCCTTGGTAGTGGAGAAGTTCCTGTACGGTGCCTGTCTACCTGTCCCAGACAGGGAGACGAGGCAGATGGTCCCCACCAGGCTGCCCTTGGTGGGACCTTGCTCCCAAGGGGAGACAAAAGAAAAGGGAAAGGCAAAGCCTTCCAGCTGTCCTGGTACCAACATTGAAAAATGTCCATCCTTTCCCCAGTACCATGTTCTGATTTCCTCAAGGTGTCTCCATGGGGCTTTCCCAGCATCTTCTTCAGGGGAGGGACCTTCTGCCATAGTAGCACCTGGAAATGCCAGACGGGTCACAGCCCCCGGAGCTGATGGGCGCTCTGCCAGAGCTGACGATGCTGCCAACAGCAGCAGAGGTGGAGGATCCCACGGCGGTGAGAAGGAGCTGAGGATGGGACCAGGCAGGGTCACAACCACAGGCGAGGGCTGGATGGCCACGGTGGAGTCCTGGCACTGCCGGACACAGGGCTCATTGCAGCTGTTTGCCGGTGGTGTGGGGCCACAGGGCTCGCAGGGCCAGCACGGGGTGTAGCAGGACACGTCTCAAAGTCAGAGGTGCACCTGGGAGAGGGAGCAGACAGGAAACAGAGCACAAGGGTGAATGAGAGCAACCAAGGCCACTCCTGAGCTGGGAGCTGGAGCCTTCACAAGGAGCCACTTTCTTCCTTGCCCTGCAAAGAGCAGCCTGGGCCATGGCGTGTCTCTCCTAATTTCTTAAGCAGGAGTCCCTGCAACCACATTTCAGCCTCTCTCTAATACACAGTGTCCACCCATATCTTTGCCATGACAGCAGGCTCAGAACAAAACAACATCAGCTGAGATGTTTGTCAAGTGGATCATTCTGGAAGAGAAAGGGAAGGGGCTTCCGACTCAGCTGGTTGCCAGATTCAGAAGGAGCCTGGGTGCAGTTGAACAAGGATGTAGCAGCCTGCAGGAGATTTGTCCAGGGAAGAGGCACTGAAATGCAGTCCCTGCTTCCTGAGACCTCCTTTCCCAGCTGCTCTAAACATCACGCTCTGCTTCTGCCAATTGCAGGCCCCAACAAAGGTTTCACCCAAGTTTGGATTCTTAGCTTAATTCTGTTTGGAAGGTTGAGAGTGCCTCGGCATGGCTGCGAGTGCTCTCACACACACACACACACAGACATGTGTCTCCAGGCCAGTGCACAGCTGCTTCTCCCCTGTGCTGCCTCAGGTTGGATTCGTGGCCAGGAAGAAAGACTGAGGGTTCCTTTCCACCTCCTGTACCCACGTGAGTGGATTTCTTTTCAATGCACTGTTGGTGGCATTAGGGTTGGGACACAGCCCCTCTCTTGTCTAACCTCATGCCAAGTGTACCTGTGCAGCCCGGTGAGCAGGTGCTGAGTGAAGCAGAGGCTGAGATTTTGTCGCAAACACAGACTGAAGGAAGGGATCACAAAGCCTAATGTCTCTGTGCTGTGAGAGGAAGGACATACCCTGTGGCTTGCACAGGGAAAACCAGCATCCTGGAGACTGTTTTGGACTTCACCCCGCAAGGACCTTTAACTTCCACCTTGGAATCTCAGCCTGAGAGCCCCGTAACTGTCTGGATTCCAGAGCACGTCCTTGTGCCCCGCAGGCGTGTCCACAGCAGACCCTCTTCTGTCAAGGGCTGTGCAGAGCGTGCAAAGTTCCTGAGCCCGTCTCCCTGCCTGGCTGCCTGTCACACTGGGCTTATGTTGAGCTTTAAGACAGAGCAGTTAAGGACTTTCACTCTTCCATGGACTGACCTTGGGGAGGTAATTGCCAGGAAGCTCTGCTGGGAGACATCAGCCAGGCCACATTCCCCCCCATGGAGATGCATTTGGAATGAGGGACAAGTGGAACCAAGAGCAAACCCCATTCATTTGTCCCCAGATCACATCTCCGTGGAGATGGGAGGGCAGGCAAGGTGTGCACCTAGAGATGACTGAGACCCCTTAACACTCTTTTCCCACACAGGTCCCTCAGGCTGAGAGCTGTCTGTCCTGGAAGCAGATCCACACAACAGGATCTGGTGTTTTAGGAGCCATCCAGCACAACATGAGACAGCAGCACCCTTGCAGCAAGGAAGGGCAACTGCATCCTTAGCTGTGCTAGTCACGGTGCTGTGAGCAGGTCTAGGGAGGTGACCCTGCCCCTCTGGCCAGTTTGAGCCCACACCTGGAGTATTTCAGCCATGCTGGAGCTCTCCAGTCCAAAAAATGTATCAACAGAAATGTGTGCAACAAAGGCCACCAAGTGTATTTGGGCACTGTCAATCTAGGCATGTGAGGACAGACTGAGCAAATCGAGCTACTCATTTTGGAGAGGAGAAACCCTTCTAGTCCTCTCCTGGCTTTCCTGCATCTTATCCTTTCCATGGAAGCACAGATGTTTCTGAATCCATGTCTGTCCACAGACCACACTGCCTTGTCATCGCTGACCTTCCACCTGTGTTACCCCTGCTCTCCATGAATGCAGACTGCATCTGCATGACTCCAGAGCAGGTGGGAGATGCCGTGCCATGTCTGTGCCTCCTCTGGGGAAGGTTCTTCTCTATAAACTGCCTCACGGGAGGTTCGTGCCAAAGGCCCTGGCAAAATCCCAACCGAGCTGTGCCCCCAGAGGAAGTGCTAAGCCCAGCGGGGCGCTCTGCCTCTCGTGCCCCTTGTCCATTCTTACAAATCCGTGCCCTGAAGGCCAATTCAGGAGTCGCCAGGTGACGGCAAAGGGAGAATGCGAGGGAACGGATCATGGGAGTGAAAGGAACACATGGACTGTCAGTCTTGAGCTCCACGATACCAGCCCGATCCCCTGGCACCCACCCCGGCCCCGCGACCTCCGAAGTGCAGAGTCCGGACCGCCGCCCCATTCCCACCGCGTTCGCCTCGCCTCCGTTCCGTGCCAGGACTCGGTGAGAGCCCGAGCGGCGCCGGTGCAGGGCTCAGCCCCGGGGCGGAGCTGGCGGCGGCGGAGAGGACAGAAGAGGAGTGGAGGCGGCGGAGAGGAGGCGGCACGGCCGCAGCAGAGAGCCGGGGCTGGCGGGAGCAGCGATGCTCGGGCGGCGGAGCGGCGGGATGCGGCGGGGCCGGGGCGCGGCGCTGGCGGCGCTGGCCGCGGTGCTGCTCGGTGCGCGGGGGTGGCAGTGGAGGTGGCGGTGGCCGGGGCTGGGTCTGGATCTGCCTGGGATCAGCATTGGGCTCGGGATTCCTCTCTGGCACTCCTGCTCCTCCTCTCCCTTTTTGCACCCACTGCCCTCATCCTTTCTCTCCTTAATGAATCCATTCCTTCCGAACTTGCCGCTTTTATTACTCCAGTTCTTGAGCCATTCCTTCATTCGTTCATTCCTTCATCCACCCGCCCATTCATTGCAGTCAATCCCTTTTCCTCATTCCAATCTCCCCTTCTGCAGTCTGACTCTTCTCCTAAATATCCCACATACAATGTCCAAGCAACCACTCTCGCTTAAATTGTCTCTCCATACTTTACTCTCAGAAAAGAGCTCACTTAGCTCAGATCTGTCCTCCTCTGCTCGATCCCATATCCGCGTGCACGGCATTTGCTGCTGATGAAAAGTGATTCTTCTTTTCTCCTGGGCAGTGGCTGTGGCCAGAGCCCAGGTCCAGCAGGAAGCACGGCTGGAGACCACCGAGGGCACCGGCATCAACATCAGCTGCTCACATCCCAAAATCCAGACCAACGACTGGATCCAGTGGTACCGTCATCTCCCGGGCCGAGGACCCGAACTCCTCGCTCTCACTGTGAAAGAGTCCAAAGAGCTGCCGGACATTGCGGGCGGTCTGTGGGTGTCGGCAGATCGCCGGAGCAGCGCGCTGTGGCTCCGGCGGCCCCGGCGCGGGGACGCGGCCGTGTATTACTGCGCGCTGGGGGACACGGGCAGAGGAGCCGGGGCTGCGGCCGGGCACGAACCGCCGCGGGCGGGGCCGGGCGGGGCCGGGGCCACAGCGCCGCCCGCGGCCAGCAGGGGGCGCTGCCGCTCGGCCGCCGGGGCCGCCTCGCCCCGCTCGTGCCGGGCTGCCGGGGCGCTTCCGACACCGACACCGGCACCGGCATTGACAGAGACACCGACAGAGACACCGACACCGGCACTGACACCGACAGAGACACCGACAGAGACACCGACACCGGCACTGACACCGACAGAGACAGCGACACCGACACCGACACCGACACCGACACCGGCACCGGCACCGACACCGACAGAGACAGCGACACCGACAGAGACACCGACAGAGAAACCAACAGAGACACCGACAGAGACACCGACACCGGCATTGACACCAACAGAGACACCGGCACCGGCACCGGCCCCGACACCGACAGAGACACCGACACCGGCACTGACAGCGACAGAGACACCGACACCGGCACCGGCACCGACACCGACAGAGGCACCGACACCGGCACTGACACCGACAGAGACACCGGCAACGGCATTGACACCGACGGAGACACCGATACGGGCACCGACAGAGATACCGACAGAGACACCGACACCGACAGAGACACCGGCACCGGCTCTGACACCGACAGAGACACCGGCACCGACAGAGACACCGACAGAGACACCGACTCCGGCACTGACACCGACAGAGACACCGGCACCGGCATTGACACCGACAGAGACACCGACAGATGCACCGGCATTGACACCGACAGATGCACCGGCATTGACACCGACAGAGAAACCAACAGAGACACCGACAGAGACACCGACACCGGCATTGACACCAACAGAGACACCGGCACCGGCATTGACACCGACAGAGACACCGACAGAGACACCGGCATTGACACTGACAGCGACACCGACACCGACACTGACACCGACAGAGACACCGACACTGGCACCGGCATTGACACCGACAGAGACACCGACACCGGCATTGACATCAACAGAGACACGGGTATCGGTATTGACATCGATAGAGACACCAACACCAGCACCGACACCAACACCGGCAGCTCCAACTTGGAGTCACCGTCCTTGCTCTGCCCCTCTTCTCAGCACTGGCTTAATGAGCTCTTCCCCCAGCTCCCTAGCGTGAATCCCATCCAACCCCAAAGACTTGTGAGCGTCTAAGTGGCTTAGCAGATCTTTATCTTCCTCCTTCTTGATTACAGACGTCCCATTCTGCTCGCCTTCCCTGTCTCCCAGCTCAGGAGGCCAGTTGTCCTGAGGATAATCAATCCTACTCTTAAAGAGTGAGGCAAAGAAGGTGGTAAGCACCTCAGGTGTGTTTCCTCATCTTTGGTGAATATATTCCCCACGGCATCCAGTGAAGAAATGTGATTTTCCTCGACCTTCCTTAATGTGTTTGTAAAAACACTTTTTATTACCTTTAACAGAATTGGCCAGATTAAGTTCTAATTGAGCTTTCACTTGTCTACTTTTCTTTCTGCGTGACCTAATAACATCCTTCAACTGTTCCTGAGCTGCCTGCCCTTTTCCCAAAGGTGATAAACTTTCTTTTTATTCACTGAGTTCCTAGGAATGCCCCTGCTCAGCCACGCAGGTCTTCTTCTCCACCAGCTCATCTTTCGGCACATAGCGCCGCGCTGCTCCTGTGCCTTCAAGATTTCTATTTTAAAATATAACCAGTCTTCCGGGGCCCCTTTGTTTTAAAGGGCTGCTTCCCAAGGGACTTTGCAAATCAGTGTCCTGAATAGGCCAAAGTCCACCCTCCAGAAATCCAGGGTAGAGATTTTGTCGATTCCCCGTCCTTTACATAATACTGAAAATTCCATCATTTCATGGTTGCTGTGCCCAAGACGGCTTCCAGCCACCACATCTCCCACCAGCACTCCTCTGTTTGTAAACAGCAGGTCTTCTAGGGCCCCAGCCTTGGTAGGCTCCCTTCACCTTTGACAGCTTGGAAAGTGTCTGCAGGGGGGGAATGATTGCACAGAGGCCAGACCTGAATGCAGCAGAAAGATTTAATGAGTCACAAAGACAGAAGGAAAGTCCCCACAAGCGGAGAACAGCAGTGCTGGTAGCCCAGGGGCATCTGAGAGTGTGTCCTCCTTGGTAGTGGAGAAGTTCCTGTACGGTGCCTGTCTACCTGTCCCAGACAGGGAGACGAGGCAGATGGTCCCCACCAGGCTGCCCTTGGTGGGACCTTGCTCCCAAGGGGAGACCAAAGAAAAGGGAAAGGCAAAGCCTTCCAGCTGTCCTGGTACCAACATTGAAAAATGTCCATCCTTTCCCCAGTACCATGTTCTGATTTCCTCAAGGTGTCTCCATGGGGCTTTCCCAGCATCTTCTTCAGGGGAGGGACCTTCTGCCATAGTAGCACCTGGAAATGCCAGACGGGTCACAGCCCCCGGAGCTGATGGGCGCTCTGCCAGAGCTGACGATGCTGCCAACAGCAGCAGAGGTGGAGGATCCCACGGCGGTGAGAAGGAGCTGAGGATGGGACCAGGCAGGGTCACAACCACAGGCGAGGGCTGGATGGCCACGGTGGAGTCCTGGCACTGCCGGACACAGGGCTCATTGCAGCTGTTTGCCGGTGGTGTGGGGCCACAGGGCTCGCAGGGCCAGCACGGGGTGTAGCAGGACACGTCTCAAAGTCAGAGGTGCACCTGGGAGAGGGAGCAGACAGGAAACAGAGCACAAGGGTGAATGAGAGCAACCAAGGCCACTCCTGAGCTGGGAGCTGGAGCCTTCACAAGGAGCCACTTTCTTCCTTGCCCTGCAAAGAGCAGCCTGGGCCATGGCGTGTCTCTCCTAATTTCTTAAGCAGGAGTCCCTGCAACCACATTTCAGCCTCTCTCTAATACACAGTGTCCACCCATATCTTTGCCATGACAGCAGGCTCAGAACAAAACAACATCAGCTGAGATGTTTGTCAAGTGGATCATTCTGGAAGAGAAAGGGAAGGGGCTTCCGACTCAGCTGGTTGCCAGATTCAGAAGGAGCCTGGGTGCAGTTGAACAAGGATGTAGCAGCCTGCAGGAGATTTGTCCAGGGAAGAGGCACTGAAATGCAGTCCCTGCTTCCTGAGACCTCCTTTCCCAGCTGCTCTAAACATCACGCTCTGCTTCTGCCAATTGCAGGCCCCAACAAAGGTTTCACCCAAGTTTGGATTCTTAGCTTAATTCTGTTTGGAAGGTTGAGAGTGCCTCGGCATGGCTGCGAGTGCTCTCACACACACACACACACAGACATGTGTCTCCAGGCCAGTGCACAGCTGCTTCTCCCCTGTGCTGCCTCAGGTTGGATTCGTGGCCAGGGAAGAAAGACTGAGGGTTCCTTTCCACCTCCTGTACCCACGTGAGTGGATTTCTTTTCAATGCACTGTTGGTGGCATTAGGGTTGGGACACAGCCCCTCTCTTGTCTAACCTCATGCCAAGTGTACCTGTGCAGCCCGGTGAGCAGGTGCTGAGTGAAGCAGAGGCTGAGATTTTGTCGCAAACACAGACTGAAGGAAGGGATCACAAAGCCTAATGTCTCTGTGCTGTGAGAGGAAGGACATACCCTGTGGCTTGCACAGGGAAAACCAGCATCCTGGAGACTGTTTTGGACTTCACCCCGCAAGGACCTTTAACTTCCACCTTGGAATCTCAGCCTGAGAGCCCCGTAACTGTCTGGATTCCAGAGCACGTCCTTGTGCCCCGCAGGCGTGTCCACAGCAGACCCTCTTCTGTCAAGGGCTGTGCAGAGCGTGCAAAGTTCCTGAGCCCGTCTCCCTGCCTGGCTGCCTGTCACACTGGGCTTATGTTGAGCTTTAAGACAGAGCAGTTAAGGACTTTCACTCTTCCATGGACTGACCTTGGGGAGGTAATTGCCAGGAAGCTCTGCTGGGAGACATCAGCCAGGCCACATTCCCCCCCATGGAGATGCATTTGGAATGAGGGACAAGTGGAACCAAGAGCAAACCCCATTCATTTGTCCCCAGATCACATCTCCGTGGAGATGGGAGGGCAGGCAAGGTGTGCACCTAGAGATGACTGAGACCCCTTAACACTCTTTTCCCACACAGGTCCCTCAGGCTGAGAGCTGTCTGTCCTGGAAGCAGATCCACACAACAGGATCTGGTGTTTTAGGAGCCATCCAGCACAACATGAGACAGCAGCACCCTTGCAGCAAGGAAGGGCAACTGCATCCTTAGCTGTGCTAGTCACGGTGCTGTGAGCAGGTCTAGGGAGGTGACCCTGCCCCTCTGGCCAGTTTGAGCCCACACCTGGAGTATTTCAGCCATGCTGGAGCTCTCCAGTCCAAAAAATGTATCAACAGAAATGTGTGCAACAAAGGCCACCAAGTGTATTTGGGCACTGTCAATCTAGGCATGTGAGGACAGACTGAGCAAATCGAGCTACTCATTTTGGAGAGGAGAAACCCTTCTAGTCCTCTCCTGGCTTTCCTGCATCTTATCCTTTCCATGGAAGCACAGATGTTTCTGAATCCATGTCTGTCCACAGACCACACTGCCTTGTCATCGCTGACCTTCCACCTGTGTTACCCCTGCTCTCCATGAATGCAGACTGCATCTGCATGACTCCAGAGCAGGTGGGAGATGCCGTGCCATGTCTGTGCCTCCTCTGGGGAAGGTTCTTCTCTATAAACTGCCTCACGGGAGGTTCGTGCCAAAGGCCCTGGCAAAATCCCAACCGAGCTGTGCCCCCAGAGGAAGTGCTAAGCCCAGCGGGGCGCTCTGCCTCTCGTGCCCCTTGTCCATTCTTACAAATCCGTGCCCTGAAGGCCAATTCAGGAGTCGCCAGGTGACGGCAAAGGGAGAATGCGAGGGAACGGATCATGGGAGTGAAAGGAACACATGGACTGTCAGTCTTGAGCTCCACGATACCAGCCCGATCCCCTGGCACCCACCCCGGCCCCGCCACCTCCGAAGTGCAGAGTCCGGACCGCCGCCCCATTCCCACCGCGTTCGCCTCGCCTCCGTTCCGTGCCAGGACTCGGTGAGAGCCCGAGCGGCGCCGGTGCAGGGCTCAGCCCCGGGGCGGAGCTGGCGGCGGCGGAGAGGACAGAAGAGGAGTGGAGGCGGCGGAGAGGAGGCGGCACGGCCGCAGCAGAGAGCCGGGGCTGGCGGGAGCAGCGATGCTCGGGCGGCGGAGCGGCGGGATGCGGCGGGGCCGGGGCGCGGCGCTGGCGGCGCTGGCCGCGGTGCTGCTCGGTGCGCGGGGGTGGCAGTGGAGGTGGCGGTGGCCGGGGCTGGGTCTGGCATCTGCCTGGGATCAGCATTGGGCTCGGGATTCCTCTCTGGCACTCCTGCTCCTCCTCTCCCTTTTTGCACCCACTGCCCTCATCCTTTCTCTCCTTAATGAATCCATTCCTTCCGAACTTGCCGCTTTTATTACTCCAGTTCTTGAGCCATTCCTTCATTCGTTCATTCCTTCATCCACCCGCCCATTCATTGCAGTCAATCCCTTTTCCTCATTCCAATCTCCCCTTCTGCAGTCTGACTCTTCTCCTAAATATCCCACATACAATGTCCAAGCAACCACTCTCGCTTAAATTGTCTCTCCATACTTTACTCTCAGAAAAGAGCTCACTTAGCTCAGATCTGTCCTCCTCTGCTCGATCCCATATCCGCGTGCACGGCATTTGCTGCTGATGAAAAGTGATTCTTCTTTTCTCCTGGGCAGTGGCTGTGGCCAGAGCCCAGGTCCAGCAGGAAGCACGGCTGGAGACCACCGAGGGCACCGGCATCAACATCAGCTGCTCACATCCCAAAATCCAGACCAACGACTGGATCCAGTGGTACCGTCATCTCCCGGGCCGAGGACCCGAACTCCTCGCGGTCACTGTGAAGGAGTCCAAAGAGCTGCCGGACATTGCGGGCGGTCTGTGGGTGTCGGCAGATCGCCGGAGCAGCGCGCTGTGGCTCCGGCGGCCCCGGCGCGGGGACGCGGCCGTGTATTACTGCGCGCGGGGGGACACGGGCAGAGGAGCCGGGGCTGCGGCCGGGCACGAACCGCCGCGGGCGGGGCCGGGCGGGGCCGGGGCCACAGCGCCGCCCGCGGCCAGCAGGGGGCGCTGCCGCTCGGCCGCCGGGCCTCAGGCGGCTCCGCAGCTCCTTCCTGCGCAGCGAGCCCGCGCACACCGCGCCCGACACAGCCCCTGCACGGCCGCCGGACACACGGCTCGCACAGCCTGCCCCCTGCGCTTACACACTCGGCACGCACTGCCCGGCCTCCCCTCCGCCCCTCTGCCTCCTCTGCCTGGCAGGAAACTGCTGCGGGCTGCGGCTCTGCCATGGCCTTTGGCCCTCTGGGCGCGTGCATTGCTCTTCTCAGCCTGCTTTGCAAAGCAGAGCTGCTCCTTCAGGCCAGCATCTGTGCTGGGAGCTGACAAAGCAGCTGCGCTGGCAGGCACACATGGTCTCATAAATGGAGTGCCGTCACCTCGGTAGGTCCCAGCGGGAGAGATGTTTGCAGGGAGTCTTGCTGAGGTGACAGGGAAATCTCCATCTCTGTCCCTGGGGAAAAGTCTCTGCCTCGTACTGGAACGTGGATGAGAAGCCACTTTCCCATCTAGATGTGTAAGGAAGGTGTACTTTGAATCCCACCTGAGGCTGGAATTCGCTTCTCTACATTTTGTTCTCATCCTCGGCTTCCCCCAAACACCCTTGGATGAGCATTCAGCATCGTCCTGAAATAGTAGAACATCTCGGAGGGAAAACAAGGAATGTGTTGGATTAGAGGAGCATTTCACATCATCGGAGGGCTCTGTCACACCCACCTTCCACCTGAAACGGATTGGTCCCTTTTCCTTCACGTTTGTCACTTCTCAGGCAGCCTGCAAAGCAGATGCCAGGATTTAGCAATGCTGCAAGCGTTGGAGGGAGACACCTGAAAGACCGAGCTGCACATGAGGTTTCCCTGCAGAGACTTGCTCTAGAGACCCCATTTCCTTTGGGGACAGGAGCCGTTCAGCATGTTCAGGAACTGCCTCACTTGAGCAAGTTCAGCAGAGGCCACTGTCAGGGCATGTGCAAGGCCAGGGTGTCTGGTTCTCTAAGGCTCACATCACGTCCATTTCCCTTGCCAAGGGAAGAACAAGGAAAAGGGAAAGTGACAAACAAAGCACACAATGACACCAATGTGACAGTAGGTGATAAGGGAGAGGAGGAGGGAGCTCAGAGCTCATCAGGTTCTAATTGATGGGCCATTAAGAAACTGCTGTGAAGTGGCTCAGGCTGAGCTTTGTCAGTGACAAGAAGTGACAAGAGGAAAATGACGAGAATGGAGGGTTTAGGGGGTCTTGTGGGATTAGGGAGCAGTCACCAAGGAATGCTTGTGAGGCTGTGGAGCCTCCAGCCTTGGAGTTCTCCAAAAGCCATCTGGACGTGGCCTGGGCAAACTGCTCTATGTAAGCCCTTCTGAGCAAGGGCTTGGACCAAGTGAGCCCAGAAGAGGTCCCTTGCAAAGTAAACCATGATGGGATTCAATATTGCAAACCACGAGGAGAGGATGAGAGGAATGATCGAGCCTTCAACGGAGAAGTGAAAGTGAGAGATTTGAATCTTCTAGGAGTTACTTGGAGGCTGAAGAGGGAAGGGAGTCAGATGTGCTGAAGAAGCTGTGAAGGCTGACGCTGAGGAGGAGGCAGGTGCAGCCAAGCGAGACAAAGGGTTAGGGATGATGAGGGAGGACACACAAGGCCCAGGAAAGGACAGACTGCAGTGATGTGGCCCTGGTATCTCTTCTCAGCACAAGTGCAGAATCCTCATCTCCCTGTACGTGTCTTATTGTCTTATCTCTGTTCTGAAGCTTAAGAAGGCACAAGCATCAAAGGAGCCCGTAACAGGGTAAGCTGATCCTGCCTTTCAGCTGGAAAATCTGTGACAGCCTCAGGACCCTCCACTTCTCTAGAAACCCCTTCTAAACCATGGGGAGGTGCAACAGTTGCATGAGAATGTTCCTCATATAACCAGTATCATTCACGTCATTCTAGAGGGGGTTTTGTGACAAACCCGTTTTAGATGAAACCAAAATGACCAGTATGGGATCACTCTGGAGTTGACTCGGAAAAGGGGGTGGGAGGAAGGGAGCTGGGCGTTTATCCCAGGGAGTTGAAGGAAGGCAGGGGAGAAGCGACAGAGACAGAGGAATCTGATGTTCCCAGAGGAAATAGCAATGACCGCACAGAGCTGAGGACACCACGGGAAGATGAGAAAGCTCACTGGGGAAGAAGCTCTTGACCTCCCAGATGCCCAGCACTGGGTGTGCAGCAGAGCTGGTGATTCCAGCTGGGGAGGTGAGGACTCCACTGCGAGCTGAGCAGGAACAGCCCCTTCCCATGACTGAGGCCCCAGAGGCACGGAATGGTCAGAATGCCGGTGGCTGAGGGAGGCACGGGGGCAGCTGCTGGAGGAGGGAGACACGCAGAAGGAGCATTTCAGGCACTGGAAGGACAGGTCATTTCTCTGCCCTGCCTCCGCTCCTTCCTTTGCTGCCCCCAGAGAGTGGTTTCCGGCAGCTCTGTTATCTCGGGGCTGGCAGGTGGTTTCTGCCTCTCCCTCACTCAGCAAACACGCAGCTTGGTCTCGGCATGCACCTCGCCTATCTCATCCTCACGGTCTTCCTGGGCCAGCTCCTGGGTAAGTCCTGGCTTTTCCCTAAGGCACCCTTCTTCTTCTCCCCCAGGAAAACCTCAACAGCCTTACCAGGACGGTGTGGGGAAAATATCAGTGAATAGAGGGAAAGGGCTGCGAAATCTCTGCTTCTGTTTGTGGCTTTGGAAGTGTTTTCTCAAGAAGCTCTTAGATTTGTAAAGGAAAATGGAAGGGAGAGAAGAGAAACCTCAGAGCCCTTCTCTGTCTTTCCTCTTGCCTTCAATCCATCTGCATCTGACCTTTCTCCACCAGGGTTTTGCACCAAATTTGCTCTTCCTGTCTGTAGTCCTTTTGTGTGGAACTGCTGACACTTGTTTTCTTCCAGGCACCACGGGGCAGATCACGGTCACCCAGGAAGATGGACAAGTCATAGTGGAGCAGAGACATCCCTTCCAGACCACCTGCACATACCAGACCAATTATTTTAATGCGTTGCTCTGGTACCAGGTGCAGAAAGGCCAAGCCCCACAGCTGGTCTCCTATCACACAGGGCCTGGCGCCAAGCACAGCGGCCGTATCACCACGCACCTGAACACCACGGGGAAATACAGTGTCCTGCAGGTGGAGGAAGTGGAGGTCTCTGACAGTGCCTTGTACCTCTGTGCTGTGCAAGACACCCTGGTGCAGGGAACTTCCTCAGCTGTGCAACAACCCCGGGGTGGGTGGGTGGGGATGTGTCTGTGAGAGGGTGAGCTTGGGGCAAGGGACCCTGAGGTCGCCCTGATGCTCACCAGAAGGGACCTCCCCACGTCTGTACAATGGTCTGATGGTTTTCACCCCATCCATGCTAGCACTTCCCTCGGGAAAATATTCTGGACTATTTTGAATCATCTCTACATTTCACAGTCTCTAAGTAAAGAAAAATTGCCCTTGTGCTTGCCTGGGACCTTGTCCTTCCACACTCCAGCCCTGCTGCTTTGGCCCCACACGTCCTCAGCAGAGCCCAGGGCTGGTTCTGTGTCCCTGCCTCGTGTGCTCTTGGAGCAGCCCCGTTTGCATGGACACACGTGAAGCACAGATTTGTGTGGGGCTCCACACTGCTGTGCACGAAGCCGTGTCTGTGCATGTGTGTCCCTCACCGCGAGGGAATTTCCTGACTGGGCCAGGGATACCGAGCACTGCTCCGGCCCTGAGCAGCACAGAGAGCAGCTTGCCAGGGTCAGAAGGAGCCTGAGTGCAGCTGAGTGGGGACGGCAGCTGCCCGCTACAGATGTCTCAAGGGAAGAGGCACTGAACTGCAGCCCCTGTCTCCTGAGCCCTCCCTCTCCTGCCCCTCCAAAGCTCACGCTCCGCTGATGCTGATTTCAGGCTCCACAAGGACGGTTTCACTCCAGCTCGGAGGATCAGTTGAACTCGGGACAAACAGCACGGGCGGGGCTTCAGCACGGCTGGCAGCCCCCGTGCCCTCGGCCCCAGGCGGGACACAGCCGCTCTCAGCAGCGCTGCAGAGGGCAAAAGGAGGAGCCGTGCCTTGGGGGCACGGCGAGAGGCTCGGCAATCCTGCCGCCCGTGGGCTGCCAGTGGCGGAGCGGATCTGCTTCCGATGCAGTGTCGGTGCTGTGTGGGATGGGACGCAGCTGTCTCTTGTCCCTGGCAATGGCAAACGTCCTTGTGTCGCTCATTGTGGAGGTGCTGTGAGAGGCGGGGTCTGAGCCCGGCCGGGGCGGAGCTGGAGGCGGTGGAGAGGAGAGGAGAGGAGAGGAGAGGAGAGGAGAGGAGAGGAGAGGAGAGGAGAGGACAGGACAGGACAGGACAGGACAGGACAGGACAGGGATGCTCGGGCGGCGGAGCAGCGGGATGCGGCGGTGTCGGAGCGCGGGGCTGGCAGCGCTGGCCGCGCTGCTGCTCGGTGTGTGTGGATGGTGGTGTCGGGGCGTCCGGGTCGGCGGGCTGTGTGAGACCGTCCCCAGCCCAAAAGTCATCGCTTACCCTCCTGATCCGTTTCCTTTCTTATTTACCCTCTGTCTCCTGCTCTGCTCTTCCCTCAGTGAAGTAATTGCTTCCCACTTTGCCTTTTTTACTCCATGTCTTTATCCATCCATCCATCCATCCATCCATCCATGTATACCTCTCAGCCAGTCTGCTTTTGTCATTTTGTTCTGATTTTCCTTCAAAACATCCCTCATACGTTCTCGTCCTCACCCAAACACTCTCCGAGAAATAATCTCTCCATCCTTTATTCTCAAAACATATCCCAGTTAGTTCTGATCTGTCCGCCTCTCCCATCTCCCCGTGAACTACATTTTCTGTTCAAGAAAAGTGATTCTTCTTTTCTCCTTGGCAGTGGCTGTGGCCAAAGCCCAGGTCCAGCAGGAGCCACGGCTGGAGACCACCGAGAACACCGGCATCAACATCAGCTGCTCACATCCCAAAATCCAGACCAGCGATTTCATCCAGTGGTACCGTCATCTCCCGGGCCGAGGACCCGAACTGCTCGTGAGCGCTCTCAAGGGGTTCAAGGAGTTGCCGGACATTGCGAGCGGTCTGTGGGTGTCGGCAGATCGCCGGAGCAGCGCGCTGTGGCTCCGGCGGCCCCGGCGCGGGGACGCGGCCGTGTATTACTGCGCGCTGGGGGACACGGGCAGAGGAGCCGGGGCTGCGGCCGGGCACGAACCGCCGCGGGCGGGGCCGGGCGGGGCCGGGGCCACAGCGCCGCCCGCGGCCAGCAGGGGGCGCTGCCGCTCGGCCGCCGGGCCTCAGGCGGCTCCGCAGCTCCTTCCTGCGCAGCGAGCCCGCGCACACCGCGCCCGACACAGCCCTGCACGGCCGCCGGACACACGGCTCGCACAGCCTGCCCCCTGCGCTTACACACTCGGCACGCACTGCCCGGCCTCCCCTCCGCCCCTCTGCCTCCTCTGCCTGGCAGGAAACTGCTGCGGGCTGCGGCTCTGCCATGGCCTTTGGCCCTCTGGGCGCGTGCATTGCTCTTCTCAGCCTGCTTTGCAAAGCAGAGCTGCTCCTTCAGGCCAGCATCTGTGCTGGGAGCTGACAAAGCAGCTGCGCTGGCAGGCACACATGGTCTCATAAATGGAGTGCCGTCACCTCAGTAGGTCACAGCGGGAGAGATGTTTGCAGGGAGTCTTGCTGAGGTGACAGGGAAATCTCCATCTCTGTCCCTGGGGAAATGTCTCTGCCTCGTACTGGAACGTGGATGAGAAGCCACTTTCCCATCTAGATGTGTAAGGAAGGTGTACTTTGAATCCCACCTGAGGCTGGAATTCACTTCTCTACATTTTGTTCTCATCCTCGGCTTTCCCCAAACACCCTTGGATGAGCATTCAGCATCGTCCTGAAATAGTAGAACATCTCGGAGGGAAAACAAGGAATGTGTTGGATTAGAGGAGCATTTCACATCATCGGAGGGCTCTGTCACACCCACCTTCCACCTGAAACGGATTGGTCCCTTTTCCTTCACGTTTGTCACTTCTCAGGCAGCCTGCAAAGCAGATGCCAGGATTTAGCAATGCTGCAAGCGTTGGAGGGAGACACCTGAAAGACCGAGCTGCACATGAGGTTTCCCTGCAGAGACTTGCTCTAGAAACCCCATTTCCTTTGGGGACAGGAGCCGTTCAGCATGTTCAGGAACTGCCTCACTTGAGCAAGTTCAGCAGAGGCCACTGTCAGGGCATGTGCAAGGCCAGGGTGTCTGGTTCTCTAAGGCTCACATCACGTCCATTTCCCTTGCCAAGGGAAGAACAAGGAAAAGGGAAAGTGACAAACAAAGCACACAATGACACCAATGTGGCAGTAGGTGATAAGGGAGAGGAGGAGGGAGCTCAGAGCTCATCAGGTTCTAATTAATGGGCCATTAAGAAACTGCTGTGAAGTGGCTCAGGCTGAGCTTTGTCAGTGACAAGAAGTGACAAGAGGAAAATGACGAGAATGGAGGGTTTAGGGGGTCTTGTGGGATTAGGGAGCAGTCACCAAGGAATGCTTGTGAGGCTGTGGAGCCTCCAGCCTTGGAGTTCTCCAAAAGCCATCTGGACGTGGCCTGGGCAAACTGCTCTATGTAAGCCCTTCTGAGCAAGGGCTTGGACCAAGTGAGCCCAGAAGAGGTCCCTTGCAAAGTAAACCATGATGGGATTCAATATTGCAAACCACGAGGAGAGGATGAGAGGAATGATCGAGCCTTCAACGGAGAAGTGAAAGTGAGAGATTTGAATCTTCTAGGAGTTACTTGGAGGCTGAAGAGGGAAGGGAGTCAGATGTGCTGAAGAAGCTGTGAAGGCTGACGCTGAGGAGGAGGCAGGTGCAGCCAAGCGAGACAAAGGGTTAGGGATGATGAGAGAGGACACACAAGGCCCAGGAAAGGACAGACTGCAGTGATGTGGCCCTGGTATCTCTTCTCAGCACAAGTGCAGAATCCTCATCTCCCTGTACGTGTCTTATTGTCTTATCTCTGTTCTGAAGCTTAAGAAGGCACAAGCATCAAAGGAGCCCATAACAGGGTAAGCTTGATCCTGCTCTTTCAGCTGGAAAATCTGTGACAGCCTCAGGACCCTCCACTTCTCTAGAAACCCCTTCTAAACCATGGGGAGGTGCAACAGTTGCATGAGAATGTTCCTCATATAACCAGTATCATTACCTGTATTATTTATTATTCACGTCATTCTAGAGGGGGTTTTGTGACAAACCCGTTTTAGACTAAACCAAACTGACCAGTATGGGATCACTCTGGAGTTGACTCGGAAAAGGGGGTGGGAGGAAGGGAGCTGGGCGTTTATCCCAGGGAGTTGAAGGAAGGCAGGGGAGAAGCAACAGAGACAGTGGAATCTGATGTTCCCAGAGGAAATAGCAATGACCCCACAGAGCTGAGGACACCACGGGAAGATGAGAAAGCTCACTGGGGAAGAAGCTCTTGACCTCTCAGATGCCCGGCACTGGGTGTGCAGCAGAGCTGGTGATTCCAGCTGGGGAGGTGAGGACTCCACTGCGAGCTGAGCTGGAACAGCCCCTTCCCATGACTGAGGCCCCAGAGGCACGGAATGGTCAGAATGCCGGTGGCTGAGGGAGGCACGGGGGCAGCTGCTGGAGGAGGGAGACACGCAGAAGGAGCATTTCAGGCACTGGAAGGACAGGTCATTTCTCTGCCCCGCCTCCGCTCCTTCCTTTGCTGCCCCCAGAGAGTGGTTTCCGGCAGCTCTGTTATCTCGGGGCTGGCAGGTGGTTTCTGCCTCTCCCTCACTCAGCAAACACGCAGCTTGGTCTCGGCATGCACCTCGCCTATCTCATCCTCACGGTCTTCCTGGGCCAGCTCCTGGGTAGGTCCTGGCTTTTCCCTAAGGCACCCTTCTTCTTCTCCCCCAGGAAAACCTCAACAGCCTTACCAGGATCGTGTGGGGAAATATCAGTGAATAGAGGGAAAGGGCTGCGAAATCTCTGCTTCTGTTTGTGGCTTTGGAAGTGTTTGCTCAAGAAGCTCTTAGATTTGTAAAGGAAAATGGAAGGGAGAGAAGAGAAACCCCAGAGCCCTTCTCTGTCTTTCCTCTTGCCTTCAATCCATCTGCATCTGACCTTTCTCCACCAGGGTTTTGCACCCAATTTGCTCTTCCTGTCTGTAGTCCTTTTGTGTGGAGCTGCTGACACTGGTTTTCTTCCAGGCACCACGGGGCAGATCACGGTCACCCAGGAAGATGGACAAGTCATGGTGAAGCAGAGACATCCCTTCCAGACCACCTGCACATACCAGATCAGTAATTTTAGAGGATTGCTCTGGTACCAGGTGCAGAAAGGCCAAGCCCCACAGCTGGTCTCCTATCACGCAGGGCCTGGCGCCAAGCACAGCGGCCGCATCTCCATGCACCTGAACACCACGGGGAAATACAGTGTCCTGCAGGTGGAGGAAGTGGAGGTCTCTGACAGTGCCTTGTACCTCTGTGCTGTGCAAGACACCCTGGTGCAGGGAACTTCCTCGGCTGTGCAACAACCCAGGGGAGGGAGGGAGGGAGGGAGGGGATGTATCTGTGAGAGGGTGAGCTTGGGGCAAGGGACCCTGAAATCACCCCGATGCTCACCAGACGGGACCTCCCTACGTCTGTACAATGGCCTGATGGTTTTTACCCCATCCATGCTAGTACTTCCCTCGGGAAAATATTCTGGACTATTTTGAATCATCTCTACATTTCACAGTCTCTAAGTAAAGAAAAAGTGCCCTTGTGCTTGTCTGGGACCTTGTCCTTCCACACTCCAGCCCTGCTGCTTTGGCCCCACACGTCCTCAGCAGAGCCCAGGGCTGGTTCTGTGTCCCTGCCTCGTGTGCTCTTGGAGCAGCCCCGTTTGCATGGACACACGTGAAGCACAGATTTGTGTGGGGCTCCACACTGCTGTGCACGAAGCCGTGTCTGTGCATGTGTGTCCCTCACCGCGAGGGAATTTCCTGACTGGGCCAGGGATACCGAGCACTGCTCCGGCCCTGAGCAGCTCAGAGAGCAGCTTGCCAGGGTCAGAAGGAGCCTGAGTGCAGCTGAGTGGGGACGGCAGCTGCCCGCTACAGATGTCTCAAGGGAAGAGGCACTGAACTGCAGCCCCTGTCTCCTGAGCCCTCCCTCTCCTGCCCCTCCAAAGCTCACGCTCCGCTGATGCTGATTTCAGGCTCCACAAGGACGGTTTCACTCCAGCTCGGAGGATCAGTTGAACTCGGGACAAACAGCACGGGCGGGGCTTCAGCACGGCTGGCAGCCCCCGTGCCCTCGGCCCCAGGCGGGACACAGCCGCTCTCAGCAGCGCTGCAGAGGGCAAAAGGAGGAGCTGTGCCTTGGGGGCACGGCGAGAGGCTCGGCAATCCTGCCGCCCGTGGGCTGCCAGTGGCGGAGCAGATCTGCTTCCGATGCAGTGTCGGTGCTGTGTGGGATGGGACGCAGCTGTCTCTTGTCCCTGGCAATGGCAAACGTCCTTGTGTCGCTCATTGTGGTGGTGCTGTGAGAGGCGGGGTCTGAGCCCGGCCGGGGCGGAGCTGGAGGCGGTGGAGAGGAGAGGAGAGGAGAGGAGAGGAGAGGAGAGGACAGGACAGGACAGGACAGGACAGGACAGGACAGGACAGGGATGCTCGGGCGGCGGAGCAGCGGGATGCGGCGGTGTCGGAGCGCGGGGCTGGCAGCGCTGGCCTCGGTGCTGCTCGGTGTGTGTGGATGGTGGTGTCGGGGCGTCCGGGTCGGCGGGCTGTGTGAGACCGTCCCCAGCCCAAAAGTCATCTCTTACCCTCCTGATCCTTTTCGTTTCTTATTTACCCTCTGTCTCCTCCTCCGCTGTCATGCTTTCTTCCCTCAGTAAAATAATTGCTTCCCACTTTGCCTTTTTTCTCCATGTCTTTATCCATCCATCCATCCATCCATCCATGTATACCTCTCAGCCAGTCTGCTTTTGTCATTTCGTTCTGATTTTCCCTCAAAACATCCCTCATACGTTCTCGTCCTCACCCAAACACTCTCCGAGAAATAATCTCTCCATCCTTTATTCTCAAAACATACCCCACTTAGCTCTGATCTGTCCTCCTCTCCCATCTCCCCCTGAACCACATTTTCTGTTCAAGAAAAGTGATTCTTCTTTTCTCCTTGGCAGTGGCTGCAGCCAGAGCCCAGGTCCAGCAGGAGCCACGGCTGGAGACCACCGAGGGCACCGGCATCAACATCAGCTGCTCACATCCCAAAATCCAGAAGACCGACTCTATCCAGTGGTACCGTCATCTCCCGGGCCGAGGACCCGAACTGCTCGCTCTCACTGTGAAAGAGTCCAAAGAGCTGCCGGACATTGCGGGCGGTCTGTGGGTGTCGGCAGATCGCCGGAGCAGCGCGCTGTGGCTCCGGCGGCCCCGGCGCGGGGACGCGGCCGTGTATTACTGCGCGCTGGGGGACACGGGCAGAGGAGCCGGGGCTGCGGCCGGGCACGAACCGCCGCGGGCGGGGCCGGGCGGGGCCGGGGCCACAGCGCCGCCCGCGGCCAGCAGGGGGCGCTGCCGCTCGGCCGCCGGGCCTCAGGCGGCTCCGCAGCTCCTTCCTGCGCAGCGAGCCCGCGCACACCGCGCCCGACACAGCCCTGCACGGCCGCCGGACACACGGCTCGCACAGCCTGCCCCCTGCGCTTACACACTCGGCACGCACTGCCCGGCCTCCCCTCCGCCCCTCTGCCTCCTCTGCCTGGCAGGAAACTGCTGCGGGCTGCGGCTCTGCCATGGCCTTTGGCCCTCTGGGCGCGTGCATTGCTCTTCCCAGCCTGCTTTGCAAAGCAGAGCTGCTCCTTCAGGCCAGCATCTGTGCTGGGAGCTGACAAAGCAGCTGCGCTGGCAGGCACACATGGTCTCATAAATGGAGTGCCGTCACCTCGGTAGGTCCCAGCGGGAGAGATGTTTGCAGGGAGTCTTGCTGAGGTGACAGGGAAATCTCCATCTCTGTCCCTGGGGAAATGTCTCTGCATCGTACTGGAACGTGGATGAGAAGGCACTTTCCCATCTAGATGTGTAAGGAAGGTGTACTTTGAATCCCACCTGAGGCTGGAATTCAGTTAACTACGTTTTATTCTAATCCTCAGGTGTCCAGAAACAGCCGTGAGAGGATTCAGCACCTTACTGAAGCAGTAGAATATCTGTGAGGGAAAACAAGGAATGTGTTGGATTAGAGGAGCATTTCACATCATCGGAGGGCTCTGTCACACCCACCTTCCACCTGAAACGGATTGGTCCCTTTTCCTTCACGTTTGTCACTTCTCAGGCAGCCTGCAAAGCAGATGCCAGGATTTAGCAATGCTGCAAGCGTTGGAGGGAGACACCTGAAAGACCGAGCTGCACATGAGGTTTCCCTGCAGAGACTTGCTCTAGAGACCTGTCATAGGTTAGCAAGCATAGTCCCGGAAGGGACGTCCTTGCTAAGGGGTGCTTACAGTTTCCTCTGGGAACTGATAGAACCTATCAGCTGGCCAGTTTGAATATGGACAAGTCTCTAAGCCACTTAAAGTTGTGATCACCTCTGTGATCCACATTTAAGAATAGGCAAACTCCCCCCCCAAGCTCTCTCTCATTTCCGGCACTGGGACAGGTGGCTGCAGGGCCCGAGCAGGGCCCAGTGGGCCCGGCCAGGCCCTTCTTGGGCCAGGCCGGGCCGGGCCACGGCCATCCTGAAGCCATGGACCTGTTCCAGCCGTGGAACCCCCCCCCACTGCCTTGCCGTGGGCAGCCGGAGCGGCTCAGCTCTCCCCCCTCTCCACTGCGATAAGAAACATTCAACATTCCAGCTGCAAAGCTGCAAGGCCGAGGTGAGATTAACCCTTTTTATTGCTGTGAAGAGCTGAAAACCTGAAGGAAGAGAGAGAGGAGATGCTTAAAGCTGAAATTCTTTTGTGAAGCTATGATATACCAGAGTATCCTGTTGTAATTTCATGAAGATATGGGGGGTGGAGTGTTCAACTCGTGAGCAGAAGCACCTGCGCTGAGATAGGCAGATGCTGACGCAGCTGTAATTTCATGAGAAGTTTGGACAGGGAGAGATGAACCAAATGAGGACTTTTGCTCCAAATGGGAAAGGAGAAAACCTCAGTTCCTAGAGATGCTCCCAGAGATAGTCCTAAAGATGAAGATGATGAAGACCCTTTGCTCCCAGGGAAGGAGAAGGGCCTCTGTTTTTGTTTCTGAACGGCTCAACCTTAAAATTGTACCCCAAAAAACTTCAAGAGTGGACCCTCGAAAGCAGTTGCGGGAAAAGCTGCAAGTCGGGGGAAAGGACTCACATGCAGGCAGAGAGACTCCTCTTCCTAAATGGACTGAACAATATTTGGAAGTGGGCGGCTGTCTCGTTGTGATAATGTTTTCATAGCATAAGCAAGAAGAGACTTCTCTTTCTAAATGGACTGAACAAGGTTATTATGGAAGTGGTAAACAGACTGAACATCTAAAGGGTTGTCTTTTCACATTGTCAGTGGGAGAAGGGAGGAAGGTGGGAGGAGGAGGAGAGTTCTGAAGGTGGTATAATTTTTTTTTCTTCTTTTAGGTCTGTTAATAAACGTCTTTATATTCTTTCAAGTTTGGTGCCTGCTTTGCATTTCTCCTAATTCTTATCTCACAGCAGATAAACAGTAATGAGTATTTTAGACCAAACCACTACACTAAATTGGTGTTTCTGCCCGGTTACAAACCGAACCCGCGACAAGACCCCATTTCCTTTGGGGACAGGAGCCGTTCAGCATGTTCAGGAACTGCCTCACTTGAGCAAGTTCAGCAGAGGCCACTGTCAGGGCATGTGCAAGGCCAGGGTGTCTGGTTCTCTAAGGCTCACATCACGTCCGTTTCCCTTGCCAAGGGAAGAACAAGGAAAAGGGAAAGTGACAAACAAAGCACACAATGACACCAATGTGGCAGTAGGTGATAAGGGAGAGGAGGAGGGAGCTCAGAGCTCATCAGGTTCTAATTAATGGGCCATTAAGAAACTGCTGTGAAGTGGCTCAGGCTGAGCTTTGTCAGTGACAAGAAGTGACAAGAGGAAAATGACGAGAATGGAGAGTTTAGGGGGTCTTGTGGGATTAGGGAGCAGTCACCAAGGAATGCTTGTGAGGCTGTGGAGCCTCCAGCCTTGGAGTTCTCCAAAAGCCATCTGGACGTGGCCTGGGCAAACTGCTCTATGTAAGCCCTTCTGAGCAAGGGCTTGGACCAAGTGAGCCCAGAAGAGGTCCCTTGCAAAGTAAACCATGATGGGATTCAATATTGCAAACCACGAGGAGAGGATGAGAGGAATGATCGAGCCTTCAACGGAGAAGTGAAAGTGAGAGATTTGAATCTTCTAGGAGTTACTTGGAGGCTGAAGAGGGAAGGGAGTCAGATGTGCTGAAGAAGCTGTGAAGGCTGACGCTGAGGAGGAGGCAGGTGCAGCCAAGCGAGACAAAGGGTTAGGGATGATGAGAGAGGACACACAAGGCCCAGGAAAGGACAGACTGCAGTGATGTGGCCCTGGTATCTCTTCTCAGCACAAGTGCAGAATCCTCATCTCCCTGTACGTGTCTTATTGTCTTATCTCTGTTCTGAAGCTTAAGAAGGCACAAGCATCAAAGGAGCCCATAACAGGGTAAGCTTGATCCTGCCCTTTCAGCTGGAAAATCTGTGACAGCCTCAGGACCCTCCACTTCTCTAGAAACCCCTTCTAAACCATGGGGAGGTGCAACAGTTGCATGAGAATGTTCCTCATATGACCATTATCATTACCTGTATTGTTTATTATTCACGTCATTCTAGAGGGGGTTTTGTGACAAACCCGTTTTAGACGAAACCAAGATGACCAGTATGGGATCACTCTGGAGTTGACTCGGAAAAGGGGGTGGGAGGAAGGGAGCTGGGCGTTTATCCCAGGGAGTTGAAGGAAGGCAGGGGAGAAGCGACAGAGACAGAGGAATCTGATGTTCCCAGAGGAAATAGCAATGACCCCACAGAGCTGAGGACACCACGGGAAGATGGGGAAGCTCATTGGGGAAGAAGCTCTTGACCTCCCAGATGCCCGGCACTGGGTGTGCAGCAGAGCTGGTGATTCCAGCTGGGGAGGTGAGGACTCCACTGCGAGCTGAGCGGGAACAGCCCCTTCCCATGACTGAGGCCCCAGAGGCACGGAATGGTCAGAATGCCGGTGGCTGAGGGAGGCACGGGGGCAGCTGCTGGAGGAGGGAGACACGCAGAAGGAGCATTTCAGGCACTGGAAGGACAGGTCATTTCTCTGCCCCGCCTCCGCTCCTTCCTTTGCTGCCCCCAGAGAGTGGTTTCCGGCAGCTCTGTTATCTCGGGGCTGGCAGGTGGTTTCTGCCTCTCCCTCACTCAGCAAACACGCAGCTTGGTCTCGGCATGCACCTCGCCTATCTCATCCTCACGGTCTTCCTGGGCCAGCTCCTGGGTAAGTCCTGGCTTTTCCCTGAGGCTCCCTTCTTCTTCTCCCCCAGGAAAACCTCAACAGCCTTCCCAGGATCGTGTGGGGAAATATCAGTGAACAGAGGGAAAAGGCTGCGAAATCTCTGCTTCTGTTTGTGGTTTTGCAAGTGTTTGCTCAAGAAGCTCTTAGATTTGTAAAGGAAAAGGGAAGGGAGAGAAGAGAAACCCCAGAGCCCTTCTCTGTCTTTCCTCTTGCCTTCAATCCATCTGCATCTGACCTTTCTCCACCAGGGTTTTGCACCAAATTTGCTCTTCCTGTCTGCAGTCCTTTTGTGTGGAGCTGCTGACACTGATTTTCTTCCAGGCACCACGGGGCAGATCAAGGTCACCCAGGAAGATGGACAAGTCATAGTGGAGCAGAGACATCCCTTCCAGACCACCTGCACATACCAGACCAATAACTTTTATGGCTTGCTCTGGTACCAGGTGCAGAAAGGCCAAGCCCCACAGCTGGTCTCCTATCACGCAGGGCCTGGCGCCAAGCACAGCGGCCGTATCACCACGCACCTGAACACCACGGGGAAATACAGTGTCCTGCAGGTGGAGGAAGTGGAGGTCTCTGACAGTGCCTTGTACCTCTGTGCTGTGCAAGACACCCTGGTGCAGGGAACTTCCTCGGCTGTGCAACAACCCAGGGGAGGGAGGGAGAGAGGGGATGTATCTGTGAGAGGGTGAGCTTGGGGCAAGGGACCCTGAGATCGCACCGATGCTCACCAGAAGGGACCTCCCTACGTCTGTACAACGGTCTGATGGTTTTCACCCCATCCATGCTAGCACTTCCCTCGGGAAAATATTCTGGACTATTTTGACTCATTTCCACACTGTGCAGTCTCTAAGTAACTGTGCTTGTCTGGGACACAAGGTCTGGGACCTTGTCCTTCCACACTCCAGCCCTGCTGCTTTGGCCCCACACGTCCTCAGCAGAGCCCAGGGCTGGTTCTGTGTCCCTGCCTCGTGTGCTCTTGGAGCAGCCCCGTTTGCATGGACACACGTGAAGCACAGATTTGTGTGGGGCTCCACACTGCTGTGCACGAAGCCGTGTCTGTGCATGTGTGTCCCTCACCGCGAGGGAATTTCCTGACTGGGCCAGGGATACCGAGCACTGCTCTGGCCCTGAGCAGCACAGAGAGCAGCTTGCCAGGGTCAGAAGGAGCCTGAGCGCAGCTGAGTGGGGACGGCAGCTGCCCGCTACAGATGTCTCAAGGGAAGAGGCACTGAACTGCAGCCCCTGTCTCCTGAGCCCTCCCTCTCCTGCCCCTCCAAAGCTCACGCTCCGCTGATGCTGATTTCAGGCTCCACAAGGACGGTTTCACTCCAGCTCGGAGGATCAGTTGAACTCGGGACAAACAGCACGGGCGGGGCTTCAGCACGGCTGGCAGCCCCCGTGCCCTCGGCCCCAGGCGGGACACAGCCGCTCTCAGCAGCGCTGCAGAGGGCAAAAGGAGGAGCCGTGCCTTGGGGGCACGGCGAGAGGCTCGGCAATCCTGCCGCTCGTGGGCTGCCAGTGGCGGAGCGGATCTGCTTCCGATGCAGTGTCGGTGCTGTGTGGGATGGGACGCAGCTGTCTCTTGTCCCTGGCAATGGCAAACGTCCTTGTGTCGCTCATTGTGGTGGTGCTGTGAGAGGCGGGGTCTGAGCCCGGCCGGGGCGGAGCTGGAGGCGGCGGAGAGGAGAGGAGAGGAGAGGAGAGGAGAGGAGAGGACAGGACAGGACAGGACAGGACAGGACAGGACAGGACAGGACAGGGATGCTCGGGCGGCGGAGCAGCGGGATGCGGCGGTGTCGGAGCGCGGGGCTGGCAGCGCTGGCCGCGCTGCTGCTCGGTGTGTGTGGATGGTGGTGTCGGGGCGTCCGGGTCGGCGGGCTGTGTGAGACCGTCCCCAGCCCAAAAGTCATCTCTTACCCTCCTGATCCTTTTCGTTTCTTATTTACCCTCTGTCTCCTCCTCCGCTGTCATGCTTTCTTCCCTCAGTAAAATAATTGCTTCCCACTTTGCCTTTTTTCTCCATGTCTTTATCCATCCATCCATCCATCCATCCATCCATCCATGTATACCTCTCAGCCAGTCTGCTTTTGTCATTTCGTTCTGATTTTCCCTCAAAACATCCCTCATACGTTCTCGTCCTCTCCCAAACACTCTCCGAGAAATAATCTCTCCATCCTTTATTCTCAAAACATACCCCAGTTAGCTCTGATCTGTCGTCCTCTCCCATCTCCCCCTGAACCACATTTTCTGTTCAAGAAAAGTGATTCTTCTTTTCTCCTTGGCAGTGGCTGCAGCCAGAGCCCAGGTCCAGCAGGAGCCACGGCTGGTGACCACCGAGGGCACCGGCATCAACATCAGCTGCTCACATCCCAAAATCCAGAAGACCGACTCTATCCAGTGGTACCGTCATCTCCCGGGCCGAGGACCCGAACTCCTCGCTCTCACTGTGAAAGAGTCCAAAGAGCTGCCGGACATTGCGGGCGGTCTGTGGGTGTCGGCAGATCGCCGGAGCAGCGCGCTGTGGCTCCGGCGGCCCCGGCGCGGGGACGCGGCCGTGTATTACTGCGCGCTGGGGGACACGGGCAGAGGAGCCGGGGCTGCGGCCGGGCACGAACCGCCGCGGGCGGGGCCGGGCGGGGCCGGGGCCACAGCGCCGCCCGCGGCCAGCAGGGGGCGCTGCCGCTCGGCCGCCGGGGCCGCCTCGCCCCGCTCGTGCCGGGCTGCCGGGGCGCTTCCGACACCGGCACCGGCACCGACACCGACACCGACATTGACACCGACAGAGACACCGACAGAGACACCGACAGAGACACCGACACCGGCACTGACACCGACAGAGACAGCGACACCGACACCGACACCGACACCGACACCGGCACCGGCACCGACACCGACAGAGACAGCGACACCGACAGAGACACCGACAGAGAAACCAACAGAGACACCGACAGAGACACCGACACCGGCATTGACACCAACAGAGACACCGGCACCGGCACCGGCCCCGACACCGACAGAGACACCGACACCGGCACTGACAGCGACAGAGACACCGACACCGGCACCGGCACCGACACCGACAGAGGCACCGACACCGGCACTGACACCGACAGAGACACCGACAGAGACACCGGCAACGGCATTGACACCGACGGAGACACCGATACGGGCACCGACAGAGATACCGACAGAGACACCGACACCGACAGAGACACCGGCACCGGCTCTGACACCGACAGAGACACCGGCACCGACAGAGACACCGACAGAGACACCGACTCCGGCACTGACACCGACAGAGACACCGGCACCGGCATTGACACCGACAGAGACACCGACAGATGCACCGGCATTGACACCGACAGAGACACCGATACCGGCATTGACACCGACAGAGAAACCAACAGAGACACCGACAGAGACACCGACACCGGCATTGACACCAACAGAGACACCGGCACCGGCATTGACACCGACAGAGACACCGGCATTGACACTGACAGCGACACCGACACCGACACTGACACCGACAGAGACACCGACACTGGCACCGGCATTGACACCGACAGAGACACCGACACCGGCATTGACATCAACAGAGACACGGGTATCGGTATTGACATCGATAGAGACACCAACACCAGCACCGACACCAACACCGGCAGCTCCAACTTGGAGTCACCGTCCTTGCTCTGCCCCTCTTCTCAGCACTGGCTTAATGAGCTCTTCCCCCAGCTCCCTAGCGTGAATCCCATCCAACCCCAAAGACTTGTGAGCGTCTAAGTGGCTTAGCAGATCTTTATCTTCCTCCTTCTTGATTACAGACGTCCCATTCTGCTCGCCTTCCCTGTCTCCCAGCTCAGGAGGCCAGTTGTCCTGAGGATAATCAATCCTACTCTTAAAGAGTGAGGCAAAGAAGGTGGTAAGCACCTCAGGTGTGTTTCCTCATCTTTGGTGAATATATTCCCCACGGCATCCAGTGAAGAAATGTGATTTTCCTCGACCTTCCTTAATGTGTTTGTAAAAACACTTTTTATTACCTTTAACAGAATTGGCCAGATTAAGTTCTAATTGAGCTTTCACTTGTCTACTTTTCTTTCTGCGTGACCTAATAACATCCTTCAACTGTTCCTGAGCTGCCTGCCCTTTTCCCAAAGGTGATACACTTTCTTTTTATTCACTGAGTTCCTAGGAATGCCCCTGCTCAGCCACGCAGGTCTTCTTCTCCACCAGCTCATCTTTCGACACATAGCGCCGCGCTGCTCCTGTGCCTTCAAGATTTCTATTTTAAAATATAACCAGTCTTCCGGGGCCCCTTTGTTTTAAAGGGCTGCTTCCCAAGGGACTTTGCAAATCAGTGTCCTGAATAGGCCAAAGTCCACCCTCCAGAAATCCAGGGTAGAGATTTTGTCGATTCCCCGTCCTTTACATAATACTGAAAATTCCATCATTTCATGGTTGCTGTGCCCAAGACGGCTTCCAGCCACCACATCTCCCACCAGCACTCCTCTGTTTGTAAACAGCAGGTCTTCTAGGGCCCCAGCCTTGGTAGGCTCCCTTCACCTTTGACAGCTTGGAAAGTGTCTGCAGGGGGGGAATGATTGCACAGAGGCCAGACCTGAATGCAGCAGAAAGATTTAATGAGTCACAAAGACAGAAGGAAAGTCCCCACAAGCGGAGAACAGCAGTGCTGGTAGCCCAGGGGCATCTGAGAGTGTGTCCTCCTTGGTAGTGGAGAAGTTCCTGTACGGTGCCTGTCTACCTGTCCCAGACAGGGAGACGAGGCAGATGGTCCCCACCAGGCTGCCCTTGGTGGGACCTTGCTCCCAAGGGGAGACCAAAGAAAAGGGAAAGGCAAAGCCTTCCAGCTGTCCTGGTACCAACATTGAAAAATGTCCATCCTTTCCCCAGTACCATGTTCTGATTTCCTCAAGGTGTCTCCATGGGGCTTTCCCAGCATCTTCTTCAGGGGAGGGACCTTCTGCCATAGTAGCACCTGGAAATGCCAGACGGGTCACAGCCCCCGGAGCTGATGGGCGCTCTGCCAGAGCTGAGGATGCTGCCAACAGCAGCAGAGGTGGAGGATCCCACGGCGGTGAGAAGGAGCTGAGGATGGGACCAGGCAGGGTCACAACCACAGGCGAGGGCTGGATGGCCACGGTGGAGTCCTGGCACTGCCGGACACAGGGCTCATTGCAGCTGTTTGCCGGTGGTGTGGGGCCACAGGGCTGGCAGGGCCAGCACGGGGTGTAGCAGGACACGTCTCAAAGTCAGAGGTGCACCTGGGAGAGGGAGCAGACAGGAAACAGAGCGCAAGGGTGAATGAGAGCAACCAAGGCCACTCCTGAGCTGGGAGCTGGAGCCTTCACAAGGAGCCACTTTCTTCCTTGCCCTGCAAAGAGCAGCCTGGGCCATGGCGTGTCTCTCCTAATTTCTTAAGCAGGAGTCCCTGCAACCACATTTCAGCCTCTCTCTAATACACAGTGTCCACCCATATCTTTGCCATGACAGCAGGCTCAGAAGAAAACAACATCAGCTGAGATGTTTGTCAAGTGGATCATTCTGGAAGAGAAAGAGAAAGGGAAGGGGCTTCCGACTCAGCTGGTTGCCAGATTCAGAAGGAGCCTGGGTGCAGTTGAACAAGGATGTAGCATCCTGCAGGAGATTTGTCCAGGGAAGAGGCACTGAAATGCAGTCCCTGCTTCCTGAGACCTCCTTTCCCAGCTGCTCTAAACATCACGCTCTGCTTCTGCCGATTGCAGGCCCCAACAAAGGTTTCACCCAAGTTTGGATTCTTAGCTTAATTCTGTTTGGAAGGTTGAGAGTGCCTCGGCATGGCTGCGAGTGCTCTCACACACACACACACACAGACATGTGTCTCCAGGCCAGTGCACAGCTGCTTCTCCCCTGTGCTGCCTCAGGTTGGATTCGTGGCCAGGAAGAAAGACTGAGGGTTCCTTTCCACCTCCTGTATCCACGTGAGTGGATTTCTTTTCAATGCACTGTTGGTGGCATTAGGGTTGGGACACAGCCCCTCTCTTGTCTAACCTCATGCCAAGTGTACCTGTGCAGCCCGGTGAGCAGGTGCTGAGTGAAGCAGAGGCTGAGATTTTGTCGCAAACACAGACTGAAGGAAGGGATCACAAAGCCTAATGTCTCTGTGCTGTGAGAGGAAGGACATACCCTGTGGCTTGCACAGGGAAAACCAGCATCCTGGAGACTGTTTTGGACTTCACCCCGCAAGGACCTTTAACTTCCACCTTGGAATCTCAGCCTGAGAGCCCCGTAACTGTCTGGATTCCAGAGCACGTCCTTGTGCCCCGCAGGCGTGTCCACAGCAGACCCTCTTCTGTCAAGGGCTGTGCAGAGCGTGCAAAGTTCCTGAGCCCGTCTCCCTGCCTGGCTGCCTGTCACACTGGGCTTATGTTGAGCTTTAAGACAGAGCAGTTAAGGACTTTCACTCTTCCATGGACTGACCTTGGGGAGGTAATTGCCAGGAAGCTCTGCTGGGAGACATCAGCCAGGCCACATTCCCCCCCATGGAGATGCATTTGGAATGAGGGACAAGTGGAACCAAGAGCAAACCCCATTCATTTGTCCCCAGATCACATCTCCGTGGAGATGGGAGGGCAGGCAAGGTGTGCACCTAGAGATGACTGAGACCCCTTAACACTCTTTTCCCACACAGGTCCCTCAGGCTGAGAGCTGTCTGTCCTGGAAGCAGATCCACACAACAGGATCTGGTGTTTTAGGAGCCATCCAGCACAACATGAGACAGCAGCACCCTTGCAGCAAGGAAGGGCAACTGCATCCTTAGCTGTGCTAGTCACGGTGCTGTGAGCAGGTCTAGGGAGGTGACCCTGCCCCTCTGGCCCGTTTGAGCCCACACCTGGAGTATTTCAGCCATGCTGGAGCTCTCCAGTCCAAAAAATGTATCAACAGAAATGTGTGCAACAAAGGCCACCAAGTGTATTTGGGCACTGTCAATCTAGGCATGTGAGGACAGACTGAGCAAATCGAGCTACTCATTTTGGAGAGGAGAAACCCTTCTAGTCCTCTCCTGGCTTTCCTGCATCTTATCCTTTCCATGGAAGCACAGATGTTTCTGAATCCATGTCTGTCCACAGACCACACTGCCTTGTCATCGCTGACCTTCCACCTGTGTTACCCCTGCTCTCCATGAATGCAGACTGCATCTGCATGACTCCAGAGCAGGTGGGAGATGCCGTGCCATGTCTGTGCCTCCTCTGGGGAAGGTTCTTCTCTATAAACTGCCTCACGGGAGGTTCGTGCCAAAGGCCCTGGCAAAATCCCAACCGAGCTGTGCCCCCAGAGGAAGTGCTAAGCCCAGCGGGGCGCTCTGCCTCTCGTGCCCCTTGTCCATTCTTACAAATCCGTGCCCTGAAGGCCAATTCAGGAGTCGCCAGGTGACGGCAAAGGGAGAATGCGAGGGAACGGATCATGGGTGTGAAAGGAACACATGGAGTGTCAATCTTGAGCTCCACGATACCAGCCCGATCCCCTGGCACCCACCCCGGCCCCGCCACCTCCGAAGTGCAGAGTCCGGACCGCCGCCCCATTCCCACCGCGTTCGCCTCGCCTCCGTTCCGTGCCAGGACTCGGTGAGAGCCCGAGCGGCGCCGGTGCAGGGCTCAGCCCCGGGGCGGAGCTGGCGGCGGCGGAGAGGACAGAAGAGGAGTGGAGGCGGCGGAGAGGAGGCGGCACGGCCGCAGCAGAGAGCCGGGGCTGGCGGGAGCAGCGATGCTCGGGCGGCGGAGCGGCGGGATGCGGCGGGGCCGGGGCGCGGCGCTGGCGGCGCTGGCCGCGGTGCTGCTCGGTGCGCGGGGGTGGCAGTGGAGGTGGCGGTGGCCGGGGCTGGGTCTGCATCTGCCTGGGATCAGCATTGGGCTCGGGATTCGTGTCTGGCGCTCCTGCTCCTCCTCTCCCTTTTTGCACCCACTGCCGTCATCCTTTCTCTCCTTAATGAATCCATTCCTTCCGAACTTGCCGCTTTTATTACTCCAGTTCTTGAGCCATTCCTTCATTCGTTCATTCCTTCATCCACCCGCCCATTCATTGCAGTCAATCCCTTTTCCTCATTCCAATCTCCCCTTCTGCAGTCTGACTCTTCTCCTAAATATCCCACATACAATGTCCAAGCAACCACTCTCGCTTAAATTGTCTCTCCATACTTTACTCTCAGAAAAGAGCTCACTTAGCTCAGATCTGTCCTCCTCTGCTCGATCCCATATCCGCGTGCACGGCATTTGCTGCTGATGAAAAGTGATTCTTCTTTTCTCCTGGGCAGTGGCTGTGGCCAGAGCCCAGGTCCAGCAGGAAGCACGGCTGGAGACCACCGAGGGCACCGGCATCAACATCAGCTGCTCACATCCCAAAATCCAGACCAACGACTGGATCCAGTGGTACCGTCATCTCCCGGGCCGAGGACCCGAACTCCTCGCGCTCACTGTGAAGGAGTCCAAAGAGCTGCCGGACATTGCGGGCGGTCTGTGGGTGTCGGCAGATCGCCGGAGCAGCGCGCTGTGGCTCCGGCGGCCCCGGCGCGGGGACGCGGCCGTGTATTACTGCGCGCTGGGGGACACGGGCAGAGGAGCCGGGGCTGCGGCCGGGCACGAACCGCCGCGGGCGGGGCCGGGCGGGGCCGGGGCCACAGCGCCGCCCGCGGCCAGCAGGGGGCGCTGCCGCTCGGCCGCCGGGGCCGCCTCGCCCCGCTCGTGCCGGGCTGCCGGGGCGCTTCCGACACCGGCACCGGCACCGACACCGACATTGACACCGACATTGACACCGACAGAGACACCGACAGAGACACCGGCATTGACACCGACATTGACACCGACAGAGACACCGACACCGGCATTGACACCGACAGAGACACCGACAGAGACAGCGACACCGGCATTGACAGAGACACCGACAGAGACAGCGACACCAACAGAGACACCGGCACCGGCATTGACACCAACAGAGACACCAACAGAGACACCGGCACCGGCATTGACACCGGCAGAGACACCGGCACCATCACCGATACCAGCACTGACACCCACACTGGCAGCTCCAACTTAGAGTCACCGACAGCGCTCAGCCCCTCTTCTCAGCGCTGGCTGTGTGCAGCTGGGCTCCTAACGGCAGCGAACAGCCTCCCCCAGCCACAGCTACATGTGCACACTGGGATGACCTGTGCGAGGCAGGGAGGGCATCAGGGCCTTTCCCAAGGTATCGCTTGCTCCTTCAGAAAAGGCTCTGTGCTTTCTGGGGAACATGGCATCCTCTGGCCTGTCTACAAAGGCCTGCCAGTGTTGTCTCAGAAATGTGCCACTGAGGGCACACATTGCCACCCAGCCCATGTGTCACGATCCGCTAATGCAAGCGGGGGTCGTGATGGTTCGTTTATTGATCTCAGAGTGTAAAGGACACAAGGAGATTTCAGTTTTAATCAAAACAGTGCACCTTTATTAAGTGCCCACAACACAGTAATGCAATAGAAGAGAGTAAGGGAGAGAAAGAGAGAGAGAGAGAGAGAAAAGTAGAGAGGGGGAAAAAGAGGGGGCAATAGCTACCAACGGATGAGACGAAGTCCTCGTGGTCTTCCGCCAATAGATTTGTCTTCCTTCCGTGGGGAGATCTCGGACTCGGTTATTTCAGAAGGTCCCTTTATAGTCCTTTTCAGAAACGAGGGGCAACTGGCCAAGAGGTTGGGAAATCTACAGCCGTTGTTATGGGGTCCGTTGCTTTGGGAAACAGGTACAGGACAGACGTATAGGACAGGTGTACAGGAGAGGTGTACAGGACAGGTCGTTCCTTTCCGCGCAGTCCTTCCCGCCTGGGCAGCAAGAACGGCGCAGTCCATTGGGACCTGCACTAATTTCCTCAGGAATGCGTACCAGTTCCCAGTGGGCACACCCGTAGGCAACACTTGGCAGACGTCCCACCTCAGCCAAGCCAGGACTCCTGTGTTCAGTCTCTGTCCTTGGCGATGATCGTGAGGCAGATGAGGGATTTTCGGACCGTCTCTTACACCATGTCAGGCTGGTTCTGCTCTTGCCTCTGTCCTTCTCCTCCCTAAGGCTGCTCAGCTCTTTCTGCCTTTTGTGAAGGCCAAGTGACAGCTGAAGGTTGTTCATGTGAGGACACGGCAACAGCATGCTACACTGAAATTTTAACTAGGCCATATATAGGATTCATTATACATATAATATTCTTTTGAAATAGACTGTTCACAGAGTCTTAAACTACATCTGGATGCAGTCACACCTAAACTTCCACTGAGAAGGTGTTCAGAGTGCAAGGCTGTTCATTCTGATCCTTGGGACTCGGTAGGTCTCCATGATAATTTTATCTGTAATCTCTGCAGTAAATGAACAAGTCTACCTTGCCACCAAATCCTGTTAAACTACTCTTGCATTTGCCATTGAATTTTGTTAAGTCTCTGTTTTATTTTAAAGAATTATACTGCTGCCTGTCTCTTATGAGAAGAATACCTCTCTCCATTCATGCAACTCCTTGTGCATTTAAATTCGGCAACTGGCAATTGGGCAATTGAAAACCAAGAGAAACAGAAGTTACCAGACATGGAATGAGTTGCCACAGGCCACAGTCAGCCCTTACCTGACAAAGGTCCGTTCCATCATACCAGAAATGCTTGTCAGAGCTCAGCCAAATTCTCTTTTCTGTGTTCTGCCACATGCTCCTCAGCCCAGCCAGGGCCAGGTAAAGCGGTTCCCTTGCCTTCTAGCCACGGTTGATTTTATTCTTCTGACATCAAGAGACACAAAGAACTTAGCCCAGCACACTTTTGCTTCCTGCTTCTGCCAGGGTAACTGATTCCTTCTGGACCCCAAAAAGCTGTTCCAACCAGAACAGTGCATTGTGCCAAAGGAAACACAAAATCTGTCAGACAGGGTGAGGTCCCCATGTGCCACATGGACCTGTTGCTTTTATTTCTCCATGGATCTCCTAACTGTAGTGGGAAGCGCCTCATCCTTGCCACCTTGAGTCCTGAGCAGCCCCTGAAGATCCTGATACGTTATTCCTTTCTAGGCTTTCCTTCTTGGAGATCTGCTGTGTCACCCTCAGATGCTGGAGTCATTCCTTGTCACCAGCACTACCATTTGCATTTCCTGATTTCATTCTCCCACTTCTTCCTGAGTATGACCGAGTTCCTGATCCTCTCAGCCACGTCCTTCTGGCATTGTGGCACCGTCTGTAACTGCTTGGTGAAAAACACTATCATGACAAAGGAAGACAGCTGCCTGCCAGTGCTGTTGGCGTGGGCAGCAGGCTCCGCGGACATCTCCTTCCAGGTGTCAGTGCTGCTGAAATGTCCTTTCTGCACTAAAAACATTGCTGACCATTTCTTCTGCGATGCTGCTCCATCATGAGCATGGACTCTTGGGGTTGGGTTGACCTTGGCAGAGTGTCAGACGGCCCCCAAGCTGCTTTATCACTTCCCCGCTATCAACAGGACAGGGGGCAAATACAATGAAAACAATGTGGGTTCAGGTAAGGACAGGGAGATCCCTCACCACTTACTGTCATGGGGAAAACTGGGCTGACTTGGGGAAATGAATTTTATTTATTTACAAATTTAGAAGAAGATAGGGAGAAATAAGGGCAAACCCAAAACCACTTTCTCCACTCCCCTGCTTTCCTTCCAGGCTGAACTTCACTCCTGAATTTCTGCCTAGACCCCTCACAGGGGACAGGAAATGGGGGATGCATTCAGTTTCTATTCTTCCTCATGCTCTTTCCCTGCTCCAGCCTGTTGTCCCTCCCATGGGAGAAAATTCTGCAAGAAACTCTCCAACACAGGTCCTTTCTATGGGCTGCAGTTCTTCATCAACTGCTTCAGAACGTGTCCTGTCCACGGAGTGCAGTCTTTCAGGAAGAGATGCCTCCAGGATGGGTCCCCCGTGTGTCCACAGATCCTGCCAGAAAATCAGCTCCAGAATGGGCTCCTCTCCATGGAGACATAGTCCTGCCAGGACCTTGCTCCCGTGGGGGCTTTCCACGGGGTCACATCTTCCTTAACGACACATCCACCTGCTGTGGCTTTGGATCTTCCACAGGATGGATCTCTGCTCTACCATGGACTTTCATAGGCGGTAGGAGGACAACCTCCCTCGCCATGGTCTTCATCACAGGCTGCAGAAATGTCAGTACTCTGGTACCTGGAGCAGCTCCTCTCCCTCCTTCCTCACTGACCTTCCTGACTGCAGAGTTGTTTCTCTCACAGAATCCCACTCCTCTCTTCCCGCTGATATTGCACAACTCTTTTTCTGCCTTGTCAATCTCTGCCAGTACAGATGCTCTCTTAGACCGGAAATGAGCCCAGGGTCTTGAGGCCAGCAGGGCCCTCTGCCTCTTGTGCCCCTTGTCTGCTCTTACAAACACGTGCCCTGAAGGACAATTCGGAAATCCCCACGTGCCAGTGGAGGGGGAACGGGAAGGAATAGTTGATGGGGGAGAAGGGAGAAAATAATCTGTCAGTCCTGTGCTCCCTCGGACAAACGGCTCCCGGTCCGTGCACTTGGCCCCGCTGTCTCCGTGGGCCACAGCTCCGATCGCCGCCCCACTCCCACCGCTCTCGCCTCTCCCCCCGCATCCAGCCAGGACCTGGCTAGAGCCCGAGCGGCACCGGCGCAGGGCTCAGCCCCGGGGCGGAGCTGGCGGCGGCGGAGAGGAGAGCGGAGGACAGGAGGCGGCGCTGCCGGAGCAGAGAGCAGGGGCTGGCAGGGACAGAGGGGCTCGGGCGGCGGAGCGGCGGGATGCGGCGGTGCCGGGGCGCGGGGCTGGCGGCGCTGGCCGCGGTGTTGCTCGGTGCGTGGGTTTGACACGGTGGGGGCTGGGGCTGGAGCTGGGGCTGGGGTATTCCCCAGGGAGACTGGCGCGGACTGTTCCCTCTCCTCCTTAAGTCTTTCCCTCTCCCTGCCTCTCTGCCCTCTCTTACCCCGAGAAGTCTTCATAATTTGTGTCGGTATATCCTGCTTGCATGGGTGCCTGCTTTTCCATACGCCTATATTTTGCCCTGTACATTCAGCATTTATTTTTGCCCTGAATACAGCATTCTCTTCTTCAGTTTAACTCTTCATTTCTCTATGCATCCGTGCATGTGTGGACCTGACTTCTGCCTGATCTCTGCATGCATGAATTTCGAATTCCCTCACATTCCCTTCCAGTCTGACTCTGCCTTGTGGACACTGTTCCTGACTCCGTCTGGCAAAAAAACACTCAGAATGGCACAGTTTTGACGATCTTTCTCTTTTCTTCCTTCTTTGCCAGCAGTGGCTGCTGACACAGAGCAAGTGCAGCAGGGGCCGTGGGCAGAGACCACCGAGGGCACCGGCCTGAACCTCACTTGCTTGCACCCCAAAATTACTGCAGACTCCACTCATTGGTACCGTCAATTCCCAGACCAACCACCCCAGCTGGTAGCAACGGCTGTCCGAGGCACAAAAGCAGTGCTGGAGCCAGAGGGGAGTCTGTGGGTGTCGGCAGATCGCCGGAGCAGCGCGCTGTGGCTCCGGCGGCCCCGGCGCGGGGACGCGGCCGTGTATTACTGCGCGCTGGGGGACACGGGCAGAGGAGCCGGGGCTGCGGCCGGGCACGAACCGCCGCGGGCGGGGCCGGGCGGGGCCGGGGCCACAGCGCCGCCCGCGGCCAGCAGGGGGCGCTGCCGCTCGGCCGCCGGGCCTCAGGCGGCTCCGCAGCTCCTTCCTGCGCAGCGAGCCCGCGCACACCGCGCCCGACACAGCCCTCCCTGCACGGCCGCCGGACACACGGCTCGCACAGCCTGCCCCCTGCGCTTACACACTCGGCACGCACTGCCCGGCCTCCCCTCCGCCCCTCTGCCTCCTCTGCCTGGCAGGAAACTGCTGCGGGCTGCGGCTCTGCCATGGCCTTTGGCCCTCTGGGCGCGTGCATTGCTCTTCTCAGCCTGCTTTGCAAAGCAGAGCTGCTCCTTCAGGCCAGCATCTGTGCTGGGAGCTGACAAAGCAGCTGCGCTGGCAGGCACACATGGTCTCATAAATGGAGTGCTGTCACCTCAGTAGGTCACAGCGGGAGAGATGTTTGCAGGGAGTCTTGCTGAGGTGACAGGGAAATCTCCATCTCTGTCCCTGGGGAAATGTCTCTGCCTCGTACTGGAACGTGGATGAGAAGCCACTTTCCCATCTAGATGTGTAAGGAAGGTGTACTTTGAATCCCACCTGAGGCTGGAATTCGCTTCTCTACATTTTGTTCTCATCCTCGGCTTTCCCCAAACACCCTTGGATGAGCATTCAGCATCGTCCTGAAATAGTAGAACATCTCGGAGGGAAAACAAGGAATGTGTTGGATTAGAGGAGCATTTCACATCATCGGAGGGCTCTGTCACACCCACCTTCCACCTGAAACGGATTGGTCCCTTTTCCTTCACGTTTGTCACTTCTCAGGCAGCCTGCAAAGCAGATGCCAGGATTTAGCGATGCTGCAAGCGTTGGAGGGAGACACCTGAAAGACCGAGCTGCACATGAGGTTTCCCTGCAGAGACTTGTTCTAGAAACCCCATTTCCTTTGGGGACAGGAGCCGTTCAGCATGTTCAGGAACTGCCTCACTTGAGCAAGTTCAGCAGAGGCCACTGTCAGGGCATGTGCAAGGCCAGGGTGTCTGGTTCTCTAAGGCTCACATCACGTCCATTCCCCTTGCCAAGGGAAGAACAAGGAAAAGGGAAAGTGACAAACAAAGCACACAATGACACCAATGTGGCAGTAGGTGATAAGGGAGAGAAGGAGGGAGCTCATCAGCTTCTAATTGATGGGTCATTAGAAAACTGCTGTGAAGTGGCTCAGGCTGAGCTTTGTCAGTGACAAGAAGTGACAAGAGGAATGTTGGGCTTTTCATGGGATACCCTTCCTTCTCGAACCAGGGTAGAAGAGCAGAGGAGTCTGCTGTTGTGCTAAGTTCTTTATTTCATAGTCTCATAGCTTTCTTGAAGGCAGAGTTCAAGGGGGTTACATGATAAAGCCAAGCAGCAACAGCACACAGCAGGCAGAAAACAGCTTCTTCTTCTAGTTCTAGTTTCTCTATAAATTTTTTCTTACAGAAGTGTGGATTATATTTGTTAACTGACCAATACGACTAACACATTAGTCTAGTTTTTCTTTTCTTAACCTATCCCGGTCTCATTCTAGCAGTTGTGAATCTTACACAAGTGTTACATAGGTATTACACAGATTTGCATTTACAGTTTCTATCAGCTCTTATTGTTTATGTGAACACTCTGTCTAAAAATGTGAAGCACATAGTTCTATCTATATTTT
The DNA here is from genome assembly GCF_009650955.1 of Corvus moneduloides. Taxonomy (NCBI): domain Eukaryota; kingdom Metazoa; phylum Chordata; class Aves; order Passeriformes; family Corvidae; genus Corvus; species Corvus moneduloides. Next base: position 3,761,199 of record NC_045501.1, on the reverse strand, counting down.
GTCTAAAGTAAAGAAATTGTGTGAATAGGCAACACTGCTGTAGTAAAAACTAAGTTTAAGGTCTCTGCTGCAGCTTTTCAATGTTTAAGGCACTTAGCATATATTTCTACTAAAAGTTAAAGATCTATATTTCTATTTCACTTTGGTGTGACTTCATGTATCTCAGCTTATCCAAAGGTTTTAATTCAGCCCCTGAAATCTGACTTCCCTCTCGGCCTGAGTCCAGAGAAGCTTTCACTGCAACAGAGGAACATGACAACAATGGAGGTTTGAGCGGGTCTTGTGGGATGAGGGAGCTGTCAGCAAGGAAAGCTTGTGAGGTTGTGGAGCCATGATGAGAGAGGACACACAAGGCCCAGGAAAGGACAGACTGCAGTGATGTGGCCCTGGTATCTCTTCTCAGCACAAGTGCAGAATCCTCATCTCCCTGTACGTGTCTTATTGTCTTATCTCTGTTCTGAAGCTTAAGAAGGCACAAGCATCAAAGGAGCCCATAACAGGGTAAGCTTGATCCTGCTCTTTCAGCTGGAAAATCTGTGACAGCCTCAGGACCCTCCACTTCTCTAGAAACCCCTTCTAAACCATGGGGAGGTGCAACAGTTGCATGAGAATGTTCCTCATATGACCATTATCATTACCTGTATTATTTATTATTCACGTCATTCTAGACGGGGTTTTGTGACAAACCCGTTTTAGATGAAACCAAAATGACCAGTATGGGATCACTCTGGAGTTGACTCGGAAAAGGGGGTGGGAGGAAGGGAGCTGGGACAGAGGCATTTGTACCAGGCATGATGAAGAAGGGCAGGGGAGAAGCAACAGAGACAGAGGAGTCTGATGTTCCCAGAGGAAATAGCAATGACCCCACAGAGCTGAGGACACCACGGGAAGATGAGAAAGCTCACTGGGGAAGAAGCCCTTGACCTCCCAGATGCCCGGCACTGGGTGTGCAGCAGAGCCGGTGATTCCAGCTGGGGAGGTGAGGACTCCACTGCGAGCTGAGCAGGAACAGCCCCTTCCCATGACTGAGGCCCCAGAGGCACGGAATGGTCAGAATGCCGGTGGCTGAGGGAGGCACGGGGGCAGCTGCTGGAGGAGGGAGACACGCAGAAGGAGCATTTCAGGCACTGGAAGGACAGGTCATTTCTCTGCCCCGCCTCCGCTCCTTCCTTTGCTGCCCCCAGAGAGTGGTTTCCGGCAGCTCTGTTATCTCGGGGCTGGCAGGTGGTTTCTGCCTCTCCCTCACTCAGCAAACACGCAGCTTGGTCTCGGCATGCACCTCGCCTATCTCATCCTCACGGTCTTCCTGGGCCAGCTCCTGGGTAAGTCCTGGCTTTTCCCTAAGGCATCATTCTCCTTCCTGCCAGGAAAACCTCAACAGCCTTCCCAGGATCGTGTGGGGAAATATCAGTGAATAGAGGGAAAAGACTGCGAAATCTCTGCTTCTATTTGTGGTTTTGCAAGTGTTTTCTCAAGAAGCTCTTAGATTTGGGAGTTTTCTCAAGAAGCTCTTAGAAAAGGGAAGGGAGAGAAGAGAAACCTCAGAGTCCTTCACTGTCTTTTCTCTTTCCTTCAATCCACCTCCTCTGCCTCTCTTCTGATCCTCCTGCAGTCACCACAGGAAATCTCAGCTGTCTCTGCAGTTGTGTATTGCTCTTGTTTTAATGCAAATTCTGAGATTCTGTCAAACCTGCCCCAGGTACCTCAGAGTTCCCATTTCATTACAATAACAGGGTGTCCCATTCTGCCTCCAGGCTGAGCCAGCTCTGCCGTGGCTTCCAGTGTTCTCTGGGCTGGCACCACAACCAGGGCTCCCTCTTTCCAAGCTCAGCATTGTGTGTACTCAGGGATCTAGGAGCCCTCAGAGGTGACAGGAATGGCGAAGCAGGATGAATCCTTTTGCTGCACTTCGATGAGCTCCTCAGGCTGCTGGAGGGGTGCTGCTTCCAGCACACAAAGTTCAGGCAGGACAGGCTGTTCCCTGATCCTCTGAGCAGTAGGAGCAGGAGACAGACACAACACAGCTCTCCTTTGGGTCATGCAGTGCAAAGAGCTCCCAACTCCTGCCCAAAATCTCTCAGGACTCTTCTACAAGGCAGAAAGCTTTCTTCAACCAGGGTTTTGCACCCCATTTTGTTTTGCTACACACAGTCCTTCCCTGTGGAGCTGCTGACACTGATTTTCTTCCAGGCACCACGGGGCAGATCACGGTCACCCAGGAAGATGGACAAGTCATAGTGGAGCAGAGACATCCCTTCCAGACCACCTGCACATACCAGACCAATTATTTTAATGCGTTGCTCTGGTACCAGGTGCAGAAAGGCCAAGCCCCACAGCTGGTCTCCTATCACGCAGGGCCTGGCGCCAAGCACAGCGGCCGTATCACCACGCACCTGAACACCACGGGGAAATACAGTGTCCTGCAGGTGGAGGAAGTGGAGGTCTCTGACAGTGCCTTGTACCTCTGTGCTGTGCAAGACACCCTGGTGCAGGGAACTTCCTCGGCTGTGCAACAACCCAGGGGAGGGAGGGAGAGAGGGGATGTGTCTGTGAGAGGGTGAGCTTGGGGAAGGGACCCTGAGATCGCCCCGATGCTCACCAGACGGGACCTCCCCACGTCTGTACAATGGTCTGATGGTTTTCACCCCATCCATGCTAGCACTTCCCTCGGGAAAATATTCTGGACTATTTTGGCTCATTTCCACCCTGTGCAGTCTCTAAGTAAAGAAAAAGTGCCCTTGTGCTTGTCTGGGACCTTGTCCTTCCACACTCCAGCCCTGCTGCTTTTGGCCCCACACGTCCTCAGCAGAGCTCAGGGCTGGTTCTGTGTCCCTGCCTCGTGTGCTCTTGGAGCAGCCCCGTTTGCATGGACACACGTGAAGCACAGATTTGTGTGGGGCTCCACACTGCTGTGCACGAAGCCGTGTCTGTGCATGTGTGTCCCTCACCGCGAGGGAATTTCCTGACTGGGCCAGGGATACCGAGCACTGCTCCGGCCCTGAGCAGCACAGAGAGCAGCTTGCCAGGGTCAGAAGGAGCCTGAGTGCAGCTGAGTGGGGACGGCAGCTGCCCGCTACAGATGTCTCAAGGGAAGAGGCACTGAACTGCAGCCCCTGTCTCCTGAGCCCTCCCTCTCCTGCCCCTCCAAAGCTCACGCTCCGCTGATGCTGATTTCAGGCTCCACAAGGACGGTTTCACTCCAGCTCGGAGGATCAGTTGAACTCGGGACAAACAGCACGGGCGGGGCTTCAGCACGGCTGGCAGCCCCCGTGCCCTCGGCCCCAGGCGGGACACAGCCGCTCTCAGCAGCGCTGCAGAGGGCAAAAGGAGGAGCTGTGCCTTGGGGGCACGGCGAGAGGCTCGGCAATCCTGCCGCCCGTGGGCTGCCAGTGGCGGAGCGGATCTGCTTCCGATGCAGTGTCGGTGCTGTGTGGGATGGGACGCAGCTGTCTCTTGTCCCTGGCAATGGCAAACGTCCAGTGTCGCTCATTGTGCTGGTGCTGTGAGAGGCGGGGTCTGAGCCCGGCCGGGGCGGAGCTGGAGGCGGCGGAGAGGAGGCGGCACGGCCGCAGCAGAGAGCCGGGGCTGGCGGGAGCCGCGATGCTCGGGCGGCGGAGCGGCGGGATGCGGCGGGGCCGGGGCGCGGCGCTGGCGGCGCTGGCCGCGGTGCTGCTCGGTGCGCGGGGCTGGAGGCGAAGGGAGCCGCGGCTGGGGCCGGGGTGACTCCGCAGGTCCCTGGAGGCTGCGGTCCTGCCTGACTTGTTCACAGACCTCTTCCCGCGAACTATTCTCCCGTTCATCCCTCCCTCTTCTCCATCCAATACTCCCTAAGAAATCTCTGGCTTCTATTCCTTGTCTAACCCTGCACAAACATTCCTTTTCTCTCCTTTTTAGCTCACAAGTCCTTACCGCTTGCTACGTTACTTTTTGACTTTTTGTCCTTTCTCTCACTTTCTCCCATTCTCCAGTGCCTTCCCCAGTCCTCCTGTCATTCACGCATTCATCTCTCCACAAACGATTAATGGACACTTCCGTTCCTTCATGTCTTGAAATCTTCTGGAAACTGTTTCCCTCAGCATCCTGTACATTCCTGAGTGCTTCCTCGGGCTTTGTTCTGTGCAGTAGGGCAATGTAGGATTTGAGGTCTGTCCTTTTTCTGTCCCCGGCAGTGGCTGCAGCCAGAGCCCAGGTCCAGCAGGAACCACGGCTGGAGACCACCGAGAACACCGGCATCAACATCAGCTGCTCACATCCCAAAATCCAGAGCAACGATTACATCCAGTGGTACCGTCATCTCCCGGGCCGAGGACCCGAGCTGCTCGTGAGCGCTCTCAAGGGGTTCAAGGAGTTGCCGAACATTGCGGGCGGTCTGTGGGTGTCGGCAGATCGCCGGAGCAGCGCGCTGTGGCTCCGGCGGCCCCGGCGCGGGGACGCGGCCGTGTATTACTGCGCGCTGGGGGACACGGGCAGAGGAGCCGGGGCTGCGGCCGGGCACGAACCGCCGCGGGCGGGGCCGGGCGGGGCCGGGGCCACAGCGCCGCCCGCGGCCAGCAGGGGGCGCTGCCGCTCGGCCGCCGGGGCCGCCTCGCCCCGCTCGTGCCGGGCTGCCGGGGCGCTTCCGACACCGGCACCGGCACCGGCACCGACACCGACACCGACATTGACACCGACAGAGACAGCGACACCAACAGAGACACCGACAGAGACACCGACACCGACAGAGACACCGGCACGGCACTGACACCGACAGAGACACCGGCACCGGCATTGACACCGACACCGACACCGACAGAGACACCGACACCAGCACTGACACCGACAGAGACACCGACAGAGACACCGACAGAGATACCGACATAGACACCGACACCGGCATTGACACCGACAGAGACACCGACACCGACACCGACAGAGATACCGACAGAGACACCGACACCGACAGAGACACCGACACCGGCACTGACACCGACAGAGACACCGACAGAGACACCGACTCCGGCACTGACACCGACAGAGACAGCGACACCGGCATTGACACCAACAGAGACATCGACAGAGACACCGACAGAAACACCGACACCGGCACGGACATTGGCATGGACAGAGACACCGACACCGGCACCGGCATTGAAACTGACAGAGACACCGACAGTGACACCGACAGTGACACCGACACCGGCCCCGACATTGACATGGACAGAGACACCGGCACCAGCACCAGCATTGACACCGACAGAGACACCGACACCGACACCGGCAGAGACACTGGTGCCGGCACTGACATTGATAGAGACACCGACACCAGCACCGACACCAACACCGGCAGCTCCAACTTGGAGTCACCGTCCTTGCTCTGCCCCTCTTCTCAGCACTGGCTTAATGAGCTCTTCCCCCAGCTCCCTAGCGTGAATCCCATCCAATCCCAAAGACTTGTGAGCGTCTAAGTGCCTTAGCAGATCTTTATCTTCCTCTTTCTTGATTACAGACGTCCCATTCTGCTCGCCTTCCCTGTCTCCCAGCTCAGGAGGCCAGTTGTCCTGAGGATAATCAATCCTGCTCTTAAAGAGTGAGGCAAAGAAGGTGGTAAGCACCTCAGGTGTGTTTCCTCATCTTTGGTGAATATATTCCCCACGGCATCCAGTGAAGAAATGTGATTTTCCTCGACCTTCCTTAATGTGTTTGTAAAAACACTTTTTATTACCTTTAACAGAATTGGCCAGATTAAGTTCTAATTGAGCTTTCACCTGCCTACTTTTCTTTCTGCGTGACCTAATAACATCCTTCAACTGTTCCTGAGCTGCCTGCCCTTTTCCCAAAGGTGATACACTTTCTTTTTATTCACTGAGTTCCTCGGAAAGCTCCTGTTCAGCCACGCAGGTCTTCTTCTCCACCAGCTCATCTTTCGGCACATAGCGCCGCGCTGCTCCTGTGCCTTCAAGATTTCTGTTTTAAAATATAACCAGTCTTCCGGGGCCCCTTTGTTTTAAAGGGCTGCTTCCCAAGGGACTTTGCAAATCAGTGTCCTGAATAGGCCAAAGTCCACCCTCCAGAAATCCAGGGTAGAGATTTTGTCGATTTCCCTTCCTTTACATAATACTGAAAATTCCATCATTTCATGGTTGCTGTGCCCAAGATGGCTTCCACATCTCCCACCAGCACTCCTCTGTTTGTAAACAGCAGGTCTTCTGGGGCCCCAGCCTTGGTAGGCTCCCTTCACCTTTGACAGCTTGGAAAGTGTCTACGGGGGGGGGAATGATTGCACAGAGGCCAGACCTGAATGCAGCAGAAAGATTTAATGAGTCACAAAGACAGAAGGAAAGTCCCCACAAGCGGAGAACAGCAGTGCTGGTAGCCCAGGGGCATCTGAGAGTGTGTCCTCCTTGGTAGTGGAGAAGTTCCTGTACGGTGCCTGTCTACCTGTCCCAGACAGGGAGACGAGGCAGATGGTCCCCACCAGGCTGCCCTTGGTGGGACCTTGCTCCCAAGGGGAGACCAAAGAAAAGGGAAAGGCAAAGCCTTCCAGCTGTCCTGGTACCAACATTGAAAAATGTCCATCCTTTCCCCAGTACCATGTTCTGATTTCCTCAAGGTGTCTCCATGGGGCTTTCCCAGCATCTTCTTCAGGGGAGGGACCTTCTGCCATAGTAGCACCTGGAAATGCCAGACGGGTCACAGCCCCCGGAGCTGATGGGCGCTCTGCCAGAGCTGACGATGCTGCCAACAGCAGCAGAGGTGGAGGATCCCACGGCGGTGAGAAGGAGCTGAGGATGGGACCAGGCAGGGTCACAACCACAGGCGAGGGCTGGATGGCCACGGTGGAGTCCTGGCACTGCCGGACACAGGGCTCATTGCAGCTGTTTGCCGGTGGCGTGGGGCCACAGGGCTGGCAGGGCCAGCACGGGGTGTAGCAGGACACGTCTCAAAGTCAGAGGTGCACCTGGGAGAGGGAGCAGACAGGAAACAGAGCACAAGGGTGAATGAGAGCAACCAAGGCCACTCCTGAGCTGGGAGCTGGAGCCTTCACAAGGAGCCACTTTCTTCCTTGCCCTGCAAAGAGCAGCCTGGGCCATGGCGTGTCTCTCCTAATTTCTTAAGCAGGAGCCCCTGCAACCACATTTCAGCCTCTCTCTAATACACAGTGTCCACCCATATCTTTGCCATGACAGCGGGCTCAGAAGAAAACAACATCAGCTGAGATGTTTGTCAAGTGGATCATTCTGGAAGAGAAAGAGAAAGGGAAGGGGCTTCCGACTCAGCTGGTTGCCAGATTCAGAAGGAGCCTGGGTGCAGTTGAACAAGGATGTAGCAGCCTGCAGGAGATTTGTCCAGGGAAGAGGCACTGAAATGCAGTCCCTGCTTCCTGAGACCTCCTTTCCCAGCTGCTCTAAACATCACGCTCTGCTTCTGCCAATTGCAGGCCCCAACAAAGGTTTCACCCAAGTTTGGATTCTTAGCTTAATTCTGTTTGGAAGGTTGAGAGTGCCTCGGCATGGCTGCGAGTGCTCACACACACACACAGACATGTGTCTCCAGGCCAGTGCACAGCTGCTTCTCCCCTGTGCTGCATCAGGTTGGATTCGTGGCCAGGAAGAAAGACTGAGGGTTCCTTTCCACCTCCTGTATCCACGTGAGTGGATTTCTTTTCAATGCACTGTTGGTGGCATTAGGGTTGGGACACAGCCCCTCTCTTGTCTAACCTCATGCCAAGTGTACCTGTGCAGCCCGGTGAGCAGGTGCTGAGTGAAGCAGAGGCTGAGATTTTGTCGCAAACACAGACTGAAGGAAGGGATCACAAAGCCTAATGTCTCTGTGCTGTGAGAGGAAGGACATACCCTGTGGCTTGCACAGGGAAAACCAGCATCCTGGAGACTGTTTTGGACTTCACCCCGCAAGGACCTTTAACTTCCACCTTGGAATCTCAGCCTGAGAGCCCCGTAACTGTCTGGATTCCAGAGCACGTCCTTGTGCCCCGCAGGCGTGTCCACAGCAGACCCTCTTCTGTCAAGGGCTGTGCAGAGCGTGCAAAGTTCCTGAGCCCGTCTCCCTGCCTGGCTGCCTGTCACACTGGGCTTATGTTGAGCTTTAAGACAGAGCAGTTAAGGACTTTCACTCTTCCATGGACTGACCTTGGGGAGGTAATTGCCAGGAAGCTCTGCTGGGAGACATCGGCCAGGCCACATTCCCCCCCATGGAGATGCATTTGGAATGAGGGACGAGTGGAACCAAGAGCAAACCCCATTCATTTGTCCCCAGATCACATCTCTGTGGAGATGGGAGGGCAGGCAAGGTGTGCACCTAGAGATGACTGAGACCCCTTAACACTCTTTTCCCACACAGGTCCCTCAGGCTGAGAGCTGTCTGTCCTGGAAGCAGATCCACACAACAGGATCTGGTGTTTTAGGAGCCATCCAGCACAACATGAGACAGCAGCACCCTTGCAGCAAGGAAGGGCAACTGCATCCTTAGCTGTGCTAGTCACGGTGCTGTGAGCAGGTCTAGGGAGGTGACCCTGCCCCTCTGGCCCGTTTGAGCCCACACCTGGAGTATTTCAGCCGTGCTGGAGCTCTCCAGTCCAAAAAATGTATCAACAGAAATGTGTGCAACAAAGGCCACCAAGTGTATTTGGGCACTGTCAATCTAGACATGTGAGGACAGACTGAGCAAATCGAGCTACTCATTTTGGAGAGGAGAAACCCTTCTAGTCCTCTCCTGGCTTTCCTGCATCTTATCCTTTCCATGGAAGCACAGATGTTTCTGAATCCATGTCTGTCCACAGACCACACTGCCTTGTCATCGCTGACCTTCCACCTGTGTTACCCCTGCTCTCCATGAATGCAGACTGCATCTGCATGACTCCAGAGCAGGTGGGAGATGCCGTGCCATGTCTGTGCCTCCTCTGGGGAAGGTTCTTCTCTATAAACTGCCTCACGGGAGGTTCGTGCCAAAGGCCCTGGCAAAATCCCAACCGAGCTGTGCCCCCAGAGGAAGTGCTAAGCCCAGCGGGGCGCTCTGCCTCTCGTGCCCCTTGTCCATTCTTACAAATCCGTGCCCTGAAGGCCAATTCAGGAGTCGCCAGGTGACAGCAAAGGGAGAATGCGAGGGAACGGATCATGGGTGTGAAAGGAACACATGGAGTGTCAATCTTGAGCTCCACGATACCAGCCCGATCCCCTGGCACCCACCCCGGCCCCGCCGCCTCCGAAGTGCAGAGTCCGGACCGCCGCCCCATTCCCGCCGCGTTCGCCTCGCCTCCGTTCCGTGCCAGGACTCGGTGAGAGCCCGAGCGGCGCCGGTGCAGGGCTCAGCCCCGGGGCGGAGCTGGCGGCGGCGGAGAGGACAGAAGAGGAGTGGAGGCGGCGGAGAGGAGGCGGCACGGCCGCAGCAGAGAGCCGGGGCTGGCGGGAGCAGCGATGCTCGGGCGGCGGAGCGGCGGGATGCGGCGGGGCCGGGGCGCGGCGCTGGCGGCGCTGGCCGCGGTGCTGCTCGGTGCGCGGGGGTGGCAGTGGAGGTGGCGGTGGCCGGGGCTGGGTCTGCATCTGCCTGGGATCAGCATTGGGCTCGGGATTCCTCTCTGGCACTCCTGCTCCTCCTCTCCCTTTTTGCACCCACTGCCCTCATCCTTTCTCTCCTTAATGAATCCATTCCTTCCGAACTTGCCGCTTTTATTACTCCAGTTCTTGAGCCATTCCTTCATTCGTTCATTCCTTCATCCACCCGCCCATTCATTGCAGTCAATCCCTTTTCCTCATTCCAATCTCCCCTTCTGCAGTCTGACTCTTCTCCTAAATATCCCACATACAATGTCCAAGCAACCACTCTCGCAGAAATTGTCTCTCCATTCTTTATTCTCAAAACATATCCCACTTCGCTCTGATCTGTCCTCCTCTGCTCGATCCCATATCCGCGTGCACGGCATTTACTGCTGATGAAAAGTGATTCTTCTTTTCTCCTGGGCAGTGGCTGTGGCCAAAGCTCAGGTCCAGCAGGAACCACGGCTGGAGACCACCGAGAACACCGGCATCAACATCAGCTGCTCTCACCCAAAAAAACAGGTCGAGGATTTCATCCACTTCTACCGTCATCTCCCGGGCCGAGGACCCGAACATCTCGCGGGCACTTCTAGAAGGTCCAAGGATCTGCCGGACATTGCAGGACAGCTGTTGGTGTCGGAGGACGGCCGGAGCAGCGCGCTGTGGCTCCGGCGGCCCCGGCGCGGGGACGCGGCCGTGTATTACTGCGCGCTGGGGGACACGGGCAGAGGAGCCGGGGCTGCGGCCGGGCACGAACCGCCGCGGGCGGGGCCGGGCGGGGCCGGGGCCACAGCGCCGCCCGCGGCCAGCAGGGGGCGCTGCCGCTCGGCCGCCGGGCCTCAGGCGGCTCCGCAGCTCCTTCCTGCGCAGCGAGCCCGCGCACACCGCGCCCGACACAGCCCTGCACGGCCGCCGGACACACGGCTCGCACAGCCTGCCCCCTGCGCTTACACACTCGGCACGCACTGCCCGGCCTCCCCTCCGCCCCTCTGCCTCCTCTGCCTGGCAGGAAACTGCTGCGGGCTGCGGCTCTGCCATGGCCTTTGGCCCTCTGGGCGCGTGCATTGCTCTTCCCAGCCTGCTTTGCAAAGCAGAGCTGCTCCTTCAGGCCAGCATCTGTGCTGGGAGCTGACAAAGCAGCTGCGCTGGCAGGCACACATGGTCTCATAAATGGAGTGCCGTCACCTCAGTAGGTCACAGCAGGAGAGATGTTTGCAGGGAGTCTTGCTGAGGTGACAGGGAAATCTCCATCTCTGTCCCTGGGGAAATGTCTCTGCCTCGTACTGGAACGTGGATGAGAAGGCACTTTCCCATCTAGATGTGTAAGGAAGGTGTACTTTGAATCCCACCTGAGGCTGGAACTCAGTTAACTACGTTTTATTCTAATCCTCAGGTGTCCACAAACAGCCGTGAGAGGATTCAGCATCTTACTGAAGCAGTAGAATATCTGTGAGGGAAAACAAGGAATGTGTTGGATTAGAGGAGCATTTCACATCATCGGAGGGCTCTGTCACACCCACCTTCCACCTGAAACGGATTGGTCCCTTTTCCTTCACGTTTGTCACTTCTCAGGCAGCCTGCAAAGCAGATGCCAGGATTTAGCAATGCTGCAAGCGTTGGAGGGAGACACCTGAAAGACCGAGCTGCACATGAGGTTTCCCTGCAGAGACTTGCTCTAGAAACCCCATTTGCTTTGGGGACAGGAGCCGTTCAGCATGTTCAGGAACTGCCTCACTTGAGCAAGTTCAGCAGAGGCCACTGTCAGGGCATGTGCAAGGCCAGGGTGTCTGGTTCTCTAAGGCTCACATCACGTCCATTCCCCTTGCCAAGGGAAGAACAAGGAAAAGGGGAAGTGACAAACAAAGCACACAATGACACCAATGTGGCAGTAGGTGATAAGGGAGAGAAGGAGGGAGCTCATCAGGTTCTAATTGATGGACCATTAGGAAACTGCTGTGAAGTGGCTCAGGCTGAGCTTTGTCAGTGACAAGAAGTGATAAGAGGAATGCTGGGCTTTTGATGGGATTCCCTTCCTTCTCGGACCAGGGTAGAAGAGCAGAGGAGTCTGCTGTTGTGCTAAGTTCTTTATTTCATAGTCTCATAGCTTTCTTGAAGGCAGAGTTCAAGGGGGTTACATGATAAAGCCAAGCAGCAACAGCAAACAGCAGGCAGAAAACAGCTTCTTCTTCTAGTTCTAGTTTCTCTATAAATTTTTTCTTACAGAAGTGTGGATTATATTTGTTAACTGACCAATACGACTAACACATTAGTCTAGTTTTTCTTTTCTTAACCTATCCCGGTCTCATTCTAGCAGTTGTGAAACTTACACAAGTGTTACATAGGTATTACACAGATTTGCATTTACAGTTTCTATCAGCTCTTATTGTTTATGTGAACACTCTATCTAAAAATGTGAAGCACATAGTTCTATCTATATTTTGTCTAAAGTAAAGAAATTCTGTGAATAGGCAACACTGCTGTAGTAAAAACTAAGTTTAAGGTCTCTGCTGCAGCTTTTCAATGTTTAAGGCACTTAGCATATATTTCTACTAAAAGTTAAAGATCTATATTTCTATTTCACTTTGGTGTGACTTCATGTATCTCAGCTTATCCAAAGGTTTTAATTCAGCCCCTGAAATCTGACTTCCCTCTCGGCCTGAGTCCAGAGAAGCTTTCACTGCTACAGAGGAACATGACAACAATGGAGGTTTGAGCGGGTCTTGTGGGATGAGGGAGCTGTCAGCAAGGAAAGCTTGTGAGGTTGTGGAGCCATGATGAGAGAGGACGCACAAGGCCCAGGAAAGGACAGACTGCAGTGATGTGGCCCTGGTATCTCTTCTCAGCACAAGTGCAGAATCCTCATCTCCCTGTACGTGTCTTATTGTCTTATCTCTGTTCTGAAGCTTAAGAAGGCACAAGCATCAAAGGAGCCCATAACAGGGTAAGCTTGATCCTGCTCTTTCAGCTGGAAAATCTGTGACAGCCTCAGGACCCTCCACTTCTCTAGAAACCCCTTCTAAACCATGGGGAGGCGCAACAGTTGCATGAGAATGTTCCTCATATGACCATTATCATTACCTGTATTATTTATTAATCACGTCATTCTAGACGGGGTTTTGTGACAAACCCGTTTTAGACGAAACCAAAATGACCAGTATGGGATCACTCTGGAGTTGACTCGGAAAAGGGGGTGCGAAGAAGGGAGCTGGGACAGAGGCATTTGTACCAGGCATGATGAAGAAGGGCAGGGGAGAAGTGGCAGAGACAGAGGAGTCTGATGTTCCCAGAGGAAATAGCAATGACCCCACAGAGCTGAGGAAGCTCACTGGGGGAAGAAGCCCTTGACCTCCCAGATGCCCAGCACTGGGTGTGCAGCAGAGCTGGTGATTCCAGCTGGGGAGGTGCGGACTCCACTGCGAGCTGAGCGGGAACAGCCCCTTCCCATGACTGAGGCCCCAGAGGCACGGAATGGTCAGAATGCCGGTGGCTGAGGGAGGCACGGGGGCAGCTGCTGGAGGAGGGAGACACGCAGAAGGAGCATTTCAGGCACTGGAAGGACAGGTCATTTCTCTGCCCCGCCTCCGCTCCTTCCTTTGCTGCCCCCAGAGAGTGGTTTCCGGCAGCTCTGTTATCTCGGGGCTGGCAGGTGGTTTCTGCCTCTCCCTCACTCAGCAAACACGCAGCTTGGTCTCGGCATGCACCTCGCCTATCTCATCCTCACGGTCTTCCTGGGCCAGCTCCTGGGTAAGTCCTGGCTTTTCCCTAAGGCACCCTTCTTCTTCCCCCCAGGAAAGCCTCAACAGCCTTCCCAGGATCGTGTGGGGAAATATCAGTGAATAGAGTGAAAAGACTGCGAAATCTCTGCTTCTATTTGTGGTTTTGCAAGTGTTTTCTCAAGAAGCTCTTAGATTTGTAAAGGAAAAGGGAAGGGAGAGAAGAGAAACCTCAGAGTCCTTCACTGTCTTTTCTCTTTCCTTCAATCCACCTCCTCTGCCTCTCTTCTGATCCTCCTGCAGTCACCACAGGAAATCTCAGCTGTCTCTGCAGTTGTGTATTGCTCCTGTTTTAATGCAAATTCTGAGATTCTGTCAAACCTGCCCCAGGTACCTCAGAGTTCCCATTTCATTACAATAACAGGGTGTCCCATTCTGCCTCCAGGCTGAGCCAGCTCTGCCGTGGCTTCCAGTGTTCTCTGGGCTGGCACCACAACCAGGGCTCCCTCTTTCCAAGCTCAGCATTGTGTGTACTCAGGGATCTAGGAGCCCTCAGAGGTGACAGGAATGGCGAAGCAGGATGAATCCTTTTGCTGCACTTCGATGAGCTCCTCAGGCTGCTGGAGGGGTGCGGCTTCCAGCACACAAAGTTCAGGCAGGACAGGCTGTTCCCTGATCCTCTGAGCAGTAGGAGCAGGAGACAGACACAACACAGCTCTCCTTTGGGTCATGCAGTGCAAAGAGCTCCCAACTCCTGCCCAAAATCTCTCAGGACTCTTCTACAAGGCAGAAAGCTTTCTCCAACCAGGGTTTTGCACCCCATTTTGTTTTGCTACACACAGTCCTTCCCTGTGGAGCTGCTGACCTTTACTTTCTTCCAGGCACCACGGGGCAGATCACGGTCACCCAGGAAGATGGACAAGTCATAGTGAAGCAGAGACATCCCTTCCAGACCACCTGCACATACCAGATCAGTAATTTTAGAGGATTGCTCTGGTACCAGGTGCAGAAAGGCCAAGCCCCACAGCTGGTCTCCTATCACGCAGGGCCTGGCGCCAAGCACAGCGGCCGTATCACCACGCACCTGAACACCACGGGGAAATACAGTGTCCTGCAGGTGGAGGAAGTGGAGGTCTCTGACAGTGCCTTGTACCTCTGTGCTGTGCAAGACACCCTGGTGCAGGCAACTTCCTCGGCTGTGCAACAACCCAGGGGAGGGAGGGAGAGAGGGGATGTGTCTGTGAGAGGGTGAGCTTGGGGCAAGGGAACCTGAGGTCGCCCCGATGCTCACCAGAAGGGACCTCCCCATGTCTGTACAATGGTCTGATGGTTTTCACCCCATCCATGCTAGCACTTCCCTCGGGAAAATATTCTGGACTATTTTGGCTCATTTCCACCCTGTGCAGTCTCTAAGTAAAGAAAAAGTGCCCTTGTGCTTGTCTGGGACCTTGTCCTTCCACACTCCAGCCCTGCTGCTTTGGCCCCACACGTCCTCAGCAGAGCCCAGGGCTGGTTCTGTGTCCCTGCCTCGTGTGCTCTTGGAGCAGCCCCGTTTGCATGGACACACGTGAAGCACAGATTTGTGTGGGGCTCCACACTGCTGTGCACGAAGCCGTGTCTGTGCATGTGTGTCCCTCACCGCGAGGGAATTTCCTGACTGGGCCAGGGATACCGAGCACTGCTCTGGCCCTGAGCAGCACAGAGAGCAGCTTGCCAGGGTCAGAAGGAGCCTGAGTGCAGCTGAGTGGGGACGGCAGCTGCCCGCTACAGATGTCTCAAGGGAAGAGGCACTGAACTGCAGCCCCTGTCTCCTGAGCCCTCCCTCTCCTGCCCCTCCAAAGCTCACGCTCCGCTGATGCTGATTTCAGGCTCACCAAGGACTGTTTCACTCCAGCTCGGAGGATCAGTTGAACTCGGGACAAACAGCACGGGCGGGGCTTCAGCACGGCTGGCAGCCCCCGTGCCCTCGGCCCCAGGCGGGACACAGCCGCTCTCAGCAGCGCTGCAGAGGGCAAAAGGAGGAGCTGTGCCTTGGGGGCACGGCGAGAGGCTCGGCAATCCTGCCGCCCGTGGGCTGCCAGTGGCGGAGCGGATCTGCTTCCGATGCAGTGTCGGTGCTGTGTGGGATGGGACGCAGCTGTCTCTTGTCCCTGGCAATGGCAAACGTCCTTGTGTCGCTCATTGTGGTGGTGCTGTGAGAGGCGGGGTCTGAGCCCGGCCGGGGCGGAGCTGGAGGCGGTGGAGAGGAGAGGAGAGGAGAGGAGAGGAGAGGAGAGGAGAGGACAGGACAGGACAGGACAGGACAGGACAGGACAGGGATGCTCGGGCGGCGGAGCAGCGGGATGCGGCGGTGTCGGAGCGCGGGGCTGGCAGCGCTGGCCGCGCTGCTGCTCGGTGTGTGTGGATGGTGCTGTCGGGGCGTCCGGGTCGGCGGGCTGTGTGAGACCGTCCCCAGCCCAAAAGTCATCTCTTACCCTCCTGCTCCTTTTCGTTTCTTATTTACCCTCTGTCTCCTCCTCTGCTGTCATACTTTCTTCCCTCTGTGAAGTAATTGCTTCCCAGTTTGCCTTTTTTACTCCATTTCTTTATCCATCCATCCATCCATCCATCCATCCATCCATGTATACCTCTCAGCCAGTCTGCTTTTGTCATTTTGTTCTGATTTTCCTTCAAAACATCCCTCATACGTTCTCGTCCTCTCCCAAACACTCTCCGAGAAATAATCTCTCCATCCTTTATTCTCAAAACATACCCCCGTTAGCTCTGATCTGTCCGCCTCTCCCATCTCCCCCTAAACCACATTTTCTGTTCAAGAAAAGTGATTCTTCTTTTCTCCTTGGCAGTGGCTGTGGCCAGAGCCCAGGTCCAGCAGGAGCCACGGCTGGAGACCACCGAGAACACCGGCATCAACATCAGCTGCTCACATCCCAAAATCCAGACCAGCGAGTTTATCTACTGGTACCGTCATCTCCCGGGCCGAGGACCCGAATTCCTAGCACACATTGTGAAAGAGTCCAAAGAGCTGCCGGACATTGCGGGCGGTCTGTGGGTGTCGGCAGATCGCCGGAGCAGCGCGCTGTGGCTCCGGCGGCCCCGGCGCGGGGACGCGGCCGTGTATTACTGCGCGCTGGGGGACACGGGCAGAGGAGCCGGGGCTGCGGCCGGGCACGAACCGCCGCGGGCGGGGCCGGGCGGGGCCGGGGCCACAGCGCCGCCCGCGGCCAGCAGGGGGCGCTGCCGCTCGGCCGCCGGGGCCGCCTCGCCCCGCTCGTGCCGGGCTGCCGGGGCGCTTCCGACACCGGCACCGGCACCGGCACCGACAGAGACACCGACATTGACACCGACAGAGACACCGGCACCGGCACCGACACCGACAGAGACACCGACAGAGAAACCGGCACCGGCACTGACACCGACAGAGACACCGGCACCGGCACCGGCACCGACACCGACAGAGACACCGGCATTGACACCGACAGAGACACCGGCATCGGCATTGACACCGACAGTGACACCAACACCGGCACCGGCACTGACACCGACAGAGACACCGGCATCGGAATTGACACCGACAGAGACACCGACACCGGCACTGACACCGACAGAGACACCGGCACGGCACTGACACCGACAGAGACACCGACACCGGCATTGACACCGACAGAGACACCGACAGAGAAACCGACAGAGACACCGGCACCGACACCGGCACCCTCGTGCCCCTGCAGTCCCAAAACTTCCATCATTCTCTTTCCCTATCTTTGCCCTCTATCTAAACATCCCTCGTCTTTCACGACACCCTAACACTTTCTCACTGCATTCGATAAGGCAGGAAAATTCCTGGGTTTATAAGATGATCACCTCACCCTTTTGAGGACTTTCATCCCCACACAAGTGTCAGTCATCATCCCCTAATCTTGAGTGAGGAGGTTATACCAAAGAGGGTTTTGCTGGGAGTCCTGCAGCCAAAGAGAAGCAGTGTGTCTGACTCTGGGTATAGGTGTTTGCACGAGGTGTTGTTCCCAGACATGTTTGCCTTGAAGGGACTCGTCTAAGGATGGTAACCTAAATATATTTATATGAATAAAAGGAATTACTAGTTTGATCGATGATGATAATGATTAGGATAAAAGGTTTTAATCCGAATTATTTACTACAATGTATAGAGAGTTATAACTACCAGAATAGTGCCCTATTCATCAAATCAATAATTTCAAAGTTAGCTTAACAACTATTAAGTAGATATTGATGTAACTCGCAATACAAATGACCATGGGAAAATCTCTTTTGCCCTGCCTTGAGAAGTGATCTGGAGGGGATCTCCCCCCTCAAGGAGTGTATTTCCAACGTACTCCTAGAAAGGTGTGTTAGACCTCCCTGCCCTTTCAAAGTGGGACTGGGTTTTTATAACATAAAGTGAGGGACTGTCAGGCAGATGTTGCTCGTCGAGCTGCGCCACCTCAGCAGCCCTTAGCTCAGCGGCTTTAGGGAAGTTTTCAGTACTATTGCTTGTTGGTTCCTTTGTCAGGAACTCTGCCTGCCACATCGTCACCAATGTTAGTTTGTGTCAGGAAACACTTTTCTCCTTCAGAATGTTTAATTTTGGGATTGATGAGTCAGACTGCTCTCAGCACTGTGCAACACCAAAACTAGTGTGACTCCCCCTCTTCCCCACCCATCACTGATCACTTTTGCAAATAGGGCAAAGGTTGAGCTGCTTTACCCCTCCCAAGGCAGAACATCCTGCTGCATCTTCTTAGAAGGTGGCACAGAGGTGTGTTGTGGATTTAGTCTGAGAATGATGTTGTAACACACTGCTGGTTTAGTTCTTGCTCAGTAGTGCTTACCCTCAGTCAAGGGCTTTCCAGTGCCTCATGTCCTGCCAATGACAAGGTGCACAGTAAGATAGGAGGGATCATGGCCAGGACACCTGATCCACATTGCCAAAGGGAGCTTCCATACCGTATGATGCCATGCTCAGTGTATCAACTGGGGGGGAGTGGTGCAGGAGGTGCCAATCACTGCCCCGGGACTGGCTGGGCATCGATCCAACGTGCAGGTGGTGCTCAGATCCAGTGTGCAGCTGGTGCAGCTGAGGGCTTCTTGCTGTCCTTCTGTGACCTCAGCGGCATCAGTGCCAGGCAGTTCTGCTGGCAAGCTCAGCCAGGGCTGACTCTTTTCCTCGTGGATGTGCTTTTGAGCTGCAGCTTGGGAGTAGCTGAGGGCCAACCTCATCCCTTTATCACAAGGTCATGGGCACTGCAGAGAAGGGAAGAGCAGGGGAGATTTGTACCCAGAATTTCACAAGACCTAACAGAGCCTCCCTCATGTTTCCTTTATGACCAAATTAGTGACAAATGGGTTCAGGCATAAGGTGTGTGGAAAAGTGCCCGTCCTACCAGGCTCAGAATTGTTATTTTCCTGCAAAGCCCAGGCCTAGTAAGAGAAGTTAGTAGGAAGACCCTGTTAATGGTAATACTGTTAATGTTTTCATGAACAGCGTGAGTACTGGAAAGTGGGGAGCTCTCAGAAGTTCATGGATAACACACAGTGAGAGGAACAGGCCTTGACTGTCAGGCACAGCTCTTCTTCAGAAGACATGGACAGACCCCTCCCAGAAAAGAGTGAGGGACTTCAGGAGACACCCAGCAGAACATGAGACAGCAATGAGCACTTGCAGCAAGGGAGGCCAACTGCGCCCTGAGCTGTATGAGTCCAAGTGTTGTCAGCAGGTCCAAGAAGGTGACCCTGTCCCTTCAGCCCTTGAGAGAAAAGGTAACCCTTGGGAGTACTGCATCCATGCTGGAGATCCTTGCTCCAAGAAGGAAATCGACATCCTGAAGCAAGTGCCTCCAAGGCCACCAAGTCAATTAGAGGCCTGACAAAGATGACATGCAAGGAGAGGACAGTGGGTTGGCCTGCTTCTCTTGGAGAAGAGATGTCTCAGGCTGACTTTCTTGCTTTCTAGCACGACTTTCTGAGAGGAAAGAGAGAAGATGGACCTGCTCTCTGGAGTGCTCATGAGATGGAATATGGGGAGTTTTATTAAGCAATAGTCCAGAAGAAGTAATAACCCCTGGCCCTGATGCCCACATGCCCATGTGCACCTCTTTCCTCAAACTCCTTTGGCCACAACACAGCTCAGAGTGATCGTCGTGGGGCTGCAGCTGAAGGGAGGTTCTCTGCCATCTCCAGGATGTTTCCAGCCCCTGTGCTCGGAAGCAGCTCCGGGAAGCTGCTCCATCTCCTGGGCCGGGGCGCTGCTGCTGCCTCAGGCTGCAGCTGGTTCTGTGCAGGCTGATTCTCGCCGGGACGTCCTTGCTGGAGGAGGGGGAGAGTCCATTTGCCAAGACACCAAGCTGTGCCCGTGCAGAGCCCCTGAGTGCTCTGAGCCCGGGCGAGAGCCAGAGCGGCACCGGCGCAGGGCTCAGCCCCGGGGCGGAGCTGGCAGCGAGGGGGAAGGGAGGCGGGAGAAGGAAAGGGAAGGCGAGGGGAGCCGGGGCTGAGCGGGGGCAGCGGTGCTCGGGCGGCGGAGCGGCGGGATGCGGCGGTGTCGGGGCGCGGGGCTGGCGGCGCTGGCCGCGCTGCTGCTCGGTGCGCGGGGTAGCGGCGGAGAATGAGGGGCGGGGCTGGGTTTGGGATGTTCCCCAGGGATCCCGGCGCGGGGCTGCTCTATCTCTTTCAACGTCTCCTACCCCCTTCTTTGGTCATATCTCTGTCATATCTCATCCCCCTTCCCGAACCCTCCAAGTCCCCATCTCTCTTGGCATGAGCCTGCTTGTGTCTGTGCCTGCTTTGCAATGCACCCTTCTCCTTCCTCTGCATGCTCAGCTATTATTGCCCTGATCAGAGACCCTCTACCCTTCATTGTAACAACTCCTTTCCCTGTCTACTCTTCATCCATCCACCCACACAGCCTCACCCTTCCTTCCAAGCATCATCCCTTGCCTCTCTTTCTACTCCGAGACCTCTCTCATAGCTCCCTCTGATTGTTTCATATCCATAACTTTGATCTCCTGCATGTCCCCGTTATTCCATACATCCACACGTCCCCCTGTGCATCAAAAGTTATTTTTTCTTCTGAATTCAGCCTATCATAATTCCCTGTTGCAAACCCAGCCCTCCTGTCCATTTTCCCTCTTGCTGTCCATCCCTCCATGCAGCCGACATTTCTATTTCTCCATGCATCAATTTCCAAAACACACCAGCACCATTCTCCATGCCTGAAAAGGTGCATTCCTCCCCATCTTTTAAAAGATTGGCTCTGTCTCACTGCCCCTGCTCCTGATTGTCTCTGTGGGAAAAGAAACAGCAAAGCTGAACGATTGTAGCTGAGCTTTGGATTTTCTTACTCCTTTCTTGGCAGTGGCTGCAGCCAGAGCCCAGGTCCAGCAGGAGCCACGGCTAGTGACCACCGAGAACACCGGCATCAACATCAGCTGCTCACATCCCAAGATACAAAGGACAGAATTGATCCAGTGGTACCGTCATCTCCCGGGCCGAGGACCCGAACGCCTCGCGGTCACTGTGAAGGAGTCCAAAGAGCTGCCGGACATTGCGGGCGGTCTGTGGGTGTCGGCAGATCGCCGGAGCAGCGCGCTGTGGCTCCGGCGGCCCCGGCGCGGGGACGCGGCCGTGTATTACTGCGCGCTGGGGGACACGGGCAGAGGAGCCGGGGCTGCGGCCGGGCACGAACCGCCGCGGGCGGGGCCGGGCGGGGCCGGGGCCACAGCGCCGCCCGCGGCCAGCAGGGGGCGCTCGGCTTCCGGCTCACGGCCCCGGCGGGGCAGGGACGGAGCCGCGCGCGGGACCCCCGGGCCCCCGGCCGGGAGCGGTCACGGGCCCAGCACACGGACTGGCCTTCCGCGAGAGACTCCGCCGAGCACAAGGCTGCTCCCCTGCAACGTGCACAAAACAATTTGCTGGAGAGGAACACCGCAGGCAGGGTCAGTGGAATCAGGGAAGGTATTTCGGAGCCTATTGGCAGCCAAAGGAAGGCTCAGGAGATGCTGGTTCATTGCTCGGTGACGAAGGGGACCTGCTGAGAAATGACAGAGAAAAGGCTGACACGCTCAATGCCTATTTACCCTCATTTTAACTGGTGTCGCTTCTCCTCACTTCCGTCACTTCCCTGAGCCTCCCTGAAGGCTTTCTGGGAATAAAGCAGCACCCAGAGTAGAAAAGAAGTAATTAAAGAACTCACACATCCATTTGCACATACACAAGTTCACGGTACCACAAAAAACCTCTGGAGCTTGCATACACCCAAAGAGTGACTCATACCTCTGCTCTGCATTTAGGAAGAGATGTGTGCACACACATTGCCAAAGGAGATCCAGGCACAGATACTTCTTCCGGCATGTACCCACAGATATGCAAACACACACGCTCACTCCTGTTTCTTCTCCTGCACCCAAGTCTTCCCACACACATCTACATGAACATTCCTGTACAGAGATGTGCACACATAAAGCACATCCCAACACATATCTATTCCCACACACTTACATATATGCCCTCCCTTCTTCACTCCTCAGCTCACCCTGATGGTCACCGGGTTTTACCTCCCCACGTATGGGCACTGGGCAGCTGGTTTTGACCCTGTCCCGTTAAAACCGCCTTCAGGAAAGTGTTCGGGCCTTGTTTGACATCTTACCCTCTGTTCAGCCTGTGAGTACACAAACGGTGCCATGGCCTTGCCTGACTCCTTGTCCTTCCCCACAAGGCTCCAGCCCTGCCACAGTTGTTCCCAGGTGTCCTCAGCAGCATCCATGCTTGGTTGTGTTCTTGCCTGTGCTCCTGGTTTGTGTGCGCTTCTGTGCGGCCAGGGTCCACAGGAATCCATGTGGGAGCACAAATTCATGCACAAAGCCACACCAATGTGCAGGAGCCTCCAGGAGCCTCTGTGTGTGTGTGTGTGTGTGTGTGTGTGTGTGTGTGTGTTATTCAACAAGTGAAATGCATTGATCGCACTGGAGACACTGTCCACGGCTCTGCCCTGACCATCACAGAGCAGCATTTTCCCAGATTCAGAAGGAGCCTGGGTGCAGTTGAACAAGGATGTAGCAGCCTGCAGGAGATTTGTCCAGGGAAGAGGCACTGAAATGCAGTCCCTGCTTCCTGAGACCTCCTTTCCCAGCTGCTCTAAACATCACGCTCTGCTTCTGCCGATTGCAGGCCCCAACAAAGGTTTCACCCAAGTTTGGATTCTTAGCTTAATTCTGTTTGGAAGGTTGAGAGTGCCTCGGCATGGCTGCGAGTGCTCACACACACACACAGACATGTGTCTCCAGGCCAGTGCGCAGCTGCTTCTCCCCTGTGCTGCCTCAGGTTGGATTCGTGGCCAGGGAGAAAGACTGAGGGTCCCTGTCCACCTCCTGTATCCATGTGAGTGGATTTCTTTTCAATGCCCTGAAGGCCAATTCAGGAGTCGCCAGGTGACAGCAAAGGGAGAATGCGAGGGAACGGATCATGGGAGTGAAAGGAACACATGGACTGTCAGTCTTGAGCTCCACGATACCAGCCCGATCCCCTGGCACCCACCCCGGCCCCGCCGCCTCCGAAGTGCAGAGTCCGGACCGCCCCCCATTCCCACCGCGTTCGCCTCGCCTCCGTTCCGTGCCAGGACTCGGTGAGAGCCCGAGCGGCGCCGGTGCAGGGCTCAGCCCCGGGGCGGAGCTGGCGGCGGCGGAGAGGACAGAAGAGGAGTGGAGGCGGCGGAGAGGAGGCGGCACGGCCGCAGCAGAGAGCCGGGGCTGGCGGGAGCAGCGATGCTCGGGCGGCGGAGCGGCGGGATGCGGCGGGGCCGGGGCGCGGCGCTGGCGGCGCTGGCCGCGGTGCTGCTCGGTGCGCGGGGGTGGCAGTGGAGGTGGCGGTGGCCGGGGCTGGGTCTGCATCTGCCTGGGATCAGCATTGGGCTCGGGATTCCTCTCTGGCACTCCTGCTCCTCCTCTCCCTTTTTGCACCCACTGCCCTCATCCTTTCTCTCCTTAATGAATCCATTCCTTCCGAACTTGCCGCTTTTATTACTCCAGTTCTTGAGCCATTCCTTCATTCGTTCATTCCTTCATCCACCCGCCCATTCATTGCAGTCAATCCCTTTTCCTCATTCCAATCTCCCCTTCTGCAGTCTGACTCTTCTCCTAAATATCTCACATACAATGC
Source organism: Corvus moneduloides (assembly GCF_009650955.1). NCBI lineage: Eukaryota > Metazoa > Chordata > Aves > Passeriformes > Corvidae > Corvus > Corvus moneduloides. Next base: position 3,737,792 of record NC_045501.1, on the reverse strand, counting down.
CCATACAATCACTCTCGCTTAAATTGTCTCTCCATACTTTATTCTCAGAACATATCCCACTTCGCTCTGATCTGTCCTCCTCTGCTCGATCCCATATCCGCGTGCACGGCATTTACTGCTGATGGAAAGTGATTCTTCTTTTCTCCTGGGCAGTGGCTGTGGCCAGAGCCCAGGTCCAGCAGGAACCACGGCTGGAGACCACCGAGAACACCGGCATCAACATCAGCTGCTCACATCCCAAGATACGAACTGGCGAAACGATCCAGTGGTACCGTCATCTCCCGGGCCGAGGACCCGAACTGCTCGCTCTCACTGTGAAGGAGTCCAAAGAGCTGCCGGACATTGCGGGCGGTCTGTGGGTGTCGGCAGATCGCCGGAGCAGCGCGCTGTGGCTCCGGCGGCCCCGGCGCGGGGACGCGGCCGTGTATTACTGCGCGCTGGGGGACACGGGCAGAGGAGCCGGGGCTGCGGCCGGGCACGAACCGCCGCGGGCGGGGCCGGGCGGGGCCGGGGCCACAGCGCCGCCCGCGGCCAGCAGGGGGCGCTGCCGCTCGGCCGCCGGGGCCGCCTCGCCCCGCTCGTGCCGGGCTGCCGGGGCGCTTCCGACACCGGCACCGGCACCGGCACCGACAGAGACACCGACAGATGCACCGGCACCGGCATTGACACCGACAGAGAAACCAACAGAGACACCGACAGAGACACCGGCATTGACACTGACAGCGACACCGACACCGACAGTGACACCGACAGAGACACCCACACTGGCACCGGTATTGACACCGACAGAGACACCGACACCGGCAGAGACACTGGTGCCGGCACTGACATTGATAGAGACACCGACACCAGCACCGGCACCAACACCGGCAGCTCCAACTTGGAGTCACCGTCCTTGCTCTGCCCCTCTTCTCAGCACTGGCTTAATGAGCTCTTCCCCCAGCTCCCTAGCGTGAATCCCATCCAATCCCAAAGACTTGTGAGCGTCTAAGTGGCTTAGCAGATCTTTATCTTCCTCCTTCTTGATTACAGACGTCCCATTCTGCTCGCCTTCCCTGTCTCCCAGCTCAGGAGGCCAGTTGTCCTGAGGATAATCAATCCTACTCTTAAAGAGTGAGGCAAAGAAGGTGGTAAGCACCTCAGGTGTGTTTCCTCATCTTTGGTGAATATATTCCCCACGGCATCCAGTGAAGAAATGTGATTTTCCTCGACCTTCCTTAATGTGTTTGTAAAAACACTTTTTATTACCTTTAACAGAATTGGCCAGATTAAGTTCTAATTGAGCTTTCACTTGTCTACTTTTCTTTCTGCGTGACCTAATAACATCCTTCAACTGTTCCTGAGCTGCCTGCCCTTTTCCCAAAGGTGATACACTTTCTTTTTATTCACTGAGTTCCTCGGAAAGCCCCTGCTCAGCCACGCAGGTCTTCTTCTCCACCAGCTCATCTTTCGGCACATAGCGCCGCGCTGCTCCTGTGCCTTCAAGATTTCTATTTTAAAATATAACCAGTCTTCCGGGGCCCCTTTGTTTTAAAGGGCTGCTTCCCAAGGGACTTTGCAAATCAGTGTCCTGAATAGGCCAAAGTCCACCCTCCAGAAATCCAGGGTAGAGATTTTGTCGATTCCCCGTCCTTTACATAATACTGAAAATTCCATCATTTCATGGTTGCTGTGCCCAAGACGGCTTCCACATCTCCCACCAGCACTCCTCTGTTTGTAAACAGCAGGTCTTCTGGGGCCCCAGCCTTGGTAGGCTCCCTTCACCTTTGACAGCTTGGAAAGTGTCTACAGGGGGGGAATGATTGCACAGAGGCCAGGCCTGAATGCAGCAGAAAGATTTAATGAGTCACAAAGACAGAAGGAAAGTCCCCACAAGCGGAGAACAGCAGTGCTGGTAGCCCAGGGGCATCTGAGAGTGTGTCCTCCTTGGTAGTGGAGAAGTTCCTGTACGGTGCCTGTCTACCTGTCCCAGACAGGGAGACGAGGCAGATGGTTCCCACCAGGCTGCCCTTGGTGGGACCTTGCTCCCAAGGGGAGACCAAAGAAAAGGGAAAGGCAAAGCCTTCCAGCTGTCCTGGTACCAACATTGAAAAATGTCCATCCTTTCCCCAGTACCATGTTCTGATTTCCTCAAGGTGTCTCCATGGGGCTTTCCCAGCATCTTCTTCAGGGGAGGGACCTTCTGCCATAGTAGCACCTGGAAATGCCAGACGGGTCACAGCCCCCGGAGCTGATGGGCGCTCTGCCAGAGCTGAGGATGCTGCCAACAGCAGCAGAGGTGGAGGATCCCACGGCGGTGGGAAGGAGCTGAGGATGGGACCAGGCAGGGTCACAACCACAGGCGAGGGCTGGATGGCCACGGTGGAGTCCTGGCACTGCCGGACACAGGGCTCATTGCAGCTGTTTGCCGGTGGCGTGGGGCCACAGGGCTGGCAGGGCCAGCACGGGGTGTAGCAGGACACGTCTCAAAGTCAGAGGTGCACCTGGGAGAGGGAGCAGACAGGAAACAGAGCACAAGGGTGAATGAGAGCAACCAAGGCCACTCCTGAGCTGGGAGCTGGAGCCTTCACAAGGAGCCACTTTCTTCCTTGCCCTGCAAAGAGCAGCCTGGGCCATGGCGTGTCTCTCCTAATTTCTTAAGCAGGAGCCCCTGCAACCACATTTCAGCCTCTCTCTAATACACAGTGTCCACCCATATCTTTGCCATGACAGCGGGCTCAGAAGAAAACAACATCAGCTGAGATGTTTGTCAAGTGGATCATTCTGGAAGAGAAAGAGAAAGGGAAGGGGCTTCCGACTCAGCTGGTTGCCAGATTCAGAAGGAGCCTGGGTGCAGTTGAACAAGGATGTAGCAGCCTGCAGGAGATTTGTCCAGGGAAGAGGCACTGAAATGCAGTCCCTGCTTCCTGAGACCTCCTTTTCCAGCTGCTCTAAACATCACGCTCTGCTTCTGCCAATTGCAGGCCCCAACAAAGGTTTCACCCAAGTTTGGATTCTTAGCTTAATTCTGTTTGGAATGTTGAGAGTGCCTCAGCATGGCTGCGAGTGCTCACACACACACACAGACATGTGTCTCCAGGCCAGTGCACAGCTGCTTCTCCCCTGTGCTGCATCAGGTTGGATTCGTGGCCAGGGAGAAAGACTGAGGGTTCCTTTCCACCTCCTGTACCCACGTGAGTGGATTACTTTTCAATGCACTGTTGGTGGCATTAGGGTTGGGACACAGCCCCTCTCTTGTCTAACCTCATGCCAAGTGTACCTGTGCAGCCCGGTGAGCAGGTGCTGAGTGAAGCAGAGGCTGAGATTTTGTCGCAAACACAGACTGAAGGAAGGGATCACAAAGCCTAATGTCTCTGTGCTGTGAGAGGAAGGACATACCCTGTGGCTTGCACAGGGAAAACCAGCATCCTGGAGACTGTTTTGGACTTCACCCCGCAAGGACCTTTAACTTCCACCTTGGAATCTCAGCCTGAGAGCCCCGTAACTGTCTGGATTCCAGAGCACGTCCTTGTGCCCCGCAGGCGTGTCCACAGCAGACCCTCTTCTGTCAAGGGCTGTGCAGAGCGTGCAAAGTTCCTGAGCCCGTCTCCCTGCCTGGCTGCCTGTCACACTGGGCTTATGTTGAGCTTTAAGACAGAGCAGTTAAGGACTTTCACTCTTCCATGGACTGACCTTGGGGAGGTAATTGCCAGGAAGCTCTGCTGGGAGACATCGGCCAGGCCACATTCCCCCCCATGGAGATGCATTTGGAATGAGGGACGAGTGGAACCAAGAGCAAACCCCATTCATTTGTCCCCAGATCACATCTCCGTGGAGATGGGAGGGCAGGCAAGGTGTGCACCTAGAGATGACTGAGACCCCTTAACACTCTTTTCCCACACAGGTCCCTCAGGCTGAGAGCTGTCTGTCCTGGAAGCAGATCCACACAACAGGATCTGGTGTTTTAGGAGCCATCCAGCACAACATGAGACAGCAGCACCCTTGCAGCAAGGAAGGGCAACTGCATCCTTAGCTGTGCTAGTCACGGTGCTGTGAGCAGGTCTAGGGAGGTGACCCTGCCCCTCTGGCCCGTTTGAGCCCACACCTGGAGTATTTCAACCGTGCTGGAGCTCTCCAGTCCAAAAAATGTATCAACAGAAATGTGTGCAACAAAGGCCACCAAGTGTATTTGGGCACTGTCAATCTAGGCATGTGAGGACAGACTGAGCAAATCGAGCTACTCATTTTGGAGAGGAGAAACCCTTCTAGTCCTCTCCTGGCTTTCCTGCATCTTATCCTTTCCATGGAAGCACAGATGTTTCTGAATCCATGTCTGTCCACAGACCACACTGCCTTGTCATCGCTGACCTTCCACCTGTGTTACCCCTGCTCTCCATGAATGCAGACTGCATCTGCATGACTCCAGAGCAGGTGGGAGATGCCGTGCCATGTCTGTGCCTCCTCTGGGGAAGGTTCTTCTCTATAAACTGCCTCACGGGAGGTTCGTGCCAAAGGCCCTGGCAAAATCCCAACCGAGCTGTGCCCCCAGAGGAAGTGCTAAGCCCAGCGGGGCGCTCTGCCTCTCGTGCCCCTTGTCCATTCTTACAAATCCGTGCCCTGAAGGCCAATTCAGGAGTCTCCAGGTGACGGCAAAGGGAGAATGCGAGGGAACGGATCATGGGAGTGAAAGGAACACATGGACTGTCAGTCTTGAGCTCCACGATACCAGCCCGATCCCCTGGCACCCACCCCGGCCCCGCCACCTCCGAAGTGCAGAGTCCGGACCGCCCCCCATTCCCACCGCGTTCGCCTCGCCTCCGTTCCGTGCCAGGACTCGGTGAGAGCCCGAGCGGCGCCGGTGCAGGGCTCAGCCCCGGGGCGGAGCTGGCGGCGGCGGAGAGGACAGAAGAGGAGTGGAGGCGGCGGAGAGGAGGCGGCACGGCCGCAGCAGAGAGCCGGGGCTGGCGGGAGCAGCGATGCTCGGGCGGCGGAGCGGCGGGATGCGGCGGGGCCGGGGCGCGGCGCTGGCGGCGCTGGCCGCGGTGCTGCTCGGTGCGCGGGGGTGGCAGTGGAGGTGGCGGTGGCCGGGGCTGGGTCTGGATCTGCCTGGGATCAGCATTGGGCTCGGGATTCCTCTCTGGCACTCCTGCTCCTCCTCTCCCTTTTTGCACCCACTGCCCTCATCCTTTCTCTCCTTAATGAATCCATTCCTTCCGAACTTGCCGCTTTTATTACTCCAGTTCTTGAGCCATTCCTTCATTCGTTCATTCCTTCATCCACCCGCCCATTCATTGCAGTCAATCCCTTTTCCTCATTCCAATCTCCCCTTCTGCAGTCTGACTCTTCTCCTAAATATCCCACATACAATGTCCAAGCAACCACTCTCGCTTAAATTGTCTCTCCATACTTTACTCTCAGAAAAGAGCTCACTTAGCTCAGATCTGTCCTCCTCTGCTCGATCCCATATCCGCGTGCACGGCATTTGCTGCTGATGAAAAGTGATTCTTCTTTTCTCCTGGGCAGTGGCTGTGGCCAGAGCCCAGGTCCAGCAGGAACCACGGCTGGAGACCACCGAGGGCACCGGCATCAACATCAGCTGCTCACATCCCAAAATCCAGAGCAACGATTACATCCAGTGGTACCGTCATCTCCCGGGCCGAGGACCCGAACTCCTCGCTCTCACTGTGAAAGAGTCCAAAGAGCTGCCGGACATTGCGGGCGGTCTGTGGGTGTCGGCAGATCGCCGGAGCAGCGCGCTGTGGCTCCGGCGGCCCCGGCGCGGGGACGCGGCCGTGTATTACTGCGCGCTGGGGGACACGGGCAGAGGAGCCGGGGCTGCGGCCGGGCACGAACCGCCGCGGGCGGGGCGGGGGGGGGCGGGGGCCACAGCGCCGCCCGCGGCCAGCAGGGGGCGCTGCCGCTCGGCCGCCGGGCCTCAGGCGGCTCCGCAGCTCCTTCCTGCGCAGCGAGCCCGCGCACACCGCGCCCGACACAGCCCTGCACGGCCGCCGGACACACGGCTCGCACAGCCTGCCCCCTGCGCTTACACACTCGGCACGCACTGCCCGGCCTCCCCTCCGCCCCTCTGCCTCCTCTGCCTGGCAGGAAACTGCTGCGGGCTGCGGCTCTGCCATGGCCTTTGGCCCTCTGGGCGCGTGCATTGCTCTTCTCAGCCTGCTTTGCAAAGCAGAGCTGCTCCTTCAGGCCAGCATCTGTGCTGGGAGCTGACAAAGCAGCTGCGCTGGCAGGCACACATGGTCTCATAAATGGAGTGCCGTCACCTCAGTAGGTCACAGCGGGAGAGATGTTTGCAGGGAGTCTTGCTGAGGTGACAGGGAAATCTCCATCTCTGTCCCTGGGGAAAAGTCTCTGCCTCGTACTGGAACGTGGATGAGAAGCCACTTTCCCATCTAGATGTGTAAGGAAGGTGTACTTTGAATCCCACCTGAGGCTGGAATTCGCTTCTCTACATTTTGTTCTCATCCTCGGCTTTCCCCAAACACCCTTGGATGAGCATTCAGCACCTTACTGAAGCAGTAGAATATCTGTGAGGGAAAACAAGGAATGTGTTGGATTAGAGGAGCATTTCACATCATCGGAGGGCTCTGTCACACCCACCTTCCACCTGAAACGGATTGGTCCCTTTTCCTTCACGTTTGTCACTTCTCAGGCAGCCTGCAAAGCAGATGCCAGGATTTAGCGATGCTGCAAGCGTTGGAGGGAGACACCTGAAAGACCGAGCTGCACATGAGGTTTCCCTGCAGAGACTTGTTCTAGAAACCCCATTTGCTTTGGGGACAGGAGCCGTTCAGCATGTTCAGGAACTGCCTCACTTGAGCAAGTTCAGCAGAGGCCACTGTCAGGGCATGTGCAAGGCCAGGGTGTCTGGTTCTCTAAGGCTCACATCACGTCCATTTCCCTTGCCAAGGGAAGAACAAGGAAAAGGGAAAGTGACAAACAAAGCACACAATGACACCAATGTGGCAGTAGGTGATAAGGGAGAGAAGGAGGGAGCTCATCAGGTTCTAATTGATGGGTCATTAGAAAACTGCTGTGAAGTGGCTCAGGCTGAGCTTTGTCAGTGACAAGAAGTGACAATAGGAATGTTGGGCTTTTCACGGGATACCCTTCCTTCTCGAACCAGGGTAGAAGAGCAGAGGAGTCTGCTGTTGTGCTAAGTTCTTTATTTCATAGTCTCATAGCTTTCTTGAAGGCAGAGTTCAAGGGGGTTACATGATAAAGCCAAGCAGCAACAGCACACAGCAGGCAGAAAACAGCTTCTTCTTCTAGTTCTAGTTTCTCTATAAATTTTTTCTTACAGAAGTGTGGATTATATTTGTTAACTGACCAATACGACTAACACATTAGTCTAGTTTTTCTTTTCTTAACCTATCCCGGTCTCATTCTAGCAGTTGTGAAACTTACACAAGTGTTACATAGGTATTACACAGATTTGCATTTACAGTTTCTATCAGCTCTTATTGTTTATGTGAACACTCTATCTAAAAAATATGAAGCACATAGTTCTATCTATATTTTGTCTAAAGTAAAGAAATTCTGTGAATTTCTACAACACTGCTGTAGTAAAAACTAAGTTTAAGGTCTCTGCTGCAGCTTTTCAATGTTTAAGGCACTTAGCATATATTTCTACTAAAAGTTAAAGATCTATATTTCTATTTCACTTTGGTGTGACTTCATGTATCTCAGCTTATCCAAAGGTTTTAATTCAGCCCCTGAAATCTGACTTCCCTCTCGGCCTGAGTCCAGAGAAGCTTTCACTGCTACAGAGGAACATGACAACAATGGAGGTTTGAGCGGGTCTTGTGGGATGAGGGAGCTGTCAGCAAGGAAAGCTTGTGAGGTTGTGGAGCCATGATGAGAGAGGACACACAAGGCCCAGGAAAGGACAGACTGCAGTGATGTGGCCCTGGTATCTCTTCTCAGCACAAGTGCAGAATCCTCATCTCCCTGGTATGTGTCTTATTGTCTTATCTCTGTTCTGAAGCTTAAGAAGGCACAAGCATCAAAGGAGCCCGTAAGAGGGTAAGCTTGATCCTGCTCTTTCAGCTGGAAAATCTGTGACAGCCTCAGGACCCTCCACTTCTCTAGAAACCCCTTCTAAACCATGGGGAGGTGCAACAGTTGCATGAGAATGTTCCTCATATGACCATTATCATTACCTGTATTATTTATTATTCACGTCATTCTAGACGGGGTTTTGTGGCATACCCGTTTTAGATGAAACCAAAATGACCAGTATGGGATCACTCTGGAGTTGACTCGGAAAAGGGGGTGGGAGGAAGGGAGCTGGGACAGAGGCATTTGTACCAGGCATGATGAAGAAGGGCAGGGGAGAAGCAATAGAGACAGAGGAGTCTTCTGTTCCCAGAGGAAATAGCAATGACCCCACAGAGCTGAGGACACCACGGGAAGATGAGAAAGCTCACTGGGGAAGAAGCCCTTGACCTCCCAGATGCCCGGCACTGGGTGTGCAGCAGAGCTGGTGATTCCAGCTGGGGAGGTGAGGACTCCACTGCGAGCTGAGCGGGAACAGCCCCTTCCCATGACTGAGGCCCCAGAGGCACGGAATGGTCAGAATGCCGGTGGCTGAGGGAGGCACGGGGGCAGCTGCTGGAGGAGGGAGACACGCAGAAGGAGCATTTCAGGCACTGGAAGGACAGGTCATTTCTCTGCCCTGCCTCCGCTCCTTCCTTTGCTGCCCCCAGAGAGTGGTTTCCGGCAGCTCTGTTATCTCGGGGCTGGCAGGTGGTTTCTGCCTCTCCCTCACTCAGCAAACACGCAGCTTGGTCTCGGCATGCACCTCGCCTATCTCATCCTCACGGTCTTCCTGGGCCAGCTCCTGGGTAAGTCCTGGCTTTTCCCTAAGGCATCATTCTCCTTCCTGCCAGGAAAACCTCAACAGCCTTCCCAGGATCGTGTGGGGAAATATCAGTGAATAGAGGGAAAAGGCTGCGAAATCTCTGCTTCTATTTGTGGTTTTGCAAGTGTTTTCTCAAGAAGCTCTTAGATTTGGGAGTTTTCTCAAGAAGTTCTTAGAAAAGGGAAGGGAGAGAAGAGAAACCTCAGAGTCCTTCACTGTCTTTTCTCTTTCCTTCAATCCACCTCCTCTGCCTCTCTTCTGATCCTCCTGCAGTCACCACAGGAAATCTCAGCTGTCTCTGCAGTTGTGTATTGCTCTTGTTTTAATGCAAATTCTGAGATTCTGTCAAACCTGCCCCAGGTACCTCAGAGTTCCCATTTCATTACAATAACAGGGTGTCCCATTCTGCCTCCAGGCTGAGCCAGCTCTGCCGTGGCTTCCAGTGTTCTCTGGGCTGCCACCACAACCAGGGCTCCCTCTTTCCAAGCTCAGCATTGTGTGTACTCAGGGATCTAGGAGCCCTCAGAGGTGACAGGAATGGCGAAGCAGGATGAATCCTTTTGCTGCACTTCGATGGGCTCCTCAGGCTGCTGGAGGGGTGCTGCTTCCAGCACACAAAGTTCAGGCAGGACAGGCTGTTCCCTGATCCTCTGAGCAGTAGGAGCAGGAGACAGACACAACACAGCTCTCCTTTGGGTCATGCAGTGCAAAGAGCTCCCAACTCCTGCCCAAAATCTCTCAGGACTCTTCTACAAGGCAGAAAGCTTTCTTCAACCAGGGTTTTGCACCCCATTTTGTTTTGCTACACACAGTCCTTCCCTGTGGAGCTGCTGACACTGATTTTCTTCCAGGCACCACGGGGCAGATCACGGTCACCCAGGAAGATGGACAAGTCATAGTGGAGCAGAGACATCCCTTCCAGACCACCTGCACATACCAGACCAATTATTTTAATGCGTTGCTCTGGTACCAGGTGCAGAAAGGCCAAGCCCCACAGCTGGTCTCCTATCACGCAGGGCCTGGCGCCAAGCACAGCGGCCGTATCACCACGCACCTGAACACCACGGGGAAATACAGTGTCCTGCAGGTGGAGGAAGTGGAGGTCTCTGACAGTGCCTTGTACCTCTGTGCTGTGCAAGACACCCTGGTGCAGGGAACTTCCTCGGCTGTGCAACAACCCAGGCGAGGGAGGGAGAGAGGGGATGTGTCTGTGAGAGGGTGAGCTTGGGGAAGGGACCCTGAGATCGCCCCGATGCTCACCAGACGGGACCTCCCCACGTCTGTACAATGGTCTGATGGTTTTCACCCCATCCATGCTAGCACTTCCCTCGGGAAAATATTCTGGACTATTTTGGCTCATTTCCACCCTGTGCAGTCTCTAAGTAAAGAAAAAGTGCCCTTGTGCTTGTCTGGGACCTTGTCCTTCCACACTCCAGCCCTGCTGCTTTTGGCCCCACACGTCCTCAGCAGAGCCCAGGGCTGGTTCTGTGTCCCTGCCTCGTGTGCTCTTGGAGCAGCCCCGTTTGCATGGACACACGTGAAGCACAGATTTGTGTGGGGCTCCACACTGCTGTGCACGAAGCCGTGTCTGTGCATGTGTGTCCCTCACCGCGAGGGAATTTCCTGACTGGGCCAGGGATACCGAGCACTGCTCCGGCCCTGAGCAGCACAGAGAGCAGCTTGCCAGGGTCAGAAGGAGCCTGAGTGCAGCTGAGTGGGGACGGCAGCTGCCCGCTACAGATGTCTCAAGGGAAGAGGCACTGAACTGCAGCCCCTGTCTCCTGAGCCCTCCCTCTCCTGCCCCTCCAAAGCTCACGCTCCGCTGATGCTGATTTCAGGCTCCACAAGGACGGTTTCACTCCAGCTCGGAGGATCAGTTGAACTCGGGACAAACAGCACGGGCGGGGCTTCAGCACGGCTGGCAGCCCCCGTGCCCTCGGCCCCAGGCGGGACACAGCCGCTCTCAGCAGCGCTGCAGAGGGCAAAAGGAGGAGCCGTGCCTTGGGGGCACGGCGAGAGGCTCGGCAATCCTGCCGCCCGTGGGCTGCCAGTGGCGGAGCGGATCTGCTTCCGATGCAGTGTCGGTGCTGTGCGGGATGGGACGCAGCTGTCTCTTGTCCCTGGCAATGGCAAACGTCCTTGCGTCGCTCATTGTGGTGTTGCTGTGAGAGGCGGGGTCTGCGCCCGGCCGGGGCGGAGCTGGAGGGATCGGAGAGGAGAGGAGAGGAGAGGAGAGGACAGGACAGGACAGGACAGGACAGGGATGCTCGGGCGGCGGAGCAGCGGGATGCGGCGGTGTCGGAGCGCGGGGCTGGCAGCGCTGGCCTCGGTGCTGCTCGGTGTGTGTGGATGGTGGTGTCGGGGCGTCCGGGTCGGCGGGCTGTGTGAGGCCGTCCCCAGCCCAAAAGTCATCTCTTACCCTCCTGCTCCTTTTCGTTTCTTCTTTACCCTCTGTCTCCTCCTCTGCTGTCATACTTTCTTCCCTCTGTGAAGTAATTGCTTCCCAGTTTGCCTTTTTTACTCCATTTCTTTATCCATCCATCCGTCCATCCATCCATCCATCCTTCCATGTATACCTCTCAGCCAGTCTGCTTTTGTCATTTTGTTCTGATTTTCCTTCAAAACATCCCTCATACGTTCTCGTCCTCTCCCAAACACTCTCCGAGAAATAATCTCTCCATCCTTTATTCTCAAAACATACCCCACTTAGCTCTGATCTGTCCTCCTCTCCCATCTCCCCCTGAACCACATTTTCTGTTCAAGAAAAGTGATTCTTCTTTTCTCCTTGGCAGTGGCTGTGGCCAGAGCCCAGGTCCAGCAGGAGTCACGGCTGGAGACCACCGAGAACACCGGCATCAACATCAGCTGCTCACATCCCAAAATCCAGACCAGCGAGTATATCTACTGGTACCGTCATCTCCCGGGCCGAGGACCCGAATTCCTAGCACACATTGTGAAAGAGTCCAAAGAGCTGCCGGACATTGCGGGCGGTCTGTGGGTGTCGGCAGATCGCCGGAGCAGCGCGCTGTGGCTCCGGCGGCCCCGGCGCGGGGACGCGGCCGTGTATTACTGCGCGCTGGGGGACACGGGCAGAGGAGCCGGGGCTGCGGCCGGGCACGACCCGCCGCGGGCGGGGCCGGGCGGGGCCGGGGCCACAGCGCCGCCCGCGGCCAGCAGGGGGCGCTGCCGCTCGGCCGCCGGGGCCGCCTCGCCCCGCTCGTGCCGGGCTGCCGGGGCGCTTCCGACACCGGCACCGGCACCGGCACCGACAGAGACACCGACAGAGACACCGACACCGGCACTGACACCGACAGAGACAGCGACACCGGCACCGGCATTGACACCGACAGAGACACGGACACCGGCATTGACACCGACAGAGACACCGGCACCGACACCGGCATTGACACCGACAGAGACACCGGCATTGACACCGACAGAGATACCGACATTGGCACCGACAGAGACACCGACACCGGCACCGACACCGACAGAGACACCGACATTGACACCGACAGAGACACCGACAGAGACACCGACACCGGCACTGACACCGACAGAGACAGCGACACCGACACCGACACCGACACCGACACCGACACCGGCACCGGCACCGACACCGACAGAGACAGCGACACCGACAGAGACACCGACAGAGAAACCAACAGAGACACCGACAGAGACACCGACACCGGCATTGACACCAACAGAGACACCGGCACCGGCACCGACAGAGACACCGACACCGGCACTGACAGCGACAGAGACACCGACACCGGCACCGGCACCGACACCGACAGAGGCACCGACACCGGCACTGACACCGACAGAGACACCGACAGAGACACCGGCAACGGCATTGACACCGACGGAGACACCGATACGGGCACCGACAGAGATACCGACAGAGACACCGGCACCGACAGAGACACCGACAGAGACACCGACTCCGGCACTGACACCGACAGAGACACCGGCACCGGCATTGACACCGACAGAGACACCGACAGATGCACCGGCATTGACACCGACAGAGACACCGATACCGGCATTGACACCGACAGAGAAACCAACAGAGACACCGACAGAGACACCGACACCGGCACCGGCACCAACAGAGACACCGGCACCGGCATTGACACCGACAGAGACACCGACAGAGACACCGGCATTGACACCGACAGAGAAACCAACAGAGACACCGACAGAGACACCGACACCGGCATTGACACCAACAGAGACACCGGCACCGGCATTGACACCGACAGAGACACCGACAGAGACACCGGCATTGACACTGACAGCGACACCGACACCGACACTGACACCGACAGAGACACCGACACTGGCACCGGCATTGACACCGACAGAGACACCGACACCGGCATTGACATCAACAGAGACACGGGTATCGGTATTGACATCGATAGAGACACCAACACCAGCACCGACACCAACACCGGCAGCTCCAACTTGGAGTCACCGTCCTTGCTCTGCCCCTCTTCTCAGCACTGGCTTAATGAGCTCTTCCCCCAGCTCCCTAGCGTGAATCCCATCCAACCCCAAAGACTTGTGAGCGTCTAAGTGGCTTAGCAGATCTTTATCTTCCTCCTTCTTGATTACAGACGTCCCATTCTGCTCGCCTTCCCTGTCTCCCAGCTCAGGAGGCCAGTTGTCCTGAGGATAATCAATCCTACTCTTAAAGAGTGAGGCAAAGAAGGTGGTAAGCACCTCAGGTGTGTTTCCTCATCTTTGGTGAATATATTCCCCACGGCATCCAGTGAAGAAATGTGATTTTCCTCGACCTTCCTTAATGTGTTTGTAAAAACACTTTTTATTACCTTTAACAGAATTGGCCAGATTAAGTTCTAATTGAGCTTTCACTTGTCTACTTTTCTTTCTGCGTGACCTAATAACATCCTTCAACTGTTCCTGAGCTGCCTGCCCTTTTCCCAAAGGTGATACACTTTCTTTTTATTCACTGAGTTCCTCGGAAAGCCCCTGCTCAGCCACGCAGGTCTTCTTCTCCACCAGCTCATCTTTCGGCACATAGCGCCGCGCTGCTCCTGTGCCTTCAAGATTTCTATTTTAAAATATAACCAGTCTTCCGGGGCCCCTTTGTTTTAAAGGGCTGCTTCCCAAGGGACTTTGCAAATCAGTGTCCTGAATAGGCCAAAGTCCACCCTCCAGAAATCCAGGGTAGAGATTTTGTCGATTCCCCGTCCTTTACATAATACTGAAAATTCCATCATTTCATGGTTGCTGTGCCCAAGACGGCTTCCACATCTCCCACCAGCACTCCTCTGTTTGTAAACAGCAGGTCTTCTGGGGCCCCAGCCTTGGTAGGCTCCCTTCACCTTTGACAGCTTGGAAAGTGTCTACAGGGGGGGAATGATTGCACAGAGGCCAGGCCTGAATGCAGCAGAAAGATTTAATGAGTCACAAAGACAGAAGGAAAGTCCCCACAAGCGGAGAACAGCAGTGCTGGTAGCCCAGGGGCATCTGAGAGTGTGTCCTCCTTGGTAGTGGAGAAGTTCCTGTACGGTGCCTGTCTACCTGTCCCAGACAGGGAGACGAGGCAGATGGTCCCCACCAGGCTGCCCTTGGTGGGACCTTGCTCCCAAGGGGAGACCAAAGAAAAGGGAAAGGCAAAGCCTTCCAGCTGTCCTGGTACCAACATTGAAAAATGTCCATCCTTTCCCCAGTACCATGTTCTGATTTCCTCAAGGTGTCTCCATGGGGCTTTCCCAGCATCTTCTTCAGGGGAGGGACCTTCTGCCATAGTAGCACCTGGAAATGCCAGACGGGTCACAGCCCCCGGAGCTGATGGGCGCTCTGCCAGAGCTGAGGATGCTGCCAACAGCAGCAGAGGTGGAGGATCCCACGGCGGTGGGAAGGAGCTGAGGATGGGACCAGGCAGGGTCACAACCACAGGCGAGGGCTGGATGGCCACGGTGGAGTCCTGGCACTGCCGGACACAGGGCTCATTGCAGCTGTTTGCCGGTGGCGTGGGGCCACAGGGCTGGCAGGGCCAGCACGGGGTGTAGCAGGACACGTCTCAAAGTCAGAGGTGCACCTGGGAGAGGGAGCAGACAGGAAACAGAGCGCAAGGGTGAATGAGAGCAACCAAGGCCACTCCTGAGCTGGGAGCTGGAGCCTTCACAAGGAGCCACTTTCTTCCTTGCCCTGCAAAGAGCAGCCTGGGCCATGGCGTGTCTCTCCTAATTTCTTAAGCAGGAGCCCCTGCAACCACATTTCAGCCTCTCTCTAATACACAGTGTCCACCCATATCTTTGCCATGACAGCGGGCTCAGAAGAAAACAACATCAGCTGAGATGTTTGTCAAGTGGATCATTCTGGAAGAGAAAGAGAAAGGGAAGGGGCTTCCGACTCAGCTGGTTGCCAGATTCAGAAGGAGCCTGGGTGCAGTTGAACAAGGATGTAGCAGCCTGCAGGAGATTTGTCCAGGGAAGAGGCACTGAAATGCAGTCCCTGCTTCCTGAGACCTCCTTTTCCAGCTGCTCTAAACATCACGCTCTGCTTCTGCCAATTGCAGGCCCCAACAAAGGTTTCACCCAAGTTTGGATTCTTAGCTTAATTCTGTTTGGAAGGTTGAGAGTGCCTCAGCATGGCTGCGAGTGCTCACACACACACACAGACATGTGTCTCCAGGCCAGTGCACAGCTGCTTCTCCCCTGTGCTGCATCAGGTTGGATTCGTGGCCAGGGAGAAAGACTGAGGGTTCCTTTCCACCTCCTGTACCCACGTGAGTGGATTTCTTTTCAATGCACTGTTGGTGGCATTAGGGTTGGGACACAGCCCCTCTCTTGTCTAACCTCATGCCAAGTGTACCTGTGCAGCCCGGTGAGCAGGTGCTGAGTGAAGCAGAGGCTGAGATTTTGTCGCAAACACAGACTGAAGGAAGGGATCACAAAGCCTAATGTCTCTGTGCTGTGAGAGGAAGGACATACCCTGTGGCTTGCACAGGGAAAACCAGCATCCTGGAGACTGTTTTGGACTTCACCCCGCAAGGACCTTTAACTTCCACCTTGGAATCTCAGCCTGAGAGCCCCGTAACTGTCTGGATTCCAGAGCACGTCCTTGTGCCCCGCAGGCGTGTCCACAGCAGACCCTCTTCTGTCAAGGGCTGTGCAGAGCGTGCAAAGTTCCTGAGCCCGTCTCCCTGCCTGGCTGCCTGTCACACTGGGCTTATGTTGAGCTTTAAGACAGAGCAGTTAAGGACTTTCACTCTTCCATGGACTGACCTTGGGGAGGTAATTGCCAGGAAGCTCTGCTGGGAGACATCGGCCAGGCCACATTCCCCCCCATGGAGATGCATTTGGAATGAGGGACGAGTGGAACCAAGAGCAAACCCCATTCATTTGTCCCCAGATCACATCTCCGTGGAGATGGGAGGGCAGGCAAGGTGTGCACCTAGAGATGACTGAGACCCCTTAACACTCTTTTCCCACACAGGTCCCTCAGGCTGAGAGCTGTCTGTCCTGGAAGCAGATCCACACAACAGGATCTGGTGTTTTAGGAGCCATCCAGCACAACATGAGACAGCAGCACCCTTGCAGCAAGGAAGGGCAACTGCATCCTTAGCTGTGCTAGTCACGGTGCTGTGAGCAGGTCTAGGGAGGTGACCCTGCCCCTCTGGCCCGTTTGAGCCCACACCTGGAGTATTTCAACCGTGCTGGAGCTCTCCAGTCCAAAAAATGTATCAACAGAAATGTGTGCAACAAAGGCCACCAAGTGTATTTGGGCACTGTCAATCTAGGCATGTGAGGACAGACTGAGCAAATCGAGCTACTCATTTTGGAGAGGAGAAACCCTTCTAGTCCTCTCCTGGCTTTCCTGCATCTTATCCTTTCCATGGAAGCACAGATGTTTCTGAATCCATGTCTGTCCACAGACCACACTGCCTTGTCATCGCTGACCTTCCACCTGTGTTACCCCTGCTCTCCATGAATGCAGACTGCATCTGCATGACTCCAGAGCAGGTGGGAGATGCCGTGCCATGTCTGTGCCTCCTCTGGGGAAGGTTCTTCTCTATAAACTGCCTCACGGGAGGTTCGTGCCAAAGGCCCTGGCAAAATCCCAACCGAGCTGTGCCCCCAGAGGAAGTGCTAAGCCCAGCGGGGCGCTCTGCCTCTCGTGCCCCTTGTCCATTCTTACAAATCCGTGCCCTGAAGGCCAATTCAGGAGTCGCCAGGTGACGGCAAAGGGAGAATGCGAGGGAACGGATCATGGGAGTGAAAGGAACACATGGACTGTCAGTCTTGAGCTCCACGATACCAGCCCGATCCCCTGGCACCCACCCCGGCCCCGCCGCCTCCGAAGTGCAGAGTCCGGACCGCCGCCCCATTCCCGCCGCGTTCGCCTCGCCTCCGTTCCGTGCCAGGACTCGGTGAGAGCCCGAGCGGCGCCGGTGCAGGGCTCAGCCCCGGGGCGGAGCTGGCGGCGGCGGAGAGGACAGAAGGGGAGTGGAGGCGGCGGAGAGGAGGCGGCACGGCCGCAGCAGAGAGCCGGGGCTGGCGGGAGCAGCGATGCTCGGGCGGCGGAGCGGCGGGATGCGGCGGGGCCGGGGCGCGGCGCTGGCGGCGCTGGCCGCGGTGCTGCTCGGTGCGCGGGGGTGGCAGTGGAGGTGGCGGTGGCCGGGGCTGGGTCTGCATCTGCCTGGGATCAGCATTGGGCTCGGGATTCCTCTCTGGCACTCCTGCTCCTCCTCTCCCTTTTTGCACCCACTGCCCTCATCCTTTCTCTCCTTAATGAATCCATTCCTTCCGAACTTGCCGCTTTTATTACTCCAGTTCTTGAGCCATTCCTTCATTCGTTCATTCCTTCATCCACCCGCCCATTCATTGCAGTCAATCCCTTTTCCTCATTCCAATCTCCCCTTCTGCAGTCTGACTCTTCTCCTAAATATCTCACATACAATGTCCAAGCAACCACTCTCGCTTAAATTGTCTCTCCATACTTTACTCTCAGAAAAGAGCTCACTTAGCTCAGATCTGTCCTCCTCTGCTCGATCCCATATCCGCGTGCACGGCATTTGCTGCTGATGAAAAGTGATTCTTCTTTTCTCCTTGGCAGTGGCTTTGGCCAAAGCCCAGGTCCAGCAGGAGTCACGGCTGGAGACCACCGAGGGCACCGGCATCAACATCAGCTGCTCACATCCCAAAATCCAGACCAGCGAGTATATCTACTGGTACTGTCATCTCCCGGGCCGAGGACCCGAATTCCTAGCACTCATTGTGAAAGAGTCCAAAGAGCTGCCGGACATTGCGGGCGGTCTGTGGGTGTCGGCAGATCGCCGGAGCAGCGCGCTGTGGCTCCGGCGGCCCCGGCGCGGGGACGCGGCCGTGTATTACTGCGCGCTGGGGGACACGGGCAGAGGAGCCGGGGCTGCGGCCGGGCACGAACCGCCGCGGGCGGGGCCGGGCGGGGCCGGGGCCACAGCGCCGCCCGCGGCCAGCAGGGGGCGCTGCCGCTCGGCCGCCGGGGCCGCCTCGCCCCGCTCGTGCCGGGCTGCCGGGGCGCTTCCGACACCGGCACCGGCACCGGCACCGACACCGACAGAGACACCGACATTGACACCGACAGAGACACCGACAGAGACACCGACACCGGCACTGACACCGACCGAGACACCGGCACCGGCACCGGCACCGACACCGACATCGGCATTGACACCGACAGAGACACGGACACCGGCATTGACACCGACAGAGACACCGACAGAGACACCGGCATTGACACCGACAGAGACACCGACAGAGACACCGGCATTGACAGAGACACCGACAGAGACACCGGAACCGGCGCCGGCACTGACAGAGACACCGGCACCGACAGAGACACCGACTGAGACACCGGAACCGGCGCCGACACCGGCATTGACACCGACAGAGACACCGGCACCGGCATTGACACCGACAGAGACACCGACACCGACACCGACAGAGACACCGACACCGACAGCGACAGAGACACCGGCACCGGCATTGACATCGACAGAGACACCGACAGAGACATCGACACCGACATTGACACCGACAGAGACACCGACACCGGCACCAGCATTGACACCAGCACCGGTACCGACACCGGCATTGACACTGGCACCGGCATTGACACTGACACCAGCACTGTCACCGGCACCAACAGAGACACCAACACTGACACAGACACTGGCACTGAAACCGACACCGACATTGATACTGGCATTGACGCTGGCACCGACACCAACACCGGCACCGACAGCAGCACTGACACTGATAGTGGCAGTGACACCGACACCAGCAGCGGAACCAACACCGACACCAGAACCGGCATTGACACTGATACCGGCACCAGCACCAGAACCGGCACCAACATCAACAGGAGTTCAAGCTCCCCACCCATAAAAGAAGGGAATGTAGTGGTCATGGGCATCTTCAAGTGCTCCTCACAGTGGCTCAGTGTTGAGACCATGAACTTATTTTACAGAACTCAGAATCGCTGGAGTTGACCCCAGGAGACAGGATAAAAGCTGGACTGAACATGCTAACACCCAGCCTCAAAGGCTGTGAGGTTCCTGCTTGATGAGTGGTTGGGCATCAAGTTTGCTAAATTGCCCTAAGGGGCTGGAGGTCTGAGGTGTGTGGGAAGAGGCTGTGCCCCTCAGCAGGTCCCCAAGGAACTCTGTGTGGCTCCAGTAGCTGTCTGAACTGTCCAAAGCCCATGATCAGAGACTTCCAAGTAAGAGAGTGAAGGATCGGTTCTGTTCCCCTTCCCTGGCTGGGCTTGGTAACTCTGGCTTTGGGGTTCCTTCAGCACAAAAATACAAAAGACAAGAAAGAGGTGGAAGAGAGAGTAAGACAGGGAAGTCAAATACTGGCCATGGTTTCAGAGAACCCCACCTGCCCTCCTTTGGAAGGGCAGCACTGGATGCTCAGCACCTCTGAATTCAATGGCCGGGAGCTCTGTCCTCAGTCCAGCATCAGCTTCTGGATTCCTGGGGGTCCTTGTGAGGGCTGCACCAGTGGCTTTAGCATGGAGGACACCTTCTGCCACCATAGTGGTTGGTGATGCAGGAGATGTCAAAGCCCCCAGAGCTGATGGGCACTCCGCCAGAGCTGAGGATGCTGCCAACGGCAGCGGAGGTGGAGGATCCCACCACGGTGTTCTGTGGGAAGGAGCTGAGGATGGGCCCGGGCAGGGTCACCACCACTGGGGAGGGCTGGATGGCCACGGTGGAGCTCTGGCACTGCCTGACACAGCACTCATTGCAGCTGTTGGCCAGCGGGCAGGGGCCACAGGGCTGGCAAGGATGGCAGGGCTGGCACTTCTCTGTGCAGGACATGTCTTAAGGCATGAGGGGCAGCTGAAGAGAGGGCAGGGAGGAAGAAAAGCATGGGGCCAGGAGGTGGAGGCTCTGCAGAGATGTATGAGGGCTTATTGGCCTCATCCTGCCAGGGCTCAAAGAAAGCCACCAGCTACTATGCAGCCACTGCCCAGCCCCAAGTCCAGATGCCACCTGATCACAGTCCCAGCCTCCCTCCATGTCTAACCTTCTGCGCTTCCCATGACAAGAAGCCCCATGAGCTGTCATAGGAAAAAGCCAGTCTCAGCTGAGACAGCTTTGAGTTGAGACCTCCTTTTAGAGAAAGCAGAGGAGAAAGGGTTTCAGGCTCACCTGAATCCCAAGGAGAATGAAGCAAGAGAAGGGAATGAGAGAGCAAAGAACTGGGCTGGTTTTTAGCATGGACTTTTACTGTCCCAGGCTGACAGAGGCATCCCTTGTAGAGGTGATCTTTTTCTGACAAACTCATCTTGAATGCAAAACATCCCAGCTGAATCCATGGGCTGGGATTTGGCTTCCTGCATGAAGACTTTTTTTCATGTGATAGGATGAGAGGCCCAAGCATTTCTGGGTCAAACACATCAGTGTGGGCAGAGGACTCAGATCACACACTGGAAGAGTCCAGAAAAGGCAAATTATGTCAGTCTTGGTCACTCCTTTGGGATCTTGTTGGCAAGAAGTGGCCGGTTCCTGGGTTTGACCATATCCCACCTAACATTTTATCAGTAAAATTCTGCTGGCCTGTTTTGTGTTTTCCTCTTCTGCATCAGGGAGGTGGCATGGCAGAAGAAGGGGTGCAGGGTCCCTCCCTGATCATATGTCATAATAAAGAGGTTGTATTAGTAAAATTAGTAATATTAAATTTAGTAATACAGACTAAAACCAGGAGATAGCTAGGAATTAAACCTTGCTTCCTTTCAGATGCTAGGAATCCTGCATTCATACAGCATTATACAGACCCTGGTGGATTTTCCAAAGACAACCAACCAGAAAGACCCCAACCAGAAAGAGCTTCTGCTTCCCTCCCACACCATGGTGCCTTTTATTTGGTGTAACAAAAAAACCCCAAACAAACAAATAAAAAATCATACATTTTCTCCTTACATGCTGAAAGGTTTTCTGCCATGACACCCACCCACAGGCTGGCACAGGGCACTGTAGGGGCTTCCCAAATATTCAGTGCAAGGCCTAAGAGAGCAGACGTGTCTTGCCCATGATCACTGACTCCTCGAATACAAAGTTTTCTTTAAAGCTCCCAATTTGCTTCCCCTCTGTGCAGTCTTCAAACAACACAGTTAGCCCATTTGGGGCCTTGCCCTTGTCCAGAATGTTCCAGAATCCCTGATGGGGTTACCCCAGGGCATCCCCAGCTGAGTGCACAGTTTGCCATGTTTCTGCATGTGTTCTCTTGCCTGGACTTCTTTGCATGCTAGATTTCTGCAAGTGGTTTTGGGTGCAGATTTTTGCATGAGTGACATGAGTCAGGGCACACGAGCATGTGTGTGTTTGTGTGTGTCCCTCCTGACACGGGAACATGCTGCTCACAGCAGGGACTCCATCTATTCCTCTGCCCACAGGTTCCACAAAGCAGCCAGGCCCAGAAGGAGACTCAGTGCAGCTGAGCAGCAACAGATCAAACCTGGCAGAGATCTGCCCACAGCAGACGCACTGAAATGAAACCTTGTGTATCTTCAGCTGTCTCTATCCTGCACCTGCAAAGATCAGTTTTCCTGCTCATTTCAGGCCCCAACAATGATGTCTTCATATCATTTTGGATTCTTAGCTTAATTCAATGTGAAAGTATTTGGAGTGCATCCCCACAGCTGGAAGGCACATCTCTGTTCCTCACCAGCACAAGACACAGCTGTTGTCCCACGTGCTAGAGAGTAAATAAGGATAGGGTTTGCCTTATGAGTTCCTTCTTTGAGGCAAGGGAGCATTACTGGCTCATTGTCAGCATGGTATCCAGCAGGACCTCCCCAGGCTCTTTTCTGCAAATCTGCTTAACAGCTGGGCAGTTCCCAGCACATACTGGTGCATGGGGTTGCTCCTCCCCAGGTGCAGGACATTGTCCTTGTGTCCAAAGGCAGAAACCTGAGTACCTTATTGCCCTCCCACAGGCATGGCACCAAACCAGCTCCTTCCCACTGAAGCTTTCAAAGTGCTCACATTGGCTGGGCAGTCTGTCACAAACATCTGCACCATCATCCCCTTGCACTGAAATCACTGGTCATATGGGTCATTGAGGAGCAGTGAGCCCGGGCACCTTCTAGGAATCGCTGGGTCCTCGAGGAACAGTGGCTGCTTTGGCCAGGGGATGTTCACCACCCGGGCAGATTTCAGCTGAGGCTCTTTGATTTACAGGGCCAACCCCACCTTGCAGCCTTGGCTGATAAAAAGTACACTGCTGCAGAATCAGATGCCCAGCAGTGAAGGTCTCTCTCTATTGTAGTCAAAGTATGCACCAAAAAGAGAAACAGCAGAGGGTCAGGTGTGGATACAAAAATGCTGCTAGCAAGGATTTTCTTGCTATTTTCTAAGCCCGTGAGAGACTTTTCTCTCTCACAGAAGAGGTAGCAGAGTTCTGTAAACAACCAAACACCTGCAACCTTGAAAAGTCTTGTTTATAGTACAGTAGAAAAATATTTTGGCAATGGATGTTTTAGGATTTTAGCCAATCACCCCCAAGGGGTGGCTGATCCTTTGTCCAATTAGACTATGAAGAAAAAAGTCTATAAAAGAGTTTGTAAAATAATTAAATCAATCAATCTTGCTGCACAATTCCTGCCTGCTGGATCTTCTCTCCTCCTCCCTACAGTCCACGGTGATATACCCTAGGGTTGCAGTAATACTCAGGATTTGCCAGGAGCCTGGAGAGGGAGAGTGCTGCTCAGGAGCTGCTCTTTGGCACTTCTCTGCTCACCAGGGTTTTGCCTCCTGTTCCTGTCCCCGTGCCCGTCCCCATCTCAGTCCCTCTCCTTTTCACTGTGCCAACAGTGGCTGGAAAGGCCCAAGTCCTGCCCTTATGCCTTGCGCAGGTAAAGAACTGCACTGGGGATGGGGCTGCAGATTCCCCCTCCCCACCATCCCCTCAGTTTGCTCTCCCCCAGCCAGCACTAAGCCAACCCATTGGAACCAGGACTTCATCACCCTATTCTAGAAACTTTTGTGTTCACCCATTAAGATAACTTTTCCCCACCAATCAACTTCCTCCCTTGTCTCCTGAGTCGTCAAGTGTGGAGAAACACTGAACAGCTGCTTCCAAAATACCATAGGGTAAACTAAGAGAAAAAACTGTTTGAAAAGAGCATGACACCTGTGTTTCCCAGACCCCTGAATGCTCTGAGGACGCTCTGAGGAGCTGTTGTGCTTTTAGAAGCCCGCCCACCATCAAGGAGCAGACAAAAGCAGACACACTCTGCAGCGAGGTAGAGACATTACCTCGTACAGTAAATGTTATGAACAGAGAAGGAAGCCAAGGGAAAAGTACAGGAAGCCACTGAGACTGTCCACTCTCTGCTGTGGAGACAAGCAAAGGCAAAAGGGCCTCATTCCAGCCCTCCCAGAGGCGTGACTATGTCACACATGCTCTGCACTCTCTGCAGGGTGCAGCCATTTCATTGTACTACCAAGAGTGTTCTGCTTTGTGCTGAGAGTCTCTCAAACGAAAAGAATTCTTGAGCTGGGAAAAATGATCTTCACAATGGCTGTGCCAGCATGTGTCCTGCTAATCCAGTCAGGTGGGTGTATTCATGTCCTTCCTATTGTCTCTCATGGTTTTTAATAAGTTACTTGGAGGTCTCTACTGACAAGATGATGTCAGGGAGAAATATAGAAGGGGGATGGATGTAGATATCTGAACTTTCCATTTCTTTGGAAAGACAGCAAAGATTGGGGAAGTCTTAAACAGAGAGCAAGTGAGAGAAGGAAGCAAACTTCTCTGCAGAAACCTTTGTGCCTGTGTTGCAGGTCTTGTTGGAGGTGACCCCCTGAAGCAATTCTTCTCTGAGGTGCTAGTCAAAGTTGGGCAGCGAGTGGTTCTGCCTTGCCAGTCCACCACTGAGGAGAGCGCCACCACTTTGAATTTCTTCTGGTACCGCCAGTTCTCGGGAAGAACTTTGACATTTCTCCTGCAAGGACTAAGAACTTCAGAGAATGACAGGTACCGCAGTGGCAAATTCTCTATGATGGTCTACAAAAATAAAACAGCCCCCTTAGAAATAGCAAGAGTCTCTCTTCAGGACACTGCAATTTATTACTGCGCTCTGAGGCACCACCTTAAGCTAAGCCAAATTTCCGTTCGTACAAAATCTGTGTCACCAACAGCGCAGGAGGGGTGAGGCTCTACATCCTCCAGCCTCAGCTGTGCTTTCATGCCTGAAATTATCCTCCCCTTCTTATATCAGCCTTTCCAACATCTCCCATCACAACTCCTCCCTATTTTTCTTGAAGTCCCCATCTAAGCAGAGGTATTCAGAGCAGTGACTTAGGCAGGACCATGGGACTCTTTGCAGATGAGCTGAAAGGTGACTTTTCTCACTTCCTCATGCAGAAACAATCAACACATCTGGACGTAACATCCAGTTACAGTGTCAATCCTTACCTGCACTTCCAGGGAGCTGACACTGCAGAATCCAGTGCTGCTGGGGCATCATGTCCAAAGCCTTGACCAGGCTGTGGGCAGAGCCAGGGGATGCATGTCTCTGCCTTGCTCCTGGCCAGCCCTAGCCCTTAACACAAGAACCCAATAGACCACAGATCCTCATCTTGCTCCTCTTTGCAGAGCAGCAAAAGAAGACAAAAGCAGCTTTTACCTTAATGCCTTCAGCACTGGGCAGGGTAACCTTCTCTGCGCTGCACATGGTTAAATGATGAGATCCTCCCACATCCCAGTCAGCACAAAGTCTGCTTCTTTGGAAGATACTAATGAAGAGAAAAACTAAGGATAGCCTAGTAAAACTACGAAATACCTATGCAACCAATAGCATTGCTGTCCATGAGGCAAGAGGTGCTGTATATTTAAAACAGTGACTTGAGATCATCAGGTAATGAAACTGATTGAAGACAAAGGTGAAGATGATGACCAAGATGGGAGTTTCCCCTGGGTTGGGCTCACTGTTTGGTAGAGTTGGAAACTCAAAGGTGAGTTGATCTGGGCATCCCAGAGCTCAAGTAGAACTCAGCTTGGCCTATTCTACAAGGAGAACTCCCAGAGCTGCATTGTTTCTGTTGCTCACAAGAGGTTTTCCCACCCGGAAACCTTAACTGCAGTACACTGGGGATCACTGTACTGCCGGGACCTGAAGAACACCTTCTTTTGTCCTGGCAAGAACAGGAAAACGCATCAAGGGTGCCCTGGAAATTTGTCTGGTTTCTCTTTATCAGCTCTCAGCTTTTGCCTGGAGAACCTGCACCGGTGCTTGGTTACCCTCACACTGTGAGGCTGAACTGTGGGTGCCATATGCCATAATTCCAAACAGCTCCTTTCCTTCTTCTTTCTCTGAGTCTTATTTCTAAAAATGATGTATTATTGAATGGAATAATTCTTTTCTAATTTGGCATCAGCTGTCCTGGCTGTTTCTCCTCTCAGCATCTTGTCCATCCCGAGCCTACTCACTGCTGGGGCAGTATGCAAATCAGAGAAGGCCTTGATGTTCTGTGAGCACAATTGAGCAACAGCTAAAACATCCCCCTGTCTGTGTCATCAGCACTGTTTGATCACAAATAGAAAACACAGCACTCTGCAAGCTACTGTGAAAAATAATTAACTTTATCCCACCGAAAATTAGTACAGCTTTTTGAACTGCCTCAGGTTCCATTTCTCCAGCCTGCCTAGGTCCCTCTGGGTGGCAGCACAACCCTGCCGTGTAGCAGCCTCTCTTACTACTCTTGTTTCATGAAAGAATTTGTTGGGGTTCGTCTTTATTTCCATCTTCCAGATCATGGCTAAAGATGCTAAAGAGGGCTGGACCCAACAGTGACCCCTGGGGTGCCTTGCTAGGAACTGACCTCCAACTAGGCCTCATGCCACTTATCACAGCTCTTGGGGATCATCTGTCTGTCGACTGTTCAGTCCAGATCACCATCTACTCATTCAGTTGAGACTTCATCAGCTTCTCTTAGGAGGACCTTATTTTGAAGGACAGTGTTGAAAGCTTTCCTGAAGTTAAGGAAAACAATACACACTTCTCTCCCCTCATCTACAAAGCCAATCATTTCAGGATAGAAGTTCATTATCAAGTCTGTCAAGCATGAGTTCCCCTTGGTGAATCCTGCAAACATTCTTGTTCTTCATGTGCCTGGAAATTATTTCCTGGATTAGTTGCTCTGTCAGCATCTCAGGGCTTGAGGGAAGTTCCTTGGGTTCTCTTTCTTGTCCTTCTTGAAGATAGCAGTGCTTTCCTCCAGCAGTCCTCAGGTACCTCCCCAAAACACCATGATCCTTCAAAGCTTATTGAGAGCCTCCTTTCTCCAGACTGTTCCCCTGATTTTAATTCCTGAAGACCCTCCCTGATGCATGACATTTTGCCCCAGGAGGTGCTGGATCTCTCTAAGGCTAGAAGATACTGCATGAATCTCTCAGAATAGAGACTATTCTATTAATACCCCAGGAAAGGTGATAGGAAGTTATGAAATCTTACATGAAATCTTCTCATGCTGGGAACCCCACACTGTCACAGCCTCAGGTGGGACTCTACTCAGGACATAGAAGACAGCACAGGTCCCCACTCTGATGATGTTTTATGATGTTGCAGTATTTAGACTTCTGGTAGAGTTTTCTTAGAAGCACTGAGGCGTTGACACTTTCGAAAGGGCTCAGAGGGCAAGAAACCGGGACAGCGACGGAGGAGCGCGGGTAGCCCCGGGACCGCAGCCTTCACCTCCCGGGGCGCCTCTGCTCCAGCTGCCTCCGCCCCTCGCCGATCCCCCGTTCTGCTGAGCCCCCCCTTGCCCTGCTCGGGGCCCGGGGCGGGTGTGCCGGGGGCGGGCAGAGGCGCCGGCGCTGCCCCGGCGAGGCGGGGCCGGGCGGGAGCGGCCCGAGCGCGGCTCCGCTCGGCTCCTGGGCGGCTGCCGCGGAGCCGGGGCCGGGCACGATGTCGGCCGGGCTGGGGCCGTGGCTGCTGGCCTTGGCCTTGGCCTTGTGGCCGGCAGGTGAGAGCCGGGCGGGGAGGGCAGCGAGCCCGGGGCGGGGAAAGGAGCGACAAGGACAAGCATAGGGACAGGGTTTAGGGGAGGCGCAGGGACAGGGGCAGGCTCTACCCGCGGGTTCGGCCGCAATATCTGAAGCAGGTGCGGCTCAGCCCCGGGAGGACTCGCAGGGCATCACCCCGGGCACGGGTGTTTTCCCCCGAGAAGTGGGGTGGCGAATGTGGCTGTGTCTGAGCCAGGAGCACCGGGACGGCAGAGGAATATCCTCGGGCTCTGGGTGCGCTGCGCACGGTGCCTGTGCTCTCCCTCCGCAGGGCTGTGAGCACCGGGACACCGGGACAACGCCCTCGGTCCGTGCTCGCGCCCTGCCCGATCCCTGCGCTCTCCCTCCGCAGGGCTCTGGGCACAGCTGAGGCTGCAGGAGGCCGGCGGAGGGCTGCGAGCGGCCGGGGACTCCGTGACCCTCTCCTGCCGCGGGTCCGGCTTCACCTTTAGGGATTATCATATTTACTGGTACCGTCAGGCACCCGGAGGCAGCCTGCAGTGGATATCCTTTATCAGCACGGGCAGTATAGAGGACTACGGGGCAGCAGTGAAGGGTCGGGCCAAGATTTCCCGGGACGATTCCCGGTCCGAGGCTTATCTGTCATTGCGGCCCCTGCAACCTCAGGACTCTGCCCGGTACTTCTGTGCCCGTCACACGGGGACAGGAAATGTAGCTGAGCTTTAACACAAACCTCCCGGGGTCTGGCAGAGGTTGCGTTAGATGTCGGGAAGGTGAGAGCTGCCGGGGACCGGCAGCCGATGGGTCTCAGGTCTGCTCCCAAGAAGTCAGGTGCCATCACTGTGCACCACAGACGTTCCTGGCCGTCACTGCACACTGCAGGGATTCTGATTTATTGCAAATTTCATCAAGAGTAGAATTGTGAGCAACTCTAAAATACCTTATCCCCAATTTGTTCCTGTTTCTTCCCAGCCTCATCCTCAATGCTGCATTCCTGAATTCTCTAGCTGTTCTCTCCAAAAATCAAAGGGAAAAGGGGGAATCAGGTGTGGGGTCATTTCTTAACACTTGATCACAGGTCTTCATCTCTACTGTTTCTGCTCCCTACCTCAGTCTGCAATCAAATGGTTCCACCATGGTTCCTTCACAACAACTGCTGTCCTTCAAAATCAACCCTCTCCAGCCTGGGTTCTCCACAGGCTCCACTTCCCCAGTGGCATGACCAAATAGTTTGTGAATATCTCCAAACATGGAGACTTCAGAAGGTGCCTGGACAACCTTTGGCACTGGTTGGTCACCCTCATGCTGTGAAAAAGTGTTTCCTGATGTTCAGTGAGAACCTCCCGTGATTTTTTGTTTGTGCTCATTGATCATTGTCCTGTCGATGGGCAGCACTGAGAAGAGCCTGGCCATGTTTCCTTGTGTTTCTGTATATTTATGACAACCCCAACCAGCTTCTGTATCTCCAGGGTAAGTAAACAGGGCCACCTCTGACAGCCTTTTTAACTTGGAGAGATGTTCCACTTCAACAGATGAAAACCAAAAAAGCTGAGGCTACAAGACAAGCAAAATGAAGAATTCATGCCCTACTTCTCCATCAATAGGCAGGTGTTTAGCCATTTCCAGGAAAAATGGTCTTTCTCACACAGAATGATTCCTTGGGAAGACAAAGGTTGTCATTCCAAATGACCCCTTTCCTCCTTTCCCTGAGCTTTATTTCTGAGAACCCTTTCTTACAGTACGGAATGCTCCTTCGCTTGGTTGGCAATAGTGGTGCTGCTACGTCCCACCCCAGCTTATTGCCCACCACCAGCCACTCACTGGCGAGACTGTGGGAGAAACCAAAAAAGGCCTCTGAGCACTGTTGAGGAAGAGGATAAAGAGCCTCGTATATAACGCTGTTTGCTCACAAAGAGAAAACAAAGCCTCGCACGCTGCTGTCTCTCGTCCCTTCTTGCACCGCCCCTTGCCCTGCTCGGGGCCCGGGGCGGGTGTGCCGGGGGCGGGCAGAGGCGCCGGCGCTGCCCCGGCGAGGCGGGGCCGGGCGGGAGCGGCCCGAGCGCGGCTCCGCTCGGCTCCTGGGCGGCTGCCGCGGAGCCGGGGCCGGGCACGATGTCGGCCGGGCTGGGGCCGTGGCTGCTGGCCTTGGCCTTGGCCTTGTGGCCGGCAGGTGAGAGCCGGGCAGGGAGGGCAGCGAGCCCGGGGCGGGGAAAGGAGCGACAAGGACAAGGTTAGGGACAGGGTCTAGGGAAGGCGCAGGGACAGGGGCAGGCTCTACCCGCGGGTTCAGCCGCAATATCTGAAGCAGGTGCGGCTCAGCCCCGGGAGGACTCGCAGGGCATCACCCCGGGCACGGGTGTTTTCCCCCGAGAAGTGGGGTGGCGAATGTGGCTGTGTCTGAGCCAGGAGCACCGGGACGGCAGAGGAATATCCTCGGGCTCTGGGTGCGCTGCGCACGGTGCCTGTGCTCTCCCTCCGCAGGGCTGTGAGCACCGGGACACCGGGACAACGCCCTCGGTCCGTGCTCGCGCCCTGCCCGATTCCTGCGCTCTCCCTCCGCAGGGCTCTGGGCACAGCTGAGGCTGCAGGAGGCCGGCGGAGGGCTGCGAGCGGCCGGGGACTCCGTGACCCTCTCCTGCCGCGGGTCCGGCTTCACCTTCGAGAATTATTATATTTACTGGTACCGTCAGGCACCCGGAGGCAGCCTGCAGTGGATATCCTTTATTAGCCGCCCCACGGGCAGTAGAAAGGAGTACGGGGCAGCAGTGGAAGGTCGGGCCAAGATTTCCCGGGACAATTCCCGGTCCGAGGCTTATCTGTCATTGCGGCCCCTGCAACCTCAGGACTCTGCCCGGTACTTCTGTGCCCGTCACACGGGGACAGGAAATGTAGCTGAGCTTTAACACAAACCTCCCGGGGTCTGGCAGAGGTTGCGTTAGATGTCGGGAAGGTGAGAGCTGCCGGGGGCTGGCAGCCGATGGGTCTCAGGTCTGCTCCCAAGAAGTCAGGTGCCATCACTGTGCACCACAGACGTTCCTGGCCGTCACTGCACACTGCAGAGATTCTGATTTATTGCAAATTTCGTTAAGAGTAGAATTGTGAGCAACTCTAAAATACCTTATCCCCAATTTGTTCCTGTTTCTTCCCAGCCTCATCCTCAATGCTGCATTCCTGAATTCTCTAGCTGTTCTCTCCAAAAATCAAAGGGAAAAGGGGGAATCAGGTGTGGGGTCATTTCTTAACACTTGATCACAGGTCTTCATCTCTACTGTTTCTGCTCCCTACCTCAGTCTGCAGTCAAATGGTTCCACCATGGTTCCTTCACAACAACTGCTGTCCTTCAAAATCAACCCTCTCCAGCCTGGGTTCTCCACAGGCTCCACTTCCCCAGTGGCATGACCAAATAGTTTGTGAATATCTCCAAACATGGAGACTTCAGAAGGTGCCTGGACAACCTTTGGCACTGGTTGGTCACCCTCATGCTGTGAAAAAGTGTTTCCTGATGTTCAGTGAGAACCTCCCGTGATTTTTTGTTTGTGCTCATTGATCATTGTCCTGTCGATGGGCAGCACTGAGAAGAGCCTGGCCATGTTTCCTTGTGTTTCTGTATATTTATGACAACCCCAACCAGCTTCTGTATCTCCAGGGTAAGTAAACAGGGCCACCTCTGACAGCCTTTTTAACTTGGAGAGATGTTCCACTTCAACAGATGAAAACCAAAAAAGCTGAGGCTACAAGACAAGCAAAATGAAGAATTCATGCCCTACTTCTCCATCAATAGGCAGGTGTTTAGCCATTTCCAGGAAAAATGGTCTTTCTCACACAGAATGATTCCTTGGGAAGACAAAGGTTGTCATTCCAAATGTCCCCTTTCCTCCTTTCCCTGAGCTTTATTTCTGAGAACCCTTTCTTACAGTACGGAATGCTCCTTCGCTTGGTTGGCAATAGTGGTGCTGCTACGTCCCACCCCAGCTTATTGCCCACCACCAGCCACTCACTGGCGAGACTGTGGGAGAAACCAAAAAAGGCCTCTGAGCACTGTTGAGGAAGAGGATAAAGAGCCTCGTATATAACGCTGTTTGCTCACAAAGAGAAAACAAAGCCTCGCACGCTGCTGTCTCTCGTCCCTTCTTGCACCGCCCCTTGCCCTGCTCGGGGCCCGGGGCGGGTGTGCCGGGGGCGGGCAGAGGCGCCGGCGCTGCCCCGGCGAGGCGGGGCCGGGCGGGAGCGGCCCGAGCGCGGCTCCGCTCGGCTCCTGGGCGGCTGCCGCGGAGCCGGGGCCGGGCACGATGTCGGCCGGGCTGGGGCCGTGGCTGCTGGCCTTGGCCTTGGCCTTGTGGCCGGCAGGTGAGAGCCGGGCAGGGAGGGCAGCGAGCCCGGGGCGGGGAAAGGAGCGACAAGGACAAGGTTAGGGACAGGGTCTAGGGAAGGCGCAGGGACAGGGGCAGGCTCTACCCGCGGGTTCAGCCGCAATATCTGAAGCAGGTGCGGCTCAGCCCCGGGAGGACTCGCAGGGCATCACCCCGGGCACGGGTGTTTTCCCCCGAGAAGTGGGGTGGCGAATGTGGCTGTGTCTGAGCCAGGAGCACCGGGACGGCAGAGGAATATCCTCGGGCTCTGGGTGCGCTGCGCACGGTGCCTGTGCTCTCCCTCCGCAGGGCTGTGAGCACCGGGACACCGGGACAACGCCCTCGGTCCGTGCTCGCGCCCTGCCCGATTCCTGCGCTCTCCCTCCGCAGGGCTCTGGGCACAGCTGAGGCTGCAGGAGGCCGGCGGAGGGCTGCGAGCGGCCGGGGACTCCGTGACCCTCTCCTGCCGCGGGTCCGGCTTCACCTTCGAGAATTATTATATTTACTGGTACCGTCAGGCACCCGGAGGCAGCCTGCAGTGGATATCCTTTATTAGCCGCCCCACGGGCAGTAGAAAGGAGTACGGGGCAGCAGTGGAAGGTCGGGCCAAGATTTCCCGGGACAATTCCCGGTCCGAGGCTTATCTGTCATTGCGGCCCCTGCAACCTCAGGACTCTGCCCGGTACTTCTGTGCCCGTCACACGGGGACAGGAAATGTAGCTGAGCTTTAACACAAACCTCCCGGGGTCTGGCAGAGGTTGCGTTAGATGTCGGGAAGGTGAGAGCTGCCGGGGGCTGGCAGCCGATGGGTCTCAGGTCTGCTCCCAAGAAGTCAGGTGCCATCACTGTGCACCACAGACGTTCCTGGCCGTCACTGCACACTGCAGAGATTCTGATTTATTGCAAATTTCGTTAAGAGTAGAATTGTGAGCAACTCTAAAATACCTTATCCCCAATTTGTTCCTGTTTCTTCCCAGCCTCATCCTCAATGCTGCATTCCTGAATTCTCTAGCTGTTCTCTCCAAAAATCAAAGGGAAAAGGGGGAATCAGGTGTGGGGTCATTTCTTAACACTTGATCACAGGTCTTCATCTCTACTGTTTCTGCTCCCTACCTCAGTCTGCAGTCAAATGGTTCCACCATGGTTCCTTCACAACAACTGCTGTCCTTCAAAATCAACCCTCTCCAGCCTGGGTTCTCCACAGGCTCCACTTCCCCAGTGGCATGACCAAATAGTTTGTGAATATCTCCAAACATGGAGACTTCAGAAGGTGCCTGGACAACCTTTGGCACTGGTTGGTCACCCTCATGCTGTGAAAAAGTGTTTCCTGATGTTCAGTGAGAACCTCCCGTGATTTTTTGTTTGTGCTCATTGATCATTGTCCTGTCGATGGGCAGCACTGAGAAGAGCCTGGCCATGTTTCCTTGTGTTTCTGTATATTTATGACAACCCCAACCAGCTTCTGTATCTCCAGGGTAAGTAAACAGGGCCACCTCTGACAGCCTTTTTAACTTGGAGAGATGTTCCACTTCAACAGATGAAAACCAAAAAAGCTGAGGCTACAAGACAAGCAAAATGAAGAATTCATGCCCTACTTCTCCATCAATAGGCAGGTGTTTAGCCATTTCCAGGAAAAATGGTCTTTCTCACACAGAATGATTCCTTGGGAAGACAAAGGTTGTCATTCCAAATGTCCCCTTTCCTCCTTTCCCTGAGCTTTATTTCTGAGAACCCTTTCTTACAGTACGGAATGCTCCTTCGCTTGGTTGGCAATAGTGGTGCTGCTACGTCCCATCCCAGCTTATTGCCCACCACCAGCCACTCACTGGCGAGACTGTGGGAGAAACCAAAAAAGGCCTCTGAGCACTGTTGAGGAAGAGGATAAAGAGCCTCGTATATAACGCTGTTTGCTCACAAAGAGAAAACAAAGCCTCGCACGCTGCTGTCTCTCGTCCCTTCTTGCACCGCCCCTTGCCCTGCTCGGGGCCCGGGGCGGGTGTGCCGGGGGCGGGCAGAGGCGCCGGCGCTGCCCCGGCGAGGCGGGGCCGGGCGGGAGCGGCCCGAGCGCGGCTCCGCTCGGCTGCTGGGCGGCTGCCGCGGAGCCGGGGCCGGGCACGATGTCGGCCGGGCTGGGGCCGTGGCTGCTGGCCTTGGCCTTGGCCTTGTGGCCGGCAGGTGAGAGCCGGGCGGGGAGGGCAGCGAGCCCGGGGCGGGGGAAGGAGGGAGCTGGAGAGAGACAGACAGGGGCAGGGAGATGGAGAGGGAGCGGCAGGAGCCCGAGCAGGAACAGGGACAAGGGCAGAGACTGGGGAAAGGAGATGAGCAGAGGTATGTCGCTGTTGGGGCGGTCACGACATGCACAGACAGTGCCCCTTCTAGGCGACAAAAAGCCGTTTATTAAACAAAGAAGCTTCTTTATACACCTTTTGTATGTTACCATTCGTGTTACATATTCATTGGCTGCTAAACTACTACAATAGACTCATTGGCTATTATTAACTACAACGTACTGCCCATTGGCTACCTATAACATAAGCCTTCAAGCACTCAGAAAAATAACAGGTGTGGATATGTTGCTGTTTTACTCCTTTTGTTGTTTAACTTTGTTGCTTCTGTTAATACTACATTCTCATGGGTAAGAACTAATTGTTTTCCTTCTCACGGACTTTTCTCATAGTCCTTCTCTTGCCAAAGTAACAAGCCTGAGCCATAATTTTACAAAGGCAACAAGGCCTTAATTTTATAAGGTTTTACTTAAGTGCCACAGAGGTAGGGTAGGGAAGACGGGAAGAAGCCGGGGCAGACGGAGGGACCGGGGCTGTGGGCTGGGGGTGGCGGCTGTGGCTGTGCTGGGCCGGGGGCACCGGGACACCGGGACAACGCCCTCGGTCCGTGCTCGCGCCCTGCCCGATCCCTGCGCTCTCCCTCCGCAGGGCTCTGGGCACAGCTGAGGCTGCAGGAGGCCGGCGGAGGGCTGCGAGCGGCCGGGGACTCCGTGACCCTCTCCTGCCGCGGGTCCGGCTTCACCTTCGAGGATTATTATATTTACTGGTACCGTCAGGCACCCGGAGGCAGCCTGCAGTGGGTGTCCTTTATTAGTTACGATCCGACATATTTTTATTTTGACCAGTCAGTGCAGAGTCGGGCCAAGATTTCCCGGGACAATTCGCGGTCCGAGGCTTATCTCTCTCTGCTGACCCTGCACCCCCGCGACTCTGCCCGGTACTTCTGTGCTGTTCACACGGGGACAGGAAATCCAGCTGAGCTTTAACACAAACCAGCTCGGGTCTGGCACATCACCCACAAAATTTGGAGATGGTGAATTCCGAAGTGGTTCAGGGCTGTTCCCAAGAAATCTGGGGCCATCTCTGTGCACCACAAGTTATCCTGGCTTTTTATCAAGAGCTCCTTTCACCACAGTGGCATGTAGCATATCCAAAATCTCAAGTACAGTGTTTATCCTGTAGAGGTTGTTCAAAGCACAAAGCAGCCTGCTCACTCTGCCTTCCTTTGGTCTCCTTCTTCCCCAGGGCACTCAAAGCACCTGGCCTTTCACAACACCTTTGCTGGCTTCCTTTGACCCTTTTGGAGGCCATCTCCTTGCACCACTGAGAGCAAAGCAGTGATGCAGTGGGCCTGCTTTTCTGTCAGCTGCATTTCAGGGTGATGAGATCCAAGCAACAAGCTCTGCAGTGTGGTGGCCAGCAGGGAACACTGGGACCCTCCGTTGCACTTACAGCTCCAAAGCCTCCTGTATTTTCGTGGCCTGGTATTGGCAGTGTCCTGGTGGACCCCTGCAGTAGCTGCTGCAGTGCCAGGGCCGTGGAGGCTCCTACAGCCACACAGCCCCTTTTGCCCTCAGGAGGTTTTCCTGCCAGGCTGGCAGGAGCTCCGGGACACTGACCATCAGCGGGCTGGAGCTGGGGGACAGTGCACTCTGTTACTGCACCCTGGAGCAACCACAGCAAGAGACACTGGGGGTGTGCGTGAAAAGCATCAGCTGCCTCCCCTCCTGCATGTTCACGTGGGTCACAGCCCGTGCAAGGGGAGAGTCTGCGTGGGCTGTGCCTGGGCTCAGGGAAACGGGGTCTCATTGGTCCTTGGGGTTTGCAGAGGAGAGGAAGAGATTGGGGGGAGGGGAGACGAAAGGCTGTTTCAATTGGAAGGAAGCTACAACAACCAACCTAGCCCAACTGCCTGACTATTCCAGTCCTCAACCAAATGTAAAGCTTGTTGTTGTACTGCATGGATGCTGTTTAAATGCCTTTTACACACTGTCAGGATTGGGGCATTGACCACCTCTCCCGGATGCCTGTTCCAGTGTTTGACCACTCAGTAAAGAAACACTTCCTATAATCCACCCTTAACCTCCTCTGGTGCAGCTCTGAACAATTCCCACATGTCCCATCACTGTGTACCAGGGAGGACCTCTCTCTCTACTTCCCCTCCTCACCAAGCTGAAGAAGGATGAGGCAGCCCCTCAGTCTCTTTTTCTGCAAACCAGACCAATCTTCCATGGGCTTGGGTCTCTAGGGAACCTGGCATGTCAAAGAACCACAAAATATTGTGAGTTGGAAGGGACTCACAAGGATCACTGAGTCCAACTCTTAAGTGCATGACCCATGTACAGGGACAAGACCAGTGACCTTGGCACTATTAACGCCATGCTCTAAACAACTGAGCTAATCTCAGGGTAACCACTGACATGCTGGAGCAGCCCCACATGTCCCAGGACAACCTGGTTCCCCCTGGGCCTGCATAGCACTGCTTCTTTCCCCAGCCTCAAGCCTCCACTCTCAGTGGGCTCCTCTACGCTCTTCAACTGTTCTTTCCCACCCCTGTCCTGGCGATCTCTTCCACAAGGGACTGTACCTAAATACCCAGGAAAAGAGAGAGGAGGCCATGAATTCAATCAGTCTCTGATGGGACTATGTGGAGTGGGCAATGCTCCCCAGAAGGGTGGTGGCAGTCAGGACAATGACACTGTCAGGGCTCAGAGCTGTCCCATTCTGTGGTCACAAGGAGAGCCCTGGGTTCCTGCTGAGGAGGAGGACACAGGGAAGGGAGTGTCCTGGCTCTGCTGAGCAGCCTGGTCCCTGCAGAGTCCTGCGCTGCCTCTCCTGCTTGGACAGGGGCCCGGGAGGGCTTTGACAGGAAGAGGCAGCTGGAGAAGCGTCATCCCTGGGGAGGGAGTAGGGTGCTGGGCCAGAGTGCAGGGAGCAGGGTGGGGAGCACTTTGGCTTAGGGGTGCCCTGGCCAAGCCAAGCTGGGATCCTGGGGCATCCTGTGTGTGAGCAGCAGCTCAGCAGCAGCAAGGGCCAGAGGGCCAGGGGGCCAGGGGAAGGACAAGCTGTCAGGCTCCCTGGTGAGCTGCAAAGTCCCAGCAGCAGCCTGCAAGACTTCCTGAGAGAAAGGCCAGGGCTGGTCCCACAGAAACACGTCACCTTTGCCCACCGCAGCATTTCCTGCCAAAGAAACTCTGTTCTTGCACCATGCAGGGTGAGAGACATCCAGGAGGCACCAACAGCTTCCAGTTCTGCTCCTCCTGCCCCACCTCTCGCCCTCAGTGTTGTCATAGACAGAGGGAGGGACTAGGAGGGACTGGGCCTGAGTGCAGTGACAGAGGCCCAGGCAGGGCAGGTGTGGGCAGAGCTGTTCTGCAGGCAGAGAGAAGGTGCAGAGAGGCGAGACAGAGCGGGCCTGGCCATGTGGAGGGCCCTGTGCGTGGCCTTATTGCCCATTGTAGGTGAGTGAAGGGAAGGGCTGATGCCCCCAGCAGCTGAGCGTGGCCCTGAGCTCCGCACAGCTCTGGGGAGCTGTGCCGAGCGCCTGCAGCCGGACCTGTTCCCCGGCTCGAGCTCCCAGCCCTGCCTGTGGAGCACGGCGAGAGCAGCCCTGCTCCTCCTCTGGCTGTGAGCTCGGCACCTCCAGCCAAGCTGCCTCCTCTGCAGCCTGGGGACACGCAGGGCACCTCCCTGCTGCACTCACATCTTGGGGCCCAGCGCTTTGCCCTGGCACTGGGCACTCTGCTCCTGGGGCACTGCGGCCCCTCTGGCAAAGAGCAGCTTGAGGATGGCAGCACAGGGCCCAAGCCCATTGCCCGGCACAGGCCTTTGTCTTTCCTGTGCTCAGCTGGAGCAGCACTTCCAGGGACAGGAGAGTGGCTTCCTCACCATTCTCCATTGGCAAACACAAAGGGATTTGTCCCCCCATGCTGCAAATCCTTCCTGCTTCTTTGGGGAAAATCAGAAAAAGCTTCCTGTCAGACAGGGAAAAGGAGGGAGGGAAATGTGGTGGCTCCTTCCTTGTGAGCCTTGATAGCTGCTACCAGCTCTGCCCATCTGTGTCAGCTGGCTTCAAAGAGGACGATTTTGTCCTCCCACTGGTCCAGTGCCATTCCAAAGCCCCACCAGCATTGCCCTGACCTTTGCTGACTCTTAGACTGACTGTGCCTTGTTCTTGCTCTCTGCAGCAGTCTCACTCACTGGTGCAGCCACCTTGGTCCAGCACGCCAGGGAACTGACCGTGCAAGAGGGAAAGGCAGCCACCATCCAGTGCGACATGGGAGGTTCTTATAAGTACTTCATGTACTGGTACCGTCATGGCCCAAGTGGCTCTCTCAAATATATTTACAGGGAGGGTGATATCTATGGAGAAGGTTTCAGGGATCGCTTTAAGGGAAAAGTGGACAGTTCCAGGACCACACTGCAGATCCTGGCAGCAAAGCAAGAGGATTCCGCAACGTATTACTGTGGGAGAGGAACCACCCTGGAGCAGCTCTGCAGCAGAGTGGACCAAAAACCAACAGATGGGGAAGACAGATCTCTCAGCATTTCTTTCTAGCAGCTGCTCCCCGGGGATCCTGTCAGGCAATGGCAGGTGCAGGAAACATCCCCGTGCCTTGGTGGCACTAAAAGGCAGTGCAGGGAGGGTGGTAGAAGGGCTGGTAGCATTTATGGTGCAGGAGGATCTCTTCTGGGAACTGCAGAGGCTGTTTGGGCAAGGGCAGCTTTAGTGCACGTTGCCTGGGCTCCTGTCCAGCACAGCCTCATTCTCCCTCTGTGCCTTGGCTGCAGAGCCATGGGATGATGGAGATGTGTTGCTGTAGCTTCCAGAGTGCTGTGGTGGATGGAGGCAGGCTGTTTAGGAAAGCCACATCAGCAGGGATGACATTGCTCTGGGTGGCTGCTACAGAGCTCCTGATCAGGAAGAAGGAGTTGAGAAGGGGTGGTGAGGTGACTTTGGTTGCCCTCCAGGTGCTCAGCAAGCTGCTGCCTCAGAGCTCCTCCTCCACTGGACAGGGGGAAAATATGGAATTAAGGCTTGTGGGTTGAGATAAGGACAGGGAGATGTCCCAGGAATGCCACCATGGGCAAACACATGGACTTGGGGAAAGCAATTTAAGTCATTTCCAGCACTGACTTCCCTGTGAACCTTCTGGACAAAGTCTTTTATTAGGGACTGAGAAGGGCTCAGTGACATGGATTGTGCAAGGGTGCATTGTTGGGCTGGCTCTGGATACCCACTCCCTGAAATGCTGTAACTTCGCCTACGCAATAAACAGCTTTCAAGAGAGCCGCCTGAAGTCCAGACATCCTTCGTGAAACTTTCTCGTATTAATTGGCGCTCAGCGTTATAGAGGGGCAAAAAGGGATTTTTTCCGCATATAGGAGACTTCTCGGTGAACGTGTAGTCGGTCGCTGAAACTCAGTGATCTGAGTAGCTGCAAACAAGACGCTTGAAAGGAAAGCGTGTGCAGCTGCTAACGAGAGGAGACGCCTGAAACGAAGGCGTGTGGAGGCCGGACAGACACTGCGACGGGTCAGAGCCTGGACCGGACCTCAACAACAGACACCTGCCGCGACGGGCCGGCAAAGGAGAGCACCGAGTAATCCAGTCATGGGTCAGCATGTGTCTGCCCAACAGAAGGATGTCTATCAGCACCTAAAACCTCTAGTTAAGTCCAGTCCAACTAAATTGGCGAAAAAAGAACTGAAAGATCTCATAGCATGGACTGTGACCCATGTCCCAATCGCTGACTCTAAAGCAGTCTACACCAGAGACTTTTAGGACTCAGTGGGAATCAAATTATTTAATGCCATATCACGCCGGGACAAGAGAACCGCAAAACTCATCCCGGTTTGTGCAGCGTGAGTGGAAATACTCGCCGCGCCCCCCTCCCCCCCGCCCCACCGCCACGCAGCTCCGCCCCGCCGCCTCCTCGCCCGCCGCCGCCTCGATCGGCCGTGCCGGAGTCACGGAGCCAGTCCCCCGCGGCCCCGCCGCCTCCTCGCCCGCCGCCACCGAAATCGGCTGCGCCACTCCCGAGCTCTGCCGTGCCACTCCCGAGCTCTGCCGTGCCATCACCGCCCCCCGCCGGGCCCCATCCCCGCTCTGCCGCAGCCGCCCGCCCCGGGGTCCCCCGACACCGCGCAGCCGTATCCCTCCGCCGCCCAGCCGTATCCCTCTGCGCAGCGCAGCCTCGCCTCACAAGCCGCAAACAGGGGGGGAACAGAGGGCAACGATGCAGCTCCAGTGGCAGGGGAGACGGAGAGCCGCTCTGCCGGAGCTGATGCTTTAAATCTAACACAAGGAAACCCTGAAAAGCAGCCAGATTTGTTTGCAATGAGCCCCAGAGTCCCGCCAGCGAGCGGCGGGGATCTTGCAACCCAGAAAGAGAAAACGAGTTCTGAGAGTTTGTCAG
Organism: Corvus moneduloides; assembly: GCF_009650955.1. Classification (NCBI taxonomy): domain Eukaryota; kingdom Metazoa; phylum Chordata; class Aves; order Passeriformes; family Corvidae; genus Corvus; species Corvus moneduloides. The sequence continues at coordinate 3,697,379 of NC_045501.1, read as the reverse complement.
CGCTACTTTCTGAATCAAAAAATCCTCCAAAGTGCTCAGATTATTCTCAATTAACAGATTGGCATGAAATAAGACGCCAAATCTGTAAAGATGAAAGTCTTAGTCTATTAACTAAGCCTGTGATAGCTAGCCAACAGCCTGACAGTCCTAAAACGTGGGCTCCCATCCCCACTCTCGAAATTAAAGAACTAAGAAGAGCTGTAAGATACAGTGGTATTTGCTCACCGTATCTTAAACAACTGCTAAAAAGTACCCTAAAAGGAACACATCAAACTTTAAAACGCATTTTAAATCAACAGAAAGGGGGAGAAGCCCAGGCTACACCCCAAAGAAGGTTAAGGTTGAATAAAGCCTTGTATGTTTATAATTTCTTGAACAGCTCTGCAGAAGAGCCTGACCTCCCCATTTACAGACATTTCTTGAACAACAAAAAAGCAAAATTGAAAGAACACCCCCCAGTTTTAATTAAGAATTTAGAATCAGGAAAAATAGAAAGACCATACGATCTTATAACATGGGGAAAGGGGTTTGCATGTCTCTCCACAGGTGAAGGAATCAAGTGGATTCCAGCAAAGAACGTGAAGCTGTACCACACATCAAAGCCTGTTGACGGTTCCACTTCAGCCAGTGACCCCGCGAGTGGAAGCTGAGAAGCGGCACCCAAATGTGAACTAGGCAGAACCACTGAGAGAAGATCATCTGCCAGAAACGGCTCAAGAAAAGAATGGAGTTTTAGCATTATTTGTGCAAATGCATGTTGCTTTTAACCTTTTGTTTTTATTTTTGCAGTGAAGCTTTACCTGTAAATCAACCAAAGACAAATGTTTGGGTTGCTTTAGCCAAGTCCGCAGGATCCGACACCATCTGTTTATCCAACACGAGCCCTGACAAACCTTTCTCAACTTATTTAGTTGAGTGCCTTTCCCAGAAGGTTTTGGTAATGTTACTTTTGATAAATATTAGCCATATGATGATCATCACATTTCTCCAACTCCCAGCCCGAGACACATAACTTATATTGATAATTTTAAAGTTGATAAATTTGACCTTCAACAATTAGAAATTTTAGGCAAAGAGTAAGTGCCACTTCTTTTATGATCAGTGACTTGCTGACAGATGAAGAGGCTGTCAAACATGCCACTTTACAAAACAGAGCTGCCCTTGACTGTCTTTTACTAGTACATGGGCATGGCTGTGAAAATTTTGAAGGATTGTGTTGTATAAACTTATCTGATCATTCTGCTTCTATTCATAAGCAGTTGCAAAAGTTAAGAGATTTAGCTAACCAAATTACAACAGATGAACCATCTTGACTAGACAGTTTGTTTGATAGCTGGAGCTTTGCACCTTGGCTGAAGGAACTTTATAAAATAAGCTTAATTATTTTAGTAGTGATAATTGTGGTTATAGTAGTAGTACCCTGTGTACTTCAATGTGTGCAGAAAATAATGAATAAGACAATTCTAATGTTTTAATAGTTCAGCAGAAAGGGGGAGATGTTGGGGAGGATGAAAGTTCGGTAAGAAAGTTTCACAGGTATGTAGGCTTGGCAGAAAGGTCTGTGAATGTAGAAGCTGGGGATGAGGTAGAAATGGAACCAAGTTTTGATATAGAATAAAAGATGTTTTGCTGAAACACTGATCGCTGAGTAACTGAGAAGGCAAAGGTTGGAGATGAGTTCGAAGGAGATTTCTAGGAGTAGGACAAAGGTATGTGATTGCAAACAAAGACATGTTTTTCACCAAGTAAATAAGTCTCAAGAAGAGCATAAGTAAATAGAAAACATGTCTTTACCAAAAAGAGAGATATGGCAGGCAAACAAGAAATGTTGATGTAGCAAGAAGAAGAAAGGTCTGAGAATTTTCTGCTGCAAGCTTAAATTGTAACTTACTTACTCTTGTGATTGGATAATAATGACTGTAATATGGTGATGGTAGTAGCAATGATAGGCTATAGGCAAATGTAAAGGTATTGGGTATGGTGCTTACTGGTTGTCATGTGTTAAGATACTCAGCAAAGAAAAGTATCTAATGCTTTGTAACTTGAACAGCGGGTGGCTTCAGGTATGCCTACAGCTGGAGCTGGCAGCTGTAGGGCTGGCTCTGGATACCCACTCCCTGAAATGCTGTAACTTCGCCTATGCAATAGACAGCTTTCAAGAGAGCCGCCTGAAGTCCAGACATCCTTCGTGAAACTTTCTCCTATAGTGCATGTTCCTTGTTCCAGCCTCTCCCCATGGACTGTGGGACCTGGGGCTTCTGAAGCCAGGTCTGACTGGTGAAGCCTGAGGTGCATAAATCATTCAGTACCTCAGCCCTTTTCCATGTTGTTGTGGTTTAGGAATAGTAGACTCTAATTCAGTGCTCTCTATGGAGACTGTTCCAAACCAGCGTTGGTTTAGGCCTCCCACCCCTTCCCTCTCCCTTTCTGCTCTGGGAATGAAGTTGAGAATTGGAGGCACAAAGGTTCAAAGCACAGGTTGAGATGAGAATAATTTGCTGGAAACAGCAATGAGATAAGAAACAAACAGTACCCGCAACAAGATTAATAACAAAAAGTGTAAGACAAAGAAACTTTTTACATAGAAAGTAAAACAATACTGGACTCTTTCACTTGCCAAGTTTTCTCCCTGTCCCTCCTCCCGACCTGAAGAAGAGAGGGAATCCCTTACTCCCATGCCTGGCAAGTGACCTTAGTCTGTTTTGAACAATGGTAGATTCTGGCCTCACCCCCTCCCGACTACTGTAAAACATGAACCCTGTCCTGGCTGAGACGAGGACACACATCCTGTGTCACCTGGTCCCCATCCCATTCAGCAGTGGGCCCACATTTTCCCCAGCCTCGTTTGTCCGTGCAGCCTCCTGGCACGTTGACCTGACTCCTTGCTCGCTGGAGAGGAATCCTCTTCAGCTCAGCACTGCTGAGGCTGGGGACTACTGTGGCCCCCGCTGGGCTCCCCAGCCTGGGAGGGACAGAGGACAGAGGGGAACAAATGTAGTGAGAGGCCATGAAGACCAGGAAGGGAGCAGCTGACATAGGAGAGCCTGGGAGAACTGGGTTGGTTTAATATAGAAATGAAATGTAACATATACCCTCTGCAATCCTTCAGCAGTGGCCTTTGGGTTGCTGTGAGTGGAAAAGGACTTCTACTCAACATTTCCCAAATGAATTTCCTCCCATCCACTCTGCCCAGTGCCACCAAAAACTGGAAATAAACTCTCCAACAAATTTGCTGGTTAGAAAGCCAGCATTACTTAATTAGCAGAGCTGGATGCATGGAGATGTCTCCTCAAAGCATGCTCAGAAACCTAACAGACCAGATTATATTCCCGAAACTAAATACATGCATATAGGCTAATTATTTCCATGGACTTGTTTGGATATGGTTCTAGATCTTCTGATGAACCTTTTCTCTGTAAGACTATCTCAAATAAGTGGTCAGGTCATAATGTACTTCTCTTACCATTTCTCACTCTGACACACAATCCTTGTTCTGAAAACTAAGACACTGGCGAGTACATATTAATCACTAATATAAGTAAATAAGGAAGCATTAGCTGACACAAGCCTAGTGACCAGTCACAGTTGTAGGGAGTTAACACAAGGTCCCATTAATCTCTGGTATTTGTACTAAGCACTGTATGGCACCAAACTAAGCACTAATATCTTATAATGACAGTGATGAAACAAACTGCCCCAAGAAGTTGTATCTGCTCCAACCATGGATACATTTAAAATCAGATTTGGCCAGGCTTGAGCTACTTGCTGAAGTATCTCTGCTAATAGCATGAGGGCTGGATTAGACCACCTTTAAATTTCACTTGCAACCCAAACCATAGTGTAGTTCTAAACCTCCCTGTATTTCTATCCATTGTTGAGGGAACATCTCCCCCTCCTCAAGCCCCGGCTTTCTCTTCTCCAGGGAAATCAGTCCCAGCTCTCTCAGCCTTTCCTCATGCAAGAGCTCCTCCAGTCCCATTACCATCTTCATGGCCCTTCAGTGGCCTCTCTCCAGTAGATCCAGCTCCCTCTTGAAGGGGGAGTCCACATGTGCCCCCAGTACTCAAGCGTGGCCTCAGCAGTGCCGAGGAGAGAGGAGCCATCCCCTCCCTAAGCCGCTGGCAGCATTTTGTCTCGGGCAGCCCAGCAGCCCAGTGACCCTCTGTGCTTCCAGAAGGGCGAACTCGTGGGCGCGTTGCCCACGAAGCCCTCGGGTCCCGTTGGGAGAATGCGCTCTCCGAGTGCGCAGCGCTGCTTCGCGTACGCGGCGCGCCCGTGGCCGGCGCTGGCGCTGCCCGGCGGGGCCGCGGCCCCGGGGCCCGGGGCGGGTGTGCCGGGGGCGGGCAGAGGCGCCGGCGCTGCCCCGGCGAGGCGGGGCCGGGCGGGAGCGGCCCGAGCGCGGCTCCGCTCGGCTCCTGGGCGGCTGCCGCGGAGCCGGGGCCGGGCACGATGTCGGCCGGGCTGGGGCCGTGGCTGCTGGCCTTGGCCTTGGCCTTGTGGCCGGCAGGTGAGAGCCGGGCGGGGAGGGCAGCGAGCCCGGGGCGGGGGAAGGAGCGACAAGGACAGGGACAGGGACAGGGAGACGCAGGGACATGGGCAGATGCAGATGTGCGGGGGAGAAGGAGGGCAGGTTTTGTCACTGTGCCGGGGCCGGGGGCACCGGGACACCGGGACAACGCCCTCGGTCCGTGCTCGCGCCCTGCCCGATCCCTGCGCTCTCCCTCCGCAGGGCTCTGGGCACAGCTGAGGCTGCAGGAGGCCGGCGGAGGGCTGCGAGCGGCCGGGGACTCCGTGACCCTCTCCTGCCGCGGGTCCGGCTTCACCTTCGAGAATCATTATGTTCGCTGGTACCGTCAGGCACCCAGAGGCAGATTCGAATGGGTGTCCTGGATAAGCCATTACTCAACTCAGATTGAGTTTGGGCCAGCAGTGGAAGGTCGAGCCACAGCCTCCAGGAACAATTCCCACTCTGTGGCATCTCTCAGCCTGCACCTCCTCCATGCTGGGGACTGTGCCCGCTACTTCTGTGCTGTTCGCACAGAGACACAAAATCCAGCTGAGGTTGAACACAAACCACCCGTCAGCATCCCAGCTCTCTGCCTGGGAGCTGGAAGGGGCCTGTGTTGCCCAGATGTTCAGGGTTGCTCCCAAAGACTCGTGTAGACACAGCACAAAGTCTTCAAATGTTTGATTCTAACAGGGACTTCCTATCTTTTGCTGTCCCCAAGTGAGCTCTAACCTTTATGCTATTCTTCTTCCCACTTGTCATGCCAACTTGCTTCTCAGTCCCCAGCTCTGAAGCAATTTTCCTGTTTCCCTTGGTTTCCGGTATTATGGGTACCCAGTCCAAGTGGTGTGGTGTGTGAATAGCCCTGCTATGCTTTTGGGCACAGCTCATGTCCACTCAGTCCAGCCCATAGGTTTTGCTGCCTGAGGGGTGAGCAGAGGAAATGGGGAATTCCAGAGGGTCATTTGGGAGCTCAGTGGGAGAATGGGGAAGGCTGTGTGTGTCTCTCCCAGATCTGAGATTCTAAAGGGAGCAAGGGTTTTTGAGCAGATGGGTTTGTAACTGCTGGATCCTGGACATCACAAGCAGAAACACAGGGACATGGGGGAATAGATTGATTGCTTAAATTGTTGCTGTTTGTTTATCCTTGTCTCCTGGGGCTGCAGGTGGCCTTTCTCGGGTGAAGACAGAGGCCTCAGGCCCCACAGTAGGGAAGATCTCGGAATCTGTCTCGCTCTCCTGTCACATCTCTGGTGTAGCCATCACCGACAGCAGCTATGCATGGGACTGGATCCGGCAGACTCCTGGCAAAGAGCTGCAGCACATAGCGATGCAGTATCCTTTCACAGGACTCCAGCACATTGCTTCATCCTTCCAGACCCAAGTCAACAGCTCAGCTGACCCCTCCAGGAACCAGCTGTGGCTGCGACTGCTCTCGCCAGCAGCTGCAGACACAGCCACCTATTTCTGCAGCATGAGAGAACTTGAAAAGGGCACAGTGCTTGAAATGCAGGCAAGGCCAGGGCAGAATGGGAAGAAGGGGTTTTAATTCACCCAGGTCTTTTGTGGTTGCTGCAAGGCAAGGCTCTTCCCAAACTTCTCAAGACTAGTCTGGGCTGTCTTCTGCAGAAACAGATGCAGAGGTGCTACAGCAATAACAAAAGCAGTCTCCCGCAAGCAAACCCCAAACCATTAACATGTTAACTCCTTCCTTCCTTCTCAATATCTCCCACAGGCAGAAAGAGCATGGGAAAGAGGGTGGGTTTGTATTTCAAAGAATGTGATTGTTTTGGTTTGAGTAGAGTTAATTTTCTTCATAGTAGCTAGAATGGGACTGTGTTTTGAATCTGTGCTGGAAAGAGTGTTGGTAATTCAGGGATGTTTGAGTTATTGCTGAGCAGTGCTTACATGGAGTCAAGGCCTCTTCTGCTCCTCATTCCACCTACCAGTGAGTAGCTCAGTGTGCACCAAATTTGGGAGCGAACACAGCTGGTTCAGCTGACCCCAGCTGACCAAAGAGGTTATTCCAGGACATCATGCTCAGCATGTAAAGATGGGGAAGAAGAAGGAAAGGGGTGGACACTGAGGGTTTTCGTTCCATGTAGCCGCTATGTGTGATGGAGCTCTGCTTTTCTGGAGTAGGCTGGACGCTTGCCTAACAACTGGAAGTAGTGAATGAATTCCTTGTTTTTCTTTGCTCTAGTCACACATGCAGTGTTAGCTTTATTTCTTAAACTCTCGAGTTATTTATTAAACCTATGAATTCTCTCACTTTTACCCTTCCAATTCTCTGCCCCATCCAAGAAGGGAGAAAGGAGCAAGCAGCTGTGTGGTGCTTAGTTACCATGTGTGGTTAAACCGTGACAAAGAAACACAGTGGGCACTGAAAGAGCTGAAGTTTTAACACGGGAAAGTGGAACTCAACTGCATTTGGATACTTCATGATGTTTAGGGAGTCAATTCATTATATCAGAGGAGAGTGGCACTGCACCAGGAACTGCACTGCCAAGATGGACTTTCCTGGGACACGATGAAAAACTCCTTTGCTGTACTCCCAGCTTTGGCTCCATGTGAATAAACACAGGTGTTCTTCTTTTGAGCACTGAGCATTCCTTTCTTTATTTAGAAGTGTAGGATATCATGGAAGACCTAAGGAGACCTCTGCAAGTGCATCCATGGGTTTGTGTTCCTGAGCACAGTGCCCAGGGCATCCTATACAGGAGCTACAGATGCCAGAGGGTCAGGCAATTGTCTGCAGACTTTGCCCTAGTTCCCACCTTTGGCTCTATGGAAGAATTGCTGTAGTGGATTAATCTCAGAGCCATTCAACACAGCACTGCCAAAAGCGACAAACACAAAGATAATACCACTTGATTTCTTCTGTCACCTCCCTCTTTTCTTGTCGGTGTCAGCAGCCCAGGGATTTCCCCAAGCAGATATTCCAGCTCACTTCAAATCACTGCTTTTAGTTGTCCTGTCCATAGTGGATGGACAGTGACTTGCTGTTTCACCTTCAATATCTATTTCCATGATCACTTGTAGTGTCTCCAAGGAATCCATGACCAGCTGTTATTTTTTGTGTAGAGCATCCTCTGGAGCAGAAGTAGAACAATGTAGAGGGACAGGAAAACAAAAGGCAGCTCTTCAAAGACATGAAAGAGGAGACATCACCTGGCACTGAAAAAAACCCAAATGTTTTTGTAGAACCATCGAACACAGTGTGAAGTACGTTCCACATCGATTGAAAACAACTGAACCACCACACACAAACTGCCCTCCCTTCTCTTGAAGGGGGAAACATGGTGCCCCTACCTGCCTATTTCTCCCCAGACAACTGTGTGCACATACACAGATTTGATTCCCAGAATTACTCAAACAGCAGAAAAACCTGTTTTTCCCAGGACCGATTTCTTCAACATTCAACCTCAGATCTTGGCTCTTGCAAATAGGTCACTTTAGACATTTGATCACCAGCTCCAGTTGAACAAGTGGGCAGGAACCTTCTGTATTTAGATGTTTCTATTTGTTGCAAAATGTGGAAGATGTAAACTTTTCTTAAGTATGATGTTTCATCTTTGTGTACTTTCAAGACTAATCAACAAGAAGAGAGATTTAATCTGTGAAACAGAGAGCAGCCAACAAGCCCTAAATTATGTCCAAGTGTTAGAAAGGCAAATGACTTGTTCTTGGAATTGCCTTGTTAAGGTTTAGGGCTTGACATCTGTCCTGATTCCTGCAAGAACAGGGTTAATTTTTGCAGAAGCAAGGAGGTGGCATGGCTAAGATACGGATGTCATTCTATAGTACCTCTCTTCATTTCTGGGGGTGGGGAAGGGACTCTTCCTCTCTTCACGGGTCTTCCTTCCAGTCCCAAAAATGTAGCAGGGGAAGCCATCCTGTATTTGTTAGGTGTTGTGAGTTTTCTGAGTAGTTTCTTTTTCATAAACCTTTTGTTATTAATATTTTTGCTGTTACTGTTTGTTTTCTTATCTCACTGCTGTTTCCACTAAATTGTTCTCTTCTCAACCCATCATCTTCACCTTTTGTGCCTCCAGTTCTTAACTCCATCCCATTGCAGAGGGAAGTGGAGGGGAAAACAGAGCAGTGGGGAAGTGAAAGAGAGCAGCAGTGGTTTTTTGGAGGGTCTCGGTGGGGACACTGACTTGGGGAGTGCCATTCCTAAGCCATGACAACGTTTCAGTGATCTCAGTCCTAATGGGAGGCTATCAAAGCTTGGGGAGAAAGATGTACCACTGGTAGCGGACACAAACAATCCGGAATTCTGGGCCACAAGAACATCTGGCAGAACTCCCAAAGTAAGGAAGAAACCAACAAAGCCAACTCAGCAATTGTGTTGAAATCAGCTCCAAGTCAGTAAAGGTAATTCTGGCAGGGGCAGATCATGGCCACCAATGCACGGACCACTGACCCAAGAAACCCCCTGACCCAAAAGAAGAGAAAGACTGAGCATGGACAAATTAGCATGAGAAACGAGAGAATCATTAACCAATAGAATATAGACTATTAATTAATAATAGAACTGTGTTCTTGTGGCCATGAACACTAATTCCTTTGTTTGCTAAAATGTATAAATACTAAAAGATTTTCATAGTTGATGTGCCTGAGTTGTGGAATTCCACCGAGCACCCAGGCTTGTGCAACTCTGAAATAAATAAATGATGTCTCCTTCAATGTGTAATTATTGGCTTGTTACACACCAGATAAAAAACCTAATTTTTGTGGACAACACATTCAAGCTCAGCATTATGTTCTTCTCTTTGTCTCAGAGCACAGAGGAGGATTTTGATAAAAACAAAGATCCTTTTAACTTCAGATCCAAAAATGGCCAGAAGCAGATGCAAATGAAGAACAAGACCTGGAGACCAGAAATGGCACTTCCCACAAGGAATCTCTCAGCTATAGACATCAGAACAGGGACTGTGACCTGTGGATGCTTTGTATTTACCAGTTCTGAGTTTATTCAGGAGCCCTTTGTTCATCCTTTTGGCCTTCTGACACAATGCTTGACTTACTGCTTTGTCAAGAGGAACCATTCAAGAGGTTCAAGGAGCTAATCTCTGAAAATCAGCAGTTCCCCTAGACCCCTCCTGTGTCCAGGACCATAACCCTTGGGATTCCTCCCAGAAGATCCCTGAAGAGCCCAGATTCTGCTCTCCTGAAGCCCAGGGCTCCAGTCCTGTTTTTTGCATTGCTCCCTTCTCCCTGCATCCTGAGCTCAAAGGGTGCATGGTCACTGCAGCCAAGGCTGCCCCGAGCACCTCACATCCACCACCAATTCCTCCTCACTGGCCAGTGGAGGTCCAGCTCCCCAGGCACCTGTGTCAGCAAGCTTGCACCAGTACACTCCAGAAACTCCCTGAGTGTGTGTGCTCAGCTGTGCTGTCCTGCCAACAGACACTTGACACTCTTCAAGCACCCCATGAGGACCGGAGGTCAGCAATGGCCCATTTGTCCCAAGAAGGCCTCACCTATTTCTTCCCCATCCGGTGATGTGCAGTAGCCACCCACCACAGTGTCCCCCTGCTGCTGTGGCCTCTAATCCTGACCCATCATCCGCTCTCAGCTGGCTCATCGCACATCCCAAAGCACAAATTCCAGCTGTTCTCTCAGAGCAAGGGCAATGCCCACTCCTTGCCTTCCCAGCCTGCGTTTCCTGGAGGCTGGCTTCAGTCACTACAATACTCCTGGAAGCTCTCCCACCACATGTCCATGATCCCACAGCTCTGCATCCAGCCCACAGAGTTAGAACTCAAAGGCTGAGAGCTGGGGGTGTTCAGCCTGGAGAGGAGAAGGCTCTGGGGAGACTTTAGAGCCCCTTCCAGCACCTAAGGGGCTCCAAGAGAGCTGGAGGGCGACTGTGGAAAAGGGCCCAGAGTGACAGGACATGGCAGAATGGCTTCCCACTGCCAGAGGGCAGGGTGAGATGGGATATTGGGAAGGAATTCTTGGCTGTGAGGCTGGTGATGCCCTGGCATAGGTTGCCCAGAGCATCCCCATTCCCTGGAAGTGTCCAAGGCCAAGCTGGACTGTCCTTGGAACAACCTGAGATAGTGGAAGGTGTCCCTGCCCATGCCAGAGGGATTGGAAGTAGATGATCTTTATGGACCCTTCCAACCCAATCCAACCCAACCGAGGGTCCTGTCTTGGAGAGGCGCCCAGGCCATGTCCCCTGACCTGCACTGCACCTCTCATTTCCCTTCCTGGCTCATGTGAGCTGTCCCACCACTTCTCTCTGCTGTCCATGAAGCCATAGCCCTGCACCTACTGCTGGAGCTCTAAAGTCTCGTGTTTGCTCCCCATGTGTTTCTGCATAGGCGCTGTAAAGAGACCCCCAGCCATGGTGATTTCCCAGAAGGTGAGGCTGTTTGCTTTTCCTCATAGATATTCCTGGTGTATGTGCACACTCTCAAAGTGCACCTCTTTCAGCCCTTTGGTTTTCCATCATTATGAAGCCTGTCCTGTTCATACCATTCCTCACCCGTTTTGTACCAACATTTCCTGATGGGCACAGACTCAACGAGCCCTTCCTTTGTTACAAAAGGCACGGCTGGGCTCTTGAAGCTGCAGAGTCTCAGAAGCTGAGTCTGCCTCTGGCCATCAAGGGATTCTGATACAGAGCTTGAATATCATGAAGGATTTGGTCAATGGGTAGCACCTCCTTTACTCTTTGATCCTCACTCCCAAGGGTACAGCACCTCTACATAACAAAGAACAATCATTTTGCCCACCTTCTCCTCTTACCTAAAACAGCATAAAGACTTTCTAAGGTACTAAACGACCCCCAGATGCCAATTCTAAGAGCCCAGAGGGCACATTCCTCCAGTTTCTGAGCATTGAAATAAAGGAGAAAAAGAGGACAGCTTCCAGCAAGGCAGAAGAATTTTCAGAAATGCTTTGAAATAACACCAAAAGTACTGATTATTTTCCTGCTTTCTATCCAGCTTAAGTCCCTCAGACTTTGCAGAGCTGTCATGTCATCCCCAAGTTCTCATTTGCTACTCAACATTTTGGATATTATTTTAGATCCTTCCTTGAAAGACATGTGGTGTTTCTTCATGTGGTACGTTGGGTCTTAAACCACTGAAGGAATCATGTGACTGCCTGTATAATCCAAAATTCTGTGTAGCGGAACAGAGACAGTTTTTGCTATGAAATAGATCACAGTGTTTTTGGGGCTGGAGTACCACAGTGATGTAAACAGCATAGGGACCTGTACAAAAACCCGAAGAAGGAAAAAAGGTGACGTATTTTGGGAAAGAAAGAAGATGGGTGTCTGTAATGCTTAAAGAGACAAACAGAACATTCTTTTTCATATTTCTGTTTATGATGGAAAGATAAAAGAGCTCATGGGGGTTCTAAATGATGGAAGAAAGGGAGAACTTGGAACTTCTGTACTCAGTCAAGCTATTTGAAATCATGGAACTATTCAATGAACCTTTTTTTCCCTTTCCAGTTTTGGAAGTAAATGTACCTCTGGATCCCCTCATGGACATGCACCCATGGATAATTAGGACTAATATCTGGCTTTTCATCTCCTGTTTTACAACACTTTTGAACACCTGAGGAAAGAATGAATTATTGGAATAAGTCTTAGCACTGTGAGGACAGATAAGCTCACGTTTGGACCAGGGACGACACTCACAGTTGTACCAAGTAAGTGCCATTTCTTTATTTCTAAAACTTCATTTAAAATTAAGGTGGGGGCAGACAAAGGAATGTAAAGGTTTGGGTTCACTGTAAGAATTTTCAGCTGCAATAATCCCTTGAGTGCACTCGCTCTCCAGCCAGGCTTTCAAACCAAATGCTCGGCTTGCATCTGCTGGGGAAGGTTTCCCAGGAACCACTGGGCTGACTCTGCACAGCACCTTTATTCCATGATCCCCAAACACCAGCAGGGCACTACTTGGCATGTGATAACTTATTCCCAGTTTGGGCAGCCCACTGGCCCAAATTTACTGTGAAGTGTCCAATTGTCCAGTGGACTTCCACTGACTCACTCGGCGCAGGAATGCAGAGCTCAGTGAAGAGCTCCCAGGGGTGAGGAGTTTTGGGACAGATCTGTAACTGCCTGCTTTGAGAACTTTTGACACTGGCACTACACTCAGCAGTGTCCCCAGGTAAGTAATTCCACTGCCATGGGGACAGAGGAGGAAGGAGATTAAATAGCCTTGGGCTTAAATTCTCACAAGAATTTAAACCTCTTGCCTCCTATCCAAAGAGCTCCTGGAATGAAAGACCCTTGGCTCTCCAGTTGTGTGGGCTCTGAAAAGACCAATGTGGGGAGCAGGGATTATAGGAAGCCTTAGCTATTCCTATCTTTATTTGGAATTCCATGATGTACAAAAAAGGTGGATGTCCCCCCAAACAAAGTTCTCATTCTGAAGAAAGATCTCTTCCTTCCATGCTGTTCAATGATTTTCTTCTTCTAGCTAAAGACAGGATATTTTCAGAGCTGCACATAGACTCTGGGATTCTGTTTGACAGTAAAAGATACTGGGCCTTAAGTATCAAAGTCCCTTTCAAGTCTCCTGAAATACTTAGTAAGTTGAAGCCATAATTTCCAGTGTGGATGCTGAAAAGCTAGGAGCAGAGGACTTTTCCAGCTGCTGCACAGTTCTGTGAAGTTTTTCTTTCTCATGCAAGCTAGCTGAAAATGTCCTCTGCTCCTAGCTTTTTAGCATCCACATTCCAGGATGTGAGTAACCTCCTCCTTCTGGTTTTGAATTCCTTTGGGAGATACTAATGTGCGTTTTAACATCTTTAGAGCACAAATACTTTATTATCCAAATCTTTTGCAAATTCCCCCAAATCAAAATGACATAAAATAACAGCCATTAGTATCACTGTGGCATACTCCAGGCATATCATCCTGAGGGGTCAGTTAAGGACACTGAAGGTTTTTCTTTGGTTCGGACTGGATTATTCTAGATAAAACATTCATTAAGAATGTTAAGCCCCATTACTTTCTGGAACACAGGGCTGTTCCTGTGACTTTATAAGACTAAATTGAAGGAGAAGTACAATGTTTTGTCCAAATAAAATGCCAGAACATAAACCACAAATCCCTTCCACAACCAAGCAGTGGTAGGAATTCATGGCTTTGTTACCTGACATGGTATTGTCAGGTAACGTAAATTCGTGGGACTCAGGTGAGGCCTCTGGGCTCAGACAAAACAAATCTTCTGCTCTATGAACTACAATTGCACTGTGTGCATTATTTCTTGCTGAAGATCTTGCCCAGGGAGTTCTTGCAGAGAAGCAGCTTGTTTGTATTCTGGCTGTTTGGAAAGCCTGGAGAGGAGACCACATGAAAAGCCTTTCAAGGTCTTCTCAGAGAACACAGAATGCACAGGGCTGACAGGCTCTGGCAAACCATGGTACAACACCTGGGAAGGAAATGTGTATAGGAAGAACAGCAAAATGAGCCCTTTTTGATTTACATATTTTAACTGTGTGTTACTGCTGGTCTTGTATTTGGGAAAGGAACTCAGCTGACCGTGGAGCCAAGTAGGTATCCTTTATACATTACCATTTTCTGAGTTGTTACTCTTTCGTTTTTCACTTTTTTTTAAATTTTTATCCTTTTAAAATTCATGCAGACACTCATTCATGTTTTTCAGTCACTAATCAGACTTTCTATGAGTAATCTTTTGCATGCAACTAAACAATTTATATGTAGAAAAATTCTGATCCCACTTCTCAGTTTTGCCAAAGAACTTGAGCTCCACAAGGGAAGTTCTGTCTGCTATCATTCCGAATTTCTTTGGGACATACATCTATCCATTACTCAGGCTTCTTAATAAGATTTTCATAGTAACTGTTGGGTTTTAAAGTCATGCTTGGACTCTCTAAAGGGAAATAAAGTGTCTGCAGAGGTTGGCATTTAAGTTCCTAAGACTGTCTCTTGTGTCAGAGTTAAAAATACACAGTGATGGCAGAGAAGGGTAACGTAGAAAAGCGTAAAATAAAATCTTATGCAACATTTCTGGACTAGTTAAATCTTACTAAATTGTTCAGAGTCTGGGTTCAACTCAAGTTTGGGTCAAACCAAGTTAATGGATGTTTGATTTCTGTTGGGTGTCTGGTTGCTGTAGGTGTGGACAAGTGTGTAGTTCTGCCTGTTGGATCAGAAGAGCCGACCCAGGAGGTTCTGGCAGAGCATGGTTTGGCTTTCACCTCAGTTCCTCAGAGGTGGCATAGGGCTGATGGGGAAAGGGTGGAAAATCAGAGCCCCTTGATCAAACTTCGATCAGTACCCTGTGATGAACAAAATGTTAGAGCTAAGGGATCTCTTGACCCACCTGCAAGGCAGACACCAGGCAAAATGAAAAGCCCAATGGCCTTCCCTTTACCAAGAGACCCCTCAGAAAGCTCCTGTCAAAGCAGACACATACATCTTTGTGGATGTGTCGGACAGCCTTTCATAAGCTGAGCCCTTTCTGGCAAGGAAGGATGCTGGAGGATTCCTTTCAGTTCCATATTTTTACTCTAATTCAAATTGTTAATCTCAGTTAAGTCCTGACATTGGTTTTTGAGATAACCCTTGATTTTCCATGTATGACTTGACCTAGAGGCAAAGATATTTTGTTTATAAAAGAAACCATGGTACCACAATGATTTGTTGGCTGCTAAATTCTTTTGACACCGTTTCCTTGTAAGACAGCTGCTGCAACTTTAAGCAATCTTATTTCATTACTTGTATGTCTTATGGCAATTTCCCAGAGAAGGCTTCTGCTTTACCGTTGAAATTCAGTCCTTTGTGGTTGCCAACCCTTTGTCATGTATTTCCTGGGGAATTCAAGAGTACAATTCTTACCAAACTGAAAAAAATACATCTAAAACCTTCAGAGAAACTGACAGGTGAGAGCAGTGATCTCAAATCCAGTGAAAACTTGTCAGCACCTTTTAAATTCTTTCAAAGTTCCTCTTTTGGTGTCTTGATATTTGTTGGTATCTTAGTGCTAAAGGAGCACCTCTGGAGGTTATGGTACTAACCTGGGGAATATTGTAAAATTTGTCCATGAACATGCAGCCTGGTTGGAATGTCTCGCACCTTGTGCAGTTTCTAGTGGGGAAAACCTCCCCCACAATGGAAAGTTCTTGACCTTGTCAGAAAGCCCTGGAGCAGTGATGTAGTGAGTGGCATCACTGCCCATGGCAGGGCTTGGACCGAGATGATCTTCAGGGACCCTTCCAACCCAGACCATTCTGTGATTCTCTGATTCCGTGGGGAGAGTTGCAATTCACAGGCTTCTGATTGCTTCCCTCCTACTCTCCCATCTTAGAGACAAAACTCCTTCTTGCACCTGAGCTGTTGTCACTGCAAAGCTCCACCTTGTCCCGTGCTCCAGCAGCAGGACTTCATTTCTGCAAGTAACGTCCCTCACAGGAGGAACTTTGCACAACACTGAAGCAACAAACTGACTTCTGCTCTCCCTGCAACTCCTGCTGTGCTTAGACCCTTTAGCCACACTGGGAGGAGAATAGGGGAGGGAGAGTAAAGGAAAACAGAGTTATTCCCTCATGTCTCATGAATATGCAAGGAAATCCTACTAGAATTGTTATTTTTTGGAATTAAATTATTGAGGAAGCAGAATAAGTGGACTCTTGGAGTGGCATTCATAAATGTTCCCTTCTTGTTTGTAGGTCTCTTATAAAATCATGAGTTCACTTACAGGCATGAGCTTTGGCAAAACGAAGCGGAGATCCTGTGGGATTAAATCTCCTATAAAATATGCCCCTCATACCCCTTTCTGTCTTCAGTCTGGTCTTTCAAAAGCAGCAGCAAGAAATACAGACAGCAAAAAGACAGTAAATGAGAATGCTACAAATTAGTCACAGCTGGAATATATGTGAATTTTCAGTAACTCAGCACTCAGGCCAGCCTGCAGTTAAATCAATCCTGTCCAAACCATGCTTTTTTTACAGATATTCCAAACAGTTCTGTCCCTCAAGTCATTGTGATGAATTCAAAGAAGCTGGAAGAAGGTGGCGGCACTGGGAAAGCAGCTTGTTTGGCAAGGAATTTCCTTACAAAGGACATCAGCTTGGAGATGCCCTCTAAGGAGGTCGTATATGAACAGAGCACGTCCATTTTGACATCAGAGGGGCTGTACAATGCAATTAAAGTGGTCAATGTGACAAAAGACACAGAGCTGACCTGCACAGCCAAATTCAACAACAGCAACATAACAACACTTTCAGGTACGGTTTGGTGGCACAGCTGTCACTTATTTCTGGAGACAGCGGCCTGTGGGGCTTGGTGTTCTCCTGCTTGTCAGCATTGCCCAGGGCAGCCAGCAGAAATGAGAAAGACATTGGGTTCTTCAGCAGGGAGAGATGAATGATGTTTCAGAGCATCTAAAAAAAAAGGTTTCAACTGTTTAGTTACATGGAAATAACTTTTCTTGGGGAGAAGAGAGAAGACACAATCTATGTTTAACATCTGAATTTCCTTATGACTGAATATTTTACCCTGTAGCAGCAAACCTCATGCAGCACAAGCTGAAACAGCCTTTCTAAAACCTACAAAGAGTTATAGGTGGGGTGTTCGGGGGCTTTTAATAAATCACTTTTTATATATTTTTGAAATTGTTTTTGTACTCCTGAAGGCCATTCAAATAGTAAAACCAAAGCAATGCAGGAATCCTTTTGTTTCCTGCAAGTGCATGGAGAAACTGGCCCCACAAATTAATGTTGGAATTAATGCTGATCATCTGAGCCCCAGTCTGTACTTTCCTCAAACTCCAATGGGAAATGTCACATGAACACTTTTTAATCCTTTATAAAATGTGGATATGGTTAAAAATGCCTTTTCTTTATCATGTTACAGAAGAGGAGGCTGAAGAGCCTCCTGAAGTACCAGAGGCTGAAGAACCAGGGGCCAGTAACCGGGTTTGTAACAGCACAGCCCCCTCAGCACAAGGTGAGTTACCCAAACAGGTTGTGAAGTTACGTTGCTGTTTGGGGGATAAAGGCATGGAAATGTATTTTCTCCAGGGCAGAGGAGTCAGAACACAACATATTCACCAGACACAAGCTGCTGTTCCAAGGTTGCTCCTGCACTAACACCCAAGCCCCAGGAAGCCAAAAGCAACACAGACAGACCCTGGGCTCCCCTGCTGTTGCCGTGTTCTCTATCGTCTCTTCCTTTCCTGCTCTTCCTTTCCCCAAAACCACCAGCTGGGATTTTTTCCGCTTTCTGCCACGAGCACAACATCCAAACGTAGACCATGATCTCTCCCCTCTTTTCTGGTCTCTGAGCAGATCCTGAAGGGCACAGAGTGAACATGCTGTCCATGGCTGTGTTGGGCCTGAGAGTCCTGCTGGCAAAGAGCATCGCCTTCAACACCCTCCTGAGTATCAAGCTGTTTCTTTTCTGAGGTAAGGGAGCACACAGCTGTCCAGCTGTGGTTCATAGGCCCAATTTCATTAAATGGAGTTTAAATCCCCCTCTGCTCTTCCAGACATGGGGAATGAAGGCAAGAGGAACCCGAGGAAGAGCAGGAAAGAACGTGAACCAGCAGCACGAGGGGTTGAACAAGCAGTGGCAGAGCTGCTGACAGTGACCACCCAGGACACAAGGCAGCACCTTCCCCTGCAGACACTGAATACTGTTCACTCCTGCCTGGCCAGATGATTTACACTGAAGAGCTTTAAGTGCTTTTGCTGTTTCCTCTTCCCTGAGAACAGAGGAGAGTGGATTTATCCTCATGCTCCTGCTAAGTAGATCTCCCCACTCTTCTGGCATTTGCATACAAGTGTCCTCCCTGCTTCAGCAGCTCTGAAAACTCCAGGGCTCACCCTAGATAAATGGCCTTTTAAAAGCACCTTTCCCAGGCATGTTGTGTTACTGCCTGGAGACCTGGAAGTATTACTGCTGAGGGAATTCACACCCAGCAGTTGCCATTTCTAGCACTGCATTTCAGACAGCTTTAATAACAGTTAAGTATATAGTGCAGATGAGAAGAGCTGTGTAGGATCTGAAGTGATTCAATTCAACCAGATAATGTTCATTTCTGTAATAAGCCTGTATTTCTTCTGCCAAATGTATCTCATGTGCATTTTAGGTTCCTGTAGTAGTGATGAAAATAAAGTTTTATGAGGCCAAAATGCTGTGGGGTTTCTGTGCTTTTTCTTCCAAAGCCGGCCCGGAGATTGCTGGAATCCAACTGTCCTAATGCTCAGTGGGATTGGAAACACAGCTTTGATAAGGTAGATTTCCTGTTGGCTGAATTTGTCTTTTCCAGACTTTGTGCAGGGAAGTGTCTCTCTGGCACATTCAAGAGCTTCAGTGAGGAGAGACCTTGCTGAAGGCCTGAGGGAGGAAAATGCTCATATGAGCAGAGAAGAAACCCTGCAGTTGTTTTGCACTCAGGGGTAGGGAGGAGGAAGGGGCCACCAGGAAATAATGTCGGGCGGTTTGATGGTGTGATAGTTTCCACAGCAACTTGGTTCTTACCTAATGGAGCCCAGCACACACCTTCCCCAGCTCACCCCCCTCTCACAAGCAACAGGCAGGACGCTGTGGTCACCATTTCTGACTCAGTTACACCAGGCAAGAGCAACCCTCCCCTGCTTTTGACAAAACCAGTTCACCACATCCTGAAGGGGAATTAAGGCTTTTCTCCCCCTGGCTCAGCTCCTGCTGCCTTCAAGAGAGCCTCTGCAGAGGACAGAGCAAGGTGTGCTGCATTAGGCTTGCTCAGGTCAGAGCCTCAGGCCCTGCAGACACCCAGAGAAGACCCTCTGCCCTTGCAGAAGCTACGTGAAATTTGCATGGCAAATCCAAAAACATTAAAACGCTCAATAAGTGCATTCTACCACCCTAATGTCAATCAGGGGGAGCTGTGCACCAGCATTTTTATCCTGATTTTCCCGTGACACATTTTCTTGCCACACCTTCTCCCAGTCTCTCAGGCAGATTCCTATTTTGAGAACAGTCCCTTAGACAAAAACCAGTGGAATCAGATGGACAGGAGGGAAAGGCCCATGATTAAGTGCTGTTATAATCCCTTAGTCATAAAGTGTTGATCAAGTCTGGGGCTGGGATTGGATCCATCTGCACCTCCCCTGAGAAGGTATTTAGAAAGCAGGGGTGTCTTTTCTGCACCTCATGACTCAGTGGGTCCTTTTACAGCTCTACCCCTTTCCTGCCCCCAGTCTCAGCATCAATCCTTCTAAATTAATTCCAGTTCGATGTTCCTGTGTCTGTTTCATCCATGCAGTAAAGCTGCAGAGTCAGCGTTGCTGTTGGACTGTGCCATGCTTTGGCAAATTGGTATTAAACCTGCTTTTGCTGACACCTCTGACAGTGAGTGTTTAATGGACCTAAAGCCCTCACTTCATGACAGGCTTCCTGACTGCCCCCACCAAGCAGTGCCTTTTCACTTTGCATTTGCAATGCAGAACATGCAGCTCAGGAGAACAGGAGAATAGAATTGTTCCCAGAAGGAACCCCACAACTGGGAGCTTTGCTGTGGGCCAATAGTGAGATTGACTTAGTGGGGTTAATTCCACTGAAGGGGACAGAATCTGCAGCTCTCCCAACTGAGATCAGCTGAGGAGAGTTTTGTAGAGAACCTGTGCTCCACAGTAATTGTCCTCCCTCTCTTAAAAGCACCTTTGCATTTGGAATTATCCTGAAATCTGAAGAAAACCTATTATTCTCTAAGGGATGCTACAGCAGTGGAATAAGGGAGGATGACTAGAAGCAGAAGGCTTTGGTACAATACATTTTAACAGTGCTATCTCTATTCTCCTACAGATTAATTTGTGTCCATATCTGATTGTGCTCAGGCAGCCTTTGAAAATCTCGATGGGGTTCAGCCACTGTCCCTGGAGATATTCAAAAGCCACCTGGACATGTTCCTTGGCAAACAGCTCCAGACAGTCCTGCTAGAGCAGGGGAGACCCAATCACCAGCACAGGTCCCTTCCAACCTCAATCGTTTGCATTTCTGTGATACCTTTCTCATAGTGTTGGAAATGACAAGAAGTTGAAAATTTGTGTATAACTTTAGTTAGGGGTTTTGTTTGCCTTTGCCCAGGGGAAAAGAACTGAAGTTTCTTTTCAAAGGACTGTTTCACCAGGAGAGGACTGATGAGATTAACATCACAACACACTGGGAGCAGCACAGGAGATAAACAAAAGATAACCACCATTAACAAACATCACCTCCAAGCATCACCCCTGGCATGGTCAGAGGCACCTGGCCTGGGAGAAGATCAATAAGAGAACAAAGAATGAGAACGTAATTAACATCGAAGGTGAAGGCATCAATAACCAATAGGAAAGGAAATACTAAGAACTGTGTACCTTGGGACCAATTAACATCGAACCAATGAATTTCCATGGGTTTGGACTGTATACGTACATGAAAAATCAGTGAAAACCTTGTGTGATGGAAGGATTTTCTCTGCACACCCGGGCTATGTGTGGATGAAATGATTTCTGTTGCACATCCTGGCCAGAACAACATCCTGGCCAGAATAAAGTAATGCCTTCATTCTCTAACACTAAAAATTGCTGCTGGAGAGTTTTTGTTTTTCCAGCAGTTTCCGTGACAAGACCACCCACAATGTGAACTGCAATAAAACTTCTAAACTAATTTTAGGAACATTTTCACCTCCTGCACATCATATTTATTTTTCCTTCCCCTTGGTTGGTCTCACACATAGAGTGTGGTATGGAACATCTGTCCCGCTGAGCAAGTCAAAATGGAGAGAGCTCTCTCCTGTGGCAGAGAACATTAAAAGCATCCTGAAAGAATAAATCTCTTTCTAAGAGGTTACATGAGAAAGCACTGGGAAGAACTCAATGAGAATGTGCAATATTAAATAGCTTTTTGTACCACTGAATCCTTCTGCTTTCTCATACAGCATTGAAAATACAATGTAATAAGCATATTCCTGCATCTGCTGGGTACAATCTGACTTGTCTGTTTTGTGTCCTGAAATACTAATAAGTTCCTGATAAAATGGGATCTATTGATGTCAACTGAACTTCTTTCTCTGATCTCTCCTGCTACCTTCTGGCCAAAGCGTTTATTGCTCTCACAACATTTTCACCTTCGTGAAATCCAGCAAATAGCTCAAACAGGAGAAAAAACAACCAAGGAACCAAAGAAACCACCCAAACCCCACAAGAAGTGTTGTGTCTGCACATGCCACAAATTAAACTTCTTTGCTCTTCATTTGCATTCTGGCCGTGCCAGCAGGTGCCGTTGGAAACTCTTGCTAAGTGATACAGAGGCTTTAGAAAGTCCAGGGCCAGGAAGCTGAAAGAGCTGAAAAACTGAAGTGAGATTCAGAGAAGCTTCATTTGAAGGTGCAAACTACAGCAGGGTTACAGCTGGAAGTGATTTGTAACAGGAGGAATGGAGTAGAATACGGGAAGCACTTGCAGCACTGCTTTCAAAATCCTTAGGATTTCTAAAGGAGTTTTAAACTGTAAGTTATTCGGGAAACTTGGTCAAACAAATGCTGTGGGATAATTTCACTCCTGCCTTGCTTTTTCTTATTCATTTTCACGCTCACAGTTAATTATTCAAACTTGTACATTTGTTGCCATCACAGAAGGATGGAACCCCAGTCTTAGTAAGTCCTGATTCCTGACTTATGATCAGCATGGGGCTTCTGTCAGATTTTGCCTTCGATTTACAGGTGAGAATCTGTGGTTCTGCTGAATTCTGTGACAAGCATTTCTCTTTTCCAAATATCAGGAAATACTGGAGGAGGGGAGAATGCTGGTAATGCAAAGTCATAGGGAGAAAATGCCAGGAGGAAACCCAAGGCTCACCTGAGTGAGCACCACAATGGGTAGGTTAATTCAGCTACAGGCTTGGTTTGATCCGGATCTTATTCAGGATGCAGTGAGTGATTTGTGCCCTGACTGGATGCAGGGAGGACAACTGCATGGGGTTGCAATCAGGCCATCTTCATTATTGCATTTCTGAAAACCTCCCATAAGCAAGTCATCCACTTAAATGTGTGTGGAACCACAGAGGATATGCAAGGAATAGCTGAAAGGGGCATATCCATCACAGAAACTCATTAGGAGGGTGCTTAATTACCTGACTGCAAGGCAAGAGCTCTTTCTCTTTCTCTCCCTTATATTTCAGTCAGCAGATATTGTCTGAACTGAAGTATTGGAGAACCTGATCTGCCCCTGCAAAACCACTCAGGACTGGGGAGTGCAGTGCTCCTGGGAATGTCTGTCCTTCCAAAGCACAGCTTTGAAAATAGATTTCAGCTCTATGATTTCTGCAGGGAGGGCCTGAGTTGATTCTTGGCTGTGTCAAAGCCTCCCACGATCAGGGCACTTCATCTTTTGTCATCTGTAGAAGGTATTGGAACATAACCTGCAAGGAGACAGAGTAGAAACAACCCAGCTTCATTTTGTGGGGATCTCTAACGGGCACTGTGCACATGCAGTTTTATTTTGACGACAAACAGACTCTCTGGCCATGGGGTTCCACCTGCCTGGGCACACTGCTAGATCATCCTTGGGAGAACACCTTCTGTTCACACTTGACAGGAGTCACCTCCAGAGGCTGAGAGTTTCTGTCCTCTTCCCAATGCCCCTGTCAATGCCCACAGCCCCGCACAATATCATCATGAGGAGCACATTTGGGAACATACACAGGGTTAGGCACCACAGCCCCATGAACAGGTGCTCCAGAAAGCAGCCAGTCCACAATGAACGTTCTTCCCCATCCTTCCAAAGCCAAGCTCAGGGCTTGTCTGCGGAGTTGTGCAACCCCATCACATGTGCCTGTACCTGTGTCTGCAGCCTTACAGAAGAACAACACACTCTAAGTTCTGACAGAAGAACACACACCACAGATACAGCAAACTACAGAAATACAGAAAAAAACCCACGCTGAATAGCTCTCCTCACTCCTCTGTGTGCCTCTGCCTTACCCACAACAAATTACTTTTGTATCACTTGCCTATTTCTCTGCTCCTTTTGTGCTTTGAAACTTGCAGCCTGAAGGGGACACAGTTGTCCTTTGTCTTTTTTGTAGAAGAACAAACAGTGCCTGGGACTGGGAGCTCTGACCTCAGAGTTGGTTTGTCCTGAAAAGCCACCTCCAGGCAGCTCTTCCCAGCTCAGAAGAACCTATAACCACAGAAAAGCACTAGATGATTTATCCTTCAAGGAAACCAAACACTGAACCATATCCAGAAGTGGAATCAGCCAGAATCCAGGAGAAATTCCACCCCCTGCAGGGGCCTGGGTTTAGAAGAATGGAGTTTCCTACACCACTGACCACTCATCTGCACCACCTCCACGGGACAGGGCTGCACGGATCCAGCACAGGACAAGCACTCAGGGATTATGTGAGCAAGAGCCGCTGATAAGGCTCAGATCTGACCTGCTGTCCTCTGCAGCAGGGCCTGCCATGCACTAGGCAAGGGCACAGCCGTGTGCTTAGCTAAAGTGTAAAAGAATAAATTCCCTTGGTGATCCTATGCTCAGTGTCCTTGTGTCCCTGCCCAGGTGACAAACAACTGACAGAGATGGCAAAGTCAGTTTTCTCCCTGGTCCATATCAGATGCAGAGACGTGAATGTCTCTGAGAGTCTTTCACTGGATCACAGAAGGGGTGAATGTGGAAGAGGCCTCACGTACACAGAGAGGGCTTAAAAGAAAGGTGGGGACCATGCAGGGTGAGAGACATGCAGGAGGGCACCAACAGCTTCCAGTTCTGCTCCTCCTGCCCCACCTCTCGCCCTCAGTGTTGTCATAGACAGAGGGAGGGACTAGGAGGGACTGGGCCTGAGTGCAGTGACAGAGGCCCAGGCAGGGCAGGTGTGGGCAGAGCTGTTCTGCAGGCAGAGAGAAGGTGCAGAGAGGCGAGACAGAGCGGGCCTGGCCATGTGGAGGGCCCTGTGCGTGGCCTTATTGCCCATTGTAGGTGAGTGAAGGGAAGGGCTGATGCCCCCAGCAGCTGAGCGTGGCCCTGAGCTCCGCACAGCTCTGGGGAGCTGTGCCGAGCGCCTGCAGCCGGACCTGTTCCCCGGCTCGAGCTCCCAGCCCTGCCTGTGGAGCACGGCGAGAGCAGCCCTGCTCCTCCTCTGGCTGTGAGCTCGGCACCTCCAGCCAAGCTGCCTCCTCTGCAGCCTGGGGACACGCAGGGCACCTCCCTGCTGCACTCACATCTTGGGGCCCAGCGCTTTGCCCTGGCACTGGGCACTCTGCTCCTGGGGCACTGCGGCCCCTCTGGCAAAGAGCAGCTTGAGGATGGCAGCACAGGGCCCAAGCCCATTGCCCGGCACAGGCCTTTGTCTTTCCTGTGCTCAGCTGGAGCAGCACTTCCAGGGACAGGAGAGTGGCTTCCTCACCATTCTCCATTGGCAAACACAAAGGGATTTGTCCCCCCATGCTGCAAATCCTTCCTGCTTCTTTGGGGAAAATCAGAAAAAGCTTCCTGTCAGACAGGGAAAAGGAGGGAGGGAAATGTGGTGGCTCCTTCCTTGTGAGCCTTGATAGCTGCTACCAGCTCTGCCCATCTGTGTCAGCTGGCTTCAAAGAGGACGATTTTGTCCTCCCACTGGTCCAGTGCCATTCCAAAGCCCCACCAGCATTGCCCTGACCTTTGCTGACTCTTAGACTGACTGTGCCTTGTTCTTGCTCTCTGCAGCAGTCTCACTCGCTGGTGCAGCCACCTTGGAGCAGCACCCCAGAGAACTGACCATGCAGGAGGGAAAGGCAGCCACCATCCAGTGCAGCATGAAAGGAGATTCTATGAGGAACTACTTGATGTCGTGGTACCGTCAGGGCCCAAGTGGAACTCAGGAATGGATTTACACAGAGGGTGGTACCTATGGAGAAGGTTTCAGGGATCGCTTTAAGATAAGAGATGAGAGATTCAAGAACAAATTCCCACTGCAGATCCTGGCAGCAAAGCAAGGGGATTCCGCAACGTATTATTGTAGAGCAAGTGCCACCCTGGAGCAGCTCTGCAGCAGAGGGGACCAAAAACCAACAGATGGGGAAGACAGATCTCTCAGCATTTCTTTCTAGCAGCTGCTCCCCGAGGATCCTGTCAGGCAATAGCAGGTGCAGGAAACATCCCCGTGCCTTGGTGGCACTAAAAGGCAGTGCAGGGAGGGTGGTAGAAGGGCTGGTAGCATTTATGGTGCAGGAGGATCTCTTCTGGGAACTGCAGAGGCTGTTTGGGCAAGGGCAGCTTTAGTGCACGTTGCCTGGGCTCCTGTCCAGCACAGCCTCATTCTCCCTCTGTGCCTTGGCTGCAGAGCCATGGGATGATGGAGATGTGTTGCTGTAGCTTCCAGAGTGCTGTGGTGGATGGAGGCAGGCTGTTTAGGAAAGCCACATCAGCAGGGATGACATTGCTCTGGGTGGCTGCTACAGAGCTCCTGATCAGGAAGAAGGAGTTGAGAAGGGGTGGTGAGGTGACTTTGGTTGCCCTCCAGGTGCTCAGCAAGCTGCTGCCTCAGAGCTCCTCCTCCACTGGACAGGGGGAAAATATGGAATTAAGGCTTGTGGGTTGAGATAAGGACAGGGAGATGTCCCAGCAGTGCCACCATGGGCAAACACATGGACTTGGGGACGGGAATTTAAGTCATTGCCAATCAAATAAGAGTAGAATAATGAGAAATCAGAACAAATAATTAAACATCTCCTCTACCTGATCCCTGCACAGGAATGGGGAATGTGGCTTGCAATCAGTTCAGAACATGTGTTCTGGGCCTTGTCTTCTTCTCATTCTCTCCCCCTGCTTCAGTGTGGAGTCCAAACCATAGAAAACATTTCTCCAAGAACTCCAATGCAGGTTCTTGCCTCTGGCTGCAGTTCCTCAAAAACTCCTCCAGCCCAGTGGGTCCTTTCCATGGGGTGCAGCCCTTCAGGAACAGACTGTGGCACTGTGGCTCCTCTGTGGGATAGAGGTTCTGCCAGAAAACCTCCTCATGGATGGGCTACTGACTCCATGGGACCACAGCTCCTGTCAGGAGCCTGCTCCAATGTCGGCTCTCCATGGAGTCACAGATTATTTCAGGCCATATCCCCTTGCTCCTGTGTGGTGTCCTGCACTGTCTGCAGAGTCAGTATCTGCTTCACCACTAATCCCCACCAGCTGAGAGGGACAAACCATGGTTTTCACCTTGGGCAGCTGGGGAATATCTGCTCTGGTCTCTGCAGCACCTCCAGCCCCTCCTTCCTAAATCCTCCTCCCTGCTGATTGCAATACTGATGCTTAGAAAAATGAGCCCTGCCTGAGACTACAAGTTTTTACCTCAGCGTTCATTGTTCTGAAGGCCCAAACTATGCCAGCTCTTCCCAGCTCAGAATACCCTAGAGCAAAGACAAAACACTGGAAGGGTGGCTCCGCTCAGCTGCTCTGCAGTTCCTGTGGAGCCTCAGCGGCAGCCGGACACAAGGTCAGCCCAGGAGGGGAGAGGGACATGAAAGGACAGGGGCAGAAGCTGGAAAGGGACAGGAGAAAGGCGGGGAGTAATTTTCTTCATAGTAGCTAGAATGGGACTGTGTTTTGAATCTGTACTGGAAAGAGTGTTGGTAATTCAGGGATGTTTGAGTTATTGCTGAGCAGTGCTTACATGGAGTCAAGGCCTCTTCTGCTCCTCATTCCACCCACCAGTGGGTAGCTGAGGTGGCTGGGAGGGAACACAGCTGGTTCCACTTACCCCAACTAACTAAAGGGGTTATTCGAGGCCATAGGACATCATGCTCAGCATATAAAGATGGGGAAGATGAAGGAAGGGGGGGATATTGAGTGATGGCATTTGTATTTCCATTAAGAGTGATGGAGCTCTGTGGGGGCCCGGCTGCCGCTGCCCAGCCCTGCTGTTTTCTGCCACTGCTTCGGGTTTTTTGCTACACTTTAATGTGACACCTCACATCCACTCAGATCCCCTGCTACTCCTGCCACAGCTTCAGAGTTTTTGCTACACTTTGTTTGCCACCCTGGATGTGCTCGCCTCAGCTGTTCCAGCCTGCTGCTCTGAGGCTTCTGCTACAGCCCATTTGGCCACCCGGAATGGCACTGAGACCGGCTGCTCCCCGTGAGTTTTGCAAAGGGAGCCACCTCCCCACTCCCCTGCCGCCTGAGCCGCCATTGCCACGTGCAGTGAGGCGGCGAGCTCGCGCCACAGCGCCCCCTGCAGGCGCGGGGGAATCACCGCACCCGCCCTGCCCGGCCGGGAGCCACCAGCGCCCCTGCCGGCCGTGAGCGGAACTGCACCGAGGGGAAAGGGCCGGCGGCCGGGCGCGGCTGGCACCGGGTGTCTGCTTCTGTTTGTTGTTGCTGCCGTTGTGGTTTGTTTCTCTTTTTATACATATATATACTAGTAAAGAACTTTTATTCCTTTTCCTATATCTTTGCCTGAAAGATCTGTAATTTCAAAGTTTTAATAATTTGGGGGGGAGGGTCACATTTTCCATCCCAGGAAGGTTCCCGCCTTCCTTGGCAGACACCTGTCTTTTAAACCAAGGCATCTCTGAAGCAGAACTCCAGAAGGGGTGTTCAGTATCACCTGGTGGAACACAGTCTAAACATTCTCTCCAACACGTCACTGACAGTATTGGAGTACCTCCTGTAAGTTTGGGGAAAGCCTGCACCAGGACATTGGAAGCAAAAAGAAAGGCAGAACTGAGCTTTTAAAGCAAAGAAATGCAAGCTTGTGTGACTTGAGGGGGACTGCGAGCACAGGGTGTCTCTGTGGCCACTCAAATGGAAAGGGGCTGTTTAACAGCCTGGGAGATCTCAATGAGGGTGAGGTCTCACTGCTCTGGGAAGATTTGCCAGCCACGGCAGGATGTGTGAGTGGAACCTGTGTTCCCAGGCCTGTTGCAGGAGGTGTTTAGGGCTTGTTCTCTTTGTCATGCCAAGGGTTGAAGAGACTGGCAGCATCACATCAGCACATTCCACAGCTTTCCTGCAGGACTCGACCAACAAGGCGGAGAAAACAATTTGACACACTCAGGGGAACAGCAGATGAACATGCCCGTGTTACCAACGGGAAATAGCAGCACTGCTGTAGAACCAGTGGTTAAAAATGAGAAACACACCTCTGTCGTTGGGAACAACAGCAGTGCAAATGGGATGAAATAATGCGATTTGCTTTTTGTGTCTTAGAACTGCATCTGAGAATTAGGAAAATGCTCCCCAATTCCAGACTACCATTATTCAAAATGACTGAGGTAAGATAAAAATCAAATGAAAAGCCAACTTCATTCAACTATAACCAGATGTTCCCCACCTAGAAACTCATTGAAAAGCACAAAGAAATAAATCAAAACTGTAAACAATGGCCAGCTCAGTGGTCAAATAGTCTATTTATAAGATTAAAGAAATTGAAGGGGGGAAAGTGCTGATATAATTGGAACAAAACTCATATGACCCTTATAAAAATGGAACTCAAATAAGGAATACTAAAAATTAAATAGCTGAGTAAATAAGCATCTTTAGGACATTAAAACAAACAGAGTCAATTAAAGCACCATCAGCTCAAGCAAAATATCTTCAGAAAAATTTCTAAACATGGCATCACTTTTTTTTTGGCATGCAAATAGGCTTTGAAGACAAATATGCTTGAAGGTCCAGAAAGGCTTAGGAAATATGGAAATGTCTTGTGGTGACCTTATGATGTGTATCCCATATCACTGCCTATGCCCAGAAATTAATTTTTGTGCCTTTCTATGCCTCTAAACTGAGCCTGAGAGGGGGAAGGAAAAAACTGAGCAAAATAAATTTAAACTTATCAAGCCTGGGTAACTTCTTCCCAGATACAGGTAGGGGCAATATTTTAATGAGATTAATACTAACTACTCAATTTGCCTAAAGAGGCAAGGTTGATAATGTTATTTTTAGTGTACACAACCCTCTGAACAGTGTTACATGTTCAGAAGTAGAGCAGTGTAGAGGGACAGGAAAACAAAAGGCAGCTTTTGAAAGACATGAAAGAGGAGACATCACCTGGCACTGAAAAAAACCCAAATGTTTTTGTAGGACCATCGAGCACAGTGTGAAATGCGTTCCACAGTGATTGAAAACAACTGAACCACCACACACAAACTGCCCTCCCTTCTCTTGAAGGGGGAAACATGGTGCCTCTACCTCGCCTATTTTTCCCCAGACAACTGTGTGCACATACACAGATTTGATTCCCAGAATTACTCAAACAGCAGAAAAACCTGTTTTTCCCAGGACCGATTTCTTCAACATTCAACCTCAGATCTCAGCTCTTGCAAATAGGTCACTTTAGACATTTGATCACCAGCTCCAGTTGAACAAGTGGGCAGGAACCTTCTGTATTTAGATGTTTCCATTTTAGCTCAGCGTTATGTTTGTCTCAGAGCACAGAGGAGGATTTTGGTAAGAGCAAAGATCCTTTTAACTTCAGATCCAAAAATGGCCAGAAGCAGATACATGAACAACAAGACCTGGAGACCAGAAATGGCACTTCCCACAAGGAATCTCTCAGCTATAGACATCAGAACAGGAACTGTGACCTGTGGATGCTTTGTATTTACCAGTTCTGAGTTTATTCAGGAGCCCTTTGTTCATCCTTTTGGCCTTCTGACACAATGCTTGACTTACTGCTTTGTGAAGAGAAACCATTCAAGAGGTTCAAGGAGCTAATCTCTGAAAATCAGCAGTTCTCCTAGACCCCTCCTGTGTCCAGGACCATAACCCTTGGGATTCCTCCCAGAAGATCCCTGAAGAGCCCAGATTCTGCTCTCCTGAAGCCCAGGGCTCCAGTCCTGCTTTTTGCATTGCTCCCTTCTCCCTGCATCCTGAGCTCAAAGGGTGCATGGTCACTGCAGCCAAGGCTGCCCCGAGCACCTCACATCCACCACCAATTCCTCCTCACTGGCCAGTGGAGGTCCAGCTCCCCAGGCACCTGTGTCAGCAAGCTTGCACCAGTACACTCCAGAAACTCCCTGAGTGTGTGTGCTCAGCTGTGCTGTCCTGCCAACAGACACTTGACACTCTTCAAGCACCCCATGAGGACCGGAGGCCAGCAATGGCCCATTTGTCCCAAGAAGGCCTCACCTATTTCTTCCCCATCCGGTGATGTGCAGTAGCCACCCACCACAGTGTCCCCCTGCTGCTGTGGCCTCTAATCCTGACCCATCATCCGCTCTCAGCTGGCTCATCGCACATCCCAAAGCACAAATTCCAGCTGTTCTCTCAGAGCAAGGGCAATGCCCACTCCTTGCCTTCCCAGCCTGCGTTTCCTGGAGGCTGGCTTCAGTCACTACAATACTCCTGGAAGCTCTCCCACCACATGTCCATGATCCCACAGCTCTGCATCCAGCCCACAGAGTTAGAACTCAAAGGCTGAGAGCTGGAGGTGTTCAGCCTGGAGAGGAGAAGGCTCTGGGGAGACTTTAGAGCCCCTTCCAGCACCTAAGGGGCTCCAAGAGAGCTGGAGGGCGACTGTGGAAAAGGGCCCAGAGTGACAGGACATGGCAGAATGGCTTCCCACTGCCAGAGGGCAGGGTGAGATGGGATATTGGGAAGGAATTCTTGGCTGTGAGGCTGGTGATGCCCTGGCATAGGTTGCCCAGAGCATCCCCATTCCCTGGAAGTGTCCAAGGCCAAGCTGGACTGTCCTTGGAACAACCTGAGATAGTGGAAGGTGTCCCTGCCCATGCCAGAGGGATTGGAAGTAGATGACCTTATGGACCCTTCCAATCCAATCCAACCCAACCGAGGGTCCTGTCTTGGAGAGGCGCCCAGGCCATGTCCCCTGACCTGCACTGCACCTCTCATTTCCCTTCCTGGCTCATGTGAGCTGTCCCACCACTTCTCTCTGCTGTCCATGAAGCCATAGCCCTGCACCTACTGCTGGAGCTCTAAAGTCTCATGTTTGCTCCCCATACTCCATGTGTTTCTGCACAGGCGCTGTAAAGAGACACCCAGCCATGGTGATTTCCCAGAAGGTGAGACTGTTTGCTTTTTTCCCATAGATATTCCTGGTGTATGTGCACACTCTCAAAGTGCACCCCTATTACCGCAGGCCTGGTTCCTACGGTATATCACCGTGTCCCGCAGCCATAGGGAGGAGGAGGAGAGAAGATCCAGCAGGCAGGAATTGTGCAGCAAGATTGATTGATTTAATTATTTTACAAACTCTTTTATAGACTTTTCTTCATAGTCTAATTGGACAAAGGATCAGCCACCCCTTGGGGGTGATTGGCTAAAATCCTAAAACATCCATTGTCAAAATATTTTCTACTATACCATGAACAAGACTTTTCAAGGTTGCAGGTGGCTTGGTTGTTTACATTCCCTGCTACCTCTTCTGTGAGAGAGAAAAATCTCTCACGGACTTAGAAAATAGCAAGAAAATCCTCGCTAAGAGCATTTTTGTACCTACAATTCCCCCTTTTTATTTTATAAGATAACAACTCTTCTATTAATCCTAAATAGAAATCTACATCAGTTATTAATTCTAAATATGTCCTTAAGGCTTTAACTATCTGACTCCATAACAAGAAATTTAAAGTTCAGTCTCTGCTTGTGGAAGGACCATCCCAGTCTCTGCTTGTAGAAGGACCATCTGCCTGATGGTTGACATCCTGGTCATCATCAGAAGAGTCATTAGGCTGATGATGTACATGCTGGTCGCCATTTGGATGGTTGGCGTTCTGGTCATCATTTGGAGGTTGCCTGTTCTGCCTCTGGTGCCGTAGGGCAGGGCGAACGCATTTTGAAGGTCGCCACCGTATCTCAGTATCTGTGGAAACGCAAGCATACCCACGACCCCAAACGATAAGCTCACGCGGGCCTTCCCACTGGTTAGTGAGTAAATTCCGCACCCAGACCTTTGCCCGGGGCAGTTGTGTCTCACCTGCAGACTGCAATGAGAGAAAATGATTCAGAATAACAGGATTCTTTGAATTTTGTGGTACTGTAAGGTGATTAATTGTATACAAAGCTTTTGCTGTGGGGTTTCTCCATGCATTTCCCCTTTTCTGTTTGTCCAAAACACGCTTCAAGGTACCATGAGCGCGTTCGACAATGGCTTGGCCAGTAGGAGAATGTGGGATACCAAAGGTATGGTCTACGCCCCATAGGTGTAAAAACTGCCGCGTCTTCTCCGAGGCGTAGGCAGGACCATTATCGGTTTTCACAGAAGCTGGCACGCCCAGGACTGAGAAAGCCAATTTCCAATGGGCAATGACATCACAGCCCTTCTCTCCAGTGTGAGCAGTAGCCCACATAGCCGAGGAGAAAGTGTCAATAGACACGTGCACATATTTCAGCCGACCAAATTCTGGGATGTGAGTTACATCCATTTGCCAACTCTGCAAGGCTTTTAGCCCTCTGGGGTTTACCCCCGCTGGCAAAGGCGCAGCGAGTCCGTGACAGTCAGCACAAGCGCTGACAATGTCGCGCGCCTCGGTTGGCGTTAAATGAAACTGCTTCTGCAAAGGGTATGTGCACTTTGATGGAAGAAACCGTGCGATGCCTTGGCTTGTGCAATTTTGTCAGGCTGAGGCCCTACCCACGCAGGGTTGGCCAGCATGTCAGCCCTGGCATTGCCTTCTGTTAGAAACCCTGGTAAATTGGTGTGGCTTCGAATGTGCAGAATGTAATACGGATGCACTCGAGCCTGAATTGCAGACCACAAGGTTTGCAACAGCGAAAACAGAGCCGCATTGTTCACCTCCTTCAGAAGTGAACAATCTAAGCGTTGGGTGATGTCTGCTACATAAGCAGAGTCAGTAACCAAATTCAAAGGTTCCTATGAGAATCGCTGAAAAGCCATGGTAACAGCCCTTAATTCAATTAACTGAGCAGAGCCTGACTCGTGTTCCTTCAGCACCTGCCATTCCGATCCCTCCTTCCAGATAACAATGGCTTTCCCAGTTTTCCCTGAACCATCCGTAAAGACGGTGGGTCCTTGCACTGGCACTCGGCTATTTCTTGGCCGCAAGGAAAGCACAGTCAATTTTGCCAACTGCAGTAATTTATGGCTGGGCAGATGGTAAATTATCTGCCCTGAAAAGTTTTGCAGCGCGCTTTGCAAAGGAGCACTATGGATAAGGCTCCACTCAAAGTATTCCTTTGAGATCAGAATGACAATTACTGCAGGATCCGCAGCCATCAGTTGCAAACACCGTTGACGACATTTGATTATCAGAGAAGCGACCAATTCAAACACTGTGGTCACAGTCCTTTTCGGCTGGTGAGGCAAAAAGACCCATTCTAGGATATGCAAAGGATCAGGCCATTGTGCATTCCACTGGCCAATGATACTTGCAGGATGGAGGTCTGGAATAGTAATGAAAACAGTGATAGCAATGGAGGGATCCATTCGATAAACCTGACAAGCAGAAACAGCCCGTTGGACCTCCTGCAGCGCTTGTCACGCTTCCAGAGTCAACTCCCGAGGTGAATTCAGATCAGGATCCCCTTTTAATATATTAAAAAGCGGGAAAAGTTGCTTTGCAGTTAGACCTAAATAAGGTCGTAACCAATTGATGACACCCAACAGCTTCTGAGCATCATTCAAGGTTTTAATCGAATCCGGGAATTGCACCTCTTGGCGTTGGATAGTTTGGTCCAAAATTTTCACTCCTAAATATTTCCAAGGAGGATGCTGTTGAACTTTCTCCGGAGCTACCTCTAATCCATAGGCATGCAGAGCAGCGAGCAGCTGAGGCTGTATTCTCAGCAGCTCGTCCCAAGTGGGCGCTGCCACCGGGATATCATCCATGTAATGGTAGCAGTGTGCATCAGGAAACTGCTTGCGAACTCCGGCTAACGCTTGGGCAACATACCACTGACAGATAATTGGGCTGTTCCTCATCCCTTGAGGGAGGACCTTCCACTGGTATCTCTTAGCAGGTTCAGCGTTGTTAATGGCAGGCACAGTAAAGGCAAATTTTGGTTTGTCATCAGGATGCAAAGGAATTGTGAAAAAACAATCCTTTAAATCAATTACCAGGATGTCCCACCCCCGTGGGAATCATGGTGGGAGAGGGCATGCCAGGCTGCAATGCCCCCATACCTTCCATTACTGCATTAACTTTCCGGAGGTCCTGCAATAATCTCCATTTCCCTGATTCCTTCTTAATTACGAAAGCAGGAGTGTTCCAGGGGCTAGTAGAAGGTTCAAGGTGCCCCTGTTGTAACTGTTCCTGAACCAGCTGATGAAGGGCGTCTAACTTCTCTTTTGGTAGGGGCCACTGCAGCTCAAAGATTGGTGTGTTAGTCAGCCACCGCAAAGGCAGTGTAGGATACTGTGTGCCCTTACACACAGTGACCCCTGCTAAAAATTTTGTCCCAATCCGTATGCCCCAAGCTTCCAACACGTCCCGTCCCCAAAGGTTAAGGGAGGTGGTAGCAACATAAGGCCTAATTGTAGCTGTGTGCCACTCTGGGTCCCTCACCATCACAGGCCGTTCGCTTCAATAGCTCTGTGTGGTTCCTCCTAATCCTGCGATGGCCGATCCCACCGGGGCTAAAGGCCATGAGGGAGGCCACGCAGAGAAGGAGATGATAGTTACATCAGCACCAGTATCAATCAAACCTCGAAGCTGAATCCGGGGTGGATGGGCGTTCGGCAGGATCAGGGTACATGTCATCTGTGGCCTTTGGTCAGAAATGTCTGCAGTCCAGAAGGCCTGCGGAAGTCCCGTAGATCCACTGCCGTTATCTTCGTGAGTTTGTTGCTCTATCCTGGGGACACGAGACTTAAAAGGCACTAATTTAGCAAGGCAAGTCTTTTCAGGAATAGTTACAGGGGGTTTTTGCGTGGAGACCATAGCGCAAATCTGGCCTTTAAAGTCAGCATCAATAACTCCTGAGTGCACTAAGATTCCTTGATGGGCAACATCAGGTTTTCCCACCAGCATCGCACTGGATCCCTGGGCTAAGGGTCCATATGCATCCAAAGGAACTTTATAAATACCGCTAGAGTCTAAGACGACTGCGGCTGTGGTGTGGACGTCAAACCCGTCTGATCCTTGGGTGCCGTCTGATCCCTGGGTGCCGTCTGATCCTTGGGTGCCGTCTCTAGGGTGGCTGGGTAGGCCTGTGCCTTTACCTGTGCCACTCTCTGGGGGAGCAACTGCATCGGAGAGCAACTCCCCCTCCTTGCACCCCGGTGGAAGTTTCCCGGCAACAGCCAACCATTGGCATGAGTCTGGGATCTACAGTAGCCCGTGCAATGCCCTGGCCTGCCACACCTCTTGCACTGCGGGATCGGTGTGTTCTCTTTTTCGCTCGGCTTAGGCTGCTTCCGTTTCTTCACCTGTTTTGGTTGCTTTGGTTCACGACCAGAAGATGCGTGAACAGGCTGCAGGAACGCAGCCAAAGCAGACCTTCTCTGGTTCCCAGATCCCACCTCAGCGCAGGCTTCGACCATGTCTGTTACCTCAGGATCCCCTGGTAAGGCATCTATGATTTTTCTGCACTCCTCGTTTGCGTTATCTCTCACTAACTGCCTTAACAACAACTGTCTTAACCCGTCATCCTCAACCTGCTTCTCGAGAGAAGCAGCGACTTTCTCTACAAAAGAGAAGAATGACTCTGATTTCCCTTGAACTATTTCAGTATATCGCTTTCTGGGTGCTGACAACCCTATGGTTTTCAACAGGGCAGCCATGCCAATCTGTTGTGCTTGCTGCAGGACGCTAGAGGACAAGTTACCCTGTAGACTGGGATCAGAGAAGGGACCAGTCCCCATCAAAGCATCCATTCCTGCTGTCTGTCTAGGATCAGCAGCAGGGAGCTGTATATTTGCTAATGCAGCCTTGCCGGCCAGCTTTCTCCAGGTTTTCTCAAAAACTGTAAATTGTACAGGTTGAAATAGAATTTGACCTAAGTGTCTGATATCAAATGGAGAAAGCAAATCTGTATTTATCACCCTTATTATCTGCATAACCTCAGCAGAACCTAGCCCATATTGTGCTACCTTGGATTGGAGGTCCTGGGCAACTTTCCAAGCAATTACCTCATGCTTGTCATGCTCCCCTGAATCTGGGAGAGCCTTATACACTGGGAAAGCTCAGATCTCCCCTTCTGGGGAAGCACTACCATCCTGAACTTCTGGCACAGCCTGCGGATGGAGTGTAACAGCTCCCCGGTTACCCCCTGAATCCTCAGATCTATTTGGCATTCCAAGGGTTTCTAATAACCTCCAGTCACCCTCCTCCAATGCTCGTACCTTAACTGACTCTAAGAAGCGATTGTAATGGGTCAGACGCACTGTTACCATGCAGTCCTGAAAGGTCCAGGGCCGAGACCGGCACAGCCTTTTTCTTCGCTGCGTGGCTACAGCCGCCTGACAACCTGGGGCCAGAACCTCATCTGCCTCACTGCCTGACGATGAGTCATCAGGCAAATGCAACTCTGAGGTGCTGGGAGTGAACAGAAATGGACGGAGAGGGGCACTTTGGCTAAGTTCGCTAGAGCCAGAACAGACAGCACAGGCTGCAGTCAGCTGCGCTGCAGTTTGGACAGCAGCTTCTTTACGGGAGGCCGTCTCGGCCAGTCCCGACCGAACTGGTACTGGAGCTGCTGCCGTCGTCTCTGGGGCTGCAGCCGTGCTTGGCGCCACGCTTGCCTCTTGCACCGCGGCTGCGTTCGGCGCGGTCGCCACTTCCGCTGCTGTTTCTCGCTCCCCAGCTGCGCTTGGCGCCACTGCCCCCGCACCTGTTTCGCGCTCCCCGGCTGTGCCCGGCACCGCCGTCTCTGGCCGCATCTCCGCAGCCACCGCTGCTTCCGAGTTTTCCCGCAGCAGCGCAGCTTCCGGGTTCGCCGCTGGCCGCACCATTTCCTGGCTCGGAGCCGCGTCTCCCGCGGGCAGCGCAGGCAGTGCTGGCGGCGTGGGCAGTGTGGGCAGTGCGGGTGGCACAGGTGGCGCGGGCTCGGCGCGCCCCGCAGGGCAGGTTTGTTCGGGCATCCGCTGCTCTAGCAAGCTAAGCAGGTCCTCCACCCTTCGGGATAGGTTCGGTAACTGTCAGCAAAGGCAGATGCTGTATTAAAAGGTCGATGGCTCGGTTCTGCGATCGCGCAGAACAGTCCAGCGCCAAGGAGGGCAGTGGACCACACCCAGGCAGTCTCGGCGCAGGCATGCCCAGCGCTACGCCGGCTAAGAAATTAGATCCAGGTGCATACGCAACCGAGCTAGGAGCCGCTCTGGGCGTCCATGTTGCTAAGCCGCTGATTTGCGGCCCTGGATAGGCCGTGGCAGCCGCTGAGCTGAGCGGCAAGGCAGGCTGTGCGCCCTCTCGCCGCCCCGACCCCCCTGCCTCTGGCGGCGCAGGGTCCCTGGGGGCTGCGGAGTCCTGTGATTGTGCAGCGTGAGCCGGCGCAGTCTCTGCCTGTGGAGCCGGGGAGGGTTTTCCAAATCCACCATCATTTGCCCCGGAAGCCCAGTCAGCGGGGCCCCCCTCGGACATTCCTCCGTCACTCATCACCGAAATAGGCGATCCAGCCCTGCTATCAAAGTCAAGGTCTGTCAGCAGGATAAATAACAAACGCCAGGTTTTGTATAATTCTAACGCTGCTGGGTCCCCAGTCAGGAGCTCGTGTCGGACAGCACAGCCGAGTTCCTGCCATAAGGCAAAGTCCAGGGCAGTATCTCTGTCCATGGAAATCCCTTTTAAAGTAGCCCAGTCTAATAATTCCCGAACTGAGTTTTCAGGAATGGAGGTGTGCAATATGCTAAACACACCTTTCCAGACCAGTATGACAGCGTCGGTTTGTGAGCCGCTGTTCACCATTTCTCAGTTCTGTCGGACCTCCCGGTCCCAGGGGGCAAGTGGAACAGCGTACCTCTAGAGGAATTCGGCTTGGCTCGCAGCGTGCAGGACACGTCAGAGAGTGCAGATCACGTCGGGGTCACCAAATATTACCGCAGGCCTGGGTCCTACGGTATATCACTGTGTTCCGCAGCCATAGGGAGGAGGAGGAGAGAAGATCCAGCAGGCAGGAATTGTACAGCAAGATTGATTGATTTAATTATTTTACAAACTCTTTTATAGACTTTTCTTCATAGTCTAATTGGACAAAGGATCAGCCCCCCCTTGGGGGTGATTGGCTAAAATCCTAAAACATCCATTGTCAAAATATTTTTCTACTATACCATAAACAAGACTTTTCAAGGTTGCAGGTGGCTTGGTTGTTTACATTCCCTGCTACCTCTTCTGTGAGAGAGAAAAATCTCTCACGGACTTAGAAAATAGCAAGAAAATCCTCGCTAGCAGCATTTTTGTACCTATACACCCCTTTCAGCCCTTTGGTTTCTTATCATTATACACAAATTATTTGAGGTTTTTTATTATTAAACCTGTCTTGTTCATACCATTCGTCACGTTTCCTACCCAGATTTCCCACTGCTTTCTCACTTGATTAGAGTTCTCACTTCTGCTTTTAACCCATTCCTCCAACCACTCTGATGTCAGAATGCTTTTTGCTTTTATATATCCATCATATATATTTGTAGCTCTATAAGCTATTGCTGTATAGTTATAGAGTTCCTAGCTAGCCCCAGTATTTTTCCCTACCTTTTCCCTACCCTCACAGACAGAAAGACAAAACACATTCCGGAGGCTCCAAACCCTGGGGGTCCAAGTCCCCTATCCTATCTTGGTTCTTCCTGGGAGACAAGGATGAAATACCCTCCCCAGACACATTTTCATAAACAAAGTTTAGCTCCTATCTAAAGGAGGGCTACAGAAGAGGTGGAACCAAAGAGGGAACCAATTACTTCAACACTTGTGCTTCTAACTGGGGACTCTTTTCAATTATGCTAATTTGCCAGACTTATAAAACTGTACTAAATCTTTGCGGAGTGGGCATTTTTCCATGTCTGCCCTTTGGAGACCTCCAGTAAAGACCAGCCTTTATATTACCTCCTATACTAATACTGTCTCAAAAGCGTGTTGTTTTATTTCTAGGTCTTTAAGGCATCACTCCCAGAGCCATCCTGCTGCTTCCCAGGTCTCCCGTTGCCCTACCATTAGTACCACTAGGAAGAGAAGTAGGGGTAATGGACTGCAGTTGCAATAAGTTCTGCAAGTCTTTTGAAAGTGGCCCCAGTTGAAGTCCATGGCAAGGTGATGGCTGGTCCAGCAGCACAGAGCCTTCCATTGCTATCACTCACCACTTTTTCAGGTTCTCCTCTGTGGCTTAGGGGTGATGGGCTCAGACACCTCATTTGACAGAGCTCCCAGCTCCTCATTTCATAGGACAGCTCTGAGTCTACTCTGTAGCTGCAAATCTTCATGTGAAGCAAGAGCCTTCACCTTGGTGCCAGAAGCTCCCAGCCTTTGTCATCATGAGAACCTCCATTTCCCATCCTGATGAACACAGACTCAACGAGCCCTTCCTTTGTTACAAAAGGCACGGCTGGGCTTTTGAAGCTGTAGAGTCTCAGAAGCTGAGTCTGCCTCTGGCCATCAAGGGGTTCTGATACAGAGCTTGAATATCATGAAGGATTTGGTCAATGGGTAGCACCTCCTTTACTCTTTGATCCTCACTCCCAAGGGTACAGCACCTCTACATAACAAAGAACAATCATTTTGCCCACCTTCTCCTCTTACCTAAAACAGCATAAAGACTTTCTAAGGTACTAAACGACCCCCAGATGCCAATTCTAAGAGCCCAGAGGGCACATTCCTCCAGCTTCTGAGCATTGAAACAAAGGAGAAAAAGAGGACAGCTTCCAGCAAGGCAGAAGAATTTTCAGAAATGCTTTGAAATAACACCAAAAGTACTGGTTATTTTCCTGCTTTCTATCCAGCTTAAGTCCCTCAGACTTTGCAGAGCTGTCATGTCATCCACAAGTTCTCATTTACAACTCAACATTTTGGATATTATTTTAGATCCTTCCTTGAAAGACATGTGGTGTTTCTTCATGTGGTACGTTGGGTCTTAAACCACTGAAGGAGTCATGTGACTGCCTGTATAATCCAAAATTCTGTGTAGCGGAACAGAGACAGTTTTTGCTATGAAATAGATCACAGTGTTTTTGGGTATCGGGAGTA
Source organism: Corvus moneduloides (assembly GCF_009650955.1). Taxonomy (NCBI): domain Eukaryota; kingdom Metazoa; phylum Chordata; class Aves; order Passeriformes; family Corvidae; genus Corvus; species Corvus moneduloides. The sequence continues at coordinate 3,656,852 of NC_045501.1, read as the reverse complement.
TCACAGTGATAGAAGCAGCATAGGGACCTGCACAAAAGCCCAAAGAAGGAAAAAAGGTGAGATATTTTGGGAAAGAAGATGGATGGATGACTGGAATGCTTAAAGAGACAAATAGAACATTCTTTCTATAGTTCCTTTCACCCTGGAAAGATAAAAGAGCTCATGGGGGTTCTAAATGATGGAAGAAAGGAAGAACTTGGAACTTCTGTACTCAGTCAAGCTATTTGAAATCATGGAACTATTCAATGAACTTTCTTTCCCTTTCCAGTTTTGGAAGTAAATGTACCTCTGGATCCCCTCATGGACATGCACCCATGGAAAATCAGGACTAATATCTGGCTTTTCATCTCCTGTTTTACAACACTTTTGAACACCTGAGGAAAGAATGAGTTATTGGAATAAGTCTTAGCACTGTGAGCAGCAACTGGACCAGGGACGACACTCACAGTTGTACCAAGTAAGTGCCATTTCTTTATTTCTAAAACTTCATTTAAAATTAAGGTGGGGGCAGACAAAGGAATGTAAAGGTTTGGGTTCACTGTAAGAATTTTCAGCTGCAATAATCCCTTGAGTGCACTCGCTCTCCAGCCAGGCTTTCAAACCAAATGCTCGGCTTGCATCTGCTGGGGAAGGTTTCCCAGGAACCACTGGGCTGACTCTGCACAGCACCTTTATTCCATGATCCCCGAACACCAGCAGGGCACTACTTGGCATGTGATAACTTATTCCCAGTTTGGGCAGCCCACTGGCCCAAATTTACTGTGAAGTGTCCAATTGTCCAGTGGACTTCCACTGACTCACTCGGGGCAGGAATGCAGAGCTCAGTGAAGAGCTCCCAGGGGTGAGGAGTTTTGAGACAGATCTGTAACTGCCTGCTTTGAGAACTTTTGACACTGGCACTACACTCAGCAGTGTCCCCAGGTAAGTAATTCCACTGCCATGGGGACAGAGGAGGAAGGAGATTAAATAGCCTTGGGCTTAAATTCTCACAAGAATTTAAACCTCTTGCCTCCTATCCAAAGAGCTCCTGGAATGAAAGACCCTTGGCTCTCCAGTTGTGTGGGCTCTGAAAAGACCAATGTGGGGAGCAGGGATTATAGGAAGCCTTAGCTATTCCTATCTTTATTTGGAATTCCATGATGTACAAAAAAGGTGGATGTCACCCCAAGCTTTTCTATGGCAATGTGAATGTTGGGGTGGCAGAGAAGTTTGTAATGTTGATCTGTGTTATCCTAAAGATCCAGGTGCATCCCTTAGGAATTGTTGCAGTGCTTTCAGAGGTCTGCATGTCTTGAAAGTGCTGCAAGAATGTCCCATGTTATTTTACATCCCTAAAACCTCCTGCTCTCCTTCCAGAAGGGCATGGGACTCCCTTGGGTGCTGCCTAAGATATGCCCATGTCTGTAGGATATGTTGCATGGGAATAAACATGGATTTGGGAACAATCTTGGTGCACTTCCAATTCCATAGGGACAAAGAAATGCAAAGATATCATTCTGAAGAAAGATCTCTTCCTTCCATGCTGTTCAATGATTTTCTTCTTCTAGCTAAAGACAGGATATTTTCAGAGCTGACAGAGACTCTGGAATTCTGTTTGAATTTGAACCTTGTCAAAGATATTGAGCCTTAAGTATCAAAGTCCCTCTTGAGACTGCGGAAATACTTAGTAAGTTGAAGCCATAATTTCCAGGATTTGAGCAATCAAAAACCCTTTTGGTTTTGAATTCCTTTGGGAGATACTATTATGTATTTTAAGATGTACACATGAAGATATACATTATTATATTTCATCTTGGTTATGTATTATATATTACATACTATATTATTGTTGTTGTCATTGTTGTTATTATTATTATTGTTGGTTTTAGTCCTTCTGAGAATTTCCCCAAGTGAAAATGACATAAAGTAGCATCCATTAGTGTCGCTGTGGGATACTCCAGGCATATCGTCCTGAGGGGTCAGTTAAGGACAGAGAAGGTTTTTCTTTTGGTTCAGGTTGGATTATTCCAGATTAAACATTCATTAAGAATGCTGAGCCCCATTTCTTTGTGGAATATAGGTTTCTTCCTGAGACTTTATAAGACTGAAGGAGAAGTACAACTTTTTCTTTATAAAATGCCAGAACATAAACCACAAATCCCTTCCACAACCAAGCAGTGGTAGGAATTCATGGCTTTGTTACCTGACATGGTATTGTCAGGTAACGTAAATTCGTGGGACTCAGGTGAGGCCTCTGGGCTCAGACAAAACAAATCTTCTGCTCTATGAACTACAATTGCACTGTGTGCATTATTTCTTGCTGAAGATCTTGCCCAGGGAGTTCTTGCAGAGAAGCAGCTTGTTTGTATTCTGGCTGTTTGGAAAGCCTGGAGAGGAGACCACATGAAAAGCCTTTCAAGGTCTTCTCAGAGAACACAGAATGCACAGGGCTGACAGGCTCTGGCAAACCACGGTACAACACCTGGGAAGGAAAAGTTTGATTTCTGTTGGGTGTCTGGTTGCTGTAGATGTGGACAAGTGTGTAGTTCTGCCTGTTGGATCAGAGGAGCCGACCCAGGAAGTTCTGGCAGAGCATGGTTTGGCTTTCACCTCAGTTCCTCAGAGGTGGCATAGGGCTGATGGGGAAAGGGTGGAAAATCAGAGCCCCTTGATCAAACTTCGATCAGTACCCTGTGATGAACAAAATGTTAGAGCTAAGGGATCTCTTGACCCACCTGCAAGGCAGACACCAGGCAAAATGAAAAGCCCAATGGCCTTCCCTTTACTAAGAGACCCCTCAGAAAGCTCCTGTCAAAGCAGACACATACATCTTTGTGGATGTGTCGGACAGCCTTTCATAAGCTGAGCCCTTTCTGGCAAGGAAGGATGCTGGAGGATTCCTTTCAGTTCCATATTTTTACTCTAATTCAAATTGTTAATCTCAGTTAAGTCCTGACATTGGTTTTTGAGATAACCCTTGATTTTCCATGTATGACTTGACCTAGAGGAAAAGATATTTTGTTTATAAAAGAAACCATGGTACCACAATGATTTGTTGGCTGCTAAATTCTTTTGACACCATTTCCTTTTAAGACAGCTGCTGCAACTTTAAGCAATCTTATTTCGTTACTTGTATGTCTTATGGCAAGGAATAATGACATAAAAGACAGTAAATGAGAATGTTACAGATTAGTCACAGCTGGAGTATATGTGAATTTTCACTCACTCAGCACTTGGGCAAGCCTGCAGTAAAATCAGTCATGCCCAAACCATGGGTTTTTTACATACAGTCCAAAAACTTCTGTCCCAGAGGTGGAGAAATCAACTAAATCAGAAGATGGCAGCATTGGGAAAACAACACCTCTGCCAACAATTTTCCATACAAAGAACTTGGAGGACATATATGAACAGAACAGATCCTCTTCGACAACACAGATGCCCTGCACGGACAAGTTCGACAGCAGCATGATAACAATACTGCCAGGTACGGTTTGGTGGCACAGCTGTAACATATTTCAAGGGACAGTGGCCTGTGGGGCTTAGTGTTCTCCTGCTTGTCAGCATTGCCCAGGGCAGCCAGCAGAAATGAGAAAGACATTGGGTTCTTCAGCAGAGAGAGATGAAAGATGTTTCAAAGCATCTGAAAGAAATTATTTCAACTGTTTAATAACTTTGGGAGGAAGAGGGAAGACACAATCTATTTATTTAAAATGTGAATTTCCTTATGATACTACAGAAGAGGAGGCTGAAGAACCAGGGGCCAGTAACCGGGTTTGTAACAGCACAGCCCCCTCAGCACAAGGTGAGTTACCCAAACAGGTTGTGAAGTTACGTTGCTGTTTGGGGGATAAAGGCATGGAAATGTATTTTCTCCAGGGCAGAGGAGTCAGAACACAACATATTCACCAGACACAAGCTGCTGTTCCAAGGTTGCTCCTGCACTAACACCCAAGCCCCAGGAAGCCAAAAGCAACACAGACAGACCCTGGGCTCCCCTGCTGTTGCCGTGTTCTCTATCGTCTCTTCCTTTCCTGCTCTTCCTTTCCCCAAAACCACCAGCTGGGATTTTTTCCGCTTTCTGCCACGAGCACAACATCCAAACGTAGACCATGATCTCTCCCCTCTTTTCTGGTCTCTGAGCAGATCCTGAAGGGCACAGAGTGAACATGCTGTCCATGGCTGTGTTGGGCCTGAGAGTCCTGCTGGCAAAGAGCATCGCCTTCAACACCCTCCTGAGTATCAAGCTGTTTCTTTTCTGAGGTAAGGGAGCACACAGCTGTCCAGCTGTGGTTCATAGGCCCAATTTCATTAAATGGAGTTTAAATCCCCCTCTGCTCTTCCAGACATGGGGAATGAAGGCAAGAGGAACCCGAGGAAGAGCAGGAAAGAACGTGAACCAGCAGCACGAGGGGTTGAACAAGCAGTGGCAGAGCTGCTGACAGTGACCACCCAGGACACAAGGCAGCACCTTCCCCTGCAGACACTGAATACTGTTCACTCCTGCCTAGCCAGATGATTTACACTGAAGAGCTTTAAGTGCTTTTGCTGTTTCCTCTTCCCTGAGAACAGAGGAGAGTGGATTTATCCTCATGCTCCTGCTAAGTAGATCTCCCCACTCTTCTGGCATTTGCATACAAGTGTCCTCCCTGCTTCAGCAGCTCTGAAAACTCCAGGGCTCACCCTAGATAAATGGCCTTTTAAAAGCACCTTTCCCAGGCATGTTGTGTTACTGCCTGGAGACCTGGAAGTATTACTGCTGAGGGAATTCACACCCAGCAGTTGCCATTTCTAGCACTGCATTTCAGACAGCTTTAATAACAGTTAAGTATATAGTGCAGATGAGAAGAGCTGTGTAGGATCTGAAGTGATTCAATTCAACCAGATAATGTTTAACCAGAGAAATATTTATTTATTAAGCCACATTTCTTCTGCCAAATGTATCTCATGTGCATTTTAGGTTCCTGTAGTAGTGATGAAAATAAAGTTTTATGAGGCCAAAATGCTGTGGGGTTTCTGTGCTTTTTCTTCCAAAGCCGGCCCGGAGATTGCTGGAATCCAACTGTCCTAATGCCCAGTGGGATTGGAAACACAGCTTTGATAAGGTAGATTTCCTGTTGGCTGAATTTGTCTTTTCCAGACTTTGTGCAGGGAAGTGTCTCTCTGGCACATTCAAGAGCTTCAGTGAGGAGAGACCTTGCTGAAGGCCTGAGGGAGGAAAATGCTCATATGAGCAGAGAAGAAACCCTGCAGTTGTTTTGCACTCAGGGGTAGGGAGGAGGAAGGGGCCACCAGGAAATAATGTCGGGCGGTTTGATGGTGTGATAGTTTCCACAGCAACTTGGTTCTTACCTAATGGAGCCCAGCACACACCTTCCCCAGCTCGCCCCCCTCTCACAAGCAACAGGCAGGACGCTGTGGTCACCATTTCTGACTCAGTTACACCAGGCAAGAGCAACCCTCCCCTGCTTTTGACAAAACCAGTTCACCACATCCTGAAGGGGAATTGAGGCTTTTCTCCCCCTGGCTCAGCTCCTGCTGCCTTCAAGAGAGCCTCTGCAGAGGACAGAGCAAGGTGTGCTGCATTAGGCTTGCTCAGGTCAGAGCCTCAGGCCCTGCAGACACCCAGAGAAGACCCTCTGCCCTTGCAGAAGCTACGTGAAATTTGCATGGCAAATCCAAAAACATTAAAACGCTCAATAAGTGCATTCTACCACCCTAATGTCAATCAGGGGGAGCTGTGCACCAGCATTTTTATCCTGATTTTCCCGTGACACATTTTCTTGCCACACCTTCTCCCAGTCTCTCAGGCAGATTCCTATTTTGAGAACAGTCCCTTAGACAAAAACCAGTGGAATCAGATGGACAGGAGGGAAAGGCCCATGATTAAGTGCTGTTATAATCCCTTAGTCATAAAGTGTTGCTCAAGTCTGGGGCTGGGATTGGATCCATCTGCACCTCCCCTGAGAAGGTGTTTAGAAAGCAGGGGTGCCTTTTCTGCACCTCATGACTCAGTGGGAAGGTCTCCCTATTACAGTTCAACCTGTTTCCTGCCCCCAGTCTCAGCATCAATCCTTCTAAATTAATTCCAGTTTGATGTTCCTGTGTCTGTTTCACCCATGCAGTAAAGCTGCAGAGTTGCTGGAAATGAAACCAAGTTTAGAATTTTTTATGTAACTTTAGTCAGGGGTTTTGTTCACTTTTCCTGAGGGAAAGGAATTGAAGTTCCTTTTCAGGGGACTGTTTCACCGTGGGAGGCCTGATGAGTTTCACATATCAGCAGACTGGGAGCTGCCAGAGGATGCACAAGGCATAAACGACCATTAAAGATCATCAGCTCAAACATCACTCCTGGCATGGTCAGAGACACCTGGTCTGGGAGAAGAGAGATAAGGGAAGATAAGAGAATGAAGAATTAACTAATTAAGACTGAAGGTGAAGGGATCAATAGGAAACTAAGTACTAAGAACTGTGTAACTTGGGACCGATGAACATTGAACCAATGAATTTCTCTGGGTTTTGACTGTATAAGTATTAAAATGCCCTAGGGTGTATCACCGTGTCCCACAGCCGTAGAGGGGAGGAGAGAAGATCCAGCAGGCAGGAATTGTGCAGCAAGATTGATTGATTTAATTATTTTACAAACTCTTTTATAGACTTTTCTTCATAGTCTAATTGGACAAAGGACCAGCCACCCCTTGGGGGTGATTGGCCAAAATCCTAAAACATCCATTGTCAAAGTATTTTTCTACTATACCATAAACAAGACTTTTCAAGGTTGCAGGTGGCTTGGTTGTTTACATTCCGTTCTACCTTTTCTGTGAGAGAGAAAAATCTCTCACGGACTTAGAAAATAGCAAGAAAATCCTTGCTAGTAGCATTTTTGTATCCATATATAAGTACATGAAAAATCAGTGAAAACCTTGTGTGATGGAAGGATTTTCTCTGCACACCCGGGCTATGTGTGGATGAAATGATTTCTGTTGCACATCCTGGCCAGAAAAACATCCTGGCCAGAATAAAGTAATGCCTTCATTCTCTAACACTAAAAATTGCTGCTGGAGAGTTTTTGTTTTTCCCGCAGTTTCAGTGACAAGACCACCCACAATGTGAACTGCAATAAAACTTCCAAAGTAATTTTAGGAACATTTTCACCTCCTGCACATCATATTTATTTTTCCTCCCCCTTGGTTGGTCTCACTCATAGAGTGTGGTATGGAACATCTGTCCCGCTGAGCAAGTCAAAATGGAGAGAGCTCTCTCCTGTGGCAGAGAATATTAAAAGCATCCTGAAAGAATAAATCTCTTTCTAAGAGGTTACATGGGAAAGCATCATGAGGAACAAGGAAATCTGAATAGCAGGGAGAATATTTTGCATTTTCTCTCACGTTTTTATTTACATCCAGGGAGAGGAGTGTTGATGCTTCCAGTCCACACCTTTCTTGCTTCTGCAGAAATGTATGGGAATGATCCAAGCAGAAATGTATGGGAATGACCCAAGCAGAAATGTATGGGAATGACCCAAGTAAGGTTCAATATCTGAAAGGTTTCTGTGCCCAAGACACAAAGGATGGTGAAGCTTCACAGCCAGAAAGGCTCTGGCAGCACCAGACCGGACTCCCAGTCTCATCCCTTCAGTGGAGGGGCTTTCCCAGAGCCAGCAAGAATGTGACAGAAGGAGAAGTTCAGGACAATATCAACATCTCTGCATTACCTGACCCCTTTGCACCTCAGCCCCCTGAACCCCCACATGTCAAAGGCTCAGCCTTGCCCTTGCAGAAATCCTTGGGGCTTTTCCCTTGTGGTGCCCCACAGCGTTCTAGGGCCAGAATTCCTCATCCGCAGGCCCTTGGCTGCCTCTGGGCACAACACAGCAACCTGACCCGGGGTTTATTTACCTGCCAAAGGAGCTCAGGGAAGGTTGCAGCCAGTTGCAGTGCAGATGGGTCTGGATGGGATGTGGCTGATGCTGCTCCTTTCTTCCTGAGGTAAGGCTGGGCTGGGTGTCCGAGTTCTGCCTGTGCCCATCACTGCAGCTGCTGCATCCCCGGGTGCAAGGCTTGTGTTTGGGAAGAAGGGTAGGCATGTATTTAAAAGGATACTCAAAGCAAACCTCAAAACTTCTGTGAGTTTTAATTTGCTTGAAGTAATTAAAATACGTGGGATGAGGTTAAGAAAATTCCTTGGTTTCCTTTATTTTAAATCAGATTTCGTCATAATATTATTTTCAATTTCAACTTCACAGTTGAGAGGGTAAAACAGACTGTTTCACTCTCTGGTCACATAACCTTTTGATAAGATGATAAATGTATTATTTTCTCAGTTTTAATTTAAACAGTATCAAACTCCATGAGAATGTGCAATATTAAATAGCTTTTTGTACCACTGAATCCTTCTGCTGTCTTATACAGCATTAAAAATACAATGTAATAAGCATATTCCTGCATCTGCTGGGTACAATCTGACTTGTCTGTTTTGTGTCCTGAAATACTAAAAAGTTCCTGATAAAATGAGATCTATTGATGTCAACTGAACTTCTTTCTCTGATCTCTCCTGCTACCTTCTGGCCAAAGCGTTTATTGCTCTCACAACATTTTCACCTTCATGAAATCCAGCAAATAGCTCAAACAGGAGAAAAAAAACCAAAAAAACAACCAACCAAAGAAACCACCCAAACCCCACAAGAAGTGTTGTGTCTGCACATGCCACAAATTAAACTTCTTTGCTCTTCATTTGCATTCTGGCCGTGCCAGCAGGTGCCGTTGGAAACTCTTGCTAAGTGATACAGAGGCTTTAGAAAGTCCAGGGCCAGGAAGCTGAAAGAGCTGAAAAACTGAAGTGAGATTCAGAGAAGCTTCATTTGAAGGTGCAAACTACAGCAGGGTTACAGCTGGAAGTGATTTGTAACAGGAGGAATGGAGTAGAATACGGGAAGCACTTGCAGCACTGCTTTCAAAATCCTTAGGATTTCTAAAGGAGTTTTAAACTGTAAGTTATTCGGGAAACTTGGTGGTCAAAATGTCCTGGGCTGGAGGAAAGATGTCTTGATGGGATTAGGAGGTTCATTTGTGCCCCAAAAAGCTGTTGTGCCTAAGTCAGGTCTTCCAAAGGCGTGGATGTCTGGCTGAGCAAGCAGCAAGTCTGAACCAGCAAGGAATGCAGCTCAAGCTTTCTGGCTGCAGGCGATGAAGAGGCTGATAAGAAAATGAGCGAATGCAAGTGCCAGAGTGCCTGGTGCCCCGGGATAAGGATGCTGTGAGGAAGTTGTTTCCTGCAGGAAGGCTGCAGCTGAGGTGCCCTCACCAGCTCCAGTCCTTGGAACCGTGTGGTGTCTGCTGAGGGGTTTCTCACATCAGGTTCTGCCTCTGGACCTGGCTCTTTCTGCCAACAGGTGAGTCTGTTTGCATGGCACAAACCTGTGGATGTAATACTTCTTTGATTTAATCCAGCTGGGAATTCAGGGGGCTGTGCTTTGGAATTCTCTCCTTTAGGCATCACAATACCGAGGGTGTGCTTTGAACAGCTCTAAGGGGTGGGTGGAACGGGAAACAGGGGGAGGGTGGGTCTCAAAGGACCAGCCTTAGACATGGTCACTTGCTGTGGGACTCTGGGAAAATGCCTTATCTTTTGGTGGGTAATTCACTCTGCGAAATTGGAGAGAGAAATTAAAGTCCTTAAATCTTGTTCTGTACCAAAATGCGGCAGGGACTTGGAAAAGGATGGATTAAGTACACAGAATCAGCCCGTTCTTGTTTTTAAATTAATTTGAATTAATGAAATTTCTATTTTATAGAAATATATAAAGTTTTCCAATTATATATGCTATAGTACCATCAGTGGGAGAGCTTCCATTTGTTGAACAAGTTTGTGTATTTGGAAATCTGGGTGAGATGTTTAAAACTGTTCAGTGATGTGATCTGCTGCTTTCCAGCAGTTGTTCCTCCCTCCTCTCAGCCAGATTTTAGTTGAAAATATTGGTAGGGATTGCACATGCAGTACAAGTAGCTTGGAAAGGTAATGAATTTGTATAGAAATCATTTCTGTATGGGCAGGCACAAAGGTTTCCAATCAATTTATAATTTGAACAATAATCATTCCTCCCTCCCCTCCTTTACTTCCTTCCTTCCTCACTATGCTGTACAGTAGTTTTGGGAATGGCATTCGGGAAAATTCCAAATGCCAGTTCTGCTGTGGCTGACCTCCTGAGAAAAACTCCTCTGGATGTGGTAAGAAGGGATTATTTTGTGAAGTGCTGTTACACTGACACTGGGAGTTACTGCTGTGCAGGAACCACAAACACTTCAATTTAGTCATGATAACCCTGAGTAAAGACAAAATTCTGGCTGTTCTTGCCAGCCAAGAAAGAAGTATCGTCAGCTGCTGGTTCTAATTTTTTTCTTTTTACTTATTTTCTGCAAGTAAATGTGCTCGAGACTGCTTGACTGCAGTGGAAGTGGTGGGCTGAGCTATTCTGGAAGGGATGCCCAGTTTGGTTTTTTTCCATTTGATCCTGACTATCCATTCAGAATGTTTTTCTTCTGTATAGAGTGGGGCACAGAAAGAGAGATTGCACTCCTGGGAAAAGTGAAAGTTTTGAATAAATGTTCTTTTTGCTCCAAGGAAAGTCTGCACATATTCAGTTATTTCAGAAACCAGTACAGAATTATTGGTTTCATCACAATCATGTCAGTTAGCACAGTTACCGCACCGAGGAAGGTGTGGCTGGTTTTAGAGGTGCTGATATTTTAATGGATCTTTCATGGCTTTGAATAGTTAATCCCTGCCTATAGTTATCAGATCACTTTAAAATAAACATTATCAATACTTCTGTGTGATAAGGAATAGTTAAAAATGATAATGTGCCATGGAAACATCTTAAATTTCAGGAGAGGACGGAGGTGGTGTTTTTGTAAAGGGCTGAGCTGCTGTGGGCTTGTTCATTGAGAATCTCCAGTTTCTGTCTGGAGTTCAGCTGACAGTGTTTTCAGGTGAGCTGCTCCTCTTTGGAGGAATGTGGGGATGGTATTTCCAAGGTATTGGAATGGATGGTATTCCCATTTACAATTCCAAAATGTGAAATAAATGACAGAAGCACAAATCACTTCCCTGCCAACTACAGCAGGGGAAGTAAAAGGAAGATAAAGTCAGTAAGATTCTGCTTACAGCAATTGCTTTCAAAGCTTTAGTCTAACATAACACTGAGGCATCTCCCCAGAGATGCCATTCAGAACAAAAATTGCAGCTGAGTAAGAAAGAGTGGAAAGAAACACTGCAAACGGATGGATATGAGCAAGTTATATTGTATTATTCCGTGTGCATTTAAATGAACTTAATACACAGAGATGGCCAATTTAATTTAATTATAATTACTTCATTTTTATATTACTTAAATTTCTTATTAATTTTAAATGTCTTTTTCCTTTAATTATTTACATTTTATTTTAATTCAAGTTCATTTAGCTTTTGAAGGCTGGTATCACCTGAGATCCTTGCTACTGAATCATATGTTTTCAGTTTAATGTCATTCTGCAAATTCAGGCCTGTTTCTGACTGGACAAACTGGCTGTGGTTGCCAGTCCAGTGTTACATGAGGAAGGGTTGGGAAGCTACAGCCTGTTCAGGGACAGAGGCACCATGCAGAATGGTTTGTCCTGTGTGGAAGGGTTTGAAGTTACATTTGAGAAAGGAAAATTGGGATTAAAATTCTACAATGCTTTTTTTTCTGTACATCAGCAATTTGAAAAAAATCTAGAAGTGGTGCATGGGATGAAAAATGAATGACATGCATCAGTCTGCTTTGCTTTGCTTCTTTTATTTTTTTAACAAACCTTTCTATGGTACTGAAAACACATGTGGCAAACAGCAGCTTGCTTTTCTCAAGGGTTTATATCTCACACTAAAATCCACTCAGCATAAGAACTTCTGAGCTTGTTTTACCCTGTTTTGGGATTTGGTGGTTTTTTGTGTAAAAGGTTATTTCTCCTTAAATATGAGGAATACACAGACCAAGCCCAAATGGGGAAAACATCTCCGTGAAATCTCTTGCTTTACAGCTGAGCTAGACAGACAGGAGCAAATTAGTTCTTGTCCTCAGTAAATCATCAGCAATAATCCAGTGTCCCTGAAGCCAAAGAGACCAATTTGCGCTGCTTTTAGCACAGGTTAGTGGTTTATCTCTCTGCAGCACTAGAGCAGCCCCTACAGCCCTGTCAGGTGAAAAACATGTGCTTTTGTAGTTTTATAGTGAAAGTCTCATGGAGAATTCTGAGAAGGAAAGTGGTTGGAGAAGAAGCATGTGGTTTTCTCAAACAGCTGCTCTACTTGGAGATCTTGGAATTAATACTCAGAAGTGCCTTAAAGAACAGGGGGGTTTACACCAGGCTGAAACAAGTGTTTCTCCATGTTTTAGTTGTGAGAACTCAGCAAGTTTCAAGTTCAGGTTTTTGTAAAGTTTCTTAGATTTTTGGGATGTTTCTTACAGTTGTGATACACCAGTTTCGAGAAAATAATTTTTGGCCAAGGAAGAGCTTAATAATAAATTCAAGGAATTCTGAAGAACAGTAAAGATCCTGATCATTCCAGAGTAGCTACGAAGCAACAGTAAAAGGTTCCTGGAACTGGATGGCTTCCCCAGGTTTTTAAACCAGAGTTCAGAGTGGGATTTTGAGGCAGTTTTGTGATAACTTCCACAGCAGTGGGGATGTTGGAAGTGGGAATGCTGGAAATGGCAATGCACTCAGCTTTGGCACAAGCTTCACCTCCTCTGAAGGTAAATCCAAGTGAGTATAATGGAAGAAGAATAAGGAAAAAAACACGTGAAGGAAAAAGAATTGGCTGAGTATATTCCACTCTTCTGTTTGCATGTAAGTTATCAGAGTTTCTGAGGTGCAGCTGGTCTCGTGCAGGCCAGAAAGAGAAACTACTGAATTTGGGGGCTGCAATGCCAGTTTCTAGAAATCTCTGTGCATCTGTTGGAATAAAAATAGAGGCAGAAAGTGGGGCTGAGTTGCTCTGTGGCTTGTCTGTCTATAATTTTAGTTATACAAGAAGATTATAGAAGTGTTTGTGGTTTTGTTGTTGTTTAGTTTGGTTTGGTTTTGGGATTTAGTTGTTGTTTCATTGTTTGGGTTTGGGGTTTTTTTCCCCAAAACTGGAAATGTGAGAACAAAGGCAAATTCATATCTTAGAGAGGAATGAATCCTTAAAGCTTCATCATCATTTTGGTGCTGTTCAGGGGATGGGAGACACTTGGGTGAGGAGTTCAGACAGTTTTGATGTGAGATGCCTGATGTTGCAGGCTGGTGTAAGCTGGGATAAGATAAGCACTAACTGAGGTGGATGGACAACGTGCTGTAGGAAAACTTCACTCCTGTCTTGCTTTTTCTTGTTCATCTTCCTGCTCCCAGTTAATTATTCTGCTCTCTACAGTCACTGCTATTACAGGAGGATGGACCCACAATCTGCTCTGTGATAGATGTGAGCTGGGCTGCTGAAATAGGGTCCCACAGCTCTGGGGGTCACTGTACAGAACTGTCGTGAGAATTTTTTCAAGCATTTTAATCACAGAAGGGTTTGGGTTGGAAGGGACCTTAAAGATCACCTCATTCCAGCCCCGTTCTCTAGACCAGGTCACCTTCTCTAGATCAGGTTGCTCAGTTTTGACCTAGGAAGCTTGAGGAGAAACGCCCTGGGAGATCTTTGAACACACATCAAAGCTTAAAATCTCCTTTTACTCAAAAGCTACTGCCAGCAGTTTTGGTAAAGCTCTTTGTCACAGTGAAACTCCAGAGGTAGCTACAACAAGCTGACTTTTGGAGAAGGGACAAAGCTGTCTGTTTATCCAAGTAAGTGCCAGAAATAAACGTATCAAAATCTGAGCTTTCTAATGCTGAGCTGAGCTTTGGCCCATCCCTGGAATTGTTCAAGACCAGGTTGGATGTGGGACCCTGAGCAACCTGATCTAGTGAGTGACCCCTGCCCACAGCAGAGGGGTTGGAGTGAGAGGACCTTTAAGGTCCATTTCAACCCAAGCCATGTTTTATATCTGTGAATCAGGGGTTTAAGATAGTTTTTTTCCTAAATGACAATCTTTCCAACTACCAAGAGTTAGTGGATGTGTCACCTTTCAGATATAGAATAAGTGAAAATATTGATCTTGAAATTGTTGGACTTGTGAGTCCAGTTTACTTTCTTTCGTGCAAAACATTTGAGGTCAAATCCGCCAACCCAAGGGGATTTTGCTTCCATCTTCTTCAGTGCTTTTTGAGGTGGGTTTTTTTTCAGAGTTAATATCCCCAAGATGAGAACTGTACTTGAAAAATGACCATGTTTTTTTTCCTACTGGTTATAGGGGACACTAGGACTGTAGTAAGTTTAGACAGCTCACATGTGTAGGACAGGTTTCTGGTCTCTCATGATACCTCATTTCCCTGAACATGTAATTCAGAGTGTCAGTTTCTCTTCAAATTAAGGTTTTTACAAATTTTACTTTTAGAAATTGAAAAAGCATTTAGTAATTACTCCTTTTTTAATAAGTAGAGAGAAAATCTGTCATAGATCAGGAGTTTCCATGGTAAAGGTTTGCCAAGGTGTAACTTTGGAGGTGAAAATCAAGAGCTTAAATGTGGATGAGGAATGCACATAAAAGTAAAGCCAGAAAGAATCATGAGAGGCTTTAGGAAGCAAGTGCCTGTGGTTCTGAGGATTGCATGCAGGTAGATCTGGGCAAAGATGTCCAGTCCTAGTTCCCCATGGATGGGGAAATTCCTTTTTCTAAGTTTCCATAATTGAGGTGGGGGATGATGTGTGAACACTTACATTTCAATATGCCAAAGAATTTAATGTTTAATTTATTTATAACGTAGGTTTTTAAATCAGTGGGATAGCAAAGGCTGGGAAGAATTGATGCATGTCCTTACCTGACCCTGATCCCTGAAATCTATTGATAGGTGGGGTTTCTTTCCTAGTGAAGGATTGCCTTGTGCATGTTTTTATTGCTGAAAGTAGACATACAGTTAAGATGGAGTGATAATTACTCCTTGGTGAAAAAAATCAGTTTCCAGTTTAGAGGAGAAAGAAAAGGAAGGGATACATCCCAATAGGTGTAACAGGTTGATGGGAATGTCTTTATTTAAGCCATGAGTCTCATTCCATAATAAACTATGGATATTATCGTTTATTACTCCCAATTTTGCTTAGTTGTCTTCTCTTCAGGAAAGGAGGAGTTAAAAAGGCAAATATATTTCTTTGAATGGTTTTTGCAAAGCACTTTCTGGTTGTGCGAATGCAGGAAACACAGGGAAATTAACTTTTGGACAAGGAACAAGAATTATTGTAAAACCAGGTAAGTGAAGAGGGATAATTTAATAATTACACTTCTGTGTTCTATTTTTTCTAAGTATTTAATTTGTTTGAAGGTTTAGGAAATCTTGTCTCTGTTCTGCCGAGCATCCATAAGACTGAAACCCTTTTCATTATTGATTTTTCTTAACCTTTCTCAACCCTTCTCAAATGTACTGGGTTACAAGGGCAGTGGCCTGGAATGACTCAGACAAATATTTTTCTCTCTTTTATAATCGATATATTGACACAACAATGGCTGCAGAGAAAAGTTGTGATACTAAATACTATCTTTTAATACTCATGCTTCATCTGAAATACCTTAAATGGGAGGAAAAAAGTGAAGTAGAAACCTTGTTTGCTTTTACAGACCCAAATTATGTAGTGATGTGGACAGGAAAGTATTAAATACTGCCATTTATGATAAGATTTAGTTTAGCAAAATCCTGGAAGTAAATTTCTGTGGAGACCATCACCAGCACAGCAAAACATTTGCTTCACACGGGCTCCCACAGGTTTGGGAGAGTAGTTAACTGTCATTCAGCAGCATCTTATCCTGCAGTGGTTTCTATAAAGTGCCTTGTCACCGTGTGTCTGATGGGAACAGGAAATTCATTATTGGTGGAGGAACTCGTCTCTTTGTGCTTCCAAGTAAGTCTTCCAGGAAAAGCAGTGTTTCAGCATTTGTTTTCACTCAAAAATAGTGTTTTGGCACATCCCAGAGCCAGCGAGAGCCCGTTCCGTGCGACTCCTGAGCACTCAGCAGAGCTGGAGGCAGAAATGTTCTTGTGCTCTGGTCCCAGGGATCTTCTGCCGAAGATTCAGGTGGAATGTTTAATTCAGATTCCTCCTAGAGCCTCGCAGCAGTATAAACAGACAGGATAACTGCAAGGGTCTGTTAAATTCTGTCCTGCCCTTGCAATTTCCGTGAGGTGCTTTTTATAAAGCAGTTTGTACTCAAATCTCCAGCGCCAGATTTTCACCTCCAAGCTAATATCTGACAAAGCCCACAGACTTTTCCAGGGGCTATGACACAAGTAGCTACTCCTTTCCTGCCCATTTACAGCTCTTGGCTGTGCTAGTTCGAAACTGCTGCATTGTTTGGGCAAGTTCAACAATCAAGAAGCAATTGGAAGTCTAATGGACCTCCCTCTGAGGCTTAGATATTCGAGCTACTTAAAAGTCATCTCGTTCTACCAGGTTGAATGACTTCATTGTCTGTTGAATATCCTGGAAAAATGGGCACTTGTGAGAGAGATATACCTGAGAAAGAGAAATCAGTTAAGTAAAATGAACTTTCTTTTCACCTTGTAGAAAAAAATCAGAACAAACCTTTGTTCATAGGAAAATCTCCAATTTGTAGTCAAAATTTAAATAAAATTCCTGAGGAAGAAAGGAAGAAAAGCAGTCCAGACAGCATTTCCTGTAAAATATTTATGTACACTTGACTGGTTGGTTCTGGGGTTTTTCCCATTTTGAACTGTTAAAGGGACGACTTTTTCTTTATAGGCAGGTCCTGTGACTCACCAGCATGCTTTTAGCTGAGAAACTATAAAGTTCAAACTTCAGAGATTATTTTTGTAGAGAACTCTCAAGCAGGGCAACTGTAGGAGGAAGAAAGCAGATATTTGGACAGGGAACACAGCTGTGACAATTAAGTGTAATCTGGTTAAGGAAGCAGCTCTTCTTCCCTGTTTACCTTCCTACTCTGCCAGATATTTTGCAAATGTACTCAGATCCAATTATTGGCCTATCATGCAGATCCGCAGAGTGTAATTCTTCTTCAGTTGTGACAATCTCAAACACTGCAGCAGTCTTACACTCGCTTTTCCTGCCTGTGTTATGTACAGGTCAGGGTAAATGTCTTAGTAAGTCCTGATTCCTGACTTATGATCAGCATGGGGTTTCTGTCAGATTTTGCCTTCGATTCACAGGTGAGAATCTGTGGTTCTGCTGAATTCTGTGACAAGCATTTCTCTTTTCCAAATATCAGGAAATACTGGAGGAGGGGAGAATGCTGGTAATGCAAAGTCATAGGGAGAAAATGCCAGGAGGAAATCCAAGGCTCACCTGAGTGAGCACCACAATGGGTAGGTTAATTCAGCTACAGGCTTGGTTTGATCCGGATCTTATTCAGGATGCAGTGAGTGATTTGTGCCCTGACTGGATGCAGGGAGGACAACTGCATGGGGCTGCAATCAGGCCATCTTCATTATTGCATTTCTGAAAACCTCCCATAAGCAAGTCATCCACTTAAATGTGTGTTGAACCACAGAGGATATGCAAGGAATAGCTGAAAGGGGCATATCCATCACAGAAACTCATTAGGAGGGTGCTTAATTACCTGACTGCAAGGCAAGAGCTCTTTCTCTTCTTTATATTTCAGTGAGCAGATATTTTCTGAATTCTTAGTGAGGAACAAGGAACGGAGGCCTGCAGTTAGGATGGAAGTGTTTTCCTGTCCAGGTAGCTTGCAGAATGGAAACATTTTATTGAGATGCCAAAGATATGCCTAGATTTTCTTTGTCAGGTTCAATAAGTCTGGGATGGGATTATCTGAGTTCACTCCTGTCCAGAAATCATCAGAGAGCAGGAGTTCTCCTGTTTTGTGTGCATTTGCAGAACAGGAAGGGTTTTTGCAAAGGAATTAAATGATGTGTGAATTCAGGAAGCAACTATGGAAGGTTGCAGTTTGGCAAAGGAACGAGGCTCAGTGTTAAACCAAGTAAGTGCATGATCTGAACAAGAGTGTTTTGAGAAGTATTGGAGAATCAGATGCTTGGAACTGGCAGTATGTAATTACCCCGTGAGGGGAATCTCCTTCCATATCTACTGCTTCTAGGGCTGAAATGAGAGTGGCTGAAACATTTACTGGAAACAGAGCAGCAAGAAGTCAGGGGGTTTTTTCTGTAAGGTCTGAGAGCTCATGGAGAGTAGCTGTTACAAGAGGAGTCCTTCCAGGACTTACAGTAAATTTCTACTCACACAATGGATGCAAGGACTAAATTCCCAGTGAAATGGAAACCATGTAATTCAGTGTGGCGTGCTAGAGAGATGACAAATCTTTCACCAAGCTACAGAGCTATCTCATTTCTCAAGTTGCTTGACCTTCATGGTATCCCTTGGTAGAAGGAGATACTGCAAACACTGTAAAAGAATGGATTTTCCTTGTGCTTTTCACATTTATCCCTTTTGAAGAGCACCACAAGGTCTCCCCAAGTGTGGAATTACATGAGCAAGAAAGGAGAAGATGGCTCTTCAGAGAACTGCCAAGTCTCTGTCCTATGAAAAAGTGATTTAATATGTGTTAACAGACACAGAAGAGCCTGTAGAAGTTCTGCTTGCATCAAATACTGGGTCAGATACTGTCCCCAGTCACATCTTCCCCTGCAAAACCACTCAGGACTGGGGAGTGCAGTGCTCCTGGGAATGTCTGTCCTTCCAAAGCACAGCTTTGAAAATAGATTTCAGCTCTGTGTTTTCTGCAGGGAGGGCCTGAGTTGATTCCTGGCTGTGTCAAAGCCTCCCACGATCAGGGCACTTCATCTTTTGTGATCTGTGTTGAAATATAACCTGCAAGGAGACAGAGAAGAGACAACCCAGCTCCATTTTATGGGGATCTCTAATGGGCACTGTGCACATGCAGTTTTATTTTGATTACAAATAGAGTCTCCTGCCCCGGAAGCTGAAATGTGCAGAAGAGTGTGGGGTTTTTGTAAGGGAGTGTTTGGCTGTGGGTATTCAGGAAATGCAAACAAACTGACCTTTGGAAGTGGAACCAGGCTCCTGGTAAAGCCCAGTAGGTATCTCTTCACGAAGGACAGACTGGATCTTTTAGGTTTTCTGTTAGATCTTCCTTAAAATACAGAGGGAAAAGCTTCTTTTTAACATGAAGGAAAGATGGCAAGGGGGAAGAGAGCACATTCTGAACAATTAGCTTCTAACTGCTTTGCCATGTTGCTGTGAGTGGAACAGCTCAGAAATTGCTCCTGTTCAGTGAATGTGTTTGTGTTGTGGAACACCTCAGTCAGAGGAAGCCTTCAGGACAATGTATTTGAGATTAGCATACATGAAAAGCCTTTATTTACTCAGAAGATTTAATAGAGCTGGTTTCTAGGGCTTGGGTTTGGATCCCTTACTGGGTTCCTTGTCAGGTGAACAAACAAAAAGATTTAGGACCTTAGATTGGTTTTTTTCTGGAAGTTTCTGTCTGTTTAATTTTTCTTTGCTTCTTTCTCTCATGGGTCTGGTCCCTTGCTTGCTTCTGAGATTGACCAGCTCCTGATCTGCCTGGCTCCTTCTTTAGGTCATGAGACGTTTTAGAAACAGCTCTGTTAGATGTTTTTAAAAGTGATGGAAATTTTATCCTCTTTTGAAATGTCCAACAGTGTGTTCTGGCTGTTAAAGGCTGAGGCTTCTCTCCTTTAGCATTTTTGTATAAAGGTTGATTACTGTGGGATAACTGAGTCTTCCTGGAAACTCACCTTTGGGAGAGGCACGAAACTAATTCTGAAATCAGGTACATCTAAAAACAAATAGTTGTTTCACATTATAAGTGCAGGCTTGAGATTCTCCTCTCCTAAACATTACAAAAATTGTTCAACTTAAAAACTGCCCAAGAACTTCAATTATGTTATGCTAACTGGGTTGGGTTTTCCACTGCATTCAGAATTGTTTCTGTCTGGAAAGATCAGAGGTATGCAGCTGGCAAAACATCCTAAATTAGACTCAAATGTATGTAACAAGGGTGACATCTGTTTTCCCCCTTGATCTCTTTAGAAAAACACACTTATTTGTGTGGACCCAAAGTTGTGTGAGGTTTTTGTAAGTGAGTGTGTCACTGTGTGAATTCAGGATCTGGCTGGAAAGTGACCTTTGGAAGTGGGACACAACTGATAGTGAAACCAGGTGGGTGAAAACCTGAAGGCAGTTAAGGGTAGGAAAGCCTAATTCCTCTTTCCAGGAAAGCATTGAAACAGCCATTAAAATTCCATTGTTCTTTCCTTCTGAGAGCAATTGAAGGTCACAGGTTGACCTTCCATCAGAGGAAAAAAAAAATCATTATAAAGCCTATATCGTTATAAATACCTACTTGGGGGGCTGGATTTTCCTGTGCCCTGTGTGTCATTGAGAGCTGTGGCTTTTGTGAGTGGTTGTCTTCATTACTGCCTCTTCCCAGAAATCTCCCAGGCCTGTGGACCTCTCACTGTCCTTTTATTTCCATTGTCCAGAACCCAGGCAAGGTCTTCATTAATTCCCAGAAGCTGCAGTTCCTTCTCTGCTGGGAAAACTGTCTTAGCCTTTGCTCTGTTGCTCCGACTTCTGGCTGCAGAGAGGTTTCCATCCAGGTTTGCACTCCTTGACAACAAAAAAAACCTGGGCTGTCATGGAAAGGGGTTGGAACAGGCAGAGCATTTTTATTTGGGGAATCAAGAAATGTGTTTTGAAGCAGTGCAGGAAGGTCCAGGAGGAGATCTCTGCTTTTAATGCTGATCTAATGATGAGGGAGGAATTTTGCTGTGCGATTTCTTTGCATGAATGAAGGAGAAAACTTTCAGTCAGTGGCCATCTCTGTCCAAATGGAACGAGACCACAAACTAGGAAAAGTCTTTACAGGAAATGTAAGTTAAAGTTGCCAAGGAGTTAAAACATTAAAAAGAATGTCAAGTAGGGCCTAATTAGGTACTGGAGGGAAGAAAGGGTTTTTGTTATGAGGGCAAACACTGTGTGAATAACTATGGAAACAAAATCACCTTTGAAATCGGAGTGCAGCTAAGGGTAAAACCAAGTAAGGTTTAAACCATTTTTTTGCACAATATTGTATATATAAAGAAGAAAGATACAAAAAGTCATACTAGTGATATGAGCTGAAGAGAGGTCTACTAAGGTATGTTCTCAATTGCCCTGGCAGTGATCCATGTCCTTCCTTTCAGATATGCAGTGGGGAGTCCTGGCCACATTTGCTCAGGGCATTTTGTGCCATGGCCATGCCAGCAGGGGTTACTTTTCTTTCTCAGAATGAGGATGAGTTTGTGTTCTGGCTGAGCTGAAAACTGCTGTGTGAGCTGTGGCACAAGCTCACACTGGCAAGGGGACCTGGCTTCAAGTTTCAGCTGGTGAGTGCATCCACTTTCTTGTTAAATCATTCCATGTGGGGCAAAACTGCCCCATGGCCAGCGAGATTTCCAGGATGCCCTTCTTAGGCTACTGGTCCTTCAGTTATGGGGTTACAGGTCACCTTCTCTTCCCCAAGACAGGCTTTGGCTTTGGGCAGAAGCAGCAGTGCTCTCAAACAGGGTTTGCATCCACAGGTGCAACAGTGCCCTTGATCCCACAGGCACATCATGGGAGATCTTCACGCTGTGGCTGAATCCTTGTGACATTCAGCACTGCCCAGCTGGGCTGTGGGTGACCAGTGGTACCAGGTGGTGGGGAAGGTTTTTGTCAGGGGAGGAAATGCTGTGTGAACACAGGATCGGGTGCTTATAAACCTGCCTTTGGCTCTGGAACGAGACTCACGGTTTGGCCACGTAAGTCCAACGCTGCTCCTGCGCCTTCTGCTCTGTTTGAGGTCATTCTTTGGGTGGCTGAGAGCAGCAGCCTGGCTGGGGGTTTGGTCAATAGGTGTGTCCATAGCCAGGGGTGGGCTTTGCTTTCAGGGAATGTCCAAACCAAGCCTCCTTGCTCTCTGTGGGACTGGGATGCACAAAGTGGCCACACGCAGCTCCCAAAGGTGCCAGCTGCCCGTGGCAAGCCTGTCCTGTGCCCCTGCATCCCCGTGAGGCACAGGATCCAGTGTCAGGCACTGTCTCCCTTCTGCTGCCCATCTGAGTGTGGCCATGGCTGGGCAAAGGCTGGCAGAGAGGTGCTGCTCTGCAGGGGCTTGCTGGGCTTTTTGTAAGGGCAGGAAATGCTGTGTGATTATAACTCTGGCTCTGGCTACAAGCTGACCTTTGGCTCGGGGACCCAACTGTCCATCCAGCCCAGTGAGTGAGCAGCTTTCCTGTGTGTTCTTTGTCCAAAGTCCTTGAGTGTCCACTGCTTGTTTGGAGGGGCACAGTTTTGGGAAAGACAATGTTCGCACTCCTGCCATTCCCCAGGTGTCCCTTGCATTTGCTTTTCCCACATGTCCCCCTGCCTTCTGCTCCTGCGTGCTCTGTTACAGAGTCAAAGCTTCTTTGCCTGCCCATCCCCATTGCCCTCTTCCCTCTGAGCATGGATGGGCGTCACAGAGAACTGACCCTTCACCTGGCACACCTGTTCCCACCCACCCTGCAGTGCATCCAGGGCTCCTCTGGCTCTCCAGTGTCCCTGCACGCAGCACGGTTTGTGTTGCAGTGGCAGCAGCAATGTGTGAGCAATGGTGCTGCCCACCAGGACACCTCTGGCAGTCGGACAAGGCTCCTGGGGATGCCCAAGAAGTGCTGGCAGAGCAGGCACAAGTGCCTCATTCTCTTAAATCTCTCTGAGCCCTGGGGAGCCTGTGCCATCAGACTGGGTTCTGTCACCACAGCAGAGATTTCCCACTCTAACAGCAACCCAGGGCACAGCCTGGAGGCACGGTGGGCACAGGAGGAGGGGGAGGAAGAGGAGGAGAAGGAGCTTTGATGGCTTCTGCCCAAGCCCTGACCTCATTCCTTGCAGTCAGATTGTCAAGCACTGCTCTTGTCCAGGGACCTCCTGCCTCACGCCTCCCTTCTGCTGCCCATCTGAGCGTGGCCATGGCTGGGCAAAGGCTGGCAGAGAGGTGCTGCTCTGCAGGGGCTTGCTGGGCTTTTTGTAAGGGCAGGAAATGCTGTGTGATTATAACTCTGGCTCTGGCTCTGACAAGCTGACCTTTGGCTCGGGGACCAGACTGTCCGTCCAGCCCAGTGAGTGAGCAGCTTTCCTGTGTGTTCTTTGTCCAAAGTCCTTGAGTGACCACTGGAGAGTCTTCCAGACAGACTTGTTGTGTCAGAGTCATGTTTGCTAGGGGAGGGAGAAGACAGCTGGCACTTCATTGAATGCAGATGATGCAGAGGGGTCTCTGAGATGGGCAACCTGCATAAGATACCCTCTGGTTTAGCCCAGGGCATGAGCAGCAGCCATTCAGGCAGGGGCTTGTACTTGTAGGTGCAACAGTGCCCGTGATGCTTCACTCAGAGCATGGGAGATCTTCACTTCACGCTGTGGCTGAATCCTTGTGACATTCAGCACTGCCCAGCTGGGCTGTGGGTGACCAGTGGTACCAGGTGGTGGGGAAGGTTTTTGTCAGAGGAGGAAATGCTGTGTGAACACAGGATCGGGTGCTTATAAACCTGCCTTTGGCTCTGGAACGAGACTCACAGTTTGGCCACGTAAGTCCAACGCTGCTCCTGCGCCTTCTGCTCTGTTTGAGGTCATTCTTTGGGTGGCTGAGAGCAGCAGCCTGGCTGGGGGTTTGGTCAATAGGTGTGTCCATAGCCAGGGGTGGGCTTTGCTTTCAGGGAATGTCCAAACCAAGCCTCCTTGCTCTCCGTGGGACTGGGATGCACAAAGTGGCCACACGCAGCTCCCAAAGGTGCCAGCTGCCCGTGGCAAGCCTGTCCTGTGCCCCTGCATCCCCGTGAGGCACAGGATCCAGTGTCAGGCACTGTCTCCCTTCTGCTGCCCATCTGAGTGTGGCCATGGCTGGGCAAAGGCTGGCAGAGAGGTGCTGCTCTGCAGGGGCTTGCTGGGCTTTTTGTAAGGGCAGGAAATGCTGTGTGATTATAACTCTGGCTTCAAGCTGACCTTTGGCTCGGGGACCCGACTGTCCATCCAGCCCAGTGAGTGAGCAGCTTTCCTGTGTGTTCTTTGTCCAAAGTCCTTGAGTGTCCACTGCTTGTTTGGAGGGGCACAGTGTTGGGAAGGACCATGTTTGCACTCCTGCCATTCCCCAGGTGTCCCTTGCATTTGCTTTTCCCACATGTCCCCCTGCCTTCTGCTCCTGCGTGCTCTGTTACAGAGTCAAAGCTTCTTTGCCTGCCCATCCCCATTGCCCTCTTCCCTCTGAGCATGGATGGGTGTCACAGAGAACTGACCCTTCACCTGGCACACCTGTTCCCACCCACCCTGCAGTGCATCCAGGGCTCCTCTGGCTCTCCAGTGTCCCTGCACGCAGCACGGTTTGTGTTGCAGTGGCAGCAGCAATGTGTGAGCAATGGTGCTGCCCACCAGGACACCTCTGGCAGTCGGACAAGGCTCCTGGGGATGCCCAAGAAGTGCTGGCAGAGCAGGCACAAGTGCCTCATTCTCTTAAATCTCTCTGAGCCCTGGGGAGCCTGTGCCATCAGACTGGGTTCTGTCACCACGGCAGAGATTTCCCACTCTAACAGCAACCCAGGGCACAGCCTGGAGGCACGGTGGGCACAGGAGGAGGGGGAGGAAGAGGAGGAGAAGGAGCTTTGATGGCTTCTGCCCAAGCCCTGACCTCATTCCTTGCAGTCAGATTGTCAAGCACTGCTCTTGTCCAGGGACCTCCTGCCTCACGCCTCCCTTCTGCTGCCCATCTGAGCGTGGCCATGGCTGGGCAAAGGCTGGCAGAGAGGTGCTGCTCTGCAGGGGCTTGCTGGGCTTTTTGTAAGGGCAGGAAATGCTGTGTGATTATAACTCTGGCTCTGGCTCTGACAAGCTGACCTTTGGCTCGGGGACCCGACTGTCCATCCAGCCCAGTGAGTGAGCAGCTTTCCTGTGTGTTCTTTGTCCAAAGTCCTTGAGTGACCACTGGAGAGTCTTCCAGACAGACTTGTTGTGTCAGAGTCATGTTTGCTAGGGGAGGGAGAAGACAGCTGGCACTTCATTGAATGCAGATGATGCAGAGGGGTCTCTGCGATGGGCAACCTGCATAAGATACCCTCTGGTTTAGCCCAGGGCATGAGCAGCAGCCATTCAGGCAGGGGCTTGTACTTGTAGGTGCAACAGTGCCCGTGATGCTTCACTCAGAGCATGGGAGATCTTCACTTCACGCTGTGGCTGAATCCTTGTGACATTCAGCACTGCCCAGCTGGGCTGTGGGTGACCAGTGGTACCAGGTGGTGGGGAAGGTTTTTGTCAGGGGAGGAAATGCTGTGTGAACACAGGATCGGGTGCTTATAAACCTGCCTTTGGCTCTGGAACGAGACTCACGGTTTGGCCACGTAAGTCCAACACTGCTCCTGAGCCTTCTGCTCTGTTTGAGGTCATTCTTTGGGTGGCTGAGAGCAGCAGCCTGGCTGGGGGTTTGGTCAATAGGTGTGTCCATAGCCAGGGGTGGGCTTTGCTTTCAGGGAATGTCCAAACCAAGCCTCCTTGCTCTCCGTGGGACTGGGATGCACAAAGTGGCCGCACGCAGCTCCCAAAGGTGCCAGCTGCCCGTGGCAAGCCTGTCCTGTGCCCCTGCATCCCCGTGAGGCACAGGATCCAGTGTCAGGCACTGTCTCCCTTCTGCTGCCCATCTGAGTGTGGCCATGGCTGGGCAAAGGCTGGCAGAGAGGTGCTGCTCTGCAGGGGCTTGCTGGGCTTTTTGTAAGGGCAGGAAATGCTGTGTGATTATAACTCTGGCTCTGGCTACAAGCTGACCTTTGGCTCGGGGACCCAACTGTCCATCCAGCCCAGTGAGTGAGCAGCTTTCCTGTGTGTTCTTTGTCCAAAGTCCTTGAGTGTCCACTGCTTGTTTGGAGGGGCACAGTTTTGGGAAAGACAATGTTCGCACTCCTGCCATTCCCCAGGTGTCCCTTGCATTTGCTTTTCCCACATGTCCCCCTGCCTTCTGCTCCTGCGTGCTCTGTTACAGAGTCAAAGCTTCTTTGCCTGCCCATCCCCATTGCCCTCTTCCCTCTGAGCATGGATGGGCGTCACAGAGAACTGACCCTTCACCTGGCACACCTGTTCCCACCCACCCTGCAGTGCATCCAGGGCTCCTCTGGCTCTCCAGTGTCCCTGCACGCAGCACGGTTTGTGTTGCAGTGGCAGCAGCAATGTGTGAGCAATGGTGCTGCCCACCAGGACACCTCTGGCAGTCGGACAAGGCTCCTGGGGATGCCCAAGAAGTGCTGGCAGAGCAGGCACAAGTGCCTCATTCTCTTAAATCTCTCTGAGCCCTGGGGAGCCTGTGCCATCAGACTGGGTTCTGTCACCACGGCAGAGATTTCCCACTCTAACAGCAACCCAGGGCACAGCCTGGAGGCACGGTGGGCACAGGAGGAGGGGGAGGAAGAGGAGGAGAAGGAGCTTTGATGGCTTCTGCCCAAGCCCTGACCTCATTCCTTGCAGTCAGATTGTCAAGCACTGCTCTTGTCCAGGGACCTCCTGCCTCACGCCTCCCTTCTGCTGCCCATCTGAGCGTGGCCATGGCTGGGCAAAGGCTGGCAGAGAGGTGCTGCTCTGCAGGGGCTTGCTGGGCTTTTTGTAAGGGCAGGAAATGCTGTGTGATTATAACTCTGGCTCTGGCTCTGACAAGCTGACCTTTGGCTCGGGGACCAGACTGTCCGTCCAGCCCAGTGAGTGAGCAGCTTTCCTGTGTGTTCTTTGTCCAAAGTCCTTGAGTGACCACTGGAGAGTCTTCCAGACAGACTTGTTGTGTCAGAGTCATGTTTGCTAGGGGAGGGAGAAGACAGCTGGCACTTCATTGAATGCAGATGATGCAGAGGGGTCTCTGCGATGGGCAACCTGCATAAGATACCCTCTGGTTTAGCCCAGGGCATGAGCAGCAGCCATTCAGGCAGGGGCTTGTACTTGTAGGTGCAACAGTGCCCGTGATGCTTCACTCAGAGCATGGGAGATCTTCACTTCACGCTGTGGCTGAATCCTTGTGACATTCAGCACTGCCCAGCTGGGCTGTGGGTGACCAGTGGTACCAGGTGGTGGGGAAGGTTTTTGTCAGGGGAGGAAATGCTGTGTGAACACAGGATCGGGTGCTTATAAACCTGCCTTTGGCTCTGGAACGAGACTCACGGTTTGGCCACGTAAGTCCAACGCTGCTCCTGCGCCTTCTGCTCTGTTTGAGGTCATTCTTTGGGTGGCTGAGAGCAGCAGCCTGGCTGGGGGTTTGGTCATCTAGGTGTGTCCATAGCCAGGGGTGGGCTTTGCTTTCAGGGAATGTCCAAACCAAGCCTCCTTGCTCTCCGTGGGACTGGGATGCACAAAGTGGCCACACGCAGCTCCCAAAGGTGCCAGCTGCCCGTGGCAAGCCTGTCCTGTGCCCCTGCATCCCCGTGAGGCACAGGATCCAGTGTCAGGCACTGTCTCCCTTCTGCTGCCCATCTGAGTGTGGCCATGGCTGGGCAAAGGCTGGCAGAGAGGTGCTGCTCTGCAGGGGCTTGCTGGGCTTTTTGTAAGGGCAGGAAATGCTGTGTGATTATAACTCTGGCTCTGACAAGCTGACCTTTGGCTCGGGGACCCGACTGTCCGTCCAGCCCAGTGAGTGAGCAGCTTTCCTGTGTGTTCTTTGTCCAAAGTCCTTGAGGTGCTGCAGGAGATGTCGCTCCCAGCTGGCAGAAACCCTGGGCTTGTGCCAAGTGCTCTGCTCTTGTGCCACCAGCCCCAGTTCACCCTGGGCTCAGGGGCTCAGTCCCCTGTGGCCAAGGAAGCGGCTCAACGCCTGACTGCTGCAATCTCCCCCAGCAGTTCTGTGCTGGGGCTGTGCTGGGGCTGGGCAATTGAAGGAATGGCCCAGCTGAAATGTAGAGCAAGGCTTGAAATGCTGGAGCAGCTCTGGCATTGCACAGATGCCTCCTGGAGCTGGAAATCTGGGCTGCTGGGAAGGTGGGCTGTGTCAGGGACCCTGAGGCCAGGCTGCCTCCAGGTGCTTCTTCCCTTCCCTTTTGCCATTCCAGTGCAAGCAGCCTTTGGGGCAGGGAGCGCAAACTGGTCCCTGATAACTGAGGGGTTGGTGCTTCCCATCTGTGACGTGTTCAGTGGCCATAAACAAATGCAGTTATCCCCAGGGATGTGGACAGAGAAATGGGCTTTGGGCAAAGAGAGGCCAGAGGAGATGTGTGGAAATCTCTGTGGCTGTTCAGAGGCTCTTGCAGGGGCAGCTCCAGCACTGAATATGTCCCAGCCCTGCAACAGCCCCTGAGGGGGCTGCATGGAGAGGCCCATTTTGTAAAGGGCTCTCACACAGTGCTGCTTCTAGAGCCTGGGGAAAACTGACCTGGGGGAGTGGAACCAGACTTCTCATTGTCCCAGGTGAGTTGCGTCCCCTCTGAGCCAGGCTGGGCTCAATACAGACAATGTTGTTCTCCAGCTGCACCAGGAGCAGTGCAGGGGCTTCGTGGAGGAATTTGGTTGCAATTTCACCCAGCAATTCTGTCTGGGGGCTGTGCTCCAGCAGCAGCAGCAGCAGCACGGGACGAGCACCCAGGAGAGGAAAGGGAACCTGAGCTCCCCAGGAAAGGGAATGTTGGTGCTGAACTGGGAAAGCCCTGGCCAGAGTGGGATGCCCAGCAGAGCAAGAGCAAGCCCTTTGGGCACTGTGCTGGCAAGTCTCAGTGCCAGGAAAGGACAGGTATTGTGCAGACAGCCCGAGAAAGGCAGCCCTGAGCTTTTCTCTTTGCCTCCTCTGGGCGTTGCGGTTCCTGCAGTTCCCAAGGCATCTCCTGTCCCAGGGGCTCATCCCTGTCCTCCCAGAAGGAGCTCAGAGCAGGCAAGAGGCAGCCTGAGCCCTGGCTTCCTGCAGGAGTGTCTCACATGGTGGGGCCAGGGACAAAGCTGCATCTTGTGCCAAGTACCTTTGCTGCTGCTGCTGCTTCCCTCCAGGCTCTCTCCTCCTGCTGCGTTGCTGCCCTTATGCACCTTAAGATCATCAAGAGCAGTCAGGGCTGTGAAATTCAGACACGGATCATTTGAGTTTCCCCAGCTCTGGCAGGGCTGAGCAAAGGCTGGCAGAGAGGTGCTGCTCTGAGGAGGCTCCTTGAGCTTTTTGTTAAGGGAGGAAATGCTGTGTGAATACAGACTACGAGAAGCTGACCTTTGGCTCAGGGACCAGACTGTCCATCCTGCCCAGTGAGTGAGCAGCTTGTCTGTCATCTTCCAAATTCCTCTCCTGCAATGGGAATGTTTCATATCCCTCCTTTCATTCCACCTTTGCACACCCGAAACGCCTTCTCTGCCAGCGCAGGCTCTGAGAATGCCCTCAGTGTGCTCTTTAGGGGGGCTGTGCTTGCCCAGAGGAAATCTCAGCTCCGGCTCTGTGGGATCTTTGGAAAAGTGGCCCCCGTGCCTTGCTGGGACGGTCCTTGTCAGGCACACTGAAAGCTGCCGAGCACTGGGCACAGGAGAGCACTGCTGGGATGGCTTTTGTGCTGTGAGTCCCGTGGGATCAGGTCCTCCCTTGGAGCTGGGCCAAAGCGAGGTGTGAGACCTTGTGTCTCCCGTCAGAATTACCTTTCAGCCCTAGAGGGCAATGCAGAAATGTGCAAAGCAATAAAGTCGGGGTGGGAATGTTGGGAAGCCTTTCTGGAAGCACAGAGAACCCTGTGTCCTCTCTCTGGCAATGGAAGAGCTCTGAGCTGCTGTGGGAGGAGGGCTCCGGGCACAAAGTTGTCTTTGGGAAGGGGGGAAAGCTCAAAGGCACATAAATCTGTGAGATGGAGACAAGTGCTTGTGCCCTGAGCAGCCCTGGCTGCTCCTGAAGGGGCTCCAGACCGTTGTGGGCAGCTCTGTGTGAGCCTGGTGTGCGGGGCAGGATGTTGTCCCAGCTCAGGAATTGGTGATTTCCCTTGCCTTTCCCTGCTTCTTCCAACCTCTGCTGAGAGAGACAAGTGTCACTGTCTTCTGGGTGTTTGCTCTCTGGTGGGGCTGTGGGGTTTTGCTAAAGCTGGCCCTGGCTGTGGCATTTGGCAGGGGCAGGGCTTGGCAGGCTCAGCTTTGGGGCTGGCAGCAGAGTCACTGTGAAAGCCACTGAGTAGGTCCAGGTTAACTGTGCTGGGGGCTGAAACACGGGGAAGGAAGAGGGACCTGGTCACCCCTGGCACTGGGAGCGGCTCTTTCTCATCTGCTTCACGTGGGCACAGGGCTGGGATTCCATCTCCATGGATTTCTTGGTTGTTTTTACAGTCTGAGAACTCAGAGGAATGGGGCAGGCAAGACATTGCTGTGTGGGGGACGAAGGTGACAAGGGCAATACCCATTTCCCCCTTGATCTCACTGGGAAACCTGGTGCTGTTCTCTGGAGTAAAAGTGGTGTGTGGGTTTTGTTAGTGTGTGGGAATTGAGCATCCACTGGAAAATTGCCTCTGGGAATGGCACAGAACTGAAGGTGCCTCCTGGTAGGTGGAAACGCAGCTGGAAGGAGTGGGGATGGCAAAGTGCCACCCCTCAGCTGGAGAAAACCCACCTGGCTTGTGTTGGAAAGTGCTCTGCACAGGGCTGGAGTTGGAGCATGGGAGGGGGGGAGAGCCAGAGAGCAGCCAGGAGCAAGAAAGGTGTTTTGACTGCGCAGAGTGAGCAGGAAGGTCCAAGAGAAGATCTCTCATTTAGAGCCGGGTTCCCAGCACTGAGTGAGGAGCTCTGATCACCATTGTCCATCTCTTCTCTCCATGGGACCAATTGGCCCCCAGGGATCATCTCTGCCAGCTGTAATTCTGTCAAAGAAATGCTTTCCAGGCAGCAAACACAGCTTTCCAGGGAATCAGCCTGTGAGGAGACTGACAGGGTTTTTGTTGTGAAGGCAAACATTGTGTGACTGGTTTTGCCAACAAGGTCGTCTTTGGAGGTGGAACTCAGCTAAGAGTGAACCCCAGTAAGTTTGAAAGCTTATTCCTGCTTCACCCTGTGGAACAGTTCTGTGGTCACCTCTTAGTGAGGGAAGTGGAGGGAGATGGATGCAATCTGTGGGAATTTTGCTGTGTTTTCTCAGGCTACAGAAGGGACCTTGCCTCAGCAAGGCCATGAATTTCCTCCTTCACTGAGCCCTGCCAGCCCCTGCTCTCTCCTTTCCCCTGAGCAGACAGAGGTCCTGAGCCCTCTTGCTCAGGGCGAGACAATTCATCCCATGGCCATGCAGCCCTCTGGAAATCAGGGTGGGACGCTGATGGCTCTGTCTGGCCCAGCCCAGGGAGCTGCTCCTTTGCTCCACAGAGGAAAGGATGAATGAACAATGCTCCTGTTTGCCCCACAATCCCAGCTGCCATCCCTGCTGAGGGTGGCGTTCCCCAGACCCTTCCTTTGGAGGCTGCAGGGACTCTTGGCTGCCAATACCTGGTGTTGGTTGGCAGGAGCTGATCGGCTGCAGGGCCCTGGAGGAGGAAGTGGCAGCAGAGCCGATGGTTTTTGTTAGGCTGTGAAGGACTGTGTAACTCAGGGAACTACAAAGTGGTCCTGGGGACAGGGACACGCCTGGCTGTGAAGCCCAGTGAGTACAAGTGCTGCCCAGCTGGGGGAATTCCTGGCCCTGCTATCCCTGTCCTCCCTTTCCAGCTCCCTGAGCACTTCCCTTGAGCAGACTGGAGCTGCCTGGAGCAGGCACCCCCGGGACAGGAAGAGAATCTGCTGCTTTGGCCTTTCTTTCCCACCCCACTCTCCTCTTCCCCAGCAAGTGGATCTGGCTCTGGGCTGCACAAAGTGTGCCCAGTTCCAGGGGCAACCACGGCTCTCAGAGCCACCTTTGAAACCCACCCACACCCAAGGCTGGGCAATGTCCAGGAGGTCCCTGCACAGGAGCAGCTCCCCCTGATTCTGGGAAAGCCTTGCCGTGGCTGGGGCTTGTCTCTCATGGGAGCTAAAAATGAGGCAAGGCAAAGGGAACTCGGACTTTTCAGGCAAGAGCTGGGGAATAGATGTTGCCTTGTTGCAGGGAATGTCAGCAGACTGGAGCCTGTTGTGTCAGGAAGCTTTGCTGGGGCCTGGATTTTCAGGTGCTTTGTGCTTGAGATCAAGTGCAGGGCTGACAGAGGCGTTTTTGCAATGAGATGTGTCAGGGTGTAAATGTCGCAGCCAGAGTCAGTTTTGGGAAGGGGACGGTGCTTTCAGTGCTGCCAGGTGAGCAAGCCCTTGTCCTGGAAAGTGGAATTGCTTCATTTCTCTCTTGCTCTTGGTTGTTTGGAGGGGCACAGTTTTGGGAAGCACAATGTTTGCACCCCTGCCTTTCCCCAGGTGTCCCTTGCTTTTGCTTTTCCCACACGTCCCCCTGCCTTCTGCTCTGTTCCCGCATCAAGATGCTTCTTCTAGAGATGCTTGTGCCTGGAAGCATTTCCAGGAGGAGGATTTGCTCTGTATGGGATGTGCTGTGGCCATGGTAATGACATGCTGATCGTCCATCAGTCCAGAGGAACAGAGGGGAGGTTTAGGAGAGAGAGACACATTGATTAACTGGTACTCAGTGCTTGTGTGTGTCTGTGGAAAGTGCCAGCTCTGGGCTTGTGCCAAGTGCTCTGCTCTTGTGCCACCAGCCCCAGTTCACCCTGGGCTCAGGGGCTCAGTCCCCTGTGGCCAAGGAAGCGGCTCAACGCCTGACTGCTGCAATCTCCCCCAGCAGTTCTGTGCTGGGGCTGTGCTGGGGCTGGGCAATTGAAGGAATGGCCCAGCTGAAATGTAGAGCAAGGCTTGAAATGCTGGAGCAGCTCTGGCATTGCACAGATGCCTCCTGGAGCTGGAAATCTGGGCTGCTGGGAAGGTGGGCTGTGTCAGGGACCCTGAGGCCAGGCTGCCTCCAGATGCTTCTTCCCTTCCCTTTTGCCATTCCAGTGCAAGCAGCCTTTGGGGCAGGGAGCGCAAACTGGTCCCTGATAACTGAGGGGTTGGTGCTTCCCATCTGTGACGTGTTCAGTGGCCATAAACAAATGCAGTTATCCCCAGGGATGTGGACAGAGAAATGGGCTTTGGGCAAAGAGAGGCCAGAGGAGATGTGTGGAAATCTCTGTGGCTGTTCAGAGGCTCTTGCAGGGGCAGCTCCAGCACTGAATATGTCCCAGCCCTGCAACAGCCCCTGAGGGGGCTGCATGGAGAGGCCCATTTTGTAAAGGGCTCTCACACAGTGCTGCTTCTGGAGCCTGGGGAAAACTGACCTGGGGGAGTGGAACCAGACTTCTCATTGTCCCAGGTGAGTTGTGTCCCCTCTGAACCAGGCTGGGCTCAATACAGACAATGTTGTTCTCCAGCTGCACCAGGAGCAGTGCAGGGGCTTTATGGAGAAATTTCGGGTGGTTTTAGTGTTCTCAGGCAATAATTTGGAGATTTTGTGCTTAACCAGTGTGCACTAGAAATGTTTCCATGCTGGGGAAAAGAAGTATTGGAAAAGTGACAACAAGTACGTGAAATGCAAGAGCAGGGATGTGTAAGACAAAGTAAGATTTCTGAGATTTGGGACACTGAACCCAATGGAAAACTTCAGTCCACTCAAAGCCAGGGTTAATGTTTGCAAAGGAGGAGCGAAACGCACTTGAAGTTGTTGGCAACAAGCAAGAGCAGTGATCTCTGGGTTACTGCTGTGTCTGCTGGGAAGTGTAGAACGGGAGCTATGATCCAGAGAGCAGAAATGGGAATGACACAAGCTGTGGATCTTTCCTGTTAGTTGTGGGGACTGGGAGGATGCATTTGGACACTCTTGGCTAAATTACACAGTTTAGGGGTGAAAAAGGCACTGCTGGGGTATGGGTGTGACCTGATGGTCTTAGAGATCTTTTCCAACCTAAACAATTCCATGTTGCCATGATTCTAAGTGTGAATCATTACAACATGAAGGGTGGCCTGCAAAGGAGGGTGGACATTGCAAGAGAAGAGAGTAAAAAGGTGACACAGGGTGGTGAGACTCAACAGCAGCAGTCAGGAGGCTCCAAACACAATCTGGGAGGTTTTATGTGCACACAGTGATGGACAGAGGCTGCTGCTGTGTGGACACAGAGGACAGAATACACAGAAAATTAATTAACCAGGTGGAGGAAGTGGCTGAAGGAAGTGCTTATTTATGCTGAGGTGGCAGCCAGTAACGTTGGTGAGCTGGGAGCATGTGTCGATCTGCTGGAGGATAGGAGGGCTCTGCAGGGGGATCTGGACAGGCTGGATAGATGGACTGAGTCCAGCAGTGTGAGGTTTAACAAGCCCAAGTGCCGAGTCCTGCACTTTGGCCACAACAACCCCTGCAGGGCCACAGGCTGGGGACAGAGTGGCTGGACAGGGGCCAAGCAGAAAGGGACCTGGGGGTGCTGATGGACAGCAGGCTGGACATGAGCCAGCAGTGTGCCCACCTGGCCTGGATCACGAATGGAGTGGCCAGCAGGACCAGGGCGGGGATTCTTCCCCTGTACTCAGCACTGGTGAGGCCACACCTCGAGTGCTGTGCCCAGTTCTGGGCGCCTCAGTTCAGGAAGGACGTGGAGATGCTTGAACGTGTCCAGAGGAGGGTGACAAGGCAGGTGGGGGGTCTTGAGCACCAGCCCTGTGAAGAACGGTGGGGGAGCTGGGGTTGTTCATCCTGGAAAAAAGGAGGCTCGGGGGTGACCTCATCACTCTCCACAGCTCCCTGACAGGAGGCTGTAGCCAGGTGGGGGTCGGGCTCTGCTCCCAGGCAACCACTGACAGAACAAGAGGACACTGTCAAGCTGCACCAGGGGAGGTTTAGGCTGGACACTATGAAAAAATTCTTCACTGAAAGAGTGATTGGGCACTGGAATTGTCTGCCCAGGGAGGTGGTGGAGTCACTGTCCCTGGACGTGTTTAAAGAAAGACTGGACGTGGCACTCAGTGCCATGATGTAGTTACTAAGGTGGTGTTAGGTCACAGGTTGGACTTGATGATCTCAAAGGTCTTTTCCAGCCTGGTTCATTCTGTGATTCTGTGATTCTGTGAGCTGCTTCCAATAAAACCTTGCATTGCCATGTTCTCCAGCCTTCATGCAGCAAGTACACATCCCAGTGCACCATTTTGCAAAGCTCTGTGTCACAGTGCTATGCTGGGACTTATGGCAAGCTTACCTTTGGAGCTGGAACCAAACTCATGGTTTCTCCAGGTATGTCTGGATTCCCAGGTGGAAGTACTTCTTTCAGTTCACAAGTTATTTTGCCTACTTTGCCACCCCGCTATATATTAGCAACAGGACTATGAATTTTCAACTGGTATTAAGAGTGATTTCCATGGCTGCAGCTATATTCTCCCCTCCCTACTCCTGAGAAAGAACATAGCAGAGGTTTTACATGTGCCAACAGGAATTTTCTTGGAAAGTCAGCAGGAAGTGGTCTCCTAAATCAAGCTCCTCTAGCAGAGGACAAGTGAAGCGAAATGGTGAAAGCCAGCACAGACCAGGAAAATGAGGAGGGGTGAAACTGGTTTCATATAGGTGAAAAGGACTTTTCTAGTATGTGGATAGAAATAGTTGGAGATAACCAGACTCATAATTGTATGTGAACACAAAAAATGCACATATTGGGTCTCTCCTGAGCTGTAACCGTAGGGGGTGGGTTTCTTTTGTTGGGGTATTTAATTGCTGCAGGCTCCATTCAGTACTGCTCTGGATATTGTAGAGGCCTGTGCTGTTGTGTGGCTACGGAGGTAATTACAAACTCACATTTGGATCTGGGACGAGACTTCTGGTTTTGCCAGGTACATTTATCCTGATTTTTTTACTAATTAGCAGGTTTGTTAACACACACCAAGATCTGGGAATGGCAGCTGTCATAGGCATTGCAGCCCACCTCAAGCAGTGGCATTTAGCTCAGGGCAGCTGTCCAAGCTGGCAGGGTCATGCTTTCAGTGCTCCTCCTCCAACTGCATTCCTGGGATCAGCTAAGACAAAGCCTGGTTCTGCTCCTCTGCAAAGTCAGTCATGTGGATTTGTTGTCTCCTAAAGGATCTATCCATTGGCCTCAAGAAAAGTAATAGATTATATAAGTCAGATGGAAGTGCATTGAAAAACAAGGATGTTTATGATATTTACATTGCTGGCCAAGAGGCAGGGATGTGCACTCACAGCCCAGAAAGCCAACTCCATCCTGGGCTGCACCCCCAGCAACACTGCCCAGGAGATTGAGGGATTGATTCTCCTCCTCTGCTCTGCTCTGGTGAGACCCCACCTGCAGAGCTGTGTCCACCTCTGGGGTCCCCATACAGGAAAGACAAGGATCTGCTGGAGTAGATGCACAGGAGGGCCACAAAAATGCTCAGAAGGGATGGAGCAGCTCTCCTGTGAGCACAGGCTGAGAGGGATGGTTTAGATGGTTTAGCCTGGACAAGGCTCCAGAGAGACTTTATTTCAGCCTTTCAGTTCTTCAGAGTACTTTCAAAATTAAAAGAAAGATGGAGATTAAGTTTTTAAAACAACCTGTAGTGACAGGACAGAGAGTAATGGTTTTAAACCAAAAGAGGGTAGATTCAAACTGGAGCTAAAGAAGAATTTTTTTTACTGTGAGGGTGGTGAAACACCAGCACAGGTTGCCTAGAGAGGAGGTGCATGCCCCATTCCTGGAAACATTCAAGGTCGGGTTGGATGAGGCTCTGAGCAATCTTACCTAGCTGAAGTTGTCCCTGGTCGTTCCAGGAGAGTTCACCTAGATAACCTTTAAAGTTCCCTTCCAATCCAAACCACCCTGTGGTTCTATGATTTAGAACATACCCACTTGGGGTGATTATCACCATTTTAGCTGGTCTTTGCTTGTATCAGAATACCACCAAGGAGCATTGCACTATAACATTTTTAATACCAGTGTTGGAATGGATTTGACTGCCTTTTGGCTGGATTATCTGATGTACAGACACTCTATTACCCACAAATACTGCAAGGGGATTCTGTTTGTCACCGAGACTTGCAGGTTTGCTGAGCTGTCACAGCTGCAGGACCATTTGTGATGCTCCAGGCACTGCACAGCTGAGAGACAGAGTGGGAATTCCCAAGAAATAGAGTTACCAGGCTGCCTGTGAGGCTCCAAGCCCGCGGCAGGGGCACAGTGTGCCATGGAAACCTGTAAGGACAAAGCTGTAACCAAGGCCAGTGGGGTCCTCACAAAGGTTTCCTGGGTCACATGAGTTATGGGGATGGAGAGGGATATAACTGACATTAGGAAAAAGAGCCTTGTTGGTGATCAAGGCACGTGGGTAGTAAATACCCAGGAGAAAAGCTAGACTGAAAGGCTGTGGCCCTTAACTGCCCGGCTGAGGGAACTGGGATTTTAGGTGATGTTACAGGTGGAAAAGCAGATAATTCCTTGTATTGCCCCAAAATATATAACACCACACAACTGTAACCAGGGAATGAATGAACATTTTTAAAAACTTTGATCTCTGTGTTTCTGACCCTGATAATTTTCTAGTAGATTTATCTGGTACTTTGATAGTGTCCTAAGTCAGCAAGTTTCATCATTGCTCCCTTAAGTTATCCCCTGCTCTGGACTGTGTGTTGACCTGGCTGCCAGCATGCATTGCAAAAACCTGCCCACATTTTTGTAGAGGCTGGCACCAGTGTGCCAACCAGGGATACACGAAACCCACGTTTGGAACTGGGACCCAACTTGTTGTTACCCCAAGTAAGTTTGAGCTTTCTGCTCCATATTAACCCCAGGAGTGGTAAATCATTTGTTTGTTGGGTAAACGGACCAGGGATTTCATGGAAGCATATTCCAACTTTTCAGCTTCCCTTGGCAAAAGCCAGCTGGAATAGAGATGCTGTCTTGCAATGCAAGGAGGGTTTGGCTGTGGTGTGGCAGTGACCCACTGCAGGACAGAACAGTGAGAGAAGGTGGTGGTGTCCAGGTTTAATAGTCATGGCATGGTGACTGGAGGCTCTTCTGACTAAGGGCTTAGAGACTGCATTTTCTGAGTCTTAGCCTAAGAGAATATGTAGTGATCTTTCTGTTTTAAAATCCATAACCATTATACTATTCCAAGAATTTTTTTTCTGGAAACAAAACCTCTGCCATATATAATTGAAAACTTGATCTGGCAATTGAAAACCAGTTCGATT
This sequence comes from Corvus moneduloides, assembly GCF_009650955.1. Taxonomy (NCBI): domain Eukaryota; kingdom Metazoa; phylum Chordata; class Aves; order Passeriformes; family Corvidae; genus Corvus; species Corvus moneduloides. Next base: position 3,618,670 of record NC_045501.1, on the reverse strand, counting down.
GTGGAAGAAAATGCACGGAAAAGCATTTTGTGAAAATGACAAAGGTTCTCAGGAGGTGCATAAACAGCCACTTCGAGTCTTTTTGTTTACAGGAAATTGTCACACAGATGGGTTAATCCATCTCAGTTACCCATGAGAGAGTGGATTACATAAGCAGAATTGCTCCTTCTCACTCCCAAAAATCTTTTCTTAATGTTGTTGAAAGGAGAAGCAGAGGAGATTGTAGCAATTCTCTCCGGTGGTTTAGATGGCGCATGAGTAGATCCATACATAAACACAAACAGGGTATTGTTTCCTGTTGGAGTGAAAGCTCCTCTGGACCCAGGCCCAGAGGAAAGCCAAAGCACAAGGGTTGAATTAAAACCTTTGGATAAGCTGAGATACATGAAGCCACACCAAAGTGAAATAAAAATATAGATTTTTAACTTTTAGTAGAAATATATGCTGAGTGCTGCAGCAAGGAAATCTTAAACACAGTTCTTACTGCAGCAGTGTTGCTTTTCACAGAATTTCTTTACTTTAGACAAAATATAGATAGAACTATGTGCTTCACATTTTTTAGAGTGTTCACATAAACAATAAGAGCTGATAGAAACTGTAAATGCAAATCTGTGTAATACCTATGTAACACTTGTGTAAGTTTCACAACTGCTAGAATGAGACCGGGATAGGTTAAGAAAAGAAAAACTAGACTAATGTGTTAGTCTTATTGGTCAGTTAACAAATATAATCCACACTTCTGTAAGTTTAGAGAAGAAGAAGAAGCTGTTTTCTACTTGCTGTTTGACTGCTGCTGCTGCTGTTACTGCTTGGCCTTATCATGTAACCCCCTTGAACTCTGCCTTCAGAAAACTATGAGACTATGAAAGAAAGAACTTTGCAGGATAGGAGCCTCCTCTGCTCTTTCACCCTCGTCTGAAAAGGAAGGGGATCCCATCAAAAGCGCAACAGTTTCCCAATAAGAAATTTAAGAAAAATTAATCTCATTTTTTTCTGAATGTGAACACATGCTAAAAGCCCAGGATTTGTCCTGGTTTGATACTAGAGAGCTATTTATTCCATTGAGCACTTGATTTCTCCTCATATACTGGGTATCTTCCTCTATTAATTCACTGTTACTTTTGGTTCAGTGGGAAATCTTTCCCTTAAAAGGTTTGTGAGAAAGACTTTGGATGGTTTTGATAGTTTGACTTCCCCAAGTGTAATTACAGAGGCAAAAACAAATACATTTTTTGGAAGGAGACCAGAATGATGCCTGAACTGTGCCAGTGAAGCAGCATATTCACATTTGCAGACGCTGAATCTTTCCTCAGTCTCTGCACTTTGGATGACTTGGCTAATGCTGGACTAGGACCTGCTTCTGCTACCTGTCTCCAGACAGAGTCTAGACAGTCTAGGAAGAGTTCCAGTCCTAAATGTGTTCATCCTGTCTTGCTGTAGTCACCCCAGCATCCAGCTGGGAATGGAACAAATGAGGAACTCTTATTTCCTCATCTGTGAGTGATAAAGAAGATTTTGAGACACTTTCTAGACTTTCCCCATGGAAAGAAATTCTTCACCTGGGAGCTAAACTGTCTTCAGTATTTCTACAATATGACTGATTTCACAGAGGACTTCTGGTAGACCTTTTAGAGCATGCATTGGAGGACAGACAGGAAACATCACTGAAGTGTTTGTTAATTCATTGGAGTTGCTCCTCTGGGGGCAAGATTGGCCTGTATGAGTGTGCAGGGGGTACAGGTGGCCCCAGAGTGGGGCAATAGCTCCAGGTTGACTCTGGATGTGGAACATCATGTCTTAGGCTGAGGAGTGGTAAGAACACCAAAGAGCACCAATTCCAGTCTGACCAGAGATGCAGATGGTTTGCTTTGGAAGGAATGGAGAATGTGATCATTTTCTGCACAATACCAGCTGGGAATTAAACCAGTTCAGGATTTCTACTGCAGCTTGGTTGGAGGGGAAAAAAAAAAGGGCACAGGTCTCAGTCTGATGTTGGAATAGGGTTCTACTGCTCTCTCCCTGAAATCAGCCTCTAGTTGGCTGCCTCTGTATACTGGGCAGGAATAGCATTCCAACAGCTCCTGCTCTTCCACCTGGAAGACATCCTTTAGTAAAGATAAAATTAGGCAGCATGGAAAGCTCAGAGTACCATTATTTACTTCTCACTCTTTCCTGTAAATAGAGGGCATAAATATACAACACCTCCAGCACATGCACCAGCTCATTAAGACAGAATAACAGGTCCTAGTGCTGTGGTTAGAGCGGATGGTATTTACCAAAACTATCTGCAAACTTTCACAGCAGTGGGCAAATACACAAAGGAACTTACAGGAACTGAGCTGCAGCACCAGAACAGAGGCAGCCACCACTGAGTAAGAACAGGAAACTAATATTTTGCAAAACTGCTGATGCTTCCTGTGGAAAACAGACTTTATTGTTTTATGTGTTCAAGATCACAGCATTGCACAGATTGAAAGGGAGAAAAACACCCTAATTCAGAGAGAGGTAGATACTTCTCTCTTCAGAAAGCACAGTACTCATTATGAGAAAGAAGCAGAGCAGCTTGATAAATTCCTCCTCTTCTCTTTCATTTCCCTGTACCCATGGCAATGATCTACCCTGGCTCATCTGTATTTTATACAGGGATGTATCACCAAGCCTTTTACCAGCTCCTGCCTTCCTCTCCCTAACAAACAATCACCGAAACCTATTTCCAAAACACTGACTGGGAGTATGGGAGGTGGAGAGTGGGGTTAAGGGAGTTCCAACATACATTAGGCTGTATTTCTGCACAGTTTGCAAAGAGTCTCATCAGGTTCTTCAAAGCCAGGACAAAGCTAGAATGGATGAATTACAGCTCAGGAGATGGGCCAGAGAATGAACTCTTGGGCTTTGTGGATTAGTTTTTTTCTGAGATCATATTAATAGAGAAGTATGGCTATTTCTCTAAGGTGGCACAGCTGGGAATGGAACATTTATTTCAGTGATACAGAAGATTTTGAGACACTTTCTAGGCTTTCCCCATGGGAAGAAATGAAAATTTCTTCATCTGGGAGCTAAGCTGTCTTCAGTATTTCTACAACACTTAGTGAGGTACAATACAATAATCAATGAGGTGCGTGAACAAGGAGAGAGCAAAGATTAATCTAAACTCTCAATCCTACACAAGAACATTTAATCAGTTTATAAACGTGAACTGAAGCTCTCATTGAAATCTGTGAAGGCCAATGGGAAATGCAGCCACAGGGTTGCTGAGAGCCCCAAATCTGCATTGTGGCTACACTATGTCTGTAATGATATTTCATCCAGAAATGAGAGTGCTGCAGTGTCCAGAACATTTTACTGTTAGCCATGAACAAAGATTTAGGAACACACCTTCTCATAGAATCAGATGAAGTGTGTCTTTAGAGTACAAGTTTATAAAGTTAAATATGCAAAAAAGGGTTTAACCACAGGTTGTGTTTTGATATGTGTGGAAAATCCCAGTCTGACTGACTTGCTAGCAGAGTTTGAAGCAAAAAACCAGTACTGAGCCCCAGGTGTCCTGTATCTGCAGTCTTTAGTGCCTCAAACCCCTCTCTGCAGGGTAAAATTTTGTAAGAAAATTTGGTACTGCACTGTCAAGCAGTGGAACATAAGGAAATATTTGTTTGCTTCCCCTTTCTTTCCCTGAATGCAGCCCTCTGTTCCTACTTTGCCATGGCTTCTCGAGCTTCTGCTGTAGGAGCACTGTCAGTAGACCGGTGGTAAATGTGGACAGCCTTCAGATTTAGTGGTTTATCCTCTGCCCCTCAGGACGCAGGGAGGAAGTGGGATTTTGCATTTGGTGGATTTGACAGAACATTTGCAGAAAAAGCAGACTGTCCCTGAGCTGTCTCAAGAATCACAAAATCACAGCATGGTTTGGGTTGGGGGGGACCTTAAAGACCGTGTTCCAACCATGGGCAGGGATAACTTCTGCTAGGCCAGGTTGCTCTTGTGCTCTCTCCACCTGTTACACACATCCTTGGGTGCACCCAGGACAAGATGCCAGGCTGCAGAGCAGGGTTCAGCAAGTTGTCACCGAGAGGAATGGCTGGGTGAGATATGGACATCCAGGGTGTGGATGTCCACGAGACTTTTCAGATGCTCCAAGAATTCTGCCTGGCCACTCTGTGCCTCCCACACAACATAAGTCAAAAGAAGTAGCTTCTGCATCATCTGCTGTAGATGCTTTGGTTCTCTAAAGGTGTCCTAGCACAAGGTCCCAATGATCAGGCAACTTCCCACTGGATTAATGGAGAAACCTGCATTTCTAAGTGACTGTATGTTAACACTGAAGGAACTATGAATGTATAGTCTCATCTAATGACTCTTCTTTTCTCCACTTGCAGAAGTCACTCCATCTCCCTCAGTCTACAGGCTGACCTCTAAAGATGACCAGGATTTGGAAATGTGCCTTATCACAGATTACTCCCCTGAAAAGCTCGCTCTTAACTCGGCTGAGCAGCACACATCCGCTGTCGTGGAGGTGGCAACTGCTGAGAACCACGAGGAATCCAGCTACCTGTCAACCTACTGGGCCAAGAGGGATGAGATGCAGTGTGGTGCCAGCCACGAGGGCTTTGGAGAACTGGAGGGCGAGGATCCTGAGAGTGGTAATGGCATTGCTGGGCATGTGAAGGGTTGGAGGCATTCTGGGCTCTGTGCTGTTGGTTTGAGCAAGACTGGGTTGCAGCTCCCAACCTTGCGAGCCGTGCTCTGCTATGGTCCCACAAGACAGGGGAAGGTTGCCTTGTTGCTTCTGTTTTCTCTCTCTTTCATCCTTGGTGGAAAAAAGATTAAGGTTCAGTAGACTGGTACAGTCATAGCAGAGAGATCTTAAAAACACGCTGAGGGGGATAGAAAGCTTGAAATTCCTCTGTCCAATGGGACACTGAAGTTTAGTTAGGTCATATTTTATGCTTGCCCTGAAAAAAGGAGAAAAGACTGCTTATGGGAGGGTTTGTTGGCCAGAAACTCTAATTTAGTCCTTCTAAGCAGAGCTATCTTTATAAACCTCTGAAGAAGTACATTTTTGCTGCTAATCAAATTTATTGTTACTCTCTGCAGGTGCCAGCACTGTCTGTGTCACGGGGCTGTCCATGCACTTCAGGACAGGTATGTAACACACCATTTTAGGAGAAAAGTTTGGCCTGACTAAAGTAAATGCCTTCCCACGTTTTTGCTGATTTTCCCCGCTTGCAGAATTTTTTTGAAGCAAAAGGTCAGACTGGAAATTTCCAAAAGGGCCCCCACAGGCTTTAAATATCAAGGCTGAAAGTCGTGGTGTTAATGCAGCCTCCCAGATCCATTTTTCATGATAATTAATATCAAAAGATGCATAATTTAATGCAACCAATGTAGCTAGTGCCCACATGCTCTTGCTCTGACTCATCACAGAGCTGCTGCCCACCACAGAGTGACTCCAGGTACTGGGATGAGTCAGCACTGCCACATTTCAGACTTCAGAAGAGTTGGGTTATTTTTGGGTGCAGAAACACCTAATGAAGCAATAGCTAAGGAGGTGGTTTCTGCAGCTGTGCTCGGGCTTCGCTAAAGCTGGGGTGCATCTAAGCCAGCTCTGCCTCAGCTCGTGGCTGGGGAGGGGTCAGGGCAGGGCTGCAGCCCAAGGATCTGCTGCTGGTGCCACTTCAAAGAGCAGAGCCCGTGCCTGAGCCTGCCCTGCTCACAGAACAGCTGTGCTCTTGCAAATCTTTCCAAAATACCATTTCAGGAAAACAGTCATCAGTAAACACGGCTGATTGGATCAGCCTTTCAGCTCTCTGAAAGGTTTTCAGTCATAAACATACAATGAGTTTTTGCTGACAGCTCCCTACTTCTCCAGGACAGATCAATGTATTTTCAAATACAAATGGCTTTGTAACTTCGGATTAATATAAAATTCAAATACAATTGTGTTCTATGATTAAAATCAAAATTGCTTTCCCCCTGCCCATCTTTAAGAATTTTAGAAAGAGGAAGGAGGGCTGCCAATGCACAGTACTTAAAACCAGTTAGATGGCTGGCAGACTGGTGTATTGGATAATTAAGTGGTTACTGAACAGAAGAAATTAAAGTCTCTCAGTCCTGCTCCCTATCTCCCTTCCTGTCCTACCAGCTGACTCCACCACTCAACGGAGCAGCTTCATCAAGAAGGGCTTTTAAGTCTGTCTGGAACACGAGGATGTCTCAGTGCTCTTGTGACTCTCATTTTCTGTTTTTTCCAGATGAACACTTGAACACACTGTCTTTATCACAGCTGGGCCTCAAAATAGTTTTAATGAAAGGAATAATTTTTAATGTGCTCATGACGATGCTTATGTGGAAGAAAAAAAAAGTGAGTATGCTTGGGGGGCCGGTCTGAAAACATCTGGATTGTTTCTTCAGCTATGAATGCTCCTTCTCTCTGGAAGAGCTGTTTATGCAGTCTATCCATACTTCTTTTGTCTGCCAACAGTAAAATCCCTCTATTCCTCTGGTCATACCATTTTCATCTGCTCCTCAGGTACTCTTCCTTGTCCATATGCAATTTTTTTTCTTTCAAGACATTTCTCCCTTCTCTTTCTACATCCATCCCTTCCCTTGCCTGCATTCATCCATCAGATTTATCCCCTCATCTGTCTCCAGCTGGGAAAGTTTGATGGTTATTGACTTTAATATAAGTCCTAATACATTAGGTTTTGCCCAGTGTCTCTTTCTTCTCTTTCTCTTGCCTGGACACTTCAGCTCTACAACTGTGCAGCTGTGACTGTAACCCAAATAATGATTTAACATCCCTTTGTTTTTGTTACAGGACTGAAAGTAACCAGGTGGTGCAGTCCTGAAGTACCAAAACCATCTGCTTTGAGAGACCATTGTGAGCAAGAGGGAGCACAGGGACATTCCTTGTGCAAGGGACATCACCTGCTGTTCTTACATATCACACCAGCCATTATATTCTAAGTTGCTTTATTTGCATTGCTATAAAAGTACTCAAAACGAAACATTTCCAGCATTCTGCCCTCCAGATGCCTGGGTCATTCACCATACAGCGTCTCTTTTGCATGAAGCAGACTTTGCTATAACTATACATTGCCAAACATCGCTTGTTACTTGCATTAAAATGACAACTTCTGCCTGGAGCAGTGCTGTTTGTTAAAAACTGCAGGCTAAATATCACCTGAACATGATTTTTTCCTATTTTGGTAGCTTTAGGGTATTCATGTCTCTTAGGGTTCACCCCCCAGACACCTTTTCAGGTGTAAATGAAACGCTTTGAAAAACAAAGGGAGACTTACTCAGGATGCACTGTCCTGCCACCCTTTTCTAGATCAGAGCAAGATACCCCTTTTTTTTCCTCAAGGATATGCTGCAGGTCTCCCGGAAGTCCCAAGTTCAGTGAAACTGTCACCTCATTATCACAGAAAAGAAAAAAAAAAAGAAAAAGAATATTTGGGTTTTTTTTAAGTGTATCTGACTGTAACAGCTTCTTAATTTAAATCAGTTTAAGATTTGGCTTTGTGCTTAGTAAAAATACAAACCACTTTTGTTCTTTTTGTTTACTTCTAACAACCTGAGATTTCCCAAGTTCATTGTATTACAATTGCATAAAAATATACTGAAATATTTACCCGTCCATGCGTGCCCACCTTGGAACAGTGCTTGTTGTGATATCTGTATGCTGCTAATTCATGAACTGTACTGGCACCCACAAGAAGTCTTGGCACTTCTTTATGCTGTTATCAAACAATTCTTACAAAAAAATGAGAAACGTGTTTGTCTTTTGTATTTGTTGTTCGAGGCATTGGTTCACCCTTTCAGCTGAGCTTTGGGGTGGAGGAGGGAAGGGGTTGGAGGGTGGGAACAAAGTCCTTCTCCAGGACATCTGTGCTGTGTCCCTGTGAGGACAGTGGGGAGGGAGAGAAAGGGGGGAGCCCCTCTCCCCCAAGGGCAGACTCTGTGCTGGGTGAAGACAACATAAAACATGGCTTGGCCACAGTGAGGAGGGCCCAGGTCCCTGGAGGCAGATTGCTGCTGCTGTGGGGGACACAGGACCCTGAGGTGTCCTGTCCCCAAGTCCCACTGCAGCACAAGGCACCTGCTTTGCAGTGAGGACACCAATGGACCCTCTTTGCCTCCAGGTTCTGTCTGTCCTGGCAAGTCTGGAAGGGAAATGTTCTCCGTTTGTGACATCAATTTCTCCAACGTCTTCTGAAGCCCCAGAGGTTTCTCTGTGGGGGAGAAATGAGAAGTATGCTCTGACAGAAACACACCCTCCCTGCAGAGCTTGAACCCTGCCTGTACCTCACACCAATGCCCAAACCCAGTGGCAGGAAAAGCCTCACTGGATCAGTGGGGGTGATTGTCCCTCACCCAGCTGGACTCACAGACTTCACAAAGAGCTGGTTTGGAAAGGGTCATGAGTCAAACACTTTTAGCCAAAAGCCCTGGTGCTTCATGTGGGAGGACCATGCCAGGATCTGACCCCACACTGCTGAGCAGCAACACCACAAAGCCTCCCAGGTCTCCTGCCTTGGTCCTGCACCTGACCACTGAGCAGGTGACCTGTCACAGGGTGACAGAGTTACTGACCCCTCCTGCCAAGGAGCAGCTTTAAACTTTCCGTCTCTATTGCCCTGATTATTTTATAGTACAGATATTCAGGGACTTGTTCTCGTCTCTCCTTGACACAACCACCATTCTCATAACTCTCCAGCTGTAGGAAGCCCAGGGCTCCTTAAGTGCTGGATTCCAGGCAGCTCTTGGAGCCTACATTTCACTCATGATGAAATCTGCCATGTCACTGGGAAACTTGAAGAAGCTGCCTAAACCATATTTGAACTATAAAGCAAGTCACTGCATTTCACAGATTTCCAACCGATTAACCTCCTTCCAGAAACTTTCAGGGATGTGGAAGAAAACTTTCCATACTCATCTACCTTTAGTATCACTTTTAAAATTAATATCCATCGTAAATTTTTTATGTTGCACTTCAAACCCACTCCCAAATGAAAGGGCAAGAGTTAAGGACTGTGCTGCCTCTGTTTCCACATCTTGGTCTTTCCTCTTCCAGGTTAAACTGATCCCAGGGACAGGATTTGTCAAGTGGGAGATGAGTTGAATGGTTTGACTAAAGTGGCTCTTGGCATGTGACCTGCAAAGCACTGGATTTGCAAGGTCTACTTCAAAGACACTTTCAGATATCAGGCTGCCAATCTCCCACCACCACAACGTGCCCCCCCTTCCCTGCACTTTCTTGTTTATTTCGAGATATAAAAACCACAGAGCAAAGCAAAGGAAATAACACAGCAGGACAGGAGCTGGAAAGGGGCTCATGGCCCAGGTGGGGCAGGAAGAGGCCACAGCACAAGTTCCATGACGCCACAATCGAGATCTGGGTCACCACTGATGCTCGTCTATGCCTGACCACAAAAACCACTTCCTCTGGAAAGTGGAGCACAAATGGGGAGGGGGTGCAGGGCTGGGGTGGCACGTGGCAGGGAGGGGGAGAAGCTGTGGAAAAGAACAGCAGACGTTAGACCACAAGCCAAAGTGGAATGAGGTTAAGACATTCTGTCCTCCTACCCCTCACCACAGCCTGCATTTGGGGAGTTGTTGTGGGTACAGCAGGAAGGATTGAGCTATGTATAGAGTGGGCACGGAAAGGAGGGGAGAAATGCTTTATAAAGTGTGGTGGGGAGAGCTCTTAGAGTTGTGTCAGATTTCTGAATTTGCTGATAGATCTTTGCACCACTTTTACAGATTGAATCTGTGCAGAAAAATCCTTCTGCTTCTCCTGACCCAGATGAGAAGGAAGGATGAAGGGGCAGGCCAGAGTCCTCTGACACTGTCAGGGAAGGAGGCTTTGCATGGTCCAACTTTAGCATCTTCTCCCCTCTGTCACTGCCTGTCCTGCTATGGGTAGGAGATGAACTTTGTGTGTGTTTTCTCAGGGTTTTGTTGGAGAGAATATCCTGCTCAATATTTGTCATCTCTTATCAAACACGGCCCTGTGCACAAATCATCCTCTCTTATTTTCCTCCTCCTCCTTGTGCAACCAGGGACCCGAGTGTGGACTTTACAAGGACCAAAGCCTGAAGGTATCAATGGACCTGTTGAAGCTTATTCCAATGTGGGAGGTGCTCTGACAGGACTCGGATTTATCGTAGATTCACAGAATCCCAGAATGGTTTGAATTTGTAGGGACCTTAAAGAACAACCAGTCCCACCCTCTCCCATGGGCAGGGAGCTTCCACTATCCCAGACTGCTCCAAGCCCCGTCCAACCTGGCCTTGGACACTTCCAGGGATGGGGCAGCCACAGCTTTCTGGGCACCTTGTGCCAGGCCCTCACCACCCTCACAGGGAAGAATTTCTTCCCAATATCCCATCTAACTCTGCCCTCTCGCAGTTTGAAACCATTCCACCTTGTCCTGTCACTACATCCTTTGTGAAAAGTCCCTCTGCAATTCTACTTTCCCCTCAAGAATTTTACAGTCGAGCTAATGGTGACTGGAGGAATCGTAAGCAGGTTAGAAGCAGGAAAAAGGGGGAGAAACAAAAAGATCCTTCCCAGCAAAGCCCCGCGTGTCCTCTGGCTCAGCCCCGTGCAGCTCCGAGCAGCGGCCAGGGGAGGGCCCAGCCCGGCAAAGGCAGCGGCTCCGTGCCCGACCTGAGCATCATCACCCCCGGACTGCTGCTCCCTGCTGCTCCGGCTGCCCGGGCACGGCTCAGGGCCCTTCTCACGGGAAAGAAGAGCTGGGTGGATCATTTACCAGCCCTGCACCCTGTGAGTCCCTGCCTGCTCTCCCAGCGCTGCTGCCATTGCAAACAAGTCCACAAGTTGGTGGTGCTGGCATGAGTTCTTTGTTCCTGACACAGACCCAGACTCCATCCTCGAGGACAGTGAAGACCCTGCTCCCTCACACCTCACAGCCCATGTTAGGCAAGAGATTTGGGAGCCCCAGGTTTCAGACTTTTACAGGTTTAATGGCTGCAGCACAGCTGGAAATGTTACAAAGGTGGCAAACAGGAGCCAGAATAGAATTCTGAGAGGTTGAAGCCATCAGAGACCCGAAGTTCCATCTTCTCAGTGCAGCACATGAACACTTCCATGCCACGGAGCCTCAAGGCTCTCAAGGTTTTACCTCTCCAGTGTTTCAGCTGCAGAGAAAACCAGACAAGAAGCAGGATCAGTGTAAGGACAGAACCTCATTCATGAAGGTTCTACAGAGACCTGAACAGGCTCGATCAATGGGCAAAGGACAATGGCATGAGGTCCAAGGCCAAGTGCTGGTCCTGCAGTGGGGTCACAGCAAGCCCCTGCAGCTCCAGGCTGCGGGAGGAGCGGCTCAAGAACTGTTCAGCAGAAAGGGACGTGGCAGAGCTGGCTGACAGCTGGCTCAACATGAGCCAACAGTGGGCCCAAGTGGCCAAAAAGACAATAGCAACCCGGCTTGTATCAGGAATCGCGCAGCCAGAAGCGATCATCCCCCTGCACTCGGCATTGGTGAGGCTGCAGCTCGAGTGCTGCGTTCAGTTCTGGACCCCTCACTTTAAAAAAGGACTTTGAGGGGTTGCAGTGTGTCCAGTGAAGAGCAACAAGGCTCATGAAAGGACTAGAAAACATTTCTCTTCTGAAGAATGGCCACAGGAGCTGGGGCTGTTTAGTGTGGAGAAGAGGAGGCTCAGAGGGGTCACATCTCATCTGTGACAGGGTGTAGTGAGGCGGGGTCAGTCTCTTCTGCTGAGCCTGCAGTGAGAGGACCAGGGGAAACGGCCTTGAGCTGAGACAGGAGAGATTCAGATTAGATCAGGGTGGTCAGGCACTGGAAGGGGCTGCCCAGGGAGGTGGTGGAGTCACCACCCCTGGGGTGTTCAGGAGGCACTGGGTGATGTGCTTTAGTTACAGTGCCAGTGCTGGGGGGATGGCTGGACTGGATCATCTTGAAGGTCTCTTCCAACCTTGATTCTGTGATTCTGAGGGGGGGGGAGCTTCTCTGTGGCCCCAGAGCAGCTCAAGTGCTGCTCTAAGGCCCTGACAGCTCAGCAGTCCATCCCAGCATCCTTGAGTTTACCAGCACATCCAGGGACACATGCAGGGACACTGACACCGTGGTGGGATGCCTGTACCACCCACAGGTCCCAGTGAGCCTGTAAGTCCAGCTGGGACATCCAGATGTGGCCCACGTGTCTCTGAGGTATGTGGGAGGGTCTGTGGAAAGCTGGGTACACCTGGGGATGTGCTGGAGGACACTTCCTTCCCTTTGTGACCACTAACCACAGCCTCATCTGAATTTTCCACAGCTCTGAAGCCCAGGGGTACATTGGAAACACCTGTAAGATCCAAAGGCAAGAAAGAGGGAGATGAAAAGGGTGCATGACAACTGAGTTTCCATGATCGCTTGTTTCCTGCTTCCCTCCAAAACTGGGGCACAGAAATAAAGCCTGCTGGGTAGAAAGGAAGGGAGAGAGTTAAACCAGAGTGATGCCTGAGAGGGAACTTGGATGCAGGAGACGCTCTGTATTTGTCACCAATATGGAAAAGGCTGCAGTGTCATAAAGGGTTTTATTGACGGAAAGGATCACTGTTACAACAATGAGGCTGCAGATTCCTCCACAGGACACTCGGGGGGGGGAAATCTTGAGCCCTGCGTCCCCTTCCTCCACCAAGGAAGGTGAGAGTGTGCTGGGCACTTCCCTATGCCGGGCTTTGCCATCAGGAGCAGTTCAAGACCTGGAAAGAGAGCAGGCAACAGGAGCAATGTTACTGCAAAGCAGAGGGGATGAAATTCCCCCAAGCCCCAGTGATCCTGTGGCCCCTTGCAACAGCAACAACAGGGCATGTCCTCCACTTCCCAACACCCAACTGTCCCTGTCCCCAGCTGCCTCATCTGCAAAGAAACTCCAGACTTGGACCCCAGCCATACCATGGCTTCTGAAAAGGACAACCCTCACAGAGCCCAGGACTTTGAGCTCCCAAAGCTTCTCCTGCAAAGAAGAATGGGGAGTCTCTCTCCTAAGAGAGCAATGTGGGTAGGTTTCTGTAACAGTCCTAGTTAAACTCTTAAATTATAAAAGCCAAAAAGCATATGCTCAAAACCAGAAAGCCATAAATCCTCACTCTGTGCCAACCCAGAGGACAACAGCTCAGTTATGCCTGGCCATGAGGAAGCTGGGAGCTCAGGGGACTCCTGGATTCAGTCTCCTCCGAGTTCTCCCCAAAATCACTGCAGTCCTGTGGTTGCCCCTTTTGTGACTCCAGAGATCAGTACCTGGCAGCCTCTCCCAGAGCTCAGCCAACAAAATTGATGACAACGAGATGGAGAATGGTGTTGGCAAAGAGGAAATCAGCAAACGCCCGCTCCGGTGAAATGCCCTGGAACTCGCCCTTGTTCTGGGGGTTGATCTGGATCCGGAGGCAAACTGCACAGCAGAGAAAGAATGAGCCAACAGTGAGCACAGCCTTCCTGGGGCAGCCCAGCCCAGGCAGGGCCACTGCTCCACCAGGAGAAAGTTACTCCATCATTACTACAGATGAGCAGGACATGGCAGGGAATTTGCATGGGGCTGTCATGGGGTCAGTGCTCCCACAGCACCACACCACAGGGTGCCCAAGTGAGTCCTGAGGGGAACAGGCTCAGGGCAGGATTGGACTCACATAAAAGTGTGGATATTTCTATGTCCTCCATTGGGCGTGTCAGAAACACAGAATGATTTGCATGGGAAAGGACCTTAGAGATCATCTCATTCCAACCCCAGAGACACCTTCCACTATCCCAGGCTGCTCCAAGCCCTGTCCAACCAGGTCTTGGACACTTCCACGAACTGGGGCAGTCACAGTTTCTCTGGGCACCCTGTGCCAGGGCCTCCCCACCATCAAAGGGAACAATTCCTTCCCAATTTCCCATCTATTCCTGCCCTCTGGCAGTGGGAAGCCATTCCCCCTTGTCCTGTCACTCCAGGCCCTTATCCCAAGTCCCTCTCCAGCTCTCTTGGAGCTCCTTTAGGCACTGGAAGGGGTTCTCAGGTCTCACCGCAGCCTTCTCCCCTCCAGGCTGAGCACCCCCAGCTCTCCCAGCCTGTCAGCCCCCGAGCTGGGGAGGGCTGCACAGAAACAGGGTGGGTTGGGGGTATTCTGGGGAGCAGCACCCTACACGTGTCACTCCTGGACTCCCGGTTTCACCGAGCCCCTTGGCTGCAAGGACACCTGAGGGCAAAAGGATCCGAGCCGGACCTGCAGGTCCAGAGCTGCCGAGGAGCTCCTGCCCGCCGGGAGCAGAACGGGGGGCTCGGGGAAGGGCGGGGGGTGCTGAGGGTACCGGGGACTCCCCGGCAGCTCCGAGCGCTGCTCCAGGACACCCGCTGCTTCCTAAGGATGCCCGCGATGCCCGCGGGCGCGGCGGGGGGAGGCCCAGGGTAACCCCAACCCGCGCTATGGCCGTGAGGGGGATGGCGGGGCCGGCACTGACCGCCCAGGATGAAGCTGCCGACGGCGGAGATGAAGCCGCTGAGGAAGGAGTTGAAGGGGAAGGTGCCGACGCCGAGGCAGTAGCCGAACTGCAGCGCGCCGGTGAGCAGCACGTAGAGCAGGAAGGCGTCCAGCGCCTTGAGGCGCCCGGCGGTGCCGCCGCCGTACTCGGACAGGAAGCGCCGCGCGACGGCGCGCACCGAGCCCGCCATGGCCGCGCCCAGCCCCGCAACCGGCACCGCGCAGGCGCCGCGCCGCCCTCCCGCACTGCGCACGCGCGCACGACGTGGCGGGAAGCGATAGGGGGGCGGCTCCGGCTGGCTCATGCGCAGAGAGCTCCACGGGGGCCGCGCCCCTGGTGCTTCGCAAGAGCCAATAGGAGCCCAGGGGCGCCTGTTGCTGGGCAGATTAGAGAGCCGTCTCTTCCGAGGGCCAATGAGAGCGCAGCGCTGCGGGCGGCGCCCTGCGTGAGGCGGCTCGGCGGAGGGGCGGGCGGGGGTCTCCGCCTGAGGGACTGGCCGGGGTTTGTGGCTCAGGGATTGTCCGGGATCTGCCACGACGGTGGTGGAAAACTGACCTGTGTCGCCCTGCTTGGAGCTGGGGAAAGGGAAACCACTGCTTTCGTTTATGTATTTTTTTTTCTTTGAAAACTATCGTGACACTGAGCCTGAAGTGAGAGGAAAACAACTCTGCTGCTTTTAGGTTTCTGAACGGGGGAACCACTTTTCAGTAGACCAAAGCAGAGTTTTTCTCTCTACATCCATTCTGTTTAAACCATTCCAGCCTTCCTATCTCTCCAAAATGAGGGATGCTCTCACTGTGCCCAGTGGATGCTCCCACACAGGCTCTGCAGTGAAGGCAGGGCATTTTCCTGCCGTAGAACCACAGACTGGTTCAGCTTTGGAAGGGATGTTACGACCCGCTGCAGAAGGTGAGGGTAACCCAAGTTCTTGCTTATACTGATGTATTCCATTTAGTGTCTTTCTGTAACTTTTCTTGTCCTGTCAGCTGGAAGCATAAGGGAATATGCACAAATCACAAAAGTCTCCTTTTGCAGTCAACAACAGACACTAGACTGTGGTGGTTCACTGTCTCATCCTAGAAGTCTGCTGTGGGGTGGCAGTCACCTCACCGTGGCTGTAGTTGCCACCTCACTGTGGCTGTAGTTGTCACATAGGTGTCAACCCCTTGCCTTGATCTCAAGTTGAATAGCTGAATGTGACAGGATGTGGTCAGTATGACAATGGCAATAACTGTGAGATGAGCCTTCACAGAGGCCACCAATGAGCAAGTGACAGAAGAGCAGCACCTAAAACTGCTGGAAAGCTGTACCATGGTATCTCTGGGCACTGACTGCATTGACAACTTGTGCAGACACTTGATTGTGAATCCCCGGTAAGAGATATGGGGGGAACACTGGACCCTGTGGACACAAAGAACATGAGCTGCAAAGGTTGTACATTGGTACCAGGCCCAACTCACCCCTCTAAAGCAAGAGGTAAGAGCAGTGGTCACAACAGCACAGCCTTTCCAGAATTTACAGTTCCAATATTCCTTAGACTGGTGGATGCTGGAGATCTGTGATGTGACATCTCACTCTCGGTGAGCCACATCACCAGCAGCAGATGTAGCTGCAAGAAGTGACAAATACCTCTAAAGTTTGAGTTATGTATTGAAACTCCTCAGCTCTTATCTCCATAGAAGAAGTTTTTACAATATGAAGAAAGAGTTAAGGTTTCTAGGACCCGATCACCATTGATTAGCTTGCACCATACTAGTTTTTTCACCATTTTTGTGTATTGAGTGCACACACCTGTGAAAACTTAAGCCCTCTAATGATGTATGATGCAAATCAAAATATAATTGCATCTCTCTATTGCACATATTTGCTAGATGGTGGTAAGGCAAAGGGGTAGAACACAGTGAGAGCAGCACACCCCGACCTCAGATGAACCGTGGCAGACAGGACCGTAAATGGGCTGAGGGTGATGAGCCCTGGTACAGACCATGGAGTAACAACTGGCAGAATGACACATGAACCTGCTGGAAACACATTTCACAATATCATCCTGGAGTTCCCACTCCTGCATCAGGACCTCCTCATTACTAAACATCGTATGCTACTGACTTTTTACTAGCTCTGGAAACTTCAGCAAACTAGAGGAAAGCACGTCACAAATAAAGAGATGGGCTGTAGCCTGGAATCCCTGTCTTTCCTCCTGTACTAAATGGCTACTGGTACTTTTGTTTATTTGTTCTTGGTGTGTGGTGATGGAATTAAACCCAACCTCTGAAATTATTCCCTCAGGAAGAGGGAAAGTATTAACTGTCAAATGTGGAGTTTTGATTCTACAGAAGTGAAATTTTCACTCATTAGTGAGACACTAATGAGTGTCCTTTCCTCCTCTCCACAACCACAAATGAGCTGATGGAGATGAGGGAGTCCTAATTTAAGTAAGAATCTGGGGTACACCTTCTCACTGACTTAGCAAATGAACTTGGCTTACAAGTTCTTGCAAGGGTATGTTTCCTCCTCACTTCAGGTCTCTGCTTTAGGAATCCATGTTAGTCACCTCATTTCTAATACTGAAGAGAGAACATCAACAGGACCAAAGGGTGCTCTAATACTCCAGTCACCATCCCTGGCAGTGTTCAAAAACTGAGTGGATGTGGCACTTTGTAATATGCTTTAGTGGGCATGGTGGTGTTGGTTGAAGGTTGGACTTGATCTTGGGATTCTTTTTCAACCTCACTGGTTGTGGATTCCTGTCTGACATTGGTGCTTTGAACTCAGCCTCTGGCTGTAACCTCGGCAGCTGGGGGACCAGCTGTGCTAAGTGCAGGGGACTGTGCTCCCTCACTTGTCCTGCACATGGGATGGGATAACCCCATCTGTAGGTGCAGGCTGTGGAGCAGCTCTGGATAGACCCGTGATTCCTGGGGTTGGACATGCTGAGCACACCAGCAGTGCCTCTGGGACACTGAAGGGTCATTGCATACCAGGCTGCATCCACAGCCCGTTATGGCTAGGCACTAAATTCTTGTTGCTTGGCACTTGTGGGACTGTATCAGGACAACTGTGCACAGTATAAGAAAACCCCAAAGATGTTACTAGAATGGTGTGAGTCCAGTGGAGGACAAGCAAGTTGATCCGAGAACTGGGGCACTTGGCACGGGAGGAGAGGAGAGGAGAGGAGAGGAGAGGAGAGGAGAGGAGAGGAGAGGAGAGGAGAGGAGAGGAGAGGAGAGGAGAGGAGAGGAGAGGAGAGGAGAGGAGAGGAGAGGAGAGGAGAGGAGAGGAGAGGAGAGGAGAGGAGAGGAGAGGAGAGGAGAGGAGAGGAGAGGAGAGGAGAGGAGAGGAGAGGAGAGGAGAGGAGAGGAGAGGAGAGGAGAGGAGAGGAGAGGAGAGGAGAGGAGAGGAGAGGAGAGGAGAGGAGCATGGCTTAAAGTAAATCTTCAGTGTACATGAAAAAATAAATATTCACAATGAAAACACAAGGGAAGTTGTGGCAGGGAAGGTGAGACATCCCCATGCTTGGAGATATCCACACTTATCGAGAGAAGGTCATGAGCAGCCTTGTCCAGCTTTGCTTTTAGCAAGGACTGGACATCCAGAGGTCCTTCCCAATCTCATTTTCTCCATGGTTTGATTGTGCTCTTGCCGTTTTTCATAAGTGTTTTCCCACAAGGTTATTTTCAGATTTCGATACCTAATTGGTCCCTGAGGTTTGACACAGTGAGGAAACACAAGGCTGCAAAGCACTGCCACTATTATAAAAAGGAGCTGAAGAGAGAGGAAATTTATTTGCCAAAAATCAATTGTCAAACTAAGTTAAGGAGAAACAGAATCAGACTCAGAATACTTTTCGTACCATCCTGGATTGTTGTGAATATGCTGGTAACTATCTGGAACATTTCTTAGAGTTTGGGTGCAGTTTTTTGAATAGGGAAAGTTTAAAGGGGCATTGACTTGGAAAACTGAACTTTTAGTCTTCAAACTAAAGTAAAAGCCTTTAGCTGTTACTGAGGGAGTTTCTTGGTTTAGAGGACCATTCTCAACTTCCAGATAATAACTGTCCATCTGTGGTATTGTATGTCCTATATTTCATATGATTTATGAGAGGGAGGTTGTTTTGTATTGGTGTTTTTTGAGAAACAACCATAAGACGATGCCAATACACTCCTGTGTTTTGCTGGAAAAAGGGCACTAAGCGGAAAGATTTGATGGGAATAGTGCATTAAGAAGGGTTGTAGCATCCTGTCTTATATCTATCTTTTTGTTGAGCATTTGAAGAAAGAAATTTGAGTGTCTTGTTTGATTTGGGCTATGAGGTAAATAAGATGCGCTTGCTTTTCCTGGAAATTCCCTGTGCTGGTGTTTACTTCAGTCATTCAGAAATACCTGAAATGAGTCTGAAATTAGTCTAAAAGCAGACTGAAATATCCAGATAACATAATAGAAAAAAACTGGGAAACAAAAGTGCAAAACAAGACATGTTCCTTTTTAGGGCGAGGAGGGCTGGTGTCTGGGAGGAAGAGGAGGGAGAATGCAGTTGAAAAACCACAGATGGGACCTGGAAAGGCTGCAGGAAAAGAATGTGATTGAAGGGCATCAGACAGAGTTTTCAGGTTTCACCTCACGAGGTAGTGGGATGGTAGTGTAGTGCAGTAGTGCCATAGACTCGGTGCACTGGACAGAGTACACGTCTGACCTTGGGGTGGGGTGTTTGAGGGTAGAGGGATGCTTGGAGATGGGGGCTCTGAAGAAGAAAGAATGTCCATCAGCATCAGAGTTGATCACTGGAGCTGTAGAGCCGAGGGTAAAGAAACAGACAATTTCCCCACAGTTTTTCGCATTCCCTCTCTCACACTGGTGCTTGCTGTAGCATCCAACCATTGCTCTGTGCATTTTGCCTTCTCTCAGTGGCAGCAAGACAGCCTTAACGTTGTAGCATTGCTGTCTTTCTGTCTGGCCTCTTCTCTGTAAGTCTCTACCTCTCTCTCTCTTTCCCTGTCTCCTTTTAACTGCAGTAAGTTTCTCTTTTGCAGGATTAATGTATCCTTGAACCAATCTAATCTGCCTCAGAGTAAGTCTGCAGTGTGATTGCATTCCTCTGTGGTAAGTCTCTGGACACAGGTGAAGTACTCACTCTGGGCATTTGGCTTTTTCCAGTATTTGCTGGAGGGTGGATGTTGTCAGATCATTCCGAGTTTGTCCCAGGGTCTAGAACATCTTCTGCACCTCTCTCAAGTGTGCTGTGAGGGAACTGTAGGGATAATTTTGGCTGGGGTGAGGACTCAGTCTTACAAATGGAGTTTGGGACTCCTTTTACACGACCAGGATTTTTAAAATGTGGTTACTGTGGCTACTTCAGTCCTTTACAAGAGGTTTGTTGCTGGTATTGCCCTGTAATGTTAGCAAAGCCAAACTGACACATGTTCAGTTGTTTTCCAGCAGTTCCCAAAACAGGTCTTTTCTGTTTCTGCCAGCAGTGATGCCTCAATGAACCGCACAACTGTAGTGGAATTTGTCCTCTTGGGACTGGCTAACAGCCGCCGTTTGGAAATCGCCCTCTTTCTGTTCCTCGTCATTGCCTATTTCTTGATCCTGTTTGGAAACTTTTCTGTCATCAGCATCACTCTTGTGAATCATTTCCTTCAGACCCCGATGTATTACTTCCTCAGGAATTTTGCCCTTTTGGAAGTCACTTTCACCTCCACATTCATGCCCAGCACCCTGTACAGTCTTCTGACAGAGAGAAAGACAATTTCCCTGCCTGGTTGTTTCCTTCAGATGATGTTTTTCTACTACTTGGGTACCTGCACGTTTTTCCATATGGCAGTGATGTCCTTGGATCGCTATGTTGCCATTTGCCACCCTTTGCATTACACAGCTATTATGAACAACAGATTTTGCCTGCACCTGATCCTGAGCTGCTGGGCAGTGAGTTTTCTATTGATGTTTCCTCCCACCATTATGACTGTCCAGTTGCCATTCTGTGGTCCCAATGTCATGAACCACTTTTACTGCGACGCTTCCCTGCTGTTGCAACTGTCCTGCACAGACACAGGGCTCATCGAAGAACTGATGTTTGTCGTAGTCATTATCATCCTCTTTGGTACCTTAACAGTAATTGCTCTTTCTTATGGCTGCATTATTGTCACCATCTTGCACATACCATCTTCTGCAGGTAGGAGGAAGGCATTTTCCACTTGCTCAGCTCACCTCATAGTGGTGATGGTGTTTTACAGCACATGTATTTACAGGTACATCCGCCGGGCACAGCGAGGTGGGCAGGACTCTGACAAAGTTCTTTCTTTGTTCTTCTCTGTGCTGACTCAGATGCTTAACCCCTACATCTACTCGCTCAGGAACAAGCAAGTCAAGCAAGCTTTAAGGGAGAGCATTCTGAAGTTTTCTGGCTCCCTGAGGCAGCCGTGAACGGCGGAATATCCCATCCAAGTAACTGAACTGTTTCCCAGATGCAACATCTGTATTGTGAATTAAAGATGCTGATTGCAAATGGTTTGTGCTTTCTAGGTGTTATGTAGCTCCTTCTGTTAGCAATGAAAATATGCCAACACAGAAAGGATTTTCTAGTCTTCCGGTACCCAGCTTCAGCTTTGCCCCAGTATTTTCCCCCCTTGCTGGGATGTGTTAGCCTTAGTGAACAACCAAATTCCCACTCACACCTCCCACCCCACACTGGACAGAGCAGAGGCAGAAAAGAGGAAAAACAGAAACAAAAACTCTCGTAGATTGAGATAAAGACAGAGAGATGGTTTGCCAATTTCTACCAGGAGTGAAACATACTGGATTTGGGGAAAACTAACATAATTTATTGCCAACTAAAATAGTTTAGATTGTGAGAAACAAAATTAAATAGTAAACACCTCTACTTCCCCCTTTTCTGTGCTCGAGTTTATTCATTCATTCCAGACTAGTCCTCCACTGTCCCCAGCAGTGCAGGGTGGGTGGGGAGGGTTATGGTCAATGCATCATGTTTCCCCTCTGCTGCTTCTTTCCTCTCACACTTTTCCTCTGCTCCACTGTGGGTTCTCCACAGGCTATGGAGAACACATTGAGCTACCATTCTACAAAGCAAGTACAGAAATACCATTCTTATTAATATTTTCATTTTTAGAACTTCAGCTGCCACAAAGCTATGTTTACAATCACTCCCATGCGCAGTATAACCACCAACAAAATTCCTTGTCCTCCCTCTAATTCAGTATGGGACAATCCTTGATCCCAAGGACAATTCATGGAACATTTTGTTTCAGTCTGTCCATAAAGGCATTTCCAGGTTTGGGGCTAGCTTTGGCCGTGTGTAGTGAATCCAGGGATATCCACCAGTAATTTTCACAGCTGTGTGGATAGTCAGGAGAACTTGGAATGGTCCTTTCCACTTTTGCTTGAGTGGTTCTTCACTCCAAGTCTGGCTATATACCCAGTCTCCTGGGCAGTTCAATGTAGTCGAACATCCAAGGTCACTGGTGATACTAAAACAATAAACCTAGGCAAGGATGAGAGTGTTTTTTCCCAAATTTTCCCATATTCCCTCAAATTGTGACTCCTTACCACGTGTCTTTCCCTGGGTATAATTACAGCCTGACATTGTCTCCCGTAGAGGATTTCATATGGGATTATTTCTCCTTGGAGCTTGGCTGAATTCTAATTCTCAGCAATGCCAGAGGAAGAGCCTGTGGCCACTCAAGTGGTGCTTCCTGACAAATTTGGTCAGTGGTCTTGTTGAACCTCATGCCGTTGGTCCTTTGGACACTCACTGTTCCCACTGACTGTGGCATTAGTGTGTCCAGGTGTGAGTGTCTGCACAGAGGCCGTTTGTGTGTGCAAAAATATTTAATGTAACAAGTGACACCAGGACCCTGGAAGATCACTTGTTCCTAAACAAATAATAGAGAACAGATTGCCAATCCCTAAAACAAACAAAATAATTTACAAAAATAATAATAAGAGACAGGAGAGAAGAGAGAGAGGGAAAGGAGAGAAATGTATGATTATAATAACTAACATTGCATTCAAATGAAAAAATTTAAAAACATTTCTTCTCATTATTTCCTTCAGTACCTGTTATATTTTCTAGTTTTTTCTAGCTTTAACCCCAGCTGGCAGCTAAGCACCACACAGCTACTCACTCACCTCCCCAGGGTGGGAAGGGAGGAGAATCAGAAAAAGGTGAAACAGGGCTTGAGATAAGAACAGTTTAATAATTGAATAAAAGTAAAATATAATACTAATAATAACAATGATAATAATGAAACAGAGAGGGAGGAATAAAACCCAAGGAACCAAGGGGTGCACAGCACAATTCCTCTCCTGACCAATGCCCAGCCCATCCCTGAGCAGTGACTGGTGCCTTACAGGCTGTGATGCATTTCTTCTCGACTTGATACATGGCAAGCGGGGAAGGTAGAAATAAGATAGTCATCACAACATTTCTGACCCTGGAATTCAGGAATATCCCAAATTGCAATCTTTTCTTTTCCTCCTTCCCTTGTTGAGCCCCATCATCACTGTGATTGGCAGTATCCTCATTTTTGTTTTGGTGGTGGCTGATAGGCACCTCCACAAATCCACGTTCTTCTCCCTGTGCTGTTTGTCCTGCTTAGATACCTGCTACAGCTCCACCATCCTGCCCAGGTTATTGTACAGCTTTCTGAACGAGGACAAGAGCATTTCCATTGGCAGCTGCACCCCACAGTTTTATTCTTTTGGTTCCACAGCAGTCACTGAGAGTTTTCTCTTATCCACGATGTCCTGTGATTGGTATTTAGCAATATCAAACCCCTTCAGTCCAGAGCTTTGTAATTTTTAAAAAAGAATTTAATTACATGCTGGTAACTCTTAACTGGCTCCACACTTCTTAGACATTTCATATTCATATTTGTTTGTAATTCTGCTCTCAGCTGTTTTCAGCCATTTATGTGAACTTCAAAACCTTTCTTTTCTAGACCAAACACTGATGGCAAATGCAAACATGAGTTCTACAGACATGCCTTACCCAGCATCCTCTTACAAGGTTTATCTCACTGAGCAGAGAAGGATGTGCTAGAAGTCTAATGGAACAGAGGACAGGCCCTGAGGTGCAACGTTTAAACCTGTATGTTTGAGTGCAGGGCTGACCCAGATCGGGGTGGAAGAAGGGAACTGGGAGTTGGGATGGCTGCTGGGTCTTGAACATGTCGGCAGTGTGTGTTGCTGTCACTGTGTGTTGCAGTCACTGTGTGTGTTGCAGTCACTGTGTGTTGCAGTCACTGTGTGTGTTGCTGTCACTGTGTGTGTTGCAGTCACTGTGTGTTGCAGTCACTGTGTGTGTTGCTGTCACTGTGTGTGTTGCAGTCACTGTGTGTTGCAGTCACTGTGTGTTGCTGTCACTGTGTGTTGTTGTCACTGTGTGTGTTGCTGTCACTGTGTGTGTTGCTGTCACTGTGTGTGTTGCTGTCACTGTGTGTGTTGCAGTCACTGTGTGTTGCTGTCACTGTGTGTGTTGCAGTCACTGTGTGTGTTGCTGTCACTGTGTTGCTGTCACTGTGTGTGTTGCAGTCACTGTGTGTGTTGCTGTCACTGTGTGTGTTGCAGTCACTGTGTGTTGCAGTCACTGTGTGTGTTGCTGTCACTGTGTGTGTTGCAGTCACTGTGTGTGTTGCTGTCACTGTGTGTGTTGCAGTCACTGTGTGTTGCTGTCACTGTGTGTGTTGCAGTCACTGTGTGTGTTGCTGTCACTGTGTGTGTTGCAGTCACTGTGTGTTGTTGTCACTGTGTGTGTTGCTGTCAGTGTGTGTTGCAGTCACTGTGTGTTGTTGTCACTGTGTGTGTTGCTGTCAGTGTGTGTTGCTGTCACTGTGTGTGTTGCAGTCACTGTGTGTGTTGCAGTCACTGTGTGTTGCTGTCACTGTGTGTTGTTGTCACTGTGTGTTGCAGTCACTGTGTTGCAGTCACTGTGTGTTGCTGTCACTGTGTGTTGCTGTCAGTGTGTGTTGCAGTCACTGTGTGTTGCAGTCACTGTGTTGCAGTCACTGTGTGTTGCAGTCACTGTGTGTGTTGCAGTCACTGTGTTGCAGTCACTGTGTGTGTTGCTGTCACTGTGTGTGTTGCAGTCACTGTGTGTGTTGCAGTCACTGTGTGTTGTTGTCACTGTGTGTGTTGTTGTCACTGTGTGTGTTGCTGTCACTGTGTGTGTTGCAGTCACTGTGTGTGTTGCTGTCACTGTGTGTTGCAGTCACTGTGTGTGTTGCAGTCACTGTGTGTGTTGCTGTCACTGTGTGTGTTGCAGTCACTGTGTGTGTTGCTGTCACTGTGTGTGTTGCAGTCACTGTGTGTTGCAGTCACTGTGTGTGTTGCAGTCACTGTGTGTTGCTGTCACTGTGTGTGTTGCAGTCACTGTGTGTTGCAGTCACTGTGTGTGTTGCTGTCACTGTGTGTTGCAGTCACTGTGTGTGTTGCTGTCACTGTGTGTGTTGCAGTCACTGTGTGTTGTTGTCACTGTGTGTGTTGCTGTCACTGTGTGTGTTGCAGTCACTGTGTGTGTTGCTGTCACTGTGTGTTGTTGTCACTGTGTGTGTTGCTGTCACTGTGTGTTGCAGTCACTGTGTGTGTTGCTGTCACTGTGTGTTGTTGTCACTGTGTGTTGCTGTCACTGTGTGTTGCAGTCACTGTGTGTGTTGCTGTCACTGTGTGTTGTTGTCACTGTGTGTTGCTGTCACTGTGTGTTGTTGTCACTGTGTGTGTTGCTGTCATTGTGTGTTGCAGTCACTGTGTGTGTTGCAGTCACTGTGTGTTGCAGTCACTGTGTGTGTTGCAGTCACTGTGTGTTGCAGTCACTGTGTGTGTTGCTGTCACTGTGTGTTGCAGTCACTGTGTGTGTTGCTGTCAGTGTGTGTTGTTGTCACTGTGTGTTGCTGTCACTGTGTGTTGCTGTCACTGTGTGTGTTGCAGTCACTGTGTGTGTTGCTGTCACTGTGTGTGTTGCAGTCACTGTGTGTTGCAGTCACTGTGTGTGTTGCTGTCACTGTGTGTGTTGCAGTCACTGTGTGTGTTGCTGTCACTGTGTGTGTTGCAGTCACTGTGTGTTGCTGTCACTGTGTGTGTTGCAGTCACTGTGTGTGTTGCTGTCACTGTGTGTGTTGCAGTCACTGTGTGTTGTTGTCACTGTGTGTGTTGCTGTCAGTGTGTGTTGCAGTCACTGTGTGTTGTTGTCACTGTGTGTGTTGCTGTCAGTGTGTGTTGCTGTCACTGTGTTGCAGTCACTGTGTGTGTTGCAGTCACTGTGTGTTGCTGTCACTGTGTGTTGTTGTCACTGTGTGTTGCAGTCACTGTGTTGCAGTCACTGTGTGTTGCTGTCACTGTGTGTTGCTGTCAGTGTGTGTTGCAGTCACTGTGTGTTGCAGTCACTGTGTTGCAGTCACTGTGTGTTGCAGTCACTGTGTGTGTTGCAGTCACTGTGTTGCAGTCACTGTGTGTGTTGCTGTCACTGTGTGTGTTGCAGTCACTGTGTGTGTTGCAGTCACTGTGTGTTGTTGTCACTGTGTGTGTTGTTGTCACTGTGTGTGTTGCTGTCACTGTGTGTGTTGCAGTCACTGTGTGTGTTGCTGTCACTGTGTGTTGCAGTCACTGTGTGTGTTGCAGTCACTGTGTGTGTTGCTGTCACTGTGTGTGTTGCAGTCACTGTGTGTGTTGCTGTCACTGTGTGTGTTGCAGTCACTGTGTGTTGCAGTCACTGTGTGTGTTGCAGTCACTGTGTGTTGCTGTCACTGTGTGTGTTGCAGTCACTGTGTGTTGCAGTCACTGTGTGTGTTGCTGTCACTGTGTGTTGCAGTCACTGTGTGTGTTGCTGTCACTGTGTGTGTTGCAGTCACTGTGTGTTGTTGTCACTGTGTGTGTTGCTGTCACTGTGTGTGTTGCAGTCACTGTGTGTGTTGCTGTCACTGTGTGTTGTTGTCACTGTGTGTGTTGCTGTCACTGTGTGTTGCAGTCACTGTGTGTGTTGCTGTCACTGTGTGTTGTTGTCACTGTGTGTTGCTGTCACTGTGTGTTGCAGTCACTGTGTGTGTTGCTGTCACTGTGTGTTGTTGTCACTGTGTGTTGCTGTCACTGTGTGTTGTTGTCACTGTGTGTGTTGCTGTCATTGTGTGTTGCAGTCACTGTGTGTGTTGCAGTCACTGTGTGTTGCAGTCACTGTGTGTGTTGCTGTCACTGTGTGTTGCAGTCACTGTGTGTGTTGCTGTCAGTGTGTGTTGTTGTCACTGTGTGTTGCTGTCACTGTGTGTTGTTGTCACTGTGTGTGTTGCTGTCACTGTGTGTTGCTGTCACTGTGTGTTGCAGTGCCAGTGTCTGCGCAGTGCCAGTGTCTGGGCTGAGCATTGTAGCTGAAGCCTGGAGAGCAGGGTCTGTGCATCTGCCAGAGGTTTGAAAGAGCAGGCTTGGAGAGGTGGGTCCGTGGCATTTCCTTTCCACCTGCCATGTGTGTGGATTGCTGACAGAAAGCACCACCTTGGCACTACCTGGGCACTGCTGTTTGACTTCTGTGAGGGAAGGTTGATACAGGAGAAGTTTGGGGCTTCCTGAGCTGTCTGTAATCAAGGTCTGTGAGTTCGTGCTCTAATGAGCCATGGGAACACTTTGTCCAGCTCCGTTTCTGGTCTCGCACCTCGCTCTGGGCTCTATTAAAGCTCCAAGTAAAGTTTGTTTCTGCTTCTGCCTGTCATTTCCTCAAGGCACTGATTTGCCATGGCTGCAAGGAACAGGGAGGTGGCACCACGGTCCTGCAGGGGCTCATTAAAATGCTGACAGCCATAATGAGCTCTGTGGTTGTTCCTCTGCTGCTCCCCGCAGCGCTGCAAGCATTGTGTGGTTAATTAGGGAGCTCCCAGCTGTGTTTCAGTGAATACCTGCAGCGTAATTGCTGTTTGTCTTTTGTTCTAATTATGCGTGACAGGGAGAATGGAAACATTTTGAAAGGGAATTAGTCAAGCTTATACCCTGGTGGGAACCAGGCAGAGAGAGGAAAATTAACTCTGTCATCAAGCAGGGAGAGGCCAAAGTTTGATTCATGTGCTGGCAATAAGCAAATTCTTATTCCAGCCTCTTCTTCTGTTACTGCAAACCACAGCAGTGCTAAAGGCTTTGTTTGCAAAACATATCTCTGCTCTAATTAGCACTACCTTTACCTGCTGTACTAATTATACACAGAAACAGAAGGAATATTCATCACCATTGCAAAAGGCTTTCAAGGCCCTTTTTAATGATTGAAAGAAAAAATCTTAATTAACAAAAAAGTCATATCTTTTACTCTGATCCCCCTGAGCTCCAGTTTTCTCAGGACATGAACCCTGAAAAGAACTGGTTCAGTGGGGAGATGGACAGGCGACAGAATTTTTCAGGCACAATTAGACTAAGAAATACTTAAACAAAAAATTAGGAAAAACTGAATATCTACCTGGAGATCATGATGAGTCGTGTCACTCACATGTCTGTGCTAGGGCCTGTTGCAATACTACAAAGGTAATAGTTATAAATTAAAAGACAGTAGATTAGCCTCTTAGTTATTAGAATAGATATAAGGAAGAAGATTAACATCTTAATTATTAGATTAGATATAAGAAAGAAATTTTTTATGATGAGGGTGTCAAACAATTAAATAGGCTGCCCAGAGAAATATTAGATGCCCCATTCCTGGAAACATTCGAGGTCAGGTTGGATGGGGCTCTGAGCAACTTGGTTTAGCAGAAGGTGTCCCTGCTCATTGCACAGGGGTTGAGTTAGATGGTCCCTTACAACCCAAATTGTTCTAGGATTCTATGAGTGTTTCCAGTAGCTCGAGGGAGGTGATCCTTCCCCTCTGCTCAGTACTAGTGAGGTGGCACCTGGCATACCGTGGGCAGTTCTGAGCCCCCCAGTAAAAGAGAGGTACAGATATGCTGGGGAGAGTTCAGCAAAGTGGCACGAGGTGGTGAAGGGGCTGGAACGTCTCTCCTATGGGCAATGGCTGATACAGCTGTGAGTTTTTACCCTGGAAGGGGCAGGCTGTGGTGGGATATTATCCATGGATATAAATATCTGAAGGTAGGATGTGAGTGGGAGACATACACGTTCTTTTCACAGTGGTGTGCAGTGACAGGACAAGAGCTGATGGGCACAAACTGAAACATGAGAGGCTCTGTCTGAGCATCAGGAAACACATTTTCCTGTGAGGGTGACCAAGCACTGCTACAGGTTGGCCAGGGAGGTTGTGGTGTCTCCATGCTTGGAGATGTTCCAAAAACACCTGGAACTGGTCCTGAGCAATTGGTGCTTTAGGTGGATCAGATGACAACTGAAGGTACCTTCCCACCTCGACCATTTTGTGTGACTCTAGGGTAGTGCCAGTGTACAACAGAGTAGAAAACAGCTCTAATACGTGCTCTGGTGACCATCTGCACACAAGGTTTCCTGTCCCTGACTCATAGTTCAGTGGTTTGTGGACAGTGTCTTCAGGGTGGGAAAGGCTAGGCTGGTTGCAGCACAAAGGTTTGGGTGGTGCAACCAGAGCAGGAGAGGGAGGGGTGTTGAGCAGGGATGTGGTGTTCAGCAGTGTGGCCCCCATGAGAACAGCCCAGGGGCTGCCTTCATGCTGCTCTAACACCAGACAAAGACAGTTCCAGAGGGCTTGACTATGGACACATCTCGGACCAGGGCTAAGCCAATCAATGAAGCTGGTGGTGCCTCTCCAAAAAAAAATATTTGTAAAAGGGCAAAATGCTGCATGGCAGTGAGGAGTGAGGTAAAAAAAAAAAAAAAAAAAAGTGTGAGAAACAATCCTGTGACCAGCAAATCACAGAAGGAGAGGGGAGTGCTCCGGGTGCTCCCTGCTGTCCTTGGGAGAGACTATGGTGGAGCAGGGATTCCCCTGCAGCCTGTGGAGAGGACCCCACTGTAAGAGATATCCACACTGCGGTGGATGAGACCATGGGAGAGCAGGTGGACATGCCTTGAAGGAAGTGTGACTTGTGGAGAGCCCGTGCTGAAGCAGGCTTACCCTGCAGGACTGTAACAGCCCTCCTGAAACAGGATCTTAAAATATGCCCCATCTATCCGGGCAGTTTCGTCTGGAGATTTCTCCTCCTTCCTGAATGCAGCCCAGAATGAGCTCAAGAGCATGTCCAAGAGGAGGAGCCAAGTGCTGGAAGCTTAGTTAGCACTGAAGTCCTGCCACTGCTTACCCAAATGCCCGGTGCAGTGGGACCCAGAGGGCTTTTGGAGCTCATTTGCTGCTCAGGGAGAAGTTTCTCCTTGTTTTTCCTCCTGGACAACAACACTGACAACAGTAAAGCTATTTCTGCTCAAAACTTTGGCTTGTGATTCTTGGCCTTGAAAACTGGTGGTGTCCTGAGCTGCACCAGGAGAAACAAAGCCTGTGGAGGGAAGCGTTTATTGCCTTTTAGGCAGCGCTGGTTAGACAGGCTCTGGAATAGTGCATCCAGTTTGGGGTCCTCCAGGATGAGAAAGGCTTAGATGAGTCTGATGGAGGTGACTGAGGTGGCCAAGGTGCTGGAAGAGCTCAGCGTATTTGGTGAAAGGCAGGGAATGTGGGAGTTTCTTGGAGAAGAGGAGGCTTAGTGGGACCTTGTGGCAGCTCTCCAGTCCCGATGGACAGGCCACTGAGAAGGCAAACACAGGCCCTGCAGAGAGGTACCTGAGAGGGGGACACTGCAATGATCACAGATTGAGAGAGCAGAGGTTCTAAGTGGTTTTCAGGAGATTGGAAAATGGCTCTGACAAGAATGGTGCATTGACAGTGGTCTGTGCAAGTCAAATTGGTACTAGAAACCCACATGATGTCCTCTTGTATGTGGAGATGCTTCTGTTTCTGAAAGGCTGGATAAATGTTTTATACAGGCCGTTGTATCTGCCTGCTGGCTTGACTGCAAGAGGCTGATGGAGACAAGGGGGAGCATTTGTAGCATTTGGGGACTGCGACCTGTACTGCATGTCCCACCTACAATCTAGCTCAGGTTCTCTCAAAGAGTGTCATCTCCTCATTCGCACGCTCAGGGTTTGCATCCAGTTCCCAAGAAGGCTGCAGACACAAGCAAGTTTGAACATGCTTTTATTGATGGCCAGAAAGCAGAGGAGGAGCAGCAATGGGAGAAAGGGAACAAAGCTGTGTGTACTTGGGACCTGCATTTTTACCTTGCCACGGAGACTTTCCTTAGAGCAAAAGCCTGTGCCTGTGCCATGGGGGCTTCTCTGACTCCAGTTCGGCTGCCCCTGGGAGCTTCTGAGCACCAAGAGGTGTTTGGTGCTTTATGGAGAAGGGGCACTGAGCATTTTAGTCAGAGGAGGGAGACCCAGGCAGCTCTTGGAGTGCAAACCTCCTCAGCTGTTCACGTATCCAGGGCTCAAAATACGAGATTCTGGTAAATACCTCAGGGAAGAGGCATTGTTTATGTCCATGAGAAACAATGCCATGAGCCTTCTGACCGCAGACTAATGGGCCACCAGAATCACCCTGTGTCGTGAAAGAAGTGAGAGGGGTCAGACATGCCACAGCACAGCTCTTCCTGCCTTAAGGAACAAGTTTCCTCTTCCCTCCCTCCATGTAAAGAACCTCCTCTTCCAGCCACCTCCCTCCCTCCAGACCCGGCTCTGCAGGGTGTGTAGCTGCCTCACTACTTCTCTAAGCCCATCCATGAAACAATTCAGGCCTGGAGGCTCTTTGAGATTCAAAAGCTCAAGAAGAACATAGATCTACTTTAGACGTGGGGAAATATCCAAGCCATCCTAGCAAGGATGTTACAAAGAATTTACACACTGGAGCACTGGTTAGGCTGGGTAGAACATCCCCACGTAAGTAAAAAAGCAAATGATGTTGATATTTGGGAAAATGCACCCCAATTCAGGGAGCACATCAGCTTCAGAGCTTCTGTGAGGACCCTCAGCTCATCATTCTGAAGGTCCTGGTTCATTCTGGTCTCTTTTTACTTTCACCTGAGAACCAAGATAACTATCTAGTCCCAACCTCCTCCCAAGCTTGCAGCCCAAAACAACACTTACATGGTAAACTGCCTTTTTACCATAGTCATCACCAACACAGATCATAGACTGACGCTGGTAGTTACGGAATTGCTGACATTTTTCCTCATTTTGCACCTTCAGTTCCACCTCCTTCATCACGTTAGTCCTGAGCCCTGTCACCGATGTCCAGCCCCAGCCAGACACCTTACATTCAGCTCCTGCTGTCACACGTTCATTGCTCCTGGGCAAGGAGAGAAGCTGCACGTACTCAGTGATCCTGGCCGTTGGCTTCAGCTGTCAGGCAGAGAGAATGTGGGGTTAGAGCCAGCAAAAGGTTGGGAACAAGTTCACAGGTCTGGGGAGGTGAGCAGGGGGAGATCCCTCAGGCAGGAGGGATGTGTTGGGCCGTACCTTCAGCAGCACAATGTCATTTTTGAAGCTAACACGGCAATAGTTGGGATGGATGACCCAGTGTCCAACACGGATCTTCTGCTGGCTCCGTTCTCGGTCACTTATGTTGTGGGCTCCCAGAATCACAGTGACCCTCATGATCCTGCCAGGAAACACCAACACGTTCCAGCTGCACTGGCCACAGGAGCACAGCCCCCACTGCAGGTGGCTGGAGGGAGGTGGTGGTAGGATAAAGTTCCCCAGAGAGTAGCTGTCAGCAAGATGTCCTCTGCAGCCTGGGCTCCTTCCACACTCAACTGAGGATCCCTCACCACACACTGACAGAGGTGGGAGGTGCCCCATGCTGAAGACAAAGGGGAAGCAGGGAAGGGGAGACACTGGTCCCTCTTCTCCAGCAGTAGCTCTAAGCTGTGGTAGGAACCTGGAGACCACTGTGAGCATTCCTGTCCCCAAGGACACTCAGCCCCTGGCAGACAATTCCTGCAGCTCACAGAGGACAGCTCAGCTCATGGAGATCCCTGCTGTGCCTGAAGAGCACGGGGTGCTCTTCCAGCCCAGACCAGTACTGAGGCCTTTTGGGACTTTGTGAGACTGGAAAAAATCACCTGTACAAGAAAGACAAGGTCTTACCCTTCTTTGTCCACACAGTGAGCTGCTGAGAGCACTGCATCTGGGCGAATCAGGAACCCTCCACAGGAACTAGTTTTTGAGTGAGTTTGAATTTTTAAATAAGCCATGTAGGGTCTGGAGTGGGGCTTCACTTCTCGTCCACCAATGATCCTTCCTGGAAGAGAGATGGGAAATGTCAATATCACATATGCTGCTATTTTCTGTCAAGTTTGGAGCTGTAAAAACAGAGAGGGTCATCCTCTAACGTCACGTGCCAATGATACCAACAACTTTCCTTCCTTGTGCTGTCCAAGCATTGCTGGTTCACAATGGAGAGAAAGATAGCAGCACAGTCTGGGTATGACTGACCACACCTGGCCCTGGATGACTAAAATGCCATCAAAGGGCACAGCTCTAGTCCCTGCAATGCCTCACTGGTTCCAGGCACAGTCTGAGTGAGCTGAGAGATAAGAGGAGAGAGGAAAGTAGGAGTGTAGAGATAGAGAGAAGGCAAGGCAGGAACGTTGCTTGAGATTGCCTACTCAGTGTCCATCTGTGCCCTTGCATGTGCTTGTCTAAATCCCACCTCTTTACTCACCAGCCCCAGCCCAGGGCAGAAGGACAGAAGCACTCGTGAGCAGAAGGAGAAGCAGCATCTTCTACCACTGTGCTGATGAGCCAAACCAGTTGTTATGGCCAGGCAGGAGACAGGTACAGAATGACAACCTCTATATTTGTCATGTGGAGCTGGAACAGGAAACCTCAGCCTGGCTGCAGCTTGTGTCATTTGCTGCTTTTGTTCTTGCAACCCCCAAACTGTGGCTTGGTGTGGGGTTCATGACACATTCTACGCATTTTTGTCACGATCTTCTCAAAAAGATGGTGAGATCTGGGCTTGTTCAGAGCACCCATAGTGGCCACAGCAGGGAGAGGAATGGTGTATCTGCTGAGTGCATATCCCACTGGAGACCTTTGGAGAGAGCCCCCTTGGACCCTACATGTGGGCTGGTTCAATTTGGATTTTTTTTCTTTTTGGTTTTTTTTGTTTCCCCCCCATCCTCTGATAGGAATGGTGAGAGCTGGCCAGGGCCAGGCAAAGATCCTGGTTCTTATCAGAGGGGCTGACTGCCATCAGAGGTGTCCTTGGGAAATCAGAAATCACCAATCAGAGTAGCTAAGGGACAAGGCCAAGGGGAGCCTCACAACCTCAAGCACTGGTGCTCTAGATGATCTGACAAGTCTATAGTGATGAGGAAGTCTGAGGTCCAGCTGGGAAGTCAGACTGTGGGCCCGGGTCCAGATCAGCAGGTGCCCTGGCTAGGTGCAGGCCTGGCTGAGACACAGCCGGAGCTCAGGTGAGGACCAGGGTCAGAGTGTCCACGTGAGAAGGGGAGCAGCCCTGCCCAAGGCCTCTCTGAGTCCTCCCTGGGAGCTCTGGCTCGTGTTACAAGCTGGAAGGGGCTCAGCCTCGTTGTACTGACCCTCCTTTGGCCGTGAGCCCAGCCAGTGAAACCTCCAGGACGTTACCAATTTTATGTGGCTGTGGTCTAGAGAAAGCCCACAATTAAATCCTCTAGAGCAGACTGGCATTCCCCCTTACCCTGCATTCTAAAAAGACAATGGACTGTAGTACATGTCCTGGGGATCCTCCTGAAACCTGTTTGGTGGAAGGGATAAGGGCGGAAAGGAGGAGTTCCCGTTAAAGCTCGTAGCCCACAAGCAGCAATCCCCAGAGCCACAGTGTGACTGGCTCAGTAAGGGGTGACTCAGCCTATCCCAGTCATGTCTGTAATCAACACCTGCAGTGCTGCAGTGACGTGGCCTCAGCTGTGGCGCAAGTGGAGATGGGGCCTTTAGGCCCAGCCATCCCTTTCCTTCAGCATTGTGGAGAAAGGAGGTTTATGCAAAATAAGGAGAGAGAAAATGGGAAGAAGGAAAGAGGCAGAAGCAGGAGAGGTTATCCCAGTGAGTGGAGAGACCAGTGTGTCTGTGGAAGAAAAGCTTGAACAGCCTGGTGTGCAGGACATGGTGGGTGTGATCCGGCTGCAGGGCAGCAGGTGGGACTGGACAGGATGGAGGTTTGGGGCGACATTCCAGGAGCTGGATCCCTGCATGACTGGAGGCTCTCTGACAGGTCTCTAACATGAGTAGCAGGGCACTGCTCTGTAGCAGTCTTTTCACTGCTTTGACAGAGAATCCCAGGCCAACAGCCCCGGCAGGGATAGGAACCTCTTCAGTATTTGTTCTGGTTTGGCCAAATTTAGAAATACATCCTCTGAGAGAAGGCAGGCTACAACCAGGTTCGGGAAAAAATAAATTTTCCTCAAAGGAAAGTGAAAGAGATAAAAACTATTTATTTAACAAACACACAGGAAAAGGGATAATGATGCTAAATAATAAAACCTCCCGCTCTGCTGAGAGAAACCTGGGAAAATTTCAGAGTCCTTCCGTAGATCTCCCTCTCCCCCTCCTTGGAGCTGGGACGGGGTGGTGGGCCCACCTCCAGGGCCAAGGCCTCAGTGGAAAGTCCTCCCAATGTATTCTGATGTTGAAACAGTCCAGCAGAAAGAAAAGGAAAAAAACAAAGTCCCAGGAAAACAAAAGTTCAACTCTCTGGAGGAAAGGAGCTGGGGGAAAAAAAAACTTCCAAAAGCCACTGGAAAGAAAAGCAAGCCAGGAGCTTCCCTTCCCTCTCACCCTCCTGCCACAGCTGAAAAAAAAGTCTCTATCTCTGTGTGACCTTGAACAAGCTGCAAACTGCTTTGGAAAAGATTTGCTCAGTTTTTCCTTCCCCCTCTCAGGCTCAGTTTAAAGGCATAGAAAGGCACAAAAATTAATTTCTGGGCATAGGGCAGCGATATGGGATACACATCATAAAGTCACCCCAAGGCAGTATTTCAGGTGAGGGCACAGCCAAACAACACTGCCTTCACAGAATGACACACAAAATGTTGTAGAGGAATAGCTTGACAACGATTTATTTCTAGCGTATTACCATTATGCACTTAGGCTGTCTCTGCTTTTTTTAGTGTCTTAAAATACAAATCATAGGAAGAATGAGGGAAAATCACGGCCACTATCCTGAGACTGAGCACATAATCATGGTGAATAATTTCTCATAATGTTAAATGATTATTTGATTAATGGTTTGTGTGTTCTTCACTAAAGCTCTGATTTTATAATAAGAAACTTTAAAACCACAAATATTAGATAGATTATCAGTGGGTATTCTGAGGTGAACAAAGGAGGCCATTCTTGATTACCGAAGGCAGAATCAGGCCTTCAGGGCACAATTTCAGATGTGGTTGGAGGTCTGAAAAATTCACACAAATTCCATCCTTAGAGTGTTTTTTCCTCTCTGCTGACCACACAGGGGGATTGGCTCAAAAGATCACCAGCATTTCCGTGCCATCACATGGCTACAGAAAAGAAATCTCTGTTTGCTCACCTCTCTTGTATGGATAGGAAGCAAATTCTGTGAAATAAAAATATTCAGTCATTGAATGCAGGAACTTCATTCCCCCTACATTTTGATCTCCTATTGGTTATTGATCCCTTCACCTTTCATGCAAATTTGGTCCTCATTTTCTGGTTCTCTTATCAGTCTTTTCCCAGACTAGGTGTCTTCGACCACATCAGGGGATAATGCTACTCAGAGCTCTTTTTAGGTTGGTACTAGGTACAGATTTAATTAATGCAATTCCAATCAAATCTGATTATTGTTTGGTTGGCTCTTTTTTCCTACTGTAATTGATAGGAAATGGCCAGGAAGGAAGGAAGGAAATGATTCACAGCTGACAAGTAGTCACATAAGACTGAAGAATGAAATGTGAGGGGCTGGAGTTGAACGGAAACTCTCCTACAAGAGACAGCACTGCCCCTAAAGCCACCCAGCCCAATTAAACAAAGGCAGCAGGCTTCATCAGGCTAATTCTGTCCCAGGAGTCACACATCCCTTGATGTTTCCAGCTATTGCTCAGACCTTTCAGGTTAACAATCAATCACCAGCTGGTGCAGGAGGCAGAGTTCATAGCCTTAGACGTGTAAGACATGAGGTGCCTGTGTCTGCAGAAGTCCCTCTGGTCCCACTTTGCAGACAATGGAGGGAAGGCTGCCACCCAGAAGAGCATTTCACGTGCTGCTATAAGGATGTCATTGTTTGCTACATCCTCTTGCCCACAGAGGGAGCACAGTTCTGAACAACCATCCCTGACATTTCTGAAATCAGATTAAATCAATCTCACCTGTAGGGGAATTAGGGCTTGCAAGAGGCTCTGCTTAAACCAGGCGTCAGAGGCAGCTCAGCTGTTCCCTTCTTGGGCAAAAACCAGAGATGCATTTAGATCTCTACCTTTTCTGCTGCGGCCAATTCAACTGAATTGAAGCAAATCTAACAAATTCCTTTTCTTCCTCTCTGTCAGACAAGTCTTTGCTGACTTTCTATGGTATATACCACGTACTAATGTCAACAGATTATTTAAGCTGTGACAGAAGATCATCTGCATTTAAAATATAATTTTTAATCTGCAATGTAAGCTGACATAGGAATCATCAGCCCAACACTGTCCCTAATGCAAGAAAACAAGGAAAATACTTCTATCAAAATTTGAATGACCCATTTTGGAGGCACTGGATGGAGAACTGCTGGAGGTAGGACACTTTACTTCAAAATGTCTATTGTGAATGTATACAGAAAATCCAAGGAAGAACTGAGACCAAAACTTACTTAAAGGGCCTCAGAGCCACTACACAAAAATTACATAAATTGAGGGCTGTTTCTGAGAGGTGTTCTGAATTAGGGAATAAAAGACCAACTGTCAATAAAACAGTGGCTGCTGTGAGTGTTTCTGACTTCAGCAAAGAGCTAATGATCAAAGCAATAGTCCAAACCTTTCATAAAGGCTTGGAGAGCAGAATTAGCTAGTTTCCACTTCAGCTACATGGATCTAACAAGTTAAGAGAACCGATGTGAATGAGTGCTGTTAGAGGTTGCAGGGAGCTTTTCATGCTGTTCTCTATTACTGCAGGCCTGGGTCCTAGGGTATATCCCTGTGTCCTGCAGCCATAGGGAGGAGGAGGAGAGAAGATCCAGCAGGCAGGAATTGTGCAGCAAGATTGATTGATTTAATTATTTTACAAACTCTTTTATAGACTTTTTTTCTTCATAGTCTAATTGGACAAAGGATCAGCCCCCCCCCCTTGGGGTGATTGGCTAAAATCCTAAAACATCCATTGTCAAAATATTTTTCTACTATACCATAAACAAGACTTTTCAAGGTTGCAGGTGGCTTGGTTGTTTACATTCCCTGCTACCTCTTCTGTGAGAGAGAAAAGTCTCTCACGGACTTAGAAAATAGCAAGAAAATCCTTGCTAGCAGCATTTTTGTATCTACAGTTCTCTATCTGTCATGCATAGGCTGTAGGGAGGTACCACTCAAAAATGTTCTTCCGTTCCTTATTTAATGGAAACAGTCGAGCCCAGAAAGATCCCTTTCAAATACATCAGGCCATCAAATGTCTGAGAATATTAGGAGTTTCTTTATTGTGCTTGTGTGTTAAACTCATCTGGGGCTCCGGGATCCACAGCTTGCACCTTCGTGTTCATGTCATAAAACCCACAGACTAAAGATGTCCTGTGTGAGTAACTTCCAGCCTGAAGGGGAAATCAGACGGAGCCAGAGTGAGGAGTGACGGAGCCATGGCAGAGCCGTGTGCACTGCTCTTGCTTCGAGGCTGTGTCCTTCTCTGCATGCCAGCTGTGTTGACATGCTCCATGTGTGTACAGTGTAAAAGGTGCTTCCCCCTCTGTCCCCATTTATGGAAACATTTCTGACACCAAAACGCATTTTTGTGCCTTGAGATTTGCTAGTGTAGGGCAGTGGCTGGTGCCCCTTTGGTAAGAGATGGTGAGTCTGAAGGGTGCAGAATTAACCACCCCTTTCTCCTCTGTGGCAGGCTGATCTCTTCTCTCTTTCAGTGCCTCAGTTTCCCATCCTGGGCAGTGAGAAAAACAGAGCTGGTCCAGCACTGCGTGAACATCCCATTGGCATCGCACACGCAGCAATGCTCCTCGGGGTAACGAGGCCATGTGAGTCATGAAGAGGATGGAACTGAGCTTCACCCTCTGCACTTTCTTATCATTCTGCATGGGTACCTCTACCTCGAATTATTCCTTCTTCCTTTTCCTGTCTACAGACAGGATTTTGCTTTGGTTTACTTTGGTGCTGCTTTCTTTTGTCTGTGGGTGTTTTGGTGGATGGGAGTTGGCTTAGGTCTTCCCTTCACAGCTTTTGCTTGCTCTGTTTGGGAGTGCTTTCCCCAAAACTGGGCTCTTTGAAGTATTTCTGTCCCACAGGCAGCTGGGGATTGATGTGAATATGAGCCAAAGCCTCCCACAGCTCAAACTTCCCTGGCTTCCATCTGAAGTTGAGCTGCTCTAAAGGTAACTTTGGATGTCTTGGGGGAAGGCTGTCTCCCCTGTCAGTCCACTCAGCAGGAAAAACAGAGTGCAAGGAGCAGTGCCCACTGCTCCCTAAGGTAGCAAAATGGGTTTTCTTTGGTCTGTGGGTGTTTCAGTTGTCATCTGGGCATTCCCCTCACTGCAGAAAGTGCCTGTGGGACCAGCTGGGAGCAGAGACCTGACATCTGGGGGGAGTGCATATTGTCAGCAATAAATCCTGCACCCATTATGAAGCCACCCCTTACATGCCAGCTCCTCTTAGTGGAAGGTTTGGTGACTGTCTCAAACAATGGCACTTGGAGGGCCCTGACACTATGCACTTCCAGCACACACAACCATTGCCTCCTCAATTTGCTCAGCCCAACCTGCTCTAGAGTTACACCATCTGATCCAGCAGCTCTGCAGCGATTCACAAGAGACTCCTTGTCTGAGTAACTGGCTGAAGCACCCTGATCTTGGTGCAGTGACTATGGCTCTGATGGTCTGTCCATCTGATTCCTCCTAGATGGAGCCAGCAGAGGAACGAGATGCAGGAAACCACACCCTGCTGACCGACTTTGTCCTCTCTGGATTGTCCAGCCGCCCAGAACTTCAGCACTTGCTGTTCTTCACAATCTGCTTTGTTTACAGCTTGACTCTCTTTGGAAACCTTCTCATCTGCATGGTCACAGTGCACCCCACCCTCCACGTGCCCATGTACTTCTTCCTCCGCGTCCTGTCCTTCCTGGATATTTCCACAGCATCAGTCGTTGTCCCCAAGATGCTGGTAAACCTCCTGTCAGAGGACAGGAGCATCTCCTACTCGGGCTGTGTCACACAGCTCTACTGTGTGGTGTTCTTAGCGGCCACTGAGTGGTACCTTTTGGCAGCCATGGCCTATGACCGCTACATGGCCGTATGCAGCCCCCTGAGATACGCTGCCATCATGAACACCAGAGTCTGCCTCTCCTTGGTGCTGCTGTCCTGCTGCAGTGGCAATGTTGTGTCGGTGGTGCAGACAGCCTGGGTGTTCACGTTGTCCTTTTGTGGGCCCAGGAGGATTAACTACTTCTTCTGTGACATCCCCCCGCTCATCATGCTCTCCTGCACTGACACCTCGCTGTACGAGAAGCAAATCATCTCAGCCACAGTGCTCGTCATCCTCACACCCTTCTGCCTCATCCTGCTGTCCTATGCCTGCATCATCTCCAGCATCCTGAAGCTTTCCTCTGCAGAGAGCAGACACAAGACCTTCTCCACCTGTTCCTCACACCTTACTGTTGTAACATTGTACTGTGCAAGTGGGACTTTGATTTACTTACAGCCAAAATCCAGTAATTCACAAGACACAAAGAAAATCCTTGCTCTGATATACACAACTGTAATTCCCACATTAAACCCCCTGATTTACAGCCTGAAGAATAAAGAAGTGAGAGAAGTACTAATCAGAGTGATAGCTGCGTTGATGAAGAGATGAAGATTTTCTTGTCCATGAATGTGCGGATTAAAAACCTTATTTCCATTTTTGGTGGGTTTTGATGGTTTACTAGCTCAGTGGAAACTGCAGGCACAAAGATCTATTTCACACTTGTAAATATTTTGTCTTTTTCATTGCTTCAGAAGCAAATTATTTGGAATTTCTATCTCAATTTTTTCCTTAGGAGTACAATATATATACCAGACATTTCTTCTAAAGCAGAGCATCTGAAACCCACCCCACTCCCCATGTCTAATTCAGGTGTCTAGGTTGGAACTTCTCACTTCCATTGAGGAGTTCACCTCACCCTTTCACTGAAGAAATACTCCTTTACAGTGAGCTTTTCAGGCTAAGCATGACTAATTGATAGGGACTAGGTGTTTTGCTTTGCCCTTTTTTCCCCTTGTTATATGTTTTCCATTCCTTCCAGCAGAAAAGAGTGAAAGTGATAAGGAAATTAGTTCACTTCTTTCAGAGACTCATGTTTTTCATTTAAGGTGTGGGGAAAGTAAAGGAAAGGAAGATTAACTAATGCTCATTCCTTATTTCCAGTGAGAACTCAGCATTTAATACAGTCCAGTGCCCACACACCAAGCACTGCGGAGTCTGAGTCATGGGACAAGAGTATTCTGCCTGTCTCAGCTTGAGAAATTCATTCATGAAAAGAAGACAGTTTCAAGAGGATTAGCTGATATCTGCAGGGGCACACAGAGAAAAGGGCTGCTACAACCTAGGAGTATTTATTTGGGAGGGTTTTGAAGTTTGTTCTGAATAGAACAGGCCCCCTGGCTTGGTGAATAGCCTGGGCCTGAGCCTGCAGCATCAGAACTGTGGTTTCCGTATTGAGGCCAAGCAAAAGAAATCTTCACTACCAGTGTGGTCATACTGATCTTTGAAGGCTGTCAGAAAGGTTTAAGGTTTCACCTGACTTAGTTACCTGACCATAAAGGCAGTAAAGGGCAGTATAATTGAGTATAATGTTCTTCTTTTGGTTTAGTTTGCCTGTAAAAGAGAAAGGCAATGTAAGTCATCTCAGGATGAAGCCATTGCCTGACTTCAGAAACTTCACAACAATGAACTGAGTTAATTCACAGCAATGAATTGAGTTAATGACAAAGTGGTTAATTGCATTTGGCAATGTTGTTTGCTTAGACTCCTCTAGGGAACTTAACTTGTCTCTGTATTGTTGAAACCCTTTTTTCTTTATAATTAGAACACTGGAGAAAGAGCTAATGAAATTTCATTTACAATTCTACAGGCTTTGCTTCTGGGACCTGATCTACTTTTACCTCTGTAAAAACAGAGAATTTTTTTTCTTGTTTTATTCCCTGAAAAGATAATACTGAAAGAAACATTTCTTAAAAAAAAAAAGAAAAAAAAAAAGATTAATTACTCTAGTATAGTAACAGTAGTGTTAATCACTTTAAGGGACATTGCATTCCAAATGGTTAAAACTTTTAATTTGCCTCTTTTAAAGATGTCTCAGACTCCAGCCCAAGGAGAAAGAGACATCCAAAACCATTCATCCATTTGGAATAAACCCTTTTTATATCTGCTGGAGTGCCCTCCCACCAAACACTATCAGCAATTTACTGTTTTTCCTGAATCCATCTCTTCTGTTTCCTGTTTCCATAATGCCACATGTGCATCAAAGATACCCCAAACAGAAACTGATGTGGTAGAAAGCCAGACAGGTCTTTAGCTGATGTAAATCAGAATTTCACCTCTAGCAAGGAGCACTGATTTTTGGTCTCTAAGAAACAGCCATTGGTTTTGCTAGAGCAGAGCTCACTTACACCGTCCTCTCTCCTGTATAAAAATGGGAAGTTCTGGCTAAATTATGGATTCAGTGGATCACAGCTTCACAAATAGATCAGGGCAGAAGTTTGTGCCTGGATTCATCTCCCCAACCCCAATATGTGAACTGTTGATTCTAGCATTTTTATGGAAGAATGCATTTTAAAAACTCATCTATTTTAACATTTTAATTTCTTTCTATTAATTATTTTCAGAAGTCTGTGTGAAATGGTATTTAATAATTAATTAATTCACTTTTTCTGACAAAAATTAGTACTGATTTAAATGTCTATCTTGATATGGGCTGCTGAGCTCTTGACATGCTGCCACAGTTTATGGTTCTGTCAAGATCACCTCCTATCATGGGTGCACTTGGTCTCCTTAAGGAGGCTCCAAGGAAACAGCTAAATTAGTCATTAGACATGTGTCATTGGTGCAGTACTTGATTCTTCACTCTAGAAACACCAAATAAAATTTTAACATTGTTGGAATGTGCTGCTTCTTTAATTTAGCTTATAACATTAAAGGTCAGTGTTGAGTTTAATTTTTTATTGACATTACAAGGGGTTTATTAATATACACGTGTATATATAGTATATAATGTATATTAGAGAGAAAGGAAAGGAGAAAGGGAAAAGGAAAAGAAAGGAAAGGGAAAAGAAAGGCAAGGAAAGGGAAAAGGAAAAGAAAAAAGAGAAAAGGAAAGGAAAGAAGCTAGATTTCTTGAATTGTTGAATTTATATTAAAAGTGATCTGGAGAAT
Source organism: Corvus moneduloides (assembly GCF_009650955.1). Lineage (NCBI taxonomy): Eukaryota > Metazoa > Chordata > Aves > Passeriformes > Corvidae > Corvus > Corvus moneduloides. The sequence continues at coordinate 3,575,689 of NC_045501.1, read as the reverse complement.
TCTAGATGATGGCTCCTAGAGGTCACATGGTTCAGAAATAAGATAAGTTACAATAAATAATAAATACAATAAATAATTATAAATAAATTCGTGCACCTTACAGCTTGATGCCACAATTCTGTAATTATCACCCTTGGAGCCAGAAACAACCAACACACTCTGACGAGGTGAGGAAAGCGTTATCTAAAGGATGCAAAGAGACAAACCCTTCTCCAGTCTCTGGCACACAATGCTCACCCTCTACCAGCAGGGAGTGAGTGAAGCAGCTCCATCAGAAGCAGCCTGGGCACAGCTGACATTTGGGCAGTCAGACCTCCAGCCTGATGGGCAAGGATTCACAGTTAGCTGAGAAATTAAATATCAGTCAGTTTATACACACAGCCAGCACAATGAGCCCTTCAGCTCCCCATGGAAGAAAGGAGAGATGGAGAAAACAAAGAATGTCAAGGAATTTTTTGATTTTAAGACATGACATGAAATTCTGACCTTTGACAAAACCATCAAATAGGAGGTGTTTTCCTCTTGTTTCCTTTTATTACTTTCTTACTTTTATCTTCTTTTTTTTCTTTTTCTTATTCTGAATTCTACATCCTCGTATCACTTTCTCTTCCCATCAGTTGTTTATATGTTTTGTGGGGGTTTCTTTTCTTTCTACCGTCATGAGGGATTTCATTTCTCACTTGTCTCTCTAAGGGAATTAAACTCAAACTGCTCTAAACCTAAATAACCCTTACAGCTCTGAGAATTTTCTCCCACTAAAGCATTTTCAGTATGCTTTTTTCTCTATCTCAACATTGCCAGTGAAGTTACTAATGAAGTAATGTGCAGATGCCATCATGCTGATGCCAAATTGATTTTTGCCTTTTTTCTTTCACATATTCTCTGTATTCTTTACACATATATTTGTAGCTCTGCAGCCTATTATTGTATTCTAGCTAGTTTTTCCAGTACTTTTCCCTGCCCTGATAGGCAGAAAGACAAAACACATTCCAAGGCCCCTATCCTATCTTAGTTCTCCCTAGGAACCAAGGTTGAGACCCGCTCTTCGAGACGTATTTTTATAAACAAAGCTTAGTTCCCATCTGAGGGGGGAAGACTTAGAAAAGGGTTGAACCCAGGGGGGGAAATTACCTCACCTCTTATGTCTCTAATTGGTGATTTTTGTCAAATATACTGATTTGCTAAACTTATCAAACTGTATTCACCCTGGGGGAAGGTGGGCATTTTGTGGACACTTTCCATGTCTGCCCCTGGAGGCCTCCAATAAAGACCAGCCTTTATATTACCTCCTATACTAATACCATCTCAAAAGTGTGTTGTTTTAATTCCAGGTTCCTTAAGGCATCAGTGCTAACTTAGAGGTGAAACTACACTGGATTGCTAAAGAGAAGTGAGACGTGCTGGAGTGGAAGGCTCAGCTGTGATTTCCACAGGAGAGAACAAGGGCGTGGGTAGGGCCCCTTGCATGGTCAGTATCCAGGGTGTGTCGTGGTGATGTCTTTGCAGGTGATTTATTACAAACAACTTTTATTAGGCCCTAAACATTATACCATACTCCATGGAGGATGAGAAAACATGTGACTGACCTTCCTAAACTGATGGGAGGTGAATGTTGTCCCCATCTCACATCTAGGAAGTTGCTCGCTAACTGAAGGAGCAGGGATACCAGTGGTGAACAGAGTTTTGTCATGGAAACACCAGATTTGATGTCTTTGGATCTGCTATCCGATGTGGTTTCTGTATGCCTCCTGACAGAAATATTTTCCCCAGTGTTCTCCTGATGGCCTTTTTCATCTCAGTGTTTCTCAATGTGTAGATCATTGGGTTTAGCATGGGAGTGACCACAGTATAAACAATGGAGGCCACCTTGTCCCTAGGGTGTTTCTTATCAGGCTGAGCATAGGTGAAGATGGAGGGGATGAATATTAAGCTCACAACAGTTATCTGTGTCCCACAGGTAGACAGGGCTTTTCGCTTCCCTTCTGTGATGCACATCCTTATCTTAAGCAAGATGACAATGTAAGAAATAATCAAGATTACAAACAGGGTGATGAGGATCCCTCCACTGTTAAACACCATCTGTAGTTCAGCCCTGCGAGTGTCAGTGCAGGCTAGTTTGATGACTTGAGGGACATCACAGTAGAAATTGTCCAGTACATTTGGGCCACAGAATGGTAGCTGAAGAAGAAAACCAGTTTGTATAACAGAATGAAGAAATCCAGCAAACCACGCAGCTGCCACCAGTCCTGTGCACACGTTCCAGTTCATGATAGCCAGGTAGCGCAGCGGCTCGTAGATGGCCACGTACCGATCAATCGTCATCCCTACGAGTAAAAAAGACATTGCACCTGCAATGAAATGGAAGAAGAACATCTGGAGGAAGCACTCACTGAATGAGATCGTTGTACGCTGGGTGAGGAGGCCTGACAGCAGTTTGGGAGTGTTGACCGAGGAATCGCTGATGTCAAGGAAAGCGAGGTTGGCCAGGAGAAAGTACATGGGTGTGTGGAGCTGCTGATCCACAGCCACCATGGCAATGATGGTGAAGTTCATTAGCCAGGTAATTACATAGATGAGAAAGAAGATCACATAGAGACAATACTGCAGCTTGTGATTCCGTGTCAGGCCCAACAGGACAAATTCTGTCACCGTAGTGGTGATGTTCTTTAATTCCATTCTTTATCCCTGCACCAACAAGAGCAATAAAGATGACTATAAATGTGTGTTGGACTATAGAATTATTAAAACAAAGAATCATAGAATGTTGGGAGGGATTTCTGGAAGTCATCAAGTCCCACAAACTCTGGACTGTTCAAGTGTATGACCAGTCTTATAGGAAAAACAAACAAACAAACTCCCTTACATTTAGAGAGAACTTAGGATGTTCCAGTTAGTGTCTGTTGCCCTTCATCTTACTGTTGTACTGCTCCAGGAAGTGTCTGGCTCCACCTCCAGACGCTTCAGCGTCTCATCAGCTAGTTATATACAGCTCATCAGCTAGTTATATACAGAAATAAGGTCTCCCCTTAGCCTTCTCTTCCATAAGGGTGAACATATCCAGTTCTCTCAGCCTCTCCTTGAGATCCAGTGATCCAGCCCAGTGATTAATTTGGAGGCCCTCCAAGGAATTCAGTCGACTGTATCACTGTCTTTCTTGTCCTGGAGCGCTGTGGTCTTGCCACAGTCCTGCACTGATAGAGGGGTGGGATCATTTCCCTGCACGAGCTGGCCAGACCTTTGCTAGCAGAGCCAAAGCTGTCTGTGACCTTCTTTGACAGAGGAACACATTCCCATCTCCTGTTCAGCTGTTTGTCTACCAGGGTCATTATCTACACAGCTGCTTCCTGGACAGGCCACTAGCCTCTGCTGACTGCACAGGCTTGTCCTTTCTCAGATGCCAGATGGCATATTTACTCATGTCAGACTCACCAAACTGTCCCTACAAATACCAGCCCTGCCATCCAGTGTACTGCCTACTTTCCCCATTTTGCTGTCCTCCACAACTCCTATCACTACATGCCGTTGCATGAAGTCCCTCTCTATTTCTCTTTTAGGCCTCTTTCTGGTATTGGAAGGCTGCTGGAAGGTTTCCCCAGAGCTTTCTCACCTCTCCATACACTAAATAACCTCAGCTCTCTCAGCCTATTCTCACAGGGGAGGTGCTCCAGCCTCCCCTCCTTGGATCAGGAGGCCCATGGTCCATTTGTGCAGGTCCATGTGTTTCTTATGCTTGGGGCCCCAGAGCTGAGCACCATTCTCCAGATGGGGTCTCAGGAGAGGGGAGTTTATGAGTGGAATTATCTCCCTTGACTTGCTGGCCGTGCTGCTTTTGATGCAGCCCAGGATAGGATTGGCTTTCTGGGCTGTGAGAGGATATCGACAGGATAAATCCAGTTTCTCATCTACCAAACACCCTCAAATCCTTCTCTGCAGGGCTACTCTCAATCCATTCATTGCCCAGCCTTGGGATTGCCCTCACCCACGTGCAAGACCCTGTACTAGGCCCAGTGGAACTTCCTGAGGTTTGCCCCAGCTCACTTCTCTCCTGTTAAGGTCCCCCTGTATGGCATCCCTTCCCTCTAGAACATCAGCCACACCCCTCAGCTTGTAAAGCAGCACCTCTGCCTGGAATGCACCTCACCTAAAGCAAGGGCTTGCAAGTTAGGGTGAGCTGAAGCTTAATCCATGCAGCTGAAGGGGTTCTGTGTCTGAATATAGACAGAAGAGTCACCCACACAGGACCTGCTTTCCTTAATCCTCCACTCCCATCATTTGGACTGGCTGGACATGTAAGTCCACACTGGGCCAGGTGATCTGTGCACTAAAAAATAAGTCAGGACAAGGGAGGTGGCTGTCTCAGCTCCCATCAGAGTCAAGAAATCTGGAGAGGGAATGTGCTCCCCCTAAAAGGTGACACCACTGTGGTCAGGCTACTCCTCCTTGGGCTCCATGGACAGCTCAACCCCAATTTCTTTCCAAGTTCTGACCTTCCCTTACATTAGATTATTACAAAGATCTCTGCATCACAGTCCTTTTTCAAACTTCTTTTCAGTCAGATAACTGGCATGAGTTAAAATCACAGACACGGTGTTTCAAGTTTTAGAAAAATAATGTTGTAATATCCAGTGAATTTGGAGACACTGTGAGGAAGTTCTAAGAGAAGATGGCATCTGCTCACCTGCACCCACAGCCCAAGATGACTGAGCCATTTCCCTGATGAGAAGTTGCTGCCTCTATTTGGCTGCTGAAACAAAAATCTAATTCCTTACAAGAAAAAGCCATATGCAGAATAAACCACAACTGTTTTATCTTCCCCTATAAACTGTTAAACTATTCCCAAAATGGAATTTCCGACAACTGTAGAAACCAGAACTTGCTGCACATTTCCATTGTCTCTGGTGAATACTCTGCAGGGATTCTGTAATTTTTTCCCTGTCACAGTTAGCTCCTTAGTGTCAGTGAATAATTCCATTTTAAATCCTTATACACCTAATCCTATTTTCTGCCTGAAAATTGCAGACTTTTTCCACAGGTCCAAAAAGGAAAGCTGCTTTTGGTATGAAATCATGTTTTCTAGCAATCCTGTTAATACTATAATAATAATAGTAATTATTAATTATAATGATTACTATTAATAATAATCCTGTTTGTTCTCATTTCCCATAAAAAGTAGTATTTTCACAGAAGCTTGGGGGAGAGAAAAAGCAATTTGCTTTCAACTCTAATCCAACCTTTCTTTTTTGCCTCAGTAATCTCCCTAACATAAAAGTAAGATCGAGCTCCAGCGAAAAACTGAAATACAGAAATGCTGTGAGACAGCTGGGACTCGTGCAGCACAGCCTGCATTCTCTCAGACCTCTCCCAACACATGGGGAGTATCTCTCAAGATGACTCTCTTAAGTAAGATATATCACAAGAGATAAGCAAGCGTTTTCAGGTCATCTTCTCTTTCACAGTATAATCACTGGTCACTGGCAGCGTGTGGAATTCCTCGTCCTTCCAGTACTTTTGGCAGAAAGAGCAAATACCTTCAGCAAACTCCTGTTTCTGTGATCCAGCTTCACAAAAGCTACGAGATGCCATTCTCAAGTTACAAGATAATACAGCACAGCTCTACTCAGAGGAGCAGGGGATGCAAAGCTACCTCCAACAGAAGACTCCAACAACCTTCCCTTGTAGGATTCCTGATGCCTTTGTTAAGGGAAATGATGGGATTCAAGAAGAAAGCAAAATCTCAAATCACCTTGCACTTCTGGTCATTCAAAAAAGAATAACAATAATATAATTAGCAAAACTCGATTTTGTCACCATGGGGCTAATTAAAAAGTTCTTGTAGTGCTTCATGTCATGTGGATCAGGACCACGTGCAGATGCAGGAACCTTGTGATAATTGGAACAGAACTAAGATGGGAATTTTCATGGCAGTGTAGTCACTTCTCCCATTCACAAGACGAGAAAATGCAAATTATAACTCTCCCAACCACAGACTTGCTGCCCTGGAGCTTGTGTTCAACTGTGCTTTGAAATAAAAGTTCAGTCATTGCTACAGGATTGTCGTATCAGTAAAGCTTTCAGGGCAGTGATTATTCCAAAACACTTCTCTGATCCCTTACAAAGCAAATTTTTTAGTTATACAGGAAAAAGTTGGTCTACACATACACAAAGGAGCACAAATGCCCACCAACAGGTAGAGAAGCCACAGTTACCTAACCAGAGAAATGGACACTGACCCACCTCTTCCAAGGGCTCTCCCAGGAGATCCACCAGCCTGGACAGTGACTGTAATCAGTACAATCCACTGCCAAGGGATGTCAGGAGCAGCTGTCACCTCCTGCAGACCCAGCCCAGGACCCTCCTGTAAAGCTTCTGTGAGCCCAGCCTAAACACCTGATGGCTCAGGGTCTCTGCCCAGGCTGAGGGATGGGGCTGCTGCTTTCCCCTTGGCAGGTTCAACCAGCAGCACAGCCAGGAACCTGTCCCAGACACAGACAGAAACACAGATGTTTGCCCAGAATTTCAGCTTCAGATTTACAATTTTTTAAGCTGTGAGAAGGGAGAGGGTAGTCACAACATGCCCTAAAATCTTGGAAAATTGTCCCAGTCAAGTCTGAACCATGGTTCAGTGGAAATTAAGGGGTACTAGGAAGGGAAATACCAACTTTAATTAGGAAAACAATGTCTTAACAATTTGTGAAAGAATGTGTAAAGCAGACTAACAATACAAATGGTGCAGAACTACGACAGGTACAAAAAACTCAGAATTAAGCCTTGCTGTCTTTAATACTGTGTTGCAACTTTGCGATCAGCCCAGAGCTAACCCCAAAGCGAGGCACCAGTGCAGATCACTCAGCTCTGCCAGAACGAGACCAAAACTCCAGGATCAACCTGGTCACAGATGTCACATGCCCTGGTGCCTGGAGAGATGTGGCTATCACAGCCATACACTGGACTTGCCTGTACAAACTGATGCTTACAGAGGTGCCTCCGTGTGTTCCTGCCTATTGCCTCTGATGGGGGACCAGTGACTGCAGCCTTTGCTGACACACACAACCCCTTCAATGCCCAGAGGGGTCATTGCCACTCTGAGTACAGCCCAAAAGGAGGCCCATTTGGGCCCCAGGGGAGTGAAGGGTGCAGCCTCTGTCCAGAGTCCCAGCAGCAGGGCAGTGTCAGGGGACATGGAAGGAGCATGTCTGCTCTTTTGGGAACATCTGGTCAAAGGAGCCATAAAAGGCATACAGTGATGGGGAGGCTGTGATGAGAAAAAACCTGATCAGGCACCCAAAGGGGTAAGGATGTGCGAGGCTGAGAACATTTATTTTTACAGTAGGGAAGTAATGGGAGACAGTCATAAAACCTGACCAATTAGCATTAACAAGGCAAATAACCAGAAACAAATGGCATCACTCACACCAGTTGATGAGCTTTTAAGAACCCATAGGCAGCCAGGATTTTGCAGCTGATAAGGATGCAAACCTGAGTGTCCAGGATGTTGGATGAAGACAGTGGGATGTCAGCCGTTGAGGGACTGTGCAGGGACAAGGAGCAGCCAAGAGGAGGTTAGATAGAAAAGGGTTATAAGAGGCTGGTTGGGTGTAAACCTGGGCCAGGCACTGCTGGTCTGGCTGAGCTCTACACTGACCACCACAGTCCTGGCTTATTTAATCTTTCTGTAACTCTCCCTGTGCAACCTCACAGGGTCCCATCTGCATGCTGCAAGGACCAAGTGCCAGCTGGCGGGTAGCCAGCATGTGCAGATTTGGGGCCAGCTACTGAAGTCAGAGAGGGGCACAGGGACAGCAGAGACCCAGCCTGTGGTAGCAGCTCCTGACACCAGTGGGAACTCACCCTACAGCCACTGAGGCAGGAATACCCTGTGTCCACAAGAGCAATTGCTGGGGGGAAGCACAAGCAAGGGGAGTGAGAGGCTCCATGCCAGCAGCTGGAGCAGGACAGCCACTCACAGCATGTGCGCCCAATTCTGGGGGAGGCAACTGTGTGTACATCCCACAAACCAGGTGTGCATGTGGGTATCCACCAGCAAAAACTCAGACCAGCTGGCAAGTAGGAGACCCCAGGTCTGGGCAGGATTATCAGGAGGGCAAGGGATCCACGTTGGTACCTGCAAGTGTGGTGTGCTTTTGGGATAAGCATCTGGGTGCTGCATCTTTGGTGTTTCAAGCTGGACCAGCTGGCAAGTAGGGGACCTGTGGGATGGGTCAGGAGTGGTCCATGTTGGAGTGCTGGGTGCACAGAGGGGTCACACCAGTGCTCAAAGGATTCCTGAGTGCATGTGCTTGCGAACCCTGAGGGTGTCACGTGTGTCTGCCAGCCCCATCATGCTGGGTGCTTGTGTGTTACCTGTGTCCTAGGTGGGGTGCTGCTGACAGCAGAATCTTGGCTGGGGCTGTCTAACAGCTGTGTCAGTGTCATCTGTGTGTCACTTGTCCATGTGTCTATGTGTCACAGCAGCTCAGCATCAGGGCTGGCTGACCCTGCAAACAGGAAAGGAACAGCTGTGTCCTCAGCTTGGACAGAAACCCTGGGTATGGGGCCCCCAGGCTGGGGTGTCAGTGGCCACCCAGGAGGGTCCTGGACCACAGCTGCTGAAGGCAGCAGCTGCTCTTCACATGGCTTAACACAATCATCAGAGACACCTGCCCCGAGGCAGAGGGGCACAGCAGTTGGCTCAGGTGTGCCTGCAGAAACATTCTGCTAGCCCTGAGCACCAGAACGCCAGCACTGGGGTAACACAACACCTGTACTCAGGATCACAAAGTCTTGCAGCCTGAGGATCAGGGCTTCCTTAAGGCCATCAAAACCAGACACATCCAATCTAGATTTCAGCCTGCTATCACCCAAACACACATCTTTTGTGGCTCTACTACAGAGAAAGGGGCACAGGGTGTGTGTGAATTTATCATGATGGAAAGGCTTAACTGCACTCAGAAGACAGTGCTTCCAGATCCCATATACAGATTCAGATGACAAGCTCATTTAAACCTGTGATGTATTTAAGCCAAACACCATGCAGAAGCAACTTTTCAGAAGTCCCCAGTGAGTTACACATCCAGGCAGGGAGTCCAAGGCTTGGGAACTCTGCTTTGTGGCAGTCCTCTGTGGGATACAACACCCCTTTTAGAAGAGCTGAAGGTGACAGTTCTTCTCCAGCTATACTTGTTTCCATTTCCAGTCACAACCCACAGCCATTGCAATCATCAAGGTACATACAGGCACAGAAATGACCTAACTGGGCTGGCTAACCAGCCTGGCTGACAGAAGGATGCTGCAGACCACAACATCTGGGGAAGCTCTGAAGCCTGAGGCTCCAAAAACCCAGCTGAAGTAACTAAAGCAGCAGTGCTGATTGTCCCCACTGTACTGGCCCACAAGGAACTGGCTCTGTATGTCAGAGTAGGTCAGACCACTCTCACAGACAGGAAAGTGAAGCACATGGGAAGAGGAAGGAAGCTGCACCTAACAGACAGCGAAGACACAGTCCAAGCAACCCACATGCATCTCAAACCATATTGCTTTTGTGACTATTCCCAAAGTCCCCTTTCACCTGGCTGTGCTTACACTAACTGCAAGGACTATCTCCAGTTCCATCTACAGTCCCATTCTAATTTTCCTGCCTGGAAAGCCACCAGATTGCCATTCTGTCTCCAAGATGTACTGAGTAAAGAGGAAGAAGCGTGGGGCATCTAGACTTCACCAAGACTGATTCTTCAGCTACTCTAACAACATGTCATAAACCAGAAATATGTGGACTGCTGTTGTTCTGGATGGTTTCTTATTTCAAGAGCAGGTCTTTATCTGCCTGAAGTAACTTTTAACAGCATTTTCGAGCCCCAACTTACATCACACTATGAATATTTCTCCAGAAGTACTGCTATAATAAACTTCACTGCTCTGTGGACTTCACACCCTGCAACCCACTTTAGGATGTGGAAGTGGGTCAAGGGAAGCATATGGATACATTTCCTGCCACTACGAGATGATGAAATTGCCATCTTCTCTACAAGGGAAGAAGTACTGCTTCCCAAGGCAGACCAGGCAGCTTGGATATTCTCAGTGCCCAGTCAGGAGGAACACCCTGAACACAAGTACCACCTCATGGGATTAATGAAAGAAAACCACCCCAATCTGAGGTAAGGACAATGATGGCAATGGCTGAAATGCTCCTTTAGACTAAAGCAGTGACTGGCACTGCCTCACACAGTGCTGTACCACCCAGTTTTCCTCAGCACAAGCTTAGATGTAATGGGCACTCAGCCAAGGCAAAGCAGTCCAGGGGCCACGGCCTGATTGTCACCCTTTTCCCTACAGGCTGGCAAAGCAGTGCTCTCCTTCATCCCTGCCGCAGCATAAGGGATATGGAACCCTGGCAGGGGGTAATTCTTTGGACTAGACTCAGCTGAAGGTACTGACACATCAACTTGGTACCAGCCACACGAAAAGAGAGGGCAGAGTCTCCAAGCACTCAGTATTCAGCACCCTTGGCACTCCCCTAAAGATGGACCTTCTCCCACAACCACTGAGACTGAGACTTCTGCTCCTCTGCTTTGCCTATGTCATCATGGGGAAAAACAGGAAGGGTGACTTCCAGTACCATGGAAGAATTACAGCAGCATTACAACCTCTTTCTTGATGCCAGCTGTCTCTCAGGGGAGAAGACATTACACCCCCAGCTGCTTTGCCAGCAGTTCACACACACACCATGCAAAAGGGAAGACAGGCAATTCCACAGTCACAATCCTTTGAGGGGCTTGTGCCCTTCCCCAAATGCAGGTAATGTTGAGATTCAGATGGCAGTAAGAAGGATGATTCCTAAACTGGGATGCACACAGGGAGATACATGGGGAAAAGATCGCTCACCCTTTCTGGATGGGGATGGGGAAGTGTGAAGGGGCAGGGCTTCCCTCTTTCATGGGAAGGCACATCCCATGAGCTCACAAAAACAGGGCCCAGCCCAGCCCAACTGGGAAGGCCTTAACCCACAATGTCCTTCAGAGCTCCAGCCAGGTCAGGGAAGATGAAGTGGTAGCCACTCTCCAGGGTGCGTTTTGGCAGCACCCTCTGTCCCTCCAGCAGCATGACCGCCCGCTCTGCCCCAAAGACAGCCCGCACTGCCCAGGCAGGCACTGGCACCAGGGCCGGGCGCCCCAGGGCTGCAGCGAGCTCCTGAGCAAAGGTGCCATTGGAGGTGGCAGGGGAGGATGGGGCAACACCATTGAGGATGCCTTGCACGGACTCTTTCTCCAGGGCATGACACACAATCCCAGACAGGTCCCGAATGTGGATCCATGGGAAGGGCTGGAGTCCAGAGCCCAAGGGGCCTCCAAGTCCCAGACGGAAAGGCAAGAGCATCTGAGAGATTGCACCACCATCCTGACCCAGCACTACACCTGTGGGGAGAAGAGAGTGAGACAAGGTGCCCCTGCCCAAAGGGCAAAAGCCCCTTCCACACCCAGACCTATAAGCAGGAGAATCCTTAGAGGGCTGGACTGGAACAGGACACCAACAAAGAGAGACAGAAGAGCTGATGCCCTTTACCCATCTCTTCCCACTCTCGCCCCAGCAGTAAAGCAGAGTCACCCCTAACAAGCATGATGCCCCATCTCACCTGATCTCACCACAACTCCACGAGCTGGGCTCCCAGGGATGAGAGCTGCAGCCTCCCACGAGCTCACCAGGCGTGAGAAGAAGTCAAAATCCCCTCCTGGACTGTCTTCAGTATACTCAGCTGTGGGGCTGGGGCGGTAATAACCTGCAGGGTAACAGCAAAAAGGGAGTCAAGGGTCGAATGATGCCACCAAGCCCCCCCTTCCCCATCAGACCATCTTCTCTGCCTCCAGGAGCCCAGAACTCCTGTGAGGAAAGGCTGAGAGAACTGGGATTGCTCAGCCTGGAAAAGAGACCTAATTGCAACCTTCCAGTATCTGAAGGGAGCTTACAAGGAATCTGCAGAGAGACTATTTACAAGGGCCTGGAGTTCCAGGACAAGGGGGAATTGCTTCAAATTGAAAGTAAGTTTAGACTGGCTATTAGGAAGAAAATCTACCCTGTGAGGGTGGTGAGGCTCTGGCACAGGGTGCCCAGAGAAGCTGTGGCTGCCCCATCCCTGGAAGTGTCCCAGGCCAGGTTGGACGGGGCTTGGAGCAACCTGGGACAGTGGAAGGTGTCCCTGCCCATGGCAGGGGTGAAACTGGATGGTCTTAAAGGCCCCTTCCAACCCAAACCATTCTGGGATTCTATGAGCATGAGCACTCCACCAGGGACATCCTCATATGAACAGCACAGGGTCTCTGATGGCAATGCTGACAAGTTTTTGAACTACCAGTGCACTCTATGGGTTCAGTAGGATGCACTAACACTCAGGCAGCCCCAAAACCCAAACAGGCCTGCAAGCATCACACTGAAGTGGCTGGAAGCTGCCTGCTTTAATACTGGGCATCACAGAGCATAAACCACGGCAGCTTTGAAGACTGCAGCAAGCAGAAATGCAAAGTTGGAGACAATGCAGAGAGCTTCAGCTGAGGCCTTACTCAGACAAATTGGTTCTACAGAATGCCTAAAGGCTTTCACTGGGAAACACAAAAAAACTTCTGTCCTAATGACACCAAGACAAAGCATACAGACCCAAATTCCTCTCCAGCAGTACTAAAAAGCTTATCATGGCTTGCCTAAACACAGTGACATTGATGGCAATGAAGCTGACATTTCAAGGCAAGACATGTGCTCCCATGGAACTGTGTTTCTGTCTGCAGGTAAAACCTCTCCAGGTCAGCATGAGGGATGTCTTGGCCAGGCCCAACCAATACCTACGCCAGTGACCAGGACCCAAGCACGGGGTGCCTGTTCAGCAGCAGCAATGGCTTTGGCCAAGGTCTTCGTGGTCTCCACCCGGCTGCTGATGACTTCCCTGGAGAAGGCATCACTCCATCTGGAAAAGGGAGAACCATGGATTATGCACCTCACAAGGACACCCCAGGAAACACTACCACCAAGGGGGATCCCGGCAACGCCCACTCACAGGCACAGCAGAGGTCACAGGAACTTCCCCTACCCCAGAGCAAAGGGAGGATGTGTCATTTACAACATAAATGCAGCTTTGGAAGATGGTGGCTCTTCACTTCCCTTAAAAGATTGTGGGGTTTGGACTGCCTTAGGACAAAGTCAGCAAAGGAGCTAGACACCAAAGCTGGTGTTCCTCCTAGAAGTCAAACTTTGGTTCTGATTTTGCATTATCAAATACAGGCACCCAATGTCCTTTTGAAAATGTGGGACTAATTTTTCTGGCCTCCAGCTGTAGATCCAGAAGGGAACCTTTCTTCCAAAGGTCTCTCAGAACCTACCAGGCCCACAGAAATGTTTTGGGTACTTGAGGATGCAAATGTCAACAGTCAGTTAACTCAAGAGCTTCCTGATGATGTTGTTTCCTCCCTTTCCACCTCCTCTGACAACACAGGACAGTGTTGCCTTCACCTTGTCCCAACAGCACTATGGAAGATCAAGTTACCTGCGGAAAGGGTTGAGGACATTTTCCCCAGCCAAGTTGACCACAGCATCGCACGGGGGCAGTCCGGAGTGGGACAACTCTTCCTAGGCAGGAGTAACAGAGACATCACACATCAAGCCTCCCCTCTACTCAAGCCTTCCCTACAAATAAGCAGGGCAGGCTCCTAGGAACTCCAGCCAGCTTCTTCCTGACATTTCTGGGGCACAAGCACGAATGGAGAAGGTTTTGCTCCTTGGAGCTACAGCAGCACCCATTCCAATGACTGTGACCCATGGAGGACCCAGCAGCCCAAAAATACATCCACAGGAGCCAGACTTCCCTTGGCAGAGCCCTTCTACGCCATGGAAAGCCAGGGTGCGCAGGCTTGTTTCTCAGCCCTGTCGCGTTCCCCCTCTTGCGACCGCTCCCATCTCATACCCAGCTGATCCGATCCGTGCCCCCTTGTCGGGACACGTGGGTCACTTGGTGCCCTCGGCTCCGCAGCAGCTGGGTCAGGGCTCGGCCCACGAAGCCTGTCCCACCACCTGGTGAGAGACAGACAGGCAGTCACCGGTGCGTCCTTGGGCCACCGCTCCCCGGCCGCAGAGGCGAACCGTGGCTGGGAGCGCATCACCACAGCGCCGGCAGCGCCGCCGGGCCCTGGCCCACGCACCACGTCCAGCTCCCCATACCCGGGAGAAGAGGGGGCCTGGCCCCAACCCAGCGGGCAGCACCCGCAATCACACCTACCCCTTCCCGAAACCCCGCTGCCCTCAGGGCCCCGCTCCCCTCAGGGCCCCGCACGCACCCACCACCACCCGCATTGCGGAGCTGCGCATGCGCCGAGCAGCGCCCGCCGCGCATGCGCCCCCCAGCGGGGGGAGGCGCTTTACGGGCCAGCGCGGCCCGGAGCGGTGCTCGGCAGGGCCCGGGGAGCGGGGCTGGGGAACGGGGAACGGCCCGGAGCGGTGCTCGGCAGGGCCCGGGGAGCGGGGCTGGGGAACGGGGAACGGCCCGGAGCGGTGCTCGGCAGGGCCCGGGGAGCGGGGCTGGGGAACGGGGAACGGCCCGGAGCGGTGCTCGGCAGGGCCCGGGGAGCGGGGCTGGGGAACGGGGAACGGCCCGGAGCGGTGCTCGGCAGGGCCCGGGGAGCGGCCCGGAGCGGGGCTATGGGAACGGGGAGCGGCCCGGAGCGGGGCTGAGGGAACGGGGAACGGCCCGGAGCGGGGCTGGAGAATGGGGAACGGCCCGGAGCGGGGCTGAGGGAACGGGGAACGGCCCGGGGCCGAGGGGGGTGTCACGATCCGGTAATGAATGCGGGGGTCGTGATGGTTCGTTTATCGATCTCAGAGTGTAAAAGGACACAAGGGATTTCAGTTTTAATCAGAACAGCGCACCTTATATTAAGTGCCCACAACACGATAATGCGATAGAGGAGAGAAAGAGAGATACAGAAAACAAAGTAAAAGGGTAGAGAGGAAGAAAGGATGGGGGGGTAATAGCTACCAACGGATGAGACGAAGTCCTCTTGGTCTTCTGCCGATAGATTCGTCTTCTTTCCGTGGGGAGATCTCGTCTCAGTTATTTCAGAAAGTCCCTTTATAGTCCTTTTCAGAAGCCAAGAGGTTGGGAAATCTACAGCCGTTGTTATGGGGTCCGTTGCTTTGGGAAACAGGTACAGGACAGACGTATAGGACAGGTGTACAGGAGAGGTGTACAGGACAGGTCGTTCCTTTCCGCGCAGTCCTTCCCGCCTGGGCAGCAAGAACGGCGCAGTCCATTGGGACCTGCACTAATTTTCCTCAGGAATGCGTACCAGTTCCCAGTGGGCACACCCGTAGGCAACACTTGGCAGACGTCCCACCTCAGCCAGGCCAGGACTCCTGTGTTCAGTCTCTGTCCTTGGCGATGATCATGAGGCAGATGAGGGATTTTCGGACCGTCTCTTACAGGGGGACAGGGGGAACAGACCGGGGCCGAGGGGACACTTGGGGAACGGACCAGGGCCGGGGGGAGACTCGGGGAATGGACCGGGGCCGAGGGGGGACACGGGGAACGGCCCGGGGCCCAGAGGGATACACTGCAGTTGAGGAGGAAGTGAGAAATGGCATGCTTGGTTTTGTCTTTCTAGGAAGTTCTATCCAGTGAAACACCGTGACACAGAGGGATGTGGTGGGGAAATACAAGTTTGAGACATATCCAAAGGTCCCTTACAACTCGGGTTTTTTGATAATTTACACTGTAGGACCTGCTAGGCTGCCCTCTGGTACAGCCATCTGCCCTTTATGGAGGAGTTAAAAGGAGAATATGCATACAGCACCTTCAGCTAATGTCACCATCATGACCTACCCAGCAGACAGAGGTGGAGCAGACCACACTGTGTTTGGAGAGCAGCTCCAGCTCACCCACCCACCTGACAGCACGTGCCACACAGAAACCAGCTGCTCATCTCCACCTTCATCCTGTGAAGCACAGAGATGCATCTTCCTGTACAAATAACTCTTTGAGTCTCTCAGATTTCCAAGCTGGCTCCTAGAAACCCCATTTCTTCCTTGCTTAACATGCAGGACATAACACTTCTATAGAGCTGGTGCTGTGAGGGATAGGGACAGCTGTGGCTTGCTCAGCCACCTGTGTGTAGAGACCCTGTGTGTAGATGCCTACAGGCTGTTGTCACCCTCTGCTCTTTATAGGGCACAGGTAAAAGGAGCTGACAACACAGGCAACTCTGCATGAAGCAAAGGCTGCTCCAGCTGTCTGCAGGTGGGAAGTTGTGTCCCCAATGTGTGTTATGACATCTCAGAAGAGACACTTCAAGTCCACTGGCAGAATTACATCCTTGAAAGAATTTCTTTTCCCATGACCCCAAGGAGACATGCAAGCAGGTGTCAGAGAGAAGGGAGGTTCAGGGTCAATTAAACAGTCCCTGCCTAATTCCCAACTGCACAATCCTTCATTTTCTTCTAGCAATATTAAAAGCACTTCATAGAATAGCAGAATCATAGAACCTCAGACTGTTTTGGGTTGAAAGGGGCCATAAGGCTCATCTCGTTCCACCCCCTGCCATGGGCAGGGACACCTTCCACTACACCAGGCTGCTCCATCCAACCCAGCCTTGGACACTTCCAGGGATGGGGCAGCCACAGCTGCTCTGGGCATTCACTTCTGCTCTTTTAACGAAATGATAAATTGGCCGGACCATCTCCCTGGGGTTGCTGTCTCCTGGCTGCTGCCCCGCTCAGCGCAGCTCCAGGCACAGCCACTGGGCCCCAGGACGTTCCCGGTGCCTCCCTCTGGGCCCCGGGCCATTCCCCGTGTCCCCCCTCAGCCCCGGGCCATTCCCAACCACGGGATGCTTGATTCCATACTTGATACAAAAGCTTTAAGTTGGTATTTTTGAAAGGTGCTTTTTAAACCAGAATTTCAAACCACTGCAAGCAGCTGTAAAGTTGAACTTAAACATTATCTTCATGTTGTCAAATTGTGTTGTGACAAGCTTACCTGTCACAGACAAATAGCTCCCACCCTGTTACAAACACTCGTGTGAACACAAACTCATGGAATCAGAATCCTGCTTTTTTTTTTCCCCTTTTTTTTGTGTCAAAGAGCATTTCAGGCAGAAGATTTCAATTGTCCCTTAATGCTTAATGGTCGTAATGTTAATTTCAGTGGTTCTTCTGAAAGAGAAGTGATTAAAAGCAAAACTGAGAAAAAAATAATTAAAAATATTAGGAGTCACAGGCAAATAAATCTTCCATTTCACTTGTTTGACTTAATTTAGCAGTGGATATATAGAGTGAGAATGCTTCCACCTGAACTGGTTGTGTTCCAATGCATAGAAATAAGGTACTGCCAGAATCTTGAGTTTAGTATCCTATTTTAGATGTTCAGTACACTTAGATACTCTTCAAATTGCCCAACGCAATAATACTAATTATGGCTTTAAAATGCTGGTATCTTTTGAATGGCTATAAGAGGCCTCTAAATTACAGCTCAGATGGATTGTAAATGTCTAAACATGGTTAAATGAAACCTCACCTTCATCTGCTCTAGATTCTCCTAGATGTTTTTATACTTCCTGCTTTTATTGACCATTTAGAAACACAAAAGACTCCTGAAAGCAGGTCCTGATGTGCTTTATTTTACATTCTAAGCATCTGTTCATCCCAAATTGGGGTATTCATTCTCAGCTTCAGTAAAGGTGCTAAAAAAACCCTTTCCTTTTTAACTGTTTTTTCAGAGACCCTATTACCTCCTTGTTTCGAAGGGTGTAAATGAAAGGGTTTAGCATGGGAATAACAATTGTATAGAAGATTGAGATGGTTTTGTTTTTGTTGGGTGAAGATGTAGCTCCAGGCCGAGCATATGTGAAGAAAGCTGTCCCAAAGAACAAGCAGATTGTCATCATGTGAGAAGAGCAGGTGGAGAAGGCTTTGTGCCTGCTTTCAGCTGAAGGCATTTGGATGATTGTGATGATTATGTAACCATAGGAGATAAAAACCACCAAGGCAGTGCCCACAATTATGAATCCACACACTGCCAGCATTACGAGCTCATTGACAAGTGTGTTGGAACAGGAGGCATGGATCACTGCAGCAACATCACAGAAGAAGTGGTTTATTTCTCCAGGCCCACAAAAGGACAAACTGAATGTGAAGCCTGTCTGGATGGTGCAGTTGATGCAGCCTGACAGATAAGAGCCCATCACCATGAGAACACAAAGTCTTTTGCTCATAATGACTTGATAGAGCAGTGGATTGCAGATGGCAGTGAAGCGATCATAAGCCATCGCAGCAAGAAAGAAGGCTTCTGTTGTACCAAAGAGAGAGAAGAAGAACATTTGTGAAGCACAGCCGTTGTAGGAAATGTTTCTTCTGCCCAGTAAGAATGCCAGTGCTGCCCTGGGAGTGATGACAGAGGAATAGCAGATGTCCAAGGTGGACAAATTCTCTAGGAAAAAGTACATTGGAGTGTGCAGGTTGGAGTCCATTCTAATGATGAGAATGATGCAGACATTTCCCACTACAGTGACAATATACATCGTGGAGAAGAGAACTGAGAGAAGGAGTTGTGATCCTGGGTGAGATTTGAACCCAACCAAAATGAACTCACTTATCCTGGTGTTGTTTTCCATGTTTTCTTTCAGATGATGTTCCAAAAGGAAATTAGGATGTAGTAGATTGCAGACAGTTTGTCCGGAGAAGCAATTATAGAAGAATAAGACAAACGATGAGATATATGAAACACAAGAAATATTAAAAATAGAAAGACGGAAAAGAGTAGAAAATTCATTGATATATCATATCTGTAGGTTTTTGTCAACTGTTACAGGGTAATTTGTAAACTAACTACCCTGTAATGTTATCTTCAGTATAAAGAAACATTCTGCATGCAGCTTAACTAACCTATTTTAATTTAATAAACTTTACACTCAACTAGAAACAGACATTTTGTTCTACCGTTGAAGACCTACTTCAGATTTAACTGGGCAGAAAAAAATCTCGTACTAAGATTGCAACTAACCCACAAAAGACACTCTCCCCTAAAGAAAAGAACAAGTGAATGTTCTTCTTCAGATGATGCAAAACAATTAAAAATATATATGAGCCAAGAAATGTATTAAAAGAATGTGGATAATTGTTTAAAACCCCAAGTCAATTATTTTAAAAACCCACACTTTTTAATGTGACAAACAGAGCTTTTTCTTTTATAAAAGTACTTGAAACAAAACCTTCAAATGTTGAGCTATCTGAAATAAGTTTTCTCTACTCAAATGCTAATTCACATAGTATGGAAAAAATTGACTAATTTATAGAATGTTTCAGGTAATTCCTTTTCAATTATATTTAGTAATTTTATTTTCATGAGCTAGTTGTCCTCTCATCTAGGCTTGAATATATTTTGTGGGTTGATGCCTACGCTAGAACTCATAGTTTGGATGCCTTTAAATTCCATGGACAGAAATAAACACTCCAGCTTTAGGATATTTATTGTAGAAGGTATGAATCATGTGTTAAGATTTTCTGGTTCTCTCCATTGATCTAAAGGAAAGTCCAGCTATTCTTTGTGTAAAAAGATGGACATAGATGTGTAAAGCTGAGTGATAGAAATCCCCATCCAGTTACTGGTATTTTCTTTGGTTTGCTGTCATTTCCATGAGATCATTTCTCTTAACCAGCATGTACCTAATCTTTTCAAAGCACTGAATTAATTTTTAACACATTACTCCAGCTGTCCCTCCATGGTTTGAAATGTAGCCTCAGCTCTAGGTATCCTAGGAGCTCTATTTAATCCTTTGTTCTTATTTACCCATGAGTCTTAGAAAAGAGAAATAAATTTGGAGAAAGAATTTATCTTTGCTTAACCTTGCTGATCAAATATTTTGGCTACTTTCCCTGGGGATTTTTGTGTGCAGAGAGCTCAGGTTTAGGCAGTCAGGGTCAAGTATCCAGTCAATGCCTATTCAAACCTGTTGTCTACAGCTTTCACAATTCCTAAAGCTTCCCATATTGCCAAAAGAGAGAAATAGATGCATCCACAGTGTGATTCTTCTAGTCTCACCACACCTGTTCAAAACTGGGGGAAAACAGTCCCTTAGAAGTATCTGTCTTTGTGGACAAAAGTATCTCTTTTTTCTTATTCTTTTCTGGCTAGCTTATTCCTTTCCTAACAGTGATGTAAAAGAAAATGTCAAAATTGTGTGTCACTATGGTCAGCCATTTAAGATGTGTGGTCTTGGCTTACCTAATTGACCTTATTTTTAAATTCTTGTTTTTATTCTGGTTTTATGTGTAAGCATCAATGATTTAAATGTAACAGATGTAAACTTATGAAATAATTTCATACTAATCAAATATATTCTCCACTGAAGGATATCCTACATCCTATCAAAAATTGTTTAGTTGAAATAACAATTACTACTGCTTTAAGTAAATGGCTTTGTAAAGAGGTTAACAAAAACCACAGCTAAGAATAAAGATACTGGAGATGCTTTTTTAGCCAGTGAGGAGGGAAGATTTTTGATTCACCTGAGAGGTCTCTGGGACTGTCTCTTGGTTGATTAAACAGAAACTCTAGAATGTAGACACATTAAATACTGGCTTCCTGTTAAGGTACTTAATTTCCAGAAGAACTAACTATATTCATAAGCCCTGATTATTACATGCTATGTAATGAAAAAAAGAGAAAACAACCATTTTTAGCCCAGTTCTATCACTAAATTTATCAAAGCAGAGCTCAGACAATACACCACAATACACATACCTTGTAATACAGTGATTTAAGCCAGGTTTGGTTTTTGGAATTCAGGTTTCTTGAACACATCGCCAAAAAATACTGAACGTTTTTTCTACTCAACTGATTTTTCAGTAGTCTCTTGTAATCAATACATCACTGGCCTTTCATCTTACTGGTTCTAAAGGCATTCTCCTCAGCATGTTGTTTATATATACTTCAATAGGTGTGCATAAAAACACTAGGGAATCAGTTTCCAGAGTCCTGGACCTTCACAGCCGACATCTGAACCTCAAATGAGACATTTTTCCCTTGTGCCATTTTTCTTTGCTTGCAAAAGAAGAAAAACACAAGGTATAAAAGGAAGACAATAATAAGGAATAAAACACAAACAATAAAGTGTAATGCTGTTTCTGTGTGTCTTTTGCCCCTACTTTTTTCACTGTTTCTTAGGCAGAACCCTTCCTGCCCCTTGTAGATTTCTTTCTGCTAAGCAAAACACTGTGGACCTAATCAAAACCTCATTAGCCATTAGAATCTGCTTCCTTCCAAATTATCAAAACAGACACCGTTACCTTCTCCCCAGCCAATATGCTTCTCTTCTCTAAACAAAAGCAAGTTTTCACTAAGTGAAAAATGACTGGCAAGGAAAGTGTACTCACCGTCTAAAACATAAAAGTATGATTCAGATGAGGGTCCAGCCTCCAAGGAAACACTGCTCTGGAATCCAGCAACCACTCCAGGAGGGGAAAAAGCATCTGCTAGCTCCTGTGTGGGTATCTCAGACACCCTAGGATACGGATATTTTTCAACAAGCAAACCTGCATTCTTCTCAGCACAGGAGCATCACTTCTAGTTACAGCAGATGATAATAAATTTTCTTTGTTTTGGCATGTGGTTTTAAATAACTCTGCGTTAAATAAATGTTTCTGTTCTTGATATGATGGCTTCCCAAATTTTGTGACTGACAATAGATCAATATCTTCTAAAACCAGACTATCTTACATTTGCATACATTCTTATCAGCTCCCAGAGGTGGAGAGTAAGATTAAGAGAGATGGAAAGTTTCTCAAAAGCTAAGATTGAACTTGTAGTCTTACCTACTTTACTTGTGGGAGATGACTTATTTACAGTACTTTAAAAGCACCCAACCTTGAATTTGCAAAAGTGTTTATTAGGAAAACTTCCAGAAATAAACTTGGATGCAAGAGAGAACTTGCATTCTCAAAAAGTTTGTGTTTGTGTAAGACTTCTCTGTGTTCTTCCCTAAGAACACTTAGGAACTCCTGTTGAATAGGTTATGAATTATTTGTTTCAGGTTTTCTAACACCATTATTATTAGTGTACATAAACCCAGTAAAAATTGGATGATAATCCTCTTCACAGTGTATTTGAAGGATTTTCCTGACATTATTTCAAAACAATCACCTTCAGATCACTGCTTTAAATCCAGTCAATGTGTGTAGCCAAATCACTGTATTAAAGGAACTTCACACCCTGCAAAATTTCTATGAAAAACTCACTGAGGAGAACTGAAATGCTGTGGTTTGCACTTTATGTACAAAAAACTGAAATAAGAGAAGAAATAGATTCGGTGATTATTGGTGTATCAGTACTTTAATATATTGTAATAAGAAAGAAGCGAGCCTGATGCTGTACTGATAAATTACTTCACCATAGCTTGTGTGGGACTAAATCCTGGATTTGTGATGAAAACCATATTGAGAACAGAGGAATGCTTCAGTTCTTGCTGAGCAGTGCTGGCACAGGCTGGGAGCGAGCAAGAAGCTGTGAGGGGACACAGCTGGAACAGCTGATTCAGCTGACCAGAGAGCCATCCCAGACCATGTGGCATCGTGCTCAGCAATAAAAAGTGCAGGAAAAAGGAGGAAGGGATGTTTCTTCCAAAGTAACCTTTAGTAACCTTATCTCATCTAAGGCAAAGGTCTAAAATAAGCCAGATGAATGATGCTGTTATATTATCCATCCAGTATAAAGAAATGATAGGTTATGAGCTTATAGATAGACATTCACATTGCCAGTGTTTTAGTTTCTACATTTAAACATTTCTAAAGTTATGTGATGTATATTCCATGAACTGTGAGAGAAATGTGAAGTACCACAAGGATATATTCATTTTGGTATTAAAACAACCCTCCATTTTCTTGGAGATGGCTGAGCATAAAGGCACATGTTATAGATAAATACAATAAGCATCCTCTAGGGTGATAATCCATACCCATGAGTAGTAAAGGAGCTGAGGGTAGTTTGCTTCGATGTCTAAATAGACATGTCTAATTTTTACGTATTTTTAGAAGAATTCATATCTAGCTGTACCTGTGGCTCTTGATTTCTTATGCAAATCTAAAGAACTACTGGATTTTTTTGGGCTCCTTTCCAATGGTTCATATTGTAATGTACATTCATTTTGTGTCAATTACCTATTTTCTCATAGCAGATTTTCTGCTAATACCTGGAATACAGCAAGCACCCTACATTTCTGGTGATCGCTCCCCATTGTGGTTGACTTCAAGCTATTCCTGACATCTCTCTTTTACATTATATTCAAGTCCTCAAAAAGGTCTTGTTTGGAACAATTGTGTCCATGGCATTATGGCACAGGATGCACAGACAAGTTTCTTCCAGGTTTCTTCCCTGGAAAGCTAAATATTTCATCTGCATAATTGGAGAAGTCAGTGTGCTAGTACAGAGCATAGAATATCAGATACCACAGTCTTAGTCATAAACTTAAACCCAGATTTAATTTGGTCATATGGAAATGCACTCTGCTGACAGAGTTATTTATTTATTTGTGTGTTTGTTTGTTTGTTTATTACAGAGTATTAAAAGTTCTGAAGCACTGTGATAGTCTGAACACAGAGTAGTTTTCTTAGAGGCACCATTTTATTTCTAACTGATAATCAGATTTTCTCACAGACGATCCATGTTTAGCTCAGATTCATCAGCTGTGTTTCCAGACTCCTGCATAAGATCATTACTGCTGATGAAATACTGCTGGATCCAAGGCTTGTGCAGCCAGAAGGAAATATTGAAGTGATTTATCCTTTCAGGAATGTCTGAATTTCTTCATGGAACACATTATTTGGTGTGCAACAAGGTTGTTTAGGCATACCTCAGTCCTGTGGTGAAGCTGAGACAGAGGCCAAGTGACAATGCAGCTGTACCACCTGAAGAGCATGAGTTACTCACATTTTACCTTCTCTAATGCCATATTAGAAAAATATTCTTCTTCAGAGGATGGTTCCTCAGAGGATGGTTCCTTTTATCCTACACCAGGTATCCAAAATTGTTCAAATTACCCATTCTTTTCTGCTGCCTGTATCTTTCAAGGGATAATAACAAAATCTCAGAGTAAATAAATCACACATAGATATCTGGTTTTCAAATGCATTTTACAATGTTTTCTGGACTCTATTCTATGTAGGGCAAACAAACCTGGGGTTCATTTTCTAGCATTTCCAAACCTCTTTAAAAACAGAGCAGTCATTCAGCAGGAGATTTTTAAGAAAGGGTGACAGCATAGATTCTTAAGGGGAAAACAAGCAAAAAAAACCCAAACCCAAACATCTCAAGTCAAAGCCATAGTATATACCTAGATCTAGCTTAGATATATTAAGGTCTAGTCCAATAAATATGAGTAGTGTGTGCATGAATAGGAGAGTTTCACTTTGGTGTGGATTAAGGTCTGGATCTCCTGACTTTAGCTCCTCAGCACTTCCAGTTGATCTTCATGAGCAAAGCCCCTTCTCCGGGACCCTTTCGTTGCTTTCTTTGGTGTGTCTTCTGCAAGTAAAAGTCCTTCTCATGGCAAACCTGACTTCTTTGTTTCTAAGACAATATATGAGAGGATTCAGAAGTGGCACAACCACCGTGTACAGGACTGATACCAACTTGTTAGCACGATAGGTGTACATGAGCTTGGGACGGCTGTAAGTGAAAAGGGTGGTGGAGTAGAACAAAATCACCACGGTCAGGTGGGAGCTGCAGGTGTAAAAGGCCTTTTGCCTCCCCTGAGAAGAAGGAATCTTCAACACGGTGAACATGATGCAAATGTAGGAGGCCACCACAATACACAGAGGTACCATGATAACCATCAGAGCCAAGATGAAGTCCACTAGCTCAGCCAAAGAGGAATCGCTGCAGGAAATATTCAGTAGGGGTGAAATATCACAGAAATAATGATTGATTTTGTCCACATCACAGTATGAGAGCCGGGCTATAAAGCTCAGCTTGATGGAAGAAGTGGTCAAACCACACATCCAACAGCCAGCTATCAACTGAGCACAGAACTTGTGACTCATGATGAGTGGGTATCTGAGAGGTTTGCATATGGCCACAAAGCGGTCGTAGGCCATAACAGCTAACAGAATATACTCAGTACAAACAAAAGTCACAAAGAAATACAACTGTGTCATGCAGCCCTGGAATGAGATACGTTTGTCATGAGAAATGACATCTACGATCATCTTTGGCTCAATGACAGAAACATACCAGATCTCCAAGAAAGACAGACTCCCTAGGAAGAAATACATGGGGTTTTGCAGACCCTGGTTGTTGCGGATGATGAGAATGATAAGGAAGTTTTCCAACACAGTTAATAAATACACCAGAAGTAAAGTAGAGAAAAGGAGCAGCTGCAGTTCAGCAGTGGTGGGAAAACCCAGGAGAATGAAATACATTACTTTGGTTTCATTCCTCCCACCCATTCTGTAGCAGAAAGATGAACCTTATCCACCTGCAATAAATTAATACAATCACACCTAACTACTCAGGCTTAAATTCACAGCCATATGTTACACCACCACTTAAAGACACTGTAAAAGTTCAGACATTTTGTTGCTTGGTTTTTAGACATTAATTTTGTGAAATTTATCTGCTCAATTCAGAATTTTTCATTTTAAAAATTAAATCATGCTTTTTACTTTACATTTCATAGAGATAAATACATATTAGAAGCTTATCTCATCTAAGACAAAGGTCTAAAATAAGCCAGATGAATGATGCTATTATATTATCCATCCAGTATAAAGAAATGATAGGTTATGAGCTTATAGATAGACATTCACATTGCCAGTGTTTTAATTTCTACATTTAAACATTTCTAAAGTTATATGATGTATATTCCATGAACTGTGAGAGAAATGTGAAGTACCACAAGGATATATTCATTTTGGTATTAAAAAACCCTCCAAACACATCTGAAGGACCCCACTATAGAAGGTTTCTATATCTAGCTCAGAAAACACTTACATCTACACAAAGTCTGTTGAGATAAAAGGTACACATAGCATCCCAGATACAGCATAAGTGCAAGCAAATTATAATTCTGGGTCTGCTTTGTTTGCAACTAACTCAGATTAATCCTTCAAAAATAAGAATGGCTCAGCCTGTGCTATTAAAAACAAAACTGTTCTCAACCTTCTGTGTAGGGAATCCACCGCCTTAGCTGATCCTGGAGAATATGATCAGTAGGGTACAGATGAAGTGTAGACTGGTATGTCAGTTGGGTGATTTATAAATCAACACAGATAAATCAACACTTGGTTTATGTTTGGTGTCTCATGAGATCTGATTTAGAAATTACAGCTAGCCTCCCAATGGAAGCAATCACAGGAAGAGGAGGGATGTTATTGTTTCCTCTGTGATTCCATGCAGAGTAGAAGCAAGAAGCTCTGAAGATTTTTTTCTGAGACACTGAACAATGAAAAAATACCAGTAAGTGTCTACTGATTTTTATAGGGCAGAGGAAAATAAAAGCATACCCTGAGGCAGGGGATATGGCAGTCTTTTACCAAAAGGTAATCTAGAAAAATATTCTAGTACCCTAATCTAAATCTGTAGCCTTAACTGGTAATCGCTTTTGGAGTAAGTGATTTTGGATAAGTGTAGTTTCACCTACACTGGAGTTATTTGTACAATCTTCAGATACACAAACAGCCAAGCTATGCATTTTCTGAATAGTGAAATGCAGGACAAATATGTTCAGAGCAAAAGGAGGATCCGAGATGACATTGGTCTGTTACCTGAGGAGCTCAGCTGCCCCCCAAACAGGGCTCAGGTGCTGCTGCAGGATTTTGTTGCACGAAGAACACAAAACTTGCTCTGGTCTCCTCCATACTGCCAAGTGGGAGCAGTCCCTGGACTCAGCTATTTGTAAAATCACCTTCCAGTTGGTCTCATATGAGGCAGATATCTTAAGCCAAAACCATGATTAAAATTATATTCATACAGAGAGAATAATGGAAGTTTAGCATCTGGGAGAGTTGGAACTACAGAATTTATTTGGCTGTTGGATCATAGAGTTTGATTTAATTTGCAAATATGTTAAAATCTAGTGATATTTGATATACCTTATGGTATGTTGGCTGAGTTCTAGCTACTGGCCAAAGCCATGTGTGCATTCTCAGGAATGTAAGGGCATCTCATGAAGAAGGCAACTTTAAAATAATGTAAGTGCATGGAGAAGGAAGAGTAGTGTTGTCAGAAGCACAAGTGTTACTTCTTCCCTCATCCCTCATTTCTGTTGGGCTGGTGAGGGTCCAACTACCATGGATCAATTTTGGGATCTCTGCAATTCAAGGAAAATGTGGATAAGCTGGAGAGGTGCTTACTAAAGCCTGCTGAGATGTGAGGACATGGCATGGGTACATGCACCATGAGAAGAAGTTGATGTAGCTGGGTTTGTTCAGTGTGGTGTACTGGAGGCTGTGCTGTGGTCGAACAGGTACAAGGTATATAAAGGGACAAAGGCAATGATTTGCAACTCAGTAGGGTTCCATAATTGCTTCCCTGCTATTTAGGCCATTAGAAGATATGAGGTCAGAAGAGTGCTTAAACAGTCTCCCAGAGAGATTGTTGTACTTCTGATGTTTTCAAATCTCAGCTAGACCGAGCCTCAGCTGACGTAATAGAGAGATGGGGAGCGTTATGCTATAAAAGGGAAGTCACATTATAAATATATTCACACCTGGAGTACTGCATCCAGTTCTTGGCTCCCCAGTGGACGAGTGATGTGGAAATACTGGAGAGCACCCATTCCCTGGATAGTATTGAACGTATTGCTCGTGTGCCAAAACCTACTGAGTGGGTAGCTACAGCCAGATTCAGCTCCCTAAACACCAATTTCTATTGCAGTTTGAGATGCCACAGGCTTTTCCATTTGACATCCAGATCAAAGAACCATACAAAAACTTAGGTTGGAAGGACAGAATTTTACTTGTGGACTTTTTTAACTCACTCTGCTGTCACAAACGGTTCAGTGGGGTCAGGTTTTTCAGGGACTTGTCAGGTCAAGCATTGAAAAGCTCAAAAGACAGAGATTTCATTACCTCTCTGGGACTGTGTTGTGGTGCTTAATCACTCTGATCAATTTTGTTTGATTTTTTTCTTTTTTTGGACTATCTTATCTGAATTTAATTTGTTCTAACTAGTTCCTGTTGCTTTTCTCTTTTCAGGTGTGGTTCATGATCTCCTGTCACAGCTATCTAAAGTGACTGTTATTATCTGAATGACTGAAGTTCCCATCCTCATTCCTGTGAAGAAAGTTGACATAACCATTTATTTGGTGCCTCAAGTTCTTGAATCGTAGTTTCATGTTAAGTTGAATCAAGGTCAGAATGCAATTTTGTTCTTTGATGCACACCAAAAAAATACATTAAGACAAGGCAATTACATTTATTGCCTTTTCTGCTCCTCAGGAATGATGTGTGACATGTTCAGTAGAGCCACCTTTCACATTTGCATAGATTCATAGATTTTAGCTGAACATGCAGACTGACTCGGGAGAAGGAATTCTTAACCACTGATGTTGAAAGAAAACCCTAATAACCATTTCTGTCAAAGTAAAAATCCTATTAGACTTTCATAGGATTCAGACAAATTCAGTCTGAAGGTTATCTTCCAAGCATCACAGATCTGATGCAGAAACTCTGGAGACAGCGGCCCTGCTACACAAGACCTTCAGTAAAGTGTCCTTCACTTCCTGGTTCCTCAGGCAGTAAATGAATGGATTTAGCATTGGAGTGACTATAGTATAAATTATGGAAAGCAGCTTGTTGAGATCCAAGGAGTTTATACTCCTGGGCCGGGCGTACATGAAGAGTGTGGTTGAGAAGAAAATGATGACCACAGCCAGGTGAGAAGCACAGGTGGAGAAGGCTTTCTTCCTGTTCTGGGCCATGGGAATGAGCAAAATGGTGCTGATTATGCAGATGTAAGAAATTATGATGACAGAGAGGGGGATCAACAAAATAAGCAAGGCCAAGACAAAGTCCACCATCTCTGCAACTCGCCGCTTGGTGCAAGAGAGGTTGAGCAACGGGCTGATGTCACAGTAGAAGTGGTTGATAACGCTGGGACCACAGAAGGAGAGCTGGGAAATGAAGAAGACCTTGAGCATGGACAGCAGAAAGCCAAGCAGCCAAGAGCCCACGGCCAGCTGCACACAGGCCCTGCGGGTCATGATGACCGTGTAGTGCAGGGGGCTGCAGATGGCCACGGAGCGGTCATAGGCCATGACAGCCAGGAGGACACACTCAGTACACACCAGGGCAATGAAAAAGTAGAGTTGGGCCATACAGCCTGTGAAGGAGATGTTCTTATTCCTCACCAGCAAGCTGACCAACAATTTGGGAACAGTGACTGAAATGTACCAGGCATCTAGGAAAGCAAGATGGCCTAGGAAAAAGTACATGGGCTTGTGGAGCTGGTGATTACTTATGATTAAAGTGATGATAATTATGTTCTCAGTGACAGTCAACAAATACACAGTAAGGAAAATCACAAACAGCAGAGCCTGTAGCTCTGTGGTGGTAGGGAATCCCAACAGGATGAACTCATAGATGTGGGTATCATTTTCTTGTACCATGATGACCTTGAAGACCTGGAATGTATAAGGAGGGAAAAGGAAAGAAATAGGGAACATTTTTTATTATCTTCCCCAAGCATCCTCTTCATACTGGACTTGCAAATACACAATTTAAGTAGAGATTCCACACCAGTTATTTAATTGACATTCTTTATTATTTAACCACCTCTGAATTTTTTTGTGTCCTACAGCAGGATTGGTGATTCAGATCCTGGCTCCAAGAAAATGTTTGGGCTTCACTGATTTCTTCTTCTTACCCCTATCTTAAAAGACAATCTTAAAAGACTTAAAAGACAATCAAAGGAGAAGAGGCAACATTTTTAAGAGTGCATTGGATCTCAGTTCTGAGCTACCCCCCAGATGGTCACCAATGCCAAGCCATGTGGAGAGCACAGTCTTGCTGGACTCACACACAGCAAACTTGCCTTGAGCTGTTTTACAGTCTCGCTTACTCTTGAATATTTGCAGAAGAAAAGAAGTGTTTGCTCTCTCACACGGAGTACTTTATTTAAAGTTTGCTAGGGTTATGGGATGTATGCATTTCGGTTTTTTCTTTCAAAATTGGAAAGGACCTGTGCATCTGAAAATTTCTCTCCTTTTCAATGGTTTGACTAAAATAAGCCACTTCTCCCCCCAAATAAGTTTTTATGTAGTGTCTTATACTACAATAATAACAATAGCCACCCATAATTTTTCTGCTGCGTTAATTGATAGAAATAATCTTGATTTA
Organism: Corvus moneduloides; assembly: GCF_009650955.1. Taxonomy (NCBI): domain Eukaryota; kingdom Metazoa; phylum Chordata; class Aves; order Passeriformes; family Corvidae; genus Corvus; species Corvus moneduloides. The sequence goes on along the minus strand of NC_045501.1, from coordinate 3,545,338 downwards.
TCACAAAATACCTGAAGTTTGATGTTTATTCTTCTTCTTTTCCACTTCTTAGGGACGGTTTCAAACAACCTTTTTTCACCTATTCCTGCACATTCCTATCCAATAATCAGCTGACTTTCTAGAATGATGTTCAATATTTGTCATTCACAAAATATTTTTCATACAAAAATTAAGAAAAAGATCCATTATTGTCATGGGGGAAAAAAAAAGAAAAAGGAATATGTATTTCTGTGATTTCATTATTTATTTGTCTTTGAGTTTCAAAATATTTCAAATTTGATTTTTCTCTCACATACAGATAATCTGTGTAGAATCAACCTAATTACATAAGTTACATATTTTATTACAAGTACATCACTGCTGCCAAATAACAAAGTGACAGAATACTAAATACAATTTCATTTCTAAGGATGGCTTTCACCACCTCCCAGCTTTCCATGAGATTTAAGCTGTGGTAAATGCTGATAGGTGAGGCAGGTAATTCATTTTCCAGTATAGCCAGTGGAGATTCAGGCAGTACAGGGAAGAAAACCTAGTTTAAGTGATTTAATGTGCTATAGAATACAGACCATAATTGAAAAGTACCTGAATGAAAAGGATATCAAGAAGAGAAAATAAAAATTATGGTTCCACATTCCAATATAGGCTTTAAAAATTCCAGATCTACCATATAGTACCTTAGAATATTGACTGTCAATAATTTAATTTTAAAAGGGTGATTAATTGGAGAATTTCAGGTACCTGTCCTCAAATAACAGGTCACTCTCAGGTGGCATAGAAAGATAACTTCCATGTTTCAAGAATGAAGCTTTTTAGGGTAAAAATAATGGTGAATGCTTTTTACATTCTAGTCCACTGAAAGTGGACTACAAATGTGGTTTTTTACCACATAAACATGTTCAGAAGTACTGCTACTGCATAGAAAACACAGAGAGAGAGTGAGGGAAAGGTTCTATTTAACTTATACTGTCAACAGTGGTCATAGGATTTTTAAAAGCACAAAAAGTACAATAAGAAATTTCCATATTTCTAGATTTTATTAAGTCCAGCTCTGTTTTCCTTTCCAAGCAATCCCCCTCTCTCTTCTCTCTCACACTTTGAGAAACATGTCCATGTTTGTCTTGAAAACTACTCATAGAATCCCAGAATGCCAGAATGGTTTGGGTTGGAAGGGACCTTAAAGACCATCCCATTTCACCCCTGCCATGGGCAGGGACACCTCCCACTGCCCCAGGCTGCTCCAAGCCCCAATGTCCAGCCTGGCCTTGGGCACTGCCAGGGATCCAGGGGCAGCCCCAGCTGCTCTGGGCACCCTGTGCCAGGGCCTCACTGCCCTCCCAGGGAAGGATTTCTTTCCAATATCTTTTCAGTTTGAAGCTCTCCCCCTTGTCCTGTCCCTGCAGTTCCTGATAAGAACTTGGAATGCCGTTTCCAAGACACTCACAACTTATGTTGGTATTCTCCGAGTTCAGGTGAGATCAGATGAGAAGAAAGACCTCTAACAAAGCTAGAGAAGAGGAAATAAATGCTCTTTGTCTGAGCGAGAGATCAGTATCTACGCTTCTTTCTCGATTTCATTGAGCTAAAACCTTACCCCTTTGCTTTTCTGTTTCTCTCTGAATGGCTGAGAGCCGCTGTGAAAGGCTGTGACCATAAACAGTTCCTGCAGGCTTCTGTCGCTTCGGCTGAGCTAAGATTTCCCAGGGTGATAAAATATCGCTCAATATATTATCCTTCAAAGCCCAAGAGAACTGAGAACAGAATTAGAGGGAATAAATTTCCCTCGTTTTTCTAAACCTCACGGAAGGTGTTGCTCTGCTTGTTTGCTTGTTAATTTTTTTAATGTATTAACTAGCTAATGTAGCACTATCCATGGGTTTTTTTTCTTTCTCCAAAGTCAGTGCTGTCTATGTGACAAGGCATCAGACGGGAACTCAGGACTCATTTGTACTTTGCTGGTGGCTCATGATGGGTAGCTTTGACCAACAAAACTTCATTTGTCAGTGCCTTCGTTTCTCCATATATTAAATAGTTATTACACTGGTCTTGAAAATTACTGGAGGTTCCACAGAGAAAGCAGCACCCAAGCATTAAGTATCAATAATATTGGAGGTGTGAACGACACCATTCAGAGGGGAAATCCAACTCCCTCCACATGCCAACAACCCAGAGTGAGATGCAGCCCAGAGAGAAGACACAGAAATACAGGTGACAATAGTGCAAATTTCTGTATGTGAACTACATGACTGAACTCCCATTAAAGTCAGCTGGGAGAGAGTCAACAGAAGAGTCTGGACAGTGTTTCACCTCATTCAAGAGTAACCAAAGTGTTTGGGATTCATTTTCCAAAATGTGTGTCTTTTTCAAACACTGTTGAGTGATCTTCACAGCCAGCAGCTCTGCATTTTCTGGGTTGTATTTTCCAGACCGGTGAAGATGTCTTGGATGCCCGAGGCACTAAGCATCTGTTCCCTTCCTTCCTTTATTTATTAAAATAAAGCAGATTTGTCCCAGACATCTATGTGTCGCTACAGTAACTTCAACTCTGTGCCGCTGGAAAATCCATTGCTTGGGAAAGACTTCCTCTCTGGAAACTGATTCTCTTAAGAAGTAGAGTGCAAATAAATGTAACTCAGGCAGACAGAATGTTCAGGCCTTATTTCAAGGTGTTGTCAAACAAAAAAGGAATATTAGTGCAGTAAATATCACCGTATCCCGCAGCCGTAGGGAGGAGGAGAGAAGATCCAGCAGGCAGGAATTGTGCAGCAAGATTGATTGATTTAATTATTTTACAAACTCTTTTATAGACTTTTTCTTCATAGTCTAATTGGACAAAGGATCAGCCACCCCTTGGGGGTGATTGGCTAAAATCCTAAAACATCCATTGTCAAAATATTTTTCTACTGTACCATAAACAAGACTTCTCAAGGTTGCAGGTGTTTGGTTGTTTACAGAACTCTGCTGCCTCTTCTGTGAGAGAGAAAAGTCTCTCATGGGCTTAGAAAATAGCAAGAAAATCCTTGCTAGCAGCATTTTTGTATCCACAAAGGAACTGTGAAGCACTCCAGAAGAGACTTCAGTTAAGCTTTCAGGCAGGCCTGTATGTATTTTAGCAAATAAATTCCATTTCTAACTTAATCCAAGGAAATCTTGAGTTGTCCATTAATCATACCTGTATGCTTCATGCAGAGTTACAGATCCTAGAACTCGCAGATTGTGTTTCATGGAACTGAAAACACACTTTTCTGGACTGTGATACAACTTGTGGTTACTTCAAAGAGAAATCTCAAAGAGTTCACAGCAATACAAGACCGAGCACAGGGAAGACCTGGGTGAAATGCTGTGATGTGATGTGCACATAGCAACCAAGTCTATGGGTCTAATGCCAAGTAAATTTGGTTGGGGGGGGCCATGGATCACTTGGGGTGGGGTGTTATTAATAGCATACATGTAGACAGACTTTGTTTTTGCTGTATTTGTGATGCTCTGATGAAATTAATGTCAGTAGCTGGAACTATGGATAGACATTTGGAGTGGTACCGAGCATAATTAAAGTCATAAATAACCAGTTTTGGACACAGTACTTTTGCATGCCTGGAGACCAGAGCAGGAGGATGAAATTAAGAAAAGTTGGGTACTTGTAAGCCTAATTGTGACCTGCTCATTCTCATCCCACTCTTCCTGCTTCTCAGTATTGTGTTAAATTAATGCTCCTTCAGGGATGTAAATAGCGATAATGCTAGGTGCAAGAGAACTCTGCAAAACATTTAAATAATTTTGCATATGTGACCACTTACCTTCATTTTTATGCCTTATTTTCTTGTTACTATTCACCTACCCTTTCTTTAGCCTACTTTTTTCATTATTCCTCTACACTTTCTGCCTCCTAACATTTTAAATTAGGAGTAAGCTTCATTTTTAGGCATGTAGGATATAGCATCCTATACATAACAGATTGGCACCAACAGAACAGAATCACCTTATGGAGGTCTTGAATAACTCTTCATAGACAACTGTATTTTCCATAAGTAAATGAAGAGAAGCACTCAATGGAGTAGCTCGCTTAAGCATCCTTTAGCGCTGGTGTATCTAAAGGTTTCCTTTAAGATTAACTTAATTATGCTCTGAAAGTGTTTATTTCTCTCCTGGGACTACCAGAAGCACTTTCATTTCAGTGTGGTTGGAAATGTCTATATTACAGATACTTTCCCCTACAACAACTCTTTAACAAAAACACCTACATTCAAAAAAAAAAAAAAACCACAAACCAGCAACTCCATATCGGAAGTTTAGGCAGTCGCCTTCTTGCTCATCAGAAATCTCAGTGTTGAAGTGTTAGGGAATAACTGGTTGTTGCAAGTTTCTTGCTGTTTCCCCATTACTCAGGACACAGCACTCCCACAAAAGGTGAAGAACTGGGTGGAGGGCCCTCCTCTGGCCCTGAGCCCAGCTGCTGACACACGGCTGACACACAGAAAGGATTTGCTGTGCTGGTTCTGGTTCGGCAGGTGTGTGAGCAGAGGGGAAGCAGCAGGGAAAGAGAACAGGAGCTGCTGGAGTGTGAGGACTGAAAGAACCACAGGTGAGTGTTGTGGCTGGGCTTAGGCTAAGAAAGGGGTTACAGCAGGAAGAGATGCTGAAGAGCAGCTGACAGCAGGGGATGGTAATACTGACAAACACAGAATGCTACAAAGAGTCTTTTCAGAAGGCTGGCACAAAGGAAGATGTGGCTGAATGGATGGAGAAGAGAAGCTGACCTAGAGAAAAGGATTGTGACCTTCAGCTTAGAAAGAAAGAGAACTGCACTGGTGAGAAACACGGTAGAAAGCCCAAGGAATCCAAGGAATCCAGGTCAAAAAGGAGAGCTAGACAGAAAAAAAGAGAGAAAAAGAGAAAGAAAGAGAGAAAGAGAAAGAAAGGGAAAGAGAGAAAGAGAGAGAGAGAGAGAAAGAAAGAAAGAAAGAAAGAAAGAAAGAGAAAGAAAGAGAAAGAAAGAGAGAGAAAGAAAGAAAAAGAAAGAAAGACAGAAAGAGAGAGAAAGAAAGAAAAAGAAAGAAAGAAAGAGAGAGAAAGAAAGAAAAAGAAAGAAAGAAAGAAAGAGAGAGAAAGAAAGAAAGAAAAAGAAAGAAAGAAAGAAAGAAAAAGAAAGAAAGAAAAAGAAAGAAAGAAAGAAAAAAGAAAGAAAGAAAGAAAGAGAGAAAGAGAGAAAGAGAGAAAGAAAGAAAGAAAGAGAGAAAGAAAGAAAGAAAGAAAGAAAGAAAGAAAGAAAGAAAGAAAGAAAGAAAGAAAGAAAGAAAGAAAGAAAGAAAGAAAGAAAGAAAGAAAGAAAGAAAGAAAGAAAGAAAGAAAGAAAGAAAGAAAGGAAGAAAGAAAGAAAGAAAGAAAAAGAAGCACTGGGAAAAAAAAATAAAACCTGATTCAGAGAAAATCTGAAATGAGAATTATTGGTTTGAACAATTTAAAGTGGTTCACTATACTACTACTTGAAAATGAGAGCTGTGTGTGGAATATCTATTGTAAAGATGTAGTATCTGTTGTAAATACTGAGATGTAAAACTTTCTATCTAGAAAAACTAATTTTTCTCTGTATTACGTTCAGACCTGCAGTGCAAAACAAGACTGACTCAATATTTAATAACAACGGTATTTTCTGCCTTTTTGTTATTGTGTTTTCTTTTTTTCACTTTGCTGTCCATCCAGAGTTCACAATCTTTTTTTCAGCACTAGTGACATGGGAATAACAAAATGGCATGGACTGGCTATTCTAGTGACAGCAGGAATCACTGGCGCAATCTGGTGGGTGTTTAACCTTTGATAATTATTCTCAACTAGCACAGATTTCTATTGCCCAGACTGAGACACGTTTCTTCTAACTATACTTATGCAGATACAATGTGAGCATTTAAATTCAAAATCCCCTTTCACATTCAAAAGATGAAAATAAGCAAGGTGTGGACACTTTTAGTATCTTCTGTGAAATTTAAAAAATATGATGAATTGGGCTCTGTATATTCCTGTGAGCCTAAGTGTGTGTTTTCATGTTTACATCCCACAGTGACACCTCTGTGCTCCAGACCAACACAAGGATCCTGGCACAGAGCTGGAACTCCGTGGAGTTGACTTAGCTGAGTTTATTCTGCACCATGGTTGGCTTGAGTCTCCCTTGGTTCTCATGTCTCTAGGCTAGCCTGCTGCAGTAAGGCTTTCATAGTGTGTGTTCAGTGCCCTGGAGCCTGAAATGAGATCAACTGGGCTTAATTCAGAATGCAGAGTTTGAATATTGAAAATAATAATGAAATATATAATGAAATAATAATAAAGATAATGAATATTGAAGATCTGTTCCAACTGGAGGAATTAGGACAAGCTTTTCACCCACACACTCTCTCTGCAGCAGAGCATCCATCACAAATGCTCACATTTTTGTTGACAGTACAATCACTTCAGAGGAGATCCCACACCCTGGCCAGAGTAAAGTGATGCTGTGAACACCTTGTTTCAAAAGGCAGCTACACAGTCAGTTCCTAGAATCAGCTGAGACCAAACTCTGCTGTAAAGCAGACACATTTTGTTTGGTGCAAGTAGTCTTGGGCAAACCAAATCATTCACAGATCCTCAGAGTTAATAGATCTGCAGATAACATGAGGCTAGAGAGCTGTCTTGAAACAGCTGAGCTCTGCAAATCCTCATCACCCTATTGATGCCACACATCTGTATTCTGTTAGGTTTGTTTTATAGTTTCAGTCATAAAGGAAGCAGAAGAGAGGTTGATTTTTTTTGAATCATTGACTCATTGCTTTCTTATCCTGTCCAAGGTATCATCACCCTTTCTCCCCAGCCAGAGACCAGGAACACACAGCCTCCCCTGAAGAGGGCTCAGTCCTGTAAGTTCATTCTTCATGTTTTGCAGGGTCCTGCATGCCTGTCACTGTAGGCACGAGGACAAGACTCATCTGGAAAGACTCATTCTTAAGCAGGAGATCCATGCCCTAGAAGTGCTAATTTCCATTTTGAGATAAGCCATCCTGCAGTGCCCAGCTAAAAGGCTCCTCTACTCCTCTACTGTGAATGCCTTGAGCTGGATGAACAGGCTCAGATTCCAGAGACTTAATACGGGGAAATATGAATCCACTGATGCAGCTCCCCCAAAATCATGCAATGAAAAGGCAGCTTAATCCCACCTGGTCTGGTCACCTAGAAGCTGGCTGTCTCTGTACCAGGAAGTCATCCAGGCTTCCTCTGTATTCATTAAGAAAAAGTGGGCCCTTTGGCACGTTGTCTGCTCCCTGTGATTTAGTGTTGTGCACAAACATGATGAGAACAAATGGATTCTAGATATGGAATCAAGAAAAAGTCTAATCTGGTACTTTACCACACTGAAACTTGCTGGGTTGTTAATGCTTGATTTCATTTAACTGAACCATATTTTATTATGTTCTGGTTTTGTCTTATGAATTACACTTTTCTTATCCCCACTGCTTTTTTGACTTAGGTTTCCCCTCGTCATCACTTCTTTTCTTATACACACAGTTGTGTAACTCTCTAGAAATGCTGCTCTAAGGAGTCTAGCACGTATGACTAGGGGAGAAATAAACTTTAATGCCAATGAAACAATATGACAAAAACAATGCATTATTTTTGTAATTAATTTGAAATTTAAAAGATTCCAGTATGAGACAGGATTTTCATACCACCACCACTCCCCTCCCCACCCCCCCCCCAAAAAAGGTTAATATGGCACCATATCTTTCTGGTTTCATGTATTTGTGATTCTTTTAATTTGCCTCTATTAGCCTGTTGAATCTATTACTTTTAGTAGGTGTTTCCAGTTTATAGAACCTGTTTTTCCTGCTGGAAAATCTAGGAATCAAGACTGGTGGGTTCCTGTTCAGTGAGCCATCTACAGGAACCTGCACAAGTGATGAGAATGGAGAGCAGTGACGTCTGCTCTGTGTCCTGTGGACTCCACAGTGCAGGCATGCAGACATAAACCTGTCAGCAAAATACAAACTGTGTGCAAAGTGCTTGGCCTTATTGGGCCAGGCTCTCGCTGTGTAGAAGTAAAACTGAATTTTCCAAAAATGCACCACAGAAACAGAAACGGTGAAAATAATTTAAAAACTGATTAATTTGCATTCAGCTCTAATTATACCAGCTGAGTTGTCTGTTAGATGTAGTTCACATTTTATATGAAGGTGAACTAACACAAATAATATAATTGTATTTGTGATGGAGTCTGACTGGATACTCACTGACATTGTATCCCAGGGCAGTACTGCTGAAACACCTAAAGATCTCTTGTGGGGCTCATCTCTCAGAAGAAGAAAATCTGAAATTTTTGTGCTATGATGTATTTATGTGTCTTTTATTTCTCCCTTATTTGCAGAAAAACAGACTTACATGAAACATCTCTAATGCTTCCATGGTAAGTGTAACTCCTCTAGCTTCATTAAGATTGTTCTCAGAAACACACACAACTGTGACTCTGGCACAGACAAGTCAGGACAGCTGAGAGCAAGGCTGAATGAACAGGAAAGGAGAACAGGTACTCTTCCAGAAACCATTAGAAATGCATAGATGAAGAATCTTTAATTTGTTTACTTTCAGAAAGGAAACTGAGAAATTACGGTGAATGTTGAAAACATTTTAGTTGAATTTTATCTTAATTCATTTTTTGCATCCCCTGTGAGCACTCATCTCAGAAGCTAAAAAACAAGAGGCCTTGGCTGATACTGTTTTTAGTAGTAACAGCATCATACATGATGTGTAAATGTCTGTGGAAGGAACATTTTAGGTCACTGGGATAAATTATTTTCCGGAATTGCCTATTCTAGAGCCATTTACACTAGGAAAAGAACAAAAAAAACGGTAATAAAAGAGGTATGGACATACTGGAGAGAGTTTAACAAAGGATGATGAAGGGACTGGAGCACATCTCCTGTGAGGTAAGGCTGAGAGAGCTGGGGTTGTTCAGCACAGAGCAGAGAAAGCTCTTGTATCTGCTCTGCAAAGCAGCCTGGCTGAACTTACCAGCAGAGCTCAAAACAACATTCCTTGTGCAAAGGGGATGTTCTTCTGAGCATCAGAGATAACCAGAGTAAACAACACCCTATGAAGCATCAGGGAAATACCTGTCCATCATCCCAAAGGAATTAGAGAGCACTCTTTCCAAAGGATGATGAGATCCACAGCCCTGCTGGGGAGCCTCCATCAGTGCACGAGGCACAGGTAACGAGCAGAAGGAGCAGAAAACCAGGGTGCAATCAGAAAACTGTGGGGTAATTGCTGTCACAGAAACACAGTGGAGAGCTGCACATCTGGAACACTGCAGCTGAGGGCTGGCAGCTTTCCAGAAGAGACAGACTGGGAACAATGGGTGGATGTGCTGTGCTCTGTGTTAAGGAAGGGATGGATTGTGAAAAGCTGCCTCTGAGTAACAGCCACAAACAGCTTTGGAGCTGTTGGGTAAAAACCAAGGATAGAAACCTATTTCAGGTGTCTGCTCCAGGATAAGATGACTCACATCTCAGATTGTGCTGACAGTACTTTCTTGACCCCTAGTAATTTCAGAGGGAGACTGGGATGATTAACTCAGAGGTGGATGTCTGTGCTTGTGTTTGTCTTCATGGATTTCCTAGGCCATCTAAACACTGCCCTCATTCTCAACTCCTTGCAGGAGAAGGGATGTGCTGGTGTTGACTCCGTGGTTGGCTCCAATTGTCTGGGAAGGCACCTTCAGTAGAGACATCCTGAATGCTCAATACATGCAGAAGAACTTGGTCACTGGAGTGGTCACTTTTGCTGTCGAAAAGTATTGGTTTGTCATTTATTTCTTGTCAAATAGTTAAACCTCTCACCTGCCAGTTATGCTGCAATGCTGCTCGTGGAGCACAAGTGAGAAACATTCCAAAGACTGAATATGAGCAGCTTTAGACTGGGAGAAATGTGACATGTGAGTGTCACCTTCCAAAGTAAGGCAATTGGTTGTGACATGGTTTTGAAAAGGACAAAAGATACCCTTGGAAATACAACTAGCATTTTGTATCTCAACCCTTGACATAAAAATTCTAGCTCCTGCTATGATTCTAACAACAAGCTTTCCCTCTATCCTGCACTAAAACATGGAAAGATTCTGTAAAGTTGCTATTTTATTGAGTTTCTCTAAGAGTTTAAAGTTAAAATATTAGCTCTAGTAAAATTATTAATCATGCTGTTACAGCTTGTATGTTCCTGGGGAGGTTCTTTTTCAAGATTCTGAGTAAAGATCTATACTCCCTCTATCTGCACTGGCATCTTAGGGTTACATAGAGACTTCAGGTACTTCAAGGCAATCAAAACTATTTAATTGCTAATTTTGACCCTCTCCTATGAACACAGGCTGAGAGAGTTGAGGAAGACAAGGCTCCAGGAACACCTTAGAGCCCACTGCTGTACCTAAAGGGGGCCTACAGGAAAGTGGGAGGGGGATTTTTTACAAAGGTAGGCAGTGCCAGAACAAGGGAGAATGGCTTTAAACTGAAAGAGGGTAGATTTAGACTAGATATTAGGAAGAAATTCCTCACTCTGAGGGTGGTGAGGCCCTGGCACAGGTTGCCCAGAGAAGCTGTGGCTGCCCCTGGATCCCTGGAAGTGTCCAAAGCCAGGCTGGACGGGGCTTGGAGCAGCCTGGGATAGTGGGAGGTGTCCCTGCCCAAGGTAGGGGGTGGAATGAGATGAGCTTTAAGATCCCTTCCAACCCAAACCATTCCATGATTCTCTGTTGATTCTGTGATCCTCTCTAGGAAGTTAAGAATGTTACACTGCAGAAAGAGTGCCAGTGTGCAGGTAAAAGGGAAGGATGAGAAGAAGTATTTACATTATGGAGTGATATTAGAGAGCAGCAATGAGTAGATGGCATGTGTTCTGTGCATAGTGAAAGCTAAAATGTGGTATCATGTGCATGGGGAAGGTTTGAAGGGTAGCAGCTGTGTTAAATAAAGAGCACTAATGTAAGAAGGAGCAATGAATAGAAAAAGACGAAGAACACAAGCTTGAAAAGCTGTCATTCTTCAGCAGCAGGAGCCTCTCTCCAGTCTTTTCCTTTCCATGTCTCTTAGATATGTCCAGTTCATAGAGGGATTCATGAGATCTGCCAACAAGTACTTCCTTGCTGGGCACCAAGTGAATTTCTACTTGTTCACAGACAATCCTGAGAAGATCTCTCACCTTCAGATGGCCCCTGAGAACCACCTGTTTGTCATCCCTGTCCAGAATCACTCGGGGTGGCAGGATATCTCCACAAGCCGTATGGACATCATCAGCACATACATCCACAGCCAGTTCCAGTATGAGGTGGACTACCTGTACTCCATAGACATCCATGTCCAGCTCTTGGCACACATCGGTGTGGAGATCATTGATGCCCTGGTGGGAACTATCAGCTCTTGGCAGTTCACCCCACACCATGAGAACAAAGCCTATGGGACACACCCCGAGTCACAAGCTGCCATCCCTGAGGGAGAATGGGACTTCTATTACACAGCAAGCTTCTATGGGGGAAGCGTGTCCGAGGTCTACAAACTGACAAGAGCCTGTTTTAAAGGGGTGATGGAGGACAGAGAAAATGGCATTGAAGCTCGGTGGCGTGATGAGAGTCACCTCAACAAGTATCTCCTGCATCACAAGCCCACCCGCCTGCTGTCCCCAGAGTACTACTGGGATGCAGAGCTGAGCTCACCCAGCATCATCCAGGTGAAGAGGATGGGCTCTGTGCACAAGGACAGCTAGAGGCAAGCTCCTGAAACAAAGAATGTAAAGCCTTTCCTCTTTACAGCCCCACTAAACAGAGGGTAATGGGCCAAAGGAAGTTTCCCTCTCTTTGTAGGACTGCACACATTTTCTGCACAACCTAGCCCATGAAGTGGGTCTCCTTAGCTAGAGACCACTCAACCCAGAAATATCCTCCGTTAGCAACTTTTTTTCCAACATTTTGCTCTTCAACAGTTCTTTCATCTGCATGTTTGCAAGCACAGGCTTCTAGCCATGCTGAGAACATACCAAAATTGACAAGGGCATATTCAAAATGACAGTATTTAGGTATCTGAATAAAGTCAGTTTGCAAACCTACAAACGGTCCCTACAGATTAGGGTGTGCGATTATATTTGTCTTCTGCTGTCTTATATTATTTGCTTAAAAGATGTCCTAACAATATGATAATTTAATAATTTGAACAATACATTACTAGCAAGCTTCAATCACTTACTCCTTAATTTCTGACAAAATGAAAGCCCCTTCCTCATCATTCAAGCTATAGAAGTATCTGATTAATTAAAAACATGTGTGAATTTACAAATCCTAAATGTATGTGGACTATCAAAAGAAAATTAAATCATATTTAAAGGTTTTCAACTTTCCTTTTTCAGTATTAGCTGTAACTTCAGATACAGCAATATTTTAATGATGTAATCATGAGCTGAATGACTCCATTAAAGCTTTCTATTGCTCTCAATAGAAATGAGAATAGACAAATAACTGAAAGTTATGTACACAAGAAAGAGCTGGGGCAAACCAATCCTGTCACACTGCTGCAGTCATACCCCTGTTGCTGAAAGGCCACGTGAGCAAGAGCAAGTCCATGTGGTGCTCTTGCTGTACTCCTGTCATGAATGGGTAACTCAGGCTGTCTAAAGAACCACTGCCAAAGGGGTCAGAGAAAGTGCTTCTACTGGAATGTAATGTTGTAAAAATGCAGCTTAACAAAGTTAAGCACAAATCAGAACATGAGGTAGCGTGGCTGACCCATAGTCAGGACACATGAGCAAACCAGGCCATGCAGGAGGCTGAAGTGGGTGGGACTCTCTCATTTGTCTGGGTATTACATTTGCTGTAATATCTGTTATGAATGTGATGCTCTTTGCTCCATAAATCTTGTTTGGTCTTTTAATGGTGTTATCTTTTTTATTGCAATTGTATTCCTTCAGAGTGGTTTCCCAGATTTGGAAATAGAACAAGATGTTAACATCATGCTCAAACCTGGCTTGTCCAAAGACTGGGCAGTAAAAAGTTACTGGAAAAGGGCCAGACAAGAGGAATCTGTGTGATATGAAGAGTTTTCAGATAAAGATTGGTGTGAAAGTTCAGCTGAAGCATTCTGGTGAATTGAATTAGTATACTTAGGCTAAAGTAATCAAATAATTTTAGATTAATGGAATGGGACACAGATTGAGCTATAAAACTCAGAGAAAGTCAATTCTGGTATGAACCAGCCCTTTTGAATCACTTTAGAAAGCATAGATGATGATGGTCCAATGAAATGACAGTGTTGAACTAGGTGAGGGGAGTAATTTAATATTCTTTTTGCAGCATGGCTTAATCCTCTGCTGCTATCTGATTTCTCAGACACACTCTCTGCCACTGCCAAACAGGTTTTACATGTGAAACTTGACACCTTGGGAGACAGGACACTGCAAGTGTCCCACTCCCACTTTCCAGTGAAGAACAAAGACCCCCGCAGGTTCTACAGTCCCACTCCCTTGGAACATCCTGAGGACTGGAAGATCTCTTATCCATGCCTGCTCACTCCATGCAGCTTCCTTGCCCAATGCCTCTGGAAACCAGAGAAAGGTTCCCCACCACCTTCACAGACAGGACTGAACACACAAGGCACAGAGAAGAGCTGAGTTGGCAACTCTGAATGAGGGCTACCAAATGCTCTGCCTTAGTAGCCCACATCTTGTTAAGGTAAGAAATGTTGGCTGATCCTTTCACCACGCAAATTTGTGCCTTGTGCTGGGGTTAAACCTGGCCAGGAAAGAGGGTGAAAGGGGGTGGGTCATGGCAAAATGTACTGCAACTGCATGAACAGAACAGACTTCAACAGAGCCCTGCACCTGGGCCAGAGTAACACTATGCAGCAGGACAGGTTAGGCCATAGGAAATGTAATTTTCTATTATTTCCATTCATTAAAACACCTGGCTGCAAGGAATGGTATAATAGAGCGTCTGTGCCGAGTTGCAATTTAACTTTGAAGACGGTATAAAGATTTCTTGTGAGATTTAGCCTTACTAGCTTCCAATATCTAGGTCCATTGGAAATAAGAAATCAGTCTTTAAAGGCTAACAAATGGTTTATCCTCCTGGACAATCTGACATACATTATCAGGTCTGTTGACAATGCCAAGGCCTTCCATTATCAGAGATGGAATGGGTTGTGGATATTGTAACTCATTCCTGTGGTATTTTATACAGGAAGAGCTGTAAGGGCCTAGTAATGAGGATGTATAGAGATGCTAGTGAGTGGTTCTGCTTGAGAGGAAGGAACAAAGGACTGACACAATCATGTCAGGCCAGACAGTGGGTTGGGATATGTCACTGAGTCCCACTGGGATCATGTGGGAGAAAGAGCCCAGAACAGAAAGTTAACATGGGTAGGTTAGAGCAGGGCACAAAGTCTCCATCACTCCTAACCTAGGAGTAAGGCTGAACCAGGATGCCTTTCAGAGCTTAAAAGAGAATTGAAGAGGAAAAATGAAACTGGTCCTTTCCTCATGTTCCTTAGTAGGCCACACCACCTAGAAGAGGTGTCTAGGATCTTTTTAGCTCCATATACTTGTCCACAGAGATTCTGCAAAGGAAAAATTTGTGTCCAGATTTCCACAAACTTGAATATGTGCCAGGATATTATGGCTTAGGCTGGCAGCTGGAGTAGATTGCTGTTGATCCCTTAGTGTCTTTGTATTTAAGTGCTTCTGCTATATAAACTAGGTGGAATAGGTCCCTTGAAACACATCAGTGACAGCTCTGAGGTGTATTGCCACTTCTTTAGCATGAATGGGGTGAGATCTTACTGATGTAATCCAGCATACCTCAACACATGGCTAAGTTGTTGTTACCTGTAAGAGGAAAATACATGATTTCACTTGAGTGAATGCGAGCCAGGTGTCTGTGTTCACACCTTAAGAGGTTCTTATTAAATCTCAGGTTCAGATAATATGGATAATTTATTGCTGTCACAACATTCTTACTTTTTTTCTCCATGCACACTAAATCTACTTGTTTTCTTGAAGTGTGGATAGAAACTGAACATGAATAAGATAGCCCAGAGGAAACCGTATTTTGTTTTGTTGGGGCTTACAGATGTCAGTGAAACAACAGGTTTGAACATGACTGAGATAATGGGTGTAAAATGGGCAGAACAAACTAAACTAAAGAACTAAGAGTGATGAATCTGGGCAAGAAAATTGTAGGATAGGTGACCAACACATAATCTGGACTGGGCTCAGATCTTCAAACTTGGAACAAAACCTGATGGATTAAAATTGAGCACAAACAGTAACAAATACCATCAGGTCAGAGCAGAAAGAAAAAAAAATATATAGATAACACAGGGACATAGCTTTAAGATAATCTCTGAGTTCTTCCTCCCATCAGGACTCACATAAGTAAATAATTTTGATTTTAAGGCAATTAATGGGCACCAGATATCCAGATCCTGTTGGTTTTGCTCTAATGAAGTAAAATGTCACATTTATGTAATCAAAATAGTTCCACTGCATTCTCTGAACTCTTATTTATTACTGTGATAATAGAGCTATGATATTCACTCTGCCTATAATTAGACTAGGGCTACAACCTTCTTATTATGAATTTTTTCTCAGAAAAGCTTTGTCCCAGGTCATCCATGATTACCTTGGACTACTTTCAAACATGAGTAGACAGCCTATTCCTGAGGAATGGATCCAAGTCCATCTGGTTTAGGGCCAAGAAGCTATCCTCATTTCTGAAGAGGGTAAAATTTCTGATCAAAGAAGTCCCAGATTATAAAAATGAACACCAGAAACCTGTTTCAGACCCTTTTAATTAAGCAACTAATCCATTAATTTATTAATCCTCTATTGTCTTCCCTAGAGAAGAGCGTTGACCACAGACAGACAGGCCAGGGACTTGTGTACCCAGGGTGGGCTAACTCAGATCTCAGTAAGTTCCATGGATCTCACCAAGGTACTGTGTTACTAGAAGTGGACAAATCTATAACAGTAATCTTTTTTTCCTTTTTTTCTCCTTTTTTATGAGATCAGACAGTTGACTGATTTTTGGAACCACGTTTGTATAATGTCTTAACACCATTTCTCAAGGTCAGGAATTGCATTAGGGCTCAACACACCAAATCAAAGGGCTAGTGTAGGTCAGTTTTGTCATTTTGTTGAACTGAATGGACTAGGGCAAGGCATAAGTACAAGTTATGGTCCATGCTCTCTGTGGGAATCAATTATTTTGTGCTTGTTTGTCTCCCTATTAAAAGTCATGCCACCTTCAGAAATCCTTGGCTTTTAAAAGCCGACACTAAGAGAGTATTGGCACCGTAAGACAAAAGTTTGTGAAGCCTTAGAACTTCTTGAAGGAGAATGGAGAGGCCTATGTAAACTCCATGCTCCTCAAGGAAAAATAAATCCTAAAATTGGTGCATTAAATTGGTGCCTGTTTCATACATAAGGATTTATGCTCCACTTAGAGCCTATAGAAATCTATACAAAACCATTACAAGCCTCTCTATACTTGCAGGAATGTGAAATACAGGTGGATTTGTAGTCAGGGAACACAAGACAGGAATCACAACTTGTTGCCTTCAGAGGTCAGGTTCACTCTCTGGTAGACTCTGTCACCCAAGTTTTTGAAGGAAATTCAGAGTGATGCATCCAAAAGAATTCCCAAGAATGAACCACTGTTCTCACTGAGGGAACAGGGGGCTGTGCATTTTAATTGGCACCTGGAGGAGGAAAAGGCACGTAGCTGAACCTGTCCAGGGCACTGGAACACTGACAGACCAGAACAGTTCAGCTGGTGAATGCAGAAGGACTGGCTCTGTCAAGGAACTGCTGCGGGTGGAACAGGCCAAGTGCCAAGCTGATAAGGTGGAGCAGAGCAGGAAGTCAGTGATAGTATGAATCAGAATGGAGCAGTCTGTGATCACCTAGCATCTAGCATGATAAATCAGTGGCTCAACATGGAAGTTATGGCCTCCAAATAGAGATTCATGCTGTGGATCAGGTTTGATAGGACCAGGGCACAGCAAAGCCAGGCTACTGAGAAAATATAGATGGGGATGGATAAGTAATGAGTGGAAATGGATGTACCAGAATATGGTAGCAATCTTTAGATTGGGGTAGTGGGCAAAATGTGAAGCCAGAGCAGGTTAGCTGTGATGCAGAAGTGAATATAACTAAGGAAGGAGACAGAGGTCAGTCCTATCACACTGTTCTCCACTGCCAATGAATTTTCCAGTATAGAAAGCCATCCTCAGAAACGCCTCCAGCAGTGCTTGTGACACAGTTCTGCAAGTCTGCTGAACTACCCCCACATACACACGGCCTCCCCCCATCTCTTTCTTCTACAGTGGCAGCTCTAGCACTTGGCATTCCTGTCTCTCCAGGTGGTGCCTGCAGCACAAATCCAGGCGGCTGCTTCCATCTGCTGCCCACAGCGCTCATTGCAAGCCATCCCTTGCCTGTGAGCCAGCAGGAACAGCAGCAGTTTGAAGCAATGTTCCCCAGCTTTTACTCAGCAAAAAGGAAAGCTTAAGCAGAACTTACACTATGGATGTACCAGATCAAAGATGCTTCACTGCTGTCAGACATCAGGAAACTCTTGGTGGCAGCATGTGACTGAACGAGCCTGAGGAGCAGGCTTGGCATGAATGAACGTAGAAACACCTCCCTGCACCTGCTGGCCATGTTTCTTTTGATCCAGACCAGGATGAAGGTGGCCCTGTGGGATGCAAGAGTACACTGTCACGTCATGTTGAGCTTCCCCATCCCCAAAACCCCCACATCTTTCTCCTCAGGGTTAGTGTCAATTCATTCTTCACTCAGATTATTTTTGTGCTAGGGATGGCCCTGACCCACATGTGGGACCTTGCACTTGGCCTTGTTGATCACGAGATTGGCACAGGCCCATCTCTCAAGCCTGTCCAGGTCCCTCTGTATGGCTTAATGCTGAGCTCAGCCCAGCAGGTACACAACTGTCTCACACTGGGGAGCCCAGAACTGAACACAGCACCCCAGATGTGTCCTCATCAGTGCTGAGTATTTCCTTCCACCTTCCTTGCCAGTCTGAGCAGCAGAAAAGGCCTTGGCTCTGTGCAAGCACAGCTCAGCAATAAAGAACCCCTAATGTTTACATGGAGATTCTGGTGAGAAGAAGGGAATCAGTATATTGTTAGCAGAGGAAACATTTCCATCTACTTCTCTATGTACTGGTAATGGTGAGAAAGAGGAGGTTTATTCTGAATGTTTCCATTGATGTTTTAGACTAGGAGATACAGGAGGACATCCTGCCCTGCTTGTTCTATTAGAGATATTTTTGTTTTACACTAGAGCGTGTGTTTTTGAGCTTTTGAGCAATGGCTTTGGTTAAAGGAACTTACACCAGCCAGGAATAATATCTGTGATCTCTGTCTCTCGCTGGGAAGTGATTCTTGCTTCCCTTTGGTCCTTGCTCCTGGGATTTGTTAATCTCTGGCCAGGGGTAAACCAGGCCTCTTAGGATGCAGGTGCATGTTGGCCTCATGAACCCAATGCAATGTCCTGACAGCCCCTGGAGCTGTTCTGAAGTTTTTAAAAAATCCTAACTCTCTCCAGCTCTGATGTTACAAGGGGGTATAGCATCAAAAGAGGCAGTGTTCCCAGTCTCATCTAGATTTGCATTGATGTGATCCTGCCATTCCTTCAGAAAATTAAATATTTGTGTTTATTAAAAAGCTAAGAGCAATTATCTGGAGCTAACAAGGACTTCTGCAATTAGACTCACTCCTGAGATTAAGAACTTTTCTAGCTGGTGATTGGTTCTCTCCCCAATTCTCTACAGCCCAGTATCTCCCCTGGGAGGGACTCAGCCAAACACAAAGGCCTAGTTAAAACTTGGTGAAACTCTACTGCCTTGGGACCTATGCACTCAGTGTCTTGGAAAGAAACTTCATTGAGAAGAGGGAATAGGCAGCAAGGGAAGTGAGCAAGGGCACAGGGGAAGAGCTGAAGAAACTGAAAGACAGAGGTAAATTGAAGATATTTATAATATCAGTGACTGCAGACTGACATGCTGCAGTCAGTTCCTGATCTGTCCCAATTTAGGATCAAAATAATCTGCTCATTAGCACAAGAATAATGGTCTTGTTTCCGAGCAGATTTGCTGTGAGGCCTGAAGCATTATACCTGTTATGTCCAGGGCTGATTCCAGAGAAGGTCAGTTCTGTGAGGACTTTGGCAAACAGGCTGGCAGAAAGGCAGGTCTGAAAGGTCACAGAATCACAGAAAATCCTGAGTTGGAAGGGACCTGCCAGGATCATCC
This sequence comes from Corvus moneduloides, assembly GCF_009650955.1. Classification (NCBI taxonomy): domain Eukaryota; kingdom Metazoa; phylum Chordata; class Aves; order Passeriformes; family Corvidae; genus Corvus; species Corvus moneduloides. The sequence continues at coordinate 3,526,017 of NC_045501.1, read as the reverse complement.
AGTCCAGCCCCTGGCCCTGCACAGGACACCCCAAGAGTCACAACATGTGTCTGAGAGCATTGTCCAGACATTTCCTGAGCTCAGACAGACTTGGTGCAGAGACCACTTCCCACGGGAGCCTGTTCCAGTGCCCAACCACCCTCTGGGTGAAAAAGTTTTTCCTGATATCCAACCTAAACCTCCCCTTACTCAGCTCCAGCCATTTCCTCAAGTCCTGTCACTGGTCATGAGAGGGAAGAGATCAGTACCTGCCCCTCTCTGCCCCTCGGGACGATGGTGAAGACCACAATGAGGTCTGACCTCAGTGTCCTCTGCCCCGCAGCAGAGCTCTACAGCTTCAAAGGAACCTCTTCACAGGAGCAGCACACAGGAGCCACACGATCCCAAACGATGCCATTGTCCAGTGGAGGGCTTCAAAGAGGATGAGGCGACCGGAGAATCCCTCTTAGGAGGACAGGCTGAGGTAGCTGGGTCTGGTCATCCTTGAGAAGACTGGGAGGGGATTTTATCACCATATATGAGTACCTGGAGGGAGGCTGTGTAGCAGGGCATTCCCCCCACAAGAGCTTATCTGTTGTTTGTTACCCAGTCAGGTAACTCAACCAGGCCAAGCTGTCCTGTAGAGAGTTATTTTGGTGCCATTTGGTTAACGCTGGCCTGGCATCTGGCAGCTGCCCAAAAACATCTCACTGTTGAAGCGAGATCTGGGAGATAAGCTGGATTTCTGACAGACACACACCTCGCTTTACAAACTTTATAAAAGCTACACCAAACTTTCACAAAGCAGAAATCTCCTACACATTCCATGGACATGTGTGGAGTTTCTCCTGTGAGCAGGGATGCTGCTTTGTACTTTCTCCCCTGGGGTTAAGTGAAGGAATCTGTACATTATCACCATTTCTCTGGTAAATTACATTTCACTAATGTAATTAGTGCTAATCAATTCTATTTCTTTTGCTAGCTTTAGTATGGGTACCTTGATATAGTGCACTGTTTTATGTTATGCTGTCATCTACTGGTAGTTCTTCAGGTTATTTTCTAGTTGCATCAACAGTGATATAAAATATGTCTCAAATATGCTTTTATATTTAAAATCAGAGATGAGATTTGAAAATATGATGAATTAAATCTTTTATTGGTGGCTCATTTTCTTTTTTAATTAATGCTGAAAAATATTCTACATTTTTCTGGTTTAACTGATTTTTTTGGGTACAAATTAAGATGTGATTAAAAACAAACATGTTAAGCTTCTGTAAAGAGTTACACCTTATAATTTTTCTGTGGAATTACAAACTCTCAAGATAAAAATTCATATGACATCAAATTAAGAACACTGGACTTTTATGATGCTTGTTTTTACAATTTTCAGGAATGAAGGATTAATTTAAGGAGTAATTCATGTCCCTAACTTCCTAATATCATTTAAGTTTTGAGGATTTAATATAAAGAATTTTATACACAGTTACAGAGCATTGCAGTGGTTATGTTCTTCAAATGTCTAGACTTGGTCTAACATGTTTAAAACAATTACTCTAAAATTAAAGAAAGATCTTTGGGACAGTCGGGCAGGAATGCAATTTTGCACACTTTTTTTTTTTTTTTCCCCCCAATAACAATCTCAGAATTAATAATCACTACTCATCAATTTCCTGGGCTCTACATTATAGCCTGAATTATGTCCTCTCCTTTCCCCAAAGAAATTTACTAAACATTTTCAGGAAATAAATGCAACTTGATGAAAACTTATTCTTCTCAGTTCTTTCAGTAAAATCAGGCTCCTGAATATTACTCTTTTGTTCAAAAAGTCAGAAGTATGTAAAACACAATTTTAAAGTTTCTGAAAAATAGTAAGGAAAAGAAAAATTAAACAGAAAAAGGTTTATTTATTTAAAAATTTCTTAAGTATGTGGAAGAAATTTCCTTCCAAAACCTTACCATAGCTTCTAACACTCCCTCTTACAATTGAAAATCTCCACTCTTCTCCCTCTTTCCTCCCCAAAAGCTGGAGTGTTATTGGGAATTATCTGGAAATTAATCTTACTGAACAAGAATTTAGAGTGAAAATTACCACTATGAACACCTGAAACAAAGCAAATATTCTATTTCATTTCCACACTGAACTAATTTTTCTCAATTTTTTCCTCAGGGCTCCTTTCACCTCCTTATTCCTCAAACTATAAATAACAGGATTCAATAAAGGAGTCACCACAGAATAAGAAAGTGAGAGGAACTTGTCAACAGATGCACAGTAGCTGTATTTTGGCCGCAAATACATGGAACCTGCAGTACCATAAAAAAGAGTCACAACCAAGAGGTGTGAGGAGCAAGTGGAAAATGCTTTCTGCTGGCTCTCAGCTGATGCCATCTGAAGAATTGTGGAAATGATACGAATATAGGAATAAATGATCAGTAAGAAAGGACTCAGAATAGCAAAGACAGCCACCACAATGACTTGGATTTCACTTGGAAAAGTGTTGCCACAAAGCAGGTCCGAGAAGGGCTGAATCTCACAGAAAAAGTGGTTGATGGCAGAACCACACAAGGGTGAGCTGAATGTTATGAGGGTGTGTACTAAGCCCACAGCAGTTCCACAAATGTAAGTTCCAGCAACCAGGCTTCTGCAGACCCTGCTGTTCATGATAATTGTGTAATGCAAGGGGTAGCAAATTGCAAAATAACGATCAAGGGACATGGCAGCCAAGAGAAAACATTCAGCAACTCCAAAGAAAAGGAAAAAAAACATTTGCATTGCACATCTTGTCTTGGAAATACTTACTGTTCCCACCATCAGATTCTCAAGAATAGTTGGGATAATGACTGACAAATAGCAGATATCCAAACAGGACAGCTGCGTGAGGAAGAAATACATAGGGGTATGAAGAGTTTTATCACAATTTATTACAAAAGCTATCACGGTGTTGGCCATTAAGGTGAGAATATAAAGAGATAATACAACTACAAAGAGCAAAGGATGCAAATGAGAGATTTCAGAAAAACCCAGGAGTCTGAATTCACTCACTCCACTGAGGTTCCCAAGGATCATCCTTCTTTGGTACCTAGTGGAACTCTCTTCGTTTAGTGTTCAGTGGCTGATGAAGCTGCAAACAGCCAGGCAAATCTGCAGCCAAAATACAACTGCATGATTGAACAGACAAAAGGATGACTAGCATTTAGAAACCATCCAGATTTTGAAGAGATCTTCTGAACAGATTATAAAAGTTTCTAAAGAACATAAGGTAGTCTCATGCATATATTTTTTGTCTCTGTTTTTGACTGATTCTTCTTCTTTCATATCATTGCCTTCAAACTTTGCGTACTCACTACCGTCTTCAAATGCTCAGCTACCATTTTTACCCTGTAGAACAAGAAAAAAAATTACAGCAGATATCTTTTTATTGATTAAACAGTTTAAGTCGCAATATCATCAGTAGCAACATTAGAATATAACAAAGGTAATTTCTCTGCTACCTTTTGTGGAGTGTGGGGGAAGAAGAGGAAGGAAAACAACCCCTAAATTATGAGGTCTCCAGAAAAGCTTTCTACTCAGAGCACTCTGCAGTGAAGCAGAAGAGATGCTTTTCCACAGTGCTTTATACTATACATATATATATGTGTGTGTGTGTGTGTTTATGAAGTCCACTGAGACTGGCTAGTGCTGATTGGAGCAATAAGGAATAGTTGTTAGAGGCTGGCTAAATATGATCCATGTAGATTAGTTGACTCACAGACACCTCTAGTTTTACACAGCTTGGAAAGCATTTCTATATAAACCCAGATATCCTACTGCAATCTTGAGATCTGGCTTTTACTTTGCAGTAATTACTATTACTTCATAATGCAGCCAAATTAATGACAGAGTTGCTACACAGGCTTACCACACTTAAGCTTTCTCAGTCAAATTTGAAGGTAAAGCAAAGATGCAGTCTACATTCATTTGGGGATAAGGGACATAAGACTCACTCGTTACCAATCTTAATCTTTATTGTGTCCTATTAAAAGTTCTTTTTTATGGAGCTGTTGTTGGGTTTATTACATGGTTTCTTATTCAGATCCATTAGCAACCCTGCATCGTCTCTCTCACCACAACGCCCCTCTCAATGCCAAAGGGATTGATTAAAAGCTGAATTACTGGCTGATACTCACATTTCCAGTCTTAAGACATCTCACTCAGTCTGATCCTTTTTCACCTGGCCTTAGGACTGTCTTTGCCCACTTTTATCCTTAGTCATTGACTGCAGAGTGACCTCTGCATCACAGTCACATTCTGTGAACAGCAGAAAGAAAGTGATTTTGTAGGGAAGAACCACCTAATGTGATGTAGGTGTCTTCTGTATGATAAGGTGACAGCTCAGAAGTGCAGTATCTTTGTTTAATTAAACAGAAATACAATATGATTCACGTAAATAAAGACAGAAATCCATAGAGGAAAACTTCTGAGAAATCTGAAGGACCTATCTGAGATGGCATGATGTGTTCTCTCACGGCAGAAGGACAGGTGGAATACAAATAATGCCTGAAGAGTTGCATTCATGCAGCTCATGAAGCAGGAGACACACACGAGAAGCACACAGAACCTCTTGGGCATAAGCACAGGGTAGAGCAAGGGGTTGCAGATGGTTATAAAGCACCATGTGGGCTTAGAGCCAGCAGGGAGCATTCTCCTGTCCCTGCAGTGCAGAACAGAAGAGAGGAGCTGTGCGTGCTGTGTGGGATATGATTTTTGTGTCAGCTAAAAAGGTCACGAGTGTGCCAGGTATGATGATGGTGGAGCAGCTGGCATCGGCATCTGAGAAGAAAAGGCTGCTGCTGAAGAAGTACATGGGGGTGTGGAGCTTGGAGTCAAGCTGGATGAGCACAGTCATCCCCAGATTTCCCACCAGGGTCAACAGATAGATCAGTAGGAACACCGTGAAGAGAAGGACCTGCAACTTCAGGTTGTCTGTGAGTCCCAGAAAGACAAACTCAGTCACCACAGTGTGATTCCCTTCTGCCACCTAGTGCGGGGGGAAGAATCAAGATTACACTGCAAAAGACAAGGTAAAAGAGACTGATACACAATGAAAGAATAATTTTATGTATCTTCCTACTCGTGTTTTTCAAGTTCTGAACTCAAAGTATCTCATGGGCATTTTCTGCCTTTTAGAGGTCTTTATTCTTTCCATGTACTCTGAAAGAGTCTGCTTATTAAGGCTAAAAATAAGCTTTCTGAGCCCAGGAACAAAAAACTTTAAAAAGACCTTTCAAGAACTGATTTTTACCACTTTCCTTTTCCAAAGAAGAGTAAATTTTACTTATGCAATGATGTAACCAATGTATTTTGGTCTAATTTGTTCATTAAAATCTACAGTACTACAGATTTCCCATGGTCCCTAGTCACTTTTGTTTCTTCTTAAAAATTAATGTTATTTAGTTTTCTGCCAAAGATTAAACCAAATTTTCCCACTGTAATTTAATTGAAAAAAAATTTTATGTCCCCCCCTTCCATTGTGGGCAGAAGAAAATCACTTTTCCCCTTCCACCATTTCATAGAACCATAAAATCATAGAATATCTCAAGCTGGAATGGACCCATAATGTTCATCCAGTCCAATTCCCTGCTCCTTGCAGAAGTTCTCAGTGGTGAATGAAGAATAGACATGCTTCAGACAAAGTGTGTCAGAGAAGCCCTCCTGTCAAGTCAGCAGGAACAGAAGGGACACTCTTGCTTTCTAAACTCCTTCTCAGAGAGGAGTCCGGATGCAGCTGGATCCCATCCCAGCCCCAGACTCCTCAACAGTTTATGTCTAAAGGGTTACAGAGATGTAATTGAGCCTGTGTACAACTTTGTCCCATGGGATTAAGGATTTGGCAAACCAAATACATTTATATAAATAAAATGAAGTATTTATTTAAATTAATTGCAATGATTAAGCAAAATAACTAAATCAGAATTATTTGCCAGATAGTATAGGTGGCCATAGTGTACAGTATACTAGTGTAGTAGAGTGCACTATTTTTGAAGTAATAGAGGAGCAACTATATTAAATCTAGCAAAAGAATTACTAAGTAGAGATTCATGTTACCCATACAACAACCATGAGCAAACTTATTTTGCTCAGCCTTGAGAAGTGACCTTAAGGGGCTTCCCTTCTCAAGGGAGGGATCTTCACATGCCTCAGGGAGGTGTGCTAGGAGTTCTTGTCATGCAAGAGTGGGAGTGCCTTTTACAGTATAAAGTGATTGGCTGCCAGTCATATACATTTTTAGGTTATGTGTTGTCAGGTTTAAAATATGCTTTGCTGCTGAAAAAGGTGTTAGCAGCTCTTTGGGTTCTTCCACTTGGCACTTCTGACTCCCATATGAGGGCCTGGACGTCCTTGCTGCTCCCACCCTCAAATCAGGGAGTACCTGTTTTGCACATCCTCATGGTGTTGGAAATGATATAACTTTACTAATACCTTTTCTAATTAATGGTTTTAATTAAGTTTTCTAATTAATTGTTTTAATTAATCATAAGCAGTGTAATTTTCCACTGTCATATGCCACTGGAGTCAACATTTAGCAAGGTTTGTCATAAGCTGCTACAGTGGGAACGCAGCTTGGGAAAACTCCTGAAGCTTCAAGTTTTGCTAAAACAATTGTAATCAACCTTGATCTGCTTCAATGATCTCAGACCTGGAAGAGACATATATTGCTGAAGCTGGACACAAGGAATTTATGAACCACAAGCCCAATTTGCAGAACCCTGAGATAAGGAGGAAACTAACACAGACAATTCAGCAATTGCACCATAATCCCATTGTCCTGGGTTCAGCTAGGGTAAAGTTAATTTCTTCTCAGTAGCTGTTCCAGTGCTGTGGTTTGGATTCAGAATGAGAACGGTGTTGATAACACACTGAAGTTTTGGGTTCTGCTGTCATGTTTATCTTAAGTCAAGGAATGTTTTTTTCCTTGTCTTCTGCTCTGCCAGTGAGGAGGTTCACAAAAGAACCTGGGAGGAAGCACAGCTGGGACAGGTGACCTGAGCTGACCAAAGGGATGTCCCACATCACAGAACATCATGCCTGGTATATAAACTGGGAGGAGCTGCCTAGAAGGGCAGCTGATCTTGGCTGGGGAAGGGGGCTCTGGCATCGGTCAGCAGGTGGTATGCAACTGCATTGTGCATCACTTGTTTGGTTCCTTTTCATTATCATTATTAATTACTACTATTGTTGCATTTAACTTTATTTTCAATTATTAAACAGTTCTTAATTCAACATACAACTTTTACTTCAAATCTCCTCCCCATTCCACCAGTGAGGGGAGAAGAAGAGGTGGTTGAGCAAGCAGCTGCGTGGTGCTTAATTTCCATCTGGGTTTAAACCACAATACCTCTCTATCTGGGAAAAAGATAATAAAAAGACTGAAAATGTGGACTAATTAGCATGAGAAGCAAGAAGTCAATAACCAATAGAAGACAGAAAACTAATTAATGAAGAGCATTATGCAATTTATAGCCAATGAACATTAATTTCTTTGCTAAAATGTATAAATAGTGCAAAGTTTTGAAAGAGTGTGTGCATGTTTAGAGGAGCCCTGTAATAAAGTAATGCCTGCTTTCTAATACTAAAAGTAGTATTAGAGAGCTTGATTTATCCTGATGTTTTCAGTGACAATGGTGGGTATGACAGTTTGGTCAAGCTGGTCTCAGCATTCTTTAACACTAAAAACAGGAGACCCTCCTTGCTCAAGCTATTACTGGTAAAGTGTAAACAAGCCACAGTTGGAGCTGCTGTATCCCTGCTTAGGCAGAGTGTCCTGCTCCAGCTGGCCCAGCTCCCCGAGCAGCACAGTCCATCACTTTAGACTGTAAAATGGGACAGACTTTGTCTTGGGGTGACCTTATATCACTGCCTATGCCCAGAAATTAATTTTTGTGCCTTTCTATGCCTCCAAACTGAGCCTGAGAGGAGGAAGGAAAAAAACTGAGCAAAACTTTCTCAAAGCAGTTTGCAGCTTGTTCAAGGTCACATAAAGATAGCAGGGTTTTTTTTCCCCAGCTGGGGCGGGGGGAGCGAGGAAGCACCCGGCTGGCTGCTTTCCAGTCAGCTTTTGGCCAGTTTTTTTCCAGTTTCTTGTTCTCCGGAGAGAGACTGACAGTTGAACTTTTCCTTCTCTGGAATTTCGGATTTTCTCCCTTTTCTACTGGACTGCTTGATTGCTGTAACATCAGAGCACATCGGGAGGACTTTCCACCGGGCACAGAGGGCCTGGCCCTGGCCCAAGCCCCAGCTCTGAGGAGACCAAAGGGAGGACTCTAACGCTTTCCCAGGTTTTTCCTCTACAGCAAAAGATTTTACCATTTAACATTATTTTCCTTCCCATGTGTTTGGTAAATAAATAGTTTTATCTTCTTCACTTTCCTTTGAGGAAAATTTATTTTTTCCCGAACCTGGTGGGGGAGGGGTGGTTGTGCCTTCTCTCAGAGGATATATTTCTAAATTTGGCCAAACCGGAACAGACTTCTAACACCCCCCTTCCCCGAGTGTGTGTGGACATTCCTCCCCTGAGTGGGAACACCCAGCAAGGTTTCGCCGTGAGAAAAAGAGACTTGTCCAGGGCTGTTGGCAAGGGTCTCTACTTAATATTTATTTTCTAGCTTTAATACAATTGCTTCAATATTGCTTCCAAATACTGTACTATATTAGCAGCTATAACCATCTACACTGTGGAATAAAGAATTCTAACTAAAGCCTTTTAGTCTAATCACTAGCATCATCATCCATTTAAATAAGTTGTTCCCTCATGTCTGAGAAGGCGTGTAAGTTTGAGAAAACAAGGGCACCTTTGCTAAAAAATGCAGTGCTAATCTTCCATTCTGCTTCAGCCAGGGCCATAACCCCCCAGAGTGCCCTGAGCACTTGTTTGACATGGATCTCTGGGGCATGGAAACCCTCCTCTTCCTCCGTGAAGGGTGGTGGTCTGTGCACTGCACAAACCGTCTGCGGAGATCGTAGCCCCACTGTGAGGATCTTCTCCGCTCTGTCCACCTTGGTTGGGTTTGCTGCCGACCAGCCCTGAGCATGGGAGGCCGCCTGAAGCTGGTGTTGGAGGGCCCTGGAACTGCATTATCCACTGGGGCTTCGTCACAGTGTGGAGGACTTGTTCTCCCCCTCTTCCTCTTGCTCAGTGAGGGCTGGTGGTCTGTGCACTGCATGAACTGGCTGCGGCCATCACAGCCCTGCTGTGGGAATCTTCTCTGCTCTCTTGGTCGGGTTTGCTCCCGAGCAGCCCTGAGCATGGGAGGCTGCCTGAAGCTGGTGTTGGAGGGCCCTGGAACTGCCCTAGGGGTTTGGTCACAACATGGAGAACTTGTTCTCTGCCTCTTCCTGTTCCTTGATGAGGGGTCATAGTCTGTGTGTCGCACCAAGCGGCTGCGGAGGTCGTAGTCCCGCCGCATGGATCTGCTCATCTCTCTCTGCCTCAGCTGGGCTTGCTCCTGAGCAGCCCTGAGGGGAGCAGCCCACTGGAAGCTCCTGTTGGAAGGTCCTGAAGCTGCACCATCCCTGGGAGCACGGCCACAGCTTGGAGGGCCAGTTCTCCTCCCTGCGGAGTGGTCACAGTCCGTGGTGTCCACAAACGAGCTGTGGACATTCCTGCCCCACAGCGAGGATCTGCTCCGGGCCTGCTCCCTGCCAGTGTCTTCCATGCCCAGCGCCACATCCTGCAAAGAGAGCTGTGGAGAGTTCCTGCCCTTTCCTCCTGAAAGGACCAGAGTCACTGGGGAACCCCCAGAAGTTCTGGGAGGGGACATTTCACTGGAGGGCTGCCAAGGCCAAAGGGCCAAAGGCACACAAATAGGATGGAACCAGGTGGGATGGTTTGAGAGGAAGCAGCATTGTGGCTGTGAAGAATGCTGCAGTGTGGGAGGGAAAAGGAGAAATGTTGAGATCCTAGAAAGAAATCAACTGCTCCTCTGGTGCCCTGACCACCTCCCCAGAGTTACCTTAGTCCTACCAGGCAAACCCTGTGGTCCAATAGAAGCCACCTGGCTGCTGGCTGCCCACTGCCTGAGGAAGGAAGGGGCATATGGTGGTGCCAGCGAGGAAGAAGCCCTTTCTCCAATTTTCAGATCAGAGCATCTGGAGAAAAAAAGAGTGATCTCTGTTTTGGGCTGTTGTTGCAGCCTCCTCTGGGGTTCAGTCATTTTCTTGGAGAGGTTTCTATGACAAAGAGAAGACTTAACCAAGGCCACTAATAGAAAATTCAGCTTCCCACCCAGTCTTCCCACTCAGCCTGCTCCTATCCCAGCAAAACCTCATCTTTATACCTTCTACAGCCTCCATTTCATAAATCCACACACTTGTTTGGGTTGGAAGGGACCTTAAAGCTCATTTTGTTCCACCCCCCTGTCATGGGCAGGAATACCCTACAGTAGACCAGGTTTCTCCAAGCCCTGTCCAACCTGGCCTTGAATACTTCCAGGGCCAGGGCACCCCAGCTTCTTCTGGCAGCCTGTGCCAGGGCCTCACCACCCTTCAACTGAAGCATTTCTTCCTAATATCTAATGTAAACCTGCCCTGGCTCAGCTGAAAACTGATACCCTTCATCCTGGCCAACGCTCCCCGATAAAGAGTCCCTCCCCATCTTTCCTGGCGAGCCCCTTTAAGTTCTCTCCCTCTTCTCTACATAAGTCCAGCATAAGAAAGCAGACAAGTAGCAGGTTACATCAGGGCAGCAGCCTGAAGGACAGATACGGGGCAGTACAGATTTTGAATGGTGCAGGTAGCAATTGCATTCAATGAGGAAAACACTCAGGAGTGTGAGAAGCAAAACAATAAACAGGGAAAAGGAAACGTCTTCTGAATGCTGGTTATTACCTGGCATAAAACAGCAGGTAGGCTTGCTGCCTGAGAGCTGTGTCAATGCAACGAAGCTCCACAGACTCATCATCCATCTGGTACCACAGTCCGTCGCTGGCCTGTAAAAAAATAGGCAAGGATGTCTGCATGGTTTCTCTCTGAAAACACAGGCAGAAAATTACCAAAGAGTATGTCAAAACAAATCCAGTCCAGTCCCTAAGGAAACCTTCTGCCCCAAAACCTTGTCTGTCAGTAACACTAATGGGGAAGTTTATCTTCCCCAGCCCACATTTTTCCCCATTGGAAAGGAAGGAAGTTGCTCTTTACCTTTGTGTAGCAGAAATAGTGTCCTCCATAGCAGCTGACCCCACTGTGCACCAGGACGGCGTATAAGGAGTAATGGAGGGGCTCCCCATCTGCCTGAGACATGTATGGGCGAAGATCCAAGTACTCGGGGTACTGCACAACCTACAGAGACACCGAGGGGGCTCAGAAGTGATCCTGATCCGTCACATGAAATAGCCTGCCAAGTCCAGGGGCCACAGGTGTGTAAATACATCTTTGGGGCTCATGAACAGCTGGTTTTCCATAAAGTTTGCGTGGCAGGAAACTGTTCTTGGCCAAAGCAGCTCTGCTGGAGAAGAGCGCTTGCCTGTCTTCCCAAGGGAATTTTTCTCTCCCCAGAAGGGAACACGACTAACCCAACACGAGTGGCTTGTGACAAGGGTACTGCTCTAGGAAATCTGCTCCAGGAAGAGAAAGCTGCACACCAGCTGTGTACACACCTTGCTGATCTTCCCGCCGGTGAAACAGTCAAACCTTTTCAGACACACCGTGAGAACCTTGGGTGCACAATGGATTGTGAACCTCTTGGAGGCGGCAACATTCTTCTTACACCTTGAAACAAAGCACAGAGCCCAGTGCTGAAATGCACCCAATCCTCCCCCAAGGTGGCCAGGCAACCTTTCCTGTCTCACACAGCTTTTGCTATCCTAAGGTACTCACTGCCATATTTTAAAAAAGCTGCATCTCATTTGTGTGCAGTAAACCTCCATGAGAAGATGCCTTCTCCCCAGTGACATGCAGCCCCCTCCCACAGGACCTCATGTTAATATGTTCTTAGTAATCATCTTACTTGCTACATTTAAAGCAGTTTTCACCATCCAGGTGCTCGGGAGTCACAAAGTCCTCCAGAGCTCCAGTGAGGGACGAGGCTGCCTGGAGGAGTGAGAAATGAGCGCACTGAGCTGTGGGAAATGCCCTCACCCAAACGTTTCCCAGGAGTTCACAAGAAGACCTCTGTAGCTGATGCTGAAGAGACCCACCATGAACCTGCAAGCAGTGTTCAGAAGGAGGCAGAAGGAGAGTGGGATGCTGAACATTTCCCTGTGTCCCAGGGGCTCCTAGAGCCGTCAGGAGCTGCCTCCCTGTCCCACTGCTCAGTTCAACTAATGACAGTGTGCAGGGCCATCAGTGGTGCAAACAATCCAATCCATCAGTCTGGGAGCCAGACAGGTGTTTAGGAGGGCAAAGGGAAGAAGGATGAGGATATATCAAGGGTGCAGAGAGAATAATGCTGCTTGTTGAGCTTAGAGACAGCACCCACGGCCTCTGCAGGAGGACACCACCCATTTCCCTTCCCACCCACCACCAAGATCTCTTATGTTCACAGTCTACATTTTCGTAGACTACATGTGTTGTAGCCTACATGTGTTGACTCTGGAAAGCTACAGGGGCCTTGGGATGTCTTGAAGCACAATTGCAAAGCCTCTTACTTTGATATCCAAAGGGACATCCAGGAACGCCTCGTAGGAATCAGAAACGGCTTTGCAGCTGAAGCAGGTGACTGGAAGGAAAAATCCAAATGCTGAGCAATGGGGAGCTGACTGACATTGCCCATTTACACGTGTTTTACCTGTCCCACCTGTCCCAGGACCAACTGTAAGGCACAGGCAGACAGAAGGGCACAGGCAATGTTTAAGAGAGCAATATTTGTGGAAACGTACCTCTGGATCTCAGAAAGCCCCCAAATATTTGATGGACAATGGTAGTAGACTGAGAAGAGATGTCCAAGCTGGAAACAAGTGGTAAGACAGAGCATTATCTCCTCCAAGAATTTTGCTTTGCCTGAAAGCCCTTGGTTTAGGTTTTCCTTGATGGGAGCCCATCAAGCAGTCCAAAGGGCTCAGAACTTTGTAAGGGTAATTTGCTTGTGCTTACTCGCTGCTTGCACTCAGACAAGCTGTCTGCATGGCATTGACAGTACAGCATAAGAAGTCATGGGCATCTTCCTCCCTGCCAAGCTGAAAATGTTCTCCTATGCCTAAGAAAGAAGTTTGTAGTTCTCTCATACAAGAAGGGAACAAAACCTGTCAAAGCACCTGGAATGACTTACGTCTGAACACCTTGAGGACAGCCAGAGGCAGGATGGCATTGACAGAGGAATGCAAGACCTTGTTAACATGTGTTTCCATGATGCACATCATGCAGAAACCTTGCTGGTGACCTGAAGAGAGAAGGAGGGAAGGTCCTCAGGTTAGCAAAATACCCATAGCAGTGGGATACTCCTCCTCTTCCACTCCCACTCCAGTGCAATACTCCACTCCTCCCAATGTCCCAACGATCCCAGGGCATTTTAGCGTGCAGAAAATGTTCTTAAGAGGGATGCTAAACTGACAGAAGTTTTCTGTGCAATAAGCCAAGAGGGTTTAACTTGCAGGAATGTGTGCAGAGACCTGGAGCTAGAAAGAGGTGCCTTCATGAAGAGTACGACAGCTGCATAGGACAAGTGCCTTCTAGGCTTGAGTGTTCAAAGAACATAAACTCATGGGGATGAAAAAGGGCTGCTGTTCTCCTAAATCAAATTCCAGATTCCGGGAATCTTTGGGATTTAATTATTAGATTGGCAAGGAGATGTTCCTAAAAGCACTCACAGGCCTGGCTGTGCTCTCGGGAGAGCAGGTAGTTGGCCAGTGGGGGGGTGTAGGTCAAGCACTGCAGGACAGCATTGAGGAAGCATGTGTTGCCCACGTTGAGGAGTCCTGCTCCAGCACTCTGTCTCTGCTGCCAGACCATGCAAATCTTCTCCGGTGGAAAGAGGATTCTTTTTGGAGGAGCCATTCCCTCAGCAATGACTGCAGAGAAATTCCATTTGAAAAGAGATGAGATGAAGAACGAAAGCATATTTAAACTTTGAGCTCTCTACACAAGCACTCAGGACAACCAGGTCAAACCTTCAACTCAATATCAGGGGAAGCCTGGCACTGCCATTGAAATTTACTGGCTTGGAGAAGTCTGTCCCCCTGTTTACTTTGCCAAGAGTCCAACAAACCCAGATCTGATTTCTTGGCCTCAGGCTACCTTCCTTTCTCACTAGAGCAATAGACTGGATTATCAGGTCAAGCTTTCCCTTTTCCTGATTGTAACTTATTGAAAACAAGCAAGTACTGAACACAGAAGGTGACTCAAAGGATGTCAGACCTCTCTATGAGCAATGATGTTTCAAAGCCTTGTACATAGTGGCAAAAGAGAGACAAAAGGTGTTTTCCTGTGACTAATCATAAAGTCAAAAATCACCCGGGTCAGTCTGGCTGCTCTCAGGAAACATCCCAGAGTTCACTCTAGATTGTGAGCACATCATTCTGGGATCTGACCACCAGCCATGTCAGCTGGCTGTGGGAATTCAGAAAGTCCAAGCATGCTGGTGAAGTTGATACTCACAGGAATTGTTCCCTGTTGTGGCCATTGCCTCTCTCAGGAACAGAGGACAAAGCTCTGGATGACCAAGGACGTCAGGACACGCTCCAGAAAGAGATCAGTGTCAATCCCACCACCTGATTGCAAATAAATTACTGTAGCTCACCAAAAGTGTGAAAACTCCAAATAAACACAACCTATAGAACAGCAAATGCCATCAAGTGTTTCAGAGGTGCTCATACTGCTGCCGAACTGCAGGCTCACACCTTCATGATCAGTGCCAGAGCCCCAGTTCACAGCAGCTTCAAAGGTCCTTTTGAAGTGCTCCAGTACATGTTACCTTCTCTGAAGAGGCCCTGCTGCTGCTCTCCTGCCACTGCATCAGCAGCAGAGCTCTCTGGCTTTCCCACCTCCTATGCAGGAGTTACCAGCTTTCAGCCACTAATTTAACTACTGCCTTTGCTGCTCTCCTTTTCCTGTCTCGCTCCCTCCTGCAGCAGGCAAGGTGGGCTTTTTGGGTTGACTCTAGGCTGAGTCCAGCCCCTCAGACTACAGTCACCCCCTACTTACCTATCCGAGGCTATAGTAAAAAAACAAGAATCAGCAAATAGGAACTCTACCCTAGCCCATATCTGGTCAGCCTATAAAGGTGTAACAGCTCAGCCTACAGCTAGGAAGGTATAAACCAGCCTAGACTTCTATCCCATATCTCCTTCCTCTGTGATCTATCCCAAGAGTCAAATCATAATCACCTTTGGGAGGATGAAAGGTGAGGGGGACAGTAAACAACAAATTTGTTTAAAAGACAGGCACACGAGCAGCAGAGGAAGAAGCCGAGTGATCCTGAAGGCCAGCCTGCTTTCAGGACACCAAGCACTGGGCAGGTGAGGTCACAATCACTGGAGAGGTGCCACATCTCTGCCCCTCTGTGACACGAGGCCATAGAACCACATGGTTCCCAAGCACACAAAAATCCACATGGCTCCTCTCACAGGTGGAAGTCACCAGGACTCCCCTGTGCTGCTGATGAAGAGCTGCTCATCTGCTGGCATGAGTAAAACGTAGTCAGTAAAAGCCTGCCAAGACTAACGAGTAAAGGCCCCCGAGAGCTGTCACAAGCCTGGTCACAGTTTTGTGTGGTGCACAGGGTGCTGGGGATTTCTGTCCCACTCCTCCCAGGCACAGTCCTGTGCCTGTGAGACTCGTGCAGCAAAGCACCCAAGGTTCATTTCCAATGAATTTTATCTGCCCTCAAGGTACACCCACGGGCTGACCCTGGACTGGCACCACCAAAGGGACCCTTCAGAGGCTGCGCTGGGTGAACCTTGGCTGGCTGCCCCCACCCAGCTGCTGTCTCTCCTGGGCAGGTTTTTAGCACCTTGACATTTACTCCTTCCTCCAGGCTTGGTTAGGTTTTGATCAGACACAGCTTTAGCCATGTTGGAACCCAAAGTGCAGGGAGTGTTTCTCTGCCTATCCTGAGGGATCCATCCCCCCAGGGAAACGCTCTTTTTAACCTTCATCCATGGAGAGAGCTGCCAAGGCTTTGGGATGAATTAGAATCTACAAGGGTGTGAGTTAGATTATAGTACAATATATAGTTTGTCACAGGGTGAAAAATTTAAAGTTGTAGGTTTATTAGTATGGTAAGTGGATGAAGACAAAATGGAGGATCCCTGTGGTTTTTCAGGTCTCTTCCTTCTTCTTTACCTACTCCATTTTCTGCAGTGTTGGTAGCACAGGATGATTGGTTAGGAAATGCCACAGCACAGGCCACAAGATGGACAGTTCATTAGGCATTGGTAGAACAGTCAAAAGAATGTACATTCTTAGTGACAATTGGGTGATTTATCTTTAAAAAGGCCTTGAGTTTCCTGCATTTTGTCTTTTGGTACTTGCTCTGCTTCATGCTATTCAGCAGCATGTAAGTTACTGATAAGATACAACAAACAACCTGAAGACCAAGAAGATCCAAAAGTCCCGTTCATCTCTTACTCCTGGCAAGGACTTTCTCCTCCATCCGGGGAGGACACGCAGGGGTTGAGAACTGCCACAAGCCAGATTCCCACTCAGGGTGGCTGCAGGCAGTTTTGTTCCTGCTGCATTTAACACAGTTTTGGGCTCTCCTCTGGACACCTGGAGTTCTGACCAGCTCTGCCCAGCAGGCAGTTGGTGTTTCTTGTGCTCCAAGGAGGCAGCTGGTTGCTGTTCACCCCCACTTGACCTGGCTGCTTTGGGCCCTGCACAGCCTGGGCCAGCAAGTTCCACCCATTTCTGCTCAGGGCAGGTGGTTTTACCCAGCTCAGCACAGTTCAGCTGGCTCCCCCTCCAGTCATGGGGTTCCTTTTTTATGGCTTGGGCCATCCAGTTGGGGCACAGCCTTGCTCAGATGGCTTTTTTCATCGTGTCTTGCAATGGCTGGTTTCCCCCATCCTTTTTTTGCCCCTTACCCAGACAGGGGCTCTGGATTTACTCCTGCATTACACCTGCTCAGGTGACTCTTTGTGCCCCTGCCCTAAGCTGCTGTTTGGGTCCTGCATTGTTGCCCTCGCAGCAGCACTTTGGGAACTCTGATGGAGGCAATTAATGATGGCACCTGTGACCACTGCCCCGCTCATATGGGGGCACGGTAGTTTTTGAAATTATATAACTTTAAAAATTAACTTTTAATTATTTTTAATTACCTTTTAAATAATTATTTAATTAATCATAGCCAGCATATTAATCATAAGCAGTGTGTTAGCTTTAATTCACTTTTAGCCAGCATTTAGCAAAGCTGCTATTGTGGGAACAGAGTTTGGGAAAATTACTGACATTTTAAAGTTTTGCTAAACTAACCCTGATATGCCTCGATGAGCACAGTCTGGAGAGAGAGATGTATTGCTGAAATTGGACACAAGGGATGCAGAATTTATAGGCCACAAGGACATTCTGCAGAAACCAGAAGACAAAGAAGAGACCAACAAAGACCATCCAGCACATAACAGAAAACGCTGCTATATTGTGATTGTTGTATCGATATGCCAAGCCAAGGATTAAGATTTTCCCCAGCCTGCAGAGGGTCCAGGGGATGAAGCACCATAATAAAACTGCTCCCACCAGAGGTTTGGTCTGCTCCCTCGGAGCTGGGGGGAAGCTGCAGCTTTATGGAAGCAGGTCTGCTTTCTACACTTCATGTTGATGCCTCATCAAAACCACTGCAAGATTTAGACACAAATCAAAGGGTAAGCGACAAAGAAGGCTCCTGACTGCCTTAACAAAACAGACTTTGTATCCTGATTGCTCCCTTTAGGCTGCAGCACTTCCATGGTCAGAAAGCTGCTCGGCCTGCCTGAGGCCAGACACAGCCCAGCGAGAGCTCGGCCCTGCTGATTTACCAAGATATGAATATCGATCTAATATTGGTATCCAACTGAGATGGACAAAAACTCTCTAACAGTTTAGAGTTAGAAAGTGCATGTTTTATTTGGCACCGGGCACTGCGTGGGATAGCTCCCTAAGACGCAGGGCCCCGATCCAAGCAAACACAGTACCTTTTATTCCCAAATATTATGAATATCCAAAATACAAATGCATATTCATAACATTAACACCTCCCATTCTCCGCTTCATATGGAAATGAGCTTAAATGTCATTAAGCATGCATAGTGTGTGTCCTGAATGGAGTCAGTGGTCTTGAATTGGGTCAGTGGTCCCAAAAAAGATGAAGTAACTCATCTTCCTCACTTTGACCTTTTTGCTTCTCTGAACTTTAACAATCCTAATTACTTTAGTGACCTCTAAGTTTCTTCTTGCATGACTTTTGGAGGGGTTCCTACCAAGGGAGGAAATTGGTAATTGTCCTTGTTCCCTACACCAACTTATCAATGTTTCTACTCCTCATTCTAAGCACAGCTAGGCAAACATGCAAATGACAGATCATCTGTTATTTGGTAATCAGTTACTAACATCTAAAACCCTATTTCAGGTCCAGCTCTCCCATTTTAATTAACTCTTACTGGGCCCAAGCCTACAACTGAAATCCCAAGCCTATGACTAAAACCTTTATGTTTCCTCTAAATCTATGTTTCACTGCCCTTGGTCACCGGGCACCCCAGGCTGGCACCAGGGCCCCTCTCCTCCCTGGGGGGACCCTCCCTGCGCACAAAGGAGCGAGGCCAAGGCTGGGGGGGAGACCAGGCCGGGGCGGCGTGGGCCGTTCTACTCAGGCGCTGCGCGGGCAGCCCCCGTCGCTGTGGTGACGGGGACCTTCCATGCAGGCGGCGCGCACGATGATCCCCTGGACCGTTCTAGTCAGGCGCTGCGCGGGCAGCCCCCGTCGCTGTGGTGACGGGGACCTTGGATGCGGGCGGCGCGCACGATGGCGGCCCCCGGCTGGGGAGCTCCGGTTCCCACGGGCGAACCGTGGGAGTTGTTTTGGGGCGGGTTGAGAAGGGAGGTACCAGGGTGGGGAGAGTTCTCGGCCCCGGGGCTCCACACGTGTTTGGCAGGGCGGCTCGGGAGACTGCCTCAGACCCAAAGCGCTGGAAATTTCCTGCTCTCCGTGCCCTCTTCTCTCCCCAGCCCACGGTCCCCCGCCTGCGTTAGGCAGAGCCGTCCCTGGGGCTCTGCGTGGTCAGGCCGCGTGGTTCTCCCATCTCGGGTGATTGGGCAAAGCGAGTCCTTGGTGTGGGTTTGACATTGCCCACCCAAACTGCCGCAAGAGCGCCGGGCTGTTTTGGGGAGTTGGGGGTGTTCTGAAGACGCGGCTGGAGCCTTGCTCTGAGGGACTGGGAGAGGCCCAGCAGCACGGAGCCAGCCTGGCTGGTGCAGAGGGCCACCGAGCAGGAGACAAAACCTGTTCTGGAGAGGTGCCACTGGCCGCAACAGCAAATGAGGAAATCTTCCTCTCCCGTCAGCTCAGAGGTAGCAGTGGGTGTGATCAGCGGCGTTTGATCCCCCTGTAGCGTGGAGGTGGAGATGGGAACAGCCTGTACACGGGCTGGCTGGAGCAGGGGAGGGCTGGGGCGCTGCAGTGGTCAGTGGGACGTGGGACAGGCCTGGTCAGTGCAGATCAGATGCTCTGGCACCTCTGTTTGGAGGCACGAGGCATCTCAGGGGCTGGAGGCCCAGCTGGTGTCAGGAGAGGCTGCACTCACCGGTGCCTCTGAAGTTGAGAATCCCTCTCTGATTCCCTTGCGGCTCAGGTGCCATTTCCCAAACCTGCCTCTGCCTTTAGTGTGCCTTGAGAAAGCCCAGCTCAGACCTGCTTCGTTTTCTAGTGAGGGGATTTGTCTTTCTCCCCAGGCTGCAGAACCCAGGAGCAGGGTACCACGTGTGTACAGTTGGGTGTTTTCCTTTCAAGGACCGCTGGGGCTTTGGTCCTGTGTAAATGCATGGGGCAGAGGGTGGGGGACACTGGGATCAGGTGGCAGTGCTGGCTGCTGGAATGTTTCAGGATCCTTGGCTGCAAGCTGCAGCTGAGTGCACTCTGAAATTCCTGAACCACAGATGCTCACCTGCCTCTCCCATCAAGTGGCTTTGTTTTTTGGGGTCCTGTACTTCTTTCTTGTTTCCTTTCACAAATCCAGGGAAAATCATATGCATTTTTTTTTCAGTTCCTCCCCTCACCTAATCCCCTAGCTGCTTGTTTGGAGGCCTCTTGCAGCCCCTGATACTGAAGCAGTCTTTTTGGGGTTACCCAGGGATCCTGAGAGACTGCGGGGTGAGAGCTCACAGATTCAGTGCTGCTTGTGGCCAGGGCCTAAGGGAATGGCAAGCAGCTGGCTCGCTGCAGAGAGAGATCTCATTTCTGGCTAAGTGAACCCATTTCTGGCTCTTACTCGCAAATCAAGCCCAGGCAGTTCTCTCTAGACTGCCTGCACGTGCTTGGTGAGTGCACCTGTGTCAACACCTTTAATTTTTTTTTTTTTTTTGGACTCCATTGATGATGTGCTTGATGACCTTCTGGGATCCCATGGCAAAATGAACCTTCTTTTCAGCTGCAAGGGTAGCACCTTCACTACTCCCCTTCTGCAGGAGGTGCCGCCACATCAGCCATTGACCCTCTCCAGGCGAGTGAAGCGGGGTGGACAGGAGAGCACAGCATTTCCCAGAGTCAGAGGCTGTGGAACCTGAGCTTGGGGAGGCAAAGTGGAGTTCATCTCATATTAAAAGCCTCTGTGGGCTATGGGGAGACAGCAGATCTCCCTCTGGAGAGCCTAGGTCAGGAATATGCCACAGCCCAGCCTTCCTGGGTGCACTTCAGGTAAGGTGGTGTAGGAAGGATCTTCACCCAAAGCTTTGGGTTTTCCCACTGCTTCTCCCAGATGCAGCAGGATGTCAGAAAAGGCACCAAAGCACAGAGGATTTCCAGTGAAGAAGACACTGGGAGGAGTTGGACATGTGTTCTTCCACTCCATAAAATGAGGAAAACCAGGGGCTAGAGTGAGAGCTGAGGAGCTTCTGAAGTCTGCTAATCTCTGCTGACTGCCCTCCCTGGCATGCAGGGATCCAGTGGCTCTGGCACAGACCCCAAAGCTGTGCTGCAGATGATGAAGGTGAATGTCCTGGTTCTGGCCAGGATGGGGCATGGCCAGGACCTGGAGGTTATTCTGTACCACCTCACATCCCTTTCCAGGGACAGGGGAAGAAGTCCCCTCTGGGTCACATGCTGGTGGCCTAGTCAGGTATTGCCAGGCTCTAGGGGCTGGATGGTTGCATGTGAATTGTTCCACTCCCCTGTACACTCCATTATTAATATTGGTGCTGATACTGTTCATTTTCTTATTTAATTGCTGTTTCCAGTGTATTGTTCTTGTCTCAACCCATGATCTTTACCTTTTGTGCCTCTAATTCTCCTCTCAAGGCCACTGCAGAAGAGAGGGGAAGGGGAGAGGGGAGTGAGCAGCATGTGGTTTGTAGTGTTCTGGTGGGAACGCTGGATTGGGGAATACCATTCCTAAATCACAGCAGTGAGTGCATGAACATTCCCCATCTCGGCCCCTCGTGCTCTGCAGCCACGACCCCCAGCACCAGCCTCCAAAACGAGAGGCAGTGCTGAGGCATTTGCAGTACTCACCCTGCTCCAAACATGGAAGATGTATAAAGAGGCTCACAAGGGCTTCCCTATGGCATTGAAACTGCTGTCAGCTTCTCACACACTCTGACACAGTCAGCAATTTCTGTTGCAACACTCAGGAGTTTCCCAGGTTTGTTCCATTGGCTAAGGCTCATTTGCCTTAACACATCCCCCCAAGTTGTTGGCATGTGGCATTGTTCCTTCCTGTCCTCTTCCTAGCCTTGATGTGCCAGTTTTCACCATCCTGTGGTGGCTCTGAGCACCCTCTCTGACCAAACACTCCCTTTGGAGAGACCCTCTCCCTTTGTGCCAGATTTGTCTGCCCAGGGCATTGTTTTGCAGGTGCCAGGCACGGGACTCCCTTGCCTTGCCTTGAAGGGATCTTCAAGGTCCCTTCCAACCCAAACCATTCTGTGGTTCTCTGAGGCTGTGGCCTTTCCCTGCCCTCTGAGGGCACCGTGCCCAGAACCTGGAACCAGCCACTCTGTGACATCAGCCCCGTGGCCATGGGTGCCATGGGCCCTGCAGCTGCTGCAGGCACTTGGGTCAGTGGCTGCACTGGAAGAGACAAGCTTTTGTTTCTTGAAGCTGACACACGCCACGGGCAGTGATGAATCTGCTGTACCTCTTCATCCTGCTGGCTGCGTACAGGCCTGCACAAGGCACCTGGGACACCTGCAGGTACGGCCCCGGGCTCTGGGAGGGTGCTTGTCCCCCGTTGCCACACCCCATGTCTTCCCAAACCCCTTGTGGAGCCTCCTTGCCCCAGGTGCTGGGACAAAGGCACAGCGTGAGCAGCAGCAGCCCGTGGGCAGAGCACTAATGACCTTCTGCTTACAGAGGCACCTGCGGGCTCCGGCCCATGGCTTCTGACTATGACTCCATAGCTTCTGACTACAGCATGCCACACGTCGTGGGTGCCACAGGTGCCCAGCCAGGGGCCTGGCCCTGGATTGTCAGCATCCAGGATCCCAGGAAAATAGGCACCGGGCATACATGCGGAGGGTCCCTCATCAGCCCACGATGGGTCCTTACAGCAGCCCACTGCTTCATCCGGGTCAGGTGAGGAGGAGCAAGTGATGAGGACATCCCCACAACTCAAACAGTTGCCCAGGCTGCAGCACCACATACTGCTCCCATCCCGTTTCCCTGCATTGTGCCCAGCGCCTCGGCCCTGCAGAGCCCAACTGAGGGCCTGCTCGGAAGGCTGGGCTTGTGCCACTGCTGCCCAGCAGCCTCCAGCGTGGCATTCCCGGAGCCTCAGGCATGCTAGGGCAGTCACACTCTCTGCTGCTCTGCTTTCCCCTCTGCCTCGAGAAGCAGAAGGCAGGGGGGTGCTGAGCTGCCACGGCCCAGGGCTCTGCTCCCTCTCACCCCTCTCTCTGCCTTCCAGGAATGTCACCATGTGGCGAGTGCTGATCGGGGCCACCCGGCTGACTCACCTGGGCCCCGGCGCGCAGGTGCGCCACGTGAAGCGGCTCCTGACTCACCAACACTACGCTGCTGCTTCACAGCAGAACGACATCGCCCTGCTGGAATTGGACCAGCCCGCGGAGTGCAGTGAATACGTCCAGCTTGCCTGTGTGCCCAATGCCTCGCTTACTGTGTCAGAGCTGAAAACCTGCTACATTGCTGGCTGGGGTTCTGCCAGTGCAAAAGGTGAGTTCCCAAAAGGGCCCTGTGCCCTGCAGGCAAGCTGAGCACACCGGAGAAATGGATTGGGCTTCCTGACAGCAGAGACCAAAGTCAGGCTGTAGGATGTACGCCTCTGGAGAGATGGGCCTGGCCCGCTCCCCAAAGCCAGACAGAAAGGACATGGCACTTCAACAGCTGCTCCAGGGGCAAAGCCTTAGGGAAGGACTTCACCCCCAGACCAGGGAGTAGAACCAGCAGCAAGCTCATTCCTTCCTGTGCTCACAGCTCAGGGACCAAGTGATGTCCTGCAGGAAGCCAAGGTCCGTCTCCTTGATATCCAGCTCGTTAACAGCAGCCAGTGGTACGCTGGGACCATCCACACCCACAACCTGTGTGCTGGCTACCCACGGGGTGGCATCGACACCTGCCAGGTATGAGTGTGCTGTGGGTCAGCCAGCCCCCAGCTGTACCCCCCAGTACCCCATCACCACCATGCAGGCGTAGGCCAGCATGTGCTTTGCCTGGAAAATCACTTTTCCAGCCCTGGGTTCCCTCCACTGGTGGAGTTTCCTTCCCCTTACCCGTATCTGTGGGTCCGTGCCCAGTGCCCGTGTTCCCAAGGCCTGGCACTCTGCCACAGGTCCAGATGCTGGATCATCCATGCTCTGCACATCCAGGATTACTGTGCAGATACAAGAGGGGGCACTACTTCACAGACACCCAACCTGTTCCCAGCTAAGGTTCTGGAGACTCCAGCACCTGAGCAGAGCCCTTTTGTGCTCAGAACACACCTGTGGCAGGAGCTGCAAGAGAGAAGCAAACCTCTAGCGCTGCCAGCAGCCACCCAACAGCACCCTAATCCTCTTTCATCTGCTGCAGGGCGACAGTGGAGGGCCTCTGGTGTGCAAAGATAACAGGGCCAGCTACTTCTGGCTTGTTGGAGTGACCAGCTGGGGAAAAGGTTGTGCCAGAGCAAAACGGCCTGGAGTCTACACCTCCACTCAGCACTTCTACGACTGGATCCTGGTCCAGACGGGCCTGTGCCCATCTGTAACAGCCACTCCAGCACCAGAACCAGGCTTCATCTCAGCCCCCTTTGAACAGCCAGGGCCAACACCAACAGAATTGGGCTGCTCTACGCCCACCCCACATCCACAGCCAGTTGTAACAACCACTCCAATGCCAAAGCCAACCTTCACCTCAAGCCCCTCTGAGCATCCAGGGCCAACACCAACAGAATTGGGCTGCTCTACGCCCGCTCCACATCAGCACCCAACTGTAACAGCCATGCCAACGCCAGAGGCAGCCTTCACCTCAACCCCCTTTGAGCAGCCAAGGCCAATGCCAACGCAACCTCTCCAGCTTCCATCCGCTCCACATCCATACCAGGTACTGGTGCACTTCTTAACGCGGGTGCACGAGATGCTGCAGGACCTAATGGGAAAAAAGACGTGAGCAGCAGGATGAACAGGATCCAGTGCAGGCTGCAGTGCACCGTGACCATTTCTTACTGGGGCAGTGCCTGCTGATCCAAAGACAGCCTCAGGGTCAAAGGCATCCTCTGTCCTGCCCATCTTCCTCCTCTGCATGCACACAAATGCTGAAGTTGATTTAGCTGTGGAAATAAAGTTGCCTATTGTCACTGTTAGCATGTCCTGTGCAAGGCAAGGAGTCCCTGGCCGGGCACCAGCAAAACGAAGCTGTGATGGGAGAAGGGAACACAGGTCACAGGGGCTACAGCTCTTGAGGACAGCAGCTGGGAACAGTTTTAGGCTGCCCATCAGTGGGATCCCTGGGTGTGGGACTTGAAACTGAACTCTCTCATGACTCAGGGGACGTGGTTTTAGAAAGACTCAAGGTCTGCACCAAGGACTGTGCAAGGAGCTTGATATCCAGCGGGGAGAGAAGAATCAGGGAGAATTGGACTGCGGGAAAAATGGGAAACCAACAGCACCTTCTCCTCCCACAGCGCCCCGCTGGGAGCCAGAAAAGTGCAAGAAGAGAAGCCACAAGAATCACATTCAGTAGACACACAAAATGATTAGAAGCTAGAAATTACAAAGAAGACCAGAAAGTTGACACCAGGAAAGATGAGAAAGTAGAATACAAAGCAGGCACTAAGAAGATGAATAGAAAGTAAAATAGAAAATATGTATTAGGTGAATATCAAGATATATTCACACACAGGTACCACAGCCCTGCACTCCCTTCAGTTTATTCTCTATTGTCTTGGAGGTGTCAGCTGGTTTAGTCTCAAGGGTCTTAGAGGACTAGCTGGCTTTTATATTTTTTACAATGCAGTTTGCTTTTTAACCCCTTTTTATGCTGCTTTGGGTTGTAACCTCCCTTTTTTGGAGGGGCCCTGTATGACCCACCTGCTCCCCCCCACCCACTCCTCCTCCACATCATCGCTGTCCCAGTGACACTGGGGTGCTCCCAGTGACACCCTCACCCTCCCAGGCTCCCCCATTTTTACTCACCTCCAAAAAAAGGCAAAAAATGACTTAAAACTGCCCTGGGCAGCACCTTGCTGATCTAATAATCTAATCTAATTAATGTCATTTACATCTGTACATGCCTCACCCCCACAAAGGGAGGGAAGCCCCCAAACAGGGGAAGCCCCCCCAGTTCCTGTCCCACAGCAGAGGGGGAGTGTGCCCAAGGATGGTGCCTCATCTCCTGGAGCTGCTTTGCTGTCAACATACACATGCACATTCGAGTAAAGAATGCTTGAGACCCAAGGTGGTTGGAATTTTATTTTGTAATAATTTTGGCAGTTCTGGACAGTAGGGAGAGTCATCATCATGTAAGACTTCATGCTGTCATCTAAATATTCCATACAAATACAGTTGATAAATGAAAATACAGATTTGAGCACATATGTATTGTTGAAATTCATGTTGAGAACAAATAAACAATGACAAGCAGCAAATCTTATGGCTGCACAAAACGCCATTTTCCAGTTTCACACCGTAGACAGATCAAAAGCAAGAAATAGTTATGCAAGCCAAGCCACTCCTAGCTTGGATACATCACTTTACCATCAAGGAATGCATTGCCAAACAATATGGCCACTGCCACCCCTTTTAAGTTTGACTGAATTTTGTCCACACAACAAGAGCAGAATTTGATCCTTCTATTGGAGACTGCTTTGCTGGTACTGGTGTTCTGGGGATGAACACCCTGTAAGCTGAGCTACTGAACACTGTTCACAAAACAGCCAGGTGTGTTTATACTTACTAACAACCAGGAAAGAAAAAGCCTCTCTCACAGACGGAGGTGGATTGAGCTGAATAGCAATAAATATCAAATTTACAAAATTATTGAGAATCATATATAAATGGAGAAAGCAAATGTAACAAAATGAAAATCAGCAACATCAAAGACATTACCATTAATTAGTAAAACTCTGAGATGTGTAATGACAGAGCATTATTTAGCACTTTGCTTTTATTTACTTACCATGTCTCCAAACTGAAATTTCATTTAGTTGCAGTATAAAACACACCATTAAGTTGAGCTACCAATCTCAAGTTTCCTTCACAGTGAGTGGTGATATAGTCATTAAAATTCAACACGGGATCCACCAAATCAAATGCTGAGGTCTAATTCTGGACAGGATAAATGATCATCATGTTTATGAGAGCTCATGTGAGTCCAATGACCCAAAGGTTATTGCACACTGCTTCCTCCACCTGAATGATCATGAATGAGACACTGGGAGCACAGAGCGAGCATGCCACAATCACTGGGAAAGAAGGATGCACCAGGAAGGCCACTTTGCAAAGGGGTCACTGAGAGAGAACTGAACTATGGCTGAGCAGTGTCACATACTCTTCTTGTGTTCAGCTGTTCTGTACACCAGGAACAGTCCAGGATCTGAGCTGCACAAAGCTGTGTTTCAGCTGATGTTACGCCCTTCTTGGTTCCATCTCGGAATGTTTCACTCTCTGACTAAGCATCTGATCCTGGCTTTGTGAAAAAGCCTCTGCATACATGGAAGACAGTGTGGATTTGCAATGAGCATGCTGATAAACATCATCAGGGCAGGAATCTCTTTGGCATGAAAGGGTAACCTCACTGCACCTCAAAGTCCTAGTATGCTACCTAAATTAGATCTGTACAGAACAATTATACAAAAAGGATCATTCTTCCTGAAAGTGGGAAAACCAAGTTATGACTTTACTGTGGAACAACTCTTTCAGGCCAGCAGTCTCAAATGCAGTTTATCAGCAACAGCTCCTGTTTCCTAGCTCTTGAAAGACACGATCAGAGTTCATTTTTCAAAGTTTGGCAGGAAAATTATCTTCCAACTTCACCTCTAGAGCGCCCATACTTGGAAAATCCTTCTGTGACTCAAGATCACTGGTAGACTGAGTCAGAGCCTTGGCCTTTATTTTTAAGGCTTTTAGCTGCATCCTGTCATCACTGTCTTCACCATCATAGATGGGACTCATTTCTTGAATTTTCAAGAGATCTCCAGTACTGGAAGTCTTCTCTGTGTTACTGGAACTCATTCTCGGGGCTCTTTGTGGAAGGCCTTCCTTTCTCGAGCTGATCTTCTGCAGTTTAACAGGAAGCTTGTTCTTCTCTCCTGTAGTATCAACACAGTCAAGTGGACAAACCTGTTCTCTTCTGGTTTTCTTATCAAAAGGACTATTCAAAAGAGATGACTGGGCAAGGTTTTCTTCTTGCTCTTTAACACTGTAAGGAGGAGTGGGGACTTCAAACGTGGCATGAAACTGAGAATAATCAACACGGAAAAAGCCATCTTCCAGAGACATTACTGGGAGGAACCTATGTCCCCAAAGAACTTCATCTTCTGTGTATGAGGTCCTAGCTTGACACGTCATTCCTATGGAAATGGACAAGAGCATGGCATTCTAATGTGAGCAAGCAGAACATAGAACAAAAAATACATGGTCAGGCTGGCAGATAAAAATCAATTGCTGCCAGTAAGCCAACAATTTTATAGATTATAAAATGGGGCAGTTGTTCCTAGACAATCTTCTGACAGTCAGTGGAGTGCCTCTAATTGACTGACTAGATTTTTATGCAAATACTGGATTAAATATTACAGACTTGCAACCAAGCAAAAGCAAAATGTAAAATTAGAACAGTATTAGCTTGTGTGCTGGTTTCAGCTGGGATGGAATTGATTTTCTTCACTGTGTCTAGTACTGGAAGCCTACAATTAGGTCATCCCAAGCTTCTCTTTTCCAGGCTGAACAATCCCAATTCAGCCTTGAGAGAGTAAGTGATACTGTTTCTTGGGAGAAAGAACTATTGCTTGGCAGAGGCTTACAGAATCCTTTGGCAAGGATCAGGTGTTGGGGGAGACAACACTAAATAAAAAATGTAATCTTGCATTTCTTCTGTAGGCTGTGTTACTTTTTCTCCAAACAGTATGTCAAGACAAAAGCTGTGCAGAGACACTGAAGCTGTCTTTCATGCTAAGACACAGGTGGCATTGTAAACTCATTGAAGATTTTGTTCCACTTAGTGCAAACATACATCAGTGGTAGTATTTACATGTGTGAACTCACAGCTAAAATGTGTTCTAACCAAGCAAATCTGTTACCATCTCACCACAGCAGCACTCACAATAATTTATACAAATATCCCAGGTGAGCAGAACTTTAACACTTCCTGTCATGGTAATGTCCAGAGACAGAACTAGCAATCAGTAAGCCCAAATTCTGATTTGCTCTCTGGTTACTGCTATATGGATTCTCAAGTGTAAAATGTTTCCTTTCAAATATCCAGACAGGTAACTGCATTCGGGGAGGTTATGAATACATGCTTATCTAAAATAAATGGTTCAGCTGCAGGGTAAGATGAGGCCTCTGCAGGGATCTAAAGACTGCCACACTCAGTGTGAAAGAGTGTTCTGCCCCAGAGGTTTGTGTATTTGGTTAGGGCCAGTGAGTGGAGAGTAATCAGGCAGTGAGATGACTGCACATGGCTGCACCAAAGGGACATCAGTGTTTCCAAGGCAGGAAGGAGGCAGCTGCTAACCTTGCTGAAAGGCCAAGGAAGCTCTTTGGTTAACCAAAGTTTAACAAACCCTCAAAAGAAGGAAGAAGAAGATCAGAATGCTGATGACCATACTGACTGATTTGGACTTTAGCAGTACTCATGGATCGTTGATGAAGAGCTCCTTATACAACTGGAACCCATTTTCACGGGATTCATAGAAGAATTGAGTCCTCAAAACAGAAGGGCACAAAATCAGCTGCCATCTGGACAACACCATACCCAAATTAAAAAAATTTTAAAAAGCCTTCTCACATTTGCCAATAACCACTTATGCCTACAGTTTTTGTGACTATGAGGTCTGTATTTGCACTGTAAAACTGGATTTCTTATTCTGAATTCAATTCAGTGCAAACTATGCTGAAAGAAATTTTGCAGAAATTTTGAAGTTCAACTTTGATTTCAGAGTGGTTGTCCTTAAAACAGAAGCCTCCTGAGAGCGTTGAGTTGTTCCACGTGCCATAGTCAAAGAGTGGCAGGCTGCATCTCTTGCTGGCCACTTTGGGAATTGGTAATGCAGAGCCCTGTGGGGAAGGGAGGACTTTATTGGCCAGTGAGAGCCACTGAAGCTCTGCAGCATATGGTAGGATATGCTGGAGCATCCAGGACTAACAGCTGCCTTGCTAAAAATATCAGCACTGAAAACAAAGACTGAAAATTAGAGCATGCATATTATTCTAAGTCTTACCGGTAGTCTCAACAATTCCTTCGAGGATGACAACTATTTCAAAT
Organism: Corvus moneduloides; assembly: GCF_009650955.1. Classification (NCBI taxonomy): domain Eukaryota; kingdom Metazoa; phylum Chordata; class Aves; order Passeriformes; family Corvidae; genus Corvus; species Corvus moneduloides. The sequence continues at coordinate 3,496,036 of NC_045501.1, read as the reverse complement.
TGCTCACTTCTCAGTGATCTTTGTGACAGACAAAAGAAGGGGCTCTCTGAGTTAATTTCATGACAGATGGTTAAAGGGGAAACTAAAAACAGCTGGTCGGCTCCAGTTCCAAATCCAACATCCAATTCACACTGGTCTAGCGGCAGAAATTCTCCCTCTGGTGTCTGTCTGGACTAAAGATAAAAAGATGATTTAGTAATCACCATGTGAGGCAAAACATGGAATCAGTGCAATAAAGTTTAAACCCACCTTCTCCATGACATTACCAGCTACATGTATTAGGTCTGGGGGCTTCATGATGGAGATATAAGTAATGCTAAATACTATGAGGCTACTTTGCAAGACCAATTTTGACTTTTCTTATTATGCCAGTAGATCTCATCACCACCTACAAACTCTACTATGACACACACATATATATATATATTTATACACTTTGACAAAAATGTCGTGTACCACACTACATGCCTTGTAATGGATGTTCAACATGAATATCCTGTGGCAAAAGCTCTGTTAACAAGACCAAAATCTGCAAGCTGGGCACATTTTGTTCTGTTGTTTGAATTCACGTTTCATTATTTTTGTATGTTACTCTCTTCTGTTTGGCAGACACTGTGATGTACTAACTCAAAGGTAAACATCATAGTAATTGCACAGTACATCTGGTAAGTGACATTTTCACAAAACCATCTGAATTGATACTGATGATGCTATCACCCCTTGCATATTCCACCAACTGGATATTGACCTTAATAATGAACTTGTTATTAAGCTAAGTGCCTCATTTTTCTTTCCATCATTTCATGGGTCCAATAAAAATACAGCTATGATAACTTCCCTCCACCCCATAGTGCTCCCTCCAAATTTTCCTGGTATTCAAAGTATAACTACAAGTTACATCAGTTGGCCAGGCAGCTCCTCACCTGATTGCTTTGAAGGTCTCTGGTGGAAATTGCCCATTAAAATTAGAAGCTTTGCACAGCTGATATAAATCCTATTTAGAATCCTTTCTGTTTATTGTTTGATTAAAAAGCACTCTTTAAGAAGCTGACTATTGATTATAAATAAATATTATTGTAAATTATATTATCGTAAATGAATAAATAAATAGTTTTAATTGTGTTGCATTTGTATTGACAAATGTACTGGTTCCACTGCTTGGAAACATCATTCATTGAGAGCAAGCCAAAGGCAACAGCTTTGCCATCAACTTAGATCTGACTAGTATTCTTTTAAGAAAGCTTCTGTCTTTAAAGAAAATCCCCAAGCAACTCGTATATCTTCATTTTGTCTCTCCTCTTCACGTGTATCCTAAAAATGCTGACTTTTTAACTGCCTGGTATTTACTGGAGATTACATAACCAGCTAGGTAGCTGCTGGAGTACAGCTCCTTATTAAATACAATGCATTATTTCATTTATATGCTATGTGTTTGTTTTGCCGTTGAGGAAAAAACATTCTTCCTATGTAAGTAACAAAGCTCTCCCCTGCACAAGAGGACAAGAATCAACTTCTCCAGTATTGATGAAAACAGAGAAAACATCAGCTGATTGCGTGTGAAAGCATTTTCACAAATTATTTATGATTTGAAACGTAAAAAGGCTATGAAATAAAAGCCATCAAAACTACTGCTGCATACCAGTGGTGACAGTCTCTGTTATATGCAAAGGGGTAAGCAACCTACTGCAAAAACATCTTTTCTCTTTTCCTGAGGCAAGCTGCAGACTACGCCACTGCTTTTGTTGCCTGGCTACTGTTCCTGCAGTGGGTGCACAAATTGATTGGCCGTGTATGAGCCTTGCTCCAAGGTAACGAGCCTCAACATGAGCTGTATGAACCAACATCTAAATCTCAAATTGTCCCCAAGTCTTATCAAATACATTTACCTGACAAAAATGTGCATATTTGCACAAACTGCTGCCTGACTGACTTAAGAACTGTTTGATCTACAAACCATTTTTCTTTGCGGAAGAGTCTTCGATCAAATCCGTTCAATAATAAACAAACCCAGCGAGGGTGATTAGAGGTAACAGATCTGGGAGAAAGCAGAAGGTTGTGTTTGAGGTATTCAGTATCTTACATACAGGATTGATTTATGCAGGGCATGGAGGATTCTTGAAAAAAACTTGTTTGTTGAATAAAAAGATGTTAACCTGAATGAAGAGAGCTTAATAGCCCCAATACATCCAGGTTCCTAGCCAGTGACCTTTGTTTTACATCTTTACTCAAAGGATCACAAAATAAGGCAGAAGACTACAAACTGCCAGCAGTAAGTCTGGAAGGAACACTTGTGATTCTTTATTTTGACCATCCACATAACACAAAGACAAGCAAATTTTGCAGATTAATACATGTTGAACAAGGGCACAATTACTTAGAAATGCCCTGGCTTGCAATTTAAATGTGGTCAGAGATGGATAATCTAAAGGTCTCAAAGAATTTCCCCAAAGGTAAATTTTTTCACAGCTAAGAAAAAAGAAAAAAAAGACTTCTGTGTCTTTAACTTTCTGCCAATGGATGTTTTGGTTTTTATTACAAGGCAGACTTCCACTGCACTTAGGCTGTTTCAGTGTCTGAACAAGCACATCACGCCCTTCAGATCTTCCCTCCTATCCTTTATTCATTCTCTTTGCTTTTCTAAACCCTGTTGTTTATGCATCTCTCTTTAAGCGGACATGATGCAGTTTTATGATTATTAACCCTCTGTCAGTTCACTCATTAGAGAACTCACATAATTATGTTTTGATATCCAGGTGAACTAATTAAGCACTGGAGCAGAAAAAGTGGGATGCAAAAGATGCAGCACCATCGAGCTTAATATTGTAGCATGTTGTAGAGAAACGAATCTAAAAAATGCTGAACTGCCCAGCTTGCAAGAAGAGTTATTGTATTTTATATTACTGGAATAACATGATCTTGTTACTTTGATATCATTGCTAAAGATTTGTGTGGAGCTTTTTGGTTGTGACCCTGTACCCGGAGCTCTACTGTAGATAATTCCTAGGATCAGTGCTACTTTTTAATGCAGTTTAGTTTCCCCATGCTGTAAATATGACCTGTGTGAGCTGGGCTTGTTCAGACCAGAGAAGAGAAGGCATAGAAGGGGATCTAACAGAAACATTCCAAAATCTGAGAGGAAGGTGATCAAGAAGACAAAGCCAGGCTTTTCACAGAGGTACCCAGCAGTAACAAGAGAGACAACAGGTGTAAGATAAAACAAGGGAAGTTTGGACTGGGTTGAAGAAAAACATTTTCATCATGACAGTCAAGCAGAAGAAAAGCTTGCCCAGCAAGGCTGTGCATTCTGTTTTCTTAGAGGTTTCCAAAATGATATTGGAAAAAGCCCAAAGTAACTTGGTTTGATCTCTTAGCTCACCACACTTTCAGCAGAAGGTTGGACCAGAGACTTCCTGAAGTTCCTTCCAATCGGAACACTTCTGTAATATTAAAAAATGTATTTTTTTGCACTTTCTGCCCTGCTTATCAATTTATTGAAATCACAATATAATGGGTCTTCTTACTTATTTCCAATGCCTGTCACCTGCCATCTGCCAACCTTCTGTCACAATTGTTTGCTTTCAGTTTATTTAAAGCTGTTAGTAAGTACAGCCTAAAGAATAGGTGCCTGCTGGTTCTAACCCAAAGCTCACTGCCTCTATGGCTATCATGCTTCACAACTGTATTTTTAAAACTATTGTTAGCACATGTTGAAAACAGGCTATGATGATTTTACATTCCTCAACTTTCTGAATCAAAATGTCCTACACTACTAGCTGAAACACTATGTAGATGACTACACACCAATACTAGTGATATCAGCACACTAGTAAGGTCCAGGAATCAACAGGCAGAAAAATACAGTTCACTGTGACGTTTAAAAATCCAGGACCTGAAACTGCACATTTTCAGCAGCTAGTTCCAAATAGCTTTTTTGCTATTTCTTACCCCAGGATTTTGCTTTTTCCAGCTTCTGTAGCACTCAATGTAACTTAGAAATATGTGGGTTTCTGGAAAAGTTTTTGCTGAAACACACAGAATTAGTCTTGTACCTGTTTTCCAAACTCTCCACAACTCAGTCAAAAAAGGGCCTCAGACTTTTGCATGGTATCACTATGCCATGCTGCAGCACAGTCCCTAGACCCAAAGAAAAGCCAGCCCAGTGTGGCAGCACCATTGTAGTCTACTGAATGTATTAGGGGAGGTATCACACTGTCAGTAATTGCCATTCAGACAGACTGAGATTAGTGTACTTTCCTTACAAAGGTAAATCCTCAGAGCTCCACTGGTCTGAGCAAAACACTACATTCACTACTAAATGTATCTCCTATCTCAAGTACGAACATGTGATGTGTTCCTTCATATTCCTTCACTGTGACACCAGCACAAAAGAAAATTCTAGCTACCTAATCAGGTGCAGCAGAAGTATGGCAAGATCAGCTGTTAGCAGCACTGCAGGGAAGTACAGGGGACAGAGCTCTAATCACAAAAAGGCAGAATTTGCTGAGGATAGCAAGTGAACTCTGGCATATTCACCACAAGTTTACAGGACACACAAAGCTACCTCAAAGCATCTGATGTAAATTCAAGGGCGATCTGAACAGCCACCACCAGCTACTAGAAAGGTGTGTCCAGTTCAGTGACGAGGATTTACAGAAAGACATGGGAACTAATACCATGCTGACTGAGGGGGCAGCTACTGCACATTCACTTTTAAATCTTCCTCTCTTCATAGCTTGTATTTGCCAAAGGTCACAAAGCAACTTGAAGATAACACATGGGCATGATGATCATACAAAAAAAAAAACCAAGAACTACTCAGTGATTCATCATCTGGCCTACAAAACAGCTATCCTAAGACACAGTGGTCATGCAGGTCCATCAAATGTCCTTGAGTTTTCTGTCCCAGTCATCTGCACACCAGCATTGTGTAGCAATAGAATTGTCAGCAGAAAGGACATCAGGTTGTATACTCAGTGTCTTATTTCAAAAGAAAATGAGTTACCCTCTCTGTAAAAACACAATGTGATACCACTTTTATTCCACTTTGACCTGCATTCCATTTTAAATGATGGAATTAAACACTTTAGAGGGGCTTTCTGCTAGAGAGCAACAAAAAACATGGTTCAGCAGGCTTTCCAATTCCTACCAAAATTGCTCCAATGTAACTCATTACAGCTTGTTCCTATACATATCTCCAACTTCTTTTTAAATCTTAGCAGATTCTCCATTTTAAGTGGTAATCTGTAGCAAGAAAAATTAACAGCTCAGTCTAGCATTTGGCACAGAACAGAAGGAAAACAGCCTTTCATATTTACCACTGCCCCGTCACCTACTGCTTCATGCTTGTTTATGCAGATTATTAAAAAGGCCAGTTGCTCCAAAGAGAGGTTTACCAGACAGAGTACAGAACATTTATAACACTCAAATATGATAGCCTGAAATTAATGTCATCACTGGGACCCGGCTTCTGACAGCTGAGGAGCTTCGGACAGAGCTCCCCACCAAGTGTGCTCCCATGACAAGACAGAGCTGCTGTGAGATGCTACATTGCTGAGTCTCAGCATGCCATACAGTGCTTTTCTTCCATTTTACTCCAGCCCAATTTATCTTCTGGACTTTCGTGCCTGCAAAATTCTTCTGTCCTCATAATTTTATTTTTTTGGTTGTTATGATCTCCTTTGAATTCCAGTTTTCTTGCATTCTGAGTTATACTGACCATTGCCAGTGATTAATAAACAGATACTGGTGACAATCAAAGGGTGTTTCCACTAAAGCACCTATACAGTTCCTCTGAAATGCTGTGAGGTCACTAGCTGGAACACTGGGATAAGGAACTGCAAGTTAAAGCTCACCAAGTTTCCCCAAGGGGAAGAAGAGGTCAAGGTTGATTTTTATCCTAGTTTAATATCACCACAAATCAATTCCTTATTCCCAGCCATCATCTGCTAAGCAGCATGCCTTAGTACCCTTCCTTGCAGCTATCCTGCATCCTGACACATCCATCCATCCTGACCAAATCCACTGAAATGCCCCTGGGAGGTCTCTGATGAGACAGTTTTCCCCTATGCCTGCTTGGCTCTTTCACGGCTCCTACTATGGACAGCTACACCAAATTCTTCCCTAGTCCTTCATACCACCCCAGTCACACCCTCTCACCCGCATGCCACGGGACCGAACAGCTGTCCCTGGGGCAGGGCAGAGCTGCCAGCAGGCAACAGCAGCAGGGGCTGCACAGGGGAAGCCTCACGCTACCTGCCCTGTGTGCACATCCCTGCACCTGCCCATATCGCCCACTGCCACTCAGGTGCCCTATGCCACCCACTGTCGTGGCAGGCCTTACCTTGATCAGCTTGCAGCGGATCTGGGCAGACACCATGTGGCTGTTGCGGAGGTTGCCGACACGAAACATGAGGCAGAGCTTGGCATCCCGCTGCGAGATGACCGCGGCACGGCTGAACATGAGGGTCTCAGCTCGCTTCTTGGGCTGGGACATCTTGATGAACATGCAGCCGATGAGGAACGCATCGACAACGGAGCCCAGCAGCGACTGGAAGAGGAAAAGCACGATGCCCTCAGGACAGCGCTCCGTAATGTAGCGGTGCCCGTAACCAATGGTGGCCTCGGTCTCTATGAAGAAGAGGAAGGCGGAGGGGAAGTTGTACACGTTGGCCACGCACGGGCTGTACGCGTCGCCGTGCGCCTGGTGCAGGTCACCCCGCAGGTAGGCGATGCCCCACCACATCGAGGCCATGACCAGCCAGGCGACCGTGTAGGTCAGCAGGAAGATGAGCAGGTTCCAGCGCCACTTGAGGTCCACCAGCGTGGTGAAGAGGTCGGAGAGGTAGCGGCTGCTCTCGCCGCCCAGGTTCCCGTGCTGCACGTTGCAGCGCCCGTTCTTGTCCACGAAGCGCTGCCGCTCTCTGCGGGCGCTGCAGCGAGCGAGGCCCACGGCCTGGTACTCGTCCCCAAACTTCCTGCGCACGGCTGACATGCTGCCGGCTGCCGAGGTGCTCCGCGGGCAGGCTGAGGATGCGGCGGGGCGGGCGGGGTGACCGCACCTCGCTGCCTGCGCGCAGCAGCCGCCGGACGCGGCCCCCAGAACACGGGGCGTGCCCGGATGCCCGCGGAGCCGGAGCGCGGCGCTGCCAGCCCTGCCCGCTCGCCAGCAGGGCAGGGGAACGGCCGGAGAAGCCGCGGCTTCAGGGGGCACACAGCAAGGACCCGGCGGAGTGAGGCGGGTGGGGCGGGGCGAGCCGAGCCGAGCTGGGGCGGGGTGAGTGGGCCGGGGCGGGGCGCGCCGGGTACCGGGGCGGGTGTAACGCCGGGTACCGGGGCGGGTGTAACGCCGGGTACCGGGGCCGGTGTAACGCCGGGTACCGGGGCCGGTGTAACGCCGGGTACCGGGGCCGGTCCAGCGTCGGGCGTGTCTGGCCGAGCCCCGGCGGGCAGGGCGGCGGGGCCTGGAGGAGGCACAGCCGGAGGTGGGTGCTGCTGCGGTCCGGGCGATGGATCGCCGGCGGCTTTTTGCTGACAGCCGCGTGCGATCAGCGCCTCGTTCCGCCTCAGGGACCCCCGGGGTGAGGCCGAAGGGTGACCGTGCACAGCTCGGTTCACCCTGACGCCCGGCAGCGCAGTTCGGGCTGCCGTCGGTGACAGTGACGATGTGCGCGGCACCGAGCCCTCCGCTGAGAGGCCGCGCTGCCGGCAGCAGTAGGAATTTTAAAGGGAAACCGTGAGGTAGGTCATCTCTTAAACAAAGAAATGCAAAGGTGCTAATCTTCGGCCCGCATTTCAGGTAAAATAAGTATTCCAAGTAAAGCATAGTCTTTACCATAGTGAAGCCTGGTCCATCGGAGTTAGACTGGAATTATGTCTAGGCATTCCTGCTTAACACAGAGAAGCTATTCTAAAGACCCTTTCCTAGATGCTTAAGCGGCTACAATGCAGCTCTCCTGTTTTTGCTGGAAATATTAAATCAGCAGTGTTAAATATTGAAGGCATTATAAGCTCAAAATGGTGCTATGCAACTGACTTGCCCCTCCACCGCATTTATTATTTTTAATGTCAAAAATAATTAGTATTTTAATTCTCAGCTGTAGATGAACAGGTTTGAACAGCTAGAATACTCTGCAAGCTAAAACTCCTCTGTTCCTAGCCTGTTTCCCAAATAATACAATTTCTTTTCTCAGAAAAAAAACCCCAACCCTACCTCTGTAGAGTCTAGCAGATACTGTGATTTTTCGTGACCCTCACTTTCTGTCTGTCCACTGGCTACCCCCTTCGTTGAGTACAGCTTTTTGTCTTCACCTTTAAGGCCTGGATCGCTTCTTGAGCATGCCCTGCCATCTGTCCTATACGGTCAGCCCGTCAGCTTCTGCTCCCTTGATTTCTGGGCACCATTTGCCCACGTATTTTTGAACACACTTCAACGCCGTGCCCCCTTGGGATGAATCCCTCTATTAAATAAAAAAAAAAAAAAAAATCGGAAACTCTCTGCAGGGTCCTCTAAGTCTTGCAAAGCCACAGCACACCTAGCAACTGCTAGCTAGTGCACTAGTCGGCGATGCACAACACTCAGTCCCCAAGGGTGACTTCACCAAAGGGGCCTCTGGAAGCCGAGGCAGCGCCCAGGTCCGCACGGCGCCCCGGCGCTCCCCCACGGAAAGCCGCGTCCGGAGCCGCCACTCCCGGTGCGAAACCCCGGAGCGGAGCTGGCAGGAGCTAAACGTGACGGTGTGCTCACGCCCCGATTTCGCTGCGAACCGCCGGCGTGCACTGCAGGACCAGACAGGCGGGCTGCACCAGCCCCGGGCAGCCCGGGCGCCGAGCAGGCGACTGGCATCTTGGGGGAGGGAGGGAGGCGTGCGTAGAACGGCTCTGAGGGCGCATGAGCGAGGCGCGCACCGGCTTACAGGGAGCTCCGCGGCCGGCCGGGGCCGCCTCCAGCGCCGCCGGAGCCCAGCCCGGGGCCCGCTCCCGCAGGTAAGGGCGGCCCGGCGGCAGCGCTGGTCCCGGGGCGCGGCGCGGTGGCCGCAGCGGCGGCCGGGGCGGCGCCATTTTGCAGCCCGGCGGCGGCGGGCCGGGCTCCGGGGCTGCCTTCGCGGCGCGGGCCCGGCGTGACGGGAGCCCGCGGGTCTGCTGGGTGTGCCTGGCGAGCTCAGTCCGAGGCCGAGGGCTTGGAGCTCTCCCTGGTGGATGTGGGTCCGGAGTGTGTTCGCCGAGTGCGGTCTCGCGGCTCGGGAAGCAGGTCAGGAGGGGCCGTCTCGCTCCTGGCGTGCGGGAGGTCCGGTCCGGAACGTAACCTCGCTCCGTGCGCGGTCGAGCTGTGAGGAGGTCTGGGCCCGCAAGTCTGGCCTCCGGCAGAGTCAGTGGGACCCGAGCTCGGTGGAGCTCACATAAAGCTCTCTCCGGGGTGGGAAAGCCCTTCTCGGGGTTGCCTCGCCGTGCTCTGCTCGTGGGGTGTCAGGCAGGACCCCAAAGCGCCGGTCGCGGGCTGCGCTGGGCCGGGAGCTGCGCCCCTGAGGTGGGGGCTCGGAGGAAGAGTCTGGCCCCGTGGTGCCCAGCAGGGAACGATGTACGATTTTCTCCGTACTTCGGTCAGCCACTGAGTAGTCTCTCTTTTCGTGCTAGAGCAGGTACGGTACTCCGAGAAAGACAGCTTCACTCAGGTTTGGACGGGAGGCGAAACCCTGTGTGGCGATCAGCTACATCAGCTATGGCCCGATTAGCATACGGATGTGTTTTCTGACAGGATCGCTAGGGCTATGAAAAATGTTAAAACTGCTGTTGCTTTCTGAAAGCAACTATAGTTTTGAGTGGTACAATCTGGATTACAGAAGCTTTATGTTGTGTTAGGTTGTGAACCACAGTAGGTTTATTTTCCAAGGTAATGGGGATATGCCAGATCATACTATGCTTCTGTTTAATCTCCTACTTTGACTCCATGGTGAGCATCAGTTCAGTTTATTTAGCCCTTTCCAAATATTAAAAGTCCTTTTCCTAGATAAGAAAGGTGCTTCAGGCATTCAGTCTTGGGAGCGGTTGGGCAAGGAGATGTGTGAAAAATTAATTAGGGTTTAGGTAGATATTTTCAAAGACAAAAAGTGTATTTGAAGCCTATTCATACTACAGTGATGAGAGGACAGATTGATGGTTTTGAGACCCATCTTGCAAAATATCTCATGCTGGGGCTGATTTTAATACCTTTGAGAGTCAGCCCTGGGTATGGAAAGCTTTTCATCCTTTGGAGTGTTCATTCCAGGCAGTCCTGTGTAACGGGATTTTTACAGAGCATGGAAGATGCCTCTAGGGGAAGCCTCCATTTTGATTGCTGTGCCTAACTCGAGTAATTCTGATGCTCCCGAGTTTGCTGTCAGGTTTTTAAGATGATAAAATGTGTGTTTTCCAGATTCCTGTGTAGGCTGCTTTTTCACCAAGAATCTGGAAAATTACTTGGCTTTTCGTGGGGTTTGGTGCTAAATAGGTTTGACTGTAGGAAGCACACGTTATTGCAAAGATAAAGCATGCAATTGAAGTTCTTTCTCTTAAAAATTTGATATTTAAATATGTGTCAAATGAAATGCCATAGTCAAGGAGCCAAAGCAGTGGAATGAGTTGCCTGTACATTTCTTTTGGCATGAAGTGTGTGTGTGTGTGTGTCAGTGAAATGTTTACTTCTTCTAAGCAATGGGTAATAAGAGTGTTTAAATAAAGGTGTGGTGTATATATAATCCACTGGAGTACAATCCATGGATTAGAGTGAAATTTCAACACTCATTTCATTTACTTAGGGAACTCCAGTTATGTTTTGATGCCCAGATGGATTAATTAATTGTAGTGGTAGAAAATACAGGGTGTAAAACACAGGTGACTGTTGAGCTTAGTATTTCACCAGGTTGTAGAGAAATTCGGGAATCTGGAAAATGCTAAATAAGTCTATGCTAATTTGCCATGCAGTACTATGGTATTTTCAGGCAGCTAGTCAAAAAAATTTGCATTGGCAGACCATCAAACTTGTTTCGTACAATCAAAATATCAGAGGCTTATCTACAAATAGAAACACAAGGAGCATCCTTTATTGTATTCAGCAAAGAGTTCGAGTATGTGTGCTGTTACGGAACTTTATTTTTATGCAAATATTAGTCTAATGGATTTTATAAGCATAAACAAGATTATAAGTGCCCTGAAACAGAATGTCTCATCTTGGACTGGCAATTATAAGCATAGATACAGTTTCGCTTTTTTTACAAATTAAAAAAAAAATTGCTCTGGAGTCATTTGCTCTCAGTGGCAAGAGAAATCTGCAGCAGAAGTATCTAAAGAAATTTCTGAGCAGTAGAAGTAGCCTTATTTTTTATAATATCCATAGTAGCTGTGCCCAAGGTTGATGGAGTGACAGTCCTGCTAGCCTCAATGAGCTGCACGTAACTGTAGCGTGGTCTTCATCAGAATCCCAGGGACATGGAGATTTCTTTGAGATGTGCTTTTAGGAAGCTCCAGAACATCTTGTCACGTGGCATCTTCCTGCATGCTCTGTTTCTGCATTTGATATTTTTCAGTGCTTTTAAACAGCCCTTCTTTTCTGTTTTTTTTTTTTCAGACAGTTATTTAGACCTGTTAAAACTATCTGTCTTGAGAGATACTCTCTTCAGCCTCAGCTTTATCCAAGATACAATATGGTTATTACATAACCTAGTATTTTTCTTTTTGTTACTTGCATAGCAGAATAACTGCAGAACTCGGCTTGATTCAGGTTAAACTGAAAACTGGAGAGAAAGAGGTTCAAGGGATTTGCTATTTTTACATGCTTGACATTTTTCTCTCATGATTGAGCTTAGGTATTATGTTTGCCCATTTCAGGACTGCCTCTGAATCGAAGTCCAGAAAGAAGAAACAATCTGTTGGTTTAAGCTGAACATTTGTCTCTAAGATTAAGAGCAAAGCCATGCCAGTGCTTTCGGAAGACTCAGGTAACTAATCTGCATGCTTTCAACAGAACAGTGACTGAAATCTTACCATATGTATTTCACACATAAAGTTAATTCAAATTGGACTAAAATATAATAGAATTAAGATAATTCAACTGGTAATTTTTAGCAATTACCTACATAAAGGAAGGTGGAGTGTAAAAGATGAAAATTAATGAAGCTGGCAGGAAACAGTTTCCTAAGAACCTTAGAGCACTTGAATATATTCTGATAGACCTGAATATATTCTGATCGACAGGCTCAAGTAGACAAACTTGGACCTCTCAGTGTAACAGTGCCTTCTACACCTGCTTAATAAAGATCAGCCCATATATATCTGCTGCTTGCTGTGTCACTTCTTAATATTTTCTGAACAGGGGTTGGTAAACTTTGTTAATATTCTTCCTTTTAACTTAAAGTAACAGTGACTTCATTCAAGGCCACTTCACTAGCTTGTCCAGTATGCTACCCAGGGTGAAGTCACGCATCCTAAATGATACTTAGCATTAAAGCAGAAGTGAGTTTGAGTCTCCTGGATCAAAATGCACTCTGAGAATAGCCACAGGAATAGATTTGAACCCCCTCCCCCTTTTTTTTTTCTTTTTTTATTTCCTGTTTTGTTTTGGTCTTGTCTTCCCAGGCATGGTTCACCAGGAAAAACCTAGCATTTGTCTGGCCCTGTGCACTGCAAAATTGGGATATTGATGATTTAAACACTTTTTCAGAAAACTAGCCACAAGCTTTGCTTCCACCACAATGAAAATCTACACCAGTCCTTTCTTCCTCTGGTCAGGCTTCTTGCAGGTGCCTCAGAGGCAGAAAGGGCAGGATAACACTTTTAAGCAAAGTTGCTGGGAAGTAGAGCTGGTACCTGTGCAACAAAGGAGGTCATTCAGTCATTTTGAGAGCCTGCTGTGGCACTAAAAATTCAAAGTTTGTAAGAGGGCTAGTTGTTTTGGAAACAAAGGGTAATAAACATGAAGTGGGAAACATGAAAGATAATGTTTTTCAAGATAAATATTGCTTTGTTAGCTTTTGCCTTGATATGATGCTGTGTTTGCCACTTAGGAAGGGAGCATTGCAAAATGAGGGGTAGGTAAACACAAGTCTCTCTGCAAACTTGATGGTCACCAGTATGGTACCCAAGTAAACGTAGTGACTGCTAAGGCTGCAGTAGAAGGTCCCATGAGAAATGCTGTGTAGAATGTTTGTGTTCTGTCCTGAACCTAAATTTAGGATTGCATGAAACTTTGGCCCTTTTGACATCTCAACTAAGACCCGATTCAAATCATAAAGAGGAAATGGGATTCCTTAGGGATGTCTTCAGTGAAAGGAGTCTCAGCTACCTGATGAAGGTAAAAGTTTACATTTATGTATGTACATTTTCCTTACAGTTTACTTTTTCTCTGTTCCCTTGATTTATCAACCATTTACTTTGCCAAATTTTTTTTTTTTTGAGAATTCTGTACCAACCAAAGCATATGTGTGTTTAAGCACAAGGATTAATAATGTTTGACAATTAGCATATTTTGTTCAGAAATAAATTTTTCTGCTCTTCTTGCTAAAATGAAGATACAGTGCCCCATAGCTAAAAAGTAGTGTGAAATGGCTTCATTTTTTCCTTTATGCTCCTAAAGTCTTAACAGATTTTCTGACTGTCTGAAACTACCATGAGCAAAAAGAAAACTAAAAGACTCCTAAACAAAACAAAAATAACCCAAAGAAAGATTATTTTCTGACACATCTCAGATAAATTATGTTCATTAAATAGAAAAATATTGCAGTGTAGGTATATTTAGAAAGTTTTGTATCTCTCTGTAGAAATATCCCTGCATAATCTTTTTTCAGATTCATGAAAAACTCCGTCATTATGAAAGACAGAGTCCAACTCCTGTTTTACATAGTGCAGCAGGATTAGTTGAAGATGTGAGTAAAAACTCTTGTCTCATAATTTTCCTGTTATTTCAGCCTGCTTTTCTAACAAATCAAAGCTTTGCAATTGTACTATATGTGAACATATTTCTCATCTTCCCCAGCTGCATTGTAATCTGTTGGCCATGATTAATCAAGGAAATGAGAGCTCGAAGATTCCAAGTTATTAAATGCCTAGTGAAGATGGACACATTCATGCAGAAGGAAAGGATTTTATTAATGGCCTTCATGAGGGAGAGGCTGCAAAAAGCATTCAGTCCTTTCTTGACAATAGGCTATCCCAGCTAAGCACTCAGTCTTGCATTCAGACTTAAAACCATTACAACCCAAGCAGCATTGCTGTTGACATAGACTGGTTTGGGTTGGAGGGACCCTGAAAGGTGATCTCATCTGACCACCCAGCCACAGGCAGGCTCACCCACCACTAGATCAGATCGATCAAAGCCCTGTCTAACCTGATTTTGAGTATTTCCAGTAGTGGGGCATCCAAAACTTCTCTGGGCAACCTTGTTCCCAGCATCTCACCACACAGATGTTCTAGCGTATCACCACCTTCATCATAAAAAAATTTCTTCCTTCTATCCAATCTCAATCTGCTCTCTTTCAATTTAAAACTGCTGCCCCATGTCCTGTCACTACAGGCCTTGGTAAAGAGCTTTTCTCTTTCTTGTAAGCCTCCTTTACGTACTGAATGACAGCTGTAAGGTCTCCCCAAAGCTTTATCTTCTCCAAGCTGAACAATCCCAACTGTCTCATCCTTTCCTCATAGGAGAGGTGTTCCAGCCCTCTGAGCATTTTCGTGATCCTCCTGTGGATGCACTCTAACAGGTCTGTGTACTGGGGACTCTGGAACTGGACACTGCTCTAGGTGAGGGGGTCTCAGGAGAACAAGAGGAGAGGGAGAGAATCACCTCCCTTGACCTGCTGGCCACACTTCTCTTCATGCAGTCTGGGATACAGTTGTCTTCCTCGACTGCAGGCACATATTCCCATTGTGTATCTGATGTTTCATCTACCGGGATCCTCAAATCATTCTCCACAGAGATGCTCTCACTCAGTTCATCCCCCAGTCTGTTCACAGAGCAGAGTTGTGTCTTAGATTTGTGTGAAACACGATGCCATGTGCCTGAAAAAGTGAAATTTATGCTGCATTTGATGACTCTTTTCTACCGTAGTATAGGAAAGGGTGGTGGAAGGTTTGGGAGCTTAAATATCTCCCTTTTCAAAGTCAGGAGACCCCAGTGCCCCATCTAAATGTGCAGCATACCCCCTCTCCCTGTTCCCAGATACAGTGCACCACCTCCACAAAAGTCTCAGCATTGCTACCAAGTCATACAAAATTTCCATCTTCAGAATAGCAGAGAAGTTTTTTATAGAACTGTATGACTTCCCTATTTAGAACCCTTAACAGGGTAAGGAAATCTCTTTTGCCTCAATGCATTTTCCCTTCCTCCTCCCTCCTCTGCTTTCTTTCTCCTCCTACCCAATCAGCCCAGTGCAGGAGTGCCTCCATTATTTCTCTAACCTTTTGTTTAAAAGGCCTGAGACTCCAGGGCATACTTTGGTATCCACGTTTTGCAGGGGAGCAAGGGAAGTGATGTTGTATGTTCCACACAGGTAATACAAAATGATTGGAGAAAGGTTTAAAGTCTTTTATCAAATAATACAAGCACAGAAGTGTTGTTTCAGGGATCATTTACGTATTCCATATAGATTTGAAAATTTCAGAAGTCACTCCTGAAATTATATTGATGGAATAACTCTTAAAATGTATGTTTAGGGATCATGATTCTGATTCCTAATGCTGTCTTCTGTACTATCTAATAAAAATAGCTGAAGAAGCTTTGGTTTCTTTCAGGTTTCATGCACTGTGGACTGGGATGGGTTTTGATCTGTGCGCACTGCTTTGATGGATGATACATGTTAGCAAACACTCGGCAGAAATGTAAATGCATGATCTTGTTCGGTGGACTCCTTTAATTTTGAGGTTGTAAATTTTTATTTTAAAGGTAATAGAAGAGTTGCAGACAGCACCAGTGAATAATGAAGAAAAAGAGCTACTTCAGCTGTTGTCAACACCACATCTCAGGGTAAAAAAACACATTGGAGACCTTAACAAAATGCCTTTGCAGAATTGCAGTAGAACATTTTGTAACAGAAAAGTTGTGTTGAAGCATCCCTAGGAGAAAGGAAAAACCTCCTTCAGAGTAGTTCTATTCCACTGGGATTTCCTGCACAGACTTTGGGATGTGAAGGAAATTGAAAAGAGACAGCATTGGCCTTTCCTGCAGAATGCACCACGCTGTCTTCCATTCCTCCCTTCCTTACTGTTTTCTGAGGGACCAGAAAGGAAAAGGATACCTTCTTGCTTTTCGTAGTCCACTTAAAATTTTTTTAGGCTGAGCTTGATTGTTGCCTGGATTTATTTTAAATAGTGACATATACCAGTATATGGTTTACATGATGGGTAAGATAATTGCTCAATCTGTTTTGGAGGATTTGTGGTGAGGGTAGAAAGGGGGAGGTTTAAGTTTGCTGTAATACTGGAACCATGAGAGCTGGGAATTGCAGTATTACTCCATTACATGACTGTTTTTTATTTCCTTTATGCAGGCAATGCTTGTAGTACATGACACTGTAGCACAGAAGAACTTTGACCCAGCCCTTCCACCTCTACCTGATAATTTTGATGATGATTTTGATGAGGAATCAGTGAAAATTGTTCGGCTAGTGAAAAATAAAGAACCCTTGGTACATATTAGATAATCCATCTCCAGTCATAAAACTTTATAGTGCAAGAGTGTTATTGTGAGTATGCAGGAGATACCTGAAGATGTCATCAAATGGCCTTCAGAAACTGGGAGTGTTCTGAAGCTCATAAAATAACATAAAAAATTTGGTAAATGCACCTTCAGAATTGTGCATTAAATGGTTTATGGGCATGGGTTTATAATGCCAGTTAGCACAGGAAACACGATGAAGGAACTGTATATTTTGAAGCAATTATGCTTATTATATGTGTTAATTCTTTTCATACTGTGGCTAACTTTCAATGACATATTCACTTGCATGAAAGTCAGTGATATATGGCAAGAGTATGTTTGATAGCTGTATGTAAGCATTATATTGTCAAGGTGCTAATTTTGTACAAATGGAAATGGAAAAATTGATTCCCTAAGAAAAAACAGTTGTGTTGGGAAAGAAATCTGCTTTTTGTGTATTGCAGTAGTAGAAGGGAGCAGTGGCTGAATTCCTGATTAAAGCTTTGTATTGCCAGCAGAGGTAGGAGGAGGAAAAAAATCTCATTACTTGGGTTTTGTTGTTTTTATATATAAAAGTGCTGACTATATTGTATAAAGACTTAGAAGAGGAAGAGAGAAAATGTGTTACAATAAGCTGTTTTGCACACTTGAGTGACTTTGATGACCACAATAATGCAGGAAGTGTAAGCACTTAGCAAAGTCAGCAGAAAGGAAGGTGTGTGCACCTTCCCATAATCACTTTGCATGGGCAAAACTTGATTAATGGTGGAGATCATCAAGGAGAAAGAGAAAATCCATAGAAGAAATTAATTCCAGTTTAAAAGACATAATAGCATACACGTTATTTCACTGGTTGCTGAATTCAGAGCAAATCTCTTACGGTTTTTTGGGTGGGGGGTATGTTTTATTTCAGGGAGCTACCATCAGAAGAGATGAACATACAGGAGCTGTGATTGTAGCAAGGATCATGAGAGGTGGTGCAGCTGATCGCAGTGGTATGATTGCAGTAGTAAATTTCTGAAGTTGCATTTGTAAACCTCTAAAGTTTCCTAAGCATGCACTTAGCATTTCTGTATCTCATCAGTAAGCTGTTAATATAATTACATACAATTTTTTTATTAAAATGGCCATTAGGAAAAAATGAAAACAGATGGAAGAAGTAGGTTTGAGCTTTAAAAGAAAGCAAAGAATGTTTTTTAATCTAGTTGGTTTATTCAGTGTATCATGTGTTGTTTTCTGTTTGCTTTACTGAGACATTCTTTTATGTCAGTTGACAGTAGCTATATATACAAGTACCACATTTCTTATTGAACTGGATAAACAAACCTAAAACTTGCAGAGCCTCTTCATGGCTTGTTAAAAAAAAATTTAGTCTAGCTTGCTTTCTGGGACTGTGTAGTATTGATCTGTCAGTTGACAGACATGTCATTCCTGCCTTTATAGGCAGCAGCGTGTCCCCTGACTTTATAAGACTTGGTCACACTCATTAAACTATTCCAGTTTTGCATGATACTTAATACTGATCCTAATAGTGATTTTCCAGAGTACACTGCCACAAGTTGCCTGTCTGCATGCTGCTCTTCTTTGAGACTGTGCTGCATGGAAAGAAAGTGCTGTAAGGAATAAAGGCAGGAGACTTCAAGGCACTCATTTCCAACAAAGGCACTTGGCTCTAGTACTAAATCCATCAGTCTGGATGAGGGAGGAGAGGAAGTACATTCTAATGACTTAGGCTCGACATCACAGGAGTGGTGCTTTCCAGTCTTTAGACCTATTTTAATTTACTTACCATCTTTTCAGGTCTTGTCCATGTTGGAGATGAACTAAGAGAAGTCAATGGTATTACTGTGCTTCACAAACGACCAGAAGAAATAAGTCAGATTTTGGTCTGCACTGATTTTCATTTCAAGATCTTTTCTGTTTGGTGATCTAGTAGTTACAGTAGATGATGAAATTTAACCATGAGTTTAAAATATAGAGCTAAAAGATGCAATCCCTGCTTGTCTTTGCATTAAGAGTTTTTCTTCTCCCAGTGGATTAGTCTTCTCCTTTTGACTTCAGAAACTTCTGCGAACTGGATTGGTACCAAGTAAGATACAAATACAAAGTTAACGTGTTGCTCTGTCAAGAACTTCCCTTTAATGCTTTGTTTATGACAAGCAAACTGCAAAGTAGAAGTACATTCCTAAAGATGATTCGTAGTGTGGTATGTTAGGAAGCTGAAGAAAGTCTTGTCCATGTGTTCAGTAGAGCTGTCAGTCTGTTCTTTACCAGCAGATTCCTGGTGACATGAACAAATTCTTGCTTCAAGCTTCTCTAACATGAACACCCACAAATCTTGGTAGAAAGTGTTGTAGCTCTTCCGCTTCTTTGTCTCTGACTTCCCTCTTGTGGCATGGTTCCCCCTTGTCTTGGTGTGGAGTGGAGTTAGGGACACAGTAAGGAGACTGGCAACACAGAAGACTGGCATCAGTTCCATCACCTAATTTCAATTTAGATCAAAATAATCCCAAATAATGACAATGACTGCATTTAACTTGGGGGGCGGGGGGTTGTTAAAACCACTTTGAAATAGTGTGTAAAGTTTTATTTATGGGGACCTTGGGATGCTATTCATCTGTCCTCTGTAATTTCTAATTACATCTGTCCCATGTGAACTAATGCCTGAAGTGTAACACTTTCCTTTCCATGGTTTATTTTTTGAAGAAAAGCTACAAATGTTTGGCTGTGTTTGCTTTTTAGTCTGTGCAGAATTGCAGGTTTATCTACAACACAGTTCATCTCATGCGAAATAAGGCGTCTAAAATAGATAAGATAAACCCATTCTAGACTTCTGAAGGACCTAGAAGTGCTTTTTAGTTCACTGTAACTAATTATTGTCATTTACTAGTAAAGATTTCTAGAGTGAAAGTAGGTGTTTCTTTTATAGATGTTTACATTTCACTCTAACCAGTTAGAGTTTTCTCCAGTTTTATGGAGAAAACACAGCAGTATTTTTCAAAGCAGCATTTTAAAATTATTAGTCTGCAATAATTTAAGTCAGTGTCGTACTAAAAGCCACAGAAGTATTTAATGTCCTGTGAACTGTAGCCCAGAAATTAATGCAGCTGCTAAAAGCAAACAAAGGAATTTTAGTGCAGGTCTTAATATGTTTTAGCCCAGTAGTTCCTGTGGATGTCTCCATGGGCAAGACACTTTTGTGGAGTCATTCAACATCATGCTAGTCTCTGTAATGCAGGTAAATAGTGGATTAGCTTGTCCTGTTAAGAGTTTTGAGAAGGAGACGTGCTTAACAGGAGCATGAATAGTCTGCATTGTATCCTTGTCCTGCTTTCAAAGTAAAAATCCATTTCTGTTTTTCTCAGGCTCAATCTCGAGGGTCAATAACATTAAAAATAATTCCAGCCATCAAAGAAGAAGATCGTCTGAAGGACAGCAAGGTATGCAGCTGAAATACTGAAGCACATCTTTACAGCCTGGCATCTCTGTAAATGCACCATTCCTGCTGTTCCAGTGGGAAGTGCCACAGACACAGAATGGAACTACAAAGATAGGAGAGTGGTTTCTTGTGCAGTACCCTTTTATTCAGTAGAATTACTTGCATGACTCTTCTCCTCTTCATCTTGGCACATGTTCTTTTATAACATTTCTGAAATCTAGCCTCTTCTTTTTGGTTCATGTAATTAAATTTGGTGTTCTGCTGTCTCCTCTTACCATGGCAGCTGCAGTCTGTCCATTATCTCTGGGCATTTTGCCACTCACTTGAGTGAAAACGGACCTCTCTGCAAACAGAGCTGCATCCATCATGTGACCCCATCAGCCCACTTCATCTGCCCTCTGTGGCCAGCAATAACTTACTGCTCAACTGCCCCTTTACAGGATTCCTCTGTCAGTCTCTCTGCTTCCCTGCTTTTGGTTGCTGAATTTTTCCCTGAAGCCCACAAATCACTTTCTAAAGTGGTTCTGCTGTTATGTGTTAAATAGTTTAAAGATACAAATCCAAAGTTGAACAGTAGATTTTGATGCATTAAAGGAACACTTTAAGGACAGTCTTTACAGCTGGGCAACTTTGCCATAAATCCATTTTTATTGTTTTCTCCCTACCCTCATTTTTTTTCAACCATTTCTTCATTGCATTTTGTACTTCATGTAGATTGTGATCTGTGTTTCTTGGGACTTTAGTCTTTTGAGTCTCATCTTCCACAATGCCAATATATAATGACTGGGTGTGTGCTGGAAAGTTAATTTATTTTTCTGCATAAGCTTGCTAGGTGTCTGTATTTTTGAGTGCTTGAAGGAGGGATAAAGAGTATATATGGTTAGCAGTGTTAACATTGGGGAAAACCTTTCAAAGGCAGTTTGAAATTCCAGATGATAGGACAAGAAGAAATGACATGTTAACTTTCTTTTAAAGGTGTTTATGAGGGCACTTTTCTGCTATAATCCCAAAGAAGACAGAGCCATTCCTTGCCAGGAAGCTGGGCTGCCGTTTAAAAGACGACACGTCCTAGAAGTTGTAAGCCAAGATGATCCCACGTGGTGGCAAGCCAAGCGTGTCGGGGATACCAACCTCAGGGCAGGCTTGATCCCATCTAAACAGTTCCAAGAAAGGTTTGTCAGCAAAGATTACAGATTTTTTTTTTTTTCTTTCACGTGGATATAGTGTCACATTGATTTTGTGCTGGGTTTTTTTCACAGAAAATGAAGGGCATGGTCATGCCAGGGTAAATACAGCTGCTTAGAGGAAAGTGCTAAAAAGCTGCATCTTCTCCAATTGTATAATAAACTTCCTAGCTTGATTTGGGTAGTTTGCCATTGACTTAATGCTTTGTAGCATGAGGACAGAAGCACTTGCTAAACAAACGTGTATAAAATGAAATGTGGAATATCAGTCTCTTAACCCTCTTGGCTTATGGAGACACTGTATTTCACAGCCTTGTACTTGCACAGATTTATTGTAACTCTCTTGAATTTATGCCTATAATAATAATAACGAAAACTTTATCTGATCTTTCTTCTGGCTCCTAAGAGAGTATTTAGCTTGGACTGGGATACCTTCTAGAGCTTGAAGTTTCTCTGTTTTCACAGCAAGATACGTGTATCTTCTAAAGCAAAAATATCCCTCAGTTCTTGTCTTTACAGTACAGAAGTCCTGTATTTGAGAAGGAATCTGTTTTAAGCCACTGGTCTCACTTTGTGATTCTTACTCCACATCACTAGATATGTCATCCTTGGATTGTGGGTGTTAAAGATGTGGGGTATCCAACAGCTGAGCACATCTGATGCTGTTGCCTGCATGCCTTCCATAAGGTTTCTAATTGAGGTCTTGGCTCCACTGCATGAAAGCTCCTTTGAAACGTTAGGCAAATTCTGCCTGAGCAGCTGTTTCCTTCTTTCTGGGCATGCATATATGTCAAAAAATGGTGCTGCACTGCTGCACTGCAGTCTTTTTATTTTTTCAGATGTTGTAAACATGTAAAAATGTGGGAATATAGAAATTGCTTCGGTGTCTGTTTCCCCTGAGTGACTGTATAAATGCCTGAGCAGCATCTTTTGTCTGTTATAAATATTGGTCTGTTGCAAAAAAACACTTTGGAAGAAATTGTGGTTCCAATTGCCAGCAGTGAGGGGTTTCTTGAGGGCTGGATTTCTGTGCTGGATTGTTGGGGTATTTTTAGTGTTGGATTTTTGGTAGGAGGTGTTGAGCAAATAGGAATTGAGATCTGCTTTGTGATTTTAACACCTAAGGAAATTTTACTTGAGACTCTGTTTGTACATTTTCATATAAGCTGGGTAACTTGGTTTGTTTACTAGTAAATAACAGAAAACTTTAAATTGTTCTGGAAAAAGGTGGATGATTTCTATGTATGCATAGCTGCAATGACTGTTCTGGCCAAAGGTTATCCACTTTTCTTAATGTTGCAAAAAAGATCATGTGGGCAAAAGGGAAATAAAAAAATTGGATTGATAAACTATTGATTTCTGTGCTCTGATATATGAAAGCATAAAATGTTTTAGAATCTTCTCTCTCATTCCCTTATCAGTAACAATCTGTGACTGTCAGTTTTAAAGAAAGTCTTTTAAGTAGTTGAATCAGAGACATTTTAATGTTTTTAAGAAAGAGCACTATTTCATTCTTTATTTTCAATGCTGTGTGTATAACATGCTATAAATCTCTATAATTCTGAGTTTACATATCTAAAATACAATGATTTTCTATTCAGACGACTGATCTACAGAAGAACAACAGGCACTCTGCAGAATTCCAGAACTCCAAAGAAACCATTATGTAAGTCTGTTGTGTTCTTTCAGTGGTGTTTTAACTGATCCTAAATTCTCAGTATTTTTCTGTTATTTCAATAATGATGTGTTTGAGTGTATTTTACCACTGATTGATATTTTGAATACAATCTGCCATTGGTTGATATGCATGGACCCAGGCTGCCACAGGGGAGGATTTGGGTTTGAGCTTTATCCAGTGTTGCTAGTGTCTGTTGTTTTCAAAAAACATAGCTGCTTCTCTTCCTGCTCTCAAGAACATGAGGCCTTATATTTAGATGCCTTAAAATTTGTTAGTGTTCACACTTTTTCTATGGTTTGAAACTTGAAAGTTTCAAGAATAACTTAATGCATACTTCTTGAAATTCTTATATAAGTGCATGAAACTACTTTAAATTCATGTGACTGCTCTAAACTCATATGACAATACAGTGTACCTTTAAAGAAGAGAAAAATCACTGGAGCTGGAAATACAATCTGTATTTCAGGATTAATGTTACAGAGGTGGTCTTAAGTAGACTTCAGAGTGAAGTCTCTGTCACTGAATTAGTCACAAAAAAAAATGCTACTTGTGAGGAAATTGCCAGTAAGTGATGGAAAGCAGAAGATGGTATGGTTATCCCAAAATGTGTTGCTGTTGCTCCTGGGTGCTTC
The DNA here is from genome assembly GCF_009650955.1 of Corvus moneduloides. Lineage (NCBI taxonomy): Eukaryota > Metazoa > Chordata > Aves > Passeriformes > Corvidae > Corvus > Corvus moneduloides. Next base: position 3,472,443 of record NC_045501.1, on the reverse strand, counting down.
AGCACAGGCACTCTTGATGTGGGGAGAAGCCCTGTGACTGTGTGAAACCAGGATTGTGCTAGGACTGCCACCCTCATGGAGACAAGGAATCAGGAAATTGTCCCTCTTGAGTAGTATAAGTGAATTGGTGCATGATGAGATACAGGTATTGTTACACTACAAGGAGGGAAGATGCTCAATCAAATTATAAAATAGCATTACTGATTTAAATGAAGCTTTTCCAAATTAGTTTCCATTGCATTCAAATTAGGAGGCATGTAATGAGAATTGCTGCTTAAGCTTTATCTCAGATGTTTTTGAGACAATTAGGCTGAAAACTGGTTATAATGCTAAATTCCAGCCCAAAATTCTTTAATCAGTTGATGTGGGTATTGTACTGCAGTATTTTTTTTACACTAGAAAAGCCTGTTAAGCAAATCAAACTAGAAGAACTTTCCTTTCCATTTTCTCTAATTTTGCTCAATTATTTATCCATCTTTTAATATCTTCCCAACTCTGCCTTTCATGCTAACTATAGATGATCAGTCTTCTGACAAAGGTAGGTACTCTCCTAACTCACTTTCTATCCAAATATAAACAACCAGTGTATTGTCTAAAATACTTGCTACAATTCCAAAGGGAATAGTAGATGTATTGTTCCTAGGACATTTTCTTCGTGAATTATTATTTAAACTAATCTAATTCAGATTGATGACTTTAAGTAATGATAACTTCCCAGTTTGCTTCTGATTGAAAAGATTTGTCTTCTGATACATATTTACACATTCTGAGGTTCAAAGTTAAATGCAGTCTTTCTAGCTGGTATGTTTAAAAAATAAAGAAGTATTGGGGTTTAACATTTTAGGGCACCTGTACCAATCCAAAGTGATTTGTCTTCATTGTTCATTTGGACTGCTGTGTTATTTTCATTATGAGCAACTGTGTTGGGCTTAAGCAGTTTATATGTCACTGTACCAGACCCCTTCCAAATATCAGGTATTTCCTGTTGAATTCTGTATGCTGTGATTTTTGTTTCACATTACAATTGCTTCTTGAGGTTCATATTCCAAGCATTAGTATTCCATCGCTTTGGTGAAAGTACTAATCATATTCTGTAATTAGAGTATAGCAGTCATGGCCAGCTGTCAAAGCACAAGTCTGAAAGAGCCTACCTTCAAGAGCAGAAAATAGCTCTGATCTTAGCTATGGATTGATGTTATTGCTATTTGTACTTTATCTTATGTAGGCATAATGTTTCAGGAGTACACGTTGGCATTGCTTGATTACAAACCTGCATGCAACTGTTCATTAAAAACCAAAAGCCCTCTCTTGACTGGCACCTTTTGTTAAAGGTTTAAGCTGCATATATTTTTGCTTATGGTTGGGTTTATCCCAGAACCATACACCACCACCTTAAAATGAGTAGAGTTCTGCAGATATTGCAAGGGCACAGGTGCCTAAATGTTAACAAACCAGGTACCCCTCTTTCAGGAAGTGTGAGAACTCGGCAGTTGTCTTAGGATTGCAGTGTATTTTATTGCAGCTAAATATCATGGTTTTGTTATGCACACTTTTAGGGGCCTTGGGGGTGGTTGTAATTTGAGGAGGAATAGATTGGGGATTTGAAACATGTTACTTTACATACATGCATCTGACCAGAGCATTGTATCTTTTTAATAAAGAATTAATAAGCAATGATAATTTAACTTGGTCAAAATGAAGGGGGTTAGAGTTCCTCTTTGTCATTTCTGATCCCTTTTTTTCAAGCCCAAATGATAATGAAATACCAGAAGAGGCAATTTTCTTACATAATCTACTCATTTATAAAGTTACTCATTAAAAAAAGAGTTCTGTGTTTGTGGAGTCTTCTTTTTTACCTAAGGCTGAGTATCATACTTTTACCAGCAGCACTAATCAAATGTCATGAATGCTGAAAAGCATAAACTCTGGGAACTGTAAATACCAAGATACAAAATTCTCTAGCTCAATATCAAAGTCAAGGATTTTTTCAAATACAAACCACTAGCCAAGGCAAGTATTGTTTTGGTATCAGTAATGTTTGTAGTAAAAAAGTATGTGCAAACAATGCAGGATATTAAATTTCTTTTCCTTGCCAATGAGGCAGACTTGTATCACACGCATTGTCTAAGATATCTCCCTCCTCCCTCTCACTCTCCTTTCCCCTGTCCCCTACCCTGCACTTCCTTGCTTTTTAATTTACAGAAGACTGTGACTGTGAAGGATATTTCAATGGACACTACATAGGTGAGTAACCAAAAACCCCTTACATCTTCCCTAACGCACCCACCCCAAACCAAAATGAAAACAAAAAAACCCCACCAAATAAAACGCCCCAAAAAACCCACTTCCACATTAAAAAATTAAAACTGGACTATGTCTATTAATTTCCCATTAACATTACATTAATAAACTAGATTATCACTGTGAAGAGGCATAATTGGACTTTGGCATAACCAATTCTTGACAGGTTAAGGTTATATGAGGGGTTTTTATTACAGGTTGGGTGCTTGGTTTTCTATCCCATATGCAAACATTTCTCCTCTAATATTAGCATATATGCACTGATTTGATTATAAACGAAATTTGTGGGCATAACTCATATTTGAAGACAATAACTTGTAGCTGAACAAGCTTCAAAATCTGGATAAGTGGAGACATATCAATATATCTTCTGTTTTTCTGCACAGCTGGTTTACGCAGGAGCTTTAGATTGAGTCGTAAAGAGAAGGAGAACAACGTGAATGAAGGCAAGCAAGCAGAGCAGGCAGATGGAGCTGAGTTCCTAACATATGAAGAAGTCACAAAGTATCAGCAACAGCCTGGTGAACAGCAAAGGCTGGTGGTTTTGATTGGTAAGATACCCAGTTGGTTCAAAATTTTTCATCTTTCTCCCTCTTCCCTTATCCTGCACTTCCAGAAGCTTCCTTTAGATGTTTGGTTTGGGGGTTTTTGTGGTTCTTAAATGTTTTTTCTGATTTTTGTCAGAACTCACTCTTTTATTTTAAATTACATTAAAAACAAAGAAAAAAAAACCAAGGAATCAAACTCACCAAATCCTTGTAAAAATAATGATGCAGGACTATTTCTCATTTTTCTGATTCACTTTCCTTTGGTTGTTACTCCAGCATTTAGTTAGGCTGTCAGAACTACTGATGAAGAGGTAGATGTTAGAATTATCTAACAGGATTTTGCATGCAATTTTAACTCAGCCTGGTGTTGAGCCAGCTTCCCAGGATGCCCTAGAATTCAAAGGTATCTCATAGAACCAACTGCTGAGATTACAGATTTTTTGACTTAAGTGTCTGCCAGAGGATTGTCCAGCAGTTGTTCAAGGAATTCAGTTTGTTCCTGATGATGTTCTTCAAAGCAGAGTATGGCAGACCAGGTCACGAGGTCTCTCATGAAGTGGTTTCTTCAAGCACACTCTGAATCATACTATTTGTGTGAAACTGATACATTTATTTTCTGCTGTATTTCATTTCACATAGAAATCTATCAGTCAGTTTTGTTTTATTAGGTTGCTTGGGGGCCAAGTTAAGTGAGCTCAAGCAAAAAGTTGTGTCAGAGAACCCACAGGAGTATGGTGTTGCAGTTCCACGTGAGTAAAATTTACTGACTTGTGTTTGTTGCATCTTTATTCCCTAATTGCTGTCTAATGAATGTGGTGCCATCTGCACTGATGATAAATTGTGTTCTGACTACTGATTTTATGCATATTTATGAAGTACTTCAAATTATTTTTCTCATTGTCATATACTGTGTCTGCCTTTGATAGCTGAATAAATCATTATGTAACTTGGCACACATGCATTTTGGAATTCTGTCAGCTCAGTGGGGTTTTTTTAATTGTGTTTTCCTAAGTGGGCAGATTGCATTTTGCAGGGTCTGTTAAAAGAATGAAAAACCTAATACAGGAAGAAAAAATGGAGTGTGACTTGCAGAGAGAGCTGGTGTGATAAACTAGAATCTTAAGAGTCAGCCAAAACGTTGTGTGTTTAAAAGAGGGTGATTTTTCTTGAGAATAGCATTACAGCTGCAGTTAAAAAAAAAGCAGACAGCAATAAACCAAGTCAAAATTTGGGCAAGATTTTAAGTTGTTGATTAGTATATCTAGGCTGTTCAAACAAGCCAGTCAAAGTAATAGAGAAATGAGTGATTCTTGCGTGGCTTTGTGGCTAGAGTTACACTGAGTTTCTTTTACTGGATTATTTTCTAAAAAAATAGGAATTATCAGACACACACAAAAAAAATCCATTGTTATTTGTATTCCCCAACAAGCTACTTTTTGAATCCAGAAAATTAACATTGAGGGCACTGTTTATATATTATTTAAGACCTTTAAAAAGTTTTTCAGGCAGACTTCAGTAAGTTAGCAGAAGAACTCAGATGGGTAATTCCTACTTGAATTTAAACACATACAGAAAAAGAATAGCAGACATTACTTTAATGGTCAGGCACAGATTTGTAGAATGATCATCAAAGCTTCTCCTACAGTAATAACAATTACTAAAAGAAATTACACCTATGAGAGTAAGGGACTCTCATAATTATGCAAACTTCACAGTACTTTGGGAAAACAGCCATCAATATTCTTACTGTAAATTCAAAAGCAGCATAATAGAACTTTATATATGTCCTGGTTTTGTTTTTGAGTTTTCCAAGAAAATGAGAGTCCAGAATTCCAAATAGTTAAGTTACACTGTTTTCTGTAGGATATCCTCTGCTGCATCTACCAGGTGTAAGAAGGATGCTTCCTAATTTCTTTTTGCTAGTTACAGCACTATTGGGAGCAAAACAACTTCATTTTTGGTCATACAGTATTTGAGATTGAATTTAAAACAAAATGATACGGTTTGATTTATATTTTGTTCATTTGAATTTGCCACTGTGTAACTTTCTTGTTGGAGGTCGTGAAAATGTGACTGGAACTAAGTAGAGAAAACGTTTGCAAAGGCTGATATGTCTCCCATGTCTTGCTTCCCTTCTCTTCTAGATACAACAAGGTCAAGGAAAAGTCATGAGAGAGAGGGAGTAGAATACAATTTTGTTTCTAAGCAATCATTTGAGACAGATGTGCAGCAAAACAAGTGAGTTAATTTTAAAATACTGGTATAATTGACTATTTAAAAATATTGCTTGTCCAATCTTACATCATATGAATACCAAAATCAGGTGGCCAGTTGGATTAGCTGTATTAGAAGGGTTCAGCTTTCCAACTAAAAAGCTCTTTATTGAGTCTGGACTGTTAGAGCAAACTCAAAAATTTAGCTAGAAGCCATTTAGGAATAACATTAGTAGGAGGCTCCTGAGTTAGAATTTAAACCTGCATAAGTGCTGTGATTGGTCAGAATTTATTCTAGTGAAAGTAACAGGTATTTAGTTGGGCCTGCTCACTCTCTGTTTAATATGATGGGTCAAAAGTTTTATTCACAAGTCTACTTGAAAGTGTGTGGAAGAGTGAATCTGTGGCTATACTGACCATTCTGTGAGCCTGAGTGTGTTTCCTCACAGTTCAGATTGTTACTAGTCTCCCAAAAGATGGAAGAATTGCAGTCCATTTCCTTGCCAGCTTTGTTCTATTTTCTGTGAAAAATATCCTTTCTTCTTCCCCTTTTTGTGCTGATTAGCTACTAGTGATACATGAAGAATTGCTACTAAGCAAGGAAGGGGGAAAAAAGTGGAAAAAATTTAAATCCCTACCCACCTACTCCTGATTTTCTGCCTTTCTCCTCCCTGTTTGACTACTGTGACTTCACGAAACAGCTGTTAAATGTTCTAAGTTAAATATTCTTAATATTTTTTGTAGCTGGTATTTAAAAATGTATTGACTTTTTAGATTTGTGGAACATGGAGAATACAAGGAAAATTTGTACGGTACAAGTCTGGAGGCAATCCGATCTGTGATGGCCAAAAAGAAGGTTTGTTTGGTGGATGTGGTACCTGAAGTAAGTTCTGCAGCTTATTTCAAAGAAAGCAAATATGATTTACTGCTGGCTGACAGAATAGGGCTCTTGGGAAAGCAGTGCAGTGGTTACAGTTCCTACATGTCCAGCTGGTACAGCCTGGATGTCTCTTTAGTAGTTGTCACTGTGGGACTTTTCCCTTGCTGTGGGACTGAAGTGCATCACTGTCCCAACCTGCTCAGGTCCTGGACAGAATACTTAGAAGAGAGTTGTTTTTTACATTCTAGTTCTGGTTTTTAAAAACACTGGCCAACACACACACACAACACACACCCAGGGCTCTCATTTGTAGGACCTCAAAGATACAGGAACAATTTTTGGGTGCAGATATGGAATACAGTAACATTAGGAATCACCCCAGGACACTAGCATTGTAAGCAGTGCCAGTAGACCTGCTCTTAATACCTTCATGCTGTGAGTTAATACTTGAAATTTTGATTCAGATTTTGTAACTGGGCTAGGAAAAGACTCGTGGTACTACCTCAGATGAATTCCAAGTTTAAGATTTGCAGTATTTGGCTGCTTGAGAGAAGCAAACCATAATTTGCCCATGAAGTCAGGTTTTTTTATACTTGCCTCAGTATTTTTTGCCATGTCCTCACTCCTTGGAATCACAGTGCAAAGCAAGGCAGGTGTGCTGTTAAGGCCATGTTCCATGCACACAAGAGTGTGTTAGCCACTGGCATGAACCTTTGTTTGAAGAGCAAAAGATGGCTGTGGTCAGATGTGTAGTACACAGGACTTCACAGTGTGTCAGCTTGTACCAGTGAAACTACTGAAACCAGTCTGAGTCTGTCATTGACATGCAGCAAAAAGAAGTCTGATAACAAAAAATATCTGTTCACAGGCAGTAAAGCACTTGAGGACTCCTGAGTTTAAGCCTTACGTTATCTTCGTGAAGCCTCTCATTTCAGAAAAGAAAAAACACGTCTTAAAATCTCCCATGTCAGAAGAAATCTCAGCCCCCCTTGTAAGTATTCTGATTTCTAATCTCTTCTTTTTAGACATGAAAGAAGTATTTGGGCTAGCACTTCTGTTACATGAAAGAGCTTCTCTTCCATGACAACAAGAGTTAAAGTGGGACCCTGAGTAGGTTCTGTGCACATACAGCCTTTCAGATGGAACTTTAGAATGGAATTTTTGACTCCTTATATACTCAAGTTTTAAAGTAACATGAAGCCAAGTGCCAGTCTTCCATATGGATCTGGGTACATCATCAAGGCTGCAGCAGGGGAAGTTGTTACTGAACTCAGATAAACCAGTAGTCACTTTACAGTTCTGCTGAGCAGCACCAGCAATGGTAATGCTAGCCAGCTATTTCTTATACCTCCAAAGTGACAGCCACACCAGTGTCACACAGTGTTTTAATGGTGTGCACACAAAACAGTATGTGGATGTCTTCTGAGGATCAAACCTAGATCAGCTGCAAATAGGTGATGTGTAAAACTGAACAAAAACAGAGTGCATAATGTCATTACTTTGGTAACTTGAACTTAAATTTATGTTACAGTAAGTTTTTGTGTAAGCCCTCAAAATTACTGAACTTGAGACAGTGCATGCAGCATTCCCTTTCACTTTTTGAGGAGTGTGGTTTCCATGTCTTAGGTTAGGGCAGCAACTCTGAGTACATAAAGTGCAGCATCACCATTTTATGTCCCTCCTGTAACATATTTCCCCCCTTCCCTAAGGTCTCCTGCATTTTTTGGAACAGCTACCAGTAACATACTGCTCCTTGAGCTCAGTTTCAATATCTTCAATACCTTTTCCTAATGGTAGCAGCTTTTGTTCCATGTTCTTTTCTCACAGTAATGACTCATTGTGCTAATATACTTTAAAATGCTAGTAACTAGAAAGACATGCTGTAAATGTCATACCAACATCTTGTGTTGATCAGCAGGATGAAGAGCAGCAGGAAATTATTAATTCAGCAGCATTCATTGAAGAGCAGTATGGCCATTTAATTGACACTGTACTGGTGAAAGAAGATCTCCAGAGTGCATGTAATGAGCTGAAAAGTGTGTTAGAGAAACTAAACAAGGATTCATTTTGGGTGCCAGTCAGCTGGGTTAGGTCATAGCTTGTTACCATGTTTAAGGGAAAGATTGTATAAAAATGTTTTGTAAATACTTGAAATAGAAAAGGGGAATACGTTGAATTTGCTTCAAAACTGCTGGTCTTATCCAGAAGGCAGTACATAAAGACTGTATGAGGAAAAACAACAAAGTCACAAGCTGACACTGCCTTTCTGAGTCAAAATTTTGAATAGCAGCTGTCCTTAAAGAAGTCGATACTCAGACTAAAGAAGCCAGTCCAGTCTTTAGACTGTAAATAGTGCATTTTGTTACAATGGAGTTTTGCAGAGGGTCCCACACTTCCAAAGCATTTTCGTGCTGAGACACTGTGGCTAGAAAAAAAACCTCAGAATAAAGTACCCTTTGGGAACAAGCTTTGGAAGAGTGTTCTTTGGAGAGTGGTTACACCGTGTCAGTTACTCTGAAGTTCAACTGGCCAGGAAAACATGCTTCCCTTCACACAGAAGCATTGATTGGAAATCCTTTCCAGTTAAGCACTAAAAACTAGGCCAGCTGTAGAAGGGGGTTTTGTATGTCCATCACACTTCCCAGTACTCCAAGTTGTCTTGCACCAGTGTTAGGCTGCTCATCTGTAGCTTATGCCCACTTTCCCCTTATCTTTCCACTGACACAGGACAAATGCTAAACAACTTGTGAGTGTACCTGTATGGCTGGCCAGCTCATAAAACATAGATTTTTATAGTGTACATGAAAACAACTGCATATGGTTTTAAAATAGGACATTTAAGAAGCTAAGTTTCTGCAAAACATCTTTGCCTGTGCTACCTGATGGGACACAGCCTTGACACCAGTGGAACAGCTCTAAAAAGGGCACTAAAAGGAGGAGCCTGAAGTAATAAATTGCTGTGCTACAGCTCAAAATCATCATCCTTCCAGCATTTATGACTTTTGTTCCAAATCTGGTAAAGGGTTCCAGAGTATCTGATTGGCCTGAAGAAGAAATCTTAACTGGTAAAGGATCTTGTATATATTTGAGGAGACTTGAATATACAGTATTTTTAAGTGGGTCTTAATAAGAAGATGCAGAGATGGTTCTGGAAGTAGCTGTGCTTTATAACTGGGGGATGTGAGGGGAGAGCATTGTACAGGTGCATGTTAGCTGCAACTAGTTCCTATTCTCACTTGCCTGCTGAGGTCTAATACTTCCTGTGTATTGTGCCCTTTAAACAAGACCTCTTGGTGTACCAGTCTTGTTCCTTATATCTTAACAGTATGATGTTACTCTTTAAGCAGAACTAAAAGTTGCATATTAAAAGCACATTTCTTACATACCAGTGTCACTGAATCTACATTATGTCTAGCCCAAAAAGTTGTGTAGAAGAGTCACCCCATCCATCTTCTCCACCCCTATCCATCCTCTCCAAGTGGCAGCTTTCATGGATGGTCCTGCCTGTGAGCATTGAGGTCCCATTCCCACTGCTACAAAAAAAAAAAAAAAAAAAAGAACGTTTTCCAGTCAGGTCTCTGCACTTGTCAGTGCTGCAGCCTGGTGGCCTCAGCAAATGTACAAGGACTCCTTCATGTGCAGTGGACTGTCAGCTCTGCAGCCGTGTTCCAGCAGAGCCACCAAAAGTAATTTGGCTCCTTAGAGAGGCAATTTGTGACAGATGTACCTTGAGCCTATGAAAAACTGAGTGTAATATTCTAAAAACTATTTCAGTAACAGCATTTCAAACTAAGTCATTTTATGAAAATATTAAATGGCCAGATTGATCTCATCCTCAATCTGTATTTTTATAGTCTGAAAGATTTTTATAGTCTGAAAGACATAAACATGTTTAGAAGATTCAGATTTAATTTAAATAAAGCTAAGAGTCAGAATTTATTTAAAGCAAGGTTGCTATCCTAACATCTTAAAATATTTTGAACGACTAGCAGTAAGTAAAGCTGTATGTTTGTTTTATGATCTAACAATCAAATAGTAGAAAGATGCATTAAGAGAAGCAAGGCACAAGTTACATATAAGGTACCTTAAATTTTCAGTAATTTTAATATAAGTTAGCAAAATACAATATTGCCATTAAAAGTGTAAAAGGTAAAAGTTAACTTCATAATGGGGTTGGTGACAGATTCATCCTAGTGGAAAGTCTTCCACAGGCAGCACATTTTCTATTAAACTGAGTTTTATCACTGTGGTTGCTGGAAGAGGATGAGGGTTTGGGTTTGCAGAGAACCACAATGAGTGCAAAACCCACAGCCAGGGTGTGAGGCAGCCCAAAGTGATGCTGCCTGCATTTCATCCTGATCCTTGGTGCAAAGTGTGTGAGAACAGCAGAGGGTCACCTACAGGGCATTGTACAGGAAGTGGGGATTTTCCTGACAAATGTTAGAAAATACATCCTCTTCATGACAACCCGAAAATTAACTAGTAAGAAGTCAGCTACTATCTGGGGCCATGTAGCAATTCTGACTTTTTAAAACCATTCAAAATCGGGAAACTATGTCCACTGCTCAGGGTAACTCCTGATGGCCAATCACATTAAGGGAACTTGGGTGCCTAAAAGCCTCCCATGCCAGCCCAGGGAAGAGAAGCTTTTCAGTAATATTCCAGAAGTGAATATTACCTTATTTATGCTAAGGCAGGAATTCAGCAAAAGTCCATGCTGAATGTCATAAAGCAAGAGCACAATGCTCTAAGCAGCACTATGATTAAATAGTGAAAAATCTGAGAGCTACCAGAAAAATACCTGCAGATAGCAGCAGTGCAGAAGGGGATGGAGAAACTGTATTTTGTTAATGAATAAAAATGTATTTTGCTAATGAGTTTGTGTTTTGGATCTGCACAACTGATGGCACGTCAACCATGGCACAGATGAGTGCTTGGTATCCCGCCCCCACCCCTTTGTTTTGAGTCCCCCCAGTCAGGCAGAACAGCCACCTGTACATTTAAGTAAGAGGACAGAATGCCCCACATAAGCCTTCATCCTGCTGTGCTGAAGATTCCATTAGCTGGACTCCCTGCTTCTCTGTGCTCTTATCCCAAAGACTTGGTGTCTGCAGGATCTTTATGACTAACTCCTCAAAGGCATGTTGCACTCCTTCCTGTGTCTTTGCACTGGTCTCTGGAGGAAGGGGGGGAAAAAAAATATTTTATCTTACTTGCAGGGAGTATATTCCACTTGGTAAAAATTTATTTTGGGACCACAGAGAAGATGGGAGTTTTTTAATGAGTGAGCCTCCTCTCCATTCTCTCTTATGTTGAATAGGATAAACAGGAGTGCATCCCAGTCTGAAGCATCACATTTTTCCACATAAAAAAACCCCACAGTTCCCCATTTTCTCCATGATGGAGAAATAGAAATTGTTCTCAGGTTGTGACAGTAAATCTAGAAAATAATTATTCCATAATGAAGCTGAGAAGCAAAGAATAGAGAGGGAATTATATGTTGTCCCCCTATGTGTTTCAGTTTCTCCTAGAAACCTTTTCAAGAAGCTTTCTCTGTAGAAACTCAGTTTTTCCCCCATCTTTATATCTTCACATTGTACATTTTATTGTTGCTCTAAGAATACTGTCTTTTATGTAGTTGCAACAGAAACCTGGAAATGAAAGATCAGACAAGGTCCTTGCTGACATCAATAAGGAGAAAAATTCCAGTCTTCTGGGCTCTGAATTAAAAAATCCTGTTAGTTTCAAGAAAATATGAAATTCATGTCTGTACAGTACATGCAGTAAATCTGTTTCAGAGAAAAGTGCTTCTAGTTGGAGTCAATGCAGAGCATCTCTGCAAAAAGTTGAAACCTACATCCAAGCATATGAATTACAGCAAAAGGAACCCATATTAATTAGGCATTAAACATATTAACCCATCAACCTGAAATACAATTGCACATTCGTGCTTAGCAATACCAAAATGAACATATGAACACGGAGGTTTTTGTCCCAGAGGTGCATACCTATAAAAAGCAGTGAGTGTTTCCTAGCAAACTGGAGCCCTTCTTTTCTCTCTACTTCACGATCAGGCTGCAGAGACAAATGAAGAACATGACTGAAATAAGCTACACTTGCCACTTTTTAACAAGTCCCCAGAAAAGCACCACTGCAGAAATGAGGTTTTGTTGAAAGGGAAGAATGTCTGTAAATATGTATTAATGAACTCGATTTTCCCACTCGATAGCTCACAGCCAGGCTGGCTGTTAGGGGGCCAAACTGAACAGCAGCAACATCAAACCACAGAATCACAGAATCTCCTGAGCTGGAAGGGACCCACCAGGATCAAACTCCAGCTCCTGGCCCTGCACACCACAGCCCCAAGAACCACACCATGTGCCAAATCAGCACGAAATGAACGTGTTGCTATGTTCTGACTCAACTAGAAGCAAGATACATGCCAGAAAGGCACAGCAGTTAAGTCAAAAAGGCCTACCAAAGGTTCTGAAACTGAGCACACTTGGAAGGGGGCAGAGGAGAACCCAGTTCAGAGAGCCACACTGAAAGCCTCTTGTTGCAAGGCAAGAGAAAAGCACCTCACTGGTCAATAGGCATCTAAATGTGTCAGAACACCCTAGAAACAAACAGCAAGCAGTGCAGCTCACAGCCACATCACTGCACACTCTAGAGCCATCCAAAGAGCTAAGCTCCCCTTCCCCACCACGTGTCAAAACAGAGTCTGGTCAAAAAGAAAGCAGCTGCTGTGCTGCAGTTAACTTCAGGGTTAGACAGCAGTTTTTGGGCAGACCCTTGCACCATCTTAATGCAACATCATCAATTGCATCCCTCCAGGAAAGTTTCCATTAAAATCTTTCACAATATCTGCTTCTAAAATGGTAGAAGTGGAGCCTTCCCAACTAAGTTGCCCAGTATATTGTCTCCTCACACAACAGATGTGTTACTTACAGCAGTTGTCTCACATTGACACGCTCTGATGAGTAAATAATCCGGGGCAGAATGTAAAAGGATGCATTCCCAAACTGACCTTATCAGTTTTATTGCCAACCAACATCTTCACAGTGTTGCTGTTGTACATTTCCAGCTCATTCAGCCATCCCTGTAGTCCTGTGAAAGTGTCTTTCCTTGTAACATCATACACTGAGAACAGAGGAAAAGGAGCTTTACAGCTGTAGAGTCTTGGACAATGTTTACTTCATTGTGACAGAACTTAGTCCACACTTCCTAACTATAAAAACAAAACAGTACTAGAGAATTACAGAAAGAGGCATCAACCTCCTTCTTCCCAGAGCTGGAACACACTGGGCTGTGCTCACCCAAAGTCACTTGAGGATTACAGAACACAAGCAGCTCTGCGAGTGAAAATCAGACTTACCAAGAGAAATATTCTACCTGTTGGTAGTTCTGAATTGGGCCACACGGAATATTTTAAAAGGGGTATTTTGTCACCTAATTTAATGTGTAAGTACATGCACACACTGCTGCTAAAAACATGGACTGAGTTAAAAGCTACTTTTGGGCACTGGTAACTTGATAACTGTAGCTACATAAATCACTAAGGTTTAAAAATCATAGTCAGAAAGAGTATTTTGTACAGCAGGGTAAGGGTTTCACAAGCCCTGAAATTGAGAATCCCTTTGTTTTCTAATTGCTGTTGTCACACAGAAAGGGCCTAGCTATCCATTACCTGTGTACAAACCTCAAGTGATACCATAATCACATCAAAAGTGTCTGGGGGGGAAAAAAAAAAAGTGAAAACATCATGGGGAAAAGAACACAACACAACCCCGATTAGCCTTATTACCAGAAAATAATCAAGGTAATAACTACAAAGCTAGTAATTCATCCACTCAACAGCTTGCAGCATATCTGTCTTTTTAATTTAAAATGTTTTGAAGCAGCAGTATTTCCTGCCAGTGGTTTTGCATACTCAGTATTTGAGCCAATGAGCAGTAATGTTGTAAAAACCATAATTATTTCTCAGCTGTTCTCAGACAACCTCCTTTTGTAAGAACATGCACATTTAGGAGAAATAAAGACCACGATTTCTGTAATCATGCTTTTCTTCCATTTACTTCATACCTAAAACAACTCCTTGAGCTCCTCGGTAATAGCTGGGAGTCAGAGTTCTAAAGCGCTCCTGTCCTGCTGTGTCCTAGAGAGGGAGGGGGAAAAAAATCCCAAACACACAACATCAAATACATTTAGAACAAAAAAAGGCATTTTAAACTAAACAAGATGAGCAAATTTAAAATTTTCGTGACCAGTAAGGATACATGAAACATTAAGCTACAAGAATGAGGAAAGCAGTCAAAAAACAGCAGCAGCAAATGGCTAAGGGTAGAAAAACACGGAGAGGACTTGACTGAAAGTAAAAAAGATAAGCAGCCACCTGTAACATGAGTGAGACAATAGGAAAGTTAAAAGGGACTCCAGAGAAATCCATAAAAGGCAAGCAGCCACACAGCTAGGTGTAAATGCAGCTGAAATGAAGGAGGTGAGGAGTAACTGATTTTCCAGTGACAGACTCTGCAGGAAAGGAGACAGAGAGGTTCTAAACATCTCCTGTTGCTCCTCTGCCACAAGGAAGACAAATCTAGTTAGACAGAACTACTTCAAGACTGCTACGAACCTAAACAGGTAAGAAATTTAAAATCAGTAGTTTCATTCAATTATTACTGCAGTATGTCTCACTTAAACTCATGAATAAGTAAGAATAAGCAAGGTACTAAGTACAATATAAAATTTTAAAAAAACCCTCAAAACAATAAGGAGGCAACAAATCACACAAATATTTTTGAAAAAAATTTATTTCCTTTTATGTACAGTTTACAATTGATAAACTAACAGCTATATTGTAATTTATTTATTGTTTAAAAAAAAAGAAACTGAAATTGGGAATATACGTACCTAATTCAATTCATTGTTACTAAGGAGATTGTATTTAGGCCCAATTTCTTAATTAGTAATGGCATTTTCTTTCTCGAATACCTATGAGCATACACATAAAATCTCTCCTTCCTAAGGCTCTTTCATTCCCCTCAGAAGAATTAAATATTTGTTTTATATTATAAATAACCCTGATCACACAGCTGCAATCTGATTTCAGTCCGCAGATGCTGAAAATACAGCATCAGGAAGTTCAGGACAAATGCTCGAGCTTCCCACTAAATCTGAATGAACCTTTAAAAAGTTCAAGAACAAGGGGTTCTCTGGGGTTTTTGCATGCTTTTAACCAAAATAAAGCATCTGGTGTAGTACACACACAGAGTTGCTACACAGCCCCTACAGGCAATCATCCAGCTCATTACCCAGAGCAGCACCTTCCTGCGGTTTACTCGCCTGCCGTGCTTCTGGGTCCCACAGGCATGGAACGCCCGCCTCCCTCGCATGCTAACATCTTCAGAAGTGTAACACTTCACAGAGCCTTTGAGAAACAGCAGGACGGAGTAGTCAAAGCCTCTATAAAACTGAAGGAAGTCCCAAATTTTGACTAATGAAGCCTTTAGAGTGGGGGGTTTTTTTGCCTGCAACTACTGCTGTACGATCATGACAGACGCTCATTCCACACGCATTGCAGCCTAAGTACATAATCTCGACATGCAGAAGACT
The DNA here is from genome assembly GCF_009650955.1 of Corvus moneduloides. NCBI lineage: Eukaryota > Metazoa > Chordata > Aves > Passeriformes > Corvidae > Corvus > Corvus moneduloides. The sequence continues at coordinate 3,456,889 of NC_045501.1, read as the reverse complement.
TCAGCAAAGACAGAGGAGGAGAAAGAAAGAGGGAGGGGGAAAAACCCACAAAAAGAAGCTCCTGAAGCTTGTACATCTCTCAAAACCCAACATATCCCCATCTGTCCGGACCAAGACCTACCCATACGGCCAGCTGTACTGCACGGCCCTCCAGAACCATTTTCTTCACTTTAAAATCAACACCTAAGACGTAAGAAGGAGAGGCTCGTCAGCAGAACTGTCGAACGCCCGTTCTGGCCGCCGCCTCCTGCCGCCCTCCCGTCCGCACGATCCCAGCTCCCCTCGGGACCCCAACAAGAACAACCCCAGCCCGCGGGCGGACCCCGGGCTCACCGACGGTGGGTTTCAGACGCGGCTCAAAGGCGCCGTCCGTGAACCTCCGCAGGAGGCTGTGGGGAGAGAAACCGCGGGCTCAGCCCGGGAGCGCTCGGGGCCCCCCGTGCGGGCCGCGGCAGCACCTGGACTTCCCCACAGCGCTGTCTCCGACCAGCAGCAGCTTCAGGGTGAGGCCTGCAGGCTCCATCGCCGCATTGCACCGGGCCGGCAGCCGTGTCGGAGCAGCCCCCGCCAGCACTGCACGCCCGAAGCGAACCGCTCGCTCCTCTCGGCGATCCGGCCCCGGCAGCTGACGCGGCCCCGCCTATGAGGCGGCGGCCGGGGCCGGGCGGGGCGGGAGCGGGCCAGGCTGGAGCCGCAGCGCCGAGGGGCTTCTGGCTGGCGGCGGAGGCTCGGCCATGGCCGATTACCAGATTTCGGTGGAGGAGCTGAACGACCTCTTGGCTAATGGGAGCGGCTGCTACAGCCTGCCCAGCGCGCACAGCAACGAGGTGGTGCCGCGCATCCACGTGGGGAACGCGTGAGTGCGCCCGAGCGGGGCCCGGGCAGGGCGCGGTGTCCGGCAGGCGGAGGGGGCCGGGCCGGGCCGGGCCGGGCGCGGTGTCCGGCAGGCGGAGGGGGCCGGGCCGGGCCGGGCCGGGCGCGGTGTCCGGCAGGCGGAGGGGGCCGGGCCGGGCCGGGCCGGGCGCGGTGTCCGGCAGGCGGAGGGGGCCGGGCCGGGCCGGGCCGGGCCGGGCGCGGTGTCCGGCAGGCGGAGGGGGCCGGGCCGAGCCGGGCCGGGCCGGGCGCGGTGTCCGGCAGGCGGAGGGGGCCGGGCCGGGCCGGGCCGGGTGCGGTGTCCGGCAGGCGGAGGGGGCCGGGCCGGGCCGGGCCGGGCGGGCCGTGAGGCTCAGGGCGGTCACCGAGCGGCTCCTGGCGCTTTGAGCCGGGGGCGGCCAAGCTGCAGGACGGGATCTGCTGGATCTCTGCGAGCCCTGTGGGGTTTATTCTTTGCACCACATCATGATTCAATTAACTGTTCCAACCCTGTCCTATCCTGCTGATTCTCTTTTCCCTTTTTTGTCTATCTTTGTGCACTTTTTCCCAGTGAAATTTGGGATTGTTTTTTTAATACATGTGTAGTATACTGGGTTCCTGTTCTTATTTTAAGCTTGTACCTCCTAAAGAAATATAAGTCAAGATCATAGACTGTCATTAACTTCTTCCTAAGCCAAACCAAATTATATTTGTTACTGCCTGTTGATGCAGGACATGCACGTCTAGAGATGGGACTGAAATCATTCTCTCAGTAGCCAGTCTGGTGTCTGACAGCCACCATCTCCTTCATATTTGTAACAGTGACCTGGAAAAAAGCAAGTCATAGCTTAAAAGCTGATTTGCGCAGCAAATAATTACAAAATAACTTTGGAGGCAGTTAGCTACTACAGAGTCGTTTTCATTGTTCAGTAACCTATCTTAAATATAGAGTAGGGACTTCAGTATGTTCAGATGCAAGGGTGCCCAGGAACAGATAATGCATGTATAAGTTGCACAATGGAAAATCTCTATCTAGTGGAAAGCTTTACTGTTGAGAAGGACTTTTTATGTAATAACTGACAAACAAAAAATACCTGAAGCACCACTGCAGTTTGTGGCCTAAGAACAGTTCAGCTGCTAGTGGCACAAACAGACAAAGTGCAGTTGTATTGTCAGTGCTTTTAAAAGAATGCTGAAAAGTTGTGGAGGGTAGCTAAAGCAAGAAATAACTTTGTGGCTGAAAAAACTATTTCACAACAGGAACAATCTACTTAGTTTGTCAAGACTTAGGAGGCAGTAATATCTTTGAAGCATCCACAGAGAGTTAAGGTAATGCTGAGGTCTAGTTGAATAGATGGATTTCCATTAAGACTTGGGCACTGTGTGGTGAACTTTGATATTCTCAAACTGGAAATAATATTAATTCTTAAGAGGATTCTTTGTATCCAGTGGAGTTGTGGTATATACTGCACTGTAAGTAGCATTTGCTGTATTAGTCATTCTGAAAGAATATGAATCTGTTTTCACATCATTTTGAGCTTCATGCCCTGCTTTTGTACTCTTGTTGTGTGCAATACAGGGTCACGTTTAGGATAACAAGCAACAGAGATTTTATAACAATTAAAATTCACAGAGCAGCCAGAGCAAGGGGATTGGAATTTCAATACATTATATAAAAACAATATAATTTGAGCAGGAACTCACAGGAAAAAATTAAAACCTATGAGTGAGATTCAGGAACTTCTGTTGGTTACTTTTTAGAATATTTTGCACAGGGGTGCTGCTGTCTCTCCTTAAGAGTAACTCATCTTTAGGTAAAAATGACAACATAGAGACATTCAGGCCGGTGAGATTAAACTGGGTCATAGTGCAGAATAACAGTTTATCTGTCAAGTGACTTCAAGCAGGGCCAAAGTAATCAATTTTGCAGGCAATACATGAAAGTTAATGAAAATGCAGAGATAAAATGATAACATATTTTGGAAATTATGGGTTTCCACATTACCATGGGTAGTTCTAACCTCTCAAGAAGATCAGACAAAATTTGTGAAGACGAGTAAAAATGTGATATCCCTAAGACAAGAATTTTATAGGTGATAGACTAGCACAATTATATATTTTTCAAACAATAACAAAAGAACAATTTGGGATGCAGTGCAAGTGCACATCATTTTGTGTTTCTGTATAAGTGAAGATGTGTTTCAGTGTAACATTTTAATCTGACCAGAAGGGTTGGAATAATTCATTTTTGTCAGGGTTGTAGGTGACATCAGAATGGGGGCAAGAGGGAGCAGTCAGCACACTGGAGGGTGGTAGGCTTTTTATCCAGAACAACCATTCTTGTGAAAACCAGTGTTTTGCCTGAAAATGAGCAGGCTTAGATTCCTGAACTACTGACTAAGGGAATTTGTTTGTGGGGTTTTTCCTGGGAACCTGCAACGATTCTAGCCATGTCTCCATAACTGTATTTGGTAAAAATGTTCTGGTTATGCCTGCCCAATCTTAGTTTTTCTGTCTGCTTTAATGTATGTGGGTAACCCATGAAGTTGTTCTTTGTTCTTAATGTGCCACAAGTGCAGGTGTGTTGTAAGGAGTATGGAGGGGATTCGCCCAAAATTAATATTAAATTTAGTGACTCTGAGGGAAGCGTTGGTAAGAAAACAATTTTGCATGCACTGGACAGTGCAAATTAAAATGTGTTAATAGGCTGGCGTTTTTTGCCATTAAAGACTTGGTTGGTTTGTTTATAATTCCATATGCCCATAGTTCATAGCCTCATGTATCCTTAATTACTGATGAATGGTTCTCCAAAACCTATGTTTTGTGGCTGGTTAAATAATTCTTCTCTGTTCAAAGGGAACACTTCTTACTAGTGTTACTCACAGGACGAGGAACTGTAAATCTTCCATATTGAGAATGGACAAGATTCTGTGATTTTTTTTCAGGAGCCAGATGAAGCTGATGTTAGCATCTCTCTGCTATTTGAAGGAGCTAGCATTTCAACATCCAACATGATGCAGCTGTAATGAAATGTTAAGGATGAGAGAGATCCAAGGACTGTTTGAAAAGGGAGAAACAAATGGCATACAAATTCTCTCTTTTTCACCTCTAGCTATGTAAGAAAATCATCTGTAAAATCTGCAAAAATCATTCACTGGGAATGACTTTGCCTCCAGGGAAGCCTGTTGAGTCTGTTGCCAGATTCAACCATAATTTCAGAATGGGAGTTCCTGTTGATCCTGAACACTATCAGATATATGCTGATCTATATAACATTAATTAAACCATATTCTCACCCTACTAAGTGTATGCACTCGCCGCTGAATTAACACATTTTGGTTTGGCCTTGCTCTGTAGGATTTTTGTGTTGAAAGCAGAATTCTCCAGACACTGAAACTTCTCCCCTGGCACAGATGATGTCCTGCCAGATGGAAAATCTGTCAGCATTTGTTTGGGTAATGAAGTCTTACAAATACTTGGTTCATTGCCATAGTTGCTTGGCACAGACAGCAGAAAATGTAGAAGCTTCAGTCATGCATAAGTCTTCATCCGCTTACACTAGAATTTAAGGGGTGTGCAGTCATCAGGAAGAAAGGAATTCTCAGGTTATTCATGGCCTCGAATTACATCAAAATTCTGAGTGAATGGACTCAGAGATTCATATAGATGTAAATTGACTAATTTGGGTATTTATTTTAAATTTTTTGATTACCTAAGTGCCCAGCCAGAAGCCCTGGATGCGTTGCCATCTCACAGAAACTTGTCCAACATGATACTGCACAAATGCTTATCTGGAGTTCAGCTTAATATTAAGACTTCTTGTATTGGCAATTTATGAGCTGAGCTGTAGGGAGTTTTTAAAAAATACTTCTGTTTCCACATCCAGTTAGACACATACTGAAAGCTGCTTTTAAAAACAATCTGTCTAGGCTACCTCTTTTCACAAAATGAGCAGGAGCTGAGTTATCCTTCAGCTAAAGCCTTCTGTCACATTCTGCTAATGTTGACCAATGGGGCTTAGATTTTATTAGGAGACCATGTAGTGTGATAAAAGATATGGTGGGGTTTTTTTCTTCCCAGGAAAGGGAGGCAAATATTGTGACTGACATATGGAAATAATCAGACTCAGAATGAATGAAAAGTAGTGGGTTTATGGCAAAAAGGAGTCAATGCTCTCCTCATATTATTTAATGGTTAGCTCCTCTTACTATAGATTGCATTCCAGGGCACAAGCAGAGATTTGTGCATGATCAGCTGTGTTACTGAGCAGATGGATTGTTTGCCATTGTACATCCTGGAGCTTTTATCAAAGCTTATGGCATTATTACTGGATCTAATTAATTGTCATTGTCAAGCCTGAGAGGCATGATTATTGTGTAGCATCCAGCTCAATTGTTCACTAATAGGGTGGGTCGCTCTTTTAGCCACCTAAAGATGGAAGCTGGTGGTTTTGTTACAATTATTGGAAAAACTGAGGAGTTGGAAAGGACTTAGCTGACCTAAAAGTACAGAGTGCTTTCTTAAGCACTTCAGCATCTTAAACATCACTCATCTGGATTCTTTTACATTCAGATATTGATTTCAGCCAAGACACTGAAAATTGTGGTGAAAACACTGAGTCTCAAAAGTGAATTATATTTCTGTGTTGCTGGCCTCTGGATAGCCTTGACAGATCTTTCCACTACTTCAAAGGTGTTGAATAGCACAGGGCATAGGACTACACCTCTTAGTAGACCTCAGATGAGTCTTTTGAAGATGCAGTAACATTTACTCAGTTACTTTCTTCCTGTGGCCTGATAAGGAGCCAGTGCTGTTTCACAGTGCTTAAAATTGCCCCCTAAAATGTCAGTTTGTCTGGACTGTCTGCTAGAGTAGCAAGTATTGCTTATCAAGTTCTGCAACACTGGTACTTGACAGTAGAGGCTTTTTGTAACTGGTTTTTGAATTGTTTTATGTGGATAACAGTTAATCTCAGAAGTTAATGTGTTGTCATCCCCAGTATTTTCCTACTTTGGTCAGAATTTTATGTTCAGAAAGTTACAATTTTAAGCCATAGCAGAATCTAGCAGATTTCACTTCCATGTGTGCTTTCCTCGGTCATCAGCCAAGAAAGCAGCGTTCTGTCATGCACAAGCAGTCACCATGGCTCTAAATATTTTTGTGAATTTATCACCAGTAGCTAATTCACTCTTGGGCACAGTATATTTGTCATCTATTAACAGAAAAAAATCAAAGGGTTTGGTTATCAATACCTTCTGAGAACATCATAAATACTGAGATGATTCACCAAAATCTAATCATTTTCTTGACACTTTTTGTCACACAGGTTCATAGCCAAGAACATTATGAGGCTGCAGCGTCTGGGGATAACCCATGTTCTCAATGCAGCAGAGGGGAAATCATTCATGCATGTGAACACTAATGCAGAGTTCTATGAAGGCACAGGCATCAGATACCATGGCATTAAAGCTAACGATACACAGGAATTTAACCTCAGTCGCTATTTTGAGGAGGCAGCTGATTTTATTGAGAAAGCCCTTTCCCAGAAGGATGGTAAGGCAAACTGAAATATCTTTCTACCATGTTTTTTGTGCACTGCATATGTTTCTTAGCAATTTACTGTTGAAAATGGTTCTTTGCTCATATTATCAACAGAACAATCAAGTGAAAAATTCAGATAATGGCCCTGCATCAAAGACACAAGAATACCCAATGAGGCAGCTTAGTCTTCTGTTTATACATTTAGGTCTCCAGTACATGGCAAAGGGAACTCTGTCACTGCAGGGTTAACTTCGAAATGGGAAACAGCTGCTGCATCTTATTACAGTTTCTTTTGGGGAAGATATGTTTTTATTTTTCCTTAGAAGTGTTAAAGCACATTAAAAATATTTCTTAAAAAGTAAGTTCAGGGTCAAAAAGTTGTTTAAGGATATTAGAAATTTAAAGGCAGAAGTGATACAAGTAATGCAGGTGCTGAAGAGTACTCACATAACCTGTTACATGGGGTTTTTTCCAAATGTACAATAAGAATAGAGACTGTCACCTTACAGTTTTTATTACATTAAGTCATTACATTATTTTATGTGTTGATTGCCTCTTTATTTCTTAGGATTGCAGAAAAGCTGAAGGTTATATTTGCAATGTTGTTTATTGCCACATTTCTCTATAGTATGTTTCCTCAGAGCAGAAATCCTAGGACACAGTGCAGTGGGACAGATGGTGTTTGTGCTGTCTAACTATTTCAACATACCAGTTATTTCTACACATGCTTAATTTCTTTCTTGCTTCGTGACTGAGCATTAAATAGGAGTGATGAGAACTGCCACAATTCTAGAAGTTTTTCCTCTGAAATGGGCAAAGGGGTACTGGAGCTGTGATGTGGGTTTTGACAGATGAAAATAAAGTTTACATCCAGTTTGGTGGAGTATGAACAATTCTAAAAATGGAAATGCAGCTCTTGCAGTTAGCATTGTGACTCACTGGAACAGGCTGCAAGAGGAAGGAAGGGTTTGCTGTGCCTCCACTGGACCTGCTCAGTTTGATCTCAGTAGTTGCAGAGTCAATCTCAATTTGCAGCAGCTCTGTTTGCTGATTCTTTCAGTCGTAGTTGTTTTTGTCTACCTTGCCCAGCACTGTTTTCTTAACAGTGGTAAACAAAGAGGAACTTCGGAGCTGGGTGATGTTGGAGCCAGTTTTAAGATTAAATAGGCTAAAGGCTGCTGCAAATAGTTTGTTTTGTTTGACATTAAAGTGTAGAGTAAGGGTAATGAAGAGAAGAGAAGAGGGGTATAATAGTATTCTCCCTCAATTTCATTTTAGTGTTGCAGTGCATGAAGTTCTGGAAGGCAGGTCTGGTATCCTGCAGGTCTGGAAGGCAGCCCTTCAGACACTGCCTTTCACAAAGAAAGGCCAGAAACCTTTTCCTTCTGACCATTTTCAGAAAAGTCAATTCTCTTCCATGTATATAATCAAGAATCTCTAAATTTTGCTTATTTATTACTACAGGCTCTCAAGAAATGTTGAGAATTAATTGTTTTAGCTCTTTACCATGCTAGTGGTTTGCCTTGAGCTGAGAAGCTTTTGCTGTTTAAGGCAAATGTAGTAACAGGATTTCTGTTGGGGTGATTCAAAGCAAGTTGTGGTTATGATAAGAGTGGGTGTGTATGGTTCAGATGTTTTCTTGTCTCAAAAAACAGTTTACTCTGGAGAGTAGACTGGGGCCACATGTCCCACTGCATTTGGGAAGGGGGAAATTTCTGTGGCTGGAAAAGCACATCAAAGCAGAAGCAGCTGAGAAACAATAAAATCAGGTTAGATTTCTCAAAGGGAGCTGTGGCCTGCTTTTTTATTTTTGGACACCTCACTATAGGATTTACCCACGTGGTGGGTTAACCTTGGCTGGATACCAGGTGCCCACCAAGCCGTGCCAGCATGTTCCCTCCTCAGCTGGACAGGGAGAGAAAAATACAACAAAAGGCTCCAGGGTCAAGATAAGGACAGGGAGATCTCCCAGCAATTACCATCACAGGCAAAACAGAATCAACTTGAGGAAGTTAGTTTCACTTAATACCGATCAAATCAGAGTAGGATAATGAGTAACAAAACCAAACCTTAAAATACCTTCCCTCTACTCCTCCTTTCTTTCCATGTTCAGCTTCATTCCCTGTTTTCTGTACCTCCTGATCCCAAGCAGCTCAAGGGGACAGGGAGTGGGAATTGCAGTCAATGCACATTTTCACCTCTCCTTCCTCTTCATTCTCCTCCCCTGTTCCAGTCTCACCCACAGGAGACATCCAAGAGCTTCTCCATCGTGAGGCCTCCCCAGAGGCTGCAGCTTTGCATTAACTGCTGCAGTGTGGGTGCTGTCTTCCATGGGGGGCAGTCCTTCAGGAACAGGCTGCTTTAGTGCAGGTCTGCCTCAGGTTAGCACGTCCTGCCTGAAAACCTGTTCCAGCATGTGTTCCTCTATCCATGGAGCCACAGGTCCTGCCAGGAACCTGCTCCAGTGCAGGCCTCCCACGGGGTCATGGCCTCCTTTGGGTGTATCCCCCAGCTCTGGCACTGCCCGTGGGCTGCAGGGGGATGTCTGCTCTGCTGTGGCCCTGCATGGGTCACAGGGGGACAGCCTGCCTCACCACGGTCTGCCCCATGGGCTGCAGGGGAATCTTCTCCCCCGTGCCTGGAATACCTTCCCTTCTTCAGTCTTCACTGACCTAGTCTGCAGAGTTTTTTTCACATATTCTCACTCCTCTCATTCACCTGCCATTGTGCAGCAGGTTTTTTTCCCCTTCTTAAATGTGTTACCCCAGAGGTGCTACCACTATCACTGTTTGGTTTGGCTTCGGCAGGTCCATCTTGGATCCAGCTGGCTCTGGCTCTTTTGGACATAGGGGAAACCTCCAGCATCTTCTCACAGAAGGCACCCCTGTAGCCCCTCCACCACCAAAATGCTGCCATGCAAACTCAATACAACCCACCTAATATGTAGAATGAGTTCCCTAATCAATCAGCTGGAAGCATTTTGTTGGTGCTGATGAGCAGCATGGTTAGATAGTTCTGCCTCTTGTTTCTGCACAGTGGCAGCTTCATCTACTTGAGTGTTAATGTGGCTTCGTAAGTAGCTGGAGAAGTAGCTGGGTATGATGCAACATGGAGTTAGTGTAGCAGTTGGCAGCAATGCAGCAAAAAGGCTGGATGTCTTTGAAGAGATGCAGTACATGGCAAACAGCATATTTGTCTTCAGTGTATTTTAAACTTCTTTTATTCGTGCTCTTTGGTACTGGTCATCTTTAGGAGCAAAGCTTGCCTAAACCACCAAAGACTGGAGAAGTGCAGTAAATAGACACAGTTTGACTCTTGTGATATAGTAGCAAATACGTTTTAGTGAGATTGTTTGATATGCAACCTATTATTTTTTTCTTTTGCATTATCCTTGGTCACAGACTGTGTAGCTACTAACAGAGTGACAGCACCTTTCTTCCAACTTCTCCATGTCTCCTGTAGCATTTGGAATTCACAGTTCTCAAGCTGCAAAAGGACTAATATTAATACACTTCATATCCTAGCTGTTTCATATTGCTTTTCAAACATACATTCCACTATAACCCAAATTGTGACCTGTCTCCCCTGCAGGACAAGTGTTTGTGCACTGCCGTGAGGGCTACAGCCGCTCTCCCACGCTGGTCATCGCCTACCTCATGCTCCGGCAGAACATGGATGTCAAGTCTGCCCTCTGCACTGTCCGGCAGAAGCGAGAGATTGGCCCCAACGATGGCTTCCTGAGGCAGCTCTGCCAGCTCAACGAGCGATTAGTGAAGGAGGGCAAGCTCAAGCCCTAGAACAGAGCACTGCAGTATTTTTTTTTTTAAGTTTCTCAAACGTTTAGAGGATGTCTTAGGTGCTTTAGAGACCCAAATTGCAACCACCAACCTAAAGCGAGACAGAATTCCTGCTTGTCTAGTGCAAGTATCTTTCTTGAACTCGGTGACTGTCTTTCAAGATGGTACAAAATTGTGTCACTGTTTGGAGCTGTTGCCATAAAGAGATGTTTTTAGAGGGGTAACTCCAGTGATTACATCTGTCTTCACATGTATTTCAGTGCCCCTGCAGACTCCATAGCATATGTGGTTTGCATTGACATTGAATGTGATTTATTTAAGGTTTGTCTTTAATCTCACCACAGCCCCAGTTTCTGGAATCCCCAACACATCTCTTCACTCGCTCTTAATAGGAGCACTGTAATTTCTAAAGCTTCTTTTTCATACACACAGGTGCCTAAAGTTTGAATGTAGGAGCTTCAAGGAATGGAGCAGCATATATACAAATGCACAGATGCACTCACTTAGAAAATGAAGTGTATGCAGTGTTTTGTGTGGATTTATGCAATATGCAGTGTGTGATAGTAAAGCCATTCAGAGCCCATGCTTGATGCACACTGTGTTTCCAAGAACAGTTGTATGTCCTGCTGTTACAATTGACATGAATAGTCTGTTACTAAATGTACTTTCATTTTTATTTCGAAATCATACTAGAAAAAAATGTCAAGAGCAAATGCTGAGAGAAAAACTTGAACAAGGAAGAAATAATATGACTATTTAGAAGTGCTTGTGGTGGATGTATAATTAAGTCCTAAGTATCTGAATATAATGGCTTTCAAAGCTTGTATGAAACTACAGTGTCTTTATCTCTTCTTTACTATCACTGTTTAGTAACACAGAATGGAATGACCACACATGCAGATTACTTCCAGCACAGGTGTGCTTACAAAGCAGTTTGCAGAAGAACACTCTTGACTTCTTGGATTGCTTGCATGGTATCATTAAATAGAAATGAGCATTGTAATGTACCACACTGTATAGGAAATATTTACGTTCTATTAAAATAAAGGATGTCTTGATTCTGTTTGCCATGCAGATGAAATGAGTCATTGCAGTGTTGGGAGAGGGAACTTTGTTTGCACTGTGCCTAAGTGTGTAAATGTGTGCCTGTGAGTTACAGCACTGTCTTGATGCAGATGATCTCCCACTGCAAACTTGGGATTGTTGGTTAAACCATCAGAAACCGGGGTGGCTGTGTTCCATTCTTACCTGTGCTTTAATGTAGTTCTAGAATGAAAAATCTTAACACAGTTTTAAACAGAAACACTGTGTCTTAGTGACACATGATCCCAGGTCTAGTTTTGTCTGCTCAGTTTAGTAATCAGAAATCACAAAGGACGTCCATACAGTGTTTTACTTCTGTTGCTGGGGTTGTGTGGTTTGGAGATGTGGGAGTGGCAGGGGGAAGTTCTGTGTACCAAGGTAACTTTCTTGAAGTTAAACTGCATTATTCTGCTTGAGCACCAGTCTTGCTGTTGCTCCTTCCACAGGAGGGAGCTGCCACTTCAAGTAGCCTTTTCTCTATTGTGTCCTTCAAAGTGACGACTGGGGACCACTCTACACAGTGTTTCCTGTCACATCTCCACTGTCAGTCAGTATTCAGTGTTGCCTTGAATCACGATGGTTCAGTAATAAAAAGCAGTCGTCAGTTCCACTAGCTAATTACATACCTGTCTGCTTTCTCCCATTAATTCATTTAATCAGGAGTAAATGCTTCTTCAAAATTCCTGGTTGCTAATTTCATGTTGTGTGAAATAGGAGTAGTGGGTTTAGAAATAGGAATACTGGCCTTACCTTTTCTACAATACTGACTTTTCATACTGCAGTCTAATTTATAAATTACCCTTTTAAAATTTTTACTATAAACATAGATTTTTTTGGTCTTGTCTCACACCATGTATTCTTAACACCTATTTGCACTATAAGGAAAAAAAAGGGAAATTCATGTGGATGCACTTTGTCTTTCATCTGTTACTTGGAAGTCAAAATTCCAGTCCATTAAAGAGCTAAGAAACCATCAGGCATTAGACCTTTGTTACTCTTGGATAGATTGTAAGAAGGCTGGTAGTTGTCAGATTAGAACCAGAATGGTTTATTAAAATTGAGTCTGTTTATCTTATGGCTGTGTTTCTGTAGTTGTCAATATCAAGAAACACTGAAAATCAAAACAAGGGGGAATGTGTTCTTATATTTAATATAATCTTTTACTTCATGGGACACTGGTCACTTTTATGGTAACTCTGGCTCATTTGTCTTAGTAAAATAAAACTGGTTTAGCAAATGTTTTGTAATACGAGGGTGGAGAGGCATAAGTAAGACAATGTTATAAATTAGTTTGGAAGGTGAGACGATATATCGTATTTTAAATTACTGATAGGCAACTCAGTAATGAAACCATTTCTGCTTTTAGAGCAGGCTAAAAATAGTTAGAATGTCAGCCCACTGCTCTATTAATGGATCATACCCTTTCTCTTTTAGTTTTGCTCTCCAACTACAGTCACGTTCAAATTCCTCTGCCCGTTTTAGCTGGCCAAGAAGATCTTGTATGCCTCTAATCCATAGTGATATGCTGTATACTTCTAAATTTCTCCTTCTGATTGTAGAAGGAAAGATTGCATAAAACATGGGAAAGAGAGCTTTCTTTCCATGTAATATGAAATTGAGAAAGTATTGGAAGAAATAGAACTTTTTATTCCTCTGAAATTGCTGTGCACCTGCCCTTTGCTGTGAGCTGTTTCTTACAAGAACGCTAATTTAGGAAGATACATTTTAAAAGAACTGTTTGTTGCAAACAGCAACACTCTGTTTTTGGAGTTGAAACTCCTTGGCCACAGCTAAAATAGAGTCATCAGAATTTACATTAATATGTTTGTCCTGAACAGTAGTGTGGTAATTTTTGTGCAGGTAGTACCGTGGAGAAGGGATGGTGTCTCTATAAAATATGCATCTATCGTGGAATGAAGATCTCTACCTTGCCAAGTCTAGCACAGTGAAAGAAAAAGCAACAGCTTAGAGTTTTTCATTCTTAAGAGTTAGTGAAGTTAGAGAGGGGGGGAAGAGAGAGGGTGAGAAGCTACTCATACTTTACAACAAGGAACAAAGATGAAAGTTCAGATAGACAAAATGATGATCCATGTAAAACTAAATTCACTTACACTGAACTCTTTCTTAGCTGATGAATAAGTACAGGAAAGAAGTCTGTAACTAAAAATAGCAAACTAAACTAAACTAAAACTAGTGATTAAAAATCAAAAATAATAACATTTTATAGTTCTTTTTTCATCCCTTGGTCCTGCAGTGAGACTACAGTGTTGGCAAGTGTTGTACCTGGTATGCAACTCTGCACCATGGGTACTGCCAGAAACCACTTCATGAGAGAATGCTGCACTCCTGAAAAGTGAGCATTTCATTAAGTTATTTCAAACTTAGAATTAATAATATCTGAATGCAGAAGTAGCAGCCACAATATGATGTATTGTAATTCCATTTTTGGGTGCCTGTATTAAAATTGGACACCCTTTTCTTCTCCAGTAATTATGATTGGTGATGCGAGTGATGTGAGAATTAATCTTCATAAAAGGCCTTGGAGATGAAAAGCACTGTGTATAAGAGTAATGCATGCTCTCTGAGTTGAAAAACAAATTTGTGTCAAATACACTTTCCTCCTCCTCAGCAAAGAACAACAGCAGAAAGAATATTAGCAATGTTTGTTTTCATCATTCAGATACTTTCGTTGAGCTGCCTTCTGTTGTCCAGAACTAATTAAATCTCTGATGCCAGAAGTAGAAGCAGGAGTTTTTACCTTCTTTTATTTTTTATATTAGTTCTGCTAGTTTACTATGATGTTTTAGCACAGAGAGACTATCTAGTGGAATCTTTCTTAGTTTAGCACAGAGGTTTCTTCTAAAATTACTTTCTGAGCTTCAACAATGAGTAAAACCAGAAACAGAACAAGCCTGAGAGGTGTCTTTTAAGGACTTGCTGGTGAGAATTAGTGTCCTATTAATTTCTTCTGCAAATAAATCCTGGAAATTATCAAGTGTTGGTTGTGTGTTTTAATTCCAATTCCTGTGTGTCGCTGGCTGGCTGACTCACCAGATGGAGCTGTAGGCTTGTTATTCTTCCTGGAGAGTCATCACTGAGTCCCTGAACAATGCTGTTGTGTGAATCCAGTGTATTCTTATCACTGAAAAAGGCAAGCCACCAGAATGATTTATCAGTCTCTGGTAGGAGAATACTAAGAATCAGTTTGTTTTGGCTGCTTGCAGGAGATCACACCGCAGCACTCAGGCTGTTACATTCACACCGTAGTATGTGACACTGCAAAATTCTTCTGAGCTGGAAGTTGATCGGGAAAGGCTGCATCATGGAAAAATAAACAACCTGTTTGAGAAGCAAAGTTCTTGATCATGTCAAAAACTGAATTCCTGGGCAGTGTGTGAAGCATTGTCACACTGTCCGCAGGTAGCTCAGATTGCACGTGTACAGCTTCGGGCTTGGATGCTGAACAGAGCCCCCTTTGGCCCAGGTGTGGGCAGAGCAAGCACCTGAAGCTGGAAGTGACTGAACCAATTTAAGAAACTGGTTTAGATGTGCCTACCTTCGTTGTAGGGTTGCAATGCCAGCGTTTCAGGACAGATGCTTGAGCTCAGAAAGCAGCAGCAAAGGATTCAGGCTAAGTACAGGATGCCAGTTAACGCCTTGTACCTGCTCCCCTGATGTGTCTGATTCGCTCTAAGAGCAGTGTACTGGTTTTGGCTGGGGTAGGGTTAATTTTATTCCCAGTGTCTGCTAGGGGGCTGTGTTTAGGATTTGTACTGAAAACAGCGATGATCTTACAGAGATGTTTTTGTTACTGCTGAGCAGGGCTGCCACAGAGCTGAGGCCTTTTCTGCTTCTCGTAGGGCTGTGTTGGGGAGGGGGCAGGGGGTGTGGGAAACTGGGGGGAGACACACTGAGGCAGCTGAGCCCAACGGGCCAAATGGATATTCCAGACCATTTGGCACGGTGCTCAGCATATAAAGTGTGTAGTGATGGTGTTAGTCCTCCCAAGTAACAGCCACACGTGGTGGGGTCCTGCTCTCCTGGAGGTGACCGAGCACACCTGCTGCCCATAGGAGGAATTAATGCCTTACTTTGCTTTGCTGCATGCGTGGCTTTTGCTTTTCCTATTACAATGTCTTTATCTCAACCTGTTTTTAGAGCCTTTTTTTAGGTAAGAGCTTTTACCCTTGGGACTCTGTCCCCAGTCCCAGTTGGTGGGGAGTGAGCGAGCGGCAGCGTGGGCTTGGCTCCTGGCTATGGGCAAACCACAACACGTGACTGAGGATGGTATTTTTCAGCTCAGAAAACAGCAGCTCAGTTCTCAATAGAAGGGGTCCAGTATCAGTCCCACCCTGGTAGCTGAGGGCTCATTCTGAGAACACACTATCCTTGATAACTCTTTTTTTTTTTTTTTCCCTGTGCTTCATTAAGAGTACAAAAATCTTAATTTTTGTGGGGTGCTGCAGCACAGACCATATCTGCTATGCTGCAGAAAGGACTGTGAGCAGGCAAGCAGCTACAGTATGTGAAAGAATGTTTTTGTAGTTAAGGAATCTGAATCTGTGAGATTTGGGCTCTTTTCTGGCATCTATTAGGCTGCCCTCCTAGCTTATGGACAAGAAGTTTTAAGCCACAGGCTAAGTATAGCTTCTGATTTTTACATTCAGAAATTTTTTTGGTATTATTTCTCCCAGTGGATTATACAGATAAATGTTAAGACAGTTAATACAGGGGATTGTTTAAGTGCTCAAGAGAAACTACATCAAGAAAATTTTTATGTTTTATGTGACAGGTGATTAAATGAGATTCTCTCTAGAAGGCCTACACTGACAATGATAGCTTTTGGAAATATTCTTTAGGCAGATGTTACATGAAAAGAAATTAACAGAAGCTGAGCTTTGGTGGATACATATAATTCTGAAGGCATTTAAACAGGGGAGTAAATAGGTAGCAATGATTCAGTGATTACCAGTACTCACCTTTCTCCTGCTCTCCTGTTCTGCTTTTCAGCTGTGCTCTGTGATGCCACAAGCTGCCATGTCACTTTGGACAAGGTCTCTATTGGTGGATATCCACACCTGGTGGTATTCCTATCTGACAAAAATAATACCAAAATCTTTGTTTAGTTCCTGGTCCTTCAGGACTTCAAGTCCTTCACAACTTGTTCAGTTTAGCTCTAAGCTAAAAATAGATTTACTTGTAAGTAAGCAAAATTATGTTTAGAAGAACGTTTGCAGTAGATGAGAGTTTGGGTTTCCTGTATTTGTGAGACCATCATTAACTGCTTTGACAAAAGGAGGAAGTTAGTAATGAAAGAAAATCAGTGCCACTGATGATGATGATGATGATGATTATAGAGGAAAAAGAATCAGCGTATCAGAGGCAAATTACTTGACAACAGTCTGTATTAAAGAATGTATTAAGAATATAACCTGACTGGCTGAGGAGAAAAAGATCTTGTAGAAAGAAAATAGTCTGTTGTATTCCTCCATAAAAACAGAGTCATTTCTGAGGTGGTAGGATGCCTAGGATGTGGGCTGGGGAAGGGAGGAAGGGGGTCTGACTGTAAGGGCACACTGTTGCATAAAACACAATGCATGATTTCTTTTAGACATTCTTTGGTGTATTTGGAAAGGAGAGCACTTCTGAGAAGGCTGATTTCTAATTTTGAGCTGAGCAAAAGGCTAGCAATGAAACACCTTACAAGATATTCCAGATGCCACTGTTTTAGGAAAGGACCATTGCAGAGAGCAGCTGTGCTAAAGCTCAGCCTCAGTACCACCGGTGCATCTGCTGGCTGTGCCTGTGTGTGTGTGGCTGAAGAGGTGAAATGTCCCCAGGTCGTTGCTGTTGCTCATGATCAAGGGCACACCGAGGGAGAATGCACCTACAGCTTAAATTTGGTGACACCTCTTTTCTGTACCTGGTCAGGGGAATTGTCAGAATGGAATGCAAGCCATTCTGAGTGTTACAGCAATAGGGGGAAGTCAGACTGAACCATTTTTGAGTCTCTTCTACAGGAAATATTTTTGTGAGAAAGTATGTGACAAGCATGGCAGTAACACACACGTGTCCCTGTACTGCTTTAAGCAAACATTTTGTTTTCAGTAGCTGTGATAAGCTCAGTGTGATATCTAATCTTACTAAAGGCTGAGATGCTTTCTGATTAATGTATTCAGCCTAACATCATTTGCAAATCACTTGAAAGTGTATGTGGTCTTGAGACACAGAAATTATGATATTTTCACCACTATCATCTTGTTTTTGCAAGGAAGAATACCATAGATGAGATTCTAAAACATGATACATAAATACATCTTAGGCGCCTTAGACCTAAAGTCATCAGTTCTCTCTTTTTGTTGGTTATATGATGACTGGAAATCAGTCTGGCCATGTTCTTGTGTTTAAAATAAGCAAATGTCCTGTTTTCAACACTTCCACAGGATGTCAGCAGAAGTAGTAGTGTGTGATGAATTTAAAGCAAATGCAAATATGTGTAAGGGGTTTTTTTCCAAGAGTAAAAAATGTGAGAAAGAGCACATCAAAAAGTATGATGTACAACATTCTGGCTGTTTAACCTAAAAAACATATCCCAAGTAACTATTTTAAAGGAAAAGTAAACACAACTTCTCATATTGAAATGAAGCTCTTCCCTGTTTCTTCCAGTATATCTGTGAAACAAAATGTAAAGCACCTTGATTTGGAAAGGGAAAAAAAGCTACCCTAACCCTAATCATTCCCCTGCAGAGGCTGAAAAGCAGAACTCCTGAGCTACAGTTTCTAGATTTACTTACTTTATACAGCAAGCAAGGGAAGAGGAATAACAAGAGCAATAGCAAAAAGTCTGCAAAACCTTTGGAAAAGACAATAGCCAAAGTTCCAAATACGGATGGAGGCAGAAGCAGGTTTTAATTATACCATTGTTAAAAAAAAAACCTGCAGAAAGACTTGTCAGGTTGCAATTCATGGTAGTCTTGTCTATCACCATTTGCTGCCAGGCTCAAAAATTAAATGAATATGAGAAGTTTTTGCATGAAAGTTGTAAAATATTGTCACTAACCCACCCCCACACACCCATTTTATTTCACACTGACAAAAGCTGAGATGAATGAGTTGTTGTCTGGCCCTTCCCACTTTGTATAGTCATTGGCTGGCTTGGTTCTAAAAAGGATTTTAAAAAGGGGAATAATGTGCCTTTGCCTGGGATCTGAGACTGTCAGGGTGCTGAAAAGCTGATCCGTGAGCTGCCACCATGCAGATCTCTTGGGCTGTGTGCGCTGTCTGCGTCGTGACACAAATTACATTTCAGTCTGCTCAAGGGTGGCAGATGTTTAAAAATGATGCTACAGAAATCATTCCTGAGGTCCCTGAAAATACAGAAACACCGATGGAGCAGACTTTCAGCAACAACAACACAATGAATCAGGCAAAACATGGAGGAAGACACATACAACAAACTCCAGACCTGAATGGTAAGAAAAATCTCATTATTGTTTTGGATCATAGCAGAAAATTTGTGAAAGAATACTTAGTATCATATGTGTTTGTTTATTAACACTTTTGGGTGTGGCCCAATTGCTTTAAGTGGTAGGGATTTACATCTACTGTTGAAGAAGTATGAATATAAATATTCGAAAGAATATACTGGAGTTTGCTGATGAAAACATTCTCTGTTGAACATTGCTACTCTGCCCAGCTGCTCTCTGCAGACAACTCCAATACATAAAATCTGTAGTAGATATTACTAACACTTCTCTGTGTTTTGTGAGGAAATATCACA
Source organism: Corvus moneduloides (assembly GCF_009650955.1). Classification (NCBI taxonomy): domain Eukaryota; kingdom Metazoa; phylum Chordata; class Aves; order Passeriformes; family Corvidae; genus Corvus; species Corvus moneduloides. Next base: position 3,437,836 of record NC_045501.1, on the reverse strand, counting down.
AGTCATCTTTCCCTCTTTAATATTAGGATGGAGCAATGGGTTGACAGTGGAGACAATAATATAAATTCTCAATATTTAGGAACATGCACACCAGTTGTGATTAAGATCACACATCAAAAGTGGCACACTGAGGTTGTGCTCAGTTAAATGAGAGAAGTGTGCTGCTCACTGTCCTTTGCTAACAGACAGATCTTCAGTCAGGTTCCAGCAGCCAAAAATGCTTCATGAATACATGTCACTGCACTTGACCAAATGTCTAACTTTAGCAGTGGTGCAGAACACAAGGCTTTTGAAGGAGAGACAGAGGTTGGAAAGCTAACACCAAACAGAGAAAGGTAGCTTTAAAAAAGTTTTCTGCTGGAAAATAGGGCAAGCTTGGTCCTCCAACACAAAGCATAAAGCACACAGAGCAACACAGCAACAGACCAAACTTAGAGTTTCCACAGTTGTGCATTGCAGATCTCATTGCCTCCTTTTTCTGGGGACAACTGGAAGGCAATTGTGAATTTCTGCTGCAGCTGTCAGTTAAGGCATTTAAAACCACAGGGTTAACAATATTTTAAAAGAAAAAAAAAAAAGTAATGCTTTTGAGAGTGGGACCTTAAAAGGTTCTTAAATTCCTAAGAGGGAGGGTACTCTGTTTCTCTCAGGCAGCCCCACCAACCACCTGGTCAGAGCAGGTTGGTTTTTTTGCCACATCTGAATATCTTCATTTTCTAGCCTCTTACTACTCTGACATCCACTGATGGGAACCTGCCCCTCTGCTATGTGCGTATTTTTTGAAGTGGAAAGGACATTACCTTAATAAATCGAAGAGTGAAGGAGACTGGGCAGTTGTTAAAGATCCACAATGGTCTTGAATACTTATTTTGTCATCTTTGACATAAGGAATCAAAATTGTGATCCAAAGGGGCCAGACCTTTCTGGAACACAGGACCATGAATGATTGTGCACTGTGTTCAACCTGCACACTTACAGGACAGGATATAAATGCACATAATATAACCTAGAGAGCTGAGGAAAATGCCTGGATGTTTAACTGTCTGTGCATTATGGTGGTAAAATACACCTTATTCAATGTTTGGTTTTCTTATTACAGACAGGCATCATTTTCTTAGATGCTTAGGGAACTTGGGAGTATTAGACTAAGTGCACATGGAGTTCAGTTGCCAGTATTTTTGTCACAGCTGACAAGGATTGTTTAATTTCATTAATGCAGTCCTTCAAACTTTTATAAAATGAAACCTTGCTAGCTGTACTTAGACAAATATAAATCTGAGCACTAAAAGTCCTGTTTCTGTACTTCACATTTCCTGAGGTTTTCCTACCAGAAGTTGAAATGTCTGTACAAATGCTGTTCTGTCATTAATGATTCAGGGTCAGAATTCTCTTTTGCTGAACTAAACCTTGTACACAGTGAGGAGAATGGGCCTAACAGACACAGCCTTCTCTGTGAGCTGACCTTCAAAGGCTTCCACCACAAGTAATGTTCCTGAGTTAAAACTCTCCTTTTGACTAAGAGAAGAATATTAATATGTGTTTATCTAGATTAAGTTGTTTGATAAACACTTAAAAACCAAATATTGTGTCTTCTCAACAAGTCGATTAACCAAGCATGTCATTTGGGAAAAGAGACACTTTTGGGAAAAGTTATGTTCCTATACAGTTGGAAAGTTTCTTAATACTTAATGCTTCATTTGCCTATAGTTATCCATTGAGAAAAAGGAGAGGAAAAAATCTGTAAGGTTCCTAATAGGCAGAAGGTGCCCCTAGCTGTCTGAAGGAAACTATGTGGGACATGTGGAATTATCTCAGAGAGTAGTAAACTTGGAAAAGCTGGTGCCTGGATAGTGGGAATTCCTTAGTGCTGCTGTTACCTGCAATTTCTCTAACCTGGAACACAATATGCAAGATAAAAATCACTTAAGGAACACTTTTTTTGTTGCAAAAGAATTTAAATCTGGAGTCAACATCTGAAGCCAATAGAGTTAAACGAGAGCAGTGGGGGAAAGTGTTGCTCACAGGAGAATACTGTCAAAAAATCCCAGCTGCTGCTGGGGCTGGGCTCCAGCAGCTCCATTTCCCCCCTGCACAGCACTGACATGAAAGGTACCTGGTGGATTTTATTCACCAGTTTGTACATTGTTGTTCAAGGGTCTCACAGCTAGAGCAGCCAAATAGTCAGGAACTGCAGGAGTGAGTCCTTTGAGATATTTCTCCTGAAAATCTGCTGTTCAAGACATTCAGCTTGTATCTAGCTCAGAGAGGGATCTGCTACAGAAACTGTCGTGTTTGACACTGGCCAAACACCAGGCACCCATGAAAGCCACTTGCTCACCCTGCCCTGCCACAGCTGGGCAGAGGAGAGAAAAATTAACTAAGGGTTCATGGGTTGGGATAAGGACTGGGAGAAAACACTCCAAGGGCAAAACAGGCTCAGCTTAGAGGCACAAAGCGAATTCATTACTAACAAAACCAGAGGAGGATAACGCGAAGTAAAATAAGCCTTTAAAAACACCTTTATTCCCAAAACCCCTCCCTCCTTCCCACCGACAGCGCAGGGAGACGGGGCGTGGGGGGTTTGGTGGGAGCTTTCTCAGGGATGGCAGGGAAAGCAGCCAGGCATCATTAACGCGTCCCTCCTTCGCAGATGCCTCCGACTTCAGCTGCCGGGAGATGCGCACCACGCGCTACGTGACGGACGGGCCCTGCCGCAGCCTGAAGCCCGTCAAGGAGCTGCTCTGCTCCGGCCACTGCGAGCCCTCGCACCTCCTGCCCAACTCCATCGGCAGAGGCAAGTGGTGGCGCCAGAATTCCCTGGATTACCGCTGCATCCCCGCCCACAGCCGCACGCAGCGCATCCAGATGGCCTGTCCCCACGAGGAGACTCGGACTTACAAATTCCGAGCTGTCACGTCCTGCAAGTGCAAGCGCTACACTCGCTACCACAACCAGTCTGAGCTCAAGGACTTCGGGAAGGAAGCTGCCAGGCCTCAGAAGAACAAGAAGCCCCATCTCTCCAGAGCCAGGAGCAGCAAATCTAACCAGCACGAGTTAGAAAATGCTTATTAGAAGGTGGCTCTGGGTGACACAGACTAGCAGCTCTGGATGTTTTGTAAACCATCAAAAGGCACTCAGAGGCCACAGCATGATGTTCTGACTGCAGTAGGTTCCAATTCCTTCTGCTAAGCTGGGTCAAAGGCTCACATAGGCAAAAATCTATCAGATTATGGCACTTATGGTCTGATAAGAGAATGAGATAAAGCGAGCTGGAGGTAGCTGGAGGTACCCCTTGGAGGTTCACGGGAGTTTGTGTGTGTCTTGTGCGAGTAGGAAGGCAGAGGAAAGTGAAGCTGTTATGGTGACAATCACGCTTTGCTAGAAATCATTCCACTCACTTTATGTGAAAAGAATATTGAGATCCCTTTCCCAGACAATGATGCAGGACAAGCTTGCAATTAGGGAAGCACCAGGAGAGTCAGCACTCTCTGAAGGAGCCATAGAAAGTTAGGGGTAACAGGGATTTCAAGTTATGGTGAATGAAATCAAATTGTTGGGAAATTAACACACACTATCAGATGTCCTCGTGCACCAGGTGTTTCCTCTCAAACACAGAACTCAAAATACGACACTAGTGTTCTCAAAACAGAAATAAAAGTGTGACAAATCTGTTTCATACTTTTAATTAAAAGATTATGGGGTCAACAGATTCAAAACTGAGATCTGGCAACTAAAACCATATTGATTTAGGAACAATGATTTGTTTTAGGGACAATTCAACAAATTCTAGTAAGTGGAGCAGATTTATGAAAGGGATGCTCCTCTCAAACCAGATGACCTCACTGATGTTTGTCCTGTAAACAGCTGACAATATACATAGTTTAACATAGAAGATACTGATTATTCCTTATTTCCTAGAACAGGTTCGACTTTAATATCAGCTTAGATACGTCCATTTACATTTTCTGTTCTGTAGAGTTTGAATTATCTGGCCACACACTCTGTAGCACTAAAACTGTGCAAACCAAGCTCTGTGAGTAAGGTGGTGGTTCTGCATTAAAAGTGAGCCTCTGCTAAGTCATGAATTCCTCTAGAAAAGTCTTTAGTAGATGCAGCTTTGGTAAGACTTTAGTTTGGCAGCAACTTTCCTTTACTTGGCATCTCAGCACTCAGACTAATGTTTGTGTTTTTACATTAAAGAATATTGTTAGAAAGTGAATTGTCACATAGTGTATACGTCCTGTAGAACTTATGCTGAAATAATATAAACTGTGGAAATTTGCAATGTTGATAGGTTTTTCAGTTATTTGATGTGGGACCAGAACCTAGAGAGAAAAGGTATCATTTCAGAGAGTGAATTACGTATTTATTTTTTTTCCCAGAAATTATTTATGCAATGTTTTAACTTGTAGAGAATGAGAAGTAATACTGCTTTAAAAATATTAGTCTGTTATTTTTAATTTTAAATACATTGTTAATAAAGTAGAAAGAATGATTAATTATAGAAAGACTCATTGATTTTCAGCTACAGTATAAAGCTGATTTCCTGCAAAGCCAGTGATTTACAGAACAGTCAGGGTGTCAGCTCCAGTTTCTGTGATGGAAGGTGTCGAGGTCCTTAATTCTAACAACCAACACATCCCTAAAGAAACTCCATCCCAGAACTCCCAGTTCTAGTGCATGATGTTTCTCATGGAAAAGGTCTTCCTGGGCAGATGAGTAGCTCAGAACTATTTCTGTATTCTCATTTCTGCTCGCCCTGGGGGAGTGACATTTCCTGATTCATATGTTCACAACCAGATAAAGCCACTGAAGAAAACAATAAATCTGTGAACAGTCAATCAAGATTTCTTGATTGAAATCTGATTGCTTCAGATTTCTTTCATTGAAAAAGAAAAATGTGTGGAATCCCCTTGCAAAGGCTGCCAAGCAACAGCTAAAAATTTTTAGTTTGGTATTGTAAACCTATGCTCATTTTCATTTAGTCTTTAAGAAACATCTTCCAATAAAGCCAGAGAAAACTGAGCTTGGACTGGACATAGCATGCAGGTCTTTCAACACAGATGTAAAGATGAACAGCTTTTTCAAGACAACCAGTATATAAGGTGTCCTTTTGTTACTATGATTTGATACCTCATATAAAAACCCCAAATAAACCATTGTCAGAACTGCAACAACATTTTCCTGACTTGTCTTTGACGTCATGAATTTGACACTTGGGGCTTAATTTTCAGAATTCAGTATGAGCACCTGCAACTATTGCTGAAGTGAGAAAAGCTGTTCAGTTTTCTGGGAAGGTGTTCCACAGTCTCACAAAGTCACTGGAATATTGTTTTTAAAGTGTTGGTTGTGATTAGCCAGTGAAAGAGACTTGCTCCACTTCATCTCAGACTTCATCCTAGGTTTCAGGCAATTCAGAAGCATCAGGCCTGCTTCAGATGAACCAGTAATGTCTTTCTCCCGAATATTTCACCTGGAAGAGAGCCTCTTCCTCCAGAAAAATGTGTTCTCCCACACAGTTCTTGTCTACCAAAAGTGCCAGTGTTTCCTGCTGGTAAACTGCCACTCAGAATCTTGCATTTTTCTGACTTACAATGTCAGGATTCACTCTTTGCAAGTTATAAAAGCTTTTACAAGGATCCCAGTGGACGAGGAATCCTGGGGCACTTTTACTGCTGTATTTCCTCTCAACACCCATCCCGTTTGCAGTGACTTCTCACTGTTTTACCACAGGTTAAAGGTGGATGAGATGAGCAGTCTGCAGATATGATTGGTCGTCTGTAATCTTACTCCTGAAACATTCACCTCCAACCACCACTTTTGCAATTTATGTTATCAGGAGAGGAGTAGGAAATAGTAGTGTTTTGCTAACAGCTGGAAAAATCAAAATATAGGGTGTTTCAGAGGTAGACTGCTGCTTTCTCCTCCACCCCCACACCCATGTGGGTTCTTTTCAGACAGAGAATTTGGGCTTGTTTATTCATTTATTTATTTATTTTTGCAATCACCCTCATTTTTTTAATCTCTAATATAGATGTGCATGATCTGAGAGGAGATAGCATCCCTAACTGTGGGTTTGAGAAAGTATCTGTAGGAAATCTGAGTTTCTCTTTTACACAGAATTATATCCTTTCAGTTCTTTTCAAAGAATGGACAGTGACCTGCTAGGTGCTATGTGCTCCTTCTACAAAAGCATTAGATGGTTTTTCTTCAGAACTATAAACTCTTCAAACAGGAGTGAATGTCTTCATTGTAATTTTTGCAATAAAACAGCACAACTGTGCATTGTTTAGGTGCTGCTGGGATATAAGTAGTAACAGGTCACTGCTTTTACCTTCCCTTGGCTGGAGCCAGCTGCCTGTCAGAGCTGAACAGCTCCCATAATGGGCAGTCCTCAGAAAAGCAATCAAGTCACTTTTTTTCAGACAGAATTCATGATTTCTCCAAATCTGCTTTTCCCCCCCATTTTTATTTCCAACACCTTGTGTAGACCGTGGCACATTCCCTGCAATATACTCACTGGCTTAAAATAGTCAGTGTGCTTACTTCATTTCTTTTCCTGGCAAAAATACAATTCTGCTACTATTCAGTGAAAAGTAAATCTACCAGCAGAAGAATGAGCCTGCTGGTATCCACAAGGCCCCAAAGATTTTGCACAAGGTTCATCTTTTTAATTAGAAATGGCACAATAAAGAGCATAACTTTATCCTAGGCCCAGAAAACACATTACATGTGTGTTCTGCAAGTGTGGTTGAGAAAGTCAGCATTGTGAAACACGGAAGGAATAAACATGTATTTTTTTAGCCATATGACATCAGCTTATAATTAGCTTGTTTCACTCAAATTAGTGCAGCCTATGGGCACACAGAGCAACTTTTCTATAATAAACAGCCTCGAAAGCCTTAAATTATCATATAATATATTTATGTGCAGCTGGAGTTTGGATTGAACAGACTGTGCAGCTGTAACTGGAAATTTGATAAACTGGAACTCCCCTTGACAGGCCAGTAATGGAAGTCCACTTTTAAAATAACTCAGCATTTAAAATACAGCCAGCACAAGTTGCAGAACTTGCAACACATGCAGCCAATGTTATTTAGTTACACAAAACTGCAGCTGCTCCCCTTGCAGTCCTAGAGCCATCAAAGGACAATTCAGCTCAAAGTTTTTTCAAGGGATTGACATTCCTCATCTCTTCCCAGAACTGTGGAAACAGTTTTAACACTGAATCTTGGAGAGTTGTAGCATCCAGCAGCAGAGTTTCATGGACAGGGCTCATGATGCCTCATTGCCATTTCATTGAATTAGGAACATGGGGCTTTGCTGTATTTTTTTATATTAGTCGCCAAAATGAGTTTTCCACTCGCTAGAGTGTAACAAACATGTAACAAACACAGTGTGTCTGAAGGCCAAAGGGAGGAAGCAATGCTGATTCTTCTGTCTGCCTTAACCATTTCTGATGCTGTATCCTGACCTGGTTATTTCTTTCAATCCTAAAAGCTGTCATTGTTCTTTTATGAGAACAAGTTCTTAGCATTAAAGGAGGATAATAAAACTAATCAGTAAAACCTGAACTGAGGCAAAACTCATCAGCACACGCCCTGCTAATTCTGAAGTGAAAGTATAACACAAAGAGAATCTTCAAAACATCTCACCTTTACCACATCACAGTGGACAGATAAATGGGACACTTCCAGGCATGGGGCAGCCACAGCTTCTCTGGGCAACCTGTTCCAGTGCCTCACCACCCTCACAGTGAAGAACTTCTTCCTAAAATCAAACCCTCTTCCAGTTTAAACCATTGCCCCTCAATCTATCACTCGACTCCCTGATATAGAGGCTCTGTCCATGTTTCCTGTAGACCCTGTTTAGGTGTTGGAAGACTGCTCTAAGGTCTTCTGGAGCCATAAACATCCATTTTAGCCATTCCACGTGAGGCAGTGTGTGATGTGAATCAGGGGTTTTTGCCCCATATTGGCCACTTAGATTACAACTGATACCAGTGGGCCTGTCAGGACACTTGGGAACTCACACTTCAGATTGAAATTGTGAATTTTCTTATGAACTTGTGCTGCACCCATGATGTGAACACATTGGTCTGTTCTTGGTGTCCATAAGGGTAATACCATCATTTTCATCTCAAAGGGGAGCAGCTCCAAGTCCTCAACTGAGTCCTGAGTCCCAAATCCTTGACTGAGTTACAAAGCCAAGGTCATGCACGTCCCTACTGAGGACCCCCACATCAGGCTGTTTGCAGTATTAACCCTAAGGCTCAAGCTTTCTAGTTCATGGCTTTCCAAGCAATTTAAATATACTAAAAGGGTATTTATTTCATGGTTATCAAGCCCCTAAGTTAAACAGACTTCATTATCACTCCACCAACAATTTAATGCTTGTAGCATGAGGTTATTTCAATTACGAAAACAGCTCAGCTCTGGCTAAATAAATAAGTGATGTCATTCTTCATTCAGACCTCCAGATTCTTTGGTATAAAAACTTCCCTTAGGAGAGGTTTTGGGACACCGTGGCTCCTCTGAGACTATTTACATCTCTCAATTTCTCTAATCCCTTCTTCCTTCCTTCCTCCTGTCTATTTCCTTCCCTTTCACTATAAACTGGCCAGTATTTAACTCTAATGCTTCCAGTCTGCCCAGCATGCTTTTAGAATTGGGTGGTTGTTGGTTTGTTGTTTTGTTGGGGTTTTTTTATAACCAGAAATAAGGCTTAATTTAAGGTAATTACTCTCCCATTTGGAGAGTTTTGCTATTTGCAGGAACTTATTTTTTTTCCCTAGTCAAATTAGCAGGAGAAGTTAGTTTTAAAAGTGATAGTTTTCTCCTAAAATTGTTCTTCAGATTAAGGGTGGCACTCAAAACCAGAAACTTCTCACTCATGTTGCATTTCTGCATGTCTAGAAACAAAAGTAGTGCTATCAGAAAATTATTGAGGGGAGGAAGAGGACAAACAATGACATAGACTTCCATTGAAAATACAATGTGTATTTAAGCCTGATCACCAATTATTATGGGCTTCCAAATAAATTAATCTTCAAACCAGAGGTGTCCAGAGTCCTCCTAGGAGTCAAAAATAAGTCCATTTGAAAAGATACTCTTCTCTAGAACTAGGTTTTTTCAGTAACATCTCTAATATGGTGTTGAGAGCTCACAGTCAGTCATAAGGATTGAACTTGCAGCAGAACAACAGGACTTCGTGGGATGAAAAGTGTTAATAAATGCAAATGTTCAATGGAGCACAGTCCACTGACAGGAATAAGTGAATAGGATATCCTTGGTGGGAAAACCGGCATAATTTCAGAATTCAAGCATCACGTCCTCAAACAGATCCCTTTCTCCTATTTGGAGTGCTGTCTGTCTAACCTGTAAGGATTTTAGCTAGTTTTTCATTATTTTGGGGGTCTGGAACCTCAAAGGGGCCATTGGATGTGTGTGCAACTGGTTTGCAGCACAGTTTGCATAAGAGCAGTAAACTCAGATCGTTTCAAATTTACTTTTCAGCTACACAGCCCTCAAATCTGTAATTCTGGTTTGGTCAGCAGCACCATCACTCTGTGTTCCTGAAAAACACCACTATCATTTTAAAGTAAGTATTACATATAGACATGCCAAAGGACCTTGAATTTGCTTGTATTTCTCTGCAAACAGTGGAAATACAAAATCTAATATATATTTAGAATGCTCTGCTATTTAGAATGCAGATAGAATGACACATGCCAAAGGGAATTCAAGCAAATGTTTTTTATGGGTGGTCTTTGGGGAAATGGCAGGTAGGATAAAATTTATTTGCACCTGGCTATTCAGGGAGACCTCACACACAAGTCTGGTGAAAGGCTGGCCCAGAAAACTTTAAAAAAAAACCCCAAACCAAACCCAAACCCAAAAAACCCCAATATAAGTAAGAAGAAAGTCATGCCCAAGAGATAACTGCAACTGATATGGGTTTCAGTGGAGCTGTACTGATTTTTGACATCTGGATCCTAAGACAGTATTTAAAGGAAAATCACCCAGATTGCATTTGTGCAGTTTCAAAAATGATCTTCTATGTATGAAAGGCCAAAAAAGCCATATTAATCAGACAGAACAAGTACATGTAGCAGTAATAACAGAAGGATTTTTCATATCTGCAGCCCATGGCAATTTAAAATTAGTTAATATTCAAAAAATTCACTGTAAGTTACTGGCCAGTGTATAGACAGACTTAGCTCCAAGTAGCCCAAACATAAAGGATATAGATGTGAAAGAAATAAATGAAAGTAGAATAGGATAAATATATTGCAGTTGTGTGGCAATGTGTTTGTTAAGGAAGAAAAGCAGCTGGAATATTGGCAAGGCAAATCAGGAAAGCTGAAATGGGGTCTGAGTTACTAAATCCATTTTGTTTGACTGACCAAAGCCTTGAGTCCTGTGCATTGTGGGTGTTTTGTGTCCTAAATTACAATATCTGGCAAGAAAAAAAAATCGGGTTTTGTCTTTGATCCTCAGTTAAAGCAGACTGAGAAAATCCCTTAATAATTGGTTAATAGTTCATGGGGCTAAAATTGTTGTTGTAGCACAATCTGTGGGAACAACACAGGAGAAACATTTCCTGCAGAAAGAATGCTGAAGTTTAATTACTACACATCACATGAGAGAGAATTTCAATTTTTAGGGCCCTGTGTTCAGGCAGTTACTAGGTAGCCAGCTTGTAGTGGAATATTGATGCTTTAGTCTAATCTCTGCTGTGCCAGAGAACAGTGGAGAGGCCTCATTCTCATGATGGGGTAGGAAGAATGCTACACATTTCTTAGGTCTTATCATCATGTACATTGCTATGCCAGGCAGTTTAATTAATAACTGTCGACATCTTGTCATTTATCATTACTGAAACAGGAGGTGAGGACCCTTCCATGTGCATGCTGTACAAATAAATTAAAGTTGTCTCCCCCCGTCTCACGGGTTTGCTGCTGTCACTCACTCGTGTTGTCCTTCCTGCAGTTCAAAGAATTGCATCTTATCTTGCTCCCAGGACTGGGCAGCTATTTGTGTCCTGTAAAACAAAGGCACATGCAAGCCTGGTGGATAATCAACCAGCAATATTGCCAGAGAGAATTAAATTATTGAGTTCACCGTAAGATATTTACCACTAGGTTTTAAATGGACAGCAAGGAAGACTGTTTCACAAGCAAAGAAATGCACAGAAATGCGTCCTTGAGATAGTGTGGAAACACCACAGGCAGATAATGATGTCAAAATAAGCTTTTTCACTGACTTCAGGTGTCATTAGAGCAACATCACAAAGCTAAATACTAAATAGCTCAGTATAAGTAAGTTACTCATCTTTATTTGAAATCACATGCACCATTCTGCACATGAATACTCGGAATGGCTCTGGGTACTCTACAAGATTTTGTTTCCAACAGTCAAGCCTAAAAAACTTTCTCCCTGTGATGTTTTACAGGAAAAACCAACTCCAAGTGAAATGACAGAGGTAGTGTGATGGACACACTTCTAAACACTATCCATTTTTGGTAAATAAAAATAAAAGCTTTATTAGATGTGCTCTATCTTCAGGGACACAGCATGCCGGGGACTGTACCCAGGGACACAGGAGCTCCACAGATAATTGTTATTAAAGTTTAAAAAAAACGCAAACTGAACTCCATTTACTCCGTACAATACATTGAATTGTGAGAAATGTTCATGTTAACTTGTGATTGCAGACAGAGCTTCCTGTGTCTGTCGAAGACAAATGATGGAGCATCTCAGTTTTCACTTTGCAGGCACGTCTGGCTGGCTGATGGAGCTGCCCCTTTCACGGCTGCTGAAGGGCAGCAGTAAGTGATGGACTCCTGCAGGGACTGCCAGAACCTCCCAGACAGAAGGAGGGTGCTGGCTGCCTTTAAAGAATCATATTAAGCTGCAACTCACTAAAGTATCTATTAAAGCCACTGGGATGGTTCAGACCACACTTTCACCAGGAAAACAGCTAAGAAAACTGTGGGATATGGCAGTGTGACCCTATCAAGTGTCCCAGCTCTGTCCCTTAAACTGACTCTACATTCAGGAGAGCTTCTGCAGCACTGGGTAGGATGTGTTGCTTTCAAACTATCCACTAAAATTTCATGAAGAGAAGACATGCTCAAGCAGACACTGGCACACAGGTAAGTGCAAACAAGAAAATCGTGCACCACAGCTTGTGAGATCCTCTTGTCTGAAATGTCACAGGGACAAAAAGCATGAGATGGACCAAAGGAAAGGGACCATTCACACACCAGCCTGAGCAGAAGCCCATGGCAGACCTAAAGAGCTGAACTGTGAGTGCATTTTAATAATGTGAGATGTGGTAATTCCAGCCCCTTCTGGCTGCAGTAAATTGCCCTGTTTGGCTGGAGCCAAGCTGAAATAGCACGTTGGGCATGCATCAGGAAATTACCTCAGAATATACGAAGCCTCAGCCTCTAGGTGATAAGTAAGGGCCCAACAAATTAATCTCATCATCTGCATTCATCTTTGGATGCTACTCTGTGCCAGGCCACAGTGTGTGGGCTGGAGCCTATTTTTTTTCATTTGTCTAACTTAAATGGGTAGTTTGAGTTACTATGATACAAATGTTCTATTCTGTGCTGTCTGCATCCTAGATTGTTCTTACTGAAATAGGAAGAATTATCATGTCATATTTTACAGACCTGTGGACAAATGATTATGAGCTTTCTTTTGTCAACATATTTTGAATTATACATTATGTAGGTCTGGTGAAGGGAATTTATGGACATCCTCAGTCTGTTTTCCTTTAATGGCAAGCGTCTTTATTAATAATTCTAACTTAATTATTTTTTATGCCTTTCAGAATCCACTCCCTTCTACAGTCTATCTCTGAATTGCATTCCTCACTGTATTTTCAAGATCAAAAATCACATCTAAGTGAAATGGAAAAAACACTTGCCTTACACTCATGGTTGGAATTTCGGTATGCTATTAAAAAAAAAAGAAAAAAATAGCACATTACTTCATATTATAGAGAACAACCCACCCTCCATTTCAAAGAAACACATTTCTTTTTCCAAAATATGTCAGTAAATTTTGCTTCCCTCTGAATGTTTCAGCAGCAGAAAGAACAGAATCATTACAACTCTCCCTTTTTTCCCCGACACACACAGTGACTCTATTGCAGACATAAAGAAGACAGGCAAACCTTTCTTTTGCCTGTATTCTATCTTTCTTGTGTTCATTTTAGAGATAGCAAATGGAGGATTTGGGTGTTTTCTCCAAACCTATTCTTTATTCTGAAAACTCAATGCTTTTCGGCACAGGAAGAGCAATTTGTGTGCAGAGTTTTTAGAGTTTTTAATAAATTTATGAATATGTGCTCAAAACACAAAGACCCCACAGATTACTGTGAGAAATAATCCTTTTACTGCAATATCAGTCCTTAATGATTAGTTTCTAATCCTTGGCAAATGATAAGAAGCATGACAATGACCAGAGGAGAATACATGTAATATCATCCATTTTGCCAGCTCCTTTTCTTTGTTCTGCAAACAGGAGCTAACAATCTATTTAAGAAGTCATCCCCAAATGGTGGTTACACACGATAGATGTACCAAAAGTTAATTTTCTGTTTGTCTCTACTTTCTAGAAAAGGGAAATTCTTTATTGGATGAAGTCTAAGGCATGCAGAGATGGGAGTACAGGCAGCTTTTACTGGTACAAACACGTGAATATTTCTATTGCAAGAGTATTGCTTTCATTTCTTCTGCCCTTTATATTTGGCAATAGATTCTTACTCTACAAAACCATTGAACCAAATGCCTCTCAAATAAGAACACCCTGCTGGTATAATCCCATGGAAGGAGGCTTCCAGGCAAAAGCCTGTAGCAGATAGCACAGAACAAAAAAGAGTTTTTCTTGTGCTAGTGAGTTGTAGGAGACACAGTTTGTGGAAGGATTCTTTCTGAAACGTTCCTCAATATCTAACTCTGGTAGTGCCAGCCATAGGATCTTGTATAGCTCTGCTAGACAAATACAGAATTACCTGGCTTCCAAACTGAGCTGGAGTTCTTAGATGCACTAACTGCCTAAGAAGAAACAGTAGCAGAGAAAAAATTCCATAAGAGAAAGACCCTGTTCAGCGTTAACTCTGTGGGAAAGCTAGAAGTTTGGAAAACACACCATTATCTATCATAATTTATGAAAAACCCCAACCTCCAAGGTACCTGAAGGCCTAGGACTGATTCCTTTGGTGAGAAGATGGTCCTTGGGGAGAGGTAATTCTTACTCCTGCAAACTCAGATCTAAAGTTGGTCAAGGTATGAGAAGTCATACATCTAAGATTTTTTTCTTTGCTTCTGTGGTTATAAGCAGCTTAACACTTTATACTAGGAAGAATTCTTCATGTTCTAAAGGAAATTCAATATGTTCAAGAGTATTTGGATGGCTAAAGAAGTTGAAGAATAAAATGTTCACTATTTCTTCACAGTGGGTGAGGCAAAGCTACTACCTTAAAAGTTAAAGAAAAAAATTAAAGTGACCCTTAAAATCTATACACACTAATATTCAGTCCATGATCCCCTACTGATGATACATAAACCAAACTGATTTATTCATGGCCTTCCAATGTTAGTGTGATATTGAAGGGGGATAGTTATTCCATCTATGGAAGTCCAAAGCTCTGTGGCATGGAATTCCACACTTTGTCTACAAGGCCAGAGACAACTGCATTTTTGCAAGGAAAGGGGAGAGAAAAGGTCAGAAGCCGATTAATTCATTAGCCTGTAAAAGAGCATAACACTTTGAAATTGTAACTGAAATAGCAACTGCAGCTACAGGGACTAGAATTCAAATATTAGGACAAGAAGTTTGGGTTTTAATTCTCTGGGCAAGGGAAAAATTCAGGTTTAGCTTATGCTTGCTATCCTTTTGTTTACACTTCTGTTTGCTGAAATACCCTGCACCAGCCTTGTATTGGTCTGGCTTGGTCACCTGCCTGTTACCCACTGGGGTCACCGTGACATCTCAGAGAACACCAAACTGGTGAATTCACAGTTTGCTCCTTACTCCAGGATCATGTTGGTAGAAGCCTCTACTCTCTGCATTGTTCCTCCTGCTGGGTCAGCTCCTGGGAGGGGACCAGGAGAGCCAGAGGCTTGGGGACACACCCTCAGGGCTGCTTCTCTTGAATGACAACCCAGCCAGTTTGGCTTCAGCAAAAATTCCTGTCTTCAAGCCCTAATTACTGCACTGGCACAGCACTCTGAGTGGTTTTTCTAATTGTTTGTATTTATTTGCAAAGTCTCTACTGCACAGGGTCCTGTGATAAATATAATTCCACTCATGGCTAATTCGATGCTTTTTTGGGGGTAGAAGGGAGAGTAATTTCATGGTAAACCATAATTACTAGTACAAGAAGTACCTTAATTGCCAATCCAATCTGAGGGAGTAGCTGAGGCTCGAATCAGCCTAATTAGAATTCTACTTGTTCATAATAAATGAGCGGTAATTACTAATTGGATCTAGCCTACAGTATTCTAAAAGTGTGAATTTAATGTCAGTTTGTGTTTAATTTTGGCCATTTCCTACTTGGATTGGACTGACAGTCTAGCACAGAACTGAACAGAGCAGACATCCGAGTCCTTCAAGTCTTCTCCTGCTGTTGGCTTCTAGTGGCAGAACAGACAACTTGATAATGCAACCTGTCACTGCTGAGTGCTGAATATCCAATTCCAACTGTAGGTGCAACACACAGACACCTCCAGCTATACGGTAACTCAATCACCATGTGGGAAAATCTTTTTAGATTTCAGGTCCCTGTTCCTCACCTTTTCTGATGAAACCACGCTGGTTTGCATGTTGAAAACGTCTTATGTGATTATTTGGGTCA
The DNA here is from genome assembly GCF_009650955.1 of Corvus moneduloides. Lineage (NCBI taxonomy): Eukaryota > Metazoa > Chordata > Aves > Passeriformes > Corvidae > Corvus > Corvus moneduloides. The sequence continues at coordinate 3,421,963 of NC_045501.1, read as the reverse complement.
TTCGCAGCTAGAAACCATGGTTTCTGGTTGCTGCCAAATCAAAAGAGGAACTATTATTACAATATACTGATAGCTTGACTCCAGCTGTTTATCAAATATGTATTTAATCACAAGCCTAAATCACATTCTGCATGAAAGGAGGCTGTAGCCTAGTGGGGGTCAGCCTCTCCTCCCAGGCAACAGTGACAGGACAAGAGGACACAGCCTTAAGCTGCACCAAGGGAGGTCTAGGCTGGACATTTGGAAGAATTTCTTCACAGAAAGGGTGATGGGATCTTGGGAGGCCCAGGGAGGTGGTGGAGTCACTGTCCCTGGCGGTGTTTAAGGGAAGCCTGGAGGTGGCACTCAGTGCCATGGTTTAGTTGGACATGGTTTGACAAGGTGGTGGTGGTGGGTCATAGGCTGGACTCGATGATTTCAGAGGTCTTTTCCAACCTAATTGATTCTGTGATAACAGAAGGATCTCTCCCACACTTTTTCCCACATTTTACTGACCTACATAACTGAGATACTCTTGTGGGCCTGAAACAACACTAAAAGGCATAAACAGAGCATCATAAAAGTATTTCTTCTGTGGGTTTCCCTCTTATTTTTTTTCCTAAGAACTCACTAGTTGGTAATGGGAATATTATGTTAGACCTACAGACACATCCTAACTTGTGGCTGACAGATGTGTTCAGCAGATTTGACAAATAGAACATTATAGTAATAAAAATTCAGTCAAAGATTTTTCATTCCCAGTGAACCTTACCAGTCTACTGAAGTTTCTTTGCTACTAATGGGGCACTGAAGATTTTTTAATTACAGCAGGTACAGGTGCAGCAGTTTTATGTCTTAAAGAGTCCCCTGAAAAAACATGGGTAAGAAACAACTGTGGGAATCAGAACAGACCTACTGTGGCATCAACCTGGTCTTGTAGGGCTCTCTCCAAGGAGTAAGAGTAATATTAACCAGTCAGACTGACTAGCCAAGAGACAAATATCCTATCCAAACCCCAGATGTCAGGGTGTTTAAGTCTGTCAGTAGCCCTGTACCCTCCTAGCCAGTCACAGTGTAACACATACTTTGGAATCAGTAGCTCCTCCTCACCCCAGTTTTAGCTTTTTTCCTTTTTTTCCCTTTTTTTCCTTTTTTCTTCTTTTTTTTTTTTTTCTATTTTGAGTCCTTCAGAAATAAATAGAATTCCTTGGGGTGGTTTTTTTAGATCAGTTTCTGTTCTCATAACTTCTGGGCAAATAGTTCCTTATTTGCAAGAGGGCTTAAGGCCCTGGGAACCCAGCAAGGGGCAAGTGGAGGAGCTGCTCACACTCTTTCTTACCAAGTTAAAAATCACTTTTTCTATCAATCAAACCCTACATGAGGCCTCCTTCAACTTACAGGCTCCTCACCTTTGTGTTATGATCCTGCCAGTCACTGTCATGGCAACCACAGAGACCATTCCAACTGAGGAAACTGCTACTTTTTTGGGGTAGCCAGTTGCTTGGCACTTTGAAAAATAAAGCATCCACTAGAAAAATTTCACCTTTTTTTTTTTTTTTTCCATGCATGGAACTAAAAAGAGCAAGACATGTAGTACACAAGAAAATGTGAAAATCAAATTTTTTCTCCATAAACCATAAGGGTTACATCCTGAGTCACAGCAGGAACCATGGTGCCTCACTGTCTTTGAGCAACAAACCACAGGAGTGACTGTCACAGTCACCTTCCAGCATAGAATTTTGTTCCTCACACACATTTCTCCCACAATAGCAACAGTCCAATGACCAGAAAGAAATTAACAGCTGCCCTCACTCCTGGACAACAACCTGGCAAACACACTTATAATTTGCTGCAGGGACCTGGATTGTATAAGCATAAAATGAAACCAAATGAGGAAACAGCCACAAGCCAAGGACTACAACCAGGGAGAGGGGGAGCATGAAGGCCACAAAGCTGTGGAGAGCCTTGTCCCTGCACCCAAAGGCCACACACCAAAGGCTCAAGGAGTCTGAATGTGCCCCAGCTCCTGGGCTTGTCCTTGTTCTATTGCAAAAATGAGTCTTCAAAACTCTCTTTTTATAAATCCTGGGTTGTCCTGCCAGAGCCCATGATTTCCCTCCTCCTTTGCCATTAGCTACAGGGGAGGGTGTGTGACCTTGTGTGCTTTTGTTGGCTCTACACTTCAGCATGGGCCTTTCCTAAAAGAATTGCTCCAGCTGTGAATTTATGAACTCCTCCCTGTGCTCAGGTGTGGGCTTCTTTCACACCAAGCAGTTCCTCGCTGCTTTTTCTTGCCCCTCAGCTGGAAGCATGCTCCAGCTCTCAGCTGCATCCTGAGGCCTGGGCAAGCAAATCCTGCCCAGGGGCTGTGGAATACACTATGGAAAATCCATGGAAATTCACACATTCGCCAAGCAGTGGACAGCTGCTACAACTCAGTGATTTCTTTAAAATTATTTTTTATGTAAGCCAAAAAAAATAATGGAGGTCCTTGATAAAGCATCATCATACTTTTAGCCTATACTATTTTATTTTGTTTATTTATTTTTAAGTGGAAGGAGCGGAGGGGGAAGGCACCATTTTATTTAAACCTCAGCTACGACTTCTCAGTTGTGTCTTCACCCAGAATTGCAGGTAGACATCTCCACCTCGTGGCGTGAAAACAAAGTATCCCTCGAAAAATTCTGAATTGCTGTTTTATGCAAATGCAACAGGCTAAAATGACTTTTGTAGATTATTTTCCAAGGCAAACTGTGCTCAGCAGCAGCACACTTACACAAAAAAGTCAGGAAGGAAAAAGGTTTTATAGACTTTTGGCTACATATAAACATAAATGATGGTGCATCATGTAACATAAGCATGCTGCATTCAGTTACCCTTTCTGTATTCAATCATCCATATCCTGCACAGCATAAATAGTTTTCTATAGCCTTGTAACCTCTTGGGGGATAGATTATCAGGCAATGGAGCAAGGAAAATCTGGTTCAAGGCTTTGGCTACAGAGAAACATCTCAAGAGGAAGGCCAGCACATAAACTCTGCTCTCACAGCAGACACAGCCTGCACCCCTCAGGGCCTTTATTTTCAGGACACAAGCTGACAAGCTGGTTAGTGTAAAAATTCGCTTTTTGTGGGCTGTGTCTTACAGTGTCTTGAAAACAGTGAAATTGGTGCAACGAAATGGAAACTTTCCTTACATTGCATTTAAAAATGTACCAATAGAGGGAGATACTCCACCATAACAATTAATTCCTTCACAGCAGAACTTACTGGAAAAGAGGATTTAAACTGAACAGAAGTAAGTCTGCTCTAGTTCTAAGGTGTAATACAGCACAAGGTGTTCTGTGGTTTCAGCAGAATTCCCTAACAAAATGGCAACTGACTGAACTTTAATTACTGGATAGGATCACATAGGACACCTTTAATACCAGAATTCACTCTGGTATCTTCGAAACTATAGACATTCTGTGACTACATTCCACATAATAATAACTTAAAGAATACTTCCATAATTCAGGGAAAAAAAAAAAAAAATCGTTTTCCATTACAGTCTTTCAACGTAGGAATGAATTTTGGCTCCTCCAAAAATCTTTTACAAAATTTTCATTTAATTGCCTTTAGTTCAACCAGCTCCACTAAAAGAGATCACAGAGCACAACAACAAAGGCAGCAGCAAAGGGTGGTCTCAAGAAAAGTAGTGCAGACCTCTTGGCACTGAAGTTTATCACCTGTCAGATAATCCTACAAATGTATTTATTAGGATCTCCAGAAACATATGGGATTCTTAATACAACAAAAACTCGAAATGAAAATGTTGCATTCTGCTTTGCCTCAAAATATATGAACCACGCACTGAAGTCTAAGTGTAGATTTGTTAATCAATATCCACAAAAAATGGTTTTAAAAGGCTGAGTGTTCTGTTCCTCTCTGTTCCTTGGGGACGCCATGATTCCTGTTTCTTTCATGTCATCTGATGAAAACAACAGAAGAGTTTTGTAATCTGCCAAAAGCTGAGCTAATTTTGTATTTTGCGAACTATTTGCCAGTCAAATTCTTTAACTGTTCCTTTGCTGATCTTTCAAAATATTCTTGGTTTAATAGAAAGTTTCTGCTGCCTTGGACCTTGTTCAGGACATTCAGGTCTTCACGAAATGGCTACAAGAGCATGCACAACATAAAGACAGGAGTCGTTAAAAAAAAGATGATTTATCAAAGATTTTGGCAAATGGTTTTTCCTGTCTTAAGGATTAATGTTGTAGCTGAGACAGTATTTGCTTTTATGACCTTTCAAGGGAAGGATATTCCTCATCTTCACATGGTACTGGGCCTCAAATCCACAAAAAGTACTGCAAGAGGAGAGACAAGCAAGGAATACAGAAGTTGTGTCTAGACTTGCAAGCCAAGATCTTTGCTCCCTTAGCATACAGCTGCTGAAAAAACTGAGCATACTTTGCTTCCTCTAATTGCTACATTTCAGTCAATATTATAAACATTTCTCTATTTTCATTCATACCCACTTCTTAATAGTAGATAGAAACCAAAAGAGAATGTGTTAAACAAATTGCATTAAAAAATCCCAATTAAGTGGAAACAGATTCAAGGTATGTATGCTTCGACCCATCCTAGAATTTATTGTGTCTAATTCCCCATTTTCAATGACAGCAGCACCATCTTTCTTTCTTTTTTTTTTTTTTTTTTTGGGTTTCATGTCAATTTTTAGGAACAAAACATTGTGCAACATTGCAGCAGCTCCCAGCTAGTGTTTTTTCCTTTTAGTATTTCTGCAAACTTAAAGCTGGCCCCTCTTTCTTCTGCTTTATCTCCTAATGCTCTCTGTTCTAAGATATATTATCATCTAAGTGTCTCTTACACTTCTTGATGTTTCCTCCACCTGAAGCAGGATTTCTTTTTTTTTTTTTTTCACTACTGTGAAGCCATCAAATTTAATTAATACCGGAAATATTGACTTAGTGCTAAGGGAAATATTATCATTAAATTAGAAACACTTGTGGGGGTGATGCCAGCTCCCCGTCTGTAGAGCAAGGCAGACACTCCATCTCAGTAAGTGTAGCACATTTTAGGTAGAATTCTTTGGAGCTAAAAGCATCATTTACTCACTCAACTTCATTATACTACTTCAGATTGAGGAGCTGGTTGTTTGGCACCTTCTCTTAAACACTGTTTCGCTGGCGTTACATATAATTTATGCTTGAAAACTCCCTACAAATTGACTGAAAACTTGTTCCTAGAAAGAGAGATAAAGATATCATACAACTGTGATATTACTGTTATATAATAGCTGGGGTTTAATTTTTTTTTTTTTTGAGAAGGAATGCAGACTTTATCTAAATCTCCTCATTCAAATTATCAGAACTCTAATACTGAATTCCTGCAAATACAGGCCTTTTAAACTCGACTAATTTGTCATATGTCATTACATCAAAATGCAAGTTAATATTTCATGACATTTTCTCCAATATCTAATGTCTTTTAATAGAGCTCTTCAATCACATGGTTCTTTAACTCTCATTGGTAGGAGATCATTTTTCCCTTCTAGGTACACTGCCTCTATTAGTCTGAGCTTTACACTTCTTCTATTATTTTATTCTTTCAGAAAGGCTGAAATGACATTTTATTGAAATGACTGATAGATACACAGAGCCCATCTCTGGGCTTGGTATTTCTGATGCCTTTTCCTGGTCTTAAAATCAAGAGTCACACACGGTTAGAAGGGGAAAAGGGATTTTACCTTGGTATTTATTTTAAGGATCCTTAGGTGCACACGTCCAGGTCATGTGCATCGAGATGCACCCCGCCGAGTCTTTCCCTGTGTCTGTCCCCCCTCCCCAACATTGGGTATAACATTATAGGCTTTACTAATTAGCAGATCTATCAAAGATTCCCCAATGAAAGGTTCAAGTGAGCCCCCCCTCCCCAAGGAGCCTTCTCCTGGATGGTTCTATCTTGGTTTACAGAATGTGTTCTGGAGAGGACCTTGGGCTCTGGGGCACACTGATCCCTAGCTACAAAGCTTCTAAAATGTTTAGTCTCTTAGCTTGACAAACAAGTCCAAGAATGTAGGCAAAAAGCACTAGGAGTACAGAAGTTGTAAAAAGGTATAACAGGGGTATAAAAGAAAAGGCAAAAATCTTCATGGCATCATTTCCTTCCCATCTCTCACAGCTGCTGTAGCCCCCTTCTCCTCTCCTTCACAGGTGCTTGCTGTGTCTGCCCTTGAGACTGCTTCTCCAGCTCTCCTGCCCTCCTCCTGCTGGGTCTGCTCCATACCTGGGGAAATCACAGAATGGACTGATAAAAAGCTCAAAGCCAAATCTCCACTCCCAACCTTCAGCTTTTTACGGGAGCGTTCTTCACAAAAACCCATCTCCATGCGAGCTATTTTTTTTCCCATCCATTCTTCAGTGCCTGACTGAAGAGATGTTGACTTTACGAAGGTTAAAGGTGGCTGCCTCAGCCAACAAATGGGGTTTGGCAAGAGGGGATGATTGTTGTTGTTTCGGGAATGAAGTGTCAGGAAGATGCAGCGGTGCCGCGGCCCCCGCTGAGGGGCCGAGTGACAGCAGCAGCTGCCGGGGGTGCTGCAGCCCCAGGGCCTGAGGGTTCCCACGTTGGGCAAGCCTGAGCCACCTCCTTTTCCCACATCTGAAGCTGGAAGAATAACAGGGAGAGCCCCGTCAGGAAATCAGAGTCCGAGCAGTTTAAATGGGAACGCAAAGTGATGTGCAGGAATTCGGCTGGGCCCTGCTCAGACCTCACAGGGGTCCTGGGTGGAGGCCTAAAGCTGGTCCTGGCCGATGTGAGACTAAGGGACAATCCTCCTCTCCCTCTATCCCTGCAAGGACAAATGTTTGCCTAATTACAGAGATCTTTTTCTAGACTGAAGGCAGGACTGAAAAACAGGATTAGTCTGAATTCATACAAACCCCGAGTAACCCATGGAAGTGAAGTGTTATATATGTGACAACACACACACACAGAATATAAATTAAATATTCTGCATTAGCAGAAAGTTCTGGACTCTGACCTAAATTCTGGCAGTGCCTGAAACATTTGCAGCATTCACAAATTGATCATAACCTGACCTTTCAAAAAAAGAGCAGTCTGGGGGTCTTCCTTCTGCCAGTGAGTAGGAAGTACTTTTAAATATTTATTATTTAAAGGAACACAGCAACAGATTTAAATATTTAGGTAGGTTCTTCCTAGAGAATGAATTAGGTATCAGATATTGAGTATTTTGCATGAAAATTAAGATTTGTGCGATAGAAAGGAATTTGATGTCCTTGTTCACAACGATCTGAACTAAAATTACTTGATTTCCTGGAAAAGGCCAAGTTCTAAGAACCAACAGTATAACAGGATAAACACATTCCCCAGCCCACCCAGATTCCATGACATTTTACAATTCTGACTTCTACAAAACCCAAAATAACATAATTTCATCTCCTGTGAAGAATGAAGACTCCATGTCTGTTAGATCTCTGTGTTCCTGAGAGAACACAAAACCCAGCACCAGTGGTGGGAGAAGGGAAAGAGGCTCACACAACATGGAGCAAGGCCTGGGGAAACAAGTATTTGAGATGGTTGCAAGCAGATGCTGGAAATTCATACATAAATTGTCATTAAAAATATGGAGAACAACCTTGAGAGGAGTTGCAGTAACCTTGGCATAGCAGGGTTTGAGGCATTCTCAGCTGCCATACTTCTGTGAAAAAGGGATTGAGAACAGATTCCCGGTTAATGTGTTTTCAGCTGAGAGGGCTCTAGGGTCTAGAAATCTGCTTTCTGTTAGGAAAAACTATAAAATGCTCAACAAAAGATGAAAAACATGTCTTTCATTGGCATAAAATTAGGAGATTTCCTTGCAGGAGGGTGTATTAAAAATTCCCTAGAAAGTAGAATACGGAAAGAGTAACTGCCACTGGCAGCAAACTCCAACTCATAGCAAATACATGTGTTACAAATCTAACAAAACAAACAAACATCACTCAAAGCCTTGCATGTGTGTACAAGCCAGGTTTAATAATTCTTTTTAACCTTAGGATTGGGCCTTAAATTATATATAATCCGCGAAGTCCTTTCTTACTTCTATATCCCACTTCAGTTCTTGAAAATTGGTGTCTGTTGAATTCTCTTTTAGGGCTTTTTCTAAACCCAAGATGGAGAATTTTGTTAACAGTGCAATAAAAATAACTTCATAGTGTTACAAGGAAACATTAAAGACTTTTTTGTGTGCTGCTCTTTCCCTTAAAAAAAAATACAGACATTATTTCTTTAAAAGGCTCCATCTGCAAATCCCATTAGATGTGCATATAAGGTTTCAGATGATTAATAGCTGCCTGCTTTGCTTTGGTTGGAGGGGCTGAGGGTATGTGTGTTAACCCCTCCCTCCCCTCGCTCACATTTCACTTCACAAACTTGTCACTGTCTCCCCAGCACAGTATTTAAAAAGTGTTTCACTCATGCCCAGCACTTCACAAGGAAGCTGCTCATGGCAATCCCTGCAGAAATCTGGTTGCCCCAGTCAGGGCAATGAAGACATTTAGAAGAGTTACCTGCAACAGCATAAAACCCACAAGCAAACTGTTGTTTAGGGAGGAGATCTATCCTGTAAAATTTGGAAGAGTTTCCCCCTGCTTCTCTTCTGCTTTTGAAGGCTGAGCTGTCACCAGCCACGAGCGCTGAGGTGTGGACAGGACTGGAAGCAGATGGATCCCAGCAGCAGCAGCTGCATGCGCAGCCCACAGCCTCCCACCCCGCTCTGGGGCTGCATGAGGAGCTCCCACACGGATCTGACCACAGCTCCAGGGCTCAGCCACTACCCAGCAGCACCATTCTCCTTCCAGCAAAAACCAGATTTTGCTGCTTACTCTGATTTCTCAGCCTCCTGCCTGGTGACAGCTCCCCACAGCTTCCCACGTGAGGAGCGGGCACTTGTGGAGCAGCACCCCTCTTTCCAGCACCCTGACTGGCACCTGGCAGCCACTGAGGCCAGAAGAGGAATAAACCCAGGACTGGCCTTGGCTTCTGGGGAGTCAGAGGGCAGCAGCCCAAGCCTAGTGAGTGCAGCAGTGGGTGTGGATGAAGATGATGAGGCACCAGCAAATCCTACAAATGACACTGGGAAAAAGCCATCCAAAAGGAAAAAGGAAAGCTCAGGTAGGTGATATGAAATCAGGGTTGTGGTAGAGTGCAGGAGATGGAATGAGAACACCTGGTGAGACTGGGAATTAGGAGAGAAAGCTGATGAGCAGAACATTTCATAATACTTGACTGGGGAAACTTTAGACAGTAACAGCACTGTAACAAACTGTCTTGTTCTTGTTCTGGTCTTTGTACTTCACTCCTGCAGATCTTGTGTACTGAAGCAGGCATTTTACTCACCAGCACAATGCACATTTGCTGTAACTGAACAGCAATCACACGGCAGGTACGCACAGAACTGCAAGTCCTAGGATGTGGAGTTATAAACCCATACCTGCCATTTGTCTGAGCAAAAGAGAATGGCAAAGAGCAAAGATCCCTCACCTTGAGCTGCCTCTGGTAGCTGGAAATGCCATGCTAGGATTTTGACATCTTGGTTTATGGTAAGAAGTACAAGAGGAAAAGTCTTCCTTTAAGTATAAATTCTATTTGTCCTCAATAAATGTTAAATATTTTGACCTCAAAACAGGAGGTACTAAAAGTTTGCCCATCAGTACAACGTCCAACAGTGCAGAAAACGGACATCGTTTTCATGGTGTCATCCCAGCTAGCAAAACACATTCTTTCTACAGTGTAAAAACCAATAATTTCATAGTTATGCAAACTCTAACTTGCTGATGTCTCAGATCCAAATATGTGAAATATGCATAAAATTTCTTTCTCTTAAGGAAGCTATTAAAATTTAAGATGCTTATATGCATTCAAATGCCACAGCATTAATTTACAACCTACAGTGTGCATTTTCCCACAGCACTGCTACCAAGTGGAGAATATTTTCCAGTAGCCCCATTTGACAGGCAGAGAATGCAGGGATAAAAATATTAATTGATTAATTTCTGGGTTTTGCAGACATTTGTAGAGTTTAAGTTCATTTATACTGAAAACACATGTTGAGTCAAAATTTTCCCAAATGCAAAGAAGGTTTAAAAAAGTAATAATTTAAAAGGTGAACAATGTGTTCATGAAAGCATCAGTTAGTCACAGATAAACAGCAGATTTCAGCTTACTCAGATTAGAGGGATATCTTTATTCTTAAAGAGACTGATTCCAAAGCACATCTCCCTGGTTTAAGTAGAAGGAAAAAGTTCCTTTATTCTCACTTACCAGCACTCTTCATATTTTCTTTTCACACTTGCTGCTGTCCCCTAGACTTTTCCTTTCAGGGAGCTGTAAGCAATGACATCCCTGAAAGGTCTGAGGTTCCGCCTTCTAGTGACCATTGCAACCCTTGGGAGAGGCAGCTGTTAAATTCAACCCAGCACTGAAGCTGGTTGGAATCCTGGAAGGATGCACAATCCATAGGAGAGACACATCTGCCTCTGCTTCCTAAGCAGCATCTTTTTCCCTTCCCTTCCCTTCCCTTCCCTTCCCTTCCCTTCCCTTCCCTTCCCTTCCCTTCCCTTCCCTTCCCTTCCCTTCCCTTTTGTCTTCCCTGAACTTCCCTAAATTTCCCTTCCTCTCCTCTCTTCTTTTAAACTGGCAGTACAGTAGGAAAAACCTGCCCAAGATGATTTGTCCTTTCACACATTTGTCATTTCTCACATTCTACTGTCAAAACTGAAGCAGCCAGGCCACATTTCCACTTCTGGAATATCTCAAGACCTCAAGCCATGAGTAAGGATTACATCTCTTGACAATACCCTGTGGCACACAGTGTGGATGAGAGATTCCAAGATACACATCCTATTCTGTTCCCAAAAATATCCATTTAAAACTATTCACACTGTCTTTTGGAGATGCAGACTGGTGAAACTGCCCCTTGGAGAGGGTGTCCTTCCCACAGGGCTCTGATGAACTCACAGGTACATCCACTTGGAATTAGCTGCTTGTCTTTAGTTTCTGCCATGTGCTGATGGTATTGGGGAGCTGCTTCAGCCCTCCACGTGTCTGTGAGGGGAGCAGAGACCCCAGGGGAAGCCCCTGAGTTCAAGGCTCCCAGAAGCTGGTGGAGAAGTTCCCAGCAAGAGATCCATACTTCAAATCCTGCTTCCCTACTGCTCCCTCAAAAGTCACACTTGTGAGCCTCTGGGAAACCTGTAAGAGAGGATTTGTGAGGTAAGGGGTGAGAACAAAGGGGATTGCTAAACTGTAGGCAAAAACATGGGGAGACACTTCTGGAGTTTTGTTCCTGTACATTCCCCAACTTTATTTGTGGATTTCTGAAGCAGCAAAACCAGTATGGAACAAACCAGACTAATTCCCTTGGAATGGAAAGCAGCCCAGCTGCAGCAGGTGACACACCGGTCCCTGTGTGCATTACGAGTAACAAAAGCTCTGTTTGATTTCTCCATTTCTGATGGACAGAGATAAGGTCAGATCAGTCACAAAGCTTACAGTCACACCTCCCAGATTTCTCCAGTTTTACTACTTTGGCAGCCAAAAGGACACCTAGAAGATGAAGCTGCACATCATGCTCACACTGTTACTATTTTGCTTATCATTGCTATGTAGAAATATTATGCTAGGACACACAGAACTCCGTTGCATACTGGTTACACACAAAAATTAAGTCATTAACAGCATAACAAAACCCCTACTAGCATGTTTAGTTTAGGGAATCTAGCAAGAGGAGCAGGAGGAGAGAGTCAAGGAACTCGCAAAACTGACTCCCTGAAAGACTGGCAATTTGGGCTTTGCTCACTGAAAGAAATGCATTTTTCCTTGCATTGCATTGAGATTCTCTGAGCACCAACTTTGAAAGCACAGAGAAAAAAATAAAAAGAAAGGAAAAGGAAAAAGTAAAAAGAGAAAGGATCAAAAAAAGTGAATAAAAGGTTGCCACAGTCTCAGGTAAAGTCAGCTGGTGCTTGCTTTTTATCATAATTGGTACAGAATCACTTTGGCTATGGCTTGAAATTTGGCTTTGAAATACAGCTCTTGACCACATTGCAGAAATGTACACAAATAGCAAACAGGTTTTTCAGGACAGCACAATGACAAGGATGATACTGGGGCCAGTCAGGTACACAGATACCAGATCTGCTTGGAGCTTTCATTTAGCAAGGATCAGAAAAGTTAGAAAACTGGAGTGTTCAAGATAGTTCCAGGCCACTGCAAAAACCAATGTTTCTCTGCTTTTGCTTGTTTTACCACCCCACATCCCCAGTATTTCCAGGCCATACACCACAGCTGAGGGTGCTGCTCCCTGAGTGACTTGTTCTTGTGTCCTGCACCAAAGCTGGGCACCATACACTCCTAACATGTTGCTTGTTTTTGGCTGCCTTGGATCAGGGGAGGGTGAAAATACATATATAGGGAGTAAAAGTAAAAATGTGGGGAAGGAAACTATTTTGATGCAATGACAGCAAGGAATGAGAGCTTCTTTCGCACAGCTACTGTTCTGTGACTGTGCAGACCCAGGCAGTTCTGAGAACACTCCCCATCCTGAGTGAGCTGTCCCACCTCTGTCCCCTCAAAACCAAGGCTGGCCACACCAATAAGTCACGCTGAGCTCGAGGGGGCATAAAGCAAACATTTTAAAACTTCCACTGAGCACTTCAAGGGGTTGTTTATCAGACCTCTGCAACTGCACATGTTCACAACACATCAGCATAACCACAAATTACACAAGTGTGTTTGCCTCTTAGAAAACCAGAACTCAAGCAATAAGGCAGAAACCAGCAGCAAATCACGGAAGGAAAGGACAGCTTTCACTAAGGAGCAGCTACGGGAGCTGGAAGCTGAATTTGCCCACCATAACTACTTGACAAGGCTCAGGAGATACGAGATAGCTGTGAACCTGGATCTCACCGAAAGACAAGTACTTTCCAAACCCTTGTCTCCCCAGATCCTTCTTCCTCCCCCACAACTTCTCTCTAATGCTAAAAATGATATGTTACTCGAGGGTCTGCTTTTCCAGTGGCACAGAGGTATTTTCAAACAAAGCCTCCACATTCTTTCCAACACCTTTGTTACACATTTCTGTAAGTAGTTAATAAATTTAATTATGTTTCTCTAAACTAAAGATTGACTTGGTAATAGCTAGTCTCTACTGAGTTCTTGTTAACCACCATTCATTGGTGCATATTGATATATCAAGGCTTACATATGGAATGTGGATATCACCTTAGACTGTGACTAATTGTTAGAATGACATGTTTGATACATGCATTCTTCCTGGGTCAGGTGGTATTTTGAGGTGATAAAGAAAGACAAATATACAGAGTTTTGTGGAGAAAGGTATTTCTGTTCTCTCATTGTCATCTCAGTCCAAGTTTCCTTATCAAGGCTAAGTGGGCAGCAGAAGAATTGCATAATTATGTGAGGCAAATTAAAATTCCTGAAGCATTAGATTGGATGGCCTAGATATTAAAAATACATGAGAGGCACTGTGCTCATCGTGTTGACTTGTTTATTTAACATGATGACAGATTCTAGGCAAAGCACTTGTACTACCTTTGAGGATTTCAGAGGAACATCTGTGTAGAGCGTTCTAGAAGGAATTGTTCCAGTCTGTGTTAGAGAGATGGCTTCATCAAACTTGTGAGGCTCTGTTCACCTTTTCTTCTAGAATTCCACAAATCATCTGTCTATTGATACACACATATATGCACAGCTCTGCTTATACAGCTCAGGTTGAGGCAACAAGTAATTGTTTTGTTTTTATCACCCAGGTCAAAGTGTGGTTTCAAAACAGAAGAATGAAGTGGAAACGTGTTAAAGGTGGGCAAGCAGTGCCCCCACATGAACACGACACAGAAGATGTGGACTCTGCCACCTCCCCCAGCTCTGAGTAGCCCTTGCAGCAATGGGAGAGGAGATGGAGAAAGTCATCGATTGGAATGTGGATGCAACTGCTTAGAATCAGCTACACAATGAGCTCACCCTGCCTGCAAATCCTGTAGCCCATACTCTAAAAGGTGCATGATGCTTGAGGTTACAGAGGCAATTAAAGAGCACAGGGGGGGAAAAAGCCAAAGGACAGCATGATTTTGATTTTTGTCTCTCGAGCTCTCTTACTACCACAGATGTGTCTACAGAAAAAAACAACACTGAATATAAAACAGGAGTAACGTTGTTGAAACTCCCAAACATTCAGAAAATATAGACTGTTAGTCAGCAAGTGATAATGCAGCTGCATCCTCATCCAGCCTTTCCCTGGTTACACCTATTCAGTCTGCATTTGGACTTGACAATGCACACATTCCTTGTGCCCTACTTTGAGAGAAATAAATACTTTGATAGTCACTGATTTTTCTTGCAAAATGAGTCGAACACCTCTATGACTAGGCAATAAGATTACAAAATAAAATGTGAGACTAAAAATACACATACACAGAAGTCTGCTCACCAGTTTCAGAAGAGATGGCTTTCACACTGACAGTCCAAGAAGGTAGGTGCCTTGTTGATGGCAGCAATTTGCAGAGGGAGATTTCTTCCAAGCTTATTGTAAATCCTGAAATTAAATTGCTAGATCTCAGTTTCAAATATTTTTTCAAAGCAGTCATTACCAAATGTCCCAGCAGGCACAGCAGAGATTAAACTCTCAACACAACAGCTAAAATATCACTATTTTGTTTTCAAGTTTTCCAATAAACTGCCACAGCACCACCAGAAGTCTTAAGAATGCTGCCACTTGAAGTTATCCCCACTTTCAACCGAAACTTGTAGAGTATCAAATTATGATGATTTAGAAAAGCATAGTGCCTGCTCCCATTTCTTGTATTTTTTTGTTTCATGTACTAATGCCACATTTTAAGCAGAATTTTACTCTAGCATACCACATTATGACTATGGAGAACACTGAAACTTTGGTTTAAATATTTCAAAGGTAACCACTATTTGCAGCTAGAGCACTCTGCCTTCCTTTCACCTTCCTCTGATGCACTGCTATTGTGGGTGCAAGTAAACTGTAGATATACTGGGTATGAATTTGTATATCTGGATTATATGTTTATAAAGCTATTAGTGGTAATTCCACTTGTAAAAGGTCTCAAAATAGATAAATATCAAGATTTTTTTTAACAGAGGTGCTGTATTCTTTTCAAAGAGCTGATTATTGTCTCTACTAAGAAAAAACATACATTACATTCCTTCTTAACATTTCTAAACTCTGATTGACAGATGGAAAAATCAACAGTTTAGAGTATATATTTGTGCAAAACCAATTTAAAAGAACAATTATTTTTAAACAGAAATTATTTAAAAATAAAGAAACTTGGGCAGCTTGAGAAGCACTGAGGAAGTGAATTAGGTTACTGTCTGGTTTCCCCTACTGTGCTACTTGCTCTTACCCACTTTATCCAAAAACAACAGTTACCCAAAACAAAATGCCAACACTGCTCTGCTCCTGAACGAAAAAGCTACGAAAACAGCAGCAGTGATGTCTCACACAGGGCCTGTCCACAGGCTGTTGCAATCACAGCATGGATGTAAATCCTGTGAATATAATAATTACATATAATCAGTTATAATATTTAGGAGTTATAATATTTAGGAGTATGCATGCATGAGCTAGACCTACCCCTGACTCTTCAGATCTTTATGGTAAGGAAAAGCTACCCTCAGCTTCCTCCTGGGACACTTGTGTGTGCATGGTAGATGTTTAAATGGAAGGGGGTACAGACAGGGAGTTATGGTTGGATCCCAGCTCCTTCAGCAGTGATAAGCTGAGGTGGACAATGACAGAACACCATTGTTTTGGTGTATTACAAACCTCATGTTAAAAATAGGCTAATAATCTCACTACTCAGGTGACATAAAACTAATTGGCTAAAAAAATTGCCTATGCACAGATGAGAAGAAGATACAGTTCACAGTATCTTTAAGAACAGAAAATGTCTCTGACTCTACTTCTTAAACCTTGGTTTTCTGATTAGACTTCTGACTAAACTCAGTAGTTTGGCTCCTGCCAAAGCCTAAAGAAAGATGTGTTTTGTGAAGAACTCTGGTGCTCAGATATCCTACCCTCTTCTCCTGGAACACAAATCACCATGGAGCAGGAGTTCTTTTTTACTTATATCCTCATAACCCCTTAAGCCAATTAACACTGTACATCACCTCCTCCCCACTGTGGTTAGAAAGTTTGCAACCTGCAGAAGCAGCTTATTTTGAGATGAGAACTTTTGGGCTCTTGGCTACTAACATAAACCAAAATCAGCTCCTCACCCAAATGAGAGACTAATAAATCTTTCCTTTCAAGGAAGCTGTCAATGGTAGCACATTGAATCCTAATTCACTTAAAAACCAATCAATGGGATCTCGGTCTGTACCCATAATTGCAGCTCCTAAACAGTTCTTGCTCTGAATTTTGAGAAATAAGCTATGAGTCACCTGTGAGATCTTCTTGTGCTTAGGCAGTTTCTTCGTTAAACCATCTGCTCACTCTAAGATTTTGGTGTTTTGAGAAGGAACATTTCACTCCTGACATCAAAGCATTTGACCTCTGAACCTCTGGTGCCAAGAATCTTTCAGGGAAGGCCTGTCGTCTGGGAGCAAAGTCTTTGACCTGCAATTATTTTTCTCAGAAATACACTTCAGGCTGTATTCTCCTCACAGAAGGGAGGGAAGATACCTGGGGATGTTTGGCAATGTTTTCCATGCCTTATTCTCCATAAATAATCTGAGCACACAATCACCCCATGGCATCAGGGAAGTCTGGCAGGAATTCCCCAGGAAGCACATGCAAGCAGGGCAGTGAGACTTTCTGCCAGTGCAAACAGCCCACAGGGAGTGGGGATATCTGTATAAACACAAAAATATGTGCTGTAGCCCTTTATATCTGTGCTGCCTCTTCTAAATAGAGGGAGAGAAGTGCTTTCCTTAGAGTCAGAGACTTTATGGACTCTATCCATCTAGCCTGATGCCAATGCAGCAGAGGCCCTGATTTGTTCTGGTTCTGTATCTATGACTCCTCTGTTGTTAGTCCTCAGTTTCTGCATGTCATTCTACAGCTTTAAGCTAATGATTTTTCCACTCAGTGGAGCTACTTAAACTCCAAAGATAACCCAAGGCCAGTCCAATGTTGCCTTGAACTCCTCCAGGGATGGGGCATCCCCAGCTTCTCTGGGCAACCTGTGCCAGGGCCTCACCACCCTCACAGTAAAAAATTTCATAGGCATGCTGTGAATATGGAACCAAACCCTCCAGTTCACACTGTCTGGAAAACAAGAGAGCCCTTTCAGCAAACATTTCACAGCCAGAGATTTTGACTGGGACACACTCTACACGAGCAAAGCTCGCAAATCCTACTTCCTGTAGAATTTCCTACACAAGGAAACAAGCACACACAACAAATCAGGGCATTTTACAGAACACACAATTTTTCAATTACCCCATTTTGTTCCCCCACCTCTAGCAGTGCTCATATTAAGTTTCATCAGCCACTATCTCATATTTTGGGTAATTCCCTTCCCTTGAGGAAAGTGCACAGCCCCTTCAAGACGCATGACTGCATTAGTGACTGCACTCAGCACACTGGATCCACACAGCTCTTCTAGGCAGATGGACAGGAAATCCACTTTCTTTCAGTGATTACAGCAGAAGGGCTTTTGTCTGACTGGAATTTGCCCGGTGTGGCTGTAAAACAACCTCAGGCTCAGGCTCTTGCGTTTCAGGCTGTATTTGTGAGTTACGATGGGGCAGCTTCCCCTGCAGCTCTGGGTGCAGGTGTCAGCAGAGCCCTGCGGCTCCCCGTCCCCACCCTCCCCACACACACAATGCCACATTGTTCTAGTTTCTACATAAAGGAAGGATTTTCGTGCAGTACCAGACTCTTACACCACTATTCCCTTCCTCTATACCATAATTGTTATTTTATTCTTTTAAGTAACTCTTAGACAGGGATAAGCAGCCGGTTGTCTGGAAGCTCCTTCGGGAGCAGATTGCAGAAGAGATAATGGGAGTGAGTAACAGAGAGGATGGTGACTTCATACCACGGAGGTTTGAGTCATGTTTCTTCCTTTATTAAAGAAGAATACAGTTTTTTCAAACCTCCCTCAGTCATGCTGTATATCCCTGGCTTTGCAGCAGGAAATAGACATGTGAATTGACACGCTTTCTTGTAGCCTTTAATTTTTAATTCAGTGAAAGTTTATGATGGCCCACACTCACACCCCAGGGTAATTCGTCAGCCAGAATGCCACATGTGGAGTATTTCCAACACCCAGGAATTTATCACCAGGTGAGTGTTAGCCCACCAGTGCTACAGTTGAGTGGATGGTTGGAAAGACACCCAAAAAATGCATTGTTTCTTCCTTTCAATACTCACCACAAAAATCGTAACAGTTTTATACTTCTATCTACTTTTAATTCTATATTTCTATATTTTAAGCCTTTTCTGTACAACTACATTTCAACACTTCCCGTTGTCTATTTCTTTCATGAGGGATGATCAAGGAAAGTGATATAACTGTTGGGAATCTGTGCAGTTTCCAATTCAGAAAACAAAAAAAAATCTATCAGATCTAATTTAATTGCTCCACCCACTTTTCTTAGCTGAGGAGGACAGACCCCTAGTCCCAGTGTCAGGGTATCTAACAAATCTGGACAGGAAGTTATTTTCCAGGGAATAAAAGTATCACTCTCCATAATAATTTTCCACAGTTGTTTCTGTCTGAAGTTAATTGAAAAGGAGATTCTGGGGAAAAGTGTAGCTCAAGAAGCCGATTTTCATTCAAGTGTACAAACATCCATTATACCTAGAAATGGCACAAAGTATAAAATGAGGCCTCTTATTTTAAAGTCCTGGCAGCATGGACTTGTGTCAGGCTACCTGCTGTCTTCAATTCACCTGTATCTAGCTGGGTTGAGTTATAAACTTCTATAAAGTATGCCAATAAAAAATAAATCTATTAAAAAGAGAATAAAATAATGAGGTGAGAAATTGTCTGTCTCAGGAAAACGTTTTAGGCACATCTCTGACTGGTTTATTTGCAGAAGAAAACACAGACACAACTGGAGTATGTTTCACATTACAAGACTTAAGGGCTCTTGTCTGCACTGAAGACATGTTTATACTGTTGGGTTCCAGTATGAATCTGGTTTATATCCTGTGAATGCTCAGAGTCCTTCACACACTCTAGGCAGGAAGTCTTTAATGCACACACTGAGAAGACATTTTCAATTATTCAAACATTAAATAAATAAGCCTGGAAAAAAACCATTCTACTGCAATAGTTAAATTCTTCCTGTGCCTTTACAAGATTTCTGAAAAAACAAGCCTCCCAATCCTGGCAGAGCTGTTTGAAAAGTCCAAGAAAGCCATAAGGGAAACAAACTCAGGGGAAAACCATCCATTTACCCATTGCATGTTGTAGCACATTCAGATATTATTTAAGACCAGAACCTTGCAGTGTTTGGCTCAGAGCAGGCCTTGTCTCAAAGGCATTTTGTCATTTAAAATAGGCAAACATCAAGAAGAAAACCAAAACGGTCATATGGATGTATCGTCCTTCCCAAACTGTAAAGTGGGGACCTGCCCAAGGCTGGAAGAGCACTGGTGAAGGAACTGAGACATCTGGAGTCCTTGTCTGGTTCAAAGCTGATCTTCTTCAAGAGATTAAATATGGCCCACATTATCTCATTATTCTTACACATCATGGTTTCTTTTCTTGGTGCATTGTGAGAATTTCTCAGCCAGTAACAAGCTGGCAGAATAGCTGGAGAGGAAACTGTGCCTGAAATTTTCTAGAGCTTTCAGAGCACTTAACAATATTCTTAGTAATATGCTCCAACTTTTGGTCAGCCCTGAAGAAGTCAGGTGGTTGGACCAGGTAATGCTTACAGGTCACTTCCAAATGAAAAAATCTCTTCTACTTGCAGTTGCTTTGACATCTTTTATGCACATGAATGTGTAGGAAGAATATAACTCACCATATGGAAAACAATGCAAGGGTTGGATATGTATCTATTAATGTTGGATTTGTAATCTGTGTATAACTTCAAATATGGAACTGAGCTTGAATTTTCACTTTACTTCACAGTTGCCAGGGCCAACTTGAGTAGCATTATTTTTAAGAGAAAAATGATCTCTCTTTTTACAGTCTTCTCTCTGCTGTAATTTCTTTGTGTCTCTGCCAGAATCAAGATGAGGTGACGCCAAGAAAAAGGATGAGCTCATTGCATTTAATGGTATGAGGTTTCACAAATAAAAACTACATTACTCAATTGAGAAGTAGTCAGTGGTATAAAACAGGGTTAAAAGCAGGTAGTTTTAATTGGAAACAAAAAGAATTAATTAATTTCTCATGCTTGTTGTCATTAGAGAATTGGTCTGATTAGTCTTCCTTAGGAACAGAATTTTAGATTATTCACCATTATTGTATTGTTACTGCACATTTATGATAACATTAAAAGAACAAGATAAACGTTATTGGTAAAACAACATAGTGAAAGCAGTGAATTATAGGAAAGGGTCATTTGGATCTTCCTGCTGAAATCCAAGGTATAAATGTCAGCCTCTGGAACAATGGATTCAGCACTCTTTCCACACCTTTTTGATTTCTAGTATCACATTGAGCTCAAAAAGGTCTTATTCCACAGAACAGTGAATCCTTCTTAGTGGTGCCGTACTGTTCAGAAGAATCTCTCAGACCTGTGGAATCTATTGACCATCAGCTCTACAGCAGAGCATTTTCCAAAAAAAGCCAGAGGCACCGTCCCTTTTACAAGACCCGTGCAGTCTTTGCAATGCGTCACATGAAAATGGAAGAGCCTTCAAGAGGGAAGGACAGTTCAGGTGCCTATGATGGACATCTGAGCTCATGATGTGTTTGACTGGATTTTTGCACAAGGTACAGCTAAATCATCACTCTTCCTGCAACATAGCTGGATCAGAATCCCTGTGGTGTTCCCAGTGGTGTCTGCTCCAGTGTCTCACTGACATAGAATGACCTAATTTGTTATGGCTGGTGAGAACGGAGAGAAATTAAATCCAGGTCTGTAGTTGATTGGGGTCAGGTTGAGATGATTTATGACCTGAGGAATGTACTCACTCACTCACTATCATACAAAAAACAGTATCAGTTGGACTCAGCAACCCTTGGAATCAAATTGAAATTGGGATTTTCCAAAAAGTGAGTAGTAGCAGAGGCAAGACCCACGGGAGAAGGCAAGCTGGTGGGCAGATGAGGCTGTATCTGAACACCAAGCCAGGTACCTTCTCTTCCCACACTCACAATCAGTTAACCTCCAAGCCCTGATTTATTGTGATTCAGAGGAGAGATGGAATGGAATAGGTCTATGCCAAGGAAATTTCATCTGTCTGGAATCTGACAGGAAGAAAAAAAAGTTTGAAAATTTTTGAGGAAGCTGGGATTTGTCCCAGTTACAGTGTCTCTGTGTTCACTCAGCCAGCTCGTGTTAGCAAGTTAGGCTCACTGAAAAATAGTGGCAAATGCTTTTCCATCAATCAAGAACCTCGAGTTTGGTCCCAAGTCAGTGGCTGTGCAGTACAGCCCATGACCCAAACAGCAGGAGCCTTCAGCAGCTTCCCCCATGCCTTTTGCAGGATATCTAACATCTTTCTTTTCTTTGTGGACTTTAGAAAAGGATAAGAGAAGAGTTACTCTATTTTCAAGTTCAAGGCATTTTATCACACTTCAGCAGTTAAGTAGAACCTGAAAATAAAACTATTCAATACTGGTTTTCTTTGGGAAAACAAATCAGGGTTTTTTCCTTCCCTAATTAGGACCCTGCTTCTTCATTTTTCCTAACTTCATGTCCTGTTTTTGATTCTTGTGCCCAGTGAAACTAATCACTGACTGAAACTAGTCACTGACTGGGTTGCTTTTTTTTAAGTAGAAAAATCATCTCTATTCTGCTAATGTCTATCAAAATAGGCAGAGAAAGTGAAGGAGAGAAAGAAAAATATCTGCAATCCCAGGAGCGGTGGTTATAAAAACCCTCTCCATGGGCTTCTGTGCTTCTTATCGAATGCAGCTTTGCTCACACACACCTCAAACAGGCAGCTAAGTGAAAGTGCATCAACCCTTTACCTTCCTGTTCCCTAAGAGAGTCTTTGCATTCCACAGAGATATGAGCTCAAAACATGTAAAGCTTCTTAGGAAAAAGAGTGGCCATTACAGAAGGGTGCAAAATGCTGGGTAAGGGGCAGGTATGACCGACAATGCACAAACCTGTCTGCATGGAATCATCTCTGCTGTACCCCAGAGCCTTCATCTAAGAGCACATGCTGAAAGAGCAGATGTTGGGGTGGCTCAGCCTGCTCTCAGGCTGAAACCATCAAATATCAGTCAAACCAGGGCCATCCACTGGGTGGATTTCCCCACCCAGGACAGTGGATCGGAAAGTGGACTAAAAGAGGTCACTGAGATTTTAGGTTACCTCCCCCGGGTGGCTCCCAATCCTAAATTACCTCCCCCTGTTCCAGAAAGTTCTGCCTTTCTTATTTATTAATTGGTTCCCTGCTATGACTCCCACCTCCCTGTTTTCCCTATTTGTTCTGAAAAATTGTATCCTCCCCTCTGCTTGTACCCCATTGGTTGTTTTCTCTTTCCCCGCCTTGCTCCACCCCCCCATAAAGGGGATAAAGGGGTGAGCCCGCTTCTTCTCGAGCAATTTCTGGTCCCTGGACCCTCCTGCAAATGAAGCTGCTGGAACTCACACCAGAAGCCCCTCCCGCCTTCTTTGCCTCCAGGCAAACGCCAGCCTGATCATCGGCCACCCGACGTGTTTCCTCTGAGGAGGAGCCAGGCACGCACCCATCCCACGCCGATTCCACTGAGCCGTGCAGCGAGGACGCTGTGGAGGCCAACACTGCGTCCCCTCTGCCCGAGGGCACGCCGGGGCTTGTGGCTACAAGCCCCCGGTTGCGTTAAGCAGAAGGGCATCGAGCTGAGACATCCCCTGCACTCAGTGGAAGCCCAGAGAGCTCCAGCTGCAGCACGGTGTCATACATGAAATCCCTAATTGTGCCTGGTCTTTGCATATTAAGAGCTTTAATTAATTAATTCTGAGTTAAATATTTTAAATGTTAAAATTAACCCATCAGCCCAGGTACAAAAATCAAGTTCCGTTATCAGTGTTTTCAATTGTTCAAAGTAGCTTATTAAGAGAGTTGCACCATTCCCAGTTAAAAATTCCCCAGTTAAAAATCCCCAACTTATGCTCCCTTTTCAAACTTCAAACCACGTGTACACCATAAGAGTTATCTTTCCTGTATTTACTGTATACTTTTACAAGTGTTTTAAGATGCGTTAGATGTATTTTAATTTTTTTTTAGGTGTTTTTCTTGCACTTTGGTCCAAGGGCTAACTCCAAAACCCCAGTTCTAACAGCCAGCAGCTATTTTTAGCCCCATAGCCATTACCCTGCAGGCAAGCTCCATGGCACCCTGAATTTTAATGAGGGCTTTTTAGCACCCTTATCTCAACTCTGACCCCTCTGACAACGATGAGCCATTGGTGGACGGAGATGATCTGTCAAAGGGAAAGCACCAATCAATTTAAACCGAAGGGGCGGGCTGGGGGCGGACTGGGGCGGAGCAAAGGCACTATAAAAGAACGAGACCGGTCTCAGAAAGTTCAGAGAGTGAGAGAGTGCCTTCTGCAGGCTGGCTGTGGATGTCAGTGCTGGGCATTAAAAGCCTTACTCCTATTAAGGAGCCTTTAATAACTTTTTTTTTGACTTTTGGACCAGCCAAAAGCCAGCTCAGCACTGCAAGACCTTTTTCTCTACCTGAGGTCCAGTGCTGACCCAGCCAGAAGATCTCATGTGAGAAATGAGAAAACTCTTAAAAAGATTAATTTATTGAAAACAGAAAAATTGAAAAATTACAGAAATCAATAAAATATAAAAATTTGGGATCCTATGGCTCGGTAGATGGTATGCCCCAGGAGCGCAGGGATGTGAGATCTTCTGGCTGAGACAGCACTAGACCTCAGGTAGAGAAAAAGAACTTGCAGTGCTGGGTTGACTTTAAAAAAATTACTAAAAGCCCCTTAAAAGGGGTAAGGCTTTGAATGCCCCAGCACCGATGTCTCCCACAGCTGATCTGTCGAGAGCAAGAGGGGAAAAGAGACCCCACCTCTTGGCTTTGTCCTTTTTATAGTTTTTGCTCCGCTCCCAGTCTGCCCACAGCCCGCCCCTTCGGTCCAAAGCGATTGGTGCTTTCCCTTTGATGGATCATCTCCATCTACCAATGGCTCATCGTTGTCGGGGGGGGGGGGGGGGGTGGTATTGGTCGAGATAAGGGAGCTACAATGCCTTCATTAAAATTCAGGTGTTCAGGTTGCCATGGGACTTGCCTGCAGAGTAATGGCCGTGGCTAAAAACAGCTGCTGGCTCTTAGACTGGGTGGGGGTTTTTTTGGCCTTGGAATCAGAATGCCAGTGAAAAACACCTACAAAAAAGTATTAAAATACGTCTAACACATCTCAAAACACTTGTAAAAGTCTACAGTAAACACAGGAAAGGTAACTCTTATTGTGTACAGGTGGTTTGAAGTTTGAGAAGGGGCAAGTTTGTGATTTTTAACTGGGAAAATTTTAACTGGGAAGGGTGCAACTTTCTTAATAAACTACTTTAAACAAATGAAAACACTGATAATGGAACTGGATTTTTGTACCTGGGCTGATGGGTTAATTTTAAGATTCAATTTAAAAATATTTAACTCAGAATTAATTAATTAAAGCACTTAATATGCAAAGACCAAGCATAAATAGGGATTTCATGTATGACATCTCAGATCCCTGCACTCCTGGGGCATACCATCTACCGAGTCAAAGGATCCCGAATTTTTATATTTTTCTAACTTCTGTAAATTTTCAATTTTTCTGTTTTCGATAAATTATTTTAATTTTTTATTTAATTAAGAGTTGTCTCTTTTCTCACACACAGGAAACACCAGGAATGTGCCTTTGCCCTTGTAAATCTTTCTGACTCGCTCTCATCTGTGAGGTTGGCAGTGGATGCAGAGTGTGGCAATCACTACATTTGGCAGAGCTCTTTGCTACCTGCAGTGTAACTCCCAAGCAAGCAGGCTGCAATAACACTGGGTGTTTATTCAGCTGTGCTTCTCCGGTGTATCCTGGGGAGAAAAGGTATGTTCTGGCCTCTTTAATCACTTCATTCTTTGCTGGAGTAAACAAGAGGAGCCACAGGGGGTTGTCTTTGCTTGTGAGGCTCTGCTGTGCACAGGGCTTGCTGCAAGAGACACCTTCACTATGAGAGCACCAAGTTCCTGCTCTGGCAGGAGGGAAAGATGAGCTGGGGGGACCACAGATGCTAGAGGGAATCCAAAAAAGGACAGAATAATGGTCCAAACAACTCTTTTCCATCCCTACCAACAGCCTAAGCACCATCTTAACTGGTGCACCCTGTGCTGCATCCAAGGTGGGACATGTTTGCTATCACACAGGCTCAGAAAAGGATGGGATCAGTGGAGTGAAAGCTCAAAGCAACCCAGGGCTCTGCTGAGTTACTGGTATGTAGAGGCAGGCCCTGTGCTCCACCATCCCAGCAACTTTCAGAAGGGGCCACTGCAGCCTCTTATGAAGGGAGGTGCTCTGAAAAGGAGAAAAGTGCTTCAATAACGTGAGCAGAGAGCAGAGTTGCCTAGAAGTATCTGGCCAACACATTACCATGAGTTTACACTAAAAACTCTGACAAACAAGTAATTGGTAGGTGCTTTAAAATATTGTCAGAATTGGCTGGGAAATTTGTGGTTTTTTCCTTTCTCATAAGCCCTGAAACACTCTTACATGCTGACAGTTATTAAGGAAAAATAAAGGTTTATTTCAAAACTTTGGATTATTGTTTTTATTCAGAGCTACTAAGAAAGAGTACTTTCAGTTGAGTTCAGAGCTGAGGAATTTTTGCGCTGTTGCTGCCCTTTACACAGAAGGTGAAGACAAAAGGAAGTGTGGGGTCTGGCTGGGCAGGCAGAGGTGCAGGAGTGCCTGCAGCTGCAGCAGGATGTGGCCTCTGATCTGGTGGAATGAGGCTGTTCCTCTGCATCTGCTGCTCAGGAGCCTCATCATCCCTGCACTCCAAAGCATGCAGAGCTGCCCCCTTCCCCTTCTCCAGGCAGGGCACATACCTTGGCCAGTGACATGTAAGGTATTAAATGTAAAAGGACAAGTGCCTCTTACCAATGTTTACAGTCAGGTTGGTTGCCCCACATAAATATACCCAGAGTCAAAAAAAGGAGACGCTTTTTACTCCTTCAGAAGCAAGAGTGGACTATTCTATGAGGCACATTTATGTGATTTTAAATGGCTTTTTAATAGTGAATTTAAAATTAATTTCATATATAATACATATTATGTTTGTCTATCTTTAGGTTTGCAGTATGACACACACAGTTTGTCTGGCAAAGCAGCATGAACCCCACCCCAGCAGGGGCTTCACTCAGAAAAGGTCGAGTGCTGCAAATGGATCCCTCACTTCTTCCCCTCACTAAGTTCTCCCTGGAAGCCCACTTGGCCAAACAACAGGACTAAACGCTTTTTAAAGAAAAGAAGGTAAAATTCTGATGAAGTAGGATCCTCTTTTCAGACTCTCAGAATCCGAAGTTTTAATATAATGATTATTATGGGCAGAAATACCTCAGGTCTTGTAGCTCAATGACCTTCCAATCCCACGGCAGGTTCTTCAGAAAATAATTTTTCTCAAATTGTAATTCCATGGATTTTTCTTGCCACTTTCAAAAAGAGCAGAGGTTACACATGTTTTTCACACAGTCTTCCAGTGCATATAAGCTTTCTCCCCCCATCCCTTTTCCACTTATATGTAATAAAAAAGTCAGAGGTAGCAAGTAGAGATAAAGGCAAAAATGGCTAAGTGTCCCTGGGGACAGATTTGCTGTATTACTTCCAATACTTTTAAAATCGAAAATGTGAAAACACACTTGACTGATACTTCTACTTCTACATGGATATTCTTAGCTTCTTTACTGTGATTTATATGCAAGAATGAAGTCTATATTGATTGATGAAGACCTAGTTCTGGATAATGACTTTTCCTAGACACTAGACTTATTTTGCATCACTGAATTTCTCTCCATTTTTAGATAAGGAATGGGGATGGCCTAGCATTTAAAAAAAGTAAAAGTAATTGAATCAAATTAATCTTAGATGGAATTCAATCCATAGCATATTCTGAATTTTCTGATTTTCAGGAGGTCTGTGTTAATAACTTCTTTCAAGATGCTCTTCCCAGTTTTGTTGTTATTGAATTATGTTCCTGGGGCTGTTGGATCCCTGCTTAGCTTCTCAGGAAATTGCACTGATATGTCAGAAGAAACAAGGCAGAGATTCTGCTTTTTGTCTTCTAGTCTTAACAATCAATCAATACTGTCTGTAGCTAGACAACAGAAAGCTGATTTTTGGACCAAAAGAAGAATTCTATGAAAAATGGGTTAATTTTTGCCCCCAAATTTGGGTGCCAGAAACCCTTTCCTTCATAATGCACTCCTGGGTCCATCAGAATCATCTTCTGCGTTGTCCCAGGCTCAGGATGCCTTGCTAAGCATTTCAACTTCCTTCTTTGGTATAAAAAAGCTGAGTGGTAATTCTGGGCTCACCGTGAATCCACTGCTTGGCAAGAGGAGGAATCAGTTCGAAATCTGGCAGGATGAGCCTGTTCCTGGAGCTCGACTCCCATCATTGCTGGATGCTCTGCAATCCTCTGCTGAGAGCTCCTCAGGTGGCTCTGAACACCCTCCCCGGTGCTGCCACCGCATCTTCCCCACCCCGTTGTTGGAAAATGATACAAAACTTAGATTTTTTTAGTAACTTTATTCAGTCTTGTTCGCCTTTGCCTCGGGGGAAAGGAATTTTAAGTTTCTTTTCAAAGGACTGTTTCAGCACTCGAGGCCTGATGAGCTGAACAGAGTGGGAGTAGCACAGAAGATACACAAAGATAACGACCATTAATGACCATCAACTTCAAATCCCTGGCATAGTCCGGGACACCTGGTCTGAGAAAAGATAGATAAGAGAATGAAGAATGAGAACGTAATTAACATTGAAGGTGAAGGCATCAATAACTAATAGGAAAGGAAATACTAAGAACTGTGTACCTTGGGACCAATGAACACTGAACCAATGAATTTCCATGGGTTTTGACTGTATAAGTACATGAAAAATCAGTGAAAACCTTGTGTGATGGAAGGATTTTCTCTGCACACCCACGCCATGTGTGGATGAAGTGATTTCTGTTGCACACCCTGGCCAGAATAAAGTAATGCCTTGATTCTCTAACACTAGAATGATTGTTGTTGGAGGGTTTTTGTTTTTCCTGCACTCTCGGTGACAGCATCTCCCCGGTGCTGCCGCATCCTCCCTGCCCGGCCGCCCCCTGCTGGGCCTCAGCACCTCCTGGCACAGCGGCAGCTGGAGGGTTAAAAGTCTGCTCCGAGTTTTGTGGCTCCTTTCCAAAAGGTTTCAGTTAACACCAAAGGTCTCCTTAGAGCTCGCTCACTTTAATAGATTTTTCCCATTGAGTTCTCACTTTATAGACTATCATTTCCTTTTCTGCAGGGGAGCTATTTTCTGGGTCACTGATCCAACCAACTTAAAAGGGATTTCATTGATTAGATTTTATTGGTGGTTACTTCAACCATAATGGCACAAGTTGCTAGTACCTGCTAACAGCTGTGGGTCTTGCTTTGGTACCCTGGCTCTGTACACTCTTCTACAAGTGAAGTTCCTCTCTCCTGCCTTGATTGCTTGCTAATTACTTAGCACCTTCTTTACCCTCTTACTACCTCAGTTGCTTTTGTCCTTTTGCATTTCAGTACCCCAGGTCAGCTGCATGGCAAAGTGCTCCTGACAAAATCCCCTATTTGTTGAGTGTGGCACATCATTCCTCTCATTTTTACCTCTGGTCGTCCCTATAGTCATACAAATAACCTCCGACTGAAGCACTGTACTCCAGCCAGCATCGTGCAGACAGATGAAGCTGGGAGATCAACACTTTCAAAGCAAAACGAGCGGGCTGTTTTAAAGAAGTATTTTTTTTTTTTAAGTGAAAAATTACCTGACTGACATTGGAGGGTCCTCCCTTCACACTCTTGACTTTTAGTGCTTCACACTGCTGTGTTTTCCTATATGAAAGAAAGATTGGTAGGTTATGTCTGTTAGAAACGCAAACTGGTAATCAAGACAGGCATTTCTTCAAGTGCCTTACAAAAAGGTACAGCTCCCTTTTGACTCCTGATCAATGCAGACTCCGTGCTCTAAGTTGTCTCAGTCGTTTTCTCAGCATTGTATTCTTCATGCTGCTCAAGCTGTGTGATTCTCTTCCAGCCTTCCAGGCTTTTCCCTAATCCATAACACTGTGCACAGCGATGGCCTCTGCATCTTTCACTACCTTTGTTTTAAGGGGTAACAGGTAGAATTTAAGGAGAAATTGCTATGATTTCTGCCATTAGAGCAATGAAGGTGCCAAACTATTATAAGAAAGCAATTACTACGATTATAATGACTATAACCTCCATTGCAACAGAATTTAACCCAATCCCTTCCCCTTTGTGGTGTACTCTGCAAGTTCTAGTTAATGGTTGCCAGTGTCTATGAAAGATACCTTACCCCTCTGCAGGTGAGAAACTGAGGCACAGAAGTTGCTGGCTCGCCCAGATCCAGACAGAATTCCTGCTTGTCAGTGCCTGCCCCACTGCTGCTATCAGTCCCAGGCGCTGGTGAGCTGCACACATGGTCCTCATCTGCTCTCGGGGATGCTCTCTGTGACACCACATCAGTCAAGTTTTTTGGAATGTTTCTGAGTTTCATGGTGGTGCAGGGAAGTGAAAGTACCCCAGTGAAAGTACAAGCCATGCTGAAAAATTAAGCAGAAGAGGTGATACTACGTAGTGTAAAAACCTGTGAGTACCAGTGAGTGAAGAGTTCACAGATTTTAAGAAAATGACACTTCAGACCAATAATGCAAGTGATTTTTAACTTGCTGCTTCTGGATTAATTTCCTTTCCTCTGATACAGCTGCTTTCCTGGCTAGAAGCTGCATGCTTCTCTGTGCTAAACCAAGTGCAATGGGCTTTTATGGGAAAGGATACAATTTTCTTCCAGCTTCTTTAAAACTACACCTGACCAACAGCCCAAGGGGGTTTACAGCTTGTTGAGCACTTTCAGAAAGGAACAGGATGCCAGTGGCTGGGCTGGTACAAACTGCCTGGCTCCCTTACCAGTGCCAATGGAGCAACCTCTCTGCTTCTCTCATTTCTGGAACCCAGTTCTGGAGCCCTTTTGCTTCCTGCATCACTGTCATGAGGAGCACTCAATGTGATCTTGCAGCATCAGGCCATGGAAGCTGAGTACAGAGAAATTCCCTATCATTCTCTTTACATCCCTTCACAGGATACAGGGAATAGGAGCTGAGGGTGGCAGCCTACTGCTCATTCCCTTTTCCCTACAAGACCTGGCCCTTTCTCTGCACTTCATCTCCTGAGCAGAGATCTCTCTATTTGCTCTCACAACTGTCTGGGTACATTATAGCAATATGACAATCAATTAACTGCACACTCTATCAGAATAAAGAAGCCACCCAACCTTATATAACTCTTTTTAATTGTTTTCTTACATTATAGCATTTTTGCTAAACTTATTCTGCCATAATTCACATAATTTAATTTCTCAAAGTGCTAATAAAATAATTGCTTCCTTCCTGTAGACAGAGTGCCTGAACTGTCTTCTCTCATTCAGAACATTATAAAAAGTGGCTGCCATGAATGCTTAAAAGGACTGTTTTATTCACAAGACTTGATACAAAATTGTTCTTTCCAGAGTCTGTGTTGTGTCTCAGACAGCCACAAAGGTGCAAGAAACCTACCCAGACACTTCCTTGCATACTGGGCCTACCTGCACCTAGACTTGAAAAGCATGGCAAGTCTTATGAGCAAAGTTCTATGGGCTGGTGGAAATCTTCTGTCCTATTGCCTTTATACAGCAGCTTGAAAGTAGAACCCAAAATTCAGATTACAGGTTATTAACTCATGCTACCATAGCTCCTCTTGCAGAGAGAGACTGAACAAAAGTAACGTTTGTGATTTACATATTTAGGCTTGGGAAAGAGAACTTCCTGTCAGGAAGACATTCTGTGCATTTCAAACTTTGGTCAATTAGCCATGCCTGAAACTTAGATTTCCCTACTCTTCTGCCAATTACATCCACCCTATTTCTGGGAATATGGACTGATTATGCCAGATCCAATTTTGGGGCTTCATTGGACACAACCTTTCTTTTCTGTGCTTTTTGCTTCAAAATGAATTAGGATGGGGACACCTCCAAACCGTGGAAAGGTCCCTGGGGGTTCTGGGGGGTGAGCAGCAAAATGAGTGACCAGAGTGCTGCTGCAGCAGAGCAAGGACACTGGGCACCAAGCAGGGCATCACCAGCAGAGCCAGAGCAGTCACTGTCCCTCTCAACGCTTGACAGGCCAAGCCTGGAATACAGTTTGATCCCTGCTATACAAAAAAAAAAGATGTGGACAGGTTGGAAAGGGTCCAGAGAAGGGCCACAAAGGCGCTCCAAAGCCTGGAAAGCTGCCACACGAGGAAAGGCTGAGAACTGGGTGTTTTAATTCTTGAAGGGAAAGAAGGCTTAGGGGAAACCTTGTGACCGGGTTGCAGTGTTTTGGTAACAGCTACAGCAGCCAGAATGCTCAGTGATGGGCATGTGAGGAAGTGCATATGACCCAGTTAAATCTCACATTTTCTGCTTCTGCCCAGCACCCCTCTGGAGTCAGATGGTTAACTACTCAGCTTCACACTATTTTAGCAGTCTTGTTGATCACGCTGATTTGGAAAATCCTCATTAGGATTCTGGCCTAAGTCAGACTGGATGGAAGATTGCACATACTTCAAAGGCAGAGCCTTTGCCGACAGCCTCATCAGCTGCAGAGGCTCAAAATTCCATAGCCTGGACAAGATTAACAAGAGGCTGCTGCAGTGACAGCAAAGCCAGCACTGATAGGTCACAATGTCACCAAAACATCTGATAAAAAACCAAATACTAAGAACTGCATAACCTGGGACCAATGAACATTGAGCGAATTAATTTCTCTGGGTTTTGATGGTGTAAGTATCTGAAAAATCTAATAAAATTCACGTGTCATAGAATGATTTTCTCTGCACACCCCAGGCTGTGTGTGGATGAAATGATTTCTGTTGCGCATCCTGGCCAGAATAAAGTAATGCCTTCATTCTATAACATTAAAAATGTTGTTGGAGAGTTTTTTTGTCTTTCCTGCAGTTTTGGTGGCAGCAAGGGCTTGACCCTCCCTCAGAATTTCATGCCAAATGCAGGCCACTGTGGTGTGTGCTACTGAAAAGCAGCAGAGACACAGACAAGGTGAAACCAGAGAGAGAGACTCTGCACATGCAATGCCCAGCCCCTTCTTTGCACACTGCCAGTAGTGAGGCTGAGTTGGAGCTGCACACGAGTGCTTGGCAGGTGTTTACAGTGTCGAGATTTCTGTGTTTTCTTAGGTATTGCATCACCTTACAAGGCAAAGCTGGCTGCTAACAACAGGCAGACTCAGCACCTTACTCAGGATATTCCTGTTCAAGGATCAACAGGGTATTGAAGAGCAGCTGGGCTGATTTCATGCCTGATGTTAAGAAACCTGAGCTCTTCATCCAGCTGTTTATTATTATTTTTATAAAACTGCAGGTCTGTTCATGCTCCATTCTACAGTACAGAGAGGTTTCTTTCGACTTCCAGTGTGTCACTCTCTAAGACATTTGTAATCTGATCCCATCTGTGTCAGCATCCATGTCTGAGAGCTTTACATTACACCGACCACAGCTGCTGGGGACTGCAGGGGATCCATCTGAAATTCAGGGTTGGGTTTTCTCAAACCCATACAAAAAATGGAGACAGCTAAATCTTAGGGATGGACACAGGAGGGGGAGGGGGATGAGGCACAAAATTCAATTGGTAACTAAGACAATAAAGTGTAAGTCCAGGGAAGAAACACCTCAGGCAGTGTGTGTTACAATGATGGAATAAATCTGTTCGTAATACTTTGTAAGCAAGAATCAGCTCTCTGGTTTATGTATCACTTCTTAACTCTTCACACACTGCACACCTCAAGAAAAAAAAAATCAGACAAGGCAATTAATCACCCTGAACATTAATTGGTCACACTTGATTAGCCAGCCTTTGAAAACAAATGTGACATAGAAATAGAAAAAGTCATTGATAGTAGTGACAGCACATCTCTGTCAGAGAAAAAAAATAAAAATGGCATTACTGTCTGGTTAGTACAAATGGCAGTGAGGTGCAGAAAGGATCACCTGGCTTTCTAAACTCCTTCTCAGAGAGGACTCTGGGTGCTGCTGGATGAAGTAGTCCAAGACTTTGTCAGCAGTTTATGTCAAAGGATTATATAGGTGTAATTGCAACTTTATACAGCTTTGTCCCACAGGATTAAGGATGGCAAATCAAATATATTAATATAAAAATTAATGATTTATTATGATAATGATTAGACTAAAAGATCTTAATCAGAATTATTTACTACATAGCATGGATAGCTATAACTACTAGTGCAGCATAGTGAACTATTTTTGAAACAATACTGAAGAAATTATATTAAAGCTAGCCAAAACAATTATGAAGTAGCAATTATGATGTTACTCACCCAGACCAACAACTCTTTCACTCAGCCTTTGAGGAGTGAGCTTGAGAGTCATCCCCACTCAAGGAAGGGATTTCCACACACACCCGAAGGTGTTAGAAGAGCCTGCTGTCAAAAAGTGGGACTGGGCTTTTACAGTATGAAATCCCCAGGCCATCTGTCAGCTCAGCAGATAAGTATCTGTAGTGTCACCTGTTGGTTTCTTTATCAGGTACTTTACCAGCTCTGCCGTATATTCATCTCACTGTCAGGATGTTTAACCTTGAGTTCAAAAAGTCAGGCTGGTTTCAGCATTATTCAACACCAAAAGCAGTGTGAGTCCCACCCTTCTCCATTCCCCACTGACAGTTTTGCAAATAGGGTGAAGTTTGAGTTGGTTTACCCCCACTCCAGGCAGAGCATCCTGCTACAGGTGATGACTCCACCACTGTCCTGGGCAGCCTGTTCCAATGTTTGACAACCCTTTCAATGTAGAAATTTTTCCTGATATCCAATGGAAACCTCCCCTGCACAACTTGAGGCTGTTTCCTCTTTGTCCTACCACTTCTACTTGGGAGAAGACATGAGCCCCCACCTCACCACAAGCTCCTTTCAGGCACTTGTAGAGAGTGAGAAGGTTCCTCTGATCCTCATTTTCTCCAGGATGAGCCCACCCAACTCCCTCAGCTTCCCCTTATCAGACTTGTGTTCTAGAGAGTCTCTAGTCCCTCTTCACAGAGGAGTGAAATGACAACTACAATGAGACTTAAGGCTCCTCAGACATCAGCATTCCTGTTCCTGCCACTTGGATGGGAAATTAGAACATCACAGAGGAAACAGATCTTACAGTAGAAAATGCCATCCTATTTGGAGTTCAGAGCACAGCCAGGGATTGAAGTCAGATCTCAGTAACAAAGTTTCTGTTCTGTTCTTAACTAGGAAATGTAGCACTAATAACTGAGAGTCAAACTCCCGTTTTTGCTGTGATATCTATAGGCAAAAGTGCAAAACATGAGTGTGTGTTGACACCTAGACTTTGTAAGACATTTAAAGTATAAATTGCATAACAACAATCTAACTGGGAGAAATATTCTCTTACAGCTGTCTGAGAAAACTGGATTAACAGCCTGAATAGCCTGCTGCAAATTATATGGAGCAGAACCACGCACATGTTAACTGTAGGAAGTTTACATCCAGCACCTGGTCCCACATCCCCAAACACTGTAGACGTGGTTAAATGCAGCACTGGAATTCCAGCTTACTCTGCCTTGAGAAAATCACTGAAGTGTGTGAGTTAATCTGAATTTTGAGTTTTAGCAAATTTGTTTCTGCTCCATATAATTTGCAGCAGGCTATTCAGGCTGTTAATCCAGTTTTCTCAGACAAATGTAAGAGAATATTTCTCCCAGTTAGATTGTTGTTATGCAATTTATACTTTCAGTGCCTTACAAAGTCTAAGCAGAACTGTGTGTCAGTCAGGTTTCCTGACACAGTTGTAGCCTGTGAGCATAAAGATCAAAATATATACTGACTAGATATTTAAACTTCACAGGCACCCCTTTCACAGTAAGCAGAGCAGTACAGCAAACTGGGAGGGGTGAGCTGTTGAGAAAACATCAAAAATGTACAATTCCATTTAGCCTTATGGATTACTTTCCCCTTTTTCTCTTGAGTACCTATTTCTCTTCCAGAAGATGACAGCCTATGGATGATTATCTTATTATCACCACATCCCACCTGTCACTAATATATTTTGGGGAATAAATCGGCTTAATAAATGTTAAATAGCATCTTGGAATTTTAGAGGAGAAATCTGGGGGGAAAAAAATAACTGGGTGCATGCACATGGCCCAGGAGTCAGCACCTGGCATCTGGAAAAGCAAAGCGACTTTTTTTGGTGTGCAAATCCCAAGACTAGATTTTTTTTTTTTTTTTTTTAATGTTCTTGTCCCTTAGCATTTGTATGAGTAAAACTGATTTTGACAGCCAGGGCTTTAGTTATTTTCGTTCCAGCTGTGCATGTGTGAGATTTCTTCCAACTCCTGTTGAAACTTCCTCGTAGCAGAGCTGAACATACCTGAAGGGTGTTTGAAAATGACTGCAAGGAGTGTTTGAAAGCGACTGCGAGGTGCGTGGGAAGGGGAGGCCCGGCCGAGCGGAGTCTGGGCGTGCGGCCTCGCTTGAATGAACTCCGGGAGAATTCTATTTTTTTTTTATGAATGGGAGCTCCGCCGTGAATGAACAGCGGAGCTCTGCGATGTGATTGGTCCTCCGGGGTAAAAGCCACGCCCACTCCGGAATGGGTGACGGCCGAGGCGAGCGGGGATTGGCGGGCGTGCCCCAACACAGAGCTTCATTCACAAATTCGATGAAACAAAGGAGTGGGCGAGCCGGGCCCGTGAGCGAGGGGCCAATGGGCGGCCGGGCCCGGGCCCACGGCGGCCTCGGAGCTCGCACGGGGCGGCTCCGCCGCGGGCTCCGCGTGGGCCGGGGCCGCCGGCGCTGAGAGACGGCTCCGGACGGGACCCGAGCCGAGCCGAGCGGGGCTTCTGTCCTGGGGCGGCCGGGGGTTCGTCCCGGCCGGGAGCTGGTGGGCTCGGTCCCGTCTCGCAGTACAAGTTCGGCAGCTGCGACGCGGTCGCCGCCTCTCACGGACACCGGGAGCGCCGGGGAGCGGCGACGATCGCGGTCCTGCCGCCGCTGCGGACCTCGGCCCGTGGCGGCCACCCCGCCCGGCCCGGCCCGGCCCGGCCCGCCGCACCCCTCCCCGGTACCCTCCCCAGATGCCCGAGGAGAGCGGATAGAGCCCGAGGAGGATGAAGAGGTACCTGGACCAGCAGGTGCCGTTCACTTTCCCGCAGGTGAGTGGCGGCTCCGCCGGGCGGGGGTTCCGGGCTGGGTCCGCTCCGGCCGGGGACTCCGCTCTGACCCGCTCCTCCTGTAGCAGCCCCCGGGTGGCGGAGCTGTGCTGGGCGCTGGGAAGACCCCCGGGGAGCCGGGCGTGCCGCCGGCGCAGGACTCGGAAGGTGAGGGGGGCCGGGGGCGGAGGGAGGGCTGGGGGTGGCGGGGGCGGCTGGGCAGGGGCCGGGTCCTCCTCCCGCGCCTCCTCCCCACCTCCTCGTTCCGCCGGCACGGCCGCGGCTGGAGCATCCCGCTGTCCCTCCGCAGCTGAGCATCCTTCCCCTCTCCCCGCAGAGCTCTTCCAAGACTTGAGGCAGCTCCAGGAGACGTGGCTGACTGAAGGTAGGCTCCTTCCCCCAGCTTTGGTTGGTTTTGATCGTCTTTGAGTTGTTTGTCTTTTGAGGTTTGTCCCGCTCCTTTGCTGTGTTTGCCTGGCTCCAAACAAAAGTGGTTTTTTCAGACTTGCCAACCTCTGGCTTGTGTAAATTAAGACGCTGAATGACACTATTGTGCTGGGCATTTGCTTATGAATGGGACTTGGCTGCTGGCCCGCTTTCCTGGGTACAGTTTTCGCTTCAGGCTATTTGTAACTGCTTCGATTTTATGCTAATTTGTCACTTATCTTTGTTGGTTGCCAGAACGTTGATATTTTCTTAAACAATGAAGTAGTCTTTTAATTTGGGGAACTAAATGCTTCCCTTATTTTTATTTTTTTTTTAAAATATGATCCTTTGTGGGGACCTGGCTGGAATTTACACACTTTTCAGTTTGGTGTCTTAATTATTTTGACTTTGAACTTCAAGGAAAACTTCGAATGCCAGGGAGTCACATTAATTCCAAGTGAAACTAGTTTTAAACATGGTGATTTTGCTCTAATTCCAGCACTACAGATGGTCCATTTTCTAGAAAATTCAAAACACGTCCTCAAGTACAGACTCTTGATAAATACAGAAGTGCTCATTGTGATCTAGGTACTTTAAAATATTTAACAATAATGATATAAAAATATACATTTTGAGCAGGTTATTTCCTCTAATTTTACCACAGGTGAGGGACAATCTTCTCAAACAATTCTTTTTTTAAGCCTTCGGAAAGGTATTTGCCAGCTAAGTAAGATTATTAAGGAAAAACAAAATCAAGTGTTTTATGTTCATTTCAAACGGAACCGAAATGAGTTGACATCGATGAGGCAGTGTTTCAGGAGTGTGAGGATTGCAAGGACGCAATGGGAATTACCCGGAGGCTGTTTCAATATTGAAACGTGCACGTAACTTATATCAGAGCAGGAAAATAGGTGTTAATCGCTGGGCATGTAACAGAGCTGCTGAATGTGCACACAGGCTCGAGATTGAGTTCTTTCAAATCCTAGAAGAACTCGAGCTGCCAATTAGTTTGCCTCTGAACTGATTTTTGGTAGACTTTCAATTTTAGATTTTCTCATGTTTGATGATATTTTTAGCTCAGCAATCTAAAGGATTTGCATAGAATCTCTGACAGTATATTTTTCAGTAGCAGAGTGTTTGTAGGATGAATTTGGAAGTCCCCTGTGGTGAAGGGAAGGTCCCCCATGGGCTCATAGCACTGTAGAGAAAGAGGTGCTCTGCTTTTATCCAGGATTAGTAAACGATGATGCAAACGTTATTGCATGTGTTTGGAATATACACAGAGATTTTTTTATTATTATTTTTCATAGCTCATAGCATCTGATCAGAGTCCAAGTGAAATCCCTGAGAAATTCAATATGTGTTTTAATATTCTAGTTTATGATTTTAGACTGCATGTCGGGAACTGGTTTCTCCCATTGTTACTCCCATTTCCAGACTTAAAACAAGAAAAATGACCCTCTGAAGCAAACTGCCTTTTGGTTTTTTTCTATTCACCGTTATGTCAAAATATTTTCCTGAATGGTGAAAATATTTTTTACTAATGTCCTGTGTGTGTCTCCACATTAATGTTTGTTCATGAGATTGGGGGATCAAAACACTGAAGAGCACCTTCCTAAACAGCAGAGAAGAAAAAGTGAAAACATGAAATATGTTATTTATTCTCTTCCTCTATCACATTTAGTTTTAAAAAATATTTATTTATTTATTTACAGTTCTTGGTGTTACTTTTTAAATAAAAGAGGAACAAACTTAGGAAGGAAGCAAACTAGAAATTAGGCATCAGCCAAAAATGTTAATGCATTTAAACCACATATACACCTGTTCATGTGTGTCACTACATGTATTTGTGTGATTTCAGTCATAGAGGTATCTCTTTGTTATCTTTTTAAGATATTTTTACTAGTGTCAACACCTGATTTCTCGTTTTGAGAGTCAAAGAATAATTCTGCATATAGATGCCTCCTAAAAGAAACATATGCTGAAAAATCCTAGGCCTGGTTACTAAAAGTCTAGTTTTCTTTTGCACCATTTTTACCAGGATCTGGTAGACTGCATGGGTGTGAACCTGGCAGTTGGTAACTGTATGGAACTAATTTCAAGCCCAGTAATTTATAGAAGTGCATCAGCATTCAGAGAAACAAAAAAGAATCTTCCTTGGAGAAGAGTGGCCGAGGCAGGTACCTGAGATGGCTGCAGGGAGCAGATTCACCTCTCCAGGTGTCCCTAGGCAGAAAATTTGAGTTCCAGTGCTCCAGCTCTTGGAAGTTGTGTGGGAAATGGTGGGCTCTGTGTTGGTGCCTGAGGTCTGAGTGACTGGAACAAGACCAGATTTGGGCTTCAGATGTGATTAATTATCCCGGTTCTTCCAAGTATAGGTGTTGGTTTGGGGAGAACAAGAAAATACCTGGGTTGCAGAATGTATGAAGTAGGTAGAGAATATAAAAATTGAAATACTCTTTTGGCAACTGTGTCTTCAGCCTTCTAGCACAGGACTGTAGCTGTCTGCAAATGTCACTGCCCAGCAGTGAGGCTGGGTGCTTTCACTCCAGCCTTGCCCTTCATTTCACATCTGTTCTGTGGCCTGTTGCTCTCAGCATTTAATTTTCTTTGTGACATCACCAGTGGCTGTGAAGTCCAAACTCTGCTCATACAATATGATCCCAATAATTTCTTCTATTTCCATGTTGCTTTTTAAGGATAACCATAGAATTAATTTTCTAGATTTTTTTCCTCAGTTGCCCATCTTTCATTGTTTATATTTCCAGTTTGTTGTCACACAGGTTATTTGAAGGAACAGTGATTGCAGAATGAAGGTTTGGCCAGCTCCATTCTCATTCCCCACCTGTTAGCACAGTGTTACTCCCTGAGGTTCATTTTTGGCATGTCTAGTCTAGCTTAGTTTGAAGTGACTGGGATTAGTGGGCTTCCATCCTTTATGTCCCTTAACTTTGACTAGATCACCTCTGTTTCAGAGCTGACAGAATGCAGTCTGTTGTCCACTCTGCAATAATGAAAATTGTAGGTTTGTCTGTTGTGTTCTGGCAACAGAATTTCTTTCAGCAACAGTGACAGATTTTATGAAATAACAATCTCCTGCAAGCTCTCCCTTCCCTGCAGTAAAAGGGATGTAAAAGTAATTGTTAGAAGTAATAAAATATGGGTAAGATTGTCCCCAGGGTTTCTCCCAGGACACACAGGTATTCATTAATCCCAAAGGGAAACTCTCCGTAGTCACTAAAATCATCCCAGCAGAAAGCTCAGATGTTTCCTGCATTGATTTATTTCTGCCTTACTGTTAATTATGCTGTACAAAGTGCCAGAACTAACTCTTCCCTCTCTCTTTTTCTGCCTCCCTCCTTTCCTCCTTCCCTCTCTCTCCTGACAGCTCAGGTTCCAGACAATGATGAGCAATTTGTGCCTGACTTCCATTCAGAAAACTGTAAGTAGCATGGGGATAATCATGTCTCCTGGGGGAAGGGCAAATCCAAATTTTGGAGCCTTCCATGCCCCCACCCCAGGCAGTTTCCCCCACATAAACTGAAATGAAGCACTTTTTCTGGTTGCACTTGTTTACCTCCTTTCCCCAGACGTGGCCCCGCAGCACAGCACAGCTCGGTCTCTGAGTCATAGATCTTATTTCTTTCTCTTTTTGACCTAGAACTGAGGAGAGGGATGGTCCCACATTTCACTCTGAGTGAGTTAATGAGTCAGATGTAATGTGATAGCCTGTTCCAGCTATTAGGGGTTGGGAAGAATTGGCTGCTCCTAACACCTCCAGCTTCTTGAAAGTTCCACGGAGTTCAGTGTAATGGAGAGAGCAGGTTTTTTGCCCCCCCGGACCCAGCTGACCCATCAGTATTTTTAGATGGGTTGTATACATCCATACACTGGGAAGGGCTGCTACAGGGGAATGTAGCAGACACAAAAGACTCTTTTCTCTTCTGGCCCTTCCTTGGGCCTGGGCTGTTTGCACAGGTGCAGGAGTGTCATGCTCGGAATGCTGAATCCACTGCAGGTGTGTGGAGACCACTGGGTCAGGGCATTCTCCCCTCTCTCAGTCTGGGCAGTGCCCAGAGCTGTTTGTGGGTGGGTTCCTCTGCTCCAACTCACGGCAGCCACAGGAGCCAGGTGTGCCTGAGGAGCAGCAGGAGCCAGAAACAACAGAAGGCTCTGGAATCTTATGGATTTATTTATGTACATTGATTCTGTCAAGCTCTCTGAGTGGTGGCAAGATCGGCTTTTCTGGTGTGGGATGAAATCAAAGACAGCCAAAAGGAGTCAGGGTTTTGGAGGAAGGGGCAGATATCCCCCTCTTGGTGTGAGAATTAATTTTGGGGAAGGATGTTTACAATAGAAACCTCCTGTGCTAGGAGAGGCAGCAAAGGCCTTTTTCTGACCCTTTTAGCTGTCTGCTTGCTTCTGAAGGGACACTTAGAACTTTATGTGAAGGAGAACTAGCTTGAAAATGGCTGGTGCATGCAGGGCTCAGGTCACTCCTGAAATAAACTCAGCAAAAATATGAGGGCTTGATGGATCAGGATGTTACTTCCCATCCTTAAAAGCAGTCACAGTGCTGAACATCCCAGACCCAGAGCAGCATCGTGTGACTTAAAGAGGTGGAAGGA
The DNA here is from genome assembly GCF_009650955.1 of Corvus moneduloides. Taxonomy (NCBI): domain Eukaryota; kingdom Metazoa; phylum Chordata; class Aves; order Passeriformes; family Corvidae; genus Corvus; species Corvus moneduloides. The sequence continues at coordinate 3,380,314 of NC_045501.1, read as the reverse complement.
AGCTGGTGATGCAGGACTGGATCTGGTCTTACTAAAAGATTTCAGCTTTGATTTGGAGGGCAGATCCTTCCCTAGTTTGAAAAAGTAGCCTAGACATATCTACCTCTCTGGGGTTACTTTCCTTCCTAAACATCAGTGACCTCCCAACAGCAGCAGCAGAGCCCACAGGCAAAGGCAGAAGATGCTCAGCCCATCCTCCAGCCAGGACAAGCCGTTCTGAGCAGCTAGGAAGCAAGTTTTGTCCCCTGCTGGATTGAATGAAGCATAAGAAGTAAATGCCCACATCCTACTTCCTGGTGCTGTAAACTGCAACCCACATTTGTTATTCATGAAATTCTGACAGCCCAGAAATATCCCTCCTTGTCTGCGTCAGGCTCTTGCCACAGACCATGCACTGAAAATGGAAAGAAACCTTTTTACTTTTTTTTTTTTTTCCCTTGGACTGTCACTGGTGTTTTGGATGAGCAGAGCAGTTTTGAGATTCCTCCAATCCCACATTCAGGGATGCTGGACAGTTTGCATAGAAGAGATTCAGCGAAGGGACACCTGCATTTGAAAATGCCTGATAATCATAGCTCCCCATAAAGAAGAAAAGTGTTAATTTGATCTTTCCTTTCTCTCCTGCAGTAGCTTTTCACAGTCCTCCTGCTAAGATTAAAAAGGAGCCCCAAAGCCCCTCAGAGCCCACGCTGTCCTGCAGCCATGAGCAGCCATTCCAGCACAACAGCGAGCAGTGCCTTTATGCCAGGTAAAGTGGCTCACACAGAGGAGGGACAGGAGCTATTCTGAAATCAGGTGCTGCTGCATTATCCAATAATGGAGTGTGTGCCAGCAGCCCTGTCTGTGCTGAGTACAGGCGAGCAGTGGTCAGCAGCTGTGGCCCCCAGCGAGGGCGGCCACTGGGCACCTCAGGCCTGGGTAGATCAGCTCTGGCCTTGCCTGTGTTTCATCCTCCCTTGTGCTGATATTCAGCAGTCTTGACATCTGCCACATGCCTCTCCCCATTGCCTTCCAAAACCTCCTGTCCCACACCTGACCCCACCGCCCACAGTGCCCTTGCCTGAGCTGTAGTGTGGCTTCTTCCAGCACAGACACCTTCCCTGGCTTCTGCTTGAAGGGTCGTGTCCATCAGTCAGCAATCAGACAGCAGGGAGTTTATGCTGAGTTTTCTGGCCCAGGTGGCTGCACAGAGGGACAGAGCATGTTTGACAGGTTCCCAGATGCTGCCACAAGTCCTTCTGGAGAGCTGAAATGCTGCAATATCTGTTTGACTGTTCCAGTGCCTACGATCAACCCAGACAGTCCCCCAGCCCAGGAGTCCTGATACAGCCACCACTCCAACAGTTCCCTAGACAGGACAGGAGCTTCCTGACCCCTGTGGGGCCACCCCACTCCACACCCAGCTGTGGATACCTCAGTGAAAACAGGTGAGTTATTGCCAGGAGGAGGCAGCCACTGGCAAGGATTGCCCTCCTTGGTGATGAAGGGAGGAAGGGCTGCAGCACCCAGATGGAAATGTTCTGTTCACAGTGATTGCAGGATCCCCTCCTGTGGGACCCACCGCTGCTGCCTGGGGTGTGAAGCCCATAACCTTAGCCCTGTCGGGTTCTGTGAATGATGGGCTGTGTAGCAGCTACCCTTGGAAACATCCTTCCCTGGGGTCCCTTCCTCGCCCCAGCCATGAGTGAGCTCCTACAGCTCTAGGAACAGGCTGAGGAAGTTTCTGTCCTTCAGCCAGCCCTGTGCCAGGGCTGAAATCAGAGGGCCAACAAAGTCTCAGCTGTCTCATGTCCTCTCCCTTCTTAGCTCTGCATACCAGCCACCTGTGGAGATGTGCCATTCCTTCCCATCCTCCCAGGGCATGGCCCAGGAAGACCCCATTGCCTACCAGTGCCAGCTGCCCAAGCCCTGCCTCCAGTACCCCCATCAGGGCTTCAAACAGGAGCACCACGACCCACAGTACGAGCGGGCAAACCAGGCAGGCAGCAGCCACCAGTACCCAGCAGCTGTGGTGGTCAAGCAGGAGCAGGTGGATTACATGTACGACTCAGGTAGGCAGAACTGGCCCTTTCTGACTGCATGAACCAGGCATCAGTGGGGTGAGCAACTCCTTGGTGAGCATCCATCACTGGTGCTCTTTGAGCTTTGAAGCAGCTCAGTATCAGGAGCAGGTGCTGCCTGGGGAAGTGGCCTGGGTAACTGGCTATGTAGCAGGAAACCAAAACAGTTCTGTCTGTTCACTGCAGCCAGGATAAGGCTGGGACATTCACCATGTTCTGGGAAAGACTTCCTGGTAGGGAGTTGAAAGTTCAGCAAGATAGGAGGTAGAAGGTGGTATTAAACCCATTCGAACTAGATTAAAGCATGCTTTTCCCCCCACCCACAAGGGAATAAGTAGCCAAGGGAGACTCAAAATTCATGATTAGCCCGCTCACACCATCAGAAATAAAGAAAAGGGTGTTTCCAGTTTCACAGGGAACTTTTGTCTTCAGGGGTACTTGTGAGCTGGAAGGTTGCAGAAAGTAAGTGAGGTCAGCTTTGAAGAAATCATACTGAAAACAGTCTGTAACTGGCAGAAAGGAAGGGATCAAATATGTTGGACCTTGTACAGAAAAACTGTTATGGATCCCTGCAGCAGAAGGTCCCTCTAAGCACTGGCAGAGGAAAAGGGCTCTGGGTGGGCTCAGCTCAGTTCCAGGGTGCTGCTTGGTGTCCCTTGGAGGATCAGCTTCCACGTGCTACTTCCCATAGAAACAAGATACAGAGATTGCAGGGGATGACAAGAGAAAAAAGTTTATAATGCCAAAAATAGCTCTCTAGATGCCAGATCCACCAGGTGATCCTCTTATTTTTCCACAAGGGATAAATGTTATTTTTCTGGCAGACCTGTCAAAGGCTCACTACCCTGAGATCACAATACCCTCTTCCAGAGGGAATGTTACTTCTGGTTTCCTGGTATTTTAATGGACATCTTGCAATGTTTCCTTTAGCAGAAATAAACACATAAATAAAAAGCTCCTGTGAGGGTATCACTGTGGTGATATTGATATTACACTTTCACCGGGTCCTTCTGTTCAGAAAATGTGCAAAGCCAGAAGAATGCGTTTTGTGAGAGTAGTTTATGATTGTAATAACACCCAGTCTGTCAGCTCAGAGTACTCTTCCCTCAGCATCAGCAAAATCTCTGCTGGAAGCAATGGCCAGACACAGGTGTGTGAGGGAAATGTAAGGTAAACCTTTCCAAAGCTCCCAGTTACAGCTCCTGCTTCAGCTGTGTGCAGTAAATAAATTTGATTCAGAAAACACAAGATACAGAAGACACAAATTGCAGTGCACAGGCAGCACTGTACACTGCACACAGAATCATGAAAAGGCTTCCTGCTTGTTTTTAGCAAAGGCTGGTTTTGTTTTTATGTTGTCTAAAGTGCTTGTGAGAATGCCCCATCATGGTGTGAGAAAGCCAGGGAGACTTGAGACATCTGAAATGACATTTGTGAGACTCTGCAGAAACATTCAGATGCCACTGCTCTCCATTCACATCATCATAGTACTCCTGGGAAAATGCAATGCCTTCTTACCTCGGAAAACAGCAGAAAAGTGTGTAGTTATCTTAAACTAAGACGAGAGAGAGGTTCAAATTAAGCCTATTGTCCATGATTTTGTATAAAAGTGATGCAGAGGTGACTGGCTGGCTATCCTGGCTGCTCTGAAGGATGGTGTGTGATAGGGCCACAAAAACTTACTTCTCTAATTCGTGATTGGGAGGGTAATGCAAATGAAGTTGTAGTTTCCAGTCTGCCACTAATCCTTTAGGAGGGCCCTAAGAGGACGTTGGTCAGACAGCTGCACTCACCTGTCCACCTTTGCAGAGCAAGGCCATTCTGCCACCTGTGTTTTTAAATAAATGAGTTTGTTAATTGTTCTGTAGATGTTCCTGACTGTCCTTCCATGTACATAAGTGCTGAGAGTTATCCAAGCCATTCAAATACAGAAGATACATTAGGTAAGAAACATTCCCTGCACAGGATCACCCTCGGTACTCCCCTGGCTGGCTGTGACTGCTGATGTTGCTTTCTCTTTCAGGCTGCAGCTATGACAAGCAGATGAGGTCCTTTACTGATGATGTCTGTGTTGTTCCAGAAAAATTTGAAGGTTGGAGAAAGAATGGCTTGGAGTTTTGGTGTAAGATAGGGTTATTCACCATCTTAGCCAGCCACTTGACTGGTGTCTACATAGTTCATTACACTGTGTTCTTGCAGGTGTGTTCGTACCCAGATTTTTGGTATTCCACTTTTTGAGCTTTCTTAGCAGCAACCAGGCCTTGTAGCATAAGTAGCTTAATTGTGACGTAGAGCAGGGCTGCTCTGGGAAGAGTTGCTTGTGAATTGGCCACTGTTTTGTGTGAACTGAAATACTCCTGGTCAACATTTGTGAAATTGTGAAAAGTGCTGCTTTTTTTTTTTTTCTTTTCTCTTTCCCCCAGTGGTTTTTGCACTGTTATCCTTAGAAATGTCCTGTTTGTTCTTCTCAGCAGGAGACATCAAGCAGGAAGCCGGAGGGTACCGGGAAGGACCCCCATACCAGAGACGGGGATCGCTCCAGCTCTGGCAGTTCCTTGTGGCCCTGTTGGACAATCCCACCAATTCCCACTTCATTGCCTGGACTGGTAGAGGAATGGAGTTCAAGCTCATTGAGCCAGAGGAGGTGAAACCATCAAGGTTCTCTACAGGCTCAGGGGAATCAGCCACTGTTTCTGGGGCTGCAAATTCTAAAGCAGCTTTTCCTCTGCCCTGTGAAGCTTCTGCCTGCCAGTGGCACTCGCTAGAGCCTGCAGCAAGTCAAGGTTTTTAGAAGAGGTCAAAACACTTGAGTGACACAAATACCAGGTTTAAGAAAGGCTGCTTGTATGTAAGTTTAGAACCTCAGCTATGCAGTGAGTCAAATTACCCACTGCCTTCACTTCCCTGGATACTTCGCTCTCAAGCTTGCAGTGACCTGTGCTGTCTTTCATGCTCCATACTTGAGGCTGACATTGAGGTTTGGAGTTTTGAACCCCAGCGATTGCAGCAGTTTTCATAAGGATCTGGAAGCAGATAAATCCTAATCTATTTCAAACTGACTTTAACTGAAGTGTAATTTCAAATGCTGCCATGTTCCAGAAAAACCAGTGGTACCTGACAGTACCTGGGAGATGTGTCCATAATATCTGTTCATATCTAGTTCCAAGTAGAGCTGCATTTAGCACCGTTCTTGCTACATATCAAAATTTATGGGCACTTTCAGTGCAGATGAGTTGTCTTGGCAGGTTGACATCGGGTTACAACAGATTTCTGAGTGTCATGGACAAAGCTGAGAATCGTGTAGGAGTAGGAAGGCAGAGGTCTCTTCCAGTGTGTGCCCTCGTACTTGGTCTCCTGATAAACATGGGACCCTTGAAGATTTAGTGTTACAGAGCAGCCCTTAGGCATCCTCAAGCTTTCAGAGTACTGGAGAGTGAGGAGCAGTGGTGACAGCAAATGAGCTCTGTAGTGGCCAGAACTTCTCTGTGACACAGAGTGCTTGAGTTCTCCTCATGTTAAAAAGCTGCTAAATTATTGATGAGTCTATTATTTAAATGTCTGTGTGTCGTGGTACCATCCATCCAAAGAGAAACAGCTGGATGGTATTTTTTTCTCTTGGGCTGGGTTCACAGACATTCCCACAGTTTAGTGCTTTATTCTGCAGGTGGCCAGGCTGTGGGGGATCCAGAAGAACCGTCCAGCCATGAACTATGACAAGCTGAGCCGATCACTTCGCTACTATTACGAGAAAGGCATCATGCAGAAGGTCAGTTTGCAAAGCAGGGGAAAACTTTATGCTTTAAGTGATGCTCCTCTTGTTTGAGACAGGAAGTCCTACAGACAGAATGTCCTTGAGCTAGCCAGGCATCCCAAGCTTGCTCTCCCCAAAACTTCTCTTTGCTGTAGTTAATGGAGAAGCTGTGAAGGAGCTGAATGTAGGCAATGCATGAGAAATAAAACAAAGAGGGAATTATGATTTCTTTCTTTTTTTGTATATGTCTGCAGTCAGGAGAGTTGCAGTTTATGTAGCTTCAAGGAGATATAATCAGTCCTTCCTCTTGTGAGAGAAAGGCAGCCTGGATCTTGGCCCCATGTGGTAGGGATGGTCTGTGGCACACCCAGAGTGTGTCTCAGTACAGACTGTTCAGGGACTGCTGCTGCTGTTGTTACCTGGACAAAGAGTCAGCTGGCAGCATCCCAGTTCCCAGGAGCTGTTCCAAGGGAGGCCAGAGCAGCAGAGAAGAGGACAGCACAAGGAGAAAATTACAACTCTGACACGTCTCAGGGCAGGCAGATGTTTTTGCAGGCCTTCCCTGGTGCTGGGGAGCACTGCCTAGTGCTTCCCTGGGCCTGCAGCATTCCCCTCCCCTCATCTCGTCCCTGCAGGTGGCTGGGGAGCGCTATGTGTACAAGTTTGTGTGTGAGCCTGAAGCCCTGTTCTCCATGGCCTTCCCCGATAACCAGCGGCCAGCGCTGAAGGCAGAGCTGGACCGGCAGATCAGTGAGGAGGACACGGTGCCTCTTTCCCACCTGGATGAGAGTGGCTCCTACCTGCCAGACCTTGGGAGCTTCCCTCCACAGCTCTACAGCAAAGGCTACACGTACTAGCACTGCTGGGAGCACGCTGTGCCACACGTGGCTGTGTACAGAAGGAGATGGCTGGTTAGTATTCAACTGGTATCAGCATTTTTTCAGGCCAGAAATAAACTCTGAACACCTGCTTTGGTCAGGACAAGTGTTCAGGTACACAAGTGGATAATCACCTCACAGCAGACAGGGCTCTTGTGTGCTTGTGATAAAACCCTCTTACTGTGTCAGGATGGGGCATGCTCTCAGCTGTGCAGACATCGTCCGAGCAGCAGAGCTACAGCTGCAGCAGCAGCTCAGGTAATTGGTGCCTCTAGCTGTATCAAACACCTGTCACAGTCCCTCTCATTGCAGAGGGAGGGGATGCTGTCCCACCAGGTTTTTTTCCAATGTATGAGAATGCTACGGTGCTGCTGCTGACTCCATTCCTCCATGACGTGTACTGAACCTCTGTAGGACCTGCCTTCAGCTCTGGCCAGAGGAACTCACTCAGAAAGGCCAGCTTAGCCTTCTTCCCAGGATGGCTGCAGGGCAATGGTCACAGATCTTATGCCTTCCTTGGGGAATACTCGTTGTCTCGTACATGCATGCTCCTGCCTTATCACCTCCTTGCTCATGCCAGGAGTTTCTGGTATTCAGGCACTCTGAGCAGGGTAGGTGGAGGCCTTGGCCAGGATTAGAGTAGTCCTGGAGTACATGGCCCAAAGCCATGCAGGGGAATTACAGAGGAGCTTGATTGCATTGGTCTGGGGCACAGGTCAAAGCCAAGGCCATGTTCAGGTAGAGGGATTGTGGGAAGCAGCAAGGCCTGAGACACCAGCTCAGTGTTGTGTTGTGGCTTTTCCAAACTGAAAAACTTCTTCAACAAACATTCTCAGGATCTTTGAAGAGCTGCCAGGCTCTTGAGTGTGCCCATCCTGGGCTTGGCTAGAAAATCACGTGAGGCAAGAGAAGAACCTGGTGGAGGTGTGATTAAAAAATCCTATACAAAGTAACCTAAACCATACATAGATCTTAATATAGGAATTCAGACTTAAACTCCACAGATATTTGCATGTTTGAGGGGAATTCAGATGTGTTGAAAAGGCAGCTCTCTCTGCAGAAAATGCAGCACATGCAACTTGACTAAACTGGCAGGTTTTCCACAACAGTAAATATTTATAATGGGCACCACATCCTCATTAAGAGGTGCTTCATTTTTTAATTAGCAGCTCCACCACATTCCTAGCTGGACAAGACACAGTACAGTGTACCCATACAGAAAAAGTCTGTTTCCTACTGCTTCAGATTGATGTTTCAGTTGCTGAATACAGAGCATTACCAATCCTGCCAGTATGGTAGCCTGTAGAGAAAATTCTGTATATTTGATTGAAAGCCTGATTTCCCCTGATGACTCTCCCCTGCATGGCTAACGCCAAACCCTCCCAGCCTCGTCCCCGACTGCAAGAGCCAAGAAAGGCAGCATTCCCTGCCTGAGGAGAGGCCAGAGACTCAGAGCAGTCTGCTCTGCTGATGCCTTTGCAGGCCCTGTGCAGAGACTTGGTGTTCTGACAGTTCCTGACCCTCCTGCCTTGCCCTGCACCTTCCTGGCCAGCACAGTTCCTGTGGTGTCCCAGATGTGAGGGTGAAGGGGAGCCCTTCCTTTGGTATAAGCTGCCTTTACTATTTATGAGTGTAAAAATATTATAATTAATAAATTGGTCTGTCTTGGGCCAGTGCAACTTCACTGATTCCCTGACTTATCCTCCTTTACCTTCTGAGCTTGCTTTGCACATCTCCTTGGCACCAGCTCACAGCTTTGGGAATGTGATCCAGAGGGATCAGGGATGTGTGTTTACTTCTGAATCTTGATGGGAGCTCAAGAAATGAACACTGCAAATACACTCTGCATTTCCAGTTCAGCTAGACTGAGAGGAAGCTGGTATGGGAATAATAGACAAGAGTCCTAAATTTCTGCTGCTGCTCCTGAAAATGACGAGGAGCTTCCAGGAGGGAGATAAACAGCTCCCACACAACTCCATAGAACACTCCCACAGAAGCTTCCGTAAGTCAGAGACTAAGGAAGAATTTGTGCTTCTCCCTAAGCACCACACCTACTTGCCTTTTAAATCCCCTCTAGGGTGGTGACTCCACCACTGCCCTGGGCTGCCTGTGCCTATGCCTGACAACCCTTTCAATGAAGAACTTATTCCTAATATCCAGTCAAAACCTCCTCTGGCACAACTTGAGGCCATTTCCTTTTGTCCTATCACTGGTTGCCTGGAAGAGGAGGCCAACCCCCACCTGGCTCCAACCTCTTCTCAGGCACTTGTAGAGAGTGAGAAGGTCCCTCCTGAGCCCCCCAGCTTCTCCTCATCAGACTTGTGCTCCAGACCTTTCTGAGAAAGACTAAAATAGTTAATGGCTCAAACTTTGTTAAAATCACCCAAGAGCTTTGCCCATTGTAGCCAACTGTGCAAAGAAGCAACTGCACCAAAGCCCACCCCACTCCCCCCAGAATGACTCCTGACAGGAACTTGAGATAAAGATGCCACTATTGTCCAATTATCTCAGGTCTAAGGAGAAGTTTACAAGGCTGGGGGAGAAGAATGTATCCACAAGGAAAGCCCAACCCAGCAGCTGTGCTGAAAATCAGCTCTGACTGGGTTCAGCAGGGGTGCACAGCCCAGACTCATTTCCTGAGGTCAGGTTTGCACACTCTTCCCCCCAGGCAAAGGGAGAGTTTTTGAGTGTGATTCCAAAAGGTCTGCTACAGAGGGGGGAACACCCATCCCCTGGCCAGGTAAGAAACAGACCCTGCAAAGAGTCCTCCCTTACACAAACTGGCTCAGTTGTGAAACACCCCCACCCAACCCCAGAAGGTCACATTCACACGGGGCATTCACGAGAGGCAGTCTTAGAAGGGATCATAAACCATCAAAGACCCCCAAAGTGCCCTGGACTCATTTCTGAAGACTGTACAGCATTGACAAGTGTTGCAACAGATCCAGAGCCTGTTGTAAAAGTGTGAAACTGCCCCTCAGCAGGAAGGTGCTTGGGCATTCCCATCTATACCTGCATGTTTATTAACCCACTGAACTCCATGTTTCGTGGAACCCCCACCACCAAGAAGACCAGAAGAAGAGGATCAACGGGACACCACTGGATCCACAGGGGTGGTGAATATCTTTCTACTTAATCTGTCTCTCTCATTCTCTCACTCCCCACTTCTCCTTTTCCTATTTCTTTCTATCTCTCTCTACCTCATATCTACAGTTAAATAAAATCCATACTATTGACATCAGCATGTGGTCTCGTTTGCCTCTTCATTTGGGTAGAAGCATCTCTCTAACAGTTGGATCATAACACCCTCCCCAGCTCCACTGCCCATCTCTGGACACCTTCAGCACCGCAATGTCTTTTTTGTAGTGAAGGGCCCAGAACTGGACGCAGGATTTGAGACATGGCCCAGCACAGAGCCACACAATCTCTGGTGTAGCTGTAAACTCCTTCAGGCTTTGCTGTGCCTGCCTTCTTCAGAAGGAGCAGCTGCACAAACACTGTGCATCACTGTGCATCCCAGCCTCTGCTTAGGGTGTTAATAACCATTCTCCTGGCCCCTAGGGAACTATGGAAAGTATCAGGTGAGAAAGCAAAGCAGGAGGAAGGTGTCTCAGGGGAGTGTAGAAGCTGAAAGAGCTTGTGGCAGCTCAGTTCTTGCTGAGCTTTGGCTTTATGGTACCTCCATTTCCCTAATTTTAAGCATGTTAAAATGTAAGCATTTCCCTAAACTTTAAGCATGTTTTGGAGGCACTCCCATTCCTGTCCTTTCTGCTTTGACTCTGTGAGTCCAAGCTAACAAACTTTGTAATTCCCTTTAATTTTATGATGATATAACATGAGGGAAAGCTCAGGACATTTAACAACATCCCTGCTCATCTTTGTACAGGTATTTCCAATATAGTTACTTTTCAGTGTGAAACATTCTTCAAATTCACTGTGTAAAACAACCAGTCAACCTAATTCTCTTCATTCCAACAATAATTTTAGCAAAAGAAAAAACAATAAGGTTTCTCAGCTATGGAATCAAGTAAGTTTCATCTGTTAGCAATTAAAAAAAATACAGATAGTTTGGGCATGACAGCACACACTGGGCAGTCAACTTATTTTTAAAACAAGAAACTGTTACACAATTTTTACAGACATTTTAGCTGTAAGAGCTTGTTCTATTACAAAAACCCAACAGCGGTAATGTCACCAAACATTGTAAGTGAAAATAAAGCACATGTCACATTGTATAGAAGGTCTAAACATCTGTAACCACTTACATTTTCAGATGGAACTGTGCTCCAGAGGGCATGTGGTAACTACTGTTTGATAAACCCTTCAGCACCCAGGAGATGGGGATGAAGGGTAAGGCTTGCAGTCTGACCTGTGCCATTGTCCAAATATAACAGACATTCTAGCTGGGTTCCTAGAATTTTTCCTGCCTTATCCTAAAGCCAGAGATACTAAATATCTCAGCACAGATGGCTTAAATAAAAGACAAATAGTTACATTGAATGGGAAAATGCATAAACTTGATAAAATAGAGAAAAGGCTGCTCCCAAAAAAACAGTCACTGTCCAAGAACGTAAGTAGAAATAAATCCCTTTTACCAGGGTAAAACCACAAACTGTTCCAGCTTCTATTTGTCTGGCCACTCAGAACAGTCAGGTTGGTGAAAAACCAGTTTTAAATCACTATTTCTTTGTGTTGTTCAGCTCAGTACTCAGACTTCCAAGTCTTAGATTTTGTCTCTTAAAGGGGGAATCACTAAAGTGCTCCAGGACCCACTTCTGAGAGGCTGCAGCGGCCTGGGGAGCCGCAGCACATCTGTGCCACAGCTGGGGTGCCCCTTGAGCTCCTGTTCTGCCAAGGCTGACTACCTGCTCATTGCACAGGTGAGCTTCATGGGAATGTCTGCCTCCCAGGACACTGGCAACAGTGCAAAAGTCCCAGTCCCACAAATATGAAACCAGCCAGAGTCCAGGAGGAAGCCAAGCTCATCGCCGCCGGAACGCGCGCGATATCCTCCAGGCATTGGGCTCCTCGTAGCGGTTGTAGAGGGGCTCCAGCCGCTGCTGCTTCTTCTGCTTGCTCAGCTTGGTTGGATCAGAAACCTTGAAGAAAGCTGGTGCAAACTCCACCAGCCAGCGAGGATCGATGGTGGTCACCTCACGCATGTATTCCTTGGTGGTCAGCACCAGTTCGTGATACACCACCCTGCGAAAGGGGACAGCAAGTCTGGAAATCAGGTTTTTCAAACAAGAAGAGACAAGACAAGGGCTGGAGTAGCTAAGCTTGCTCCTCTATCTCCTTCAGCATAAGGCTCCCTTTAAGGACCACTGCAGGCTCCAGAAGAGCTGTCCCTATTTTCCCCCTCCTACTTCACAACTACTCTTCAGCACAGAATTCCTTCATTCCATTTAAAATAATCCTCTCTCCCTCTTCAACACTCTGTTTTAAACTCACTTCCACGAAAAACAAACACACAACTACAACTTCAGGCCTGGCCTTGGCTCCAAAAGTCAGTCTCATCTCTGCACAGGCACTAAGTTTAGCAGCAGAAAGAGACAAAAGTAGACTTGAAGCTTTCCTCACTCTGCTCATTGCTAAGAAATCAGCAGCCTCTGCTCAGATCCGTACTCCACAAACAGTGCACACCACAACTTTCCTTGTTACAAAGCCTGAAGAGAAACAGGAACTTCCAAGCTATTGCCTTCCTTACCATTCTGGCTGCCTGTTGAAGAGGGCACTGGATGGGTGGATATAGACCACCTGCTGGTCAATGAGTGTCCGATAACCTTCCTGGGGATCCTTCTTTGCTGCATTCCGGAAGAAACCACTACAAATGGCCTTCTGGACACGAACTGTTGCCTTCCCACAGGATACCACATCCAGCTTATGCCTGCCAGACAAGAGTTAGAGAGAAAAAGGCTAGAGCTCTCCACATTTGGATGCAACTACCACGATCAGTTTAGCAAATTTTCTTTAGCTGTTACAGTGTAAGAAGAGTAAGAAACAAAGTCAGTACTTGTCCTCCTTGACATGCTCACCTGTCCATAATGCCCAACATCTGCTTGCGAATGTCCTGTGCCCGGCGTAAGGATCGGGCCTGGATAAAATTTTCATAGCACCAGGGATTTGAAAATTTATTATTCTTCCAGGAATTGTACACAGCCAGCAGGGTGAGGTGGTCACCTTCTGTTTGATGGAACTTTGCTTTCTTTTGATCAGCAAGTGCTTGTTTATCCTAACACATAAAACACACATCAATCAGATATCTACATTGTAGAGAAAATCCCTGGACAATACAAATGACACAGGCTCCTTGTCATTCATAGCATGACATTTTAAACCTATCATGAAACAGATGATACAAGATTAAGACAACACAAAACGTTTTATTCAATTTCAGTCCCTATTTTTGAAAGAACACACGGCGAATAAATGTAAAGTAAATGTCTCATTTATCCTGCAGAAAGCACATGCCCACACTGAACTAGTTAGTTTTCTTACTGCTCTAGAAATAACTTGTTACTCATCAAGAAATGTGCTGAAGCAGTAGGTTTGAGCCTGGTGATCCACATACCTCTCCCCACTTCTCCCACCTGCACATAAGACATCAATCAAATACTGTAGCTACATAGATCAAAACTGAAGTTAACACACTACCCTGCAGAGGTAATGGATCCAAGACAAAACTGACCCCACCACAGCAGAGTCTGCTGCTTACTGACTTAAAAGAAAGCAGCACAGGATAGAGGTGCCACGAAGAAATATTTTCTGCGTATCTGAAAATGCAAAGGCAATCTGAACTCCAGAGCTGGGACTGACTTGGTTTAGGCTGTGTTTATTGGGAAATGCAAGAGCAATTGTAAGACTTTTCACTTCAACCTTCCCATCTGCAAAGAAACTACTGACACGACAGCTACAGGCCCTTAAATGAAAAGGAACATCAGAGAGGTAATGCACAGGCACATGGCCTGACCAAACTACAGGTTTCTTTTGGCAAATATGCTCACTCTTAACCCCTGAGGCATTCACACCAAACCCATCCAGACTGTAACACTGCTGCCTCTTGGCTCAGCTCCTCACCTTGGGCCTGTAGAATACATTCTGCACTGACAGCATGGAGACAATCGTCAACATCTCCTCGCTGCATCCCAGATGTACAGACATGATCAACATCTTACACAGCATAGGCTCCAAGGGGAATTCTGCCATCTGCAAGAAACACGTTTCAAGGCATTCAGTGAAAAATCTTGAGTCTTCTCAGTGCAAAAGAAAGCAATGCCCTTTCTTGCATATTTACTTTCCAAAGAGGTGTGCTTGACCCAGAATAATTTTACTCAACATGAAGCAAATTATTTGTCTGTATTCACTATCAGAAGAATATCCCAATACTTACAGGAAATTTTTGGACATTAATAAATGTAAACTTACGAATAAGGGGAAACGGTAGTTGCTCCTTAAAAAGCAGAAGTTATGTAACTGTGGTAAATGAAAAGCTACCAATAAAACACAAGAGAATAACAGCAAAAGGAAATCAATGCTAGGCAAGGCCTGCTATGACTGCTCTCATGTCATTTCCTAAATATTGGCAATCCAGGCAGCGGCAAGAGGTATTTTATTTTGCCTACCCTGCGCCCAAGTCGAGTGAGCAGTCCCTCATCATCCAGAGCTCCCAGGGTGTAGAGCTGCTCCATGGCAGTTATGAGAGTTTCCATGGGGGGAGCATCCATGAAGTCAAAAGACAGCAAATCGTTGATGCCCATAGCCTGGGAGGGATTGGAGAAAAGCCAAGTTAAAACACTGAGAAGGAAGACAACAAACTCCAGCCAGAGATATAACGCCAAACAGTGAGGGACTACAAAACTTGAAGCAGCCCTAGCCTCACATCCTTATCCTGACTGCAGGTGCAGTCACAAACACACAGCTGCCTTCCCTGCACTTGAAATAATGAGCACTGGCCCATGGCATTCATGCACTACTCAACTTTCTGGTCTGGTCCTTTGGTACTGTTCCACATACTACTCAAGCAAGACGATTCAGTTGAGGAGAAACACAGACTAAATGCTGCTTTTGAGGACTTCTGCCTTGTAAAGCAGTGTGGCCTGACAGCTCCACAGGACGTTAAATATGTTCCCAGAAAGGGGAATGGCAGCAGCTTTCCCAGCTGTGATGGGGTTAATCCAGGTCACAGACTTCCAGAGGGATGGTACACACTTAGACATGCCCAAGTTTGCAACTCTAAACCCACTCTGAAACAATTTGTCTCATCTGTTAACATTATAAATGTACCCTACTTAGGAAATGCTACTGCTCTTGAGATTTCTGTTTCTCCTACCTCCTGCAACTAACTGTTGTGTGCAGCTGAAACTAGTAATTTAGGTGGATACCAAACAGAATAACCCTCAGCAGAAAAACACAGGAGCAAACCCCATGCGTGAGAATTGCTTTTGTTGAAGTCTCCTGTCCAAAATACCTCTGTTCACTAGAATGATCTGAAATTAGAGCACTACTTCCCGAGACTCAGAGACTCATTTATTGAAACACTTACCTTGCTGGCTTGCTACAAGCTGGTGAAATACCTACCTTCAGGGAAAGCACTGTACTGGCCAAATTTGTTCGCTGGATTTCAGGCACATTGGTGGTTAGCATCTCATCTCGATACGCACGTTCTGTGTATAACCTGTAGCATTTTCCTGGGCCTGTTCTCCCAGCCCTTCCTGCCCGCTGCTTGGCTTGAGCCTAAAAATAACAAGGCATCTCAGTGACCAGGTACAAACTGGAACAGGTGAAAACAAGTAAAATAAAATGATTATTCACAGTTTTACTTGTATTGATAGAAGGGTTTTCAATTCAACACAGGAAAGTATGTATTCTGTAGGCACAGCCTCAAGGAGTCTCGTGGAGCTATCAAAAATGTGGTTTTATCATGACCTCACATGTGCTCACATTCTGCTCACATGTGCTTGGATGCCACATTGACAAGATACACAACACCCATGGAGAGAGCCAAACACAGAATGTCTACCTGTGAAATCGGTGTCACCACCAGCTGGTCAATTCCAGTCTTGGAGTTATAAACTTTCTGCTTCACAAAGCCAGGATCGACCACATAATATATCCCATCAATAGTCAAAGATGTCTCTGCAATGTTGGTGGCAATGACAACCTGCAAATCACACTCTGAGTCAGCACCAGTTCTGTGTCAGGCTGCCAAGCCAACCCCACCACTCAACTTCATCCACTGGTGTCATAGGAGCAGTTTGTTATAAATGCAACCACTGTCACTTAATGTTGAAAGGAGAAGTGTGTTCACAGAGAACACAAGGAGATGTTATCTACAAAGGCAGACAGGTTTTAAGTATCTACCTTTGTTTAAAGTTGGGGCAAAAAGGGAAAAGAGCGTGATAAAATCCACAATTAAAAGCAAGAGAAAGCTTGTAAGCAAACTGCACTGACTTCAGGGAGATTTTTTACCTATCACTCAGACACAGCCTGTATTGAGTGAAAAATCTTCCTGAGATTGCATTCCTGTAGATATTCACTAGCTGCTTGAAATTTACCTCCTTCCAACAAGAACTGCATTTAGATTTTTAGATTAAATGAAGTTAATACCCTTTAAAGACAGCATTAAATAACACACCAAGAACAGAGGTTTGCTACATCAGATGTTTTGATACATGTTTTTAAATGCTTAGATAACTTGATATGTATACAACCACAAATATGCTCTAAGCAGTAAATCATCTTTTCTCCAAAAACTGTATCCTTTCAGCAGTGCAATACACCCCACAATTAAAATGTATCAGCAGAAGATGAAGGAGCACATAGATGAAATTACCTTTCTGCTCCCTGGTGGGGCTGGGTCAAAGATCCTGGTCTGCATTTCACTGGGTAAAGCTGAATATACCGGTAGGATAATTAACTCTGGAACATCAGGTCCTAGAGATTTCATCCTTTCATAGAGGATTTCACAGGCAGTGTCAATCTCTTCCTGGCCAGTTAGAAAGACCAAAATGTCACCTATACAGGAAGTAAATTAAAACATTCACAGAATCAATTCTGTTTAGTAGAACTCCTGCGTATTTCCATTCCACATCTTTTCCACTGATGAGGATCCCCAACTTTTGCTAGCCCCTCAGCAGCAACTCTTAGCCAAAAGCAACATACTTCAGTCTTTCACCCAACTTTATCAGCATTTTAGTTACTGTATTTGCAAACAAGAAAGAATACTTCTGACAGCATTTTGCTCACATTCCTAACATGACCCATGACTTATAAAAAGACCTTGCTCAGAGGTCCTTAAATCACCAATAACCCAAGACCATTCTCTACTCACCTGGTGGCTCTGTTAAATGGATCTGCATTACTGTAATCAGACTGGCATCCAAATAATCCGTCTCTGGCTCTTTTGTGTACAGAATTTCTACTGGGTATGTTCTGCCAGGAATTGTGAAGATCGGTGCTTCATAGAAATACTGAGAGAACTTCACAGCATCCAGCGTTGCTGACGTCACTATCAGCTTCATGTCCTGCCGCTTCTGCACTGTCTGGAGGAGGACAAAGTTCTCAAGTCATTTATTGCCTTTGGAACTACTAACATATGGCACTTGACTAGAGAAATACAACCAGTAACACAAGGTGTTTCAAAGGCTGAGTAGAAGGGCAGCTCATCCCAGCAATCAGAATTTCAGGAAATTGACCACTGAGGTCCCATGTGAAGCCTCCCTTAGCAACACTATCACAAGAAAGCTTTTGGCTTTTCAGAGAAGGATGAGGAAAACAAGAACACTACCCTGCTCATCCACCATTATGAACATGCAGGATGGCCAATTCTCATTGTTTCTGCTGCATTTTGCTTGCTCTGCCTTCACACAGAGGCTCATTTCACCAAGATTCAGCCCACAAAAGCTTAAGAGCATTTGCTCTGCAGAAGAGACTCTTGAAGCACCTGTATGAACCTGACCTGTGTGATTTCACCTTTGCCTGTGCTCTCCTACCCACACAGAGGTCACTGAAGCAGCAAAAATCCAATGCCACATTACCTTCTTCAGGAGCCCAAAGAGCACATCTGTGTGTATGGTCCTCTCATGGGCTTCATCCAGCATGATAATGGCATACTGGGTCAGATCTGGATCTATCAAGCACTCCCTCAGTAACATCCCATCTGTCATGTATTTGATGACAGTTTCAGGGCTGGTGCAGTCTTCAAACCGAATGGTGTAGCCAACCTGGAAGGAAGAGGAAGAGTTGCACGGAACGGAAGTTACACAATTATCAGCCTCATTAACTCCCAGTTTGATTATTCCACAAACTCACTTTACAGCCTACAAGGGAACAGACACATGACACATGGACACACAAGAAAACTAGCTCCAGTACTAGTTTTTCCTACTTTTCCTCATGCTTATTTTGGCATGTTCTTCAACATGGAAATTCACCTCTTGTCCCAAGCAGCAACCAAATTCCTCTGACACCCTCTTTGCAACAGACATGGCAGCCACTCTGCGAGGCTGAGTACATCCAATCTTTCCTCTTGAGGTGTATCCTGCCTCAGCCAGGTATTGGGTAATCTGTGTTGTTTTCCCAGATCCTGTCTCTCCAATAACAATCAGAATCTGGTTGTCATGCACAGCCTAGAAAAGGTCAGAAAACATACACTTGTCAAAATTTTAAAAAAATCAAAACAAACCAAACAAATTCAGCATGGTTTATCTAAGACTAGATTGAACACCTACTGCTCTTGCTTCAGTTGACCCAGACCAAAAATCATTTAAGTATTCCTACTGATCAAGTCAGCAACCTGTTTAACTGCTCAGCTGACTAATCCCTTGTCCATATGATCCTGGTATCAATTTTGACTTACAACAGTAAGTATCTGGAACTTTATTAAAGTATACACATATATATAATACTTTAAAATACATATTGTAAACTAAAGCTCTGCACTTAAAATTATCAGCTGACTTTCACCTGTCAAAAAGCTAAACCAAGACTATATATTTTAAATTAATGCTTGCTCAAACCAGAACGCCTTTTCAGGAGTCTTACTTGTATCAGCTGCTCCTTCAGTCTGAAGATTGGGAGACTCTCTCTCTGTTCAATGATGGAAAGCTGGGTCTTCTTACCATAAGAAGCTTTGTTGCCACCAAATGCATGTTTCTTCCACTCTGGGATATCATTTGGCATCATCCCAATACCTCGCATGTTTGCAGCTATTTGTCTTCCATCCACTAGAAAAGAAACAATTTCACCATTACATCCAGGTTCACACAGCACAGACCCTGGTGATCCTGCTCCAACTGCTCCATCATCCAGGCCTTCTATTCTGTATGTGTAAACGTTTTTTAAGTTCCTACGCGTATATCCCCACCATTACAGGATATACCTGTACACTTTCCTTGACATTCCTACTTCCATTTCAGTGGAAAAGCATTTCTTCTTTGACTCACTTTTAAAGTGTGGCAGACAAACACAATATCAAGACATTTCTCTCGGGTTGCTTCAACTAACACAAAAAAGGCACAGTTTACCTGTGCTCAGACATACCATCAGGGAGAGGATCCACCCAGTGTGTGTTGAGGCCCATGGGGATAGAATCCATCTCTGCTTCTCTCTGGGCTTGTTTAAGTTCTCGCCTCTCTTTAGCTAAAGCACTTTGCATCATTGCAGCCTGGGACAAGGAACCATCTGGATTCTGGAAAGCAAGAAGAAAAGACTTCAAGCACCACCATTCCTTCAATTATCCTTCTGTTGTCACTGTCCTTTAGAAGCATCTTCTGAAGATGCTTTAAAAAAAGTTTAATTTTGTTTGTTAGATTTCCAGGATATTTCCATTAGAATAGCCTCATGAACTTTCATGGTCATAACTAATACGGAGCATCCTTACAGTGCCCAGTCAGAAGGATTATGAGCACAACCAATGAAAAGTATTTCTCTACTACCTTCTACTTTCAAAAGATAAGAAAAAGCAGAACAGAGAAAGTATGTTCTAACACACTTATGTAAAATGGCATTTCAGTTCCATTATTCCACTTCACAGTCACCAGTTAAGTTAGAATCCAGCTTTACTAGGAAGGAGCTTCAGTTCAGCGGTTATGTTTTTCAGGGCTCTCAGTAATGTGCAGGTGGGAAAGTGGTTGTAAAATTCCCCAAATATTTATTTAATTAAATCAAGTACATTGGTTTTGGCCCTGGAAGTCTCTTACCTTTACTATTTTAATGGGACTCATATCCATGCTCTGTTTAGTGTGACCTCGAAGAAACGGTGGCTCTTCTTCAACTAGCTCAATCTCAAGATCTTCATCTAAAAATCCACAAGTGACAATGGTTATAAAAAAGTTAAACACCTTTCAGGTACATAAAAGTGCCTCTTCAAATAAAAATGTACAGACGGCACATCCAAATGCCACTAATAATACAGCCAGAGGAACCCTAGTTCCAAATGTACAAGATGACAGCAAATTGTGAGATCCTTTATAGTTACTTCTATCATCAGTATCTTTTTGAATCAAAATACATCCAGAAAGACAAGGAATTACAACAGTAAGACTACTGGGAACATATTACCTTCTTCATCATCGACTTTAGGAAGAATCCCAGTCTCCTCATCAAAGTCAGGAAACTCTTCCTTGGAAAGCACATTAGCTGCAATCATCTGGGAACAGAATAAATACAACATGAGTATGTCCCCATGAACAAACACAACTCATGCCTATGACTCAGTTCTAACACCATTCCTGTAAAACAGGAACAAAGGAATGGTCCTATATCCTGGCACACCTGTCCCCAGGTCTTCCAGGCTCTGACCAAACAGTCCTTTTGTTATTCCAAATACCACCAAAACAGTCCCAAATCGGCAATTCAGAGTTAAGGAGTAAGTTACACAATCAATTAATCCAAGAGCTGTATTCTAGTTCATGAAACTCCCTGGCAACTTTATTGGCTGACATCCTATTTCCCTGAATGCAACACACACCTGTTTTATTTCCCATTTCTCTGGGTCTGAAATGCGGGTGAGGCGTTTCCGTTCCAGGCTGTCGTCCTCCACCTCCGGGGCGTTCACCAGGGACAAGTGACTGGGTCTGTCCGGGTTCCTCATAGAGGTCTCCTCATTGATTTCTCCAACCAGGTTCCTTCTGCGGTTTGGGTTCAAGTCTTCTCCAGTGTCTTGATCAACATCCTGCATTAGATTGATTGATTCATCAATCATTCTACACTTTTCCTCATCTATTAACTCTGGTGCTTTCTAATGGCAGTAACAGCCTATTCATAGAAAATGCTGTTTTGTAGGCTTTTTATTTTTTTCCAGCTGGCACTGCTGGGTAAAAACATCCTCAGGCATGGAAGGCTCTACTCGGTCTTTGCCATAGTAGTGATTTATTTTAAAATTAGAAGTTTCTCTCCTACTGAAAAAGGAAGACAAATACCAACAACTTGAGGCTTGCCTTGCCTTGCCTCTTTGCTATCATGTCAAGCCAATAAATTGTTAGGAACACTACATCAAAACTAAGAACCTAGAGAAAACAAGTAAAAAGTAATAGGCCACTTAAATACAGAACAGTAACTCAGTTTTTAACTCCCACTTGAACGGTTATGTGTAAGTTTCCATCAAAAAGAGTAAAAAATAGCAAAAAGAGGCATAATTTTAAGAATTTTAGCACCTCTGTACCTTCATGCTCAGGCTAGTTTTGGATCCTGTAAAGGATAACACTTTGACTTTCACTCTTTGTCCTTTGCTCACAACATCAGCAACATTGGCAACCCGTCCTTCTCTTCGCAGCTCTGAGATGTGGACCAAGCCTTCCCAACGTTTCCTGGGGAAGAAACAGAGGGGCTTGAGAGGGGCACATTATTACACTGACAGTCCTTCAGATCACTCAGAATCTAGATTAAAATACTTTGCTGTCAACTGATTGTGTGTGTTCACAAACTGGTTTTGAGAATTTTAGAATTCTCCACTATCAAATTTATTTTTCCTGAAACAGTCCTTCACAGCCCAGCACACCTTCTGGTAGCCTTATCTTTAAGGTACTAGCAGAAAAGAGAACTCAGCTGAAATAGTACCACATCTATTGTGGACATCAGAAGGTACCTCAGTCCTTCCAGCTGCACAAAGCATCCAAACTGCATTATACTCGTGACTTTGCCGTTGTAGATGTCTCCAATGGAAGGCTCCTCAGCTGGTGGACGGTCTATGTGCTTGTCTCTCCACCTCTCATGGCTCTTCTCACTGTACTTTTCTCGATCCCTGCGGTCCTTGCTGGGACTCCAACTTCTGCTCCTTGACCGGTATCTGGATTTCCCCCTGTTCTTATCCCAAGTCCTGGAACGAGACCTGGAGCGAGACCTGTGCCTTCGCTTCCTGTCCCTGCTACGACTTCGGCTCCTCTTCCTTTTCTTCGCCCTAACAAACAAATATTACATCTTTGCACTGAATTTCCACCTCAGAACAGAGTGAGCAGGCAATGACAGCAGCCAAGACCTTCCCTCCACACACACCAGGCACCTACCGATGGTCGCTGCTCCTCTGCTTGCCCTGCCTGTCTGCACTCGGCATCAGAGCTTCGAGTTCTTTCAGGGCGTCAGCTGCCACTTTCACATCATCTTCATCCAGCATATTCTGCAAGAACAGAAAACTGTCCTGCACAAGGGCTGATAAAAAGCCTGTCACAAAGAATTAATCTACAGAATGATCGTCATACGTGTATCTATTTACAAAGAATGTGAGATAAAAAAAGATATAATAAGATATATAAGACTCAATATGTGATATAGAAAAAAGTAATAAAGCTCTCTCCCTATTTGGCCACAATATTGAGACAACCCTGCTTTTATGCGAAGGAAAGTTCCATCTCAATGCCCCAAATTATTACAGAAACACAAAATGAAAGTACCTCATAGTATCTAAACATACAAAATTTTCAACTAATTTATAACATATCATTACTTTGAACATTACATAAGGAAGGCCAGGCTACAAATTTCATGTTACAACAGTCTCATCTTCCACATACTCTGCAGAACAGTATCAACATGGCAATTGCTAACAGCTATTCTTTGCAACAATGTGTAGTAACGCCAGCCTTATACCTTTTCCACAGTTCATTTCTCATAGTTCACGTTTATCCATGCATTAGACAGAGAAAAAAGGTTGAAACTAACTGGGGAAAAAAATAGTTTTCACACAGTCACAAAAGAAATCTGAAATGACCACCTTACCCTGATGTTGGGGTTGTCTGGCCTGCAAAGGGCTGGATACAATTCCCTCAACTTTTCTTTCTCTGATTTGGGTTTGACAGCTGCCTCTGATTTTGAGATATTAAAAAAAAAAAAGAAAAAAACACAATGAAACACAAAACTTAGAAGTGCTACAACACTTCACTCTTGACTTTTCTATTAACTGAATATAAAGTTTAATTTTCATCCGAATGAAAAGGTTGATACAGCTTTTACAGAGATTCAGTTCAAGGAACACTGTGTTACCTTCCTTCAAATAAAATTCTGATTATTAGTGAATAGGTGAAAGACCGAATACTCTGAGCAGTACCCTCAGAATAACAACAGCAGGATGCATGGTGCAATAGGATTTGCCTTACAAGACTAAAACAGTAACTGCATCAACCCCACCAAACACTGAGCCAGTGGCTCCACGTACCTTTGCTCGTAGAAGGTTTTGGTGGAGGCCGCATTGTCTGTATGAGACGTAGCAAGTTACTAATGAGGGAATCCTGAAAAAGTTAATAAAATACCTTAAGGATGACTGCAACACTTTCATTATTAGAATGCACAAGTGAGGGTTTATTCGCAGGACAAAAAGCCCCTCAATTCCTAAGATGTAGGTTGATTTTTAGAAACTATCACTGGGCTTTCTGTACATCCTAAAAAGGCATAAGTTGAACCTGAAAATAATTATGATAATTTCACCTAAGAGACTTTTCTGTTAATCATTTTTAATCATCTATTTAATCCAACTGCAGTTATTTCTGAGGAATTGATAAACACAGCATATAAGCATCATAAGAAGACCTATGACAACATTTGCTTTCATGAGAAGTTGTTTCTTTCACATTTTATATGTTCAGCATAACAATAAGTAGTTTGAGTCCTCAGGAAGATGCTTTTGAAAGAGTACAAAAGTTTTTAAAAAAATGAGGGAGGGGGAGGCAGGGGAGACAGGAATATCAGAAGCTGATTAGTATATAGTTTTCCAAGCGAAGAAAACCAATAATCACTCCTCACAACTCTCTCTTTAAAACAGAACGCTCTATAAGATATACTACAATAAAAAGAATACATAAATAACGTCCAGATCTCACTTACAGTGAACTCAGCACCATTCTTCAGAAGAATTGCTTTAAATGTGTCAAACGTGGTATTTTTCTCGGCAAGGCTTATCACAAACTCGGCTGTGAGGAAAAAGCATAAAGTGAATTAAAACAACGAAGTAAAAAGCAGTGTAAGGACTGCACGTGGGGACAGAAGCTGCTGTGGCAGCGCGGGGTGCAGCCAGGCCCCTGTGCCTCAGCTCCCCCCGTGGAAGCCCGGACCGAAGCGTTCCCTCAGGCTCACGACAAGTTGTTTTTTTTTTTTTTTTTTGAAGGAAAATAATCCGCTTTATCGTCTAAATTCGAAAAGCACCTTCACAAAATGCGTGCGGCCCCACGGAAAGGGCTACAAGGGCCCTCCCCAAGCTGCCGGCCGGCCGGGAACGCGATACCCACCGGCCGCCGTGTGCGGAGGTACCCAAAGGCCGCGCCCGCCCCGCTTACCCAGGTCCTTGTCGTTGATGCCCAGGTGATTGTCGAGCTCGGTGCAGACCTTGGAGACCAGCGACAGATACTCGAGCTTGGCGAGCTCGTCCGCCGCCGCCAGCTCCGCCATGGCCGCGTCCGGGGCGCGCCGGAAACGGCGCCGTGACGGGGCCGGGGGCGGGCGGGGCGGGACCGGGGGCGGGCGGGACCGGGGGCGGGCGGGGCGGGGCGGGGCCGCGGCAGGGACAGGGACAGGGACACCCGGCGGGACCGGCCCGCAGCGGGCGGGGCGGGGCCGCGGCAGGGACAGGGACACCCGGAGGGACCGGCCCACAGCGGGCGGGGCGGGGCCGCGGCAGGGACCGGGACAGGGACACCCGGCGGGACCGGCCCGCAGCGGGCAGGGCGGGAGGGGTTTGCCGGGCTGCCAGCCTGAACCAATCGCCGCGGTCGAGTAAAGGATTTCCTCAACGAAAGCGGAAAGGTGCTTTCCTTCAACAACAAAGGACCATGAACTGACGGTACCCCGACTGCTGTGTTCGGGGGCCAGCGCAGAACGGCGTGGGGAGCTCACCCCGGGCCTTGCGGTAGGAGAAGTCTCAGCGCAGGCCCCGCTTCTGCCCCCGGGCCCTCAGGGTGCCCCTGCTCACCCCCCCTGCCCGCCGCAGGCACGGGCGGACCCCTGGCCGAAGGAGCTGAGGCCGTGTGCTCCTGGCAGCGGCGGGGGGAAGCGGCTGCGGTGCCCGCGGCCCGTGCTGGGCAGCCTGCGGTCGGTGCAGGGGTAGGAACCCCATCCCAACTCCCCTGTCTCAGGCGCCTGTGCTCACCCGAAATAAGATACAGAGATCACATCTGCTCTGTAGAATATATTATAAATTATATCATGCATTCATTAACAAAATATACAAAGCCAACAGAAATATATCTATCTTAAGCCTGAGCATACAGCATCTAAACTCTAGTAAAAAGTAACCTAAAGAGAACAGCATCTCACACTTGCCATTTCAATCTGCAATGAAGTGCTCCTCCTCAAATGTTTTCGTTTTGCAATTTATAGAACACATTAACATTCCAAGTACAAAGGTACACACAGTGAACATGGGTCCTGCTGGGCCTGAAAGACCCAAGCAAATAACCACACTATGCTTCAAAGTGTCATCAGCTTCTGCATTTCGCCCCTGTCCTTTCCTCCTCCTTGTTCTAGAGTTGTCATTAGTCAAAAGATACTCAAAACACAGCCAAGTTAAGGTGGAAAGTTACAGAAGGATCTTTAACTGGTCCACAGCACACAGTTATACTGGTGTACAGAGAGATGGGAAACACTGCAAAATACTTCTACTGTATTTCAAAATAAACATTTAAGAGTATATCTTCCACAATCTATAAAAATAGGTTTAAAACGAAAGTGGTATGATACATTTGTTTTCTTGAACTATTTTAATGGTATTTTATCTCTAGGGGTACTAAATCTTTTAAAAAATTACTGATAACCTGGTCAGTCACAATATTGACACTGCTTTAGCTATATTGTGACGAAACAGAACACTAGTTTGAAGCAGGAGTAATATAAAATATTTTAGAATCAATGGTCTCTTACTGCAGCAAGGAAAAAGTAAGAAGGTAGCCAACACTGTCACCTGCTGAGGGACTGAACTCTGAGGAGTTATCTGTGGATACCCCACTGCACAGCAGTGTCTGGTGCTCATTTCTCGTCATTCTTCAGAATCAACTCTCTCAGCATATTTAGAAGGGAATTCTTAGTTTTCCAAATTAAATATGGGCATCTAAAACAAAATCTTGTGAGAAAAATGCATTCTACAGGTGTGGCTATGGAAACACAGGACCAGCTAGAACCATCAGAGGAGACTGTACACTTGAAAGTGCTTAACACATTTTTCAAACTCTAATGTAAAGTTATGTGATCCCTGCTTCAAGCATTCTTTCCATTCCTAAACATTACCAAAATGCGTGCTCCAGTTCAGGTCTGGGTTCCTACACATTCTTGAATTTATGTGGTATTAACAGAGTAAAACATTTGCCCTATAGTGAAAAAAGGTAATGGTCAAATTTTTACTATTTTAACAAAGAGCCTGTAAAGATTCCTAGAAAGGCCCTTCCTACCCTTATACTCCATTTTTAACAAAATATTTTATGTGGGTTATACTTCCACTCATAAGAGATCTGGTTTGCACTGTCATTACTGGTTCAGTTGCTGGTGGTGATTCTTCTGCTTCCTTCTGCTACAACAAGCAACAACTTTACTGGAATTCATCAGTTTAACTGCAGTTACACTTTCAGACTTTTCAAAAGTCGTTTGATGATTCAAGATGGCTTTCTTCTGTGAGTAACTTCTTTTTCTTAGAATAACTTGTAAGATTTAAATTTGTCACAATACTATCGTGCATTGGAAAACCAATTACTAAAATCATCAGAAGAAACAAACTACTAGTTTCGGGCATCTCTTGTAAATTAAGCAGGACTACATTTTATAGCAGCATTTTACGCTGGTTCCTATTCCAAAGCTAATTAAGCCAACAAAAAATTTCCAGCTGCCTAAAAAAAAAGGGTATATACAATAAAATGGGAAGTTCTCATCTGGGTGCAAAGTTTAGGTCTACACTATTCCCTGGTAAAAGGATTTGATCTGAAATTAGAGATTTAAAGACTACTCATTTAACTATGAGGTCCAAATAATAACTGAAATTCTGGTATCCATTTCAAGAGATGCCACAAAAAGGGTTGTTTGACATTTCCATGAGGGTAAAAAAAGAAAAAGTCAAATGTTCAAAGAAAAGCCAAGGTTTTAAGTCAAACCTCCAAACAGAGAGCAGCTGAGGAGCAGCCTGCTACTCTTGCAATGTTTAATTAGAGTTTACTCAATGAAGACTATTCCTCTCTCCACCAGGCAGGTTTAGCATCTATTGCACCAGTCTCTGTTACTGATCTGAAGCAATTCAGTTACCACTTCAATCATATTATTGTTGTGTTTCTTCAGCAGCCGCAGGTTTAACTGCCTGTCACAGAATCCCATCTCATACAGACTGGACAGCAGAGTGGCAGTCTGCTCTTCTGTAGCTGCAGGCTGCTGAAAACAAAAGAGAGTAAGATAAGCTAAAAAAGGTAATTTATTTTTTGCCATTTGAACTAGGGGCCCTGCATTATACTAGAATCAAATTGAGGCACAGAGGCTCTTTTACCCCCATTTATATTCCCTTTCACTGCTCACTTACAAAGATGAGTTACTACTCTTACATGATGCTACAAGAGACATGCTTCCATCCCTATGGCATGGATATCCCAGTCTGCTGAGAGCAGACTCTGATCTCCTCAAAGGGATGCCATCAGACTTAATATTTGATTCTTACATTAAGTCCAATATGGAATATTGATACCCTTCTAAAACATAAACCTATAAATTTAAGGTTGTCATTTTATGAAACTCACATTGAATACAGGAAAAACAGTTACCTGTTCAATAATGGGTGGTCCAGCAAATAATGCTTTGTAGGCAGAAGCAGCAACTGACAAAGCTCCTTTCACGAGTTCTCCTGCAATGCTGCTTCCTTGAGGGTACCTGTGAAGAGACCAGGTGCTGCTTTAGGGTCAGTAAAGCCAAGGGTTTGTTTCAGTGGAATGCAAGTTGCTGCTTGTTGATGTGAGGACTGTTGGAGACAACAGCCTATGATCCAAAGGAATCAGCCATGTTTGGGAACTGAGCTATACGAGAAGCTCATTCCCTTTTTCTTGACACCTTCTATTAAATTGTGGATGTATGCTTTCCATGAAGCAACCTTTTGTAAAGAGCTTAGTATCTAGAAGAGAACATACCTACATGAAAGCTGTGCACTGACACATACCCATTCAGGGTAGGGTAACTTCCATTTGTTTTCTATGAATACTTAAGTTACTTAATATTCTGCTCAACATTTTGACTTACTCCTCCAGTCTCAGTACTTTAGGACAACTTTATAGCTAACTTGTAAAATCACCATTCTAAGAATCCTGAGATTTTCCAGAAAAAAACGCCACAGAACTTCAGAAGCATTCAACTTGAGCTCTTCATTAATTTTGCCTTGCCAGCTCTTGCATCCTTTAGATCTGTGTCCAAGTAGAAACCAAGATCTTAAGAAAATACAGCATGTTTCCTTTAAGAAGGGAGGCCTCTCTCCAAAATGATGACTACATGAAATCCGTAAGCCAGAGCTTTTTCCTAGGTGTCTAATTAAGCAGTTCTCAGTCTGAAATAGTGTTTGTGAAGTCACAGCTTCAGCTTCATTACCTCGGGTATTCTGAGAACTTAGTGAGAAATGCAGAAGATCCTGGCCCATGACTATCTTCACCACTGGGTTCTGGAAAAGGAAAAAAAAAAAAAGTCAACATGTCCAGGTAACAATAATTAAGCTGGAGAAATGCAACACATACATAAACAGAAAAAAGTGTGTCTCGGTACAATTGTAATACTCTAAGTTTAGTTATGCAGACCAGGTGTCCAGGATTCTCACTGCAGTGCAAGCAGTCAGAAGAGTTTCAGAACCATGTGACTGATTCATCAGTGGGTGTTTAACACGAGAGGAACTGCTGTCTCAGTGACTGTAACTGCAGCTTAAATGCATAGCTCATTAATTCCAGAGCAAGGTAATTTTCCAGATGCCTGTAAGGACGTTTGAGTATCCTCTTACCATTTCCTATAATAGATGTTCTTAACTAATCCACAAAGCCAATTATTTCTTTATTTGCAACATCCACATAACAAAAGTTCAACACCCAGAGAAAAATTAAAATCTTTAGTTAGTAGATTTCTGCTCTCCTCAAGAGTAACGAGACATCAAATTCAGTACTAGGCATAAGGAATAGGTGATAGCAATAGTCTGCACCCTGCATTAAATACTGTCAGTACCTTCTCTTTGTGTTTGATTATGAGGAGCAGAAGAGAGGTTCTCTGAAGCTGGTGTGTTTGGTTCTTGGAAGATAGGATTCTGAAGAGATGAAAGATTCCTGAGAATGTAAGGCAAAAACATCACTACTTTTATTCTACATGTACACACATAAATAAGTCCAGATCAACAGAAAAAAAGAAAAAAGATCACATGCTCCCTTCTCTCCCTCTCTTGCACTCACTTAGATCAGTGAATACAGGCTCTATAAAAAAGTTCCAGGATTTAAGAACATTTATCTCAGTATATGATAAAACTTTTGTTACAAAAATTCCTGTTTGGAAGTACCAGACCTTGCAGAGCCTACAGCAATACCAGCATCACCATTTTGTTCTTGTCCCCAAAGCATACCTTTGTGTCTGGGGTAAGGTGTCCACAGTTGCTGGGGTTAATGGTACTGCAGCCAGTGTTTGTGAAGCTGTCAAAGTATCACTGACCCTATGGATCTGTGGCTGGCTTCCCCCTTCTGGGTTCTCTGCTACTGTTTCAGGTTCTCCAGTCTTTTCTAAACCAGGCTGAGAAAGAGCTGAACTATACATGGAGTCGCCTAAAGGCCGACTGGTGTCAAAGCACTCAGGGAGAATAATGATATAATCCTCTGATGAAGCAGAGGAGCATTGACTCTGAACATCATCTTTATCATCTTCTTCATCATCACAATTGCCAGCACCACTACAGGGGATTGTGCTCTCAGACAGTGGAAGGTCCCCTAGTAAGACAAAAAGTGAAGTATTAACCATTGTCCATTTTGTATGGACAACAGCAGAGACAGTGTTGTCCCAGTTGTAAGAGATAAGATTTAGAAACAACTGTAAACCTCATCTGCTGCTATTCATGGTGTAATTTGCCCTATTGTGAGGAGGATGTAACGTGAAAGAGTAAAAGATCTTAATGTTAAGCCTATGCAAATATGCTGCTGGTCTTAATGCTTATAGTAAAAACAGGAATAAGAGCTATACATAGAGCCTAAACTCTAGTTTTCAGCTCCTAAATCACACACATTAGAAACAGGTCAGAAATATTTCAAGCTACATGTAAAAAATATGGAGGCACCAGTCATGCATAACATATGAGCACTTACTTGAATACCCAACTGGAACCTTTTGGTCTCAATTTCACTTCTTTAAAAAACAGCTATTAAACTAGCTGGTTGTTAAAGTACTGACACCAATTTTCTGATGTAATCATTCTTACAACTGGGACAATCTAATGATTCTCTTCATCTAATGAAGATCAGTTTCCTAGAACAGCATCAGATCTTTTCACACATGATTTTTTTACAGCTTTATCTTACATTCAAACTCACCACAGGAATTTTCTGTCATTGGCTCTGACTGATGAATCTTTGCTTCCTTTTTGGAAGTGGAATTACTATTTATCATAGGAGATTCTTCGTTTACCATATTGCAACTGAAGGTGTCTTGTAGTGTTTGTAAAGAGTCTAATAAAACCAATCAGGAAAAACAATTAAATGGTATCAACCACCTGAGCTGAGCAATCTGTGTCTCACGTCTGACTGCAAAACAAGTCAAGCCACAGAAGGCAGCTAGCTAATGCCAGTACTTACTCTGGAGGATTTTGGGGGGTTTTTGTGGGGGCTTGTGGTCAGGTGCAGCATCCAGGGTCAGAGATCGAATTACAGTTTCACAGACAAACTGAGTCCCACTCATATCCTCTTCCCCTTCCTCCTGGTTCAATGCATGTTCAGCTTTCACTTTCACCACAGAAGAGTCCACAGAAAGGCAGGCTTCTGCCGTGCCTTGGAAAGGGAAACGTAACAGATTTTACCACCACAACAAGGAAATGTAACTATAATAAGAATTTTTTAGACTAGCCACAGCTAATATTGACTCTGTGTGTTAATTCTTTCTAAAAATTGAAAGATTTTTAAATTCAGCTCAAGTTGAATGTGAAAGTGATTGAGAAGTATGGGGAGCCAAACCTGGAATGTTTTGAGTATAACCTAGTCTATAAAGGGTAGACTGTTAATTCTCCCAACAATTCTAGTGGTCAGACAAATCAAAAGAAGCATTTGAAAGGACTTTATACGAGGGCATGCAGTAACAGGACAGCAGGGAATGACTTTAAGATGGAGGAGGGTATATTTAGATTAAATATTAGGCAGAAATGCTTCCCTGTGAGGGTGGTGAGGCCCTGGCACAGGTTTCCCAGAGCAGCTGTGGCTGCCTCATCCGTGTAGTGTCCAAGGCCAGGTTGGATGGGGCTTGGAGCAACCTGGGACAGTGGAAGATGTCCCTGCTCACGGCACGAGGGGTGGAACTGGATAATCTTTACGGTTCCTTCCAACCCAAACCATTCTGTGATTCTGTGATTTGTATTTCCAAATCAACCTATATTATGCTCCAACCTCTACAATCACTAAAGTAGTGTCAGACTCCAGGTTTATGAACCAACCAACCTTTTTTTTTTTTTTTCTCCAAAGAAGGGGAAGACAGTAGTTAGAATTTCTTTTAGGCATCAGGTTTGCTGACTACACAGAAGTGACTATATCCTCCCTTCACCCCCAAGCTCTTCAGGACTACTGCTTACCAGGCACTAGTTTAAATCCACTCCCCTCGTTCTCCTCCTCTATCTGACCTAAGCCAGGTTTCTCCAGCAAGGGGCTGTCACGTGGCAAAGGGGACATGCATGGAGTCATGTCTGGAAAACACAGGGAGCAAAGATAATTGGCACTAAAGGAGAAGGAGCCTCCAGGAGATAACATTTTAAAAAGTTATTCTTTTTAAGGGACATTTTTTCAAGACTGAAGAAACTAAGTTATTTTGCAAGATAATCTGGTGGAATAAACAACTAGCTTTACATTACACTGCCACTGGTTGTGCAAAGAAAATGGCAGCATTCCTCAACATCTGGAATGTTATCATCTTGGGGACATGAAGGTGAAAAGAAGCCAAGACTGAAAAACACAAAGGATAGCTGTCTGTGCTCAAGAGAGCACAGAGAATAAGGGAGCCTTACCAACTGGAGTATTGTGTGGCACTCGCTCCAGTTCCTGCACAATATTAATGTCCAACAGCTCAAAGGACAGCAAATCCTACAGGAAGAAACACCACACAGTTTCCATGAGCAAACTCTGAAACTGAATCATATCTGTACTTGGCAGCACAGATCCCACTGATGTAGAAATAACACTTTGTTCCTCAACACGACCTCAGAGGGCAGTTTTCCCACAGTATATATTTACATCATTGAATATGGTGCACGAATCAGGGCAGCAAGAGACAAAGCTAAGAACTCTGTTGTTAGGGGCCAGAGAAAGAGTCAGCATTGAGTCTTTTTTGGGAATCTTAATCTGTCCTGCACATACCTTCCACATAATGACAAGTCCCTGATACCAGTTCGAGAAAACAGCTCTGCTATATAAAATGCAATACACTCTTTCTGAAAATAGAGTGGCCATTTTTAGAGCTCAGCAGCTTTATTCCTACAGATGTCTACATACCTAGACATCAAACCCAAGATGGTTTGCTTTCTATCTATCTGAATTTTAGTACTTTACCTGTGCAGTGAGGAGATCGACAGATGGGATATAAAATTCTCTCTCACTTGGCAGATTTTTGATCTTTAAGGGAATAGTTGGCAGAGATATTTCAGCCTGCTCTGCAATTCCACCCGTGAGTTGTGCACCTGTTTCTGTCTTTAAAGAAGCCTCCTGCAAAAATAAAATAAACAGTGTCCCAGAAGCCCCTTAGCCACAGTAAATGAAACACCATAAAAACTAAAGCCTGAATGTTGTGTAAACACACAAGTAATTTGAAAGAGATTTAAATCAGCTCATTACACAGCCAAAAGGACAAGACCTAATAAAGAGAAATTCTGCAGTGTTTAAGTTCAAACAAAGAAGTAGACAAATAGCTGAAACAGACTGATAACTAACCTCATGCCTGTCAAAAAGACCAACTACTTCAGAACTTATAAATGCAATATATGTTGTGTGTCTTTCCTATTAAAAATAAAATTTAGAAGCAAATGGCTAAAATAATCCCCTTGAATAGTTAGTTAGGAATACTGTGCCAAATAATACACAATACTCTGTCTCCAAGGCAATTCAGAACTGCCCCAAATACCAGGTGAGTGACTTGCCTGTTTTGTTCTGGAAGCTCTACTCTTCTGACAGGAGTCAGAATCCTTCCAATCACTTTCTACATAGTCAGCAGCTGGAGAGGGATCCACAACAATACTGCACCAGATCCTTGGCCCGAACTGTTCCCCTCTGTGTGACAGTCTCCAGTGAGAAGTGTAAGTTCCTTCTATGTTGGGAGCTACAAACTCAACTGAAACAGTTCCTACTTGTCCAGATGGAAGGGATGGCACTAACACATCTTTTTTCTCAGAAGATGCCAAGGTCAGATTTCCCCACATAAGTTTCAACTGAAATATACAACAGAAAAAGCCAAAAGTTAACTTCACAAGCTTCTCTGCAAAGTGTGGGCAGTAGGAAGCAGAGCTCCTCTGCTGAAAGGCCTTGTAGGTACCAGGCATGGAGAAGACAGGCTGCTCGTACACATTCTCACTTTAGTCATTAACACCACAAAGGTACCCCCACCTTTCAACACCAATGCAGCCACTCACAGAACAAAGGGTTTTTGAGGTCAGAAAAGCAACAGACCAGTTGTAAACCAGGTCAAACATTATACATGGGGGACATATTATTAATGGGAAACATGTTCAGTGATGGTACTCTGAATTGCTTTCTTCCTACAGTCTACACTTGTGAAGAGTACCTAGACAGCTTATTGCCCCAGAATTCCCAGCTGTGAATCAACAGGCCAAAGGAAATCTTAAACAGTTCCTAACAGAGAAGTCACACAAAAATGTTATCTTCCAGAATGATTTCAGTGTGCAAAAGTAAGAGCAAAGGCAAGATACCTTTGTGTCTGAGCTCCATTCCACATTGCCAGTATTTTTCATTCGCCAGTGTTTGATAAACTTTGTTCCTGGTTTCAAGTGAGTACCATCAGGCAAATTCTCATCCACAAATACTGCACTTAATGTTGGGACAATTGCTTGGAAGGGTTGATTAGGACTCCTGGGATTGGAGAGAGTAAACAAAAAAACCAAAATACACCAAAACTGAAGAAGTTCAGCTGCTGATCAATGTTAATTTGCCTTTTAAATGCCCTAAATGGAAGGGATGAATTAAAGAAACAAACTATACAAGTTTTACACTGCACATTCATAAACTCAAGGGGAATGGGAAATGCAAAGCAGTTGCCTGCAAAGGTTGCTGTCTGATGAATCTCAGCTTAAGAGCACATAAGAAAATAAAGAAGATAAAATAGCTCTGAATGTAAATATACAGAATATACTTGACTTTATGCAGACACACTTAATTAGGTAGGAAGATACAGACTTTTTAAAACTGGCAGCAATGTTAATTTGTGCTGTATGAGCATGCACATGTACATATAATCCTAGGCACTCTCCTTCCTCCTAAATCTACATAAATCACTAAGTTTCTGGTAATAACCATCAGTAGTTTTTTTTCTTTCTCCTACTCACCTCTCAATTAAAAACGCTCTACTGTGCAAATCACATTTAGACAAAATTCTCACACAGTCAAATGACAAATCATACTTCAAATGAGCAATTTCACAACCTTCTTCCTGTTACTTTAACTTGGTCTCATAACAAAAGGTCAGACAGCACAACTACCAGATGCTCAGTTAACAACCACCCTTACAGGAAGGTATTAGGCTGGAGACTCTCAGATTTCAGAGTAGGTGAGCCATTCGTTTCCAATACATGGATAGAGTTCCACAGATGAATTTTCCTGTGCAATTTTAGCTGTTTTTTGAGCTCTCGGACCTCTGCTTTTCGTTGTTTCTTTTCTGCTCGCAATCTCTGCTTCTCCGCCTTCAGAAATCTTTTGTCCATCTGTTTCTGGAGCCTGCAGAGCCAGTAAGACACCTTATTACATTAAACTGATTTATCTTTAGCCAGCACAGTCTTAGTCTCAAGAGAACCCTTCAGGAAATGTCCCATGCTTCTAGACTGGATACCAAATGATTTTAAAAGAACATCCTCACAGTTGCTTGTGGAACTATTTTGAATGGTCTCTGAAAGAACAAAAAAAGGCAGACACAGAGCGCCCAAAGAAAACACAAGGTCTCAAAGTTTACTACCCACCTATGGCACAAAAGTCTGTCTTTCCTACTTTGTTATTAGAAGCACTGTAAGATTTATGGCTTATGCCCTTTATAAATACATAGCTATTTTTAGTTACTCACAATGAAGTTTGAGTACCATTTCCATTTCTTGTTATCTCTAAAAATAAAAGGTGAACCTCGACTCCAACAGGTGTTTCCACTTGCTATCAGGACAATCTTGTCAGGTATTGACAGGTGCCACCATTTACCTGACTTGCTCCAGAGTAGCAGGCAGGCGTGGTGAGAGCTCTGCAAGGCTGTAATTGTCAGCGACACAGAGGATGGGTCTGCGCAGCTTTAACAACACGTGGTTGGGATCATGTGCATACGTTCCTGCTTCACACTCTTCACAGATATTGTAGGCTGGACAAAGGCTGCAAAGCAGAAAAGACAGGAGGTTACCAAGAGGCAAAGAATTTCTGCAGAGAAACAAGTCTACCACAGTAAGCAGTTCCCAAGCGACAGCAGCTGGTTGTCTCACTCGTGTATCAGTATTTGGAGCCATCTGAATACCTAGATGATTATCTCTCTTCTTGGCAAAACTGCAACACAGTTCCCATTTCTTTGAACACACATTGAAAAAAATAGACGCTTCCTTTAGCACAAAGGACTAAAATCGTTGCTACAAAGGGCAGAATATTTTACCAAAATCCAGTGCCAGAAACAGCGCCGTACTTATGAAAATACAGAGGCTAAGTCAACAAGCATTCAGGAATGCAAGGCAGACTGCTCCTACAGGAACAGGGCTGATAAAAACCAGACTGTCATCTCCTGCCAGCAAGGAAAAAAAAAATCCAAAGAAAAGCTCCTGTTGGCATTTCATACACTGATTCTGCCTACTCCCAAAATGCTGATCTTTACAGCAATTGCCTCATTCAAATAAAAGTCTCACTTTTAACGCCTCACTTAAGACATTCATCAAAACTTATTTCATATTATTAGACTGACAAGTGTGATCATTAAAAAAAAAGTATGACCTGCCTTAGTCTCACTGACTCTCAGAACCAACCAACCAATCAACCCCTGCTTTTTTGTTTAGTTAACCAAACAAAACAATTTCCTTTACAATTTACTGCATGCTATATGCAGATAAGTTAAAGAGTCATTGAGAACACAGCACTGTGAAGTTCTCTCACTTTTAACAATCGCCTTTTCTCAAATAGTATTAATCTTGCTTTTATGCAGATGAAATCTAGTCACCACAGGAGAGAACATCAGCTGCTGGTGAGACACATTGTAGACATTCTGAAATGTACAGCAGGCTGTAGATTAGCAACCTAGAAATCTGTGACCCCAGGATAGTTTCTCAGAATCACTCACACACCATGCATGTTAGGTTCCCCACACTCCCAGCTCCCATCAGACTCTACCTGCACTGGTAGCGAACCCCAACAATCCGAGCCTGGCAGTTGCAGCAGGAGATCAGCCAGTCACACTGGCTGCTGCTCCCCGACGGGCTCTCCAAAGGTGGAGGTGCTGCTGTAATTGAGCTCTCAGAAAAATCTGGAGGCTGATTGCAATGAACAAGCTTCTCATACAGCTTCTGCTCCAGCCTCTCAACAGTCTCCTTAACTACTTGTTCCCTGAACTAGAAAGAAATTAAAGCAGTCATAGATGAGAACTACACACGAAGTTTGAAAAGCTGAGTTACATGGTCACAAGTCTCCTGATCTGTACGTCATAGACTACTTCAGAATCACTTCCCCTACCCCCCTGCACACTCTACACGAAATTAAACAAACACCACATTCCTCAGAGAGGACTTTTATTTTAGAAAATACCGACCCGGAGCTTTTAAAAAGGCAAGTTAAAAATCACATATTTGTGCTTACAATATTGTTTTTACTCCATAACCTTGCACGAAGGGAAGGAAACTCATCTCCAAAATATTACCACAACTCCCAAACCCCTCTGGAGTCTCTACCATTAAGTTCTGATTTGCCCACCAGGGATGTTTTAAATATAACCATGAGCTCCCCCTATTTTTAGTTTGTATAAATAGGTGGCAAAGGAAAGGAGACTCCAGGAAAAAATGCTTAAAGATACATGCACATAGTTTCAAGAACTCGCTAGCTAATGAACTCTTTGCAGTGGCATCAAACTGTTTTTCACTTTATTAGCTGTTCAAAACAAGTTAACATCCACATCTTTAACTGTAGGTTATTGTCAATGGCTTCCTGAAAGTATTTTCTCAAAGCAGTCAAGAAAACTAAGGTCATCAAATGCTCTGCTTTCAATCACAGGAAACCAAAAGCATTGCCCTGCTGAAAGTACTCCCCTGCTGAAACTGGGCAATCAAGAGTCTACAAGAGCACCACTATTCCATGCTGTCCCACAATGAGTGGTCTGGAATTCCTATGGCTGGCTGGAGTGCTACAAGGATTCTATTATGGGAGCTACTTTGAACTACACTCAAACTAATCAAATGCATAAACTAAACAATTCACTTTTCACAAGTGGTATTGATCAAGTTTATGGTTGTGGGGCTTTTTTAAGGTATCCCCTACACTGTAGACATAGTCAGACATCTAATTCCCACTGAGATCCTGGTCACAAGTGCTCATGTCAAGTGTGCTCGTATGTCTAGAGTTAGGCATCACATAGATCTCTTCCATGCACAGCTTCTTATGTATTTCTTCAAGTATACCAATACTTGTAAGACAATACACTTACCGTTTCTAAGTAGCTCGTAAACCATTCTGGAGGATTTTCATTTGTGCTTTCTGTTCTAGTCTGATTTAACTTTTGCTGGAGGAAAAAAACCAAAATAAACAAAAAGTATGCAAAGTTTAAAAAAAAAAAAAACCTCAACACAGCAAGTTAACTGCTGAAAGAGCTTTTAAGTGTCTTTATAAAAAAATATTTAAAGTTCTTCAGAAAACAGTGGAGAAGCAACACAAAGTAGCCACTGACATTTTCCTGAAATGTTTCTGCCTCATCAGCATCAGTGTAATTACACACCAAAGCCACAGAAGTCAAGTCAACCAGAAGCTACTAGATGGCAATGAGGGCGTCAGGAGACGAATTGCTCTGTGTATCAAAGTACTTAAGAATGGCCAACATGAAAGCACCTGCATTTTTAAAGACAGTATCAAATTATTCTCTTGAAGACATTCAAACTTGGTGAGCAGGTAACTGAAAACAGACACCAGCTGCTGAACTCAGTTTTTATATATGGGTAAAGAGGACAATCAGTCTACAAAGTCAATTACATTTACTAATTCTTTGTTTTAATGCAGCTCAGCTTCCTACCTGAATGGTAAGCTCCTTGTCATTTTTTAATTCTTCCTCTAATCCCTGAGCTAGCATGGAACAGTGCAAAAGTGGTTTCTTCTCATCCTTAAGAAGCACCAGCTTTTCTGTCACAACTTTTTCATGTAGTTGCAAAGCACGAGAAGAGTTTTTTTCATAGGCATTCATCTGAAGTTGATTTCCTTGTTTAACTGCAATCTAAATAAACAGTATATACATACACCACATTTCCCACTTGCAATCAGCATACAAAATCTGTAAAAATACAGTATTATACTACATTGGGGAGTTTGGGGAAAGGGTGGGGAAAGACTAACAGACACAAAAAGAAAAACTGAGAGAAACACCAAGGCAGAGGCAGCTGATATTCTACTTCTTAAAGGTTACTAATATGCTTATTAAAAAGTTTATTAAAAGCCAAAGGATAATCATGAAAATATCCTACTGGAATTTTTCAGCCCAATAAAGTGTTCATAGGAGCCAGTAAACAATAGATTGTGTCCAGAAAATTATTATTTTTCAATTACCAGATTTGAAATTCAAACCATGAGCAAAAAGTTTTGAAAGACTTAATAATGTAAAAAAGAAACATAAAGGAATGCAATTCTTATTTTGTCTAACTGCTTATGAAGTAATTAAGCATTGAGTCTAATAACTCCTAATGATATACTCTGACAGTAGGGTCTATGTGGCAAGATTTTTCAAGGGATTCACTAAAGCCCAGTATTTCCAAATACAGGATTTACTGTTGAAGTGTTTGAGAAAGTCAGTCTCTTAACCAAGCCACTACTGCTCAGGGTCCTCAATCATAACTGCCTATACAACTAATTTATAAAAACAAAGACCAACCAGGATGGAAAAAAAATGTATTAGGACACTCAAGCTACTGTCTAAAGCTAGAAAACAGCTATTCTCATATCCTGGGCCAGGTAACGCTGGTTTTTTTCTCAGCTACCCCAATTTTAACTGGAGAAGGATGAATATATTGAAAAAAGTCAAAGAGCACATTTACCTTCAGAGCTTCTTCATATTCCTCTAAAGAAAAATAGAAAGAAATGTGAATGACCCCTATCTCACACAACAGATGCAAGTTTAGCACACAGTATTTAGAAACCCTTACATGACAAGGGGCCTCCTCTACCTTCTGTAAATTCTCTTAAAAATAGTGCAAGAAACTGTAAATACAGCAACTAGCACACATTTGCACAGCTAAGAGCCACAACATTCCATTAATTTAGTCACTTCCAATTTGTTCCTATGGATCAAGAACTACTTCCTTTGGGAAGAATTTGATGCCAAATCATATACCAAATACAAAAATCAAAAAGCAAGCATTCTCAACTCCATCTCCAAAAAACACAAGCAGCAGTTGGGGTCTCTTTCTTGATTTCACCTCAATAAAGCAGCAGCTCACCTTTGCTGTTCACAGAGACCTGCAAAGAGAAGTAACGGTGAGCAAAAGCCACAGACACACTTTCGCAATTCTCTTAAAATTAACACACTCCGGAATAAACATACTTTTATTTTTTATACAGTTTCTGAAACACCCCTCCTTTAGATATTTGTTGTTGTTGCCATGTTTAATCATTACCCAAAGCTGTGGTGCTTTGAAGCAGCCCATGTTCGCTACTGGATTGGCAGAGGAAGCAGTTCTCTGCACTGCTGGCACCCAGGACAAGCATGCTCTCCTCAGAAAGCTGGTGCCTGTACCACTGGGCTCACTACATGAGTCCAGAGCTTGGCCCCAGTTGCTTTAAATGCCCAGCAAAAGACCAGTTAAGTGTTTCATAAGCCCATTCTTCTACAGATACTCATTTATCAATTCCACACATAGAAGTCACTAATACAAGAAGCTATTCAATCTCTACAGCATCACAGGATTCTGAACAATGTTTGCTCAGTATTTCAGAAAAAGCTTTCACAGATGCAGATATATATTTATATATTATACAGGCTAGAAAATAAGGGGAGAATCTTTCCCTGAAAGGTTGTTTGAAGCTTCTTGACATTTCCCCTTAGGGGAAAAAATAAGAACAAGAACCCCTATTTCATTTAATAGAGTTATAATCCAAGCAGTGGAACACTGCATTTGCAAAAGGCCTGTTCTGTGTGAGAGTTACATTCTCCTCTGAATCTCCAGATAAACAAAAATAATATGAGAGGGTGAGACTGTGCCAAGCAGGAAGTTACTCAACAAGGACAACTAGAAGTAACCAATTTGTTTTCTGAGTCAGTAATCTGCTTGGAGATTACAGCAATTGCATAAAGCAAGCAGAGGATTTGAGCACACCAGATCACTGAAGCAAACATATGCTAATGACAGGGGACCTACATTTTCCAGAGGAAGGAGTCTAGATTGAAGAGACAAGGCTTTACCATGGCTGCAAACACAAATAGTTACAACTACCTTATCCTCATTTAAAAAAAAAGTTCCTCAGCAGAAACATTCCTCCCTCAGAGCACAGAGAACCACTGGCTGTTTCAATAGGCAGTAGCTTCTAAAAAAACTATTTTAAAACATGTATGCTGCATTAAGAGTAAAAGCACAAGACTATCAGCTATTTTCTTATTAAAGGGGCAAACATTCCCCCACCCCGATCTGCATAACAAACACTCCTGAAGGACCCACTACAAATTATCACGAGGCAGAAAGACTCCCATCAGTGATTTTTCAGTTGACTTATTGAGAGGGTCAGGTGGCAGGTATTTTACCTCATCATTATCCTCATCAATGTATTTAATCTGAATGCTGTCCAGGTCAAACGAAACTTTAACCTGCAACGAAAAAAAGGAACATAAAATCATAGTGGGGCAGGACAACAGATGTCCTCAGTTAATAATGATTATTAATTTGGAATAACATTAAAACCCTTCCATCCCTCCCTTCATTTTCTCAAAAGCAAACACTATTTTACCAAATCCATTCCTCTAGAGTTGAATTCTTCCCAGCGCCCTGCCTTCAGCCTTTACTAACTTTCCCTAATGAAAAGGATAAACAAGTTTCTTTCCTGTTGCACCTTGCCTGGTTAATGTTTACTCCAAAATAAATAATAATAACCTTCCCATTCTAAGAGGACAAGCTCAGGTTAACCAACTCAGTCATGGTAAACACTGCAAAACATGAAGGCTAAGGCAAACAACTCCTAAACTCTATCTCCTACATTTAAAAGTACCTGGAAAACAGCTCACATAGGTGATCAGCCTATTTTCAGCCTATCAGAATTCAGAGAATAGAGCTGAGCAGTTATTTTGCATTTTACATTAATAAGGCAGAATGAGCAGCACCAATGAACCATAAAATAAAAGCAGTTATTTCCATATGCCGAGTTTTTGAGTCCCCGGTACGTTTTTGTACCAGATACCTACAAAAGCTGTGTTTTTCCCAACAGAAACTCTCTGAAACAACTGACCCATGTCCTGCTAGCCCAGACCTAACAGAACAACACCAGCAGCCTCAGCCAACAGTGGCTGCCTGGGACTTACACAGCACCACTGGAGCACATGGACACAGTGTACACATGGACACAGTGTACACATGGACACGTTCTGCAGAGAACGTGCTTCAGGCAGCTTCTTCCAGCAACATATTCCAAATTTTGCGAATGCAGTGAGCAAACCAACTTGTCTTGTCAAGAAACTGTGGTTTATACTTAAGTTGTCTAGTACTACAGACTGTTCCCCTAAACTCAGGGTAAAACAAGAGCTCACATTACCCCTTAGAAACATCAAACTCATTTAATAAAATACTAACATACAAAAGACACAAGTTTAACTGGTAGTCCCTTGAAACAGTAATTCACACAACAGAGACAACTCGTGGTACTACCCTGGATAGGGAAACATTGAAATAGAACACCACGCCTTGAACAAACACACCCTGGCTCTCAGACTACCCAAGATTAAGGGCAACACAGTGCTTACACAGTAATCTGCTTCCAGCTTTGATGCAAGCAGGATTCTGACTAGCTCAGACATTCCTGCAGGGTCTACTTGCCACTAAGTATTCTAAGACTGAACTGGTGCCTCTTTCCGAGGACTGAAATACAGTAAGTGAAGATGATGCAGTTCAAACTTTGAACTTGAGTAACTCATAAAGCAAAACCCCTCTGTATGTGTACTGGAATATATTAGGCAGAAAAAGAGCTGAGAGAGAGAAAATAAAATAGTGACAAGATCTCTTCAGATGTGACTTTGAAAGCAAGCTAAGAAAAACAGAGCAGTTGCTACAGAATTAATAATAATAATAACAATGTTAGTTTCATCATAGCCAAGGGAATCCTTACAACACAATTTCAACCTCAGCCAATACAGGAATTTTCACAAAACAGCTCTGAAAACAAGCACCCAAACTCTTAACTATACCAAGTGCATGATCCACAGATCTCCATAAGCAACTGCCTGCATGCAGGGCCCAGTCAGATGCTGTTCTATCCAAATTAACACACCCAAAGCTCCAGGAACCAAGGGACCAAACAAAAATGTAGTAGTGACTCAGTATCCCAAGGAGCACAGACAAATCTTCAGAAAAGCAGCAGACGTGTTACTTCACCAGAGCTATTTCAGTAAGTAAAAGAATAGGAGATAAGAGGAACAGAATGTACTTTACAGATGGATACAGAGCTAAACCAAGCGTCCATACCTGTGGAAAAGGGCAAAGAACACAGCTAAGACCACCTGCTCACACAGAAAGAAAAGGGCCCTTCAGAATCTTTTTCCAAAACAGGCTTTTCACGTCACTCTAAGCATACAGCAGGAGCAAGCCACACCATTAAGGAAAAAAGAAAAACCGAGATCTCAGCCGTACGAACCACCAGTTCTAAGAGTCTGTGAAATGGGGGACACCGCTTTGGAAGGCGCGGGCGGAGACGCCGGGTCCTCGAAGACTCGAGGCTCTAACAGAATCGTGCTGCACAGCCAGCACCGAGCCGAGCCGGCTCCCCACAGCTGCGGCCCCACGGCGGACACTCCGCTCCGCCTCCTGCGGCCAGCCTGCGCTCACCATGGCCTCCACATCGGCCCACGTCGTGTGCGCCGGGTCGGACACAACGAAGCTCCGGGTGTCGCCGCGGCAGGTGACGCGGAGGGTCACCCGCGGCTCCATGGCGCGCTCCCGCGGGGCCGCGGCCAGCGGCGCCAGCCGTCCCGTCCAGCACAACATGGCGGCCCGAGGGCGGCCGGCTCCGCGGCCTCCGCGCGCGGCTATTGGCGGCACCGCCTGTCACTCACCCCGCTCGCCTCTCTGGTTGGTCGGGAGGCGGAGCCAGGGACCGCGGAACCACAACAATAAACAGAGCCGGGCGCGCGCGCGCACGGCGGCCACGCACGTCCGGCGACTGCGCCGCGGCGGCGCCTGCGCACGCCGGGATCACGTGGCAGCGGCAGGGCCAATCAGACTCGCCCCGCCCCGCCGAGGCGGGAGGGGCCCATAAGAGGGCGCTGCAGGGGCGCGCGCCGGCCCCGCGGCACCGGATTGGCTGCGCGCGGCGGGGCGGGAAGGGAAGGGCGCGAAACGCGGCGC
The DNA here is from genome assembly GCF_009650955.1 of Corvus moneduloides. Taxonomy (NCBI): domain Eukaryota; kingdom Metazoa; phylum Chordata; class Aves; order Passeriformes; family Corvidae; genus Corvus; species Corvus moneduloides. The sequence continues at coordinate 3,336,007 of NC_045501.1, read as the reverse complement.
TCGGAGCGGCCCCGAGGCGGGAGCGGCGCTGAGGCGGCCCCGGTGTTGGGGCGGGAGCGGCCCCGAGGCGGGAGCGGCGCTGAGGCGGCCCCGAGGCGGCCCCGGTTGGGTCCTGGCGGCCGCACCGGCGCTGCCCCGCGCTCACCCGCGCTCCCTCCGCCCGTGCTAGGACGCTTCGCCTCGGACTGCCCACAGGCCTCGCTGCAGGGCCCGGCCGGCCCCGAGCTGCCGCCGCGGGAAGCTCAAGTGGTTTCTCTTTATTTCCAGGATTTGGGGCATTTGCTGCGGGGTCTCGCCTGTGCTGGCTCGTGTGGGTATGCCCGGGGTCCTTTGCATAAGCACGTTTGCCGTCTTCTCTACTTCGTGTGTTTTTCCGCCTAGCAAGCCCCTCTCCTTTGCCGTTTTGTGCTCTGCGCGTTTACTGAGCTCCTCCTGAAGGCTGCTGCTCTAAACCCTTTCTGGGCGCTCCTTTGGCTGCAAGACACTGGAGAGGTTTTAACTGTAAACATTCAGAGTAAGAACTCTGTACTGTAAAGTCTTGCTCAAGTAATAACAGCAACGTGTTTGATACCGTTCTGCAGGTTAGAGCAGAGCCGTGCGGGAGGAAGCGTAGTCATGGGATGCAACAGAATTTTTTGCAGAAACAAAGCTGATTTTTTTTTTTTTTTTTCTGTAGAGTATTTTTGGATGTGAAGGATGGACTTCTCAGTGATCACTGTTGGGCACGTACAAAATGTGCTTTCAGCTATGCAGAAGAACTTGGAGTGCCCAATATGGTATGCCGGGAAATAATATCAGTGTAGTTAATCTTTTGGAGATTTTGGGGGAATATGCTTTGTCAGTTCTATGGCTTACCAGAAAGCAAGGAGATTTGTGCTTAGGGCTAAACATACTGATGTTTTGTGGCGCTCAAATGAGAAAGTGCAAGAAAAAAGCTTGTATTTTGCTCTTATGTTCTTGTAAATTTTGCTTTTCTATTAGAACCTAAACGTGTCAGTCCTCTATTCAGCGGGGGAAGAAAATGTATCTGATTGGATTAGAGTATTGTTTGTAGAGCAGTGTGGGGTTTTGTCCCTTTTGTTTCTGAAAGGTAAATGAGGTCTGTAGTTCTTTAGCGCAAACAAATGCTGAAATAGCAAAGGTTCTGGTTGCAGTCTGGCCCCCTAGTGTCTACAATTTCTGTGGTTTTGTTTTTCTTTCTGTAGTTTGGATGTGGTACAAGAACCTGTTTCAACGAAATGTGATCACATATTCTGCAGGTAGGATTGAAAACTTGCAGGTGCAATGCAATTTTTAATTTCTATATATAATTTTTTTTGGTTTTACAATTTTTAATTCCATATATACTGGTTTTAATTTCTATATATATTTCTTCAGTGCTAATCATGTATGTATACTGTGGTTTGGTAACTTCACGTGCAGCTACTTTAGGGGAAAAAGTCAATTCTGTAGAAAAGAGAACTGCAGCTTCACGAGTGTGTCAAAGGGGATCAATTAACTCACTGTAACACCAGAACAAGAATACATACTTGATTACTGCTAAGAGGTGAATGTGCATACTCAGTTTCAGGGAAAACAAAATCCTTCTTCTGTTACCATCACAAGTGTTCTTTTTTCTTAGGTTCTGCATGTTCAAACTTATCAGTAAAAAGAAAAAAGGTGTGGCAGAGTGTCCTCTGTGTAAGACTGAAGTTACCAAGAGGTGAGGAATGCATCTTTGTAAGGGGGCTGGAGGCTGAGATGTTTGAACTCTGGGGAAATGCTAACAATAGTCTTAAAATATATTAACCTAAGACTGAAATACAGAAGAAAAAGTGGTTATTAAGTAAGCTGTCTATTTCTAAAGGAGTAAATGTACTCCCTTACCTCAATGTAAGCTGTTTTCCAGGTGATCACGCCTCTCTTAACGAATGTCTGTGCTATGTCAGTGTTTAATTCTTGCGACTGATTTCTCTCTACTAAACCTCCAGGAGGAAAAATATGATAGTTCACTTTTGTGGTAGTTTTAATTCCCATAGAAATGGTTGTTTGGGGGAATTGTGTTGTTATTCCTTGGCAACAATTTCTCATTGTCTCATCTTCCGCTTTGGAGTTTTACCCCTTTTTTTTTTGTTGTTGTTGTTCAGCCAAAATTCTAGAGGCATTTATAGTTAACCTGTTCATTTGTCTTAAAATGACTGAAGTACTGATGTTATTTCAGAAGTCTGAAAGAAAATTCCAGATTTAAGCAACTAATTGAAGGATTATTGGAGACTATCCGTGCTTTTGAGCTTGACACTGGAGTGAAGTGTAAGTGTTGTGAATGTATGCCCCCAGCCTTTTTTAAAATAAGGCTTTGGCATATCGTGATTATTTATTTATAAGGTAACCCATTTACTGTGCAGTAATAAATACGGGAAGAATTATCAAAAGGTTTTTTTCTTGGACGTAGAAGCATAAGTTCCATTAAGTTTCCAAGATGTTCTCAGGAAAATCTCTTGAGCAGTTTTACTGTGTGTTTGATGACTCTGGCCAATCTTATGTTCAGTTCCTGAAATACGGCTGAATGTTTATCAAATAATGTTTAATCTATAACTGTTTACAAAGGTCCTGCTTTTGATTATGCCCAGCCTTGTGGTTTTAATTTGTTAAACAGTCCCAGAGCCTGAATTAGCAGGTGATGTAGCAGTGTTTGTTAACTCAGATAGATCCTCAGGGAGTCCAAATTTGCCCTTTCTGGAACTCAGTGCCTTGTTAAGGGTGCTGGTAGGGTATTGGTAAGTCAGGCATGTGCCTGTTTGTATTTTGGTAAACAAGACATTGTGGCTGGGGGCAGATGGTAGTGTTTTGTATATTGTGCTATAAAAAACAGACTTTATTTTTTAATTCTTTCTAACTTGCTCGGCCATTCTAAAGTCACTAGAATGAGATCCTGTTCTTGCTAGATTATCTAGCTAACCAAAATTGGTTGAGAAAACTAGTTGGCTTTTTACTTACTACTTGAAGAGTACTCAGAATGATCAGACTAGTAATTCAACAAGATTTCTTTCTTGGATAAACATGTTTTAGCTGTATATGCACTAAGCACATAGGGTCTACACAAGTCCATTTCATTACTGTATAATACTTGTCATACTCACTGTAAAAAAATTTGAGTTTTTTACCTAATAACTTTTTTAGTTTTAAAGAGTCATCGCTTTCCTAAAACATCCACGGAAGCCACTGCTCCTGAGTCCCTGTGTAAAGAAAGTTCTGTCATCCAAAGTAAGGGCTTCAGAAACAGGAGAAAAAGTGCTAAAGGGAATGGACAAGAAAACTGCACCTTGGTAACTGTTTTTTCCCATTTTATTTTTGTGGATTGTTTAAAATGTATTTGCAATGTGTATACATGCATATAAATAAAAGAATGAAGTAGGAGATTTTGGGTTGATCTCAGGTTGCTCTTTGACTTGAGTAATATTCTGCACAAGGAGATCTATATATTTTTGTATTCTGGACTTACTTGAGAAAGATGTTTGACCTGAATTTGTACATAATATTGCCATAATACAGTCTGTTACTGAAACTAGGATTGAAAACTTGTTCAACCTGCTTGTTTTATAAGGCTGCCTTAAAATGTAGGGGTTTCATCTTTTTAGGGGTAAGAGCATGACTATGTCTTAGGATTCATAAGGCATTACCCAGCTTGGGGTAATTGCTGTGTGTGTGACTGTCCATGGCATGTTGTTTCTGTTTTCATCTGCTTAATGCTGAGTAGAATGTTAGACAAAACAGAATGTAAGATCAAACTTGGAATGATTTGATCTGTTAAATGCATGACACGTTGTTTCTGTTGACACATTTCATTACTGATATCAAAATGATAAATTACTTGTACTGTATTGTGCATAGAAGCTACCAATGCATGTGAACTAAGTATTTATATCAGCCCCCTGCTAAAGTTTAAATAGCTATGGGGTTTTTTAATACACCACTGTTAAAAATAACTATTCATTTCTATTTTCCTGTCAGCAGGAAGCTAATGTGGATATTCAGCTCACAGAGACCAAAACGTGTCGTCCAAGAGACAAACCCCAGAAATGTGACTCTTCAAAGGGTATTTATATGGAGTTTGGTAAGATCTGTTGTGAATCCACACTAATTGATCTTGTGTACAATGCTTGCAAAGTAGTGAAAGGTGATTATGTTCATCATAATCATATGTATGGTTATGTAGGTGATTATAAACACTAATTTCTCCTTAACAGCCAAAAGTTATGGACAATTCCCAGTTGGTTAATCAGAAGGGTTTTTTACATAATTTATTATATCATGGCAAATAACACTGCTGTAGTGAACCCTTAAGCCTTGGGGTACGAGATCCAGAGAAGATGTTTACAGATGAGCAAAAAATTCTAGCTGTTACAGCTAAAGGTGGCTGCTGTTTTCTGAAGAATGCTAAGCCTTGTTGCCAATGCTTGAGATGAGAGTGAAATCTATTTGAGAAATCAATATTTTATTGCTATTTATCCTAGCTTTTCAGAATTTTATTTTATCTGATGCTGACTGCTGTGAGAAACAAGACAGATACCATGCATAGCTTATTTTTTATCCTGTTCCTTGAAGGAATTGCTGCTTTTAACGGGTAGAGTTTGTTTCCTCACTTCTTTCCTTATTGCATGTGCCAGGATCAAAGGGTCTGAGGCAGACATTTGAATATATTTCTCTGACTTCCAGTTCAAAATTCTAAATACTAATAGTTGTTTTGTGTATAAATTTAGAAATCAGAAACTAACTTTCAGCTAATTAACTCTTAGTTACCAGTCACTGTATTTAAACACAATTTTATGCTGGAGTCATGTAGCTATGTATACATATAAATCATTATAATTAGGTAAAATACTTCACAATTGAACTTGATTTCATCTGCTAAAAGTTGAAAGCATCTAGCTCTAGAAAGGTCTAGGTATGTATGTGATGATAGGCACTGAATCTGGCAAGTCACCTTTCTCTGAATCATTCCAACCAGAGTAACAGCTGATTTGTTTTCAGGCTCTGAATCATCTGAAGAGTTTTTTAAACAGGCAAGCAAAACTGGGTAAGTAAAGGTGAATAAGGAATTCATATTTTCTGAAGACAGTAGTTCAGTCTTCTCATTTCCTGTGTTCTAGTTTCTTAGCATAGGACTGATGTAATTCTTAAACTGACAAATGATTTTCAGCTTTGAGGGCATTAGGGTGGAATGGGTAGTTGAATTCCAGCAGTTTGCCATATTGCATGCTTTAGAACTGTTTTTTAAATGTTTTGTTGCTTATGTAGATCTTCTATAGAAAAGTAGATACTGTGCTTTAAAAAGTAAATATTAAATTCAGGGTTGCAAGAAAGGATATTTTAAAGAAATGGCCTGAAACTCTGAAGGGATCTAGTTTTGGTGAGTGTCAATCATGCAGCTTGACTTCTCCAGAAACTATTTCAGAGGGCAAAAAGGGAAAAATGAGTATCATCTTCTATTCAGTCTGTTGTGGCTTTATCTGTAATGAAATTAGATTTCTTTTCCCAACAGGTTTGAAGACAAAGCAGCAGATCAGATTTCTTCTCAAGAAAGGCTAGAAGAACTTGAGAGTGCTGAGAAAGGGAGTGAAAATTCTTGCAACGTGCAGCCTGACAAGCTGTGTGCTAAAGAAATAACACTACCAAATATCATAGGTGTGTTGTTTTGGTGACAAAGACTTAAAATGTGGATGTTCTATACACAGGAACAGAAAGGAAAAATAAGTGACTTGATCAAAGTACAAAACTAAATCTATTCTACATGAGCCATATTATAACTTACAGTACAAATGGAGAGCACTGGCTGGTAATACATGTGAAAAATTCGAAGAACATGTAATAAGATCTTTCTGCCTTTTCTAGAGGGAGATTTGTGCAGTGTAATATTCTGGTTTGGGGGGAAAGAAGACTTCTTTTAAAACAAAGTAGCCATTAAGCCTGTTATTGTGCTTGTGTGTGTAAAATAGAGCTTAATAATTTATAATACCTATAAATCTGACAGGTAAAAGGGATTTCTCAAAGGAAGGCTTGAGCGAGAAAAGCACTCAGAGCATCACTGAATGTGCCAAACCTGACCAAGTGAATGTGACTGAATGCCAGAGTTCTGCTTTAAATGTTCTTGCTGTAGACCTACTCCCAGAGCAGCGTGACAGAATAGGTGCTGCCAGTCCCACAGTGAACGGGGACACATCATTCTTTAAGAACTCAGAAGAAATGGGTGGAAAGCAAACCCAGTGCAACAGTAAAAACCAAGAGTTTGATTCAGAAGATAGCTCAGAGGGCAGGCTGGATAAAAACAAGGAAATGGATGCTGATGTACAAAATGTGGAAGCTGTAGAGGCATATGAACCTGAGAATGACTCTTCCCATGACAAAGAGCTTCCTCTGGAGAAGCTACACCAGCCAGAGACACTTCACTCTGCCACCCTGAATAAAGTCTCCAAGAAGAGACTGAAGCGGAGCATTCAGAAAGTCAATGAATGGTTTTCAAAAAGCAATGAGATTTTGTCTTCCAGTTCTTCCCTGGATGAGTCTGCTGTATCAGCTGATGTTTCAGGTGAAGGAGATCTGTGTTTATCAGATAAAGAGTCCTGTATTTCAGAAAAGACTGACCCTATGGTAGATTCCATGGAAATTGCAGCAGTTGAAGGAAACAAGAGGTGGTCAAAAAAACAAACAGCAGATGACATCAAAGACAAAATATTCGGAAAAACATACAAGAGAGAGAGGAAATCAAATCCCCCTTCTGCCTTAAAAGACATTTTACCTACTACAAGAAAGGAAGATGTGGCTGCTGATAAGTGCCTGAATAATTTCAGCAAAGACAGACTCAAACGAAAAAGGAAGACTGCCTGTGTCCTGCAACCTGAGGATTTCATCAAGAAAAAAGATACAGAAGAGGCAGATGGGGGCCCTCAAAGTGTTAATTGCTGCCTTGGAGATGCTGAAAAGAAAAGATGTGATGGAAGTGTTGCTGTTAATGAGAGTCACCTTTCTCAGAATAGAGCAAATAATACACTAACAGAACTTGAGGAAGCAGGAGGATCCACATGGAAGAAAGCTACTGAGGAGGTCACTGGCAAGCACTGTGATGGGGAACTAGAAATGTGTAACTGTGATCAGAAAAGCACCAAAAAAAGAAGTTCTGCAGCAAAAAGATGCAGGCATTCTAGTAGAACTATGTGTGCTCTACAGTTAGTAGTGGATAGAAGCTCTGTTTTCCCTGATCCAGCTGAGCCACAGATTGATAGCTATCCAAGCAGTGGAGAGCCCAGGAAAGTCGATTCTGAGCAAAAGCAAGTCAGACGCAGCAGAAGGCTTCAGTTACTTACTGAGGAAATGACAAAAGAAACAAGAAAAGGACTAATGGGAGCAAGAAAGAGTAACAGTGATCATGGAAGGTGTGCCTCTGGAGGCCAAAGGAATGTGGTAACTGACTCTGCTGAATGCAAAGACCTGTGTGAGCCTCGAGATACGTTGAGTTACAAGCCAGCCACTAATTTGAAGGGAGGTGATCTGGAAGCAAATGAAATGCAGGTTAGTCTAAAGAATTTATCTGACACTGCAGAAACTGGGAAAAGTCTGTTCAGTCCTTCACGTCAGCCTTCAAACTGTGGTCCCACTGCACCTCACACAAGTTCTCAAGACAGAGAAATACAAGGTAGCCCTCTCCTCCTGCAACCTCCTTCAGTGACTGCTGTGCAAACTGCTTCTCACCAGACTGAAGAGACGACTGAATCACATACTGCCTTTCCCCAGGAGTGTGGGCATGATTCACAGAGTGTTCCAGGAGACTTCAAAACTGACAAGTTGCCAATGGCTAAAAATGTTTTGGAGTTGACTAAGGAGGCTGAAGACAGTGAATTAGACACGCAGTATCTGCGAAATATATTTAGGCATTCAAAGCGCTCATCCTTTAGCCTTTTTCAGACTCCCAGGCAGACACATGCAGTGGAAGGTCCTGCTTCTGAAACTTTATCATGTGCTGCTCAGGGAGAAAATAAACATAGCAAACAATTACAACCAGAAAGCTTGCAAGAAGAGAAAACAGCTGCTCAAAGCTTGAGCAGGGTTTCTGAGCAAGAGAAGCTTAAGACCTGTGAGTCTGCCCATGTTGATCGTGTGTCTTTCTTTGTTGTCAGCACAGGAGAGCACAGGAATTATATTTCACAGGCTGCAGGGGAAGGGACTCTGGCAGCAGTGACAAGAACAGGGACTGCTCAGACTGAGGACAAAACCAGATTGCTACAAGAAGAGCAGGGCCATGAAAAGCCAGTGTCAACTGAGATAGGGATAGAAAGTGAGTTGAGACAGAATGCCATGAAAAATAGAAGCCAGAGTGATCAGAGTAACACAGAGAAGCATGATTCCAAAGAAATGGATTTAAACACAGGCCAGGAAACAGGCTTCAGTTCAGAAAGCAATCAAGCAGGAGAGACTGAAGTTGTTGATTGCAAAGGACCAACTCTACATTTTCAATCCAAATCAGTTATTTGTCCTGCAACTTGTCAGCAAAGCCCTGCTGAATTCAGCTGTGTAGTCACTAGGACAAAAAGTAGCAAAAGAGAAAGAAAATGTGTAAAGGGGAATGAAGAACAAGCAGCCCAAACTGTTAGCACAGCAATGCCTGAGTGTTTAGCTGCAGAGGCTCTAGAAGAACCTCTTAGAGGGAACAGTGATCTTACAGGTTTGTCTGAAACTCCTGATGGCTTGCTGTGCTCTGATGTTGAAGAGAACACCAGCTTATGTGAAGCTGATAGGAAAGAGCAATCTGCAGTGTTTGTAAAAAGTGACAATGCCCTGGGAAAAGAACTGCACAATAGAAATGCAAGTTCTAAGCCAAGATCTCGAGGCATTCACAAGTCTCGAAGGCGAGTGCAGAAACTGCCATCTTCAGATGAAGAGTCCTGCGAGGATGAAGACTTACCATGCTTTCAGACGTTAATCTTCAGCAAATCAGCAAGCACACCTTTGCAGAGTGATAAACAAATGACATCTGTGGTAGAGTCTCCAGTGAGTCCCAACACGTTTCCTCACGGTATGAGTAATGATGACAATGTTGTGCAGAAAGTGCCTGAAGCTGCCCAAAGTAACGTGTGTGTTTCACCAAGCCAGGAATCAGAATGCTCTGTCAACTTATTTTCTTCCCAGTCCAACATGTCTGAAGAATCAGTCAATGGAGCACAAGAGCTGAAGAAGCATTTACCAGAAGCTCATGTATCCAAACAAATGAGCAGTGTGAATGACAGTGAAGAGACTTTCCAAAATTGTGATGGAGGGCTGAAGAGAACTGAAGATGAATGCCAAGAAGACCCAGACATGGGAGCAAACTTAGGTACAAATCAAGATTTTTATCTCTGCAGCTGTGTTTATAATGTCCTTACACTGAGGTTTTTGGTGTTTGCATGGGAACTTTGTTCTGTGTTTATGGGGTGCTTGGTCTCCTAGAGGAATGTATCTACCTTAAACAATCAAACAAAAACCCTCAGTGGTTTGTTTCCTGAAAATTATGTTCTTCCAGTGTTCTTTGTTCAGAGCACAAATTAACAGACTGGGCATTAGAGGCTGACTGTTTAATGGGAATTTATTTTTGAGGGAAATGCTATTTCTCTTACTGCAATGTGGTACTTGCATCATCAGCAAAACTTCACAGCCTATCCAAGATTTTTCCCCAGATGAAATGTTTGATGAAATTGGCTGTAGGATTTTGTAGTGAATATTTTGACCTTTTTATGGCCTTTGTAAATGTTTAGGACTCTTCTATCACTGTTGAAACACAGAATTCTGTTTACTTTCTCATGTGTATGACATGGTATTCTTTGAAATGCTCACTTAAAGTAGATCTGTCCTTCTAACTTCAACATTTTCAAAACTTGTCACTTTAGAGTTATAGTTATTCGTTCTCTAAAACCCTCTGCATGGTAAGAGATAATGTTGGTTGGTTTGTTGTTTGGTGGGATTTTCTTTAACCCAAGGGGGTTTTTTTTCCACCTTCTTCAAGGTGAAGCATCTGGATACGACAGCGAAATAAGTATTGTAGAAGATTCATGTGGACCACTCTCTCAGGGTGAAATCCTCACTACACAGGTGAGTTCATGCACTAAATGCTGGAAGCAGCTTACATTCTAGGAGATAAGCAAGCACATGAAAGCTGTGAAGTCAATACAGTGGAAAACTTCTTTCATCATAATTCTTTGTCACTACATTACTTCCAAAAGCATAATTAATGAAGAACTGTAGAGTTGCTTCTATGCCATTACTTTTCCAACTTTGCCTCACCTTACACTGCAATGGCCACAGCTTATGTGGTATTGGTTACAGGGCTTAATTGTGGGAGATGCTAATTAATGCATCTCCACACTTGGCCAGTGCTGGAAATGTCAGTCCCTATATTTAGAAGCTTTAATGATAGGAATTTATAAGGATTAGGTGATAAGGATTAGAATTGTTACAGTAGATATTTAGAAGCACAGAGACTTGTCTGCTATGTGTAAAGATTAAATCAAATAATTCCATATCAGAATAAATCATTCTATATTAGAATATTATAGATACAAGTCCCAGCAGGCAGTGTCTAATGAAAGGTGTGTCTAGCAGTGTATTTTTTGTCTGCTGTTAATACCCTGAATGCTGCTCAGGGGCCTGACTTTATGTATTGGGTGATTTGGGGTGGGGTTTCAGTTGAGGGTTAGGGGCTTGGGTTTTTTTGCTTTGCTTTGGGTTTTTTTTTCTTTTGTCCTTTGTGACTTTAAGGTGAGTCTTATGCCAAATCTCTCTTCAGTATTACCAGCCCTATGGGCTTTATGTATGTCAAAGGAAAGTGAATTTGATTTCTGTGCTTTATGGGTGCTTCTGTTTACAGCATCAGTGTAAAATGTAATCAGCTGGCAGGGAATTGCTACCTAATGTATCTTCATGGATGGAGATACTGGGATGTGCCTGCTCTGAATGGATTAATGGCAGTATGGGTGGGGAATTTGGGGTTGTGGTGTGGTGATGGTTTTTTGTTTGTTTGGGGCTTTTTATGGGTTCAGTAACAAAGAGGCTCCACACGGTGCCAGTGCTGGAGCTACAAATGGAATATTCAGTTCTGTGGAAATTGCTTCATCATGTAAAGTAAAGGGCTTGGGTTTTTAAAAACATCCTTTGAAACCCTGAGCTGCTCTTATGAGGACCTGCCTATGGCATGTTTTTAATAATGTGATTTTTGAGGGGGAACATAAGGAAGAATATTACGAAATATTTTAGTCCTTTAAATGATCTTTGGGGCTTGTAGTAATGGTGGAAAATGAAGACTCAATTTAAAATTTAATAATGAATATCATGTATTGAACTACTAATGCGGTTTGGACAAAATTACTTTTAAGTGAATTTGTGCAGGAGTTGGGTTGTTTTCTTTTCTGAATGATTAAACCCTGAGACACTGAAACTGAAATAACATGACTGGCAAAACGTGTGTGTGGTTGGTGGGGTGGTTTTGCTTCTGATGTGAGGTGTGTGCACTATTTGTTCCAGTAAAAGCACCACGGTCACCTTTTGAACATGTGGCAAAAACTAATTCAAAACTTCTGCTATTTCTGATTTTCGAGTGTTTGTTAAAGAAATTCATCCTGAGTTTGCTAATGTTGGCATTCTTGTGCCTCCTTTGCAGCAAAAGAATGCTATGCAAAATAGCCTGAAAAAGCTTCAGCAGGAAATGGCTGTGCTTGAAGCAGTGCTAAAGCAGCATGGAAGTCAGAACTGTGAAGCTTTACCTGTCCATAGGGAACCGCCACATGCTGGTACTGAAGGAACATTTGAAATGGATCAAATGAGAGAAGGAAAAAGGTCAATGGTTTTGTTTGGAGTTTGGGGGCTTTTATGTTTATTTCTAGATTTTTATTTTAAAAAAATCTTAAAATATCTCTGAGCTTCTGAGAAATTACAGGAGATTCACTGTTGCTACATTTCTCTTATATTTAGAGTGAAAAAGGTATTAAAATCAATTTCCCTCTCTCAAGGTCTCCAGAATTGTTGCTTCCATCTTCTAAATCATCTTCAACACAGAGATCAGATCTGGAGAAAGGCCTTGAGTGTGACAGTGTCCTAAAGAATGAAAGTCCCTCTGAAAAGACAAAACCTGTGCAGGAAGCAGTGCAAGAATACAGGCAGTGTCAGCTTGAAGCAGGTAACATTTAAGAGAAACCCAGTGCATTTTTATTTCTGGTGGTTTTCTCCTGTTCTCTTCATGTTATTATACATCAGCAAGGTACAACTTTTTCCTGTAAATCAAGGATTTTGATTTATATGTTCCTGGTCATTTTAAAAAGGTGTTACTGCTTTGTTTGGTAGCCCAGCTGTATGGCTGCCCATCAAATGCAGTGTGACAGCATTTTGACAGTTTTAGGAGTTTTTCTGTCTCACTTCTAAATTCAGACGCTTTGACAAATACACTGCTGAAAGTTTCACAGGTGTTCTAGTGTCTTGCCAATAGATCAGGAAAAAGTAATGATAGAGGCAAAGATGAAGTGATAAACATATAAGGAGAGGAAGTAACTGCAGAATTTAAACCTAAAAGAGAGAGCAACACCCTTCTACCATGGCTACAAGAAAGAGATGCAATTTTCTCAAGGGGTAATTTCTCTTTTCCTTCAGAAAATGCAGAGGAGCAGAAATCTGGGACCAGGCAAAACAGCGCATCTGTCTCATCAGATCTTTTTGGAAATGTGACCCAGAGTCCAAATAACTCTTCCTCTTCTGTAGGGCTTTTTACCCCTCAAACTGCAGAAGCCACAGATGAGCCTGTCATACCTCAGAACACTGATAAAAGCTGTGGCCCAGGACACAAATTGAAGAAAAGTGTTTGTTTTCCTGCACCTGTTCTGGACAATGCAACTGGGAAAGAAAATGCTACAAGTCCAGTTGTGACCAAGAGGAAGGAAATGTCAATTGTGGCATCAGGTCTGAATCACAGTGAGCTTGTAAGTAAATTCCAGAATTTTGAGATCACTAGTTAAGTGATTCCTGATTACTGCTATAGTCCTCAATAGAGAGATCTCTAAGTATAATAAAACAAATCTTGTAAGAATTGCAGGTGAGTAATGCAGCAACTTAAGTCAAACTTTATCATTCCTAAGACTGTGAGAATGCTGCCTGTAATGGCACTGTTAAGCTTAGTGAAGTTTGAACTTTTTAAATGATCCCTGATGTCTGGGGGGGAAAACACATGATTCCAAAACCAGAGGACTTCTAGAAAGGCAAGGGGGTGGGGAGGGGCTGTGTGCGTGTTTGGTTCAGTTAGTGTTTCCAGGTGATGCTGCTTCACCCAAATTCTGATCCATAGTGAGCATTTCTGTAAGTAATAATTCTGAGTTGCTGATAACCTGTTTTTGCACTCAACTTCCAGAAGAATTTGGCTTTTGGGTTATAAAACACAAACCAAGAGCTCGGCTTTACTTTAGTTTGTTGAATGGTGCCAAACCTGACTTAAGGAAATGTACATTAGGTGTGCCAACACAAAAAACTGTTACTTTAAAGTAACTGTCCTGTGACATTATGCTCCTACAAACTGGGGCTGCTGGGGGGGTTTAAAACTGTTGCTAACTATTAATTTTCTTAACTGCTTTTCAGTTGGTGGTCCAGAAGTTTGTGAAAAAAACTCAGAGCACTTTATCTAATCACATTACCGAAGGAACAACCCATGTCATAATGAAAACAGGTTTGTTGGGAGCTATGGGACCAAATCCTGTATTGACAGACCATATAGAATTTTACCTTTAGTCTAACCAACAAGCAGACAGGTCAGCAATAAATTTCAGTAAGTTTGAGGAAAAGGTACTGATTGTTTTCTCCATTGTAAGTTTTTTGTTGAAGCTTGTGAATCTTTCTGTTTCACAGAATCAGTGTGAGGGCATGTTTTTCCTTTTTGTGTTTTTCCTTGTGTAATTCAAGGTTAATGTTACTTCGTATTTGTTTCTCCAGCTGCTTGGTCATAACTTCCAGGTGTTTACAGCACACTAATGTGAAGTAGCTCAGAACCAACCAAAAGAAAACAAAGATAGTTCCCAAAGAAATCGTGCTTTTTCTTGCCTCTTACCTTTATTGAATAATTTTTAAGAGGGTTCACAAGTGGTACAAGTGATTCGTTTCTGCTCATTTCCTTCAGTTTAGTAGGATCACAACCCTGGATTGTTGGAACCTTTGTATAGTTTTGATATTTTGCTGCTGCACTTTGCAAAAAATGTTTGCTTTTACATACAAATAACCTGACCTGTGGTGTTTTGCTAATGGCAAAACTAAAAGAGCTCTTACTCTTGTTTGCCCTGCAGATGAGGAGCTGGTGTGTGAACGGACACTGAAGTACTTCCTGGGCATTGCAGGAGGAAAATGGGTAGTTAGTTATCAGTGTATGTGTAACTTGTTCTGGAGCTAAATGGTCTTTGCCCTTCTACCATGAATGCAGTCTTCACTTGTTACAGGAAAGAAAAAGGATCTCTTCATGTCTTGCCATCTGATGTTTTGCAATGTTTCTTCTAAATACTCTGTGTTTTTTAATTTTAATTTCTTTTAAACAGCAGCATCAAGCTGCTTACTCTTGTGAATACTTTTTCTGCTTTCAGATAGCCACACTGGATTGCTCCCCACTGTGGCAAAACCCTTTTGTCCCTCTTAATTTAAATCTTTGCAAAGTATGGCATCAATTAGTGTAAAATTAGTATTATTTATAAAAGGTAAAAAAGTTCTTTAAGTTCTTTCAGTGTTACACTGTACTCCTTTAGTACAAATACCTTCCATTTATTATAGCAATGAAGTCAGACTAGTGGTAGTGGAAGAACCATTTTGCTGGATAAAATGACTTTTCTTGTTCTGATCTTTTTATTTAGGGATAATTCAGTCTTTTAAAGAAAGAAGGATACTGGATGAGGTAGGTCTTTTATGTTGAGTGAACTGTCAAATGGTTAAGTAATGCTGTTACATGATGGACTTATCAGTTACCTCAGATATTGTCTAAACATTCAATATGTAATTTTAGCTCTGAAACCTGAGATTCTAATTTTACCAAATGCTAGGACCAAAAGCCACACTTAGGCTATATGTGTTCATTGGCATTGAAGACATAATGAGTCCCTATTGTTTTTTTAATAGGTTATAGATGTATTTTTTAGTATTTCTACTGGTATTAATAGATTATATCATAGAGCAAAAGATCTATTCTTTGCTTAAGGAAATAATGTTATGTACAGATAATTTCTATAAATAAGACTTTATTGATAAGACAATTATAGTCTTTGGAGTGTGCTGCTTCTTGAATTTAGTTTTCTAGACTACTATACAGGTTGACTATAATTCATTTCTTTAAAAATTGCCTGGTGCTGCAGGAGTTTCATTACTCCAGCATTTCTTTTGCAAAGCCTTTTAATTCATATTCTGAACACACTCATAGATTTTCAGTTCTGAAATCTGCCATCTTCCTGTTTTGATGCAGAGCTTTGACAGGAAAGTGTTCTCTCGCTTCTGATTCCTTGCTTATGTTATGTTCCAGGAGAACTTTGAAGTTCGAGGAGATGTAATTAATGGGCGGAACCACCAAGGTCCTAAGAGGGCCAGACAGGCTCTGACTGAAAAGGTACAAATGGGATGCAAACTCTGTCCTGCTCTGTTTCAGATACGTGGCTGTGCTGGCTGAGTGTCTGGAATGCCTTCCAATTTCTCTGCTCTTCTGTATACACAGAGTTGTACAAATGAAGCATTTTTGTACATGAAAGGTGAGCTCTGTCAGCAGCAGAGCAGATATTCTGAAGTGACTCACTAAGCTTGGAGTGGGTGCTATCTTTTTATAACGTACAGTTAGTGGTCTTTAATATTCTTTTGGTTTGGAGGTTACAAAGAGCTTTGGATGTGCTTTGTGAAATAGGTAACTTGATGACAAGCCCTGGAAGTGCACTGAAAACAGCATATTAAGCATTGTCCTTTAAAAACCCCACATGAACTTTAACATGTTCCTTGCTTTTCAGATCTTTAAAGACTTTGAGATCTGTTGCTATGGACCTTTCACTGATATGACTACAGGTGTGTCATTTTAGTGGAGTTGGATGAATAGTTAACATAAAAATACCTTGAGCTGTGCATTCACCAGAATTTTACATTTGACCTCTTCTTGGGTAACTTTTTAGCTCTTCTCCTCTGGAAGTTTTAAAATACCTACAGGGGGTAAAGTGTAGGTAAAGAACTTTATCCACTTGTATCTCCAAATGGAGTGGAAATTGTGTTCTTTTTTCTTTGGATGTCCTCAGACACCCCCCAGCAATTTTGCATTTCAAACTAGGCCTTTTATCTAGTTTATCTCTGATTCTCTAGTGCTGAAGGAAAAGCATTAATGTCATGCTGTCTGGTAGTTGTGATCCATACTCTTGAGCACTTGTATTTGAGCATTTTTTCTTCTGTCTTAGTAAGCAGCTCCTAAGCATCCTTTTTCTAGCAGTTGACACATCCTTGTCTGTCTATAGGAGCAGGTGTTAAAAGCAAAACACAACTAAGCCAGTAGTTAGTATAAAAAGAAAAAGCTGTTCAGGAGAGCTTCATTTTTTTACTTTTAAGATTTAATAAAGTGTGTTACATGTTTTGAAAATTTAAGCTATAATTTCCCTGCTTAAAATATTTGTACTTGACTTCCCATTTTTGTGGTTAATTCAGCAGGTACTTTCTGATTTGTCCAATATAACTTTATTTTTGACTGGGTGAAATATGCTCACATCTCTTGACATTTACAGTAATTGCTGTAAATGGATGCAATGGATGCTGTAAAAGGATGCAGTGCTTTCACCTGCTGCAGTGATCCTCAATTGTGGCTCTTATACTTGAGAGACTTAATCTTCTTCACTACCAATTCAACAAATTGGTGGAAATTAAGTACTTTGGCTACTTTTGTTAATGAGAGATAATCACAGTTCTAACTGCTGACTTTTAATTTTCATTTCATGTCTTGCATCCTTATGGTAAGAGGAAATAAATTGTGACTTTAAGTTTTGGGCATGTGTTCCATTGCTTTTTTTAGGGTTTTGTTTTGTGCAGACCTGACTAGGGGATGAGGGAGGAGGGAGTTGATGTTCCCTAGCAGGCTTGAAAGTGAAAGGACTTATTTTCTACCGAGGCTAACATCTCTTTCAAATTATGGTGGTTTGTGAATGGAACAAACACAGGAGGGCTTTGGGAGTAGTGTCAGCTTCGATGTGATCTAAAACACTGAAGTAACTGACTGTTCATCTGATTTCTTCAGAACATCTGGAGTGGATGGTGGAGCTGTGTGGTGCCTCTGTGGTGAAGCAGCCTGATCTGTTCACACACACAGGAGTAAGTGTTGATGAATGTTGCCCTCCCATAGTTTTGGGAGCTGTCTGTGCAGCCTGGCAGTGTCCCTTGGTTCTAGGCCTGGCCAACCTTCCCTAGAAGACAGGCCCCCTTGTAGTGGAGAAATGATTGAGGTTGACCAGATAACTAATTTGTCTTGAAATTAGCACTGAGCCTCCCTTTCCAGCACAGAAAGCCTTTTAGTGCCTGAATGTAGTCACAGCATTTCTGGAGAGAAATCACAGAAGAATCTTAGGAACGAATGTCTTTCTCCCTCTATACTTCTTCAATTCCTCTCTGAAGTGATGCTCTGCAGCAGAGTTAGCCTAGTTATTGCTCTCTGTAGATAGATATGAGAATGAGAATTATGTAAGGACAGACAACAATAGCATTTTTGTTTTTTTATCTTAAATTCCTAGAATTCTACTGCTGTTGTGGTTGTGCAGCCAGATGCCTGGAAGGAAAACACGGATTATAGAGGTAAAGCAACCCTGTCATGAGCTGCTTTCTGGTACACATTGAGTGTCTTTATCACATTTGTCCTTTTAATAGCTAAATATCAGAGGTTCGTAGAGGAATCAAAATTCTACTGCATCTGGAGATGGAAGTATGTCTTGAAAGAAAAACCTAGAAGGACAAAGTGTATCGTCTAAAGAATCAGCAGTAGAGTCTTAAAAGTTACTCTGGCAGATGAAACCTATTGCCTCAGTTGTCCTCTGTGTATCATCAGCTTTACAGAAACTTTTCTAATTGAGTAGTTTTTAAAAGGTGGGGAAAGGTGTCCTTGGAGGACTAGTAAGTTCTAGGAGAAAGCCTCAGATGGAACACGATTCCCTTGGTCTGGAAAAGTTGTGTTAAAAAGCCTTAACAGATACAGTTTTGTATTTTTTTCTTTTAAGCAAAATGCTTGGGAGAAACCTTGAGACTTTGAAAGTGCAAGTGATCCAGACTGCCTCAGAGAGAGTGGGGTTCCCCAATGAATGGGAGCTAGTTAGTCTACAGTGAAATCCAACAGAACTGGGGAGCAGGACAATGATGTAAAAAACCGAGCTGTTTCCATGGCACTGGAAAAATGAGAAAATGAAAAGATCCTGGAATGAGGAATAACTGAAAGCACTTCAGTAATTTTCTGTTGCTTCTGTCTTAATGAGACTCATTGCTTGTCACATACTCAGTATGTCTGGGCAGACAGGAACCTAAGCTCCATCACTGAGATCCTAAATTAAAAGATAACAACTGCATTCTTTGCTTTTAGTGTTTATGTTGTGTTCACTGCTGCCTGCCTGGCCAGTTGCCAAACAGCTCCTCTTTGGAGCAGCAGTATTAGCTGCCCTGCTAAAGGGAATGGTAGTGCCACATCACTGCTTTTAGACTCTGGTTTTTATCAAGGCTTTTTAAATGTCACAGATAAAGCAAACAGCTTATTCTGAAAGACATCAGTTGACTCACCTTAAGCTTGTTTGGACTCCTTGATAACAGCTGTATCATTTGTGTCTTGCAGCAATCCACCAGCAGAACAACGTTGCCGTGGTAACTCGGGAATGGGTCTTGGACAGTGTGGCTTGCTATGAGTGCCAGGAGTTCGGTGCCTACCTCATGTCCTAAGGGTGAACAGCAAGTTCTTATTGATAAAATTACTTAAACAACATTGCCATCTCAAGATGGAATTACCCACTGTTCTTTAAAGCTTTACATTAACTTAAAGAACTAGGAAATTATAGATGTTAAACAAATTTCAAAAGTTAGAAGATGTAGTGTATGGCCTCCTCAGAGGAGTGGCAATATATTATTTGCTACTGCAGCCAGTTCCTGTTTAGTTACTTGAGGACATTTTGAAGACAGTCATTTAAAAGAGGAATATTTGGCTCAGGGCTTGAATTAAAACAGACCAGCACTCTGGAGTAACCTTCATATTTTCATTTTGCTTAAATGCAAACCCTGAATACTATTTTGTGATTATTAATGCATCAGCCTTGGCTGTTGATGGATTATGGTGGTGTTGAAAACTCTACATACAGCTTTCCTGTTGTGTATCAAAGTGCCAACTCACCCTAACCAGAAACACTATCCACAGCTATGGTCCCCAGAAAGGCAGTGGTTGAGTCCAAGCAGAAGGCAAGCCTTAAAACCAGGAACCTGTACCAGTGTTGTCAGTCTGATTTCTGACAAGTGTGTGTGGCACTGTGAGAGGATAATGAATAGATGCATTTTAGTATCCCAGTGACCCATCATAAGCCCAATAAGAATCTGCTCCTAATAGTCTCTGCTTGCAAAATGAGGCTGCAAAGAAATTGGGTTTTTATGAAAGAAAATATCTTGCTTGTCTCTGTTGCCAAGCAATTCAACTTCATACCTAATTTTGTACTTAGAGAGCAGAAAGAGAATCTGGTCTCATGAACTGGGTACTTTAAAAATGTAGCTAAGTTCAGAAAATTCTTTTGTGATAAGATGCTGCTGTCTTGGAAAGTTTAAGAAAGTCTGTTTATATATATTTGAATGCACAAAGGAAATAAAATTATTTTGGCAAGTATTTTACCTAATTGTTTCGCTTTTCTTGTGTGAACCAGTCCCTCGGTCTCTGCATTGAGGCATATGTGGAAAAAATACCTAAGTGCAACCTCCTGAAATGGGGAAGGAAGTGGAGACTTACTAGAGAGAGTAAAAAATGTAAATGAGAACTTCAGAGATGCAATCAGAATTGCAACTGCTGTCAACCTGAGGAGTGAATGTGTTATCAGCTGCCCTGCAGCTGCCAAGTGCAGGTTGGCTGATCAAGCATTGCTGCTGGCAGTGGGAGTGCTGGAAGCACTTGCTCAGCTGACACACACACTGCCGTTTCCTTCCATGTGACAATATTCCATAACTACCAGGCTATTCAACACAGCCTCACTTTCAGCCTGATGCTCCTCTTATCTCTACAGCCCATGCTGGCAGTGGGTATTTTATAATCTACATTTCAAAGGATAGCTGGAGGCAACGACTAAATACTGCCTGTTAGAGGCAAGGAAAAGGCCAAGCAAAACTGTTTTGCTTTGGCCATTGTGGAATTGTCCCCCAGATCTTGATGCAAAGGCTCCTTCGGTCAGGTGCGAGCTCCAGCTGGATAATTGTCTACGGAATGACACCCACGGTGCTGCCATTCCTCCTTGGAGGTGACTGGATCTGTGGAAACTGTTTCTTTAAAGTGTTACTTATCTGTGAGCTTTTGTAGTGATGTCCATCTCGTGTAAGATTTGAATGGAGTGAAATGACTACAGAACAGACAGCTAAAGCCAAGATACGCTTCCAGAGGAGTAGGCAGTGTAAAGGGAGCTGATGAGGCCTCCATCGTGGAATCCATATGGATTTTCCAGTCAGATTTCCAGCTTTGGTAATAAAGCCCCAGCACCTGGAGATTCAGAGCACTCTGTGGGTCGTTCTGTATGTCCGGATCAAGCTCCAAGTCGTCTTCCCTGTTTGTTCATATGCCAGAGTAGGTTTGTGATAGTTTGCAGGGTAGGAAACCTGAGGTGAATGCAGTTTTCAGGCGTGGCTGGGCTGCACACTGCCCTCAGCAGCATGTGCTTTTGATCCTATTCACTGCGAGGAAGGAGGGAGGAAACACAGGAGAGGTTGGTGCTGCTGGAGCTTTGCCTGAGGCTTTGCCATCAGATAAGTACCACGTTTGTACTTAAAACTCTCTGGGTTTGCAACTCTACAGCAGCTTTTCTCGATGCAGCTGCATCAGGGTAAATTGAAGAAGCCTGAGTTCTGCTGCAGTTTGATGCAGTAGCTGGGGGCCAGCTGCAGGGGGAAGGTGGTGGACACGGAGTTCGGACGCCGCCTTTCCTGGCCTCCTGCTCGGGCCGTGCTCCCTCTGGCTCACGGCTCACAGTGAGCTGTGCCCAAGTTTTCAAAGCTACCCAAGGGGCCAGGACGTTGAATTCTTTCCTTCCCCTTCTCTCTAAGCTATTAATTGCTAAACTAATTTCTAAAGCAACGGAGGGGAATCTGCTACTTTGGGGAAACAAAGTAATAGGAAAGATGTGTGCCAATGTCTTTACAAACAATTCCATGGGTGCGGGGGTGGGTGTTAATGCGTTTGAGCTGGGTCTTAATGTCCCTACCCACTCCGAGCCGCAGGTTTGTTACAGAGCCCGGACAGTTTGACTCCTGACACAGACACGTGGGTCTGCACAAGGCTGAGTTGCTGACCTTTGGGGGGAAATGACAGGTTCAAGGGGGGATACGGGGCAGGCGGTTCGGGAAGGCTGCACCTTCCTGCTACCTCAGCCGATGGGGAAAGGAGGAGGGCGGGAGTTTGGGATAAAAGGGAGACCGAGAGAGAGAGAGAGAGAGAGAGAGAGAGAGAGAGAGAGAAAACCCCGCGGGCGTGTGCCCCAGTGGCCTCTCTCCCTTTATCCGAATAGAGCTGCAGGACTCCTCTGTCTCCTTTGTGGACGTTGACTTTTCATAGCGGGATTTTTGCGGACTCGAGTGCACCCTGAGCTGATGACGGCGAGGCTGCCTTTGTCCCGCAGCCACTGCTGGTGGGAGCCCCAGCACCTGATCCTCGCCAGCACGCTTTGCCTGATGCCTGCCTGGGCCATGCCCATCTTCTGTTGTCCTTTACTTCGCCAAGCCTTCAGCTGTGCAGAGTAACAATCACAGCTGTACCACCAGGCAGGCTCTTCAGCAATATTTCTGCTGGATCTCATCTGCTGTAGCATGTGAGTTCTGGCACAGCCCAAAGCTTTGGAGATGTTCCAGGGCTCTGTTTCTGCCTTCTCACCAGCATAAAATGAGTTGAAGTATTGCTGTGGGGCTACCAGATACTGTTAATAGGGAGGCAGAAGCTGTCCACAACTTTTTTCTAGTGTGCATTCATTAGGCATAACTTTGTCTTGCATTCTTATCGCCTGTAATGATGTGGAGGTCAGCAGCCTGTTCCCAGTTCAGATTGTCCTTTACATTTTGCTGCTGAGCGTTGACAGAGTTCACTCGGGTTGCAGTTGTGCTGTTGGGATAAATTTGTAACTGATTTTGGTTCATAACTGTTGTGAAGGCTGCAGACTGAAGCAACAGGGAGAAGCTTGTGGACTGAGGGAGTAATTAAACAGCGAAGTAAAAATAATTTGATAGTTAATAGCCCTTTGGCAATATTGAATTTTGTCAGCAGGACTCTAGTGCTTCTCAAGGGGAGTTTCTGACCTTTAAAAGGACAAACAGTAGGCTTTCTCCTGGACCATGGTGGAGCACATCTGTATCTAAAACGTTTGAGCAGTGCCTCTGCTGCCTTTCTCCTTGCTCTACCCAACACTGAACCATATTGTTGCTTCTCTTTTGCCCTCCTTGGTCCAGTTCCTTGCTCAGAACTCTCAAACTTGCAGCCACAGCTGCTGCTACTGGAAACACCTGCAAGGCACGCTGAAGACAGATGTGCTGGAAGAATCCACGTGCTAGAAATGCCAGTTGGGTTTACCTAGCCTGAAAAAGGATAAAGCAGTAGGGGGTGGGGGATAATTGAGAGTCTTTAATACAGCTGCCAAATTATGTGAGTTTTTAATACAACCTGAATATGCAGGATGGTACCAGCACACTTCTTCCCACTCTGCATCCTGATTTGTAGACTCAGTGCACAAGGTAAACATGGTTGTGGTGGTCGTTTGCCAGGAAACACCCTTTACATTCCTAACAGGTTATGGACAGCAGCTTCTGCTCAAAAGGAGGTGGGAGGGGGCTTGGTCTCTATGCTGTAATGGAGAGATTTTAAACACATCTACTCCTCATTATGCATTGTAAATGAGCTGCTTTGAGGCTTGCTCTAAATATTAAAGTGGCAAATCCATTTATCATGTAGGAGGCAAAGGCAGAAAACAGCAGCTGGGATTCCCACAGCAGGCTCTCTTTCCTACTTAGGGATTTGCTGAGGAAGCTCTTTAGGCTCCACTCCCTGCTGTGACACTTCACAGGCCATTATGGTTTGAAAGGGGACTTTCAAGGTGCAAAAGTGCATCTTTAATTTATTGAAACTCAACTCTCCTACCTCTATCAGCGTTGTGTGGTTGGGGTCTTTCTCTACACAGCCCCACAGCTGAGCAGAGATTCTTGAGACTTCTCTCATTTATAGAGTGCCTGAGCTGTTTCTGGCCTGGCACTGGTGCAAGCTGACTAAAGGATCAGGATGCTGGCAGGTGAGTTGAGCTGGCACTGCCCAGATTGTGAGGGTCAGCCATCCAGCAGTCCCAGTAAATGCTGGGATTGCTGGATAAACTGCTTTACAGGTGGGATTGATCACTCTCTCCTGATTGAGGTTAGGTATTACTGCCCCTGCTTTATAGGTTCTGTTGTTTCTGTAGGATTGTTTTCATCTTGGTTCTGGTGTCAGTTTTATTTTGCTGATGTTATGAATAAAAATCTGTGCATAATCTATAATGATCCCTCTTGGTAGGAAATGCCCCTGAACTCACCTGGCTCACAGGACAGAGGGTGTGATCTGAGGCCAAGTGGCAAAGCTGCCACCCAGCTGCTTATTAAGCCTCAGTTGAGATTGAAAAAGCATCAATTCTTATTTGCTTGTTTATTTAATGCAAAGAGCACTTCTGCAGAGCAGTTCCTTGTTCTGCTGTGAAGCAAAGGCATTCCAAACCCATCAGGCTCTGAGCCTTTAATGTTGAGAATGCTGGTAAGATTTGGACAGCAACAGGTACTTATCTTCACAGGCACCTGAGGGGAGGGCATGTTCGACGGGCTGTGGCTTATTCATGTGTCAAGTGCTGCTGTAACGTCTAATTAAAAAAAAAAAAAAAAGCTATTGGGAGGTGATTTAGTGCAAAGTTCAGATTTTCAGCAGAACACAAAGTCCTTTTCCCTAAAGCAGGACGTGACACAATCATACCTTCAGATCAGCAGCCAGGCTCTCTCTTCCTCATTGTTCACTACCTCCCCTGCTAAATCCCTGCAGCACTCAGCCTTTTGGAGAGGTTGGAGGCCCGAGCAGAATTCAAGGCAGTCATCTGTCTTGACATGGGCTTTGGATGTTAGGGTGACATCCTTATGCCTTAACCCAGCTGCAGAGGAACAATTCCAGTACTGAAGCTGTTGGAAGTCAAAAGGTTGCAAGAGAAACTCCTGACAAAATTTTTTTTTATTATTTTTTTTAAAGACTTACAAGTCTGGTTATTGCAACCTTTGGTCTCACTGGATTTTTTTCTCTTCTCCTGGTCAGTCCCCAATTCTTGGGTGAAAAGCCCAAAAGAAAGGCTGTGCTCATTTGGATCAAGCTGTACAGAGAAAAAGTTCTTCCCTTCTACTCCCTGTGGGGATGGTACCCTACAGTGTGAGAGCTGGCTTTCCTGGAGCTACTGGTCAACAAAAAATTGCTTAGGTGCACAGCTAATTCCTCTGCCCCTCTGGAGAACCAGCTGTCCCAGCTCCCTGTGCTGTGCTCTCGTCAGACAGGATGCAGTCACTGCACTCACCTCGTTTATAGCCTGTTCTGTCAGGTCACAATCCAGCAGCCTGGATCAGCTAATGAAATCTGAGACTGTGCCCAAACAACCTCTAAATTCTCTTCCCTGTGAACCAGAAAGTCCAGAAATGCTGCTTCATTACCAAAGCATTTCCATGCATGTACCCTGCAGGTGTGTGCAGTGCAATCCCCCTGTGTCCACAGCTACCTGCCAGGGGTTTCCAAGCTGCCTGCTGAAGACAAATCTGCAAAACAGGCTCCCAACATCAGAGCAGTGCCCTGCCAGTGGGGAGGATTGAAGGGGTGTCATTAAACCTACGGCAAATACAAGCTGTGCAGTGCTGCGGGGAGTCTGTGTCAGGCTGCAAAGTCAGATGTGTCTCACTGTGCCAGAAAACCTCCTCAAGCTGAAGGGCAAGCCAGAGACAGAAAAGGCACCAGCACGTGGCTGTGTCCTGCTAGTGACTGCTGCTAAAATGCCTTGTGTTAGCCAGATAAGACCATTTCAGCTCCAGCTGGTGGTAGTGCTCAGCATGGTGCGCTCACTGCTGGAGAGAGCTCTTCTGCACAGTGCAGGGCTCCAACAGCCTGAGCTGTGCTGGGGGCTGGCTGAGGTCTGCCAGCCACACCGAGCTCCAGGAGCCCATTTGGTGGAAAGGTGCACAAAAGGAAGAAATTCCAAAGTTAAGAATGAGCCTCTCTTGAAGCTGGCAGAGCTGCTGCCAAGATCCTTTTCAAGCATTTACCAGGCAAGATTTGACAAAGGGCAGACTGGTCCAAAGGGAATGCAGTGGATCAGGGCAGCTATTTATACTCCTGTAGGGATGCTGGGTCAGCTATTTCCCACGAGCTCTTAATTCCTTTGTTCATTTTCCCCTATTCATAAGAACCTCTCCAGAAACTTTCTTAGGAGGTGTGTGGAGGCTTTCCTCCCCTGCCTGCACTCTCACTTGTTTCTCATTCCTGGCTTGAAAGATTTTGATTCACTGAGGCTTTATTTCAGCTTAAGAAACCTCTTGCAGAAAAAGCATCAGTATTGGTGAGAGAAACACCTCAAACCAGTTCAGGATTAGACAAACACAGATGAAAATTTATACTTTAGAGGAAGAGGAAGCCTCACCAGGAACCAAGTACTGACAGAATGTCATCATGGCTGGAACCAAGTGTGGGTGAGGGAAAACATCAAAGAATTTGCTATAGCCTGTTTCCCACCTGGTGATTGTGATTATTTGTCATAGCAGGGAACTGGAACCTTTCCTTAGGCTGGTGGACTGTGACACACAGAACTTCAGAGGCTGATCGTGGTACAGCTGCCTTCCCAATGCTGCTCTGGGGAGCTCAGCTTTTATAGCTCATGCACCCAATCCCATTGCCCATTGGGATGCCCTTTTTCCTTGCCAGACTTTTTCTCTAGATTAGCAAATGAAGAAAACCTATTTTCCCTTGTTGCAGGGAGGAAACTCGGTGCCATTCCCTACCAGGGTTGCAGGCTTCAGGCTGTTCCGTGTATCATGCAGAGTTCTGTACCCATTCCTCGAGAACAGCCAAGCACAGAAATATTAATTTTAACTTTTAAATTATGAATTAATTTAAGTTTCTATGTAGCCAGTGAATTTAAGAGAGATTTGTGTGGTGAGTCTTGCAGCTAATATTTCTCTTGAGAGCTGCAGAGAAGGGGGGAGAGGAGACTGAATTGTCTCTACCCTTAGCCAAGCAACCAGCCGTGCATCTGTGCAAGTGTGTGCTGGCAATACTAATCAAAGCACTGCTGGCAGAGCCCTGCACAGAGAACTCGGGGTTATGGGAGCAGCTCATTAATTTGCTGATCACCACTGCAGTTTTTTAAAAACCACTGACCCCTTCTTAATCCTAATTTGACTCCAGACTGCAGGGGTTGTAGTTTCCCCTGCCCTGGTCCCACAGCAAGTAAAATGCTTTCTGCTGTTATAAAGGAGAGCCAAGGAGCTGGGAATCTGACTGGGTGTGGGGAAAACAGACATGGGTAAACACGGGCTTACCCTGACCTATGGAGCATTTCTTTAACTCTCCACAGTTATAGAGGATTATAACAAAAGCAGCCCAAGCCTGTGTTGCTCCTCTCACCCGGGGAGCACTGCAGGCTGCAGTAGAAGCGTCACACCAGAGCCCAGGAGGACTCTGGTAGGGAAGGTGCTCCAAGCCCAGTCCTGCTGACTTCAACTGGGCGAGACTTCGCTTGGAAAGGGTCCCTCAGGGTGTCGTGCAGAGGGCTGGAGGCTGCTCTGCCTCCTGCTCACAGCCAGACCATGTCCATGAACACCATAACTACAGGCAGCAGGAACGATGTTTCAGGCTCAATTACAATTTCAAAGCACCGTGCTGGGCTTGTTCCACAACCTTGATATTAACAAGCACAGTCAAAAAGAAGGAGGAAATTTCATCTGTGTCTTGCACATGATTGTCTTTGCTAACCATGGCCCTTGTGCCTCCCCTTCCCAGCTTTCTGTGGGGTTAAATCAAGGGCCAAGAATATATTCATGCAACACAGGCAAGAGCAAGAGACTCAGGGAGGAGGTTCTGTTCATGGAGCCTCTCCAGGCCAGGGCCTGGCATGAAGTCATCTGCCAGAAAAAAACCATGTTTAATTACCTGCATTAATATTCAGGTCCTGAAGCCCTCAGCATTTGTATTTATTCGCTCATATAAATGAAACAGGCTTCCCAGAGCAAGGCTGCTGACAGCACGTTTCCCTCGAGGCCCTTTCTGAGAGAAGCGTTTGCCATTTTGCATACATACATACATTTCAATTGATTACAATGTGTTGATTGATTAAATGAAATAAGGTGGTTAATTGACAGCTGTACAAATCAGCGAGGGTCAGAGTAAACACATGGAAAATACACGTGGTTCACTTTCAGTTCAGTTTCACCTGAGATCAGTGGTTCTTTGTCATTTCTTACATAGGGGGTTTGAGCACTTGATTGGAACAGAGGAAAGAGCTTTATGAGAGAGGCAGACACTGGCCACTGAAAAACAAAGCAGGACCATTGCCAGGTGCCCCAGTGTCTCCTCTGTGCCTCTGGGCAGGTCTGCCTGACATTCTCTATTTCTCGTGGCTATGGAAGGTTAATGGTCAGAGCTGGGAACAATGCTGGATTCCTGTGCTGCTCTCTTCCCATCCACATCCGTATGGAAATTGCAGCCCCACCCTGCAGTACCAACACTGTTCCCACCCACCGAAACCATCTGCTGCCACGATGCCTTCTTCCCACAGCACCTCCCAGAGTCCTGAACCTGGTCTTCATCAGAGCATGAAACAGGTGAAACTGGTCCTGTGCTTAGTATCCCCCATCCCTGTGACTGGCAGCTGCCATGGAATCTCTGTACTTGCCACGTTCCCCCAGAAAGCACTGGCTGCCAAGGGATACAGACAGGGGGAACTGCCCTGCACTCGAGGAGCCCCTGAGAAGAATTATCTGAGTAGGAACCTCGACCTAGTTTTGTCCGCAGAGCTTTCTTGCTGTTCTTTCTTTCTGAAAGAGAATTTGACATTTTTAATATAAATGCCAAATTACTTCTGGCTAATTAGGGACTTCAACCCCAGAATTAAGTCTTGGGGTAGGATAGGTGGAAAGGGAAAAGCCCAGCTTGAGAAGCTGTATAGAGCAAACTCACTACCAGACACCAACCGAGAGGGTGTAGGTAGGGCAATAGGGCAGATGGAAACAAGCATGGAAAACACATCTAGAGTGGTTTTAAGGATAAAATCATGGCTTTGCAATGGTCAGCAGCACTGACACACTCAGGAGAAAGCTGCCTGTTTTGTAGCTGACAGCACTCTGTGTTGTCCAGTCCATGGGGTTTCTGCAGCCCTCTGCTCTCAACCTGTTCCAGCCACTCTGATGTGCCAGCGCTGTCCTTCATGCCACCCTTGGAGTTAATGCTGACTAGTGGTTCATGGGAATACATCCTGACTTAACACTGTTCATGAATTATCACCCAACTGCCTGTAAGGATGACAACAAAGTCCTAGGATTTTTAATGTCTTTTAAACCCACTTGGCAACACCAGGAGCTGAAGGAGGTTCCTCATGCAGACATTTAATGAGCTAAACCACTTCTGACAGCAATAACCCAGCATCTCACACTGATACTCCTTCTTCAGACAAAGACCACGGTCAAATCTGTAATTGGAGCTGATCAGGGGGCCCAGATCAGCTGGATGCAGAGAGAGGCCTGCCTTTAGTTTTATTTTCTTGCATTTCGACCAAGGCACACTGTCAATGTGTTTTACACTTGAAGACTGCTAAAAAGGCTGCTCTGCCATGAACTGAAGAGCAACAAATCACAGGCAAATAATCCTGAGTCCTTAGTCTGTGATTTTTGCTGTTTGACTGCTCCTGCACGTGCTTTGAGAATCAACAATAATTAATATCCACCTCTGGATGGATGGTGTGTCTTCAGCTCTGCACAGTGCCATCCTCTTGCCACAGTGTCACTACGAAATTATGTTATGAAGAGGTTTTCAGAGGTTTAAAGTAATTTTTAGGTATATATTGCTGAAGTTATTAAATACTGTGATTTTTATGCCAAGTGACACTAGGCATGATAAAACTCTTCTTTTTTTTCTTCCACTCCCAAGGGAAAACAAAATAAAGACAGAATACAAGTCAAATATTTTGAGTTTTGCTTGGAATGTCCAGTACATGTGACAAACTTCTTTTTGTGAGAACATTTAATTGTTCTGTGAAAAAATTTTTAGTCTGTTCATTTCTGGACTTTCTTGGACATAACAGCATTCCAATAACCCAAATCAAAGTGTGACCTCTGAAGGTCACAGTTAGCAAGAAACCTGGCACAGGCATCACTCTGAGAAGGCTGAAACCCTGGGGTCCTGGTAGTGGACTGCTGCTAGAAAGACCTTTCATCACTAGTAACTCATCACAGTGGCCACAGTGGAAGCCAGACCAGGAACATTTGGTTTTCCAAGGCTCACAGACTCAGTGATGTCACCTAGCTGTGTGATTTCATGATTATACCCTTTCCTAGATAGCTGTGCCCACCTCCATCTACTCTGTCCTGCTCCACCTGAAATTACTGTCAATAATTTAACCACTCCTGAGCTTTCAACAACGAAGCTGCACTGGGTTTATCCTCAGGAAGTTGTGGGAATGGGCAAGGACAAGCTCCTTGCCATGTCAGTTCAGGCTGTGGTGTGGCTGTCAGGGGACTCGCTCTTGGTGCTATTGCAAAGAAGATGCTGAACTCAGTGAGAAAGAACAAGCTATTTATTAAAGAATAGACGTTCTGTGGAGGTAAAGGATTAATCTGACAGCTGCTGCTGAACTTAGCAGAGACCAGGCCTTGCCATGGGCTACTGTCTTTGCATCCCTGTGCCACGGTGAGCGAGTGGCACATCGAGGCAGCAATCCAGCAGCACTCTGTCATGTGCTGCCTGGGAAAATAATTTCCACATCCTTGTTCCCCTTCTAATCCTCATCACAGGCTGGCTGGCACTAATGGAGAACATTTATTGATCCACACAGGAGGTTCCTGATGGCCCATTGGCTTGAGAGGCTCTCCATCCCCTCCTCTCCACAGGTATCTGCCTTGTTGAATAATTTTCTTGCAGTGGGTTGAGAAATGCCAACGAAATACAAACTGGGAGACTGACAGGGAGGAAATGTCATGGCTCAGCTGTTTCTGCTTGCGTGAGGGGGACTGAGCACACCTGCTGGGTGTGAAGGCTTGCATCAGTGCCACTCTGTGGAATTTCACTGAGGTCTATTTGTCTTTGAATGGAGATGGAAACCCTGTTAGAGATGATGTGTTTATTTGTGCACTGTGGGTACAGAGGCCATTAAAGTTTTGCACACATCTGATTCAAAAAGTATGGACAACAGTAGCAAGTATTTCCAGTTTGGGAACAACCTTTCATTCCTGCCTGTAAATATGTGACAAGGGAGATGTATTTTCTTGGCAGGAGAAGAGAATGGCTTGTTAGCTGTTTGCTGTGCTGACCCTTTGAATTCAGTTAGAAAATCAGGACCTCAGGTGAGCTGTTCTGAGCACTCAGCCTGGCCCAGGCTCCGGTGGCATGACAAAAGCTGGATGGTGAGCTGGAGAGAACATCCCTGTGCCAGCATCTTCCCTTGGCCAGACAGGTGACTGGTGGGTGGTTGGTTCTGGTCTCCTTGGAGTCTCATCTGCTGTGGGTTCTGGGGTTCTCTTACACTTCTCATCTGTGTTGGGATTGCTTTCAAATTTGCTTCCATTAGCAAGTCTAAACACAGATTGATCATCTTGGAAAAGACTCTGCCTGATCGTGTTTAATGCAAACATTTACTAAATAGAATAGATCCTACAGTCACCTCCAAACTGTCCAGGTATTGTAATAATTGGAGTAATAAAATCAAACTTACAGTAATGCACTGCATTGGGTTTGCAGGGCCTGGTTTTGGTAGCGGGGGGGGCACAAAGGTGGCTTCTGTGAGAAGCTGCTGGAAGCTTCCACCGTGTCCGGCAGAGCCGATCCCTGATGGCTCTGAAGGTGGACATGCTGCTGGCCAAGCTGGGCCAGTTAGAGATGGTGATAACGCCTCTGTGACAACAGATTTAAGAATAAATCAAAACAAAAGTTGTTGTGCAGTTTTGTGACTAGAGAAGAGCAGGAGTGAGAACATGTGAGGAGAACAACCTGCAGACACCAAGGGCAGTGGAGAAGGAGGGGGAGGAGGTGCTCCAGGAGCCAGAGCCGAGATTCCTCTGCAGGCCGTGGTGAGACCAGGGTGGAGCAGCTGTGCCCCTGCAGCCCCTGGGGATCCACTGGGATGCAGAGATCCACCCGCAGCCCCTGGGGATCCACAGGGATGCAGAGATCCACCCGCAGCCTGTGGGGATCCCCAGGGATGCAGAGGTCCACCCGCAGCCCCCGGGGATCCATGGGGATGCAGAGATCCACCCGCAGCCCGTGGGGATCCCCAGGGATGCAGAGATCCACCCGCAGCCCCTGGGCATCCCCGGGGGATGCAGAGATCCACACACAGCCCCTGGGGATCCCCAGGGATGCAGAGATCCACCCGCAGCCCCTGGGGATCCATAGGGGGATGCAGAGATCCACCCGCAGCCCCTGGGGATCCCCAGGGATGCAGAGATCCACCCGCAGCCTGTGGGGATCCCTGGCGGATGCAGAGATCCACCCACGGCCCGTGGAGGAGCCCCACACCAGAGCAGGGGATGCCTGCAGGAGGCTGTGATCCTGCGGGAGACCCATGGAGAGAGGGCCCTGCTCCCAGGCTGGAGCAGCCTGGCCTTGGAGGAGTGCACCCCGTGGCAGAGTGACCCACGGCGCAGCAGTTTTGGGAGCAATGTGTGCCCGTGGGAGGGACTCACGCTGCAGCAGGTTGCAGAGAGCTGTTGTTACTGAGATGAATTCACACTGGAGAAGTTTGCAGAGAACTCTCCCGTGGGAGGGACCCCACAGTGCAGCAGGGGAACGACTGCTCTCCCTGAGAAGCCTCAGGTGATGAACTGACCATAACCCTCACTCCCTGTCTCCTTGTGCCGCTGGGGTAGAAGGGAGGGGTGGGAGGAAGGTGTTTTTATGGGCTTATCTTACTTCTCATTATCCTGGTCTGATTTTGTTAGCAATAAAGTCACTTTATATCTCTAAGTTGAGCCTGTTTTGCCCTGGATGGTATTTAGTGAGCAATATTTCCCAGTCCTTATCTCAGCTCAGGAACCCTTTGTCCAGCTGCTGAGGGTGCTAAGTGAGTGGCTTTCATGGGTGCCTGGCATTCTGTCTGGGTCAACCAGGACATGCATATATACCAGAGGTATAGGGGAACCTGCTGTTACTAAAAAATACATAATTAAATAATAGAGTTTGGAAATTGCAATGTCAAATCAGAACAAAAATTGTGAGGCTGATGGTTTTGGAACAAATTATCTCATTTGTAGGAAGGGTAGAAGTCTAAACAGTCTGGAAGTGGATATAAACATTACAAAATATACTGAAGAAAATGCATTCTAATACTGGAAGAATAGCACACCTAAAAACATCAGATCTGCAATAAAAAGCTACGTGGGTGAAGTCAGAGGAACAACTTACATTTGGTTACACAAGTATCAGTATATAGATATAGATACAGATATAGATATATAGATGTACACATGCATGTATCAAATATTCAGTTCTAGACCCCTGTTGCTGCAGTTGCAGAAGAAACGAACTCTTAGCTGCTTTTGATTTCTTTCTATTTGGTCACCCATTCTCCTTGCTTTTCCCTTGGGTCCTCTGATTGTTAATCTTACAGGTCACGGAGCTTTATTAAAATAACACACCAGGAAGACATTATTAATTATTAATAAAGGCTTTATATATTTCTTTTCAATAATTTAAACTCATTATAGTCATAGCTATTACATTAAACAGCAGGTCAGTTAGTACAGATGGGATTGCTGACAGGGAATTGTCACTGTAATGTTATCCTGACTTGGAAGGTGTCCATTAATTAACACTTAAAGCCCAACTTGGAATCATAAGAGTTTTTTTCAGCAACCTCACTGAAAGGACTCTTGAAGAGTTGGTGACCCAGTGCCACAGCCTTGCAGACCTTCCCTGAGCCCTCATGCTGGGTCAGGAGATCACTGCCCTGCCCTCGCCTTTCCCAGGACGTCGCCTCCCCTAGCAGGGCAGTGCCCGCCGGGGCACAGGCTGCTGCATCCATCCCCAGCCCCTGCAGCCCTGCGGTGGGGCTGCAGAGAGACTGGGGCTGTAAAAGGGTTAACAATCACCACTCCTGGGAGCAGAACAATTTCTGCTGTGACCCAGACCGAAGGCTGTCTGTCCCTGGCAGCGAGCTGCTCAGTGTACCCCACAGATAGGGAATGCTTTCTTTGGCAGGACACCTGCACTGGCAGTGTTGCTCATTAGTTTTTCTGCAGGCACTAATTAGGGGCCTCAAGTCCTCCTCACTTGCTGTGTCTTTCATGTGTCAGTTCCATTTCTTCCATCTGCTTGTTTTTGTTTCTCTCTTTCCTGTGCTGACTCATCTGCCCAAGACAGGCAGCTCCTTGGCTGTGCCTCTGGGGAGCTCTGCAGCAGCCGCTGCTCCATCCCGTGCCTGCGAGGCTGAGGCTTGCACCATGCCAGGGCAGGCAGGCACACAGTGGAGCTGGCATTCAGGCAGCTGAGAGGGAGCAGGGATTGCACACCGTGCAAGCCAGAGACAGCTTTCACCAGCTCCAGCACTCCCAGCTGACCAAGGCTGGAACTGAGACCAGCAGCTGGTTTTGGCTATTTGAGTCGTTCTTTTGGGGAGCCTGGTTCCCCCCACTGGCCATGCAGGACTGCAGGGTATCCAGTCTCCCAAGCAAACTCCATCCCCAGCTGACCATGAAGTCACCCTCTTGCAAGCAGGAACTCTTCCCGCGGGCTGGATCCTCCCTTGCACACAGAGGAGGTGCACTGATGGTGCCTTCCCTGCACCCATCAGGCACAGCACACGCTGAGGGTGACCCACGAGCCTTTTCCATGGCTGCAGAAACTGCCAGAATCCCACACCCTGGGAGCCCTGAACGACATTGCTGGGTCACCTGGTGCTTTTTAACAGAAACTCTGATGCTCAGGAGTGAGTGCCACAGCCACAGCCCATACACATGTGCTGCTGCTTTTTTTAATCCCAAATTCCCTGCCATTAACTTCAGCAGGTTCTTTGGAGCTGTTCCCATGCTGACAAGGGGAAAATCCCAACACTTTCATTGATTACTTTTCTATCTCCTCCTACATATATATATAGGAGTAGATAGAAAGGCTCCCAGAGTCCTCTCAGCAGGCTCTGGCTTGGTTTGGAGGAGAAGGGACCCAACAATGGGTTCATTTGATCTGTTCTGTGGTTGTGGCTCTCCTTTCCTGCTTCAGACTTTTTTTCCTTTTTTGCTTTTTCTATTCTTCCTTTGATTTTGCTTCCTGTTTTGTCTTGTTTATTCGTCTGTAGAGAAGGAGAGTGAGGGAGAGGAGCTCCTTTGAAAAGTCTGGTTAAATGAGCTACTGTGGGAGTCCAAACACTCTTTATAGACAAGAAAGCTGGTGGAGAAGCAAGTGCCAGAATATTAAGCTGCTCACTGAATTGTGGCTGCAGAGAGCAGCCTTGGAGTCCTCTGAGGAGGGGCAGAGAAGGGGACAAGGACACTCATTTGCCCAGAATTCAATCCCACTCTGAAGCCACAAGCCCAAGCCTTCAAAGAACAGTCGATGTCTGGGTTGCATACAAGTGTGACAGATGCATGCTTTGGGTTCAGCTCAGCTGTGGCAGCATTTGCATTTTGGCTTTCATTAGCTTCTCATGGGCTGCATGTTTCCGTGTCCAACTCTACACTGGTCAGGTCTACGTCTGAGTCTGGTCCTGCTCCCTCTGGCAGAATGCACATTTTTTGGCTGTTACAGTTTTTTTTTGTCTTTTGGGGGCTCTTTGGCTGTTCTAGAAGCAGCACAAATTACTTTCCCTCCAGTATCATTGTTTTCATACCACAGGCCTCCAGCTAGTTAGAGCTGTGCTGTGGGAGATGGGTAGAAATGACATTTCCCTCCAGTGCAGAAAACAAATTAACAAAACCAGAACAAGAAGTTTTCATCCCATCCTTTTTGTGTATCCCCAAACAGCAGCTGCTTTTCTGGCACTGCAGCTTCACCTGAATGTGCACGGGAGATGTCACATGGCCGTGGAAAGCAGAGGGAAGACCATGGAGAATGCAGCTGCCTCTTCATGGAGGCAATTTGGAGTTCATGTCCTACTTCCCTTACTGGGGGAGCATCTTGTGGGGGTGTAGATTCCCCTGATTGCAACTGACCTTGTTCATGAAGCCCTTACTGAGCTGCAAGTCTCAATGAACTCATCTGTTCTGCTTTCCCTACGCTGCCAGCACTGTGCCTCCCCCAGCACGACACAGAACAGCTCCAAACACTGGAACGGGTGGTGCTGAGGCTCCCACCTCTCCCTGAGCTGTGCCTTGGGAGGTTGAGTCTGATGTTCTGTGCCCACACTGCAGCAGTGCATGTGGTGAAAGCCCTCGGGGAGGGGGTGCTGCCCTGCACAGCCCCTCAGGATGGATCCTGGAATGAAGGATTTGCTTATAGGGTGAGCTAACAAGTTCATGTTGAGCCACCGCGAGTTTAAACTAATCAGTGACCCAGAAAGTGCTTTTGTAGAGACTGCCACATTAGATTCAAAAGCCTAAAAGATGCTAGAGCACAGTAGAAGGGAACGCGCTGGCCAAACGCTGCTGTGAGCATGTGGAAAGAAGGAAGTCCCAGCGACTGTGTTAGGGGGGCCTGTTAACCCCCCGATTCTGTATGGTCCCCCTGCTCCCTCCCTAGCCCTGGCCACTCCCTCAGCTTCTCCCTATTTGCTCCTGTACCCCAACCCCGCCCAGGGACCGCCCCTGGGCCCCTGACAAAACCACCCCGCGCTCAGCCCACGCGGGCTCTCTGCCTCTGAGCGCGGACAGGATGTGATTAAAGCCCTCTCAAACCCTCATGAGAGACCCTTCTCTGCCTTCTTTGCCAGCACTGCGCTGTAACGCTGCCGGCTGCCAGAGCCAGACCGCGGGGCTGTCCGGAATGGACTCCGGGATGCGATGAATCGCATGGTCCTAGGAAACCCTGGCTGAGCTCTCAGGGAGCAGCAGCCTGCCAGGCAGAGTGCAGCACTGTGTCACATGAGGATGGTGAGAACAACTGCAGACAGGTTATGGGGAGTGGCAGTGACACTTACGTGCCATTGACTGCTACAATCCAAGCAGGGATCTGGTTTTGTTCAACAACGTTTGCAAAGGCTCTGGGGACCCTAGAGAGCGCAAAAAAAGCATCAGGAATGCTGAGGGTTGTTCTTGACATACTGCCTTGCTCAGTTCCTCCTCCTCCCAGACTGCAGCTGGGCATTTTCATGCTCTTGCAACCTGCACACAGCCCAAGTGTCCAGTCACTGATGGAGCTTTTCTTGTCCTGGTAAATCAGCAGCTCCAATTCCCCAAAATGCCTTCACCGTGCAGCTGCAGTCTAAGACCTGGGAGTGAGAGCAGACACAAAATATTGAGTCAAAAGCTATTGCTGCAGTGAAGGAAGAGGCAGCTCATGTTAGCTCAGACTGCTGGATCAGGCACAGACAACCTGCAAATGCTCCACAGTATTTAAGGAGTCAGGACAGAGGGAGAGGTTATTCAAGACAGGCGTTCCAGCTCCAAAATGAATACATGCAGATAAGTCCTCTGGGTTTTTCACTGAAGTGTATAGCACAAGCATATTTCAAGAGCTAGAGAGAGACATTAGGATACAAAGAGAAGCTGGGCGGTAAAAGATTTTGAGGGGATGCGTGGTTTGACTATTAAAAATGAACACAGTCGAGCACTACGAATTTTCCAGTGATGTTTATTTTTCCTGTAGCCCGCAGACACAGTTGGATCTGGCAACAGAGCAGATTCTATTTTTCCATAAAGTGTCCATGTGACATTAAGCCCAGGCTAATACTGTCATCAAAGGCATTCAGAGAGGGCAGCAGCAGAAGCAATGGGAGACGCTGGGAGGAGGCCAGACAGCAAGGCACAAGGGCAGGGAGCACCTCCTCTTCCACTGCCACAGCAGAGACAGGGTGCAGTAGGCATAAAATCATTTTTCTCATCTATACCAGACAAACACAGCACCATGCAACACAACCTGCAGCTGGAAGTGGGTGGAGAGCAGGATATGGATCGTTATTGCAGTTATTGTTGGGAGCCGTGTGCGCAGGACACGCGGCCGACGGCAGCAGGGAGAGCCCAGGGAGTGCCCAGGGGTCAGCAGCTCACACAAAGCTCCCCAGGGGCATTTGCTTGCTGAAGGGAACCACGATTCTCCGGATCCATCTACTGGGACAGACCTCTCCCCTGGAGCCAGATCCACTCAGCTGCATTTCAAATACTGTGCAAGTATCTCAAATACCGTGGAAAGAGACATCTGTCTATTTTCTTTGCAGGAGGTGGACTACTGTGGTGTCTCATCAGGGTAAGGTTCCTTCCCAGGGTGCCCCCCCTCCCAGCTCTGGCCCAGACCTGCACCTTCCATGGCACTTGCTGTCCAACCTGGCTGAGGGCAGCACCACCTCAAACAGCATTTCTCTCCTCAAGGAAGATTGGAAGAGTACCTTCTGCTGACCCCCCCTCCTCCCTCCAGCCCAGGTCCCACACAGCCCCCACCCCACACTGTGTGTGCTGTACAGCTGAACATGGGCAGGGCCTGGGCTGTGGGTACAGGAGGGTGGCACACACACAGCATTGCTCCCTTTTACTTTGTTTCACCCAGTCACAGACCTTCCAGCACCCGAATACTCCTCTGCCAAGTGGTTCCTTCATCCCAAGCAATCTGCACAGCAGCAGCCAGCCCAGAAGTCTCCACAGTGCAGGGCGACTCGTGCACCCGTGCTTGCAGCTGGGACCTTTACTCAGCCCTAGAGACTGAGCAAAAGGCTTTGGAAAGGCAGGCTAGCTCCTGCAGCCAGCACCGTGCCCTTGTCTCAGCCAGTTACTGTACAAATGGACAACACACACACATTATTTACAGCCCACTTTTCACATGATGGAGCAGCTCTTGGCTCGGTCTTTCCTGATCTCTGTGTCACTCAGTAAGTCTGTCCTGCCAGGCATCTGTGACGCCCGCTTCAGTCCCCGTTTGGAGTTGCTGCGCTTCAAGTTCTTGTGCATCCTGTTGACCGAGGCCAGCGTGGTCACATGAAACACGTCCCGTACGCTGTCCTCCGAGACCTTGGAAGAGCACTCTGCGTAGGCCACTGCCCCGATCTGCCGCGCCAGCGCGCTGCCCTGCAGGCCACACAGAGCAGGAGGAAGAGGGAACAAGGTTAGGACACCGCTGCTCTCCAAGGAGCAGCCTCTCACACAGCCAGCAGCCCTGCCAGTGGCACCATGGGGACACAGTGGCTCCTCAGCACCTGTAAACACAGAGCAAGGCTCTGTGAGAGCTGCAGAGGTGAGGGCAGACAGTGCTGCCGACCACTGGGCCCTGGGTTACTGCCACTTTCTCATTCACACAGGGCCACCCCTGCAACTGAGACACCTGGGCAGCCCCCCTCACCTGGACAGTCGCCTGCTCTGCACAACACAGAGCCAGGCACAGCAGCAGCTCAGAGCCCCTGCACCACAGAGTCTGGGTCTGTCGCCAGCCTGGAGACACTGCTGGGTCCCCTGGAGGCCACTGGCAGCAGCCCCTCAGCCGTGGCTTCCTTCCCCCCTGCAGTTTTGCCCCGACACAGAACCCAAGCAGGAGAGTCACTGGGAGCAGAAAGAGCTGCGCTGAACTAGGAGATGCAGAAGGACAACACTCCCCTTTAGGCAGTCCAACTTGTCAAATCAGGCATTTCCACCTGCTCTGAGGAATAACTTTTTGGCTACTAACTGGCTGGCTGCTCAGCAGAGCATCAGGAATAAGTCAGGGTCTTCCAGAGCTGGGGACAAGAGTGCTGTAAACCTGAGCAGCTCCGAGCCCCTGAGCCACGATCAAACCAGCTGCAGACCAAGACCTGGGTACGGTGAGCCCTGCAGGGTCACTGCCCAAACACACCTGCTCATGTGTCACAGGGATGAGGCGCTGCTTGGAGAGCTCCCGCAGGGTGTTGAGGTCTGTCCTCATGTCCAGCTTGCAGCCAACCAGCACAATCTTCGCATTGGGGCAGAACTCCTGCGTTTCCCCTTGCCACTGCAGAGGAAATGAGAGGCTCTGGTGTGTATGGCTTTTCCAAACAGGGTGTCACAACTGTTCAAACACTGATTAGCACGTGAGGACTCTTTAATGACGGCCATAGGCAAGGATGGGAATGGCCAGAGTCCCCTTTGGACAACTTTATGCTCGCTTGTTCCAGATTCTGCCCTGCAAACCTGCCCCATCCCAGCGGTGGTCCCCTGTGGGGGGCCAGTCCTGGCTGTGGAAAAACAACAACCACACAGTCTGGTGCTCAGATCTGGGACCCCAGATCTGGCCAGTGGGGAGCTCTTTGCACACTCACACACTATTTATTACTGGGAGCCACATGTTAAAGACATGATGATATTCAGAGCATAGCTATAGCCAGGGAAATAAAGAATTGAAGCAAAGGAGAGAAGGCCAGGGCAAACATCCATGTCCTTCATATAAATGGCTCCTTTCAGAGCTCCCCAAATGAATGCCTGATGTCAGCTGTGTCTGCAGCAGTAAATAAATCCATCACCTGTGACCTCCCCCAGGGGAGACCTGCACAGCTCCATCAGCATGTCAATGCCCCAGTTACTTATCTAGTGGTGCTGAAGTAGAAAGCAGATAGTAAATAAAGATAAATAATTAGAGATTACCCCCAGCTGAAGTCATCACTTGGAATTAGCAATTTCCTGCTATGTTGACTGGTGGTTAAGCATATTTCCTGGGCAATTAGAAGCAGAAAGAAAACCAAGCCACAGCCAAGCCACCAAGTCCAGTGTCCACAACCTCATAGGCGAGGGAAGTGCCAAGAACAACCCAAACATCATTCAACCAGTATCAGACCAAAGCAACTGCAAAATATGAAAAATCTTTTTTTTTTACCAGGAGATTGTCTTAGATATCTTCAAGTATCTGCTTGCCAAGGACATTGGTTCCCCAGGACTCAGGCACCCCCAGCCCCTGGGCAGCATGCTGGAGATCATGGTGCTGCAGCCACAGAGAACCACAGGCCAGCACACCCTCACAATGAACAGATCCAGCTCTTCTGGAGCTGGAATTCAAGCACCCTGATTTACATGACGGATTTGAGCTCCAAGGTCTGGTCACACCTGGCAGAGGTCACAGCTTCTGTAGTGACACAAGGCTCCCTGGTCTATGGAGAGAGCTGTGACCCTCTCCCTACATGACTGACACCTCTGGGGGCCCAAGACCTGCTGTGCTATCAACACTTGTCAGAACCAAGCACCACTCCATGAAAACTTGCTCTGCATGAAAGGCAGAGCTGCTTGCTTGCACTCCCTCAGATGGCTCTGCCCTTTCAACTGTACATGCTGTACAGCGGCCCGGGCATCAGAAGGGCAGCATTAATAAAGATTTCCTCTGCTGAATTTTTGCCTGAGGCTTGAACAGGAAGTGTTATTTTCCTTATTTGCCTGATATCACAAGCTAAAACCCATTTCAACTTCATGGTGTCTTAGGAATTTTCCTCACTGCCATAAGGCTGTGAGCCTGCGCCAAAGGAAACAAGGCATCTACTCAGAGGTACTTAAGAAATCTCCTGGGATTTAGGGTTTATTTTAAGTTACCATATCAAAAAAACATTGCCTAACAGCACTCAAAACATCTGTGAGGCTGTACGGGGAAAGCCACACACTGAGCAGGATGGACTCACATGAAGCGTGTGCAGAGAGACAAATAATTCCCAACCCCACCTAATTATTGAGGGGTTTGTATTTCATTAAGGTGTAAGTGATTCACTTGCATTATTATTCTGCTGACTCCCGTGCTGAGCAGAGAATTCTTTGAGTCCACATAAAACACCCTCCCTCAACCCAGCCTGCTTGGTACCCGGGACCTGCTCTGGAAGCCAACACTGAGCCATTGACTGATTTATCTGAAGGGTCTTTGTCCCCTCACCAGGACACTCCTGAGACAAAGACTCACTTCTCAGCCCTCCCAGCAGCTGAGTAAGAGGCACTTGCTTCAGCACAACGTCTGGCAAAATGTGGAGAGGCCAAGAGGCCAGCCAGTACAATGTGACATGTTCAGGCTGTGGCCATTCCAGCCCTAGCAGCCTGGGGCTCTCTGAGGAGAACAGCCACGGGAACCACTGCTCTGTGATGCTTTTCATGCCTCAGTGTCTCAGAGAGTGTCACAAATGAGATGCCAGCCAAGGCTCCCAGGACAGGATGCAGCTGCCAGATGCTCTCCTGCAGAGCAGAACCACAGCTCCCTGAATTTCATGGAAGGAAGCCGGCTACAGCCAGGACCAAGGGATGCAATCGACCTGGAAGCCACTTACCCTCACTCCTCTGAGCAGCATTCTGAGTTGCTGGACTTCACTCCATCTCAGAGGAAAGCCTTGTGTGGGACCTTCTCCCAGAAGTGACCCACTGGAGACCAGCCAGGGGTGCTCCACAGCAGATCCCCAGCCCCATGAGGCTCTCTGGGACCTGCCAGCTGGAATATCAGCTTTGCTGAAAGGCACTAAGCTGCAGGTAGAAAACTCTTGTCTGCTCCCACAGAGCACAGCCACTCAGCTCTGCTGGGGCAGGCTCAGGGCCCTGCCTGCTCTCCAGGACAGTGGCATTGTGCCATCTCATCTTATTAATCCATGGGCTTGAAATTCAGTGCCACAGCTCATTATTTTTGTTGACAAGCTATAGAGAACTGATTGCTGTCTTTTTTGCTATGCAGATGCTGAACTGGGGGGAAAGCCAAAAAACTGAGCACTCTGCTTGCTTGGAAACAGGCACCAGGGGCCACTCCTCAGCTGCTGCAGGCAATCGATAGGCACTGGTGGTTCTGCTAACAGAGATCCCTAACATCTTCCAAGGTCTTAATGGAAAACAGAACAAATGCCCTACATTTCTCTCTGTCCCCACACTTGTACGTGTGACTACAGACTCCACACACATCCTGCAAGCTACCATGAGCTTCACCATTCACCAGGCTCCTTTCAAATGGAAATATCTTGCATTCTGCACAGATCAAGCAGAACACCTGACCATCCTCCTCTGAGCAC
This sequence comes from Corvus moneduloides, assembly GCF_009650955.1. Lineage (NCBI taxonomy): Eukaryota > Metazoa > Chordata > Aves > Passeriformes > Corvidae > Corvus > Corvus moneduloides. Next base: position 3,293,501 of record NC_045501.1, on the reverse strand, counting down.
ACACACTCCAGCCAAGGCCTGGCCACAGGGCCAGAGCTTTGAGCCCTGATGAGAGCCTCAGGGCACAGGGACCTCACGGTGGGCCCTAAGGTGCTGCAGAGCACCCCTCTCGATGGCCAGAGGGCACGGGGGACTCACCTTCTTGAGCACACTGTCCAGGGTCTCGGGGCGGCTGATGTCAAAGCAGATGAGCACAGCGTCCGAGTCCGGGTAGGCCAAGGGCCGGACGTTGTCGTAATACGCGGAGCCTGCGGAGAGAGGGGAGGAGTGCGGTGAGCAGGTCCCATCCCACGGACTGCTTCTGGCCCAAAGGGGCGGGCTGAGACCTCAGCCCCCTCCGCCAGGCAGAGGTCTTTAACTCCAGTAAGAACTGGAGACACTGGCACATGATGCAGACCGCTCTGTTGAAGACAAAGGACGTTAAGCCGAGCTCTTGGCCAGTGACCAGACACCATAAGGTTCAGCAGAGTTTGATTTGCAAAGGATTTTAGTTTCTTCGTTTAGGCATGGAAGTCAGAGGTTTTGTCCTTGTTTTCTTATATTTACCCCTTGATAGAGTGAAGAGGGAAGTTTTGCATCGCTCTCCCTCTCTAGAGAGCATCTGGCAAGACCTGGTGGAGCTGTGCTGCTGGGGATGCTGCTCACGCAGGAGGGAGCTCAGGAGGGCTGCAGTGCCACAGCACACTCACGCCTGGATTCCATCACTTGTCATGCCAGTGCTGCACCACTAACAGTGGAAAGGTGTGGCTGAGAGAAGACAGGCAATGCTACTGCTAGTTTTTATCCTCTCTTGCTATCTTTATACAGGAGAGCTAGCTCACATATAGATTGTGAGAATTTGTGACAGGTAAAAACGAATTGCCTTTTTTTCTGGATTTGTGCTGGGAAAAGTCAGACAGATTCTTTTTGGTATATAAAAGAAGTGACAGGATTTGGTGAACAAGCTATAAATGGAAGGGGATGATTCTGCATTCCCTAGGAATTCTGTGAGCAGGCAAAGAGCCCAGCCTGAATCCTGCACAGCTTTTACTACACACATGTGTGCATGCACACACCTTCAATGCAAATTTCAGGCATTGAAGTCATTGTGCCATAGGGTTTTTATTTGCAGTGCATTCTGTTGGCGAGTGCAGACGCCTCAGCAAACAGTCACGGAGCAACCAGCTCACTGCTACTTAAAAACACTGTTTTGGTTTTATATTGCAAAGACAAATGACTTAAATTTCCTGGAGGGATGAGAAGCAGATGTTTATTTATGAAAAGAGGAAACAAAGACACCAGAGTCCTTGTTGAATCTGCCTCCTCCAAAAGCAGGATTGCCCACCCTAGGCCGAGGAAGCTAGACACGCTTCCTGCTGCAGCCCCTTGGCATGTCTGGACCCAGCACTTTCCCACCCCAGGAGAAGGGTGCAGCGCAGGTGCCAGGTGGCTCCTTGATGAAGTTCAGCACCTGATGAATTATGGATGATGGTGGCTTATGTTTCCGGAAGGATGGAAATCTGCCTGGGCTAAGAAGGAGAGGAGAATGGGCTGATTCTCTGCAGGAGCTCCAGTCCTAGGTCCTGTGTGCACAGGGGCTCCGAGCTGAGGTACAGCCCAGAGTGAGGCACAGTCCCCCAGCACAGCGCTGCACACCAGGTGCCCTGCAAACACCCTGGGCCCCTCTGCAAGGCTAAGCCTGGGGAGCAGAGCCTGACGCTCCTGCCTCTGCCCAGAGCCCACATGGGGCAGGCTGAGGGCTGTGTGGAGCCTTCCCAAACCCTGCCCACTGCCAGAGACTGGCATCCAGCTCAGAGCACGGTACCAACAACAGCAGAGCTCTGGGACTCCGACCAGCCCAGCCCCTGCCACTCCCACGCAGCCAGGGGAAGGTGCCCTGGATTTGATGTGCAGCTGGATTCCCAGCAAAATTGGCTACGGGTGTCTGCAGCTCTTATAGCCAGCCCACAGGAGCAAAGGCACCTGCACCCCTGCTCCCGTTGGGGAGAGACGGGTCTCTGTCCCTGCAAAGTCCCTAGGAAGGGAAGCAGCGGGGATCAGCACAGAAGAAATAGACCCTGATCTCTGCAGAGCCCAGCCCTCTTCCTAAAGGGAAAGTCATGCTCCCTAATGGAAAGGAGCCAGTCCCTGTGGCATCTTGGACAGCTCTGGAGACAGGGATGCCAGACAGGCAGGCACGGTGAGCAGCTCAGTGTCCCAGGCACAGAGATTTCTGACCCCGCCTCAGGCTCACACTGCTGCAGTTCACACCTGGCAGAGTCACACCATCCACTGCTCCCTCTTGGGCCCCGTGGAACAGCAAGATGACCCAGCCCTGCTCGGCACAGGGCTGCTTTCACAGGCAGCACCGAGCACAGGAGCTCTGAGCTCCCCTTTGAACAGGGTTTTCAGTCTCACGTTTGGCATGGGCTGACAGGACAGGATGGGATGGGAGATCCAGTGCTGATCCGCATGCCTGAATTAGGCTGGTCCTTTATCTGAGCCATGCCCTCTCCCCCACGCACACAGGGGTGTCTGCCTCCAGACAGGGGCCCTAGTGCTGCAGGAAACGTTCCCACGCACATCCTCTCCCTGCAGCTTCTCAGTTTTACATAAACACTTCAGATAAATCTACCCCCTCCCAGCCAAGGAATGCTCCTTTTGTAGGGGTAGTTTTGGCTCATTCAGCACAGACATTGCCACAGCAAACTGTATCATAGCAACCTGCTGCTCCTCAGCAGCCAGCCAGCCCCTCAGCAGAGGGCCGACAGCGCTGCTGCAGCCCCCCTTTATCCCACAAGACCCCCACTGTCTCATCCCAGTGCCAGGAATCATGCTCTCATCACCTGGGACCACAGGAGGAGAGACTCCCATGCTGGCAGGAGACACTGAGGGCAGGGAAGCACAAGGTAGAGAACCTTATCTTTTTAATGAGATCAAAATTTGCTTCCCATTCATTAACTTTCTGCTCCAACTCCATAGAGCAGGAGTCACCCCTGGCACCTCAGCTGGCAGTTCAGCTCACAGCCAGAAGCAGCAGCTTCTGCCCACCTCAGGAGATCAACAGAAACCAATGGGGACCCACAGCCAGTGCTGCCCTGTGGGGCAGGAGAGCTGCATTGCTCCCAGCCACGGTAACCCCCAGTTTGCTCTGGAGACATCTCTACTGAATCAGGAAATTCTGTTTGGGTGATTAGTCTTCTAGGTTTTGCATCTATTACTTTTTCATTGCATATGACAATTAAAAAAACAAAACAAAACAACCCCCCCCCAAAAAAAAACCCCAAACAACCCACAAAAGCCTCAGTGCCTTCAACTCTGGCTCTTCAATTTTATTGATTATGAGCACTTGACACCTTTCAGATATTCCAGCAAGACACCCCAGAGACCCCCAGTCTGGCACTTCCAAACACATGTATGCACACAGGCGCCCAAGGCTGGTGCATCTGCAGATTCAGCCTTCCTTTACTGCATGAGTCATTCTCCCACTTGGCATCCAGGTTTGCAAGAAACAGGACCTATGTGCATCTGTTCATGATGAAAGAGAGAATTGGAGCAAGCCAACAACCAGCTCAAAAATAAAATTCACACAGGGGTGGATACAAGCATGAGTAGCTCCTCTTTCCCCATGGCTGGTAGATCCTGGAATGCCTGCCACCGCAGCTCAGAGATGGCACTCTTGGGCAGGGGACGGAAATATGCTGTTTCATCTATACTTCGTTGTGCTAATCTTCATTTGTTCCTCATTAGCTGTTCCAGAGATAATGAGCCTCCTCACATAGGCACCCTCCATCCAACAATGGGGCATTACAAACCAGGAAAGACAGTGTATGTGCAGAGCCATGATCTGCTCTGCAAGGGGCTCCCACAGCCCTGCTCTGGCTTAAAACAGAGATGAGCGCTGCCAAGACCTACATTTCTCAGCTGCACACTTGTCTTGGGGGGCTCACTGTAAACTCTCCCCTAAGAGTTTACGATGCTGAGGCACATGCTGCTTTCTGCAGGGGCTGCCAAGAACAACCTTTGTGGAATGAAACAGAAAATCCCAGCTTTCTGGAGGGCTGCACTGACAAACCAAAGAGTTTTGGGTCACCTCCCCAAACAGTCGTGCCAGATGAGCACCAGCCTTTAGAGATGACAGAGGATGTCCACTCTGCCAGACAGATCCCACCCACGGTCCAGCCAAGCTCTGGGTAAAAGGACAAAGCTGCCAAAGCTGTAAAAGGACAAAGCAGGACCAAGTCAACAACGCCAGGACTTCTACAACGTTCTGTCCCAGCTGGACTTTGACATTTGTCTTGCTTGTGCAACATCACTGCAAACGCCTGAAGTATAGGAAAGGAGGAAACTGCTCCGTGACATAGAATAAATACTCTTCTGGAAAGTGCCCAACTGAAAAAAACAACTCATCAGCTTGGACAATTAACCTCTGCTCCTAATTCTTACAATGCAAGTATAAAAATTAGTGAATTACTAAAGAGCCCAGCTGGCATACCTTCAGGATGAAGGCAATGGTGTTTGCGTAGGCTGAGGTGGCATTTCTGGGCCCCTCTCCAGATCTCATTACTGGAAGCCTGCCCCTCAGGAGGAGGCTGTTCTGCTGGATTTACCGGTGGAGGAATCCCCAGCTCAGGAGGCACAGAGTGCTTCTGCCTCATCCCAGTCCCGTGTTCTGCCTCACATATGCAGCCACCAGTGGCCCAGAGAAGCTTGCTCAGATGCAAACCTCCTCCAGCAACCGTGAGGAGCCCCTGAAAGCTCCTTGTAGAAGTCCCTGCTGGCTCCTGGGGGAGTATCACGGGTGTCTGGCATGGGAGGCCTGGGTCTGCAGATGCAGAAGAGCTCACCCAGCCTTTTCACAATCATGCCTGCAGCAGCTGACCAGGGAGACAAACGGGGGTCAGAAGTCCCTTCCTGGCACTCTTGCCACGTCACGAGGACAGCTGGCATTGCCACAATCTGCCTGTCATGCTTCCTATAGGGTACAACAAGGACCAAGAGTGGCAACAGCTTCTCACAGCACAGCCAGTACACATTCTGCCCTTGGGGAACACGTCCCAGGGCCGAATGAACACAATTATCTTGATGCAATGTTGCACATTTCAGGTTTACTGTTCACAAGCATTAGATCCCTCCCCAACCACTTGGCTGCCAGATAAGGTTTCTTCCCACAGGGAAGGCTGGGTCTGTACACTTGCAAAGTTTAATGGAGTGGAGATTTTATCTTCAGAATCTGGGGCAAAAGGAGCAGGGAGAGCAGAGCACAGGAGAGAGCAGATCACCTCCACGCTGTGGGAAAGGGGTCTGCACCCAAGCTGGGAACAAATCCACTCCACAGAACACCCTTCCTTCTCCACGAGGTTACAGCAGCCAGCAGGGTCAGCTGGTTGTCACTAAAGGCAATGTTCCTCAGCACCCCCATAACTCCCAGGACATCCCATGGCCCCACAGAGGCCGAGCCTCTCAGATCTGTAGGGGACAAAGGATGGATGATGCCACAGGGCATGCTGCCCTTGATGCAGAAGAAGCAACCTCCATCCCTGAGCCACACAGCCTTGCAGCATGCCCCCCACACCGTGCACAGCCCAGAGGGATGATCCTCCTGGGCACTGTCCTGCCCTGTCATGTCTTCTCAAGGTCCATTCTCCACCCACTTCAGTATCAGCACTTCTGCTGCAACCCTTTAAAGTTCTGTCTGACTGGTTACTGACCTACGTGAGAATGTGACCCAGCTGCACGTATTTTTAGGATTAACTATGTATTTGTGCTGAGGCACAACACAAGCATGCTGGTTTTGGGCTCTTAGTCTCAACAGGAAGCATGGGAGGAGCTCTTTTGGTATGGAAAGGGCAGCTCCACATTTTCTCTCTGAGGCAGAGTGCAAGTAGCATTGAACTCTTTTTGCGACAGAACTTGTTCTTACACTTTGGAAGAGGCAGCCATGGCAATCCTGGAGCTGCACACTGGGAATCCAGGCACAGACAGCCGCAGCATCCATGGAGATGCCATTGCTAAACTCAGCCCCTTTCAGCTCTCTAATTTCATCAGCATTCCTCTGTAGTTCCCTTAAAAGAAGGATCTGTTATCACAGCCTGTGGGTTCCCACACAGGCCATTCCAAGGCAGACTGTTTGCTGAGTACAGGCAAAGAGGAAGGCGGAGGGGGATTTGCAATTCAGTGTTATTCTTGTCTTGAAAGCACATCTGCTGAAGAGACAGCGGCTGTGGAGGGCTGGCAGCCACACAGCTCCTCTGCTGTGAGCTGAGCAGGGCACTGCTGAACCTGTGAGCACTGACCTTTGCAGCACTGCAGCTTGTAGCACACACTGCAACTCTCGACCATGCTGCATCCCAACGGTCCACAAAGGAAAGTCCCCTCCAGCACCTTTCCAAGGCAACAGTGACCTTGTGCAAGGCACAGTGCCAGGCTGGGTCTGCCACTGAGCACTGGCAAAGATGTCCCTACCAGAAGCAGGCAGCTCTACTCTGCAGCTGGATCTGCATCAGCAAAGGATGCATCAAGCAGCTCAATGGCCTCAGGTCACTCACTGCTCTGCCTGCCTGCACTTTGAGGCCACAGGCACAGCAGGCAGGCAGAGCCTCCCAGCACTGGGAAGCAAAGAAGGGAGTCCAGGCTGCAAGGCACAGTGTAGGTTCCTCGCCATTATTACTGAAAACAGAACAAAAAGTCTACCCTAGGCACAGGGTAAAGCCTCAGACCTGCCAGCATCAGTGCTGCAGCACCCTGGCCTTGCTGAGGCACTGGGCAGCAGCACGGCTTGAGCTCCTCCGTCCCCTTGCTTGCACCCAGAGCCAGGGAAGCTCTGCAGAACAGGCAGGGCCTTGGGCCAGTCCAGTGTGGGCAGCGGGTTCAGTGGCAATGCCAGAGTCATGGTGGGAAATGCTCCAAGCACAGGTCCCTGGGAAGCAGGTCAGCCCTGGTCCCTGGGAAGCAGGTCAGCCTGCTCACTGAAGGCTCTGGCTGCTGGAGACCTGCTGAGCACCACAGCAGCTCCACTTCAAGTGTGAGACCTCCTGGAGCTGGGCAGACCCACGGACACTCCCTGATCCCACAGGGAAAGCAATATTGCATTGCTGAGGAAAACCTCCCTGCCCGTGCATGCCTAGGGGTAGCAGTGCTCCCTCCCAGACCTGACGCACTCAAACGAAACTCGCCCACTCCTTGCAGAGCATCGCTAATGATCACAAGCCATCCACCCTCCTCCACCTGCCAAGGAACAAAGCTCTTCCTGATGGTCCGGGGCACAGGCGCTCCGGGTCTGGGAGGCACCCAGCCCTTTGGGAACAGCACTCCCAAGCCGTCAGACATCCGACTGAACAGGAGTTTCCCCCACCACGAGACACCAGCACTGTGCAGAGGAGTTGTTTCTGTGCTGAGCATGTTCAGCCAACAGGCAGCCAAAGGAATTTGCCAGAACAGGAGCAAGAAGAGCAGCAAAGCACCGTGTCCTCCGTAAGGCTCGTGAGCACAGGTACCAGGGCATGGCCACTCCCTTGAGCTGCAACCATGCCTACCCCATCCAGCTGGCAGGCGCTGCACCCCTTCCCTCACAGACAAGGATGTCAAACTGCTTTTTAATGGAGGCTTTAGCAAACAGCATGTAGCACAGGTTTCCCAGGGGACAGGAGGGATGGGACATTCCTGACATGCTGTGAAATGGCACCTGAAGCACTTTTACTCCCACGGTCTGTCCCGAGCTGGGACACAAATGGAAACAAACATGAAATGCAACCAGCACCTGCAGATGTTGGACAACGGGATTTTCTCCCTGGTACGTTCCTAGATCTAAGGTACGTTTGGGACTCTGCAGAGTCCCAGCATTTGCCCTGTCAGAGCACCACAGGTTTCATCCTTGTGAAGGATTCTCAGTGCTGGAAACTCTCCAGAGTCACCCTCCAGCCCCAGAAAACCTTATCAATGGACAAAGAGTTAAAAGACATTTAAAGAAAATCAGAGGTCCCAATACAATTTGGGAGCCATTCAGTTCTCCATCATTTCTGTCCAGTCTATGTCAATATTCCTCTAATGAGAGTTCCTGCCTGCCAGCTGCCAATGTCACAGCCTGTGTTTGCCACTTAGCAGGAGGGGTCAATTCAGCCCAAAAGGCTGCATTTTCCAACACACTACCATCAGCCAGGATGAGAGGACACATGGAGCAGACAACACCCTGGGCTGTACAGGGCTTACCAGTGGGATGGCTGAGTAGCCAGGTATACTGCAGCCACACTCAGTCATCACAAAGGGAGTTTTCCAGGCCAGACTGCACTTTCCCCACCACCCACTGCTGAGTGCTCACTCTGTGCAGCTTCCAGTCTCCAACTGCTTCCTCAACCAAGTATGGGGTGAGGGGAATTAATAAAAAATTAAAAAACAATATCCAGCTCCTCTCCCCAGGTCTCTGCTGATTTCTGAGGGAATTTTGGTTCCAGTTACTTATCTAAGAGATGGAGAGCATTTAAAACAGAAAGTGTTCCTCTCCTCATGTCAGGATTGCCTTTTCTCAACACCTCCCTTTTCACTCTCGCTGGGATGGAATTTATCATGAACAATAAACCTAAATGAAAAGCAGCTTAAAAGAGAGAGTAGGTAGCACAGAGAGAAGGGGGAGTGCTCACCGGTGCCTGTCATTCTCCATGGGGGGGGAGGCAATGAGCTACTCCTGATCCCTTCAGCTCAGCTGATTCAACTCACTATTGTGCAAAACTTCTTTTGCCAAAGCTCCCATTTATAAGGGCCTCTGAAGGGTAGTGGAAACTCAGCAGCAGTTTGCAGTCTACAGCTAAAAATTTCAGTTTGATTACTAGGGAAAATTGCTATATAGTGCTTTGAAGGATTGTTTATTAAGAGCTAGCTCCTGTGTATTTCAAATCAAAGGGAATTTATCTGGAAAACTACCTGATGAACTCTATCTACAGCAAAGCTGTTAAAAAGGTCTGACATTTTTCATAGGAGAAGGGAGAAAGAATCAAAGCCCATTTCCTTTTGGCTCTAGAGATAAATATTGGAAAAACATCTTTTGTCGCAAGGCGAAAAATGAATGTGTGACAGCATCCAATGCAGGTATCAGATACATACTTTAAGGACTTTTTATCAAGTCCTTTTCTTTAGACATTTGTAAGACCAAAGCAAATCATTCTGGAGAATTCCTAAAAAGCAGACAATGCTTCAAACGTGCTTCCCCACCCTCCAAAGATGAAGTTTTTTAGATCAAGTACAGATACTCAAGAGCAAAGCTATTCAGTGCCTAGCAAAGATAACCCACCCCATCTCCTTCCAGAGTTGCAGAAGGCCATGGTTTGGAAACCCCCAAAGCCATGGGGGTGAACAAGCTGGGAGTGTACACTCATGTGCATCCCAGTGACACGTGAGGTCGACCACCCCTTAGTCCTGGTGCACCCTGAGCAGCTTCAAGGAACCCTCTGCAGCAAAGGCCCCGGGTCAGCCAGGATGGGTTCACTGTGGCCACGTCTGAGAGGCTTCAAACACACATCAGCCCAGCACCAACCACCATGCAACAGCTTCCATGTCATAACCACCACTCTGTGCTTCAAGCACAGCTCCTGGCCAAAGGCCGAGAGCCAACACTTCATCCACAGCTCCAGCCCCAGCAGCTGCCCCACGAGCCAGTGTCCTTGTGGCTCACATCACAGCACACAGCTCGTGAGCAAAGTTAATCTAATTACCTTTTTGTCTCGGGGAATAAAAATCAGCAAAAGCAAGGTGTCCTGGGTCAGGGAGCTCCTGAGGAAGACTCAAACATATTTTACGTGTTTGAGCTAGTCCAAGACTCAGTAAAGCCACTACTCTAGGTAGAGGTATGCCAATCCTATAACTGTCATTTGATGAATGCAAAATTACAGCAAGGAATCTGAATGAACAACAGGAAAAGAAAGTCCTATGTAATGTTTAATTTACTACTGCTCTTGGACACTGAGAGGACTTCATCTGTAATCAGGATTCCAGAAATTATGAGAATATGGGGAAAGAGCATCAGCAAGCACGATGTATATTCATCAGCAGAGCACAGCATTCAGCTACACCGCCTGAACAAAGGAATCCAAAGGTAAATTAGAAAGTGCATGTGAACTTCGTGGGACGCCAATATTCCTATTAGCTCTGCATCAAGCACTTCACTTGCAACTCGTGCATCCACTGACAGCACAAACTTTAGGACGGGTCTTGGTGGGCTGGGACAGCTGTGCCTGAGGCTTCATGCAGAACCACAACTGAGGACGCAAAGAGGCAAAACCAAAACAAGCCGAAAAGGCGCCAGAGAACCCCAGAGCCTCTGTGCAAGCGGGCGACGACAGGCCAGGGCATCCCTCCCGAGGCGAGGGCTCCCTCCTCCAGCAGCACTCTCCCTCCTCCCCGCTCCCCTCCGGCCTCGCTGTCTCCCTACACATCGGTGCAGCACCGAAAGGCCGCGCAGAGCCGCGGCGGCTGCGGGACAAGGGAGCGCTCGCCCGGCGCGGCGGCACCGGCGCTGCCCGAGGCCAGCCGGGAGGCCAGCAGGGCTCGGAGCCGCTGCCCCTGCCCCAGCCACGGTCCGGCCCGGCGGCTCCGCGAACGGGGACACCGTCGGTCGGAGGAACGAGGCCGGCCCCGCCGCCCCCCGCGCAGCCCCCGGCCCACCTGAGGTGTCCCACATGTTGAGCTCCGTGCGCTGCTTGTCGATCTCGAAGCTGGCCGTGTAGTTCTCGAAGACGGTGGGCACGTAGCTCTGGGGGACGGAGGGGAGAGCAGAGGTGAGGTGATGCGAGGCGCAGAGCCCGGCCCGCCCCCCGCCGCCCCCCGCCGCACCTCGGGGTAGCAGTCCTTGGCGAAGACGTGCAGCAGCGCGGTCTTGCCGCACTGCGTGTCCCCCACCACCACGATCTTGCAGCGCGCCAGGTGCCCCTCCATGGTGCGGGGCCGCCTCGCCCGCGCCGCCGCTTTACCGGGCCGGCCCCGGCCTGGCCGCGCCCCCGGCCTCGACGGCACCAACCAGGCGCGGAGCGGAGCCGGCGCTGGGCAGGGCCGCGCCGCCACGGCCGCGGCCCCGGGAGCCGCCCCCCGCCGGCCCCGCCGCCCCTCGGGCCGTCCCCTCGGCGCTGCCGCCGCTCGCCGCCAGCCCTGGGACGCGGCGTGTGGGGACGGTGGAGGAGCCGGCACCGGGGTGGGCACGGCCCCTGCCCAGGGCTCGGCACCCCCGGGTGCGCCCCCGGCCCCAGCCCCGCGCTGCGGTCCCTGCCCGGGAGATGCCCTTAGCCCCGGGGCCTGCAGCTCCGGCGCTGCCGAGGGAACGGGAACTGTTCCCGGAGGAATTCGGCAGAAACGGGGACAGCCGGCATTCTGGCCCGCCTCGCGTGCGTTCAAAGAATCCCGTATCCCCGATGTCCGTGGCCGAGTGACATCAGCAGGGGCAGGAAAGAAGTCTCTGCAGCAGCTGCATGACCCCAGGCCTGCCTCACAGCCCTCTGCAGAGAGGGCAGCAGTTTCTGCTCTCCATTCCTCCTTGAGCACAGACAGCACATCTATAAATTACAGGCAGTGATTTTAATTTAGCAGGCTTCTCTGCTGCTAATATTTTGCTGGCCACACTGCAGAAAGATTTCACCTGAATGGCAAACTGACAAGCTGCCTGTCACAAAATGCAGTAAAAATAGACACAAGGAAGACAAAGCAGGCCTGGAGAAGTGGAAATGAAAATGTTTTGGCAGCGAAACCAGATTATTAATGAACTGAGGGGGCAGATTGTTTTTGCTGAAATCACAGTCATTTTTTTTTGTATATAAATATTGGTGCTGTGCATGATGTTGGGACAAGTAAAGAGCAAATACAGGATGCAAGGCATGGGGGGGATGCCATGCAGGTACCCAGTGGTTTCAGGTGCTGCTTGGCCTTCTGACACCCCTGCCAGCCGCCAGGGACACATCAGCCTCAGTCAGCACTTTGGTGAGCCGGATGCCTCCACGTGGTCACAAGCCATGCAGGTCCCCGTTTCAGGATGCACCCCTAGGACAGGAGCCAAGTGCAAGCAGGGCTGAAGGTGTGTTCATGGCACATTCAGCTGGCCAAATGGGAATTCAGGTCCCACCTCATCAGTCACATACCAGAGAAGACCTGAAAGCCGAAGGAATGAGGTGGTCCAAGGAGATGAGGTAGTCCTGGAATCCCTGTAGCTCCTGTCCTCAACTGGTCTGATTTCTGCATTTTGTGAGCCAGGAAGTGGCTCAGTCAGTTCTTTGTTCTGCAGGTTTGCTGTGGCTTTTGCTGCAGCATCTCTGGGCCTCCCAGCCTTGTCTTAAGCAAAATGATGAGTGACTGTCTCATGCTTATTTTCTCCAACCCTCCCTGGGGAAAGGAGCCTGTGCAGCACTGTGACAGGTTTTATAAGGCCTGTAGTAGTTTTTGCCTTCTCATATGTGTGCATGTCGCTCCATTTTTATGCAGAAGAATGGAAAGAAAAGTTCATTGTCTTGTGACTGCAGGTCAAGGAGTGCAGGGTATTCATCAGTGTCACCTGGAGCAAGCTCTTCCCCTGGCCAATGCCCTTTCTGACTGTGCTTCACCATGTTTCTAAACAGGAGTCAGGTTTTTGCTCCCAACCAACAGACTGTTGAAACCCTGCTTCAGTGGAGGCAGGACGCTCTCTGCAGGGAATACTCAGACCCTGGCAAACCCAACAGCTACATTTTCCTTCCCCTGGGAGAGGCAGCGAGTTGCCCCTCCTGCTCAGAGCTGCTGGGCACCATCATTGCTGAGTCTCACATCCCTTTCAGTGCAGAGCACCCCTTGGCAGGCAACACTTGCAGAATATGTTCAAAACCCCACCATCACGGTGTGAGTTTTCCAAGTAGGCTGCATAGACATGCTGTGACTGTCACTGTGTGTGGAGAGGCGACAGATGGCTCTCACACATTTGCTCCTGAAAATGCTTCCCCAGTGGCTGGATCCTCCCTTGCTGATCCACACTCTCAGGGTCTTAATTGCTATTATGAATTAACTTTACTGTGTTACATTTTGTGTCATCTCCTGTACAAAGAAACCGGAAGCATCCTGTACTGGGAAAATATACTGTGAGAAGCCAACCTTCACTGAAGGACCCACAGCCTGAAACCTGCATCCTGTGACATCTTATTCTGGTCCACAGAGCTCCGAAGTTTGGTCCTGTGCAGCCAATCACAGGCTCTGGACATAACTTCAAACGTGATGAAACGTGCAATGTCTTATTTCCCAGCCCATAATCTGGGACAGAAATAAGAGACACTTTAGTTTCTCAACAGATCTAGTCCTAAATATCTTTTTGGACTTGTCAAATGTGGGAAAGAGCTAGAAAACTTCCAGGCCAAGCTGTAGAGTATGAAAACTATGAACACTTGGAGTTAAATCATTCAGCCCAGAGTGGTGTGTTATTTGACGCTTTCCCCTGGAAGATAAAGAGGTGGAAAAGCAGTAGAGATGCAGCAAAAGAATACAAATCAGTAGCAATTAGGAAGGTTAAAAAAAGAAAGAGAAAAAAAAATCCCAGCCAAATCCCCTTTCATGTGTCCAGCCTGTTTACATTCTGGGCTAGAATAGTCCTGATCTGACTCACTGCTGGCATTAATGAAGTTTGCACCTCTGGGTGAGCAATTTAATTTATCTCAGCAAGCCAAAGCTCATTATAACAGTCCATAAACGCTATCAGATGAAAGCAGCATCCTTCAGCAATCTCAGGGATTAAAGCAAGGAGGCATTCAACTGCCAAGGCTTCTGCTGGAAAGACTGCAGTCGGAGCATGTGTGCTAGAGGCTGAGGAAGCACAATGCCTCAATTACTGCTGCGGATTTCTCTGTATCGAGACAGTGATCTGGAGCCTCTGAAGCACTCCTCTGGAGGTGAGCAGTTCCCTTTTCTCCCCCTCTTTCTCTCTCCAGACATCTCTCCTTAGGGTTCATCAAGCCCAGTAGCAGCTGGAGAGAAATGGGGGGCCTGGGAGACTCCGTAGGTTGGCCACAGCTGGTTGCCCTCCTCCAGGGAACAGGAGGCTCCTTGGAGGGGCATTGCAGCGTGAAGGCATAAAGAGAGACTTAGGGTGGGAGGAGGAAAATGGCTGATTCTGTCCTCTTGGGCATGGAAACCTCCTTGCCCCACCTGTCCTGTCCCACGCTGGATCCACCCGAACTGCAGCTCCCAGCGCTGTGCTGGCCTTGCCCTTACCCTCACCTCGCTCTGGGTGCAGGCAGTGCAGCACCCACATGTCATTCCCAGCAATCCCTTTCTGCCAGGCTGCCAGGGTGGCTGCAGCTCCAGCACAGGGCACCAGCTGCCTGGGTGAGGGAGCGAGACCACCTGAGAGTTCCCTGGCAGAGGTGCTCGGTGGAAATGGCTTCTCCAGCAGTAGGAGTGATCTCCACTGCCTTCACATCTGAGATCATCTGTTCAGTTTTGCAATTCTTTTTCATGTGGAGAGTGGTGGAGATGGGGTGGACAAGGGATGAACAGAAATAAACACTCAAATCTTCAGTTTCTTTTCCATTTAATTTAAAAAATGAATTGCATATCCCAAACACAAGTTGGGAAAAAACAGTTTTTGAAATCTTCCTTCAAAACACAGTGAGGGAGCATCCTCTAGGCTGTGTATGCCTGTGCCTGTGGGGCTGCAGGCTGGTGGGAATGTCCCTGCTGCATCTGAGGAATGGGGCTTCTCTGGGTGCTCCACCAGGGTGGGCTCGGGTGAGGGTCTTGCCTCTGAGGACCCACTGTTGTGCCCTGATGTGTTTCAGTCCCACCCTTGCTTTTCCCTCTTCTGGAACAGAATTGCTCCTGTTCCTGGGGTGAGCCAGGGAAACACCGAGCAGCTGGCACTGCCAAAGCACAGCAGTGCCAGAACCTGCCAGGAGCCAGGGCCCTCGGACAGCAGCAGAGGTGTTGGTGGTGCAGAGAAACGCAGGTCTTGATCCAAAGCACAGCCACGCTGCCCGGTCCTGCCTGCTGTACCCCTGAAAGCCTCAGCACACTGAGGCAAGTCTGTGCATTTTCAGCGAGGTAAGACACGCTGACCACATAATGGGGTTCTCATGGATGCACAGCATGTGGATGTGCTAAGCCTGTAATTTTGGGACTATAATTGTCAGTAAATTATTGATGCTGTGGCATGAAGTTGAAGTTAAGGAGAAGGATTCTCATTTCACACAATTTCTCCGAGGACTGCAGTGGAGAAAGTGCCTCCTTCCAGAGGAGGACACGGTGGGATGCTGTTCGTGCACACCTGGAAACTGGCCTCATGCCAGCCATACCATTCACTTGTGCTGCACATCCACAGCCTCTGGTGCTGGGGTTGTGCAGGGGAAGAGGCTGAGAAGCCACAGTCCATGCGTTGTGGGAATGCTGCTCTGTGCTGGGAGGATTTCTTCAGTCTGCTGCCAGTGCGAGGAGTGAGCTGCCGTCCACTGAGCTTCAGTTCCCACTTGACAACTGCCTCCATTTGTCTCTGTGATCAAAACTGCAGCGCAGGGAACTGCAGCTGTGAGTGGCAGGTATGTCTGAGGGGTTTTGTCAGATCTCTTCCACCTGCTGCTCTACCTGTCAAATCTAAATGTAATTTACTGTGATACAGGCACAGTGTCACCCAGGAGGCACAGCATTCCTGGTACGTGTGATGCAGATGGGACATCTTGTCTGTGTCTTCCTCTCTGTGCATCCTAACACTCTGCAGACACAGGTGAAGAAAAGGCAGAACAGAGGCAGGACGAATCTTTCTCTTGAGTTCCAACAAATCAAGGTAGATGGATCAAGGTCAACACTCACTGTAGAGCCAGGATACCAAACTGTAGAGCCCTGACAGCATGTGTGTGGGTCCCAGCACCCTGTGGGGGCAGCCCCACAGCTGCTTCCCAAGCCGAACCCTTGCCCTGGCCAGGAGCAGGGGGGCTCGGGGAGCATGGGCAGCACCAGCAGAGCAGAACAGGGGGATGGTGGCACCAGGTCAGGGTCAGAGTTGGAATGGGGAACCCCAGGTCCAAGCACCTCACCGGTGGTGTGGAGCCACCCCATGTCCAGCAGCCAGCCTCTGGCCACCAGTGGGGTCTCAGGAAGCCTTGCCCTGCTTTTGTGGGCCTGAGCCTCTGGGGTTCTGTCCTGAGAGAGCCCTGGGAGCAGGCACAGGCAGCTGCCTGCTGACAAGAAAACTGCTGTCAGTTTTTTTGTCTCCTGCCTGGTCGTTGTTAAAATGTCCTTGAGAGCAGAGGGGAGGGACTGCTAGAGCCCTGCATAGAAATAAAAGGGCGTGGAACAAAGGGCCAGGCAGGGGAGCTGGCACTGCTCCTACTGTGGCACATCCTCCTCAACCCCTTTCAGGGAATCAGAGGGGACTGCAGGAGGCTGGAAAAAGCGGGACAGCAGCTTTTGGGGAGGTGCAGGGCTGCTGGAAAGCTAAGTGTTTGGCAGAGAGAGAATGAGAACAGTTACCTCAGTGGCCTGTGCCCACCTCTGGCTGTAAATCACAAGTCAGCACCATTCAGAAAGGCCCTTGGCCATGTGCTTCTGTGCAGCAAAAGCTCACATTTGGAGAGCTTGCTGGAAAATGGTCTGGAGCAGTGAGCACCAATTCCACTGGGAAAACTAGTTTTCTCTAGTTAATGCTCCCTTGCTGTTCTGCACCAGTGTCCCGCCCCCAGCAGGCAGTGGGCAGCTGCTGGGGATCCCAGGTCTGCAAGCTCAGAGCGTGCCAGCTGCAAATGCCCGGCCCATGCCCGCACACCAGCACCTCCCTGGCTGCTCCCCAAAACGGCTTCACTCACACCCGTTCCAGAGCAGCAACAAGCCAGAGCTGACCTTAGCCCTGCTGCTTCAAATACAGTGAGAAAACTACCCCAGCAGAGCACAAAGTGAAGTGGGTAAGGATTTACAGGGAAAATGTTACTGACTGAGCTGATAAGGAAAAATTGACTCAGAAACACAAAAGAGATAAAGGCAGAAAGAGCGTCCTGCCCAACCACAGAGACCTGCCACTGTGCAGAAATGTCCCTGTCCTGTCCAATCTGCTCCAGAGCCTCACACAGCTGGAGCAGTCTCCCAGAAGAGGAATCTGACTTCCCAAATCCACCACCTTCACTGACCACTCAGCCTCTGGGGATCATCCCCTGAACTCTCAGGTCTATAGAGGCTCCCTCTGGACCAGCATGTTTCATCCATCCCAAGAGCCCTGACAGCAGTGAATATAAATCAGTGAAAGAAGGAAGGCCAGGAAAGCTCCTAGGAAGAGCAGTAGAAGATAGAGGATTGTGCTTTGACTGCTTCTTTCTAATCTGGGGTGTGGGAAATGCCCAGATATCAGGAAGGCACATCTGTATTTCTCAGAGCTGACCAACAGCAAACAAAGGGTAAGGCTGGACTGTGGTCCTGCCTGCAACTGGACATGAGTCTCCTCCTTGTTCCCACTGCAGCCACCCCAACACCCATAAATCTGCCACATAGCAGAGCCAAATGCTGTGCAGCGCAGGCTCTGCCCTCTGCCTCCTTTCCTGTCTTTGTGCTCCTCTTTCCTGAGCAGTCCCAGACATTGTCAGTCTCAGGGCCAGCCCAGCCCAGAGTGTGGCCCTGCAGACACAGCCACAGTCATGCAGAGCTCTTGCAGCCCAGCTCAGCAGGCCACACTGGGCCTTCTGCAGCCAACAAAGGCCCTGGAGATGCCGGGGTTTGCTGATCCATAGGCCAGCCAGAGCTGTCGGAGTGCTGGAAGTGCCCTGCCTTGTTCAGGCACCGTGCTGGGTTTTGCTTGGCTTGAAAATGACACAGAAACTTCCCCAGCACACTGATTATCCTCCAGGTGGTTTGTGTTTTCTTTTTGGGCATGGATATTTTTCTGGTTCGGGCGTTCTTTGACTTGCTCGCTTGAGCAGTCACCCTGCAGTGGCTGCAGGTTCTTAGGGACGGGTTCACCAAGAACAGACAACTGAGGCGTGGATTCTGGTATGCTCTGCACAAAGTGGCACCGAATCGGCATTTCCGATGGCAAGTGTGATATCTGGGAGCCGAAAAGGGATCCGAGCAGTGAGATCATGGAGGAGGCTGATGTCTGCTGGCAGAAAGAGAGGCTGGATCCAGCGGTCTGTCTGCACACGCTACCTAATTTATTTTTCTTTAGTTGCAGGATAAGAACTCTGCTCCCCCCGCTCCGACCTATGTGCAGGCCGTGCCTCCGCCTTGTCGCCCGCAGCCATCGCGGGGCCGCGAGCAGAGCGATGGCCACTAAACTCCCCACAAGAGTCAGGATTTCCGCACTATAAATTATAGAAGTAACTCAGGGAAATAATGCTCCAGCAAAACTGCCATTTCGACCATGTCCCCAGGAAGGACGCAAGCAGCGTGTTTGTTCGAAAGGGATCATTTAGGGGCGAAAAAAGGCAAGGAATACAAAAGATAAAAAAGGCGGCGTGGAGGAGAAGACGGTCCGTGACGGCGGGGGGGTGGGTACGGCTGGGGGAGCCGGGTACGGCTGGGGGAGCCGGGGCGGGGGCTGACCGGGACCGCCGCCACGCCCGCCGCCGCCGCCGCTCCGCGCTGCCCCGCCCGTGCCGCTCCGCCCCCGGCCGCGCCCCGGCTCTTCCCCGCCCGCCGCTGCCGTGCGCCCGCAGCCGCTCTCGCCGCTCCGCACCGCCATGTCCGCCGAGCCGGCCCCGGCCTCCGCCGCCCCCGAGCCGGCCCCCGGCCCCGAGCCGCCGACGGGCGGCGGGGAGGCGGCCGAGCACCGGGCGCTGGTGCTGACGGGGTTCGGCGGCTACGACAAGGTGAAGGTGCAGGCGCGGCGCGCCGCTGACCCGCGGCCCGGAGAGGTCTCGGTGAGCGTCCGCGCCTGCGGCCTCAATTTCGCCGACCTGATGGCACGGCAGGGCCTGTACGACCGGCTGCCGCCGCCGCCCGTCTGCCCCGGCATGGAGTGCGCCGGCACCGTCCGCGCCCTTGGCGACGGCGTCCGCGACCGACAGGTGAGGGCTACGGGGCCCCGAAGCGCCCCGCCGCCCCGCAGGTGCGGCCCCGCCCGACCCCGCCCCCGGCCGGGCCCGGTGCCCGCAGCCCCGGCCGCTCCACCCGCCGGAACGGGGCCGGGACTCCCCGTCGGGGCGGCCCCCGGCAGCGCTGAGCCCCCGCCAGGGCCCCGTCCGATCCCACCCGCGGAGGCTTCGGCGGCGACCGGGCGGCGGACAAAGGCCCTGGACAAAGGGGCAGGGCGGGCAGGAATCCTGCTGCTCCAGGGGGACGGAAGCGCAGCCACCCGACGGGCCGGGCTGAGGGGCCGGAGCCGCAGGGAGGAGCTGGGGACGGCCGTGTGCCTTAGATTCAGGAGGTTTTCCTAAGGTTGGGCATGCATTTTCCATGATGGATGCTACTAAACGTTTCCCAAAGGCTGCTGCCTCTCGGCAGGATGATCCTTACAAGGAGCAGCAGTAATAGCCTTCGGTGTTTAGACTTCTGCTCCCAGCTTGGGTAAGGAGGGCAGGACATGATCCTCATCCCTCTTGCCTTGTTGGGGATCCAACATGGATCTAATGGTTGGTTTGGGCAACCATAGTTTGGGTTTGGGTACCACTACAAAGCCAGAGCATGGAGTGCCTGTGGTCTCTCTGGGGTTCCTGGCATGTGCCCAGGTCTGTGGTGAGAGGTGCTGTGCTACAGTCTCCCGATGAGGATGGAGCAGGTGTGGTCTCCTGCCTGAGTCCTGGGTTGCTGCAGTCCCTGCAGACCTCTGCACAGAGAACAGTGTGCATGCACTAGCTCTGACTTACCGAGGGCAAGGGTGTGATGGCTTCTGCTAGGCTTGGGGGCTTGTTTCCGACCACCTTGTCCTCTGATTTTAGGTTGGAGATAAGGTGATGGTCCTGGCTAGGTCAGGGCTCTGGCAAGAAGTTGTGAATGTGCCTGCCAGTCAGACTTTCCCAATGCCTGAGGGGATGAGCTTCGAAGAAGCAGCTGCTCTTCTTGTTAACTACATCACTGCCTACATGATTCTATTTGACTTTGGAAACCTGAGACCCAACCAGAGTGTCCTCATCCACATGGCTGCAGGTAAACAGTTCTTGCTGAGACTCTTGGTTTCACCATGCATCTTCTGAGTAAGTGACATGGGTGAGGAAATGATCAGAATGGGGCTGGACTGACAAAACGTCACCTAGCAGAGATGCAGGCTTCATGCTGCCCCATTTCCCAGTGGCTGGGCTTAGTCTCTCCCAGTGTGTCCCAGGTATCAACCTCACCAGGCAGAGTCACTATTCCCCAGGCTGCTGTGCTGTGTGATTGGTACAGGCAGGGATAATTTACCTATTCAGAGGTTTTTCTGACTGCTGGGGCTGTTTGCTTCTAAATCTTTCTCACTGCTGATTTCCAGGTGGTGTGGGAACTGCTGCCATCCAGCTGTGCAAGACTGTAGAAAATGTCACCATTTTTGGCACAGCATCTGCCTCCAAGCACGAGTCACTCAGGGAGAGTGGAGTTGCTCACCCCATTGACTACCGAACGATGGATTATGCAGAGGAGGTCCGGAAAATCTCTCCCAAAGGTATGATGAGGTGGAGGACTTCTGCAACTGTCTTGCATTTCTTTCAATTGCAGAGAAACTTCTAATTGCTCCCAATTCCCTCTCTAGGTGTTGACATTGTCCTGGACCCGCTGGGAGGATCTGATACGTCCAAAGCATTTAACCTGTTGAAGCCGATGGGCAAACTCATCACTTACGGTGAGTGTGAGCAAGGAGCCCAAACCCAGAGACTGTTTGCTGGTAGAATGGGATCCACACAGGAATGCTCTGTGTCTGGGTTCTTGGCTGTCAGGGACCATCACTATTCCTCACTGCACTGTGTTGTAGTTCTGTTATTTCATGAAGGTCTTCAGGATGCTTTGCCTTGGTGAGACAGTGAGGGGAGTGAGATTTGTGTCTTGTCCCCAAAGCTGTGTTCACAGGCTCCAGGACTCTTCCCTCCCGTGGTGAAATTTCTCTTAGAGTAAAAGCTGGTGCCTGCAGGGGAAGCTGGAATGTCCTCGCAGAGGAATACTGGCATAGCTGCTTTTTCTAGGCTGAGTTAATGCACAGCTTTGCTTTTCTTTTAGAGGATGTGTGGGAGATGAGGTTTGAGGCTACTGAATACTTATCTCTCCATTCCCCAGCCCTGGAACACTGTGATTTTGTCCCATAGACAAAGCCCTCACACAACCCCCAGTGGGATTCCAGACACTTGCACCAGTGTGCTGCTTTGGTTGTCCCGGCCGTTGCAGCGTGTGATTCCCCTGAAGAAGCAGGGCTGTAGGAGAAGGGGAAAGCTGTCCTGCCAGCCTGGCTGGCTGTCAATTGTAACCCTTTCTTACCTCTGCCAGCCCTCTAGTCTAACTGCACTGCTGCTGCCTTAGGAGGGCCAGAGAGTAGTCGTTCTATATTTTTGCCATGTGAGTGCTGATAATCCAAATTTTGCATAGCTGGAGGCTGAGGCAGGTGCCTGTTTCCATTGAAGGTCAGCTGGGCAGGTTCTGCTGTGATCCAGTTCTCAGCTCTGTCCCTCACTCTGCTGAGTGGCTGTTCCCCTGTGCGTGGTCTGAGCTGTTCCATGGGATGCCCATTGCCTCCTGTGCTGTGTTCCAGCTTATCTGTGGCTTGCCTTCTTTTCAGGTGTAGCAAACCTGCTCACTGGGCAGAAGAAGAACCTCATGGCTATGGCTAAAACCTGGTGGAACCAGTTCAGCATCACTGCCTTGCAGCTGCTGCACCAGAACAAGGCTGTATGTGGCTACCATCTTGGATACATGGATGAGGAAGCTGAGCTTATCAGAAGTGTTGTAGCCAAGCTGGTTAACCTGTACAGTCAAGGCAAAATCAAGCCCAAAATAGACTCTGTATGGCCCTTTGACCAGGTGAGTCTGAGCTAACATACTGGCTGGCAGTGGTACAGAGTGAGCGCCTTGTTCCTGGGGGCTGAACTGTTGAAAATGTCTAATAACCGTCTGTTCTCAGACATTCAGTGCCTTATTCCTTTTAAAATATTAAGGCTGAGTAAAGTGGCTGGGCTATTCTGCTCCAATGCATAGGGCTGGGCAATGCTAGACAGTGTCCCTGTGGAGCAGGGCAGGTGCTCAGCTGAGCTCCATGGGCAGCAGCAGCCAGGAAGGGGCTGGGTTATGCATCAGACTGGAGTATGCCCTCGGTAGTCTGTACCCTGTAATTAAACAGACAGATGGGAAGGCTGTTGCTGCCCTTCCAAGAGTGCAAAAGAGCCCAGGCAGTGAAGCAGAATGAGGATGTTGGAAGGGAGCAGCAGGTTTTTCAGCAGCTCTGCTCTGCTCAGGGTTATGGGCGTGTGTCCATGCAGAGTCAGGCTCTTCCCTTGGAAATCCTGTGCTGGAGCAGGACTTGCTGCAGGGGAGCAGAGAACATAGTGATGATCAGTCAGTGTTCATACCTGAGAACTAGTCTGATGCAAAGGCCTAAGGAAAACTTTGGCTCCAGGCCTGGTCCAGGTGCTTAAAAACAATGATAATAATGATACAATTCTGTGCATGTATTGTTTTGTGCAGCTAGTAGAGGTTTTTTCCTCCTGGCAGGTGGCCAGGTTCCTGCAGTTCCCCTCCCTTTGGAGAGGAAGCTGTGGTGACACACACTGCACTTCCACGTTTGTGTGAGCAGAGCATCCTTGTGTATGTCAAGGTTTGTCTGTGTGAATTCTTGAGGACAGTTTTCCTATTGTCTTTCTGGGGTAGTTGCCCAGGTCTGTCCAAAACACACCTATGCAGAGGCACCTGAATGCTTGGGACTTGCTTGAACTGCCAGGAAAGCTGCCTCCCAGCTATGCCTCAGACTGGTCTGGGGGGACTGAGGGGGCCAGGAAGGGCATGGACACACTCTGCAGTGGGTGGGGGTCTTACCACACTCCTTTTGCTTCCAGGTGGCAGAGGCTATGAGGCAGATGCAAGAAAAGAAGAATGTTGGAAAAGTCATTCTGGTTCCTGAAGCACCCAAGGAAGAATCTAAAAAAGCAGAGAACTAAGGAGAAGAGATGTATGCAGATTATGAATTCGTGGTTTAATTCCCTGATCTCTTTGGGACCTGGAAATGGACAGATCAGTATCTTCCATCTTTCACCAGTACAAGAACATCATGGTTATCATTCAGATGAGGTTTGCATGCTCTTGTTGTGACTGACCCTTTGCCAGATATGCCTCCTGCTCTCTCTTTTGAAGCCTGTTTATTTCATACTGTTTTCTAACCACTTGTTTCTCTACTGAATTTCCAGACTAACCTTATTTTTCTCTGGCAGTGAGGCTGAAGCTTCCAAGCAGTTGGTGACTAACAACTCCACAGCCTGTCACTGTAAAGTCATGGCGCAATGTACTGTAACAACTGCCAAGTATCTCTGCAGAAACTGAGCCCTGCTGAAGCGTTTGTGCTGTCAGCTTTGGGAAGCCTGTTCAGCAGAGCATTGGCCAAATGTAGGATGTTTCCTCCACAGCCAAAGGAAAACCACAGCTGGCCTAGTTTAATTCAAGCAGGGGTTTCTCTTCTGTTCACACTAACCGGGCTCTATTCCCTCTGCTTTTTGTGGGCCACTAACACAGTCAGACAGTAACAGCTCATGTTGTCTTTGCCTTGGCCATCCTGGCAATTTGGAGTCTATGGCATATCATACTTCATTTGCAGTCACTTCTCTGTGCAGACAGTAAATAACCTGACAGGCTGGGCTGGGCTGTGTCTGACTACAGAAGAAAAGTTTCAATTAGGTAACCTGATCCTGTCCATTTTCTATTTCCAAATTGTATAGAGAGATCTGAGCAGTGTCTGGTTCTTAGAGACCATAAGGACTCAACTGTGTCTCAAACGACTGGAAAAATTGATGTTGGCTCTGTGCTTTATTATGTTGGGCTCCAAGTTGGTATTGTTAGGGCTTCACCCTCGTGTTTTTATTTCCAAGGGCTGCAGTATTGAGTTGGACTTCATTGAGATGGGAACAAACTAATCCCCTGTTAATGCTTTGTGCAGTGCCCTGTACACTGTTGCAGTTTGGGAAGTAAATTTCAAGAGCCAGTCCTCTGGGCTGTCTCTCCCTGGGGCACACTGGTTAGTAAAGCTGTTGCCACGGTAGCAGTTAGATGATAAACAGCCCAGCTGTGTGTCAAACCTCTTAACCTGCATATTCTGAGCAGTTTTCTATCGTGTTCTAGCTCACTTGCTGCAGTAGGGCTTGACTCTTCTTCCCCTGAATCTGTATCTTGGGGCTCCAGTGCTGAGGGTTTAGGAGCTGCCTGGGGTGCTCCTCCTATACCAGAACTTTGTTTCACTTCTACTTTTCTTTCCTTCTGTGCATTTGGAAACAGAGCTGTGTAGAGACCTAAGCCCAGCTCTGTGAGCACCTTGAGTCCTGGGTGATGCTGTCCTTCCCACTGGACCCTGCTTGCAGCCCTGGGCAGCTCTGGTGCTGTTGGTGCTTACTTATCATGGATTGTAGGTGTGGGCTTTTGGGTTTAATTTTGGATTTGAAATGGTAAACTCGAGGGCACCAAGAAGAGCTGCTCATCATGGAAGAACTCGGGCTCCAGAAGCAAAACCTTGAGACAAGAATCCTGCTTAACTAGCCCACAGGGAGGGCCCAGGGCCCAAGGAGGGCAGGTACCCACTGGGCACAGGGCTGGGCATACAGCCCCACTGCCACCCAAGAGAGCCCATGCCATGCAGGGCTGGGGTTCTCCCTCAGCCTGCTCCAGTGGGGCTCCCGTCTGTCAGTGCAGCTTGTGGTTCAGGTGCTTGGGCTCAGTCCAGAGATCTTTAGAAATGCATAGGCACAGCTTCCAGGGGTCTTGCCCTGGCTCACTTTAAATATTGCAACAACCCGGTTCCCTACAACCTCAGAGGAGTCCTGGAGCCCTCTCAGAGATCTTTGTCAGTTCATCTCTTGAACTTCATAAACATGGGCTGATGGAACTCACAAGCACAACTTTTTACCTTTCTGAATCCAAAATCTTGCTGCTTCTTTCAACCTGCCCTGTCATGCTAATTTAGATTAAATCCAACAGTGTCTAATGCTGCTTTACCAGGTGTGAAAACAGAAGGACTGTCTAAATTGCTGAAATGGAAAGCCTGGACCTGTTCCTCTGAGAAACTGGGCTTGACAGGGCAGCATGTTCAAAGGGCACGCAACCCTGCACATCTTCTGGTTCTGCACGAAAAGGGAAAAATATGGTGTGTTTAACAGTAACATCCTCTCCCCGCTTTATTCTGAGCCAAGCTCGTGCTCAGTGCCTTACATGGATGGCCTTGGGTCAGGCGGCGTGGCACGGCTCTCACAGCCCGGGAGCCTGGCAGCTTCCCATCAGACCCCTCTGACCTGCTGCCTCCTGTGCGCCACGGGAAACAGCATCTCGGTGCCTTCTGCTTACATGACTAGGAAGTCACTGGGGCCTTTTCCATTCTGGCCTTTCAAAGTATTGCCAAAACCCTGTTTTGACTCTTATTAGCTCTGTTTTGTGAACACTGGTGGTGTTGTTGGACTTTCCGTGAATTAGCTGTTCTCTCCCCAGGTGTTCCAGCCTTTCCAGGGCTGACCTGGTGGTTCTGTACTCCCCAGTCCATAAGACCTGTTGTAAAGCCCTTGTCTCCCCCAGGGCAGCTGTTTGGCTCCAGAGTGAGCCCTGAGTGAGGCTTTATCAGCTGCTCCGGCCTTGGCTCTCTGGAAACAATCCCAGCTCCTGGCTCTCTTGGGGTAGCTGCTCACATGTCTTCTAGCTAGGAATTCCTGAAGCCCTTATCAAGGCAGGAATGCCGAGCAGTTACTGCCTGTTCAGTTCAGCACTGGCTATTTTGTGTCTCTTGGTAGCAACAGTGTTTTCTACAGGAAGACCAAGATTAACTGTAACCTTGCAATCCTCCGCCCCTTCTCAATGCTCTGCTCTAGGTGGGTGTGGTTGGTTGTGTTTTGGTTTTTTACTTCTTTTTTAAGGGCCAGTATAGAACCTGTGTAAAACAATTTCAAGTGTCTTAATCAAGTTAACCAGCCGGTTTGTATACTAAGGACCAAAGCAAAAAAACCAAAACGAAACCCTAGGATAAAAATCATTCCATTCAATGTTGCTTGTTTAGGACAAAGTTGTGCTACTGAGGAACTGGGAGATTCCTGTACTTAATCATGTGTGCCATTCCAGAAGTGCAATTTAATGTTTATTTTACTGATTGTCTGACTCAAAGGTTGTGCCATGAGGAGTCCAAGTGAAAGTGTAAGGAGTTGATGAGCGGGAGGAGGTGTCCACAGCCCTGCCTGCTCCGGGGGGGCTCAGTGCGAGTGCCTCTCCTGTCATTGCTGTAGTGGCCTCCCAGCCTGGTGCTGCTGGTCTGGGACAAAGTGCAACTCCTTTGCTATCACCAGGCAGCTGGTTGCCACATTTTTGACTCTTCAGTTTCTCTGAAGCTCACTTGTGTTGCAAGCTGACTGCAGGAGGGGAAGGGAACAGAGGTGGCCCCTGCCAAGTGCTCTGGGAAGGAGTTCAGCTCTATGTTTTGTTTTGGACACCTGTATTAAACTAGAATTGACTGGCCAGGGAGAAGTAAGAAGCACTGTGTGAGTCAGGCTTCAACTGATGCAGGATCCTGGCCCGCTGACAGCTGCTATCATAGGTGTTAAACCACTCTGGTTGCCTGAAGTCTCTGGTGTGCTGAGCCCTCGTGATGGCAAAGTGTTATTGGCAAGTAGTACATGAGCATGATGTGAAACGTGTTAGACTCTGAGTGAGCCTCTTACAGCATATGGTCTGGTCCGTACTGTCTGAATTGTGTTGATTTGCAGATATGTGATATGAGTGATGGTCATCCTACAGACAGATAGCAAATCTTTTGTTTAAAAAATATATTTCGCTTTGTGTGTGTAACCACATTGGACAGAAAACAACTGTGCCACTGCTGTTTACATGACTACAATGTGTACTGCTCCTCTGTCAACTGTTACCATATGCCTTATGTGTTTCAAATGTTAATTAAATGCATAACAAAACCTTCCACAGTACACTGCTCAGGTTTTTGTTGTCATGACCCCTCTGCCCACAGCTCAGGGCAGGTTTGATTGACAAAGTGTAACACTCCCAGCATGAGGAGATGCCTCTGCTCTCAGGGACAAGTATTAATTGTTGGCTTGAGTGTTGTTCCTGACATTCTTCCATGGTGATTTTTGTTTGCAAAGTCCTTAGCTGGGCTCTGTGCCTCAGTAGCCAGGTGGGACTGAAGTGGGTGCCTGGGCTGAAGTTAAGACAAGGCATGAACAGCCAGTACCAAACATGAGAATAAATCCCATTTATTTGTCAGCATAGAGACTGTCCCTGGGAGGCAGCTGCTGTGGGTGCTGAAAGCTGTTAATGTTCTCCTCAAGAGAGCACCAGGTCACCTGCTGGCTTCAGAGCAGGTGCTGGGGAGGGGCTGGAGCATGGGGCTGTCTGCAGAGGCCTGAACTGTCAGTGTGAAGAGCTGACACTAGCGACAGTTCATCTCCAGCCTGGGCTCTGGCAGCAGCTGAGCTGGAACCTACCTGTAGTGGCAGGAGGCGGAAGAGACTTCCAGAAGCTGGGGCTGGACTAGATGCAGACTCCTGCCCGGGTTTGGGTCATGCTACTGAAAGCCACACGGGGCTCAGCCTGCAGTCAGCTGAATGAAATAAGTTCTGCAGTTGGCTGCCAGGACACACATCCAAGAGGAGCTGGAGTTTCTGGGAAGCACTGATCCATGCTGAGGCCTTCATGGGGCAGGGACGGAGGTGCTGCTGTTTGCTAACGCGCAGATTTCTGGCTACATCTGGGGAACGCAGGAGCTCCTTTGACAAACACGTGCTTCTTCCTGAGCTGTCTCTTGTTAAGCTGCAGTTTTCTCAGCAGGAAAGGAAGGCAAAGGGAAGCCACAGGCCGTGGCTGTGGGAGAATCACGCAAGGCCCAGTTTATTCAGAACTGCGCCAACCTCCCGGAGATACTGGGCATCCGGGTAGCCATTCCTGTGGGGCAGAGAGGGAAGCACTGTAAACCCTGCTGATGCGCCAAAAACACAGTGGGAAGCAGCCCTTTATTTTTGCCCCAACCTTTCAGCAGGGGCTGAGAGTGGAAGTCCTGCTCCTGGGGATGTCCTGCTGCCTGCAGGCCCATGTCATGGGAAAGGCTGGAAGTGAACACGGCCCAGAATTCTTGTCCATAGGGAACTTATGGGTTTCCACACCATTTATGGCTGTGGGATGGGCAAAGGCTTTTGCTCCAGCTGGAGGGTGCCAGGGCTGGTCTGCCACGCCATAGCTGCCCTGCAAACTGAAGCAAAGGGAGGCAGCAACTCTGCCACTGTGGGAGGGTAGAAGAGCCGTCCCTGACAGGATTTGTTGAGCTGGACCCCATGGTTCTCCTCCTCCAGTTGCTAAAAAACCCACAACCATACCCAGAAGCTTAGGATGAGCTGGGCCATACCTGGCTTTGCCTCCATCCCAGGAGGTTTTGTGGGGGATAAAGCCCCATGTTACTTTTTCTTCTCCACTGCAGGACTTGATCTGGAATGTCAGCCCGCGTTCAAATGCTTTCTTCAGCAGCTTTGCTGTCTTCAGCCCTTCCTTGTTGTCAGGCAGGAAGGCACAAAAATTCCCCCCTTTGTAAGGCTGTCCTGGGCGAGGGTCCCCAACCTTAGAACAGGAATAAGACATTTTAAACAATGGCTGGAGTGCTGTGCCTCCGAGGGGATTTCTAAGGTTTTGTCTAGCTTGAAACCTACACTGATGACTATGGGCCCCATGGGCTGATAGTCAATGTCAACTAAAAACAGAGATCACACGTTCTTGAGAAGCAGCAAACTGCTCCAAAACCTGGTGTGGGGCTTTTTGCCTTTCATAGGTCAGTACCTCTGCTGCTTTGCATGTGGGGCAGGGAGCTGTGGCTGTTCTTTCCCCCCAGCCACCCTGACAGACCCCCACCGTGTGGGCTGCAGTGGGATGGGGAATCCCTGCGCTGGGTACCTACCCCCTGCACGCCATCAGGGATGCTGTAAGCAAGCTGAAGTGTTGGGTCTCGATAGTATCCAGGCAGGCTCTGAGACAGGGAGGAGATCTTCAATGTCCCCAAGATCTTGCAGCTTGGGGCAGTGGAGGACGATCTGCAGCAAGCTGGCTGCGTACTGTCTGCTGCAAAACATGTCCTGCACAAGGCGTGACCGCAGGCGCCCTGGCAGGTCACACCTGAGCCCTGGCAAGCATCACACTGGCCCAGAGGGATTGTGCTGCTTTCCTGTCCAAGGCTGGGGTCTCTTCTCTGCTGTGATGGGAGGTCAGGCTCCTCCTGCTCATTGCTCCTGCCCTTTGGGAGCGGGGCCGTTCCCTGATCCCTGGCCTCTGCTGCAGGTTCCTCTTGGGCCACAGCTGGTGGTGGCTCAGCAGCCGTGGCCCTGGATAGCCAGGTGGGCAGAGACTGAGGAGCTCCGTCAGCTGCAGGGACTGGACAGTGCTGCTGTCCCATTGCTTCATTGTGGCCTCCTCTGCTCTTGTCTCTTGCAAACTGGAATCTGTCTGGCAAGACTTGTTTTAGCCGGGTGGCGTCAGGCTCCCCCAGAGACAGTTTTGTCTTCCGCTGTTCCTGGGACTCCCTCAGGCCAGGAGGACTTGGCTTATCCCCTGCACCAACGCTCAGAAGGCTGCTTCCTCCTCTCCCAGCCCCAGAATCAATACGGACCCTGGCTTCCTCCTTCCCCCAAGCCTGCTGGAACCTCCAAGGACTGGAGGACCTCTTTTCCTCAGCCTCTGGCACCCAGGAAGCCCTGAGCATATCTGTAGAGTCTACTTTATTGCTGATGTTCAGGTGCTGTAGGGAATTTGGGCTGCCAGGAAGGGCTGCATCCAGCATTGGGTCCTGGCTTCTGCCTGGCTGGATGACACTTGATTTCCCTGTACTTTCTAGTCCAGGAGACATAGATGAAGACTTCACAGCACAGAGCCTCCGGGAAGAAAACATGTGGAATGCCTCAGCCACTCCTGGCACCATCTCCTTGGGGCAGACAAGATATAGCTTGTACTTGTCTTTGCTGAGTCCAACCTGGAAGGATTTTCCTCGCAAGAGGCTGCACAGTTCACTCAGGGCACTGTCATCTGGACCATCTACAGCGAGCTCTGAGTAGCTCAGACTCTGGCACACCAAGTCAGGGCACTTCTGCACAAGATCTTCCACCTTCCATTTAGCCTGGAGCAGCCTTCTCCTGTCTGCTGCCTGCAGCGTCAGCACTGTGCAGTCCCCAGCGTGGCGCTCTGAGATGTGCACCCCTCCAGCCCTGCACAGCTCATCAATAGTGGCATGGCAGACATCTTTCAGGTAAAACCACTGTAGAGAGTCCAGGCTCATTTCCTCACTCACCCTGCTGCTGCTGTCTCCGGAGTCGTTGCTTTCCTTTGACCTTGGCAGGGAGAAGCTGTTGGACCGTCGCAGCAGAGGCCTGGATGCAGAGGATTTGGAGTCTAAAGCAGAAGAGGTCCATGTCACATCACAGGTGCTGGAGATGCCAGCCAGGGAGTGGTGCTTAACGGGACCTGAGCCTTTAGACTCCTCAGGCTGCTGAAAAGTCCTGTTTTCTTTGCCCACAAAGGGCAACAGCACCTTTTGTCCTGTAAGTCTGGCACCTTCTTCCATATGGTGCCTTTCTGTGGGGTCATTCTGCTGAGGCTCTGCTGCTGACCCCAGAACCTTATCTGTCACAGGGGTGGGAGGCCGATACTGCTGGGTCAGTGCTCTTGGGTCACTCAGACCAGAGGCATCTATCTCTGATGAATGTTTCCCAGACAGCTGCACGTGTCCCACTGGTGGAGAGTCCTGATCCAGCGAGAGGTTCTGGCCAGCCTGAGACCTGTCAGCTTTCAGGGCACTGAAGTTGGCAGCTAGCTTGAACTCACCTTTCAGCTCTGGCCTGCCTGGGCTAAGTCTTGTGGCTGAAGTATCCACAGGCACTTTGGCCAGGTGTAGTGCAGCCTCTGTGGTGCCAGAGGTTGCAAGGTGTGAGGGTTGGGAGCTGCTCAGCGTGTCAACCATGTGCGCAGCACCTCTCCTGGTGACACAATCCTGAAGGTGCTGCTTGGCCTGGGACACATCAACAAGGTTTCCAACAAGATAAAGCTGCTTCACATCCTCATGGCAGAGCAAGTGGGGATACAGCTGCTGCAGTTCTTGTGTCAGAGTGCTGAGTGCCTGGCTGTCCATTCCCAGCCCTTCCTTAGCAATCCTCTCCTTGCGCAGGCTCACCTCCAGCTGCTGGTAGAGCTGCTGCAGGGCCAGGTGGGCCTGTTGCAAGGCCTCCACGTTCCCAGACAGACCTCCAGATGGCTGAAGATACAATACAGCAATGCCATCGCCACTAACATCCACCACATCCACGTGATATTGGTGCAGCACACCTTGGTACTCAGCAGCACAGAACCTCTGCATGTACAAGTAAATGTCCAAGTCCATTGCTAGGGAAAAGTCCTCCAGCTTCCTCAAAAATTCCCCAGCTTCCTCACCCACTGGGCTCTGAGTTGATGGGACTTCAGCTGCCATTTCACGCACCTGGTCCCAGTTTGGCAGCTTTGCTGTCTCTTGTGCTGACCCAGGGGAGTCAGGCACTTGCTGGTGGTCATGCATTCCCATCTCTTTGGCCCCACGGCTGGAAGCTGGCAGGAGGATCTCGCCAATGGCTTGGTTCCTGAGGTTCAGGCTGCCTAGCAGGTCTCTGCTGAAGGTCTGCAGCTCAGTGAACGGTCCCTGGACTATGCAGTGCATATTCTTTGAGTCAAAGTTGAACTGTACATTGCTGTAGCCTTTCTGCAAGTCCCTCAGGAGGATTTTGCCAGTGGGAAGCTTGCCATAGTCAATTGTCATGCACACACATAGGAAGATCTGCAAGTAGATAGCAAAGGAGTGAGAGAGCAAGGACCAAAACCAACCCCTTCTGAAGGTACAGGAGAAGGCAATTGCACCTGGCCCCTGCATTACTATGACAGAAGAGATGACACAGTCTTCCACCTCTCTCCCTCAGCATCCTACTTTTGAGGGAGATGGACCGTGACACAGACAGGACCAAAAGACCCAGGCTAAGTAAGTCCTTGACCTCGTGCACTTGTCAAAAGCTGTCTGCAGACAAGGAGCCAGAGGGGGAAATTGCACATTTCTACACACACGGAGTTCTTCAAAAAGCCCAAACCCAATAAATCCACTACTGTTTCTGCATCTGAAATGCAGTTGCCCTCTTGCCTTTGCAGAGCTTCAGCTCCAGATCTTCAAGCACTTTTGGCACCATAGACTTGCAAAAAGCTTTGGGTATGCAAAAAACAAGGGTATGGGAATTAGCCTGGCCTTGCCTCTCGTTTTTATGTTCGAGCCCCAAAAAGCTCGGACATAAAAACAAGACATGGCTACTGCCACAGTCCCTTGAGACTGGAGGAAAAGGCAAGAACTCCCCAGTGCTCCGTAGACACCAGCATGTCTGTATCCTAAGCTTTCCTGAGAAGGAGAGAGGAACAATACACTGTACATCCAGCTGATGACATGGCAGAGGCATTAACACAATTCCCCATGTGGCACCAGATGGACTGGAGAAAAGTGCCTGTTCTCTCCAGCCTGACTATCCTTCATTTGACAGGCACAAACGCCAGATGACAGAGCCCACAAGGCTGCCAGGCTGTCCCTGTGCTATTAGCACAGAAAAAACGTCTTCATTTGAATATGAATGAAAATGGATTTAAGTGTAATTAAGATTAAAGGAGAGAGTGAGGTCTTCCCTTCCCAAGCTGTCTGCCAGGCACAGAGTGAGTGGGAGCAGCTGGGGCTGCCATGGCCCCTCAGTACCTCATCGGGGCTCAGCTCTGCAGCGTGCGGGGTCACCTCCAGTGGGTACAGTGTCCTTCCGACTGCCAGCACGTGGTTTTTCACCTTCAGGATCCTCTGGGCCACTGGTGGGAAAAGCCACCCGGACCTTCGTCAGCCCAGCCAAGGGGCAGCAGTGGCGGTGGGGCCGGGGACAGTGGGATGGGGACAGCAGGACAGGGGATGGTGGGAGAGGGGATGCGAGGGTTGGGGATGGTGGGACAGCGGGTGGCAGGACAGGTAATAGTGGGGCTGGGGATGGTGGGACAGGGGACAGCCTGACAGGAAAGGGCGGGGTTGGGGATGGTGGGACAGGGGATGGCGGGACAGAGAAGAGTGGGGCTGGGGATGGCGGGACACGAAAGAGTGGGGCTGAGGATGGCGGGACACGGAAGAGTGGGGCTGGGGATGGTAGGACAGGGAAGAGTGGGGCTGGGGATGGCGGGACACGAAAGAGTGGGGCTGAGGATGGCGGGACAGGGAAGAGTGGGGCTGGGGATGGTAGGACAGGGAAGAGTGGGGCTGGGGATGGCGGGACACGGAAGAGTGGGGCTGGGGATGGTGGGACAGGGAAGAGTGGGGCTGGGGATGGCGGGACAGGCCGGGCCCCCGAGGGTCCCGCGGGCGTTACCTTCTGGTGCCTCGAAGATGATGAGGGCGCAGGGCGGGGACCCGGGCAGCACCCGGACGTCGGCGATGTCCCCGCCACCGTTGCGGGAGCGCAGGAAGTGAATGGTCAGCTTGTCGGCCACCCTGTCGGGAGGCAGCTCGGCAGGGAAGCCCCGCACCCGCACCGTGCGGCCCGCCATGCCCGCGGCGGCGGCTGCCCGGGCCCCGCCACACCGGCACGGCCTCCCGGGAGCCCCGGCGGCGGCTGCCCCGCCTCGCCACACCGGGCCCTCGCCCGCCCGGTGCCACCCCGGCTCTGCAGCCCCTGCTCGGCCCCCGGCTCCTCTCCGGCCTCCGCCCCGGCCCCGCCGCCGCGGGGAAATGAAAGCGAAAGCGGAGCCGCCCCGCCCTGGGCCCCGCGGGAAGGCGCGGCCCGGCCCCACAGAGCGCGGCCGGGGAAGGGCCCAGCCTCCCTCAGGCTGCCGCAGGCAGCGCCCGGCCCGACCCGGCCCAGCCCGACCCCAACACGACAGACACGGTGCTCCCAACAGACGCTTTAATTTCCCCCGTGCCCGCCGGCCAACGGAGCTCCTCAGCCTCGGGCTGACGGGGCCGGCCAGGACTAGCCTGGAGCTGGCCAGGACTAGCCCCTGTCCTCCACGAACACGGCCACCCCTGTCCGCCCTGCTGGGACATAGGCAAGGGCATCCACCTCTCCGCCGCCGCGGCTGGCCTTCTGGAAGTGGATCTCCAGGGCGTCTCTCATGGACTCCTCACTCAGCACGTCGGGGATGCCCAAAAGCAGGACAGTCCTGGGGCAGCGGGAGGGCTGGAGCTGGGCAGAGCAGGGGGTGAGCTGCAGAGCAGTGCAGGGAGAGGGGCTTCAGGAGCCCCCCCACCTGTGCTGCCTCAGCCCAGGCTGGCAGGTGCTGCTTGCACAGGGGTCATGCCCTTACCTGCAGGTTAGCGATGTCTCCACTCATGCATGGTGATATTTTGACTTTGTATTTCCCTTTCCCAATAAGCACTTGGATATTTCCTTTTTCAATTAGCGGCTCTGCCACTGCATATGGAGAGGAAAGCCCTGAGCTGTCCAGGTCCCAGGTAAGCTCCAGGCAATGTTATGTCCCTGGCATAGGCACCAAGACTGATGCTGCCCAGCTCATTGCTCAGCTCACTGGCACCAGCACAGTCTTGGGGGAGGCAGGACAGCCTGGGGCTCACTCTACCTTCCCTGTTCCCCACACACAGCTTCATCTGCTCTCAGGAGTTTCCCCCCCAGAGCAAGCTGGGCTGCTCCATCCTTGCCAGCCACCCAAGCTCAGCACACCCCACGCACCTCCATCCTGTGTGAAGGTCAGCACCACCTGGCCAGAGTCATCCAGGAACTCCCTGCTCTCCACCTCGCTGCCCCCATTCTTTGCCTTGCTGAAGAAGAGCTCCAGCTTGTCCAGCAGTGCCTCCTTGCAGATGCCCAGGCTGGGCAAGTCAGACACAAGGATGCTCCTGCTGCTCTGAGTCAGCCTGACCTGTGGGTGGCACCGGCCAGTCAGTGCCAGGGCAGGACTGACCCCAGAGCTCCGGGGAGCAGTGCTGAGTGGGGTTGGTAGCAGTGCCCTGGCCGAGGCAGGCTCAGACAGGGGATGCAGCATGCCCAGGGCAGCTCCATGGCATGGGGAGCAGGCGAGCTGCGGGCCCTACCTCCAGGGCAGACGGCAGCAGGATCTCCACGGGCACTGCCTGCACTCGCACTCTGCACTGGTCCAGCTCCTCCAGTTCCTCCCCACAGCTCAGCTCCACCATGTGCTCCCTCATCTCTATGATCCTCTGGGCCACTGCGAGCAGGGAGAGCCCCCAACACAGGGGAGTCACTGCCCGCTCCCAGCGCTCTACAGGACAGGACACGGCACAGCAAACGCTTCGGGGAGGGGGCACAGCCCCACACAAGGCAGGGAGAGGGACAGTGCCAAACTCTGGCACAGGGAGGGGACACAGGGCAGGCCCCAAAATGGTCGAGCAGGACCTGGCCGGAGCAGTGCTCTTCTCACACTTACCCTTTGCCTCCTCAAAGGTGATGAGAGCTGAGCCCCCTGGCATAGGGTAGTGGATCAGTGGGGTGAGCATCAGCTTATTCATGTCCTCCTTGTTTACTGTGAGTCCCTTAAAGATCATTTTCTTTTCCGGCAAGGCAGACAGCATCTAGGTTTAAATACAGACAGCACCTGGAGGAAACTGGATCCTGCACAGGGCATGTCCCTGCCAATCCACACACTAGAAATAAACTCATGGCTGGAGAACATCAACAGAGTCTCTCCTAGGGTCTGGCAGTGCCTGGAATCCCAAAGCCATGACCGGAGCTCCTGGCCCTGGCAGAGGAGCTGCCTGCAAACAGGAGCTGTTCCAGTCATCACACAGTGCCCAGCTGCATTCACCTGCAGCCTCTCCAGCCAGGCTTATGCCCTTGCTAGCAGACCCAAGTGCCCACACACACTCTGTTACCATCACAGGATCATTCCAGAGGACTCTCTTCTTCAGTTCTTCCAGTTTATTTTTCAGGACCTGCTTTTCCTGCTTCAGTCTGTTGTTCTCCTCCTTTGCCGCAAAAATCTGGAAGGAAGGAAGGAAGGAAAGAGTGGGCAGTAGGGAACACCAGGACACAAGGGGCTGCAGTACACAACTGTTCTGAGCACAGCACTGTTCTTGGGCACACAGCTCCAACCCATTCTCCTGCTCTTGACTGCCTGCAGCCCTGCCCTGGCTCCTCTCCTTTGAGGACAGCCCTCCCTTCGCTTCGGCACAGACCTTATGTTTCCCATGAAAACTCCACTGGATCCCAAGCAAGTGATCTCAGAGCAGTGATACAGCCCCTGCACCCCCTGCCACCCTTCCAAGCCTAAGACACATCCACTGAACACCGACCTGGTGGGCTCTCTCTTGATCTCCGTTTAAAGACAGCTGTTGCTCAAGAATTTTATGAAGAAGTTCTCCTTCTTCCTTCAGCTCTCGTGTCCCTCGCTCTGCAGCTTCGTTGGCCATTTGTAAGTTTGCATGGTCTTGCCCCAGAATACTGAGCTCCTGTGAGAAGCACCATCAGACAGCAAGACCCTGATGACATTGTATGACCCCACCAGCCACCCAGCCCTGGCACAGGCTGTGCCTTTGGGAATGAGCCTGGACCCCAGAACAGGCTCTTTTCTCCGTGGAATTACTCTTCTCTGCCTCCTCTGACTCGTAGTCCAAGAAAACACACTCGAGCTCCTGCCCAGGGCCGGCCGGGCGGATCCCGGGCAGTCGGGATCCGGCCGACCAAGCCTCTCTCTCTCGGACGCAGCTGGACCCACCTTACACCGCTCCATCTCCCACCGGAGCTGCTCGGGGCTCTCCTCGGGGAGCAGCCGGACGAAGGAGTCCTAAAGACAGGAGGGGTCTCAGCCGCGCTGCGCCACTCCCCAGCCCGCAGGCTCCCGCGGCTCAGTCCTTCCTCACCTCCTCTGAATCCATCCCCGCAGCGCTGGCGGCAGCACGGACCGGAGCCCCGGTCCCGCGGGGAGCCCTGCCCTGTCCTGCCCGCCGGGACCGCTCCCCCTGCCCGGTGCTGCTGCCGGGGACGCCGCGCCTGCTCCCGCCTTTCGCTTTCGCTTTCGCCGCCTCGCCCCGCCCTCCCCCGAGCACAGCCCCGGCCGCAGCCCGGGGACCGTGAAAGGCCGGGCCCGCCCAGCCCCGCCCGAACCCATCACCCCCATCCTCCCCCCACCCAACTCGCCCTGCCACGAACGTGGTCAGCTAAGAAATAACCTCTTCCTGCCCCACTCCTGGATTTACAACCCGACCCAGCCCCTGCTCCACAGGTAGCTAGCAGCCAGCACTGCCCCGTTCGGGAACCTAAAACCCAACACCCACAGATCAGTCACCACACAATTCACTGCACACTCAGCAGACACCTGGAATTTGCCTTCCCTCTCTCACTCTTTTTCTCACAGGGATCACTGCAGTTTTGGGAATGAGAGATTTCCACTGTGGCAGGAACATCAACCAGCCCGCAGCTGCAGAAGGGAAGCACAGCCCTGGCCCCACACAGAGCAGTCCCAGAGGTGACACCTGCACTCACAGCTCGGGCTGCACAAGGCTCCACAAACATGCTGACGCTCACCTAGACTGCAATGGCTTTCCCAGCTCTTAGAGACACAGAGCAAGCATGACCACAACACAAAGCCCACTGCTTGTGTGTTAAATAACAAAAAAACATGGTTTTTAATAAACATTTATTGATGCAACTTTGTTACACCCTTAGAATCGCAGCTTCTGGAAGAACCACTTGTTCTTGCCGGTTTTGTACCTGAAAGAGAACACACAGGTTAGAGAAGGATCTGTACTAGCAGGTAACAGCACCAAACCTGTACCTGAGCTGTCCCAGACACACAGAATGCAGAACCCAGCTCACCCAGAGGCAATCCACCTGGTCTCTTTGGCCTGGGCTACAACTAAACCCACTTTAAATATTGAAATTCCAAGGGAAGCAAGTGCTAGGTTCCAGATTTCTCATGAAAGACACCTGCACTGTGGCAGTTTCCACCCCAACAGGCACAAGCACAGGACACAGCCATCCTGCTGGATACCTCCTGTGGAGGGCAGTCACCGGGAGATGCCCTCGGAGAACAGCTCAGGGGCTGCCCAAGGCACTGCGTATCCCACTGAGGCCACACAGCTCCTTCCTCTGAAGGAGCTTCTGAACAGAAAACCCTAAAGAAAGTAACCCAAGCACCCCCACACAAAGTGTCAACACTGCCCTGGCCACCCAGCCCAGTGATAAGAGAGGATGAACTGGCAGCATGCTGTCAGATCATCCTCTGGCACCTGAAAGGCCCTGCACATGCTGGCACGATGCTGCACACACACAGTGCTACACATACGATGCTGCTGCACACGTGCACAGGTGAAAAGAAAACAACAAACATGCGTGCAGGGAAGCTGGGGCAGAAGTGCCAACTTGGGAGACTCACAGGCTGTGGCACAGCCCCACCAAGTCCTCACCCTGGGGATGAGAACCAACACCACTGAAGAGACGAGCTCCCAACTCACCTTTCCTCAAATTTCACCTTGGCTTCACGTCTTGCTTTGCGTTTCAGAGCAGGATCCCTGAACACATCCTTATTGACCACTGTTTTGTCCAGGGGAATATCCACAGAATACCTGGGAAAGAGCAGAATGGTGCAAAAGGGGCATGGTACCCAGCACAGGGCTGAAAATCAAGCTGAGCTCCTGGCAGTCAAACATTCATTCTAGTGTCCAGTCAAGGAGCTACAGCTCGAAGTCTCCTCAGTTCAGGAATCACCAAAGCACTACAGCAGTCTCAGTTCAGCCCACAAAGGAAACAGCCACACACTTTGTGAGGGATATGCAGCTCTGTTCAACGTGGTGCATGGGAGCCGCTCTAGGAGCTCTGAGGCACAGTAAGGAATGGCTCTGCCAGCTCCAGACCCTCACAGCTGTCTCAAATTGCTCATCTGCTGACACCCCCTGAGCAAAGAGATTAGTGCGGCTGAAATAAGAGCCAGCTACCTCATTCCAAAAGTTCATTAATATTTTCACTCAGCCTCAGACCCCCAGCTCCCTGTTTTTGCAGAGCCTGAGCCTCATATTCACCAGCCACAGCAT
The DNA here is from genome assembly GCF_009650955.1 of Corvus moneduloides. NCBI lineage: Eukaryota > Metazoa > Chordata > Aves > Passeriformes > Corvidae > Corvus > Corvus moneduloides. Next base: position 3,254,416 of record NC_045501.1, on the reverse strand, counting down.
CAACAGCCTTGGTGACTCCCGGTGTTCAGTACAGAACACAAGAAACACGAAAGCAGCCAAGACTCCTCCGGCCCTGCCGCCAGCAGCACTCCTGGGGCTGCACTCACCGGGTGGGCATCAGGTGGTTGTAGTTGTAAACCTTCACGAAGGACTTGATCTTGGACCTTTTTGCGATCTTTTTCTTGCCCATGGCAGCAGTCACCTTACGCGGGTAGCGGTCGATGCCGGCCACCAAGGCGTGGCTGTACGGCCGGTCCGAGGTGCCATCGTCGATGTTCTGAAATAAACAGGCCGCGGCGGCGATGGCACCGAGGAGCCGCGGCCGCGCGGGCCCCGCAGGAACCGCTCCCGCGCTGCCCCCCGGGCTCCCGCTCGCCCCGGCAGCACGGCGCGGCCCCGCCGGCTCAGCGCCACGCTCACCTTCACGATGACGGCCTTGCGCCCCGAGTAGCGCCCGGCCAGCACCAGCACCACCTTCCCCGGTTTCATGAACTTCCCCATCTCTGCGGAGGCAGCAGCCGGCGGTCAGAGCGGGCCCGAGCCGCGCCCCGGCCGCCACCTCCGCGGATGGCGGCGGATCCCGATCCCGCGCCCGCCCGCACTCACCGAGGCTCCGCTGCGATGGCGCCCAGGCCGGAAGAGAAATGGAACGCCGCGCCCCGGCCTTCCGCTGAGCGGCGCTGCGTCACTTCCGCCGCGTCACCGGGAGCCGCGGCCGGCACCGTGCGGCGCTGCCGGGTGTCCGCCCCCCTCCGCCCTCCCCGGGCACGATGGTGCCGGGTGTCCGCCTCACTCCGCCCTCCCCGGGCACGGCGCTGCCGGGTGTCCGCCCCACTCCGCCCTCCCCGGGTACGGCGCTGCCGGGTGTCCGCCCCCCTCCGCCCTCCCCGGGCACGGCGCTGCCGGGTGTCCGCCCTCCCCGGGCACGATGGTGCCGGGTGTCCGCCCCTCTCGGGCACGGTGGTGCCGGGTGTTCGCCCTCCCCCGCCCTCCCCGGGCACGGCGGGCACGGCGTCACAGCCCCGGTAACGGACAGAGCACACGGCACGGCGGCAGTCTCGGCCCACATGTACTACAGGTATTTAATACACCCCGCGGGACACCGGCCTGCACTGACCGCCGCACAAAAGCCTGGAACAAGGAGCTGGGGCCGTTGGACAAAGCGCCCCGGCAGCCCAAGAGACACAGACTGCGGAGCCGCTGGAGGAGCCCCCTGGCACCTCTGGATCTGCCCCGTCTTCTCCCGGGAGAGGTCAAGTCCCATGTGACCGGGAACCTGCAATGTGCCTCAACACCTGCCAGCTCCCTCCTCCATGAGGGATTGCGTGTGCACATGGTGTAGAGCAGACACTGGCAGAAATAACCACAAAGGAGCTCAGCTGCACATCCCAAGGGTCTTCCCCCACCTGCAGGTCCCGTGGCCAGGCCTCTGCCCCCCAACCCCTAACAGTCACTGGCTGCTGGACAAGGCAGTTTGGCCCAAGAGGAGCAGGGAGGGGGCAGAGCAAGGTGCTGCCCAACCCGCAGCCTCCAGCTGCTGTGCAGGGGCAGCATCGGACAACACACTGCCAGCATCATGACACCCTAAGATTTCCCTAAAAGCAAATACCAAAGAGACAAACTTGGGTCTTACAAAAGCCAGGCTTCTTGAGCCCAACAGCTGCCTACTAGTGGAAAAGGGATGATCTACAATAAAGACACATCAAAAAGCATCTTTGATGTTTTTCAGCTGCCGAACAGCCAAGTCAACCGGGAGGTTGAACTTCAAGTTGCTCAGGCGGCTGAGGAGGGTGAGCGCACTTTCAAAGCCCGTGTTGGCCATGTAGCTCCAGGGCTGGTAGTGAGACTGAACTAAAGCTCCAGACTTGCAGATGAGGTTGAGCCATGAGACCAGGCGCTGCTCGTTCAGTGCCATGCACACCAGTGCCTTCAGCTCCGAGTCTGCGCTGCGCTTGAAGGGGCTGTGCTCTGTGAGCACCGTGTGGATGGCTGTCAGCAGGCTCTGCTTGGGGGTAGCCACCGTTGCTCCTGTCACAGGCAAGGCGAAGGACTGGGAGAGCTTGCGAGCTGGGGATTCCACGAAGGCTTGTCCATTCTTAGCGTTGTAATACTTGACAAAGAGTTCCCAGGGGTGCATGGTCCGCGGCGAGGGCGTGAACGCGGGAATCAAGCATGCGATGGGGGCCAGCACCAGGCTCATGCCTGGGGAAGAGGCGTAGAGCCCGTGAGCCATCAGGTCCCGCAGAGCGACCGTCAGCTCCCTGCGCACAGCCAGAGTCAGCTCATCTCTGCCTCCAAGGGGAACGTCCTGCAGCTCAGAGGAGCAGATAACATGCTCTGCCTGCTGGTGTTTCAGGGCAAGCTGCCTCACCCGCTCCACTGACAACTCCAGTTTCTCTATTAAGGGGGAGAAGTCCTGGTTGTCTTGGTCCTTCTGCCAGAGGGTGCGAGGGATCTGACCCGTGGCACAGCCAAACTGGCTGACAGCAAAGATCTGCAGCACGGCCAGCACGCGGCGCATGAGCTGCAGGCCCGTTTCTTGCATCCTTCTGGCATCTTCTGGGTTCACTGACCAGGTTAGAAAAGAGAAAAACATTCTCTCATCAGGGAGTCAACAACTCTGCTTGTTCATACACACAAAGGGAGTGCAAATATCTGAAAATTCCTTCAGACTAACATTCTGACCAGCAGCAGATGCCTCATGCTACATTATTGTATTTCCAGCAGGTTCACGGGATAAGTAGGGAGGTCTCAAACTCTAAAGAACACTGGATCCCCCTGGCTCACTGTACCTGCTCACAGATCTCAGAGCTTGACGAGCATGAATTAATTACAGTGTGTTTTGCACCAAGTATCAGCAGTCTCTTCCTGACCCCCACTGAGGACCAAGCCCACCCTCTGTGCCACATGCTCAGGCTCTGTGACTGCTCTGAGGATCCCATGCAAGGAGGGTAAAGGAACAGGACGCAGGCCTTCAGCAGAGGGAATGCAGAAGCACAAAGACCAGCTGCCAGGAAAAAGCAGAGAATGACTGGTTCATGCTTGTGAAAGCTCCAGGGAGGAACTGGAGCTTTGCCAGCAGCACCGAGCCCAGCAGTGCCCACCTCTGTTCCCAGAAGGCCGGGTGCTGGGCTTGTAAGAGCCTCCACAGTCACAGTGTCCATCTTCTGCCTTGCCAGAGCTTCCAACTTCATCTACAAAAAAGATTTCCCATCATTATTTCCCATTTGTGAATTTCAGCTGCATATCCCAAATATTAAGATCAACATTCTTCCGACTCCTCTGGACCTCTTTTGTCACTCTATCGATACTTTTCCTCATCATCAGTTTAGAAAGATTTGTACTTTCCTGTCACCCAGAAGCTGTTCCTGCATCTCCCGACAGCTGTGACCTCTCTTCCCATGACTATGTCAGGGAATTACAAAGCAATTCAGTCTGCTCATTCAAAAACTCATCACTGACCCTGAATGAAGTTGATGAACATTTCGAGGTCCCTTATCTGGGTCTTCAGTTGTTCCACCAGCTGCTCCTTCACCCTGGCTGGATTTACAATCTGTGCTATGGCAGCATCCACCCGCTGTCGCAGTTCCTCTGGAGAGAGCGTTGCAATATCTTCACTCAAGTCCATGTCCAGTTTCTTTATCAACTCATTTATAATCATCTGCAAAACACAAGTGAGCAGCACAATTCCACCATGTGGCACTGCTGCCCAGGAGCTTCAAATGCTCCTTTCCCAGAGATTCCCTCAAAAACAGGATACCTTTGCTGCACAGAAATAATTGCAAAAGACACGGGACAGGTTCACACATGTAGACAAACTCCTGACATTCTATTACAGCTGCTGGTGAGAAATGCAGATTGATGAGTGAGTCTGTGAGATGCTCACAAGGGCTAGGAAATACAGCAGGAGGATTTGTGAGCCTTACCCGTTGTCTTTCCATAACCACAGACTGTGGCAGAGAATCATAGCTGCCCTCTTGGTAAGCAAAGGTCTCTAGGTCATCCAGCTGTGTCTTGAGCTGCAGGATCAGCTCTCTCTGCTTCTCCTTCTGGACCTCAATTTGCTCCTGCTTCTCTCGCTCACCCTAAAAAAAAAAAAAATCAATAAATAAAATGGAAGACTTACTGTCATATCCAAGCCCCAGAGAACAGGATTATGACATAAGGAGTGTTTCCTGCAGCTCATGTACTTCATTAGTGAGCACTGCAAACCAGTCTGAGACAGAAATGTGTTTGAGCACCAAGCAGAGGTGCCAGCTACATCACCTCCTCTGATAAGGGAGTGGAAGCACCTCTCCAGACCTCTTGCACCCACGTCCTGTCCCACAAGGCCAGGATCCAGAGAGAAAGGAGCCAAATAACGTACATATCACAGATCCTCTGAGTCACCTGTGCTGTACCAGGGCGTGGAGCGGTGACACACCACTCAGGGCTCTAGGGCACATCCCTTCGAGCTGGCTCCGAGTCACCAGGGGCCTGTGCACGTCTGGTACTGAGCTCGAACCCGAGCAGCGCGAGCAGGATCGCAGCCGCCGCTAACAGGCTTCAGCCGCGGTCAGGCCCACACACCGACCCCGGGGCTCTGCCCGGCAAAGGCCCCCCTCTGCCCTGCCACGGGCACTCACTCACTCACCGGGGCTGCGCCGAGACCATGGGGAAGCGGCGCGGGGCAGCCGCGGAAGGCGAAGTCCTCGAGGTCGCGGAGCAGGCGCTGCTGCTCGGCCGGGCCGGCCCGGGCCACCTGCCGCAGCCGGAACTGCACCTGAGCGAAGTGCGAGGCGAGGGCCAGCAGCGCTCCGTGCAGCCGGCGCCGCTCGGCCCGCAGCTGCGGCACCGACTGCGGCGACTCGCCCCCCGCGGCCGCCGCCTCTTCGTCCTCCTCTTCCTCGTCTTCTTCCGCCGACACTGCGCCCACCGGCGCCCAGCGCTCGCCGGGGCCCAGCGAGCCGCCCTCCCCCTCCATAGCCGCCGCTACCGGCGCCGCGCCGCCGCCATCTTGCCGGCGCGGGGCGGGACCGGGCGGGGCCAGCGCGCCCCCTCGCGGCCCGGCGTGGTGGCTGCGGCGGCCCCGGGGGCGCGCCCCGGGCGGGGCGGAGCGGGGCGGGGGCAGGGCCGCGGGTTGGCTGCCCCCGGCCCGGCTCGGCTCGGCCCGGTCCCCGCGCCCGGCAGCCGCGCCCCCGGCCCGAAATAGCGCGGGGCGGGTCGGCACCGCCATGGCGAGGTGAGCACGGCCGGACGGGACTGGTAGCGCCCGGAACCTATGCACGGCGCCCGGTGCCCGGCTGAGGCACCACGGGACAGGAGCCTCCGACCTGGAGCGGCGGGGAACGGCGCCGGGCCAGGCAGAGGGGAGCGGACACAGGCCGGCCGGGCCCCGCCGACTGCCCGGCCAAGGGCGTGAGGGGCGGGAGAGGGGAGCGTCCCGGGGCCAGTGTGCACTGCCCACCGCCCCGCCAGCACCCTCCCGGCTCCCGCCGCCAGTCCCGGGGCTCGGCCCAGGCAGAGCCCGTGTCCGGGGCCTCTCCCTCGCCCCCGCCCGCCGTGCCCCGCGCGGGCCCTGCTGAGCACTGCTGGGCACCGGGGAAATGCCCCGCTGGTGATTCTCGCTGGTCTGCTCTTCCCCAAGGCAACCTGCAAAGACTCTGTGGTACGACCGGCCGCGGTACGTGTACCTGGAGTTCTGTGTCGAGGACAGCACGGACGTGAAGGTCGTCATCGAGGACCAGCGGTTGGTGTTCAGGTGAGCTACCACTGCCCTAACGACCGACATGGCCCTGCTCTGGGGGTGTTTCAGAGGGCGAGGAGGACTCCGTGAGAGGGGAGCACGCATGGCCTCAGCTCTCCTAAGCCAGGTTGTTACGATGTTTTGGCAGTTGCAAAAATGCAGACGGTGTGGAGTTCTACAACGAGATCAACCTGTATGCCAGGGTCAACTCCAAGGTGAGGTTTCCCGCCAACAAACAGTTCTTCGACAGCCTCTGTCAGCCTCAGAGTCAGGGCCAATCTGTGCAGTCTTGAGCAACACTGCTTAGCATTGGATGCTGTCATCCTGAGAACTTCAGTGGGGTGAGCCTGAGAGCCCTGACCCTGGGGCTGATACTCGCAGTGCTGTCTTGAGCCAGAAACAACCTGTCTCTGTGGGTCTGTGTCCCTCACAGCCTGTGCAGGGCTGAGCTTTAACCCTGTGCAGAGAGGAACCTGGCAGACACTGAGGCACCCCTGATCTCTTGGCAGGACTCACGGGAGAAGCGCTCTGACCGCTCCATCACGTGCTTTATGAGGAAGTGGAAGGAGAAAGTGGCCTGGCCACGCATCACCAAGGAGAACATCAAGGTGTGTGTGGTACCTGGCAGCCAGGACCAGCCTCAGCACGTGTGCTATGCCCACTCAGCACCTCGTGGCTCCTAGGAACCAACCTACCCCCAGGACAGACACAGAGGCTCCCACAGGGGACCCCAAGACAGAGCTCCCAAAAAAGCCCAACCTGATAATCACCTCTAGTCACAGACTTCTGCCCTCCAGGAAGGATGTGGCACCCCTTTTCCTGGACACACTCAGGATCAGGACCAGTGCCTGCAGGCAAAGGGACACTGCTGCTTCCTGCCCCTCCCCAGTCTGACAAGGCCCCTCGCCTTATGCAGGAGCTGCCCCTGGGCTGTGTGTCCCCGCGGTGCTGCTCCCCCCCTCAGGGGATGCTCTCTGTGCCCACAGCCAGCCTGGCTCTCCGTGGACTTTGACAACTGGCGAGACTGGGAAGGGGACGAGGAGGTGGAGAGGGCCATGGTGGAACAGTACGCAGAGGTGAGCTGGGCCACCGGCCTCAGGATCCTGGGGCACATTGTGTGGGCGCTTGGGATGGGGGGACACCAGGCATTTGTTTCCCATCCAGATGCTGGAGAAGGTGACAGACAAAGGCCCCCCACCAGCCATGGATGACCTGGATGTAAGTACCACCACCCAGCTGCTTCCTGATGCCCTGCCGAGCACAGCCCAGCCTCAGCCTTCCGCCGGCTCCGGGACACCGGCAGCAACTCCTGCTGCACCCCTCGGGCAGCCGATCCTGGAGCCAGCGTGGAAACGCTCCCCGGGACAACTGGCTGGTGCCACCTGCTGCGACCAGGGCTGGCCCGGTCTCGGCCCAGTCCCTGGCACCTCGCTCCTCCCTCCCGCAGGATGACTGAAGCCCAGGCCCCCGGGGACACGCACCGAGGAGCAGCGCGGGCAGGGTTCTCCGAGGAAGCGGGGCTGCCTCAGCTCGTGCCTCGCCGCGAGCAGCGCTCCCGACCCTGGGCGGCGGAAGCGCTCCGGTCTCCCGTACGCGGTTACTCGCGCGGGGCACGGGGCAATAAACGTGAACTGCCGCAGCCGTGTGCCGTGCGCTCGGGTCGCCGCCGCGCCGGGCGCTCGGGAGCCGTCACCGCCGGCGGGAGCGCGCCCGCGCGTCACCGTGCAGGCTCCGCCCGCTCGCGGCACGGCGGCCGCCGCTGCCAGGCCCTGTCCGCCCGCGGCCGCTGTCGCCGCCAGTCTCGCGTCGCTTCTGCCGAACGGTCGCGATGGTGTTCCGGTGCCAGCGGGACAGCTGGGCCCGGCAGGTAGCGTGGGGCCGGGGCCGGGGCGTGGGGCAGGCCCGGGCGGGCCCTCACGGCGCCACCGTCTCTGTCTCAGTTCACCACCAGGGTGGTGTCGTGCCGGGCGGCCGAGCTGCGGCCCGAGGGCGGCGGGGAGCCGGTGCGCGGGTTCCAGGTGGTGCTGGAGGACACCATCCTCTTCCCCGAGGGCGGCGGGCAGGTACGGGCAGGGACGGGCCGGGACGGGCCGGGCCGGGCGGGGGCCGGGCCGGGGCCGGCGGCACTGACGTCCCGTGTCCCGCAGCCGGATGATCGCGGCCTCATCGGGGACGTGCCGGTGCTGCGCGTGACCCGGCGGGGCCCCGAGGCCGTGCATTTCGTGCCGGCCGCGCTGGAACCGGGCGCTGAAGTGCTGCTGTCGCTGGACTGGGAGCGCCGCTTCGACCACATGCAGCAGCATTCAGGTCCGTGCCGATACTGAGGGGCTCCCGGGAACACCCCGCGGTGGGTGCCGGCGGTGCGGCCTTGGGCGGGGGGTGCGGTCCCCACCCTGGTCAGGGTAGGGTGAAACCTACCTGTGTTCTGTGTGCACAGTCTGTTCCTGGGGCTGCTGGAGGCAGCAGGTGCCCCTCTGCAAGCTCTCCTTGGTTTGTAAACAAACCTACCGAAAACAGGTTTGGAAGGGAAAGTTCAACCTGCCTTGCAGCCCCCAGCGTGTGCTGTAGTGCTGCCTGGACCCGAGGCCCATGAGGCCAGAGCTGTCTCCTCGCTGTTCTTGAGCACTGGCAGGAGCCCCATAGCATCCAGCACTCGCCTGTTGTGGAGAATGTCAACAGCAAAGACACAGCCTGACTGAAAATAGCAGTGGCACTCAGAGCTAGTGCTTGCACGTCTCTTTTCAGGACAGCATCTCATCAGTGCCATTGCAGAACAGATGTTTGGATTCAAGACGACTTCATGGTGAGCAGGATAAAGGTTCCTTTTGACCCCAGTGTTTTCTTGTTTGGCACATGCCACCATGCTTCCTTGCACAAAGCCTGAACACTGAAACACCAAAAGCAATTTGGACATTTCACTTGAGCTCAGATGTCACAGGAGAGGTGACTGACCTGGAGAGAAGCTGTACAAAATGTTTGCTCTGTCTTGTCCTCCTCAAGTGTTTGGTTTCCATCTGGTGCTTTGAACATAACAGGGAGAAGAGGGAAATCTGTTTTGTTTCAGTCACCACATTCCCACCAGTGGGATCCACAAAGGGACCTCCCAGCTGGTCTCAGCTACAGCAGCAGATGTTCTTCCCTGGTGCAGGGAGCTGGGCCGTCAGCGAAGTGTCATTGAGCTGGACACCCCCTTGGTGACAGCAGAGCAGGTCACAGCCCTAGAGAAGAGCGTGAACGAGAAAATCCGGGACAGGGTCCCTGTAACAGTGAGGGAACTGGCTGCAGATGACCCTGAAGTTGAAACAGTGAGTGGTGGGAGAGAGCCGATGGTATTCGTGGGACGGGAATGACTGAGCACAAATGTCCCTGTGTTTGTCACTGTTCTCCTCTGCCAGGTGAGGAGCCGAGGGCTGCCCGATGACCACGTAGGGCCAGTGCGTGTTGTGGACATCAAAGGCATTGACTCCAACCTGTGCTGTGGGACTCATGTCTCCAACCTGAGTGACCTCCAGGTGTGTAGCTGCACGTGGGCTGCCTCTGGGAGCCACACTCCACACAGAACACAGCCAAAGTCCCTGGGATCCACAGGCTGCTCAAGACTGTCCTGATGGGGAAGGGGGTGGCAGCAGCCCCAGGCTGAGGGAGCCCCAGGCTGAGGGAGTCACAGGAGGGTCACACACAGGCTGGCAGCCTCAGGCTCTTTTGTTTCCTTGTAGCAGAACTCAGCCCTGTGTGCATCAGTGATGTTCTTGCACTGCCAGGGCTGTTGGCATGTTCCCTCTGCTTAAAGTTCTGATATTTTTGAGTGCTCATCATGGGTGAGAAATCTTCTGTGCAGGGAAATGGCAATAAAATTCTAGGCCTGCCTTTAAGTATTTGTGCCTTCTCAGTCATTGGTTGGAGTCTGTTTCCCAGCAGAGACATCCAGATGCCCTGTAGAGTACATCTCATGGCTAGAGAATTGCATAAATTCCACTGTAGCACCATACCTTCTTTTTGGTATGTTGACTTCATGGTTGATTTTCATCAATTTATTTTCACTGGCAGAGAGTCAATATTCACCACAAGACATAATCTGGCGGGAACTGGCCACCCGTGTGTATTACCAAAATGCTGTTCTGACCAGGTTGATTTTCTTTTTAAGGTTATTAAACTCCTTGGCGTGGAAAAAGGGAAAAAGAACAAAACCAACTTGGTTTTCTTGGCGGGAAACAGAGTGCTGAAGTCAATCGAGCAAAGTCACAATACTGAGAAGGCTCTAACCTCCCTGCTCAAGTAATACCCTTTCCACTTCTGTTGTTTCGTCTTCACTCTTTGTTCCTCTAAGAAATCCTTCCTTTGTCCTTGCCAGCAGTGATCCAAAGTCTCCCATTTCTTTCAGAAATGGACCGGGTGAGCATGTAGAGGCTGTGAGGAGACTGCAGAGCTCTGTGAAACTGCTCCAGAAGGTACAAGAATGGCTGGGAAAAGTGGGTTGTCACTATTTCCTGTAGACCTGAGCTTTAGTTTTGGTAACTGGGAATCAAGTCGTAGGCTTCCGTTTTTGTGGCTATTATGAAAAGTGCTCAAACCTCTGGGAACACAACTGTGTTCACACTGACTTCTCCAGCTGCAGTACAGTTCATTTGCTTTTCTTTCAGAATAACCTGAACCTGCTTAGAGACATTGCTGTTTTGATAGCCCGGGACTTCAAGAGCAAACCTGCTCCAAGGCAGCTGTTTGTACTGCACAGGTATGGGGGAGCTCAGGGAAAGAGGGGCCAACAGCATCCCACACATTTTATGTGTGGATCTCTCACACCTGTTCAGCTTGTTTTCTCAGTGAAATAAGTAGAATATTAAATTGCCTCAGCCTGCTGCAAAGTTGCCTAATTAAAGGAATCTGTTTGTTAATTCAGTCACTGAATTCTTCTGGTTTTGTAGCTGAGAAATTACTGTGTCCATCTAATACCCTCTGCACTTGATATTTTCAAATAAAACCAGGGAGCTCTATTTCTTAAAGACAACACTTAAATAATTCCTAACATGTCCACAGGAGTGCTCAGCAAGTACTTACATATATAGACAAATAAGAGCAAGACACCAAAATCCCTGGTCAGGCATTTGGGTTCTGATTGAGGTTTTGTACTCTAGAGGGAGTTTTTGCTTCCTTCTGAAGTGTTTTTTTATCCCTCCATACAGGAAAGAGGGTGATTCTGAATTTATGAACATCATCGCTAATGAGATTGGGACAGAGGTGAGTTGCTGCTGAAGACTAAACTGACACCACTGGTTTTTCACCCCAGTTATGCATGGACAGAGGCTGGACAGGCTGCTGTTCCTGCCACAGTCATGAGCTGCAGATCTGGTTCCTTTGACAGGTACCTGAGGTTACCTGTCCCCAGCAACCTCAGTCTGTAGGGCAATCACCAGCAGTGAGAATTCAGAGCACTGGGGAAGAACCTTATCCCCCAGGAGCGCTCATTGGCTGAAATAGGTTAGGATAGGATTAAGTAGATGTAGAATAGAAAGAAGAGAAGGTTTCAGTCACAATCAGCTAGTTCAACTGCCAGCTGTATCCTTTAAACTTGGGATACCCTGGTACTTCTCTGTCCCAACAGCACATGACTGAGCACAAAAGGTTCAGTTGCCACTTCCCTTTTACTTTTTTCAAGCAATCTCAGTCCAGTAATGCGCGCAGACTTTTGAACTGTCAGTTTGCTGTGGCCAGTGTTTGTCCTCTTCTTGGATGAGGAGGGCACTGATTTATCTGGAGCAAGGCCCATCTCTGTCCACAGGAAACCCTGCTATTCCTGACTGTGGGAGATGAAAAAGAAGCAGGACTCTTCCTTCTAGCTGGACCTGTTGAAGCAGTTGAAAATTTAGGTCCCAGGTAACATGTTTTGTGATTTGTTTAACATGAGTAAGAATTCTGATGTTGCAGACTGAGCAGCTGCACAGTGTGATCCAGGCATGGATCCGTGTTTGCTGCCTGGAGCAGGTTGGGCTTCAGCCTGTGGTGTTGTTGCTGCAGGGTGGCAGAACTGCTGGGTGGGAAAGGAGCTGGGAAGCGCGGCCGCTTCCAGGGCAAGGCAGCCAAGATGAGCCGTCGAGGAGAAGTGCAAGCTCTGCTCCAGGAATTCATTAGCCATCAAAACCCTGAAGCATAAGAAACAATTCTCAAAGTAGGTTTGTCTTCCCTTTGTTTGCATAGGCTCCACTAACTTCTCTACCAGAGAATAAAGACCTGAACCCAAGAGCTGGTGTGCACATGCTCTGCACGGGCTGGTTTGGTGCTCACGGAAACGGGGAGGGGATCTGCCATGGACGCTTTGCTGCAAGGGCTCATTTCTCAAGACAGATGGTACAGGGATTAACGTAGTCCTTAGTTAACCACTCTGTAGGGTTCCTAAACCCAGAAGGGGCCTCCCACTGGCAGTACATTGGGGCGTTTTGCTTTGCACCAGTTGCTGAGGAGGAGCTGCTTGGCACGAGCACTCAAGCAAGAGGCAACTGGTCCTCCCAGAAACCTTGGGCTGGGCAGGGAGCAGCTGGGAGGGAGAGCAGGTGTCCCACAGGCAGGAGATCATTCCCCACCATGTACCAAGTCCTTTCCCTTGGTGGGGCACAGTTGTTACTGGCCGTTTCCTGACCATCGGTAGTGTCTCAGGCTGATGCAGCTGTAAATTCCCTCGGGATCAGGCTGTTCCCAGTGTTCCCTCAGCTCACCTTTCCTGCCCAGGCAGGTCCTGGAGCTGCTGCAGTCTCCTCTGGAGGAACTAAAGTGTGCTGTGGAGCCACAACAGGGCACACCAGGTAATTTGAGAATTTACCCTTCCCCTTCTTGCTAGAAATGGCATGACGGGTTTACTCCAGATGTTAGTAATAAACAGAGAAATAGAATAAAAGAAACCTCCATCCTAAGGAAGTTTATCTGTCATGAACAAGGGGATGGAGCAGCCCCAGCAGATTGTGTTCCTGCCCATGGCTGCTGTGACTGCTGCATGGCCACAGCCTGTGGCTGAGCTGTTGGGATGGTGTCAGAACACAGGGAGCACCACTGAGGCCTGGAACTGGGTGTGGGGTCAGTGCTGCAGGGGCTGGTGCTTTGGGAGCGATCCTGCACATGCACACAGAGGGTCTGGCAGGAAGAAAGTATCTGCACCTCCCTATCTATTTTTGGCTCTCTCCGACTGAGTGAGGATGTTTACTGAGAGCGTTCATAGCCAGGCTGTACAGCCTGCACAGCTTGGAAGGCAGCAGGCTGAGCCCACAGGACTTCTGCTGCCGAGTGAGCACTGGGCCGAGGCAGGGGCTGGGAGACTGAGGTGGCAGAGGCCTGACCCAAACCCCACAGCACAGCTAAATGCCAGCTCTGTCCCCAACACCCTGGGGGCTCAGCACAGCCCCAGCTGAGCCAGTTGGTCCCAGAGCTGAGCTTGTTTCTGTAAGCAGCAAGGTGACACAAGTTTGTCCCTGTTCCTGACACAAGGTACACCCAGAATACTTGGATGAACAGCACAAAAAGCAGCTCCTTGCCCCCAATGTGCTGTCAGTGTTCAGCTGCACCTCAGGACAAAAGGTAAAGAACCAGGGCACCAGGCTGTGCCCTTCCCAGTGGCTTGAATGTGTCTTGCAGGTGTTGAGGGTCTTCAGCACCCAGGAGAAATGTCCTTCCTCTACCATCTGCAGGCCGTGCCACAGCCCTGCGCCCAGGAGCTCATCCCTCATCCCATGGTGCTGGCCAGCGGGACACAGACTCACCAGCTCAACAACCTTCAGCTTTAATAAAATACCTCCTGTGCACAAGCACACCCCCCTGTCATGTGTGCAGAGATACAGGTTCAGTTTGTACACACATGGGCGTCCGTGCCCCCCACGCCGTGTCACACAGGGGCGAATACCGACCGTCCCAGGGCTGGGGGGGTCCCCACACTGGCACTTTATCTCCATGTCACAGTGTCTGCCCATTCCTGTCACAGAGCTGCCTCTTCAGCAGACCCCAGACACACAGAGGTGAAAACCCTTCTCCCAGTCCCCAGTGGGACTGGTGCCATCCCCGGTCCTGCAGTGCGGAGGTGGCATTGTCCCCACGAGCTGCAAGGGAGTGCAGGACCTCCCGCTGCTGCTGCTGCTGAGTCCTGGGCAGGTGATCCCCACCTGTGCGTGCGGGAGGGACAGCAGGGGAGTCGTGGGCATGCAGGGCTCTCCGTGCCCTCAGCCAGCCACAGACCGGCGTGACTGACACTGTGGGTCCGTGTTGTGGGAGCCACCCAGCACCACTGGCCCGGCCTCCATGGCCTGCTCCCAGGGCAGGGTCAGCCTGTGCGGATTCAGCGGGAAGCAAACAGTGGCTGAGGCGCACCCAGGGCCTGGTAGCTGCCCCTGAGCCCAGGGCCAGGGTGTCTGCCTGCCTTAGGCAGCCTTTTTGTCCTGCGTGGCCAAGAGCTGGGAGAGGCAGTAGGGGATGAGGCTGACAGTAGCCAGCGGCACAGCTGCACTCTTGCAGAAGGAGAGGGCGTAGAAGAGCAGCTGCATGTGGGAGGGTGGCTTGAAGGCATCGAAGATGTGGAGGATGAGGAGGGAGACAGCGATGCAGCCCAGGCGGAAGGGCAGCTGCTGGCCCTGCTTTAACTGGCAGCTCTCCTGGTACATGTGGGAGTTGAGGGCCAGCCCCAGCCCGAAGAGGATGCCCAGGTTACGGAGGAGGCTGGCAAAGGGAGTGGTATCAATGTGGACCCACTCAGGGTGGCTGCACCACTTCTGCGCCTTCTCCAGCGTCCAGAGCAGGTCCACGCCGAACGTCCAGAGCAGCAGGTAGAAACCCAGGGTGAAGCTGAAGAGGAACAAGGTGATGCCCAGGTACCGACGGAAGCTGGCATTGTAGATGCAGCGGACATGATGGAAGGTCTTGGCCACGGCCATCCCTGCCGGTAACAAGGTGGGAGCATTGGTCAGAGCTGCAGGTGCTGCAGCCCAGCACAATGGTGCTGCAGGGAAAGGGATGGGGGGTCCGATACACTCACCTGAGAAAACCCCTGCAATCACCTGGTGGGGGAAGTGAGCAGCAATGAAGACTCGGGACACGCAGACGCAGCCCTGAACTGCCCAGAACCCCATCCAAAGCACTGTCCACAGCACCCTGTGAGGGACAGGTGGCCCTGTCAGTGCCAGGGCCAGCTTGCCCTGCCCGTGGCACTGCCATCACCTACTCCAACCAATGCCTGGCTACCTGCTGAGCCTGTCCTCATGCAGACCCTACCCGAGGTGCCTCAACCCAGCTGTCAGTCCACAGCTTTGTGCCTTGATGGGCTTGGCTGTGCCTCTCAGTGCTGGAGCTGCCTCTGCCTAGCACAGGTGGTTTTGGCACACAGCTTACCAGTATCTGAGTGTCCTTGACTGCTTCTTTCCCTCAGCAGCAGAGAGGAGGGCCGTCACCATGACGTAGTACACGCCTGCTGCACCCATGGCATGGCCAGATGGGCTTCCTGGGCAAGAAGAGAGACCCAGGTCAGACTCTGCATGGGCCAGAGCCGAGCACAGGCAGGGGTTTGCACTGAACCACCACAGCTGCACCAAGGGTCAAGGTCTGCTCTTTGCAGGGGCTGCCCTGCCTCCTTCCACTGCAGGCACAGGCAGTGTCCCCAGGAGCACAGCAGTAGTGGCCCTCTCTCCAGAGCTGTCCAGGGGCATGTGCCGCCTGCAGGCTGCCAGACACAGCCCTGGCCAGGCCAGCACCTCCCTCCTTGTGTGTGCAGGTCAACCTGCTGGGGCTGGGGGACCCTACCAGTGCTTGGGGAACCCTACCAGGGCCAGTCTCACAGGTGAGCGGGAACTGCTGGATCTCTGGTGCAGAGTTGTTGCCGTAATAGTCCGTGTCAAGGACCCACCAGTATGGTCTTTCCCCAAAGAGGATCCTGAAAAGAAAAGAGAAGGGATCTGGGGAGGTCCTGGACACAGCTGCAACTTTAGATCTGTGCTGGGAGATGGAAGAAGCAAAGGACCCACAAGTGGTCCAGGGCGTCCTGACAGACACAGCAGCCAGCTGATTGCTTGGTTCTGACAGCTGACACTGCCTGTCCATGTCCCCATCCCCAGCCCTGAGGGGGAAGAGCAAGAACTTCCTGGGAGCAAGTCAATGTGACCTCCTGTGGTGAGGGGCTCTGTGAAGATCCCTCCAGGCAGCACCACAGCCCTGGCTGATGGGAAGCTCTGTTTGCAGGAAGCTCCATCTCTCTGCTTGGCACTGGGAAGAGGGGAGCTGTCGCTGCATGGCTTGGGAAGGAGTGACTGTTGTCACTGCCCAGCTGGGGCTGAACTCTGGTCTTTCTTCTACTCCAGCACTGGGGCCGAGAGCACCCATCTGGCCCTCACCAGTCCAGGTGTGCCAACACACTCGGTGGGAGTGTTGGC
Organism: Corvus moneduloides; assembly: GCF_009650955.1. Taxonomy (NCBI): domain Eukaryota; kingdom Metazoa; phylum Chordata; class Aves; order Passeriformes; family Corvidae; genus Corvus; species Corvus moneduloides. The sequence goes on along the minus strand of NC_045501.1, from coordinate 3,238,300 downwards.
TCAGGGCCACTCACCACTTGAAGACGAGGTTGAGCCAGTCTCCGATTACAGCCACCCAGATGAGCCTGATGCCCACCGCTTCACTGAAGTGGAACCAGATGGGGAAGAGGACAAAAAAAGCATTCCTGAGATCAGCGGCATAAGAGATGAAGAGGAACCAGTCCTGGGAGCCCTGGAAGCGCTGCTGCAGCCAGTGCGTTGTCCGGATGCCCGCGTCGTGCAGGAGGTTCATGTTGGCCTCCATCCTGCCCTGCTGCCGCTGCCCTCGGCGTGGCTCTGGCTGTCCCGTACTCCACTGTGCCACTGGGGTTTTATACTCTGCAGGGTCTTGTTTGCGGCGGGCAGGTCGCCGTCCCAGCACTGATCTTTGGACCCAAAACCACTCTTTCCAAAGGTACATCACCAGGAGGTTGTAACAAACATGTTTGGAACAACTTACGTAAAAGGGGAAAACGGGCTTTGAGGGCACGTGAAGTGCAGGTGCTCCAGCCCCAGCCCCATCCCCTGCCCAGCCCCATCCCCTCGCTCGGGGGGACCCTGCAGCCCTGGCTCCTCCGGCTATCCAACACCACAGTTCAGCTGCTCCGACTGAACCGCAGCCTTTGCTCCGTTATCCCACACTCTGTGTGACGGTCCTGCAGAGCTGCCGTGTCCGGGGCTGACAATTGCTCTCATCTCTCTGCCATCCCCCCATGAACCACCACTGCAGCATGGCAAGGATGCCCAGGAGCGTGGAGCAGGTGTGTGGAGCAGAGGGCAGACTGCCCACCGCCCTCCTCCTTTGCCAGGCTAATTTAACCAGGACTTCGCATAATGGGAAACTTTCAAAGCCATTCTTGGAGGTCCCTGCAGTCCCAGACAGCCAGGCCTGGGACGCTCCTGGCTGCCAGGCATGTTCTTCTGATCTCTAGTATGGGGCTAAAGGACCTTTGCAAATAGGGACAGCATTTCTCCTCCCAGCACCACACCTCCTGCACCATCAGACCCAGGCTGCAGGGACAAAGCCGAACACCCCATTCATCCTGCGGTGCCCATGGCTGTCCCCTCAACCCCAGCCACACTCTGCTGTCCCTGGTAGCAGTGCTGGCACCACAGCTTTATCATCCACAACTGCAAAGACACACAGCCCTGCGGCAGCAGCACAGGGTGCCCAGACAGCAGCCACCGCAGCTGAACAGGCAGCAAGGCGTTAATGATCAACAGCCAGTGAAATGCATCACTTATCTCCCTCCTGAGAAAACCCAGGTCAACATCCTTGAACCACTGCCCTGTGCTGTTTGCCTCTGTGGGAACTGTGTCCGGTACTGAGTCCTGCTCACAAACAGCAGGAGCTCCAGGCCCCATCCTGCCCCTCTGCCCGTGCAGAGCCCAGGGAGCCACGGGGTCTGACAGGTGAAACACCGGCAAACCTTGCTCCCTGGGATATGGGCATGGATGGCCTGTGAGAGAAGCAGGCAAAGGACACAGACTCAGCCCACGGGCACATCCTATCCAGCCTGGCCTTGCTGCACCCAAGGCAGATGGTCGCAGACCCTGGACTGAGCTCCTGACCTACAAAACATCCCAACAAAACAGAAGTTTGCACAGAAATGGAATTACTCTTGCAAAACAAATTCCCTGACAGCTCATTCCAGGGTCATCAACTGAGAGTGGCTTTGGCCAGCGTGAAGGAATGCAGCAGACTTGGCTTCCGTTCCAAAAATATTTTGAAACCATCAGCAATAAATCCTTCACAGGAGATTTCACAGCAGAAAACGGGGCAAAAGGTGTTGGGGGATGGGGACTAGCACTCCAGTCCCCTTGGAAAAAGTCACTGCAGGAAAACTGGGGCCATAGTGGGGAGTGGGCAGGAAGCAGGATGGAAGCAGTCACCTCCTCCCTCCCAGCACAGAGTGGCTTGGCCCAGTACTCCCCTGTGCAGTGCCAGGTGCACATGCCACAGGTCAGGACTGTGCCAGAGCTGCCAGGGTCCACACGGTCCCAGTGTCACTCCATCCCTGCCCTGTGGATAAATCCCTGGCCCCAAAGTCACTGTGTGGACCTGGGGCAGGGCAGGGCAGATGGAGCTGCCTGGGCACTGCAGGGTTCTGCATCCTGGCCAGTCTGACAATTGCTTGGGGTCCAGCTCATCCCCTGCACCAAACAGCCCTGGCAGCAGCATGGCTGGGGATGTGCTCTGTAAAGTGGCTGGCTGGCTTTCCCAGGCAAGGAATGGGGCCAGGCTGGGGGAGCCTGATTTCTGCCCTGGGTCTGTGCACACCGAGCCCAGGACCAGCTGGCAGCTCAGGAGCCGTGTGACTGCAGTGACAGCAGCTGGCTCTGGGTGTCCCCGTGATTCCCAAGGTTCCAGATGCAGCTATGGCAGGTGCCAGTGTTTGGTCCAGAATGTTCCCAGATGGCCTCAAGGTGCAGGCTGGGCTGTGGCAGTGTTCTGGTCACTGCATCAGCACACGAGCAGAGTCCAGGCGGCACCACACACACGTGGGCACGTGGCCGTGGGCAGGGCACTGGCTGGCCACAACCTTCCTCTCGCACAAGGCCTGAGAGAAGCCTCTGGGCACAGCCCCTGCTGTCACCCCAGGGCACCCAGGGACCACTGCAGCCTCACACTGAGCCGTGGCCTTATTTGCCCCCTCCTCCCACCCCCACTCCCCTGTGCTGCAGCAAGCTGAGCTGGCTCCCAGGGGGACACGCCACAGCCATTAGGGCTTCTCGAGCCCCTCACACCATGGTTCTGGACAAACCCATCCACTACAGCAAGGGGTCAGAGGGGATGGATACCCACCATGCCCCCAGGGACACCTTGGTGAGTGCTTAGCACCTGCAGCCGTGTGCCAGGGATGGCACTGGCCTCACCAAGCTTCTTGGTGTCCCCATCCCAGCCGGGCACAGGGAGGATGGGCTCTGTGGGCTGTGGGATCCTGCAGCCCAGAGCTGCATGTGCAGCTGGGGGTGTAGAAGGAGGGTCCCCACACAGGGGGGCTGAGCACGCTGGGCAGCAGCCAAGCCCAGGACTGATTAACACAGCTCAGAACAACTGTTAAACATTAACTCCCTTGTTTGCTCCATGCCAGGCATTGTGCCGGGCACTGAGGTGGCCCCACATCCCTTGGACCCCCGCAGAGCTGAGCCAGGGCCATCCCTTACAGGCCATCAGCTCCCACCGCATCAGCCATGCCGGGGTCTGGCCCCGGCCACCAGAGCCACAGCAGCACCCATGAGCTACGCGAGTTTGTCCAGGAAAAGCACTCGAGTGCCTGTTTATTGGGAAGGGCGGACACGGGACAGCCCAGCCCGGGGACTGCCCATCCGGAGGCCCAGCTGTGGGCTCCTCCAGCAGCCTCCTGGCTAGCCCAGTGCACCGTCTCCATCTGCAGACTTGGCACTGCAGCAGCGGCCAGAGCTTGGCGGTGCCTGGGCCCGGTGGCCTTGATGCTGCAATGGCTGCGTGGCTGGGGAGGATGCTTGGGGCGTCCTGTGGCAGCTCCACAGCAGCGCCACACCACTCACTCCTGCCACTGTGGGCAAAACCTCGGGTGGACCACAGCTCCAAGGGCAGCTGCAGCTTTGTACTATGGACAACCTCGGCCAGCACTGTCACCCTGTGTGCACCGACGTTGGGAAGGTGGTGAGAGCCCCATTCCAGAGGAGGGGAGTGGCTGCGGGCACCCCACAGTGCACAGGGTGACATCCTGGATGAAATAAAAAAAGTCACTGCCAAAGGCTGTTTTTCAGAGGCTTTGTATCCTCCTTTAGCAGTGCTGAAATGAGAACTGAGCTTCTCTGAAAACCTGACCCTGAGCATGCAACACCCTGAGCATGCAACACCCTGGTGTGGGACAGAGCCCCTCTGAGCACCCACCCGACAGCCAGCAGCAGCCCCTGGCCCATCAGAGCCTGCCGAGCGGCGGGGCCAGGCTGAGGTTGAGGAAGCCCCCAAAGTGGAAGGGGGGCAGGTGGGGGGCACAGGCAGCAGCAGAGGACAGGCAGGCGAGGGGATTGGTCCCACACGCCCCCGTGTCCTGTTCACTGCTGAAGTAGACACTGTCAGATGAATCCACTGAGGGGTCCTCGTTGAAGTAGTTGTAGGGCCTCAGGAAAAAGCCGACACCGTTCCCCACGGTCACCGTGTTGGGGACATCTTCAGCATGAGGGACGTGCAGGAACCCCACAGTGATCCAGGCAACCAAGTCCTGGGGAGAAGAGGAATGAGGCATCTGTCAGGCTGAGCAGGACTCTGCCAGCCCAGCAGCTGCTCAGTCTGGCTCTGGAATGGGTGAAGCCTCTGGGCAGGGCAGGAGCCCCCACAAGGCTCAGCTTCTCTCCATCCCAGCTTACCTGGCCGGTGATGGTCTCGTTGTTGATGAAGTCAGCAAAGGCGACAGTGGGAGTCCAGGGGTCATTCTGGTTGTAGATGCTGGTGCTGCTGGGCTCCTCCTCCTTCCTCCGGGTGACGGCCAGCTGGTACCTGGCAGCACAGGGGTCAGAGGGGCTTATCCACGCCAGCACAGGGCAGGGCAGCCGTGGCATTGCCAGCCAGGGTGCACTGGCAAACTGGGGCTGGATGCATCCCTGGTCTGCCCTGGAGTGGGGAGGGAAAGGGCCAGCAGGGCAACAGCCCCAGCATCTTCGAGCTTGAGGGGGATCCCCCCGTGGCTTTTCCAGCATTGCTGTGAAACATGAATGGATCCAGGCACAAATGCTGCCACTCAACACCTGATGCGCTTCCTCAAGCCACAGCTACTTCTCCCCCACACAGGCTTCCCCAGCATGAGCTCCATCAGCTCACCCTGGCACTGAGACTGGACCGTGCTTATCCCAAGCATTCTCCAAAAGACGTTCTGTCCTCTTGGGAAGATATCACAACCTGGCGATGCCAGTGCTTCCCCTAGGAATTTGTCCTGCAGCCTACTTCCCCTCAAAGGGAAAAACACATGGGGTTGCTCTAAATTAGTCTGACGTGAGGTCAGATTCCTGCCTGTGAACTACCAGGAGCAGATGTTATTGAGCAACACTTCAAGGAAATTTCAGAGCCAAAAGCTATGCATGTTTGCTGTTTAACCCTTCCCTGCAGCCTGGTGCCGGCCTACCCAGAGGTGAGGGTCTCCCTCCGCCAGGAGCAGAAGCAGCTGAGGCCACACGCTCCCCAGCCCTGGCACCCACCTGCCCCAGCTGATGGACGGTTCCATGGAGCTGTTGGTGGGCAGGTGCTTCCCAGCGAAGCTGATGATCTGGACCCGGTAGCTGCGTGGGTGCCCCCACTTGTTGGGGTTGGGGCCGACAAAGGAGAGGTAGCGGGGCATAGGGGCATTGAGTGGGAATGCTGCCTCATCCTCCTTCTCCAGCCTTGCCCTGCGGAGGTATGGCCGCTCAATGGTGTTCTGTGTGCTCCAGGGATCTTTGACAAACTCGTACTCCATGTCCTGGGTCTCCAGGGAATTCAGCTGCCCTGTGAAGCAGAAGAGAAAACCCTCTCGAGCCCTGCACCCCAGGAAGAGCCTCAGGCCACAGTAAACCACAGCCATGCACAAAGGTGGCCAGACCTACCATCAACATCCAGGTCCACCTTGTAGTGGATGTGGTGGAGGTGCATCGTCCCCAGCGTGTGGGGCCCAACCCTGTTGCCATAGTCAGTGCCTTGGCCATGGAAGAAGGAGGAGCTGATGTAGCCAGTGGCATGCACCCGAACCTCCACAGCCCCGCTGCCATGGAACATGAAGTCCCAGATGTAGTCGTAGTTAATGAGCGTGGAGATGGTACGGATGACCAGCGTGTTTTTCCGCAGCCCGCCATAGTAGAAGGACTGCGAGTCGGAGAAGTGGCGCCTCAGAGGGAGGGCAGAGTCATGCTCAAAAATGCAGAGTGAGTTTTGGTTGGTTTTGGGAGTATCTGTCTCTGCCAGGTAGTGCCGGTCCACGTAGGTCGCTGTGTAGGGGCAGTCGAGGCCCTGGACCAGCTCATAGGCAAACCTGCCAATGCCAAAGCTCCCGTCGAGGTAGCGGGTGGACATGCCCCCAGGGCAGTTGGAGCCGTACAGGGCTAATGCTTCCTGGAGACTCAGCTCGTAGACAATCCTCTCCCCACGGTACCTGATGTCAAAGAGGCGCGGGCCGGTGTTGGGGTTCATGCCGAAGGCGATGCTCCAGCCCTGGAAGGTGATGCGATTGTCCCTGATGCTGTAGCGGGGACCCTGGGGCTCAAACTGCAGTGGACCTGGGGACTCAGGCGGGCGCCGGGGCCTCATTGAGCCCAGCACTGCATCAGCCTGGGGCTGCTTGAGTCTGACGACCTCCAGCACACCGGCCACAAACCCCTGTTCCAGATCCCCTGTGCTGGCAAAGTACTGGCCATTGTAGAAGACTTTGTGCAGCTGCCAACGGGAGACCTGGAGGTCCCCATGGTCCACCAGCACCTCCAGCCCCACCGGAGACAGGTAGTAACCGGTGCCAGCCACGTTGTGGAAAAGGACAAACCAGGTCATGCGGTCACCGGACTTAAAGCCCCGTGGGGCTGTGGTGAGGATGACCAGGTTGGTCCCATCAGACTCACAGCACGCAGCCAGGAAGCGCGGAGCCTTTTTCAGCTCCCTCTGAATGAGGGTGTTGATATCCATGTACTCCTTGCCGGTAACGGGTCTGCGGTGGTAGGGCACCTTCCCCCCGTACTTCTGCACCGTCACGTCTCGGTGGTACACTGGCATCGGCAGCGGCCCCACCACGTACTCGGTGATGTTGGGGTCTGCCTGGTTCCCAAAGTACAGCACAGCCAGCGCCTCCCGGGCGGGACGAGCCCCCCCTGCGTCCAGGAACCGCAGCACCTCTGCCTTGGCGGGGACCTGCAGATCCACGGAGGCGATGCAGTTGTCCGAGGGTTTGGCACGCGAGGCCTCAACCAGCGGCACCCCGAGCTTTCCCTGCAGGTACCGCACCACCTGGGACATCTCCTCAGGTGTCAGGTCAGCAAAGACCAGGCTCTGGCCATCCTCCATGTCCTCCTGCTCCGGGTGCAGGTGCTGGCAGCTTCTGGGGCTCCTTCCTCTGGTCAGCAACACGCAGACCAAAGCGAATATTGTGGCTAATGCCAGACCAAGGAGGATGAGCACGGTTTTCAGGCTCATGCCTGCTGGGGCACCGAGTGCTCCTGCAGTCTGGCAGGACACGTTTCCAGCTGCGGAATTCTCCCAGAGACTCACTAGAACAAGGGGCTGGGTTGGGTTGGGTTTATTTTTCTCCCGTTTTCGCAGCAGGGAACAGCCCAGAGGAACTCGCAGGGAGGGCGTGAGGGGACGTTCTCACACATTGCCAGGGTTTGCTGGGAACCATAAAAGGCAACTTTGTTCTGCTTCCCTAGAGGGTCATAATTTAAAGTAAACTCAATGTTTGTACATCTGTGCTTCCCCTCTGGTCCCAGATCCTACACTGCAGAGCTTAGAGAGGATGGATCCAGTCATCTAGGGGGAATAAGCACACCTCCCTGCTCCTCCTTCTCTTAACCCCACAGATGCTGGCAGCAGTGGCTGTAGAGATGAGCCTTCCCTGCGCAGAGCTGTGCTGAACACAGCACCACTGCCCCATCCTGGCACAGCCCTGCCATCACCAGCAGCATTGACTGCTGCTGCCCATGTCACCATGGTCCTGCAGCCAGGAGGGAGGGGACAGCTCTTTGTCACCCTGCAATGGTGCCCGCTGATCCTGAGCTACATCCTAGCACAGATGGGGCTGCGAGGAGGGGAACAAGGGTGCCAGAGCCCAACCAGCATCCTGGCAAACAGGCAGTGGCTCTGGCCATGCTGCATCACCAGCAGCCACGAGACCCCTTCCTGCAAGGTCCTGTCTGGATCCCACCCTTGTGCCCAGCACCGAGGGCCTGAGAGCCACAACCCACACAGTCCTGGCCATGACCCAGCCTCCCCCCAACAGCCACAGGGCTCGGTGCCAGTGCCCACCTCAGTCCCTGCCCCTGAGCCCTGGCGCGTGCCCCAGCCTGTCCCTCCAGCTGGACATCCCTGTGCCCTGATGAGCACCCAGAGCCACACTGCTGGGCTGGTTTGTGGGCACAAGAAACGTGGCAGAGACCAGCATCACCCCCCAGGAGACGCTGCTGTAGGTTGTAAGAACGAGACACTTGAGAGCATTGGACCAGCACCATTTTCATTATTTTGACCTGAGATATGCACTACACAGCACTTGCTTCTACAGCAGAGGAACAGGATTTTCTCCTCACTTTCCTCTAGTGACAGACTCAGATTCAGGAATTAACAGATAACATAGACTTCCATCTGGTATCACGCTAGGAAAATCACACTTCCCTTTTCAAGAGCACTATTTCAAAAGCAATGATAAAATGTGAAGTCACCGGACAACTGGAAATTGAGACAACTTCACTAAAAAGCTGAAAATCGGAGACAGAACGGTCAGCCTGGTGTCTCTGACCACATCTCCTCACACCGTCCTGTAGCATTAAAGCCTGCTCATATTTCGAAAACCATCATAGGTGAATGGGGGGAAGTTTGGCAAACAAGAGGCAGTTTTGGGCAAGCAGGCAAGAGGGTTGATTTCACATGCTGTAAAGTCCTGCTGGCTGGTGAAAAACACACCATCGTGGGAGTATATAGAGGGGTCCAGGTCATAGTAGTTGTAGGGTCTCAGGAGAAAACCGACCGAGTTTCCCACGGTCACAGTGTTGGGAATATCCTCAGAGTGTGGAATGTGAAGGAAGCCAGCAGTTATCCAGGCAACCAGGTCCTAGGCAGGGAAGAGCCACAAGCCCAGGGTTACTCCAGAAGCTGCAGCAGCAGTGACCAAAATACACATGGGGCCGTGGGGAGTGGCAGGAGAGAAGGAGGGGGACCCCCATGGGCACCAGCAAGCCGTGTTCCCACGCCAAGCTCCCTTCTTCTGGGAAAGAACTCCTCCCTTCCCCAAAGACCTGCCACAGCCACGGCTGCAGACATCCACCCAGTGGAAGGGCCCTTGCCTTGACCTCCAAGGCCTCACAAAGATCTTCATGACGTTTTGCCAGCATTTCTCCACAGGGAGAAACAAGCTTCTGCTCTGCACACTCTGATCTGTGTTCTCTGACCAAAGCACCGAGCAGACACACAGAGAAGGGGATGCTCAAACCCACTTCCCTCTTTCCCCTGGGCTGCTGCTCTCACAGCTGGGCCCATTGTCCCACGGGTGATGCTGGAGTCACTCCACTCCTGAGGCAGCCCTGGGGCTCCCGTTGAGCCTGGGGCTGGGTGTTACATCCCAGCCCAGGGGACCCTGGCTTACCTCGTTGGTGATGGTCTCGTTGTTGATGAAGTCAGCAAAGGTGACAGTGGGTGTCCAGGGGTCATTCTGGTTGTAGATGCTGGTGCTGGTGGGCTCCTCCTCCTTCCTCCGGGTGACAGCCAGCTGGTACCTGAGGACAAGAAAAGAGATGGGAGCAGCCCCTGAGGCAGGGCAGAGTTAATGGAGCAACCCCAGAAGAATGTTTCCCTGTGCCTCCCATCAAGGGACATCCAGCAATGCCTTCCCAGCTGGCAGGGCTGAGAGGGTCTCTGAGAACCTGCCATCCCAGCCAGAACAGCCTGACCTTGCCCAGCTGATGGCCCTCTCCATGGAACTGGCTTCGGGGATGTGGTCCCCTGCAAAACTGGTGATCTGGATCCTGTAGCCACGCTGGTGGCCCCACTTGTTTTTGCTGTTGGCTGCGAAGTAGATGTATCTGGGCATCTTTGACTGGAGTCGGAAGGCAGCCTGGTCTTCCGTGTCCAGGACTTTCTTGGTGAGTCGTGGCCGCTCTATCTGCTGCTCTGGGCTCCAGGGAGCCCGTGTCATCTCAAATGCCATGTCATGGGCCACGAGGGAGTTTTTCACCCCTGCGAAGCCAAAACAAAGTCACTGAGGTGAGTCCCCACGGTCCCCTGTTCCCCAAGGACATCAGAGTGCCCGCTCTCCCTGTTCTCCCTCCCTGCACCCTGTGCTCTGAGCAACGACCCTGTCCAAGAGCAGTTGCTGCTCTGCAGCTCCACATGCCATGCCACGACAACAGCACTTGTGTCTTAATCCATGGCTGGACACTTGTCTGAGCCAGGCAACACCACTCTGTGGCAGACTCTGTGAAAGACAAGAGGGGACAAGGGATGAGCCTCACCCCAGGGCAGAGGAACAGGTTTGCTTCCCCTACAAGCGTAATCTAGTTAACTAGAGCCTTGTTACTGTTCATCAGCTCATCCTGCACAGTGGAGGCACCTGGAGCAGCCCAGGTGATGAACACATTTGCACATCACACACAAAAGCAGTGTTGTGCTGTTCAGGTCCTGCCACAAAGAGACGTGGGCCCAAGGATAGGAGCAACAGGAGGGGCATGGGAGCAAATCAATTCAGGGACAGGGTGGCAAAGGGCTGCCGAGAGCATTTGATGGCCAGTGCCTCTGCAGGTCTGGCAGAGGAGCTATTGCTCAGCTCCTCCTGCCCGTCCCACCATGACCCCCCTCTGTGTTCTCCTCCTTTTACATTTTTTTCATAAAAGCCATTTCAGAGCTGAAGCTGTGGCCATGTATGAAGGTTGGAGCCCCACAGAAAAAGATCCATGCACAGCTAGCAGCACTGAGCTAATTTTCTTTCTTTTTCTTGCATGAACAGAACTTCTTACCCCACACCTCCCCTGCCAGTATTAACACTGACAGTGTGATTTCATCTGCCTTTTCCTTCTTCCTGCAGTTATGCCACCCCCCACTGCTAGCACACCACCCTGCCTGACAAGTGGAAAGGAAAATCTGTATAACCACCAAAAAAGTCACGTTTTTTGAGTCTGAAAGTACTTGGAGAGTACTTTTTGAAATGGAGAGACAAGAGCCAGACCTACCTCCCACATCCAAGTCCACCTTATAGTTGACAAAATGGGTGTGTATGGTACCCAGTGTGTGCTCCCAAAGCCTATTGCCGTATCTCAGGCCATCCCCATGAAGAAAGGATGAGCTTGGGTACCCCGTGGCCTGCACCTTGCCCTCCATGGCCCCGTTCTGGTAGAAGATGAAGTCCCACACGTAGTCATAGTTGCCCACAGTGGCAATGGACCGAACGACCAGAGCGGAGTTGACCAGCCCCCCGTAGTAGAGCGACTGCAAGTTGGAGTAGTGGCGCCTCAGAGGGGAGCCCAGGTTCTGCTCAAAGATGCAGAGCGAAGCTTTCCCCTTCCTGGGCCTCAGGCTCTCAGACAGAGAGTGTGTGTCCACGTAGGTGGCCAGGTACGGGCAGTCGACCCCTCGCACCAAGGGGGAGGTGTAGCGCCCCAGGCCAAAGCTGCCGTCCATGTAGCGCGTGGACATCCCTCCCGGGCAGTTGGAGCCGTACACTGACAGCGCCTCTTGCACGCTGATTTCATAGGCAACCCTCTCCCCCTTGTGTCGGATGTCAAACAGCCGCAGGCCCGTGCTCACGCTCATCCCAAAGGCAAAGCTCCAGGCCTGGAAGAGGACGTGGTTGTTCCTGACGCTGTAGCGGGGACCCTGCGGCTCGTACTGCACTGGGAACAGCGCGGCCGCAGGCGCCCGAGGCTTCATGGACGAGAAGTCCCCATCCCACGGTGCCTTCCTCACCTTCTCCACGCTGATACGACCCTGCACATAGGCACTCTCCAGATGAACCATGTCCCTGTAGTACTGCCCATTGTAGAAGACCCTGCTCACCGCCCACTGCGAGATGTCCAGGCTGCTGTGGTCCACCAGCACCTCCAGCCCCACCGGGTGCACAAAGAATCCACTCACGTTCTGAAACAGGACGAACCAGGTGACCCGATCTCCAGACTGGAATCCATGAGGGACTGTGGTCTGAAATGCCACATTGGTTCTGTCATACTCAAAGACTTCTTTGAGGAAGGTCGGTGCTGCAGCAAATGCCACCGTCTCCAAGAACACTCCCAGCTGCTTGTACTCGCTGCCCAGCATTGGTCTGCGGTGGTAGGGCACCTTCCCCCCGTACTTCTGCACCGTCACGTCTCGGTGGTACACTGGCGTCGGCAGCGGCCCCACCACGTACTCGGTGATGTTGGGGTCTGCCTGGTTCCCAAAGTACAGCACAGCCAGCGCCTCCCGGGCGGGACGAGCCCCCCCTGCGTCCAGGAACCGCAGCACCTCTGCCTTGGCGGGGACCTGCAGATCCACGGAGGCGATGCAGTTGTCCGAGGGTTTGGCACGCGAGGCCTCAACCAGCGGCACCCCGAGCTTTCCCTGCAGGTACCGCACCACCTGGGACATCTCCTCAGGTGTCAGGTCAGCAAAGACCAGGCTCTGGCTCATGGATCCTGTCTTCTCCACAACACTGGGCTGGGATTCACAGCTGGGCGATTGCCTACCCCTGCTCAGCAGCATGCAGGAGAGAATGAAGATTATCACTGCAGCTCCGACCAGGAGAACGTAGGGAAGTTTGGGGTTCATCACTCCGAGTGCAGTGACAGCACATGCAGTTCGGCTGAAGAATCCAGAGCACGTCCCTCACCTGCAGACCAAGGTCTTTATTCATTTGCAACTGTGGGCGTAATGGCGACGCTTGTGAGGTGGGGAGGGAACCTGTAGCTCCCGTGGGGCTCCGAGAGGAGATCCCAGGTCCCAGCCAGTTTGGCTTGTTTCCTCCCCACCCCAGATGCACCAAAGGAGCCAGCCAGGGAGCCAGTGCCTGGCTCACTCACCAAGCTACTGATGGGTTTCTCCGCTGCAGGGTGACACCACAAAGAGCCCCAGTCTCATCCAGCCTAGGGGCCTTTGCTTCTTTCAGTGTGTCCCAGGATGCCCCATCTCCTGTGGGAGCATGGTGATGCCGCGGGGGAAGGCTCAGCCGGCCTGGTCCTTCTGCACCCAGTGCCCCTGGACCAGCCCCACTCCCCTGAAGGGTTGGTCTGTGCTGGCACAGCCCGAGACCCGCTGGCTCCCAGCACCTCCACATGCCAGTTCTTCCTGTCACCATTCTCTGTTGCCTCCATGTCCTTCCCAGCCCTGAAGGAAGGGACCTGGCAGCTCCAGCCTGGCTCTGGCTGTGGGCAGACCAGAGGCAGCTCTCTGGTGAGAAAAGGCAGCACTTGCTGAATCATCCCAGTCCCATTCCAGCAGACGAGATCTTTGCACAAGAGCTACCACGGACAGAAATGGTGTGAAGGGGCTGCTCCAGCGTGGCCATCAGCTCCTGCAAGGCTCCCCCATGGCACCTGGCCCCATGCAAGGCAGTGACACACCACCGACAGCGAGGATGCCTTTTTGGAGATCAGGGTCCACTAAACACCCTCCTGCTGAGGAGAGTCTGAGGCACAGGCAGGAGGGGCCAGAACCACCACAGCACTGCAGCAATTTACCCCATCTGCATTTGTGTTAATTTAGGAATTATGTTTTCATTCTCACTTCCAACTAGGCAATAATTGCCCTTTTTCCCTGCAAGGCCCACAGCCTCAGATCAGGATCCAAGAACCTGTGTGGGGCATGACCCACTTTAGCTGTGACACAGCTGTGCCCTCCCAGCGCTGGAAGGTAGGGCTCCTGCAGGAACTTCCCAAGCTCCCTGCATGGCCCCAAGCCCTCTTGCCTGGAACACAGCTCCCCTCTCACCACAGGGAACAAGTCTGAGATTTACACAACTCTACGCCAGAGCGTTTTGCAGCAGTCAGGGCTCAGGGTCTGTAACCAGAGAGGGGCACTGAGGGACATCGAAGTCACAGAAAAGGACCTTGCCCCCACACAGGAACTGTATTTTAGCACGTTCTCGAGCCTTGCTTTCAGGAAGGAACCAGCATCAGCCCCGATTTTGACCGTAACAACAGCAGCAGCACCTTTCCAGGCCATACAAACCCCTGCATCACAGGCAGGTACACAGGAGGGCGTGAGCAGGGACTGAATGCTTGCTCTGGAGTTATCTGCAGCTTGACCAACATAGTTCTGAGGTTACTTTCCACAATCCAGGAGACAGCCTGGATCCCTGGGGCTGCTTTTCTCTTTGGGCTGGTTCAGATGTAGCCACTGCCCACCAGCGACCTCTTTGGTCCTGTGCAGATGTAAAACATTTTCCCTCTGCCTTTCCCAGAAGTGGTTTTCAATAACAGATGCCGTGTCCCCACTGTTCCCGGACTGCAGGTACTGCAACAGCCTTCTGTGGGGGAGCAGAGGTGCCCCTGAGGCTGAGCATCGCTGCACTCTCAGGGGTGGCTGCCAGCACTTCACTGTGAGCAAGGGGCTGCTCCTGGGCTCAAATAACCCTGTGCAGACATCCACTGCCAGCCTGTGCCTGCACATGGGAGCAGGGGAACTCACCGGGTCGCTGTAGCAGCTTCGCAGCCCAAGACTTGGGATCCAAGGCTCGAGTGTTTCCGCAAGAGAAGAAGGGGATAGAGCTGCAGGGGCTCAGCCCCACGGAGCACCAGGACAGCTGCCCTGCTTTACGTGGGGCAGTGAGACACGAAGAGGATTTTCCCAAGGGAGATGGAATGCCAGGAACAGCACCGGGCGCTGCGAAAGCAGGCTCACACTGTCTGCGCTCAGACAGGGCCAACTCCCTGTCTGCCCGCCCATGCCTATGGCAACACACACCGTGCCAGACGTGAGGCCTCAAGGAAACACAAACATTTTTCAGCTGCTACCTTTCATACTTTCCCTGAGCTGAACACAGAGCTCCCAGAAATTCCCATTGAGTGCTTTCCACTCCATGACCTTGACAGACTGTTTTACATATCGAAAAACATTTTTGCAGTGAAATAAGAGGTTAGGAGATTAAAGAAGCAGAGTTCTGATGTCACTTATTAGGGACTGTATGGACAAGGAGGCAAACCTCAAAGCTCGGGGGTTTATCAGTACAATGGAAGGCATTGAAAGAAGATCCAGACCTACCTCCCACGTCCAAGTCCACCTTATAGTTGACAAAATGGGTGTGTATGGTACCCAGTGTGTGCTCCCAAAGCCTATTGCCGTATCTCAGGCCATCCCCATGAAGAAAGGATGAGCTTGGGTACCCCGTGGCCTGCACCTTGCCCTCCATGGCCCCGTTCTGGTAGAAGATGAAGTCCCACACGTAGTCATAGTTGCCCACAGTGGCAATGGACCGAACGACCAGAGCGGAGTTGACCAGCCCCCCGTAGTAGAGCGACTGCAAGTTGGAGTAGTGGCGCCTCAGAGGGGAGCCCAGGTTCTGCTCAAAGATGCAGAGCGAAGCTTTCCCCTTCCTGGGCCTCAGGCTCTCAGACAGAGAGTGTGTGTCCACGTAGGTGGCCAGGTACGGGCAGTCGACCCCTCGCACCAAGGGGGAGGTGTAGCGCCCCAGGCCAAAGCTGCCGTCCATGTAGCGCGTGGACATCCCTCCCGGGCAGTTGGAGCCGTACACTGACAGCGCCTCTTGCACGCTGATTTCATAGGCAACCCTCTCCCCCTTGTGTCGGATGTCAAACAGCCGCAGGCCCGTGCTCACGCTCATCCCAAAGGCAAAGCTCCAGGCCTGGAAGAGGACGTGGTTGTTCCTGACGCTGTAGCGGGGACCCTGCGGCTCGTACTGCACTGGGAACAGCGCGGCCGCAGGCGCCCGAGGCTTCATGGACGAGAAGTCCCCATCCCACGGTGCCTTCCTCACCTTCTCCACGCTGATACGACCCTGCACATAGGCACTCTCCAGATGAACCATGTCCCTGTAGTACTGCCCATTGTAGAAGACCCTGCTCACCGCCCACTGCGAGATGTCCAGGCTGCTGTGGTCCACCAGCACCTCCAGCCCCACCGGGTGCACAAAGAATCCACTCACGTTCTGAAACAGGACGAACCAGGTGACCCGATCTCCAGACTGGAATCCCCGGGGAGCAGCTGTCACGACTGCAAGATTGGCTCCATCGTACTCCATTACTTGTTGCATGAAAGCTGGAGCTGAGGGGAACACTTGGCTCTTTAAAAACCCTCCAATCTGCTTGTACTCAACAGCCAGTGTCGGTCTGCGGTGGTAGGGCACCTTCCCCCCGTACTTCTGCACCGTCACGTCTCGGTGGTACACTGGCGTCGGCAGCGGCCCCACCACGTACTCGGTGATGTTGGGGTCTGCCTGGTTCCCAAAGTACAGCACAGCCAGCGCCTCCCGGGCGGGACGAGCCCCCCCTGCGTCCAGGAACCGCAGCACCTCTGCCTTGGCGGGGACCTGCAGATCCACGGAGGCGATGCAGTTGTCCGAGGGTTTGGCACGCGAGGCCTCAACCAGCGGCACCCCGAGCTTTCCCTGCAGGTACCGCACCACCTGGGACATCTCCTCAGGTGTCAGGTCAGCAAAGACCAGGCTCTGGCCATCCTCCATGTCCTCCTGCTCCGGGTGCAGGTGCTGGCAGCTTCTGGGGCTCCTTCCTCTGGTCAGCAACACGCAGACCAAAGCGAATATTGTGGCTAATGCCAGACCAAGGAGGATGAGCACGGTTTTCAGGTTCATGCCTCCAGCTGGTCCAGCAGCATTCAGAGGCTTTCAAAGCAGGCTTTCCAGCTCCTGCCTCTGTCAGTGTATGCTGCACTGGATGGATTAACGCAGAAAGTACAAAAGACTGGGAGAGGCTAGGGGAGGAGATCTGAAATCCTTGGTGACCAGAAAGGGCAGATCTCGTCTCAGCTGCAGCCTCCTCTGGTC
Source organism: Corvus moneduloides (assembly GCF_009650955.1). Taxonomy (NCBI): domain Eukaryota; kingdom Metazoa; phylum Chordata; class Aves; order Passeriformes; family Corvidae; genus Corvus; species Corvus moneduloides. Next base: position 3,221,687 of record NC_045501.1, on the reverse strand, counting down.
CTCCTTCACGGCAGTGCCCTGAAAGAACTTGTGGAGATGTAGGGTCAGTGACTCAGACAAGTTCCACATAATTCTGTTACTTTTTCAGTCCAGCCTGGCTTCCTGAGGCTGCCTGTAAAAACGGAGATCCTGCAGTCAGCCTGAGGTGGCTGTGACCACTGTGAGGCTCTGACAAGCTGGGAATTGTTGCCACACTGTACAATTTCACCTCTTTACAACTCACCGATTTTCCTTGTTTATCAGGCTGCTTCCTTGTAAACATTCTCCCTGGCAGCACCATTCCAAGCTTGGAGTTACTTTTTATTTAATTTTTTTAAATCTTCCACATGGAAGCCTCTGCTGAAAACACATCCTTCTGTGTAGCAGTAGAAAAACTTTGGCAGGCATGGAGATGTAGTTCAGGAGGAGAATCAGGCCCCAATGTGCTGTGAACAACCAGCTCTTAGTTTGCACCTTAGAACAGCTCTGAGCCAATTAATCCCCAGCACTGTACTGTCACAGGATCATCCAGCCCTTGTCTCTCCCTCCAATTCACAGATAAACTGAGGTGCAGCTCCCAAGAGGTTCCCTCAAAGACAGAGAGATCCTGAACGTGCACCCAGCAGCAGCTGAGGGCAGTGCCTGCTATCAGTGCTGCCCAGCCAGAGTGCCCAGGCTGGGCAGCCACAGCTGCCCTCTGCCACCCCAAAGACAGTCCCTGCTGGCCTCACAGCGCTGTTTGAAGGCACTGGCAGAACAAGGCAGCCAGAAGGACTTGGTGTTCCATCTTGCCACGCAGCAGATGCTCGCACCACCTTGGCTACAGTCCCGGAGCTGGTGCTGAGTAGGTCACGGCATCCAAGAGAACCAGGGCTGGAGATTCAACCCAATATTTCCACTCCTGCTGCCAGCCTCACCTCACCTCACCCTCGTCTTCTCTTCCTCCTGTCAGTTTCCTGATGGGAGACAGCTCCCACCAGCCTCTGGTTCTTCCTCTGTGGCAGATCCTACCTGGGGGATAGCCCCTCTGTGGTCCTCTGGCCATGCCAGTCACCAGGCTGGGAGGCAGAAGGCCACGTTGTCGTGGGTCACACTCCATTATCCTCACCACCACTGGCAGCGTCAGCCTTCTTCAGGACAGGCTGCAGCTGTGAGGCCAGAGACACGCTCTCTGTGCCAGCACACAGGGCTCTGCCTCACCAGCTGCCACGCCAGGAGAGCCTCAGAGCCACAGCACTTGCTTCATGTAGTCACAGTGCCAGCAAAGGGGCTCACTGCAGCACGGACACAGCAATGGGCAGGGACAGGACAGAAAAGAACAGAGCTGTGCTGAAGTACCTGCTCTCATCAGCTCACAGTGGCAGAATTGAACACCTCTGAGCAACCCCAAATCAGGCAAAGCAGCGCTCATTTCCAAGTCAGTCTTTCAACCCATGAAGTCAGTGAGGCTTCGAGGATTACCTGGGGTTAGGCTTGAAAGAAAAATTCCCTTTTGGTGTAGGCTTGGAACATGGTGCCCATTTCACTAGGAGCACAGAGCAGAAGCACTGCTGCCCTGGGTCAGGTGTGGAGCACACAGCAGAACCTCCACAAAGCTCGTGTGGACCTTTCCTTTAAGAAGTACACAAAGAGCAGATCATTCAGGTTTGATTTTGCCTCTCGGGTTTGCATCCTGAGGCCCTCAAAGCCACGGCACAGGCTGCAATTACAGAAGGGCCTTTTCCAAGCAGCACAGCAGTAGTTTAAGAAAACTCCACAGGCCTTCCTGCCCCACAAATCACAACTCAACCCTGCAGCTGGGCTGGGAGAGATCCGAAAATAGAGTGTGGGAACACTCCTGGTTCTCTGCATGTTGGGGGCTTGGAAAGAAAGAGAAACCCTAATCTGTACTGACAGCCCCACGACAAACCAACCACAGCAAACACCCCAGGGCTGCTGGATAAGGATGGCAGCTTTCTGCACTGCCTCTGCTCCACTGCAGAGCCTGTCCCATGGAAGCCACGTCTGATACTGGATTTTTTAGTACTGTCTGCTTCTGCTGGACTTTTCCAGCTCTGGTTTAGAGCTCTGTTTCAGAATAAACAAAATAGCCCTAAATCCACCTTCATCTTGCAGCAGGAATTTCAGGAAGCAGAGTAATTAACTAAGCCTGCACAGCCAGAACCTGCGTCAATAACTGCCTGATGAAAAGCAATGAGGGATCTTTGGGGGCCATGCACACCATGGAACTGCTTGTGCACCCTCTCCAAAAGGAGCCTGCAACAGCCTAAAGCTAACCTAGAATTAGAGAAATTGCACGTCTCCATAACAGCAGCATAACTTGTTTATGACCTGCTCAGTGCACGTACTGCTTCCCACATGCCAGTTCCCCAGCGAGATCAGCCCATCACTGACCCACATCCCATATGGAGAATTCACATCCTACCCATGTTTTATTTTGGCTACGTGGTTGCTTTTAGGCACTGCCCATCTTTTATTTGCTGAATTGCCCACGTTCCCCGAACAAAGGGAGATGGGAGTGCTGTTTTTCACGCACACAGAAAGGTAGAGGTGGCAAAAAATAGCATCTGAAATTTACTGAAACCCAAACCAGACACAGACAGGTTTTGGCTTGGGGAAACTCTGAGACAGCAACTGCGACAGCTGGGGAAAGGGCACAGCACAGAAAACCCCTGCCAACACTTCCGACACTGGCAAGGCTTGAGCGAGCCCCAAACCAGAGCTCAGACTTCAGAAAGCTCCCACTCCCAGTGCCTCACCTCATGGGGTCAGCTTATGCAAAGCACAACAGTGGAACCTGCCTGACCCTTCCTCCATGCCAGCTGCGCTGCCGGCAGCGCCTGTGGCTGCACACAACTGCTGAGCCATTATCCTCCTGCCTCGCATTGAAGCTGGGATGTCTCAAGGACCGGCGAAGCGGAGCCCTGACTGCACACTGTGACTGCTGCCAGACTCACTGGGATCACAGACAACAACAAACCCTCCCCTGCTCCCACGGATGAACCCTACTCCCTGCCAGCACCTGCCAAGACAATTGTCCTGGATGCTCCATCCTTCCACGGGACTGCTGGCGCTGACTCCCTGGGAGTTCAGTTTGTTTGACTGCAGTGAGGAGGAGCCCCTCATGCTGCACCACATCAAGTCCTGCCAGCAAGTCCTTCCTTTGGGCTCTGCTCCAGCCACCTTGGCCCTGAGACCTGTTTGCAGCTCACTGCCCCTTCCCTGCACGGGTCAAGCACCTGCAGGGCTTTCCCACACCACAGGAACTTCCCTGCACAAGTGGCTGCTCCTGTTCCTGGGCAGCCGGAGGTGCCACAGCTGGGAGCCCCGGTCTGCAGCGGCTGCTCCCAGGGCCAGTCACAGACCCTGCCTAGCAGCACCGTGGCCAGGACAGGCACAACCCCAAGCAGGCACCGAACCCTGCACCAGGGGCTGGCTCATGGGGGCTGCAGCCCTGCAGCTGGGGGCAGGACACTCAGGAAAGCCTCAAGTGCTCCTCGGGAGGCCTCTGTGCTGCGGCATGGGGGAAAGGCAGGAACAGGATGATCCCCAGAAGAGCAAAGGGCACTGTGGCTGGGGACAGCAGGGCAGCTGCCTCTCCTTGGGTACCACACACATGCAGCAGCCAGGAGCAACAGACTCTGTGCCCCACAGAGATACTGGGTGCTGCATCCAGGACAGCCCAGAGACACCTGCCCAGAAGAACCTGCCTGGCAGAGAAACCCTGGAGCAACTGCAGGCTCAGAGAAACACCATGCAACGTCCCCTTATCTGTTTGAACTGGGATGGCCCAAGTCCCACTTCTTGGCTGAGATGGGACAAATTCCACCAAACCCAAGCCCACGGGCAAAGTCATGCCCAATGTGAGGCATGCTGAAGGAACAGAAACAACCTACACAGCAGGCTAGTTTATAACACAGTCAAAAAGAGGAATGAGGAGAATGAAGGGAAGGAGCAACTGAACGTGAGAAAGGCAGAACCAGAACTGGACACTAAAACTGCATGGCCTAAGAGCCCAGCATCACACACAGGGGGCGGCCTTGAAAGAATTCCAAGTACCTTATTTTAATTTCTTGACATGGTAAAAGTTTACATACGTTCATCTGGCAAAGAAAGCTGAACAAATTGAAAGGAATCAATACAAAGAAACACAAGGGGAAGTGCTGCTCCCAGACAGCAGCTCAACGCAGTTGGTTTGTTACTGAATATTTATTAGCGGGAAGACTAAGAGTTGACTTACTACAAACAACAACAGAAGAGTCTATAGCAAGGGCCAGCAGCCCGCCGCACTCTGGGCAAATCCCTGGGAAACCAGCAAGAGACAACATGGCTCTTAGATGTGGAAGCAGAAAAAAACCCAAAAAACTAAAAACAAAGTAAAAAAAATAAGGGAAGAAAGTTCATTCCATTTGTCACTGTTGTTACAATGAGATTAACACAACTCTTAAGGCTACTGCACAATAAGAATATACAGGTGTAACAGCGAGACCTGCGAAACAGCGAGTTCCTGAAACAAATGATTTAACGTTCCCTGATTAGGGACTTAAGTAGAAATACTATAAATAAGAAAATTTTGAAGCCTGCAGCGTTATGGGCCCACTTGCCACACACAAAAACTGACGCAATACAACCAGTCATTTCCAAAGGGGTTTGTAATGGACCACGAAATGTTCTGGCAGCTTAGAGGAGTCACGAGGCACGGGAGCGTGCCCTTTGCAGGGGAAAGACTGCAAGGTCTGCAAGGTACCAGGTGGGTATCAGCCACCCTCACCGTCAAGCACCAGCTGTGGCAGCCAGCTGTGGCAGCCGGTCTGCTCTGCCCAGGCACCGGGGAGCACTGCCAGGGACAGGGGGGCTCAGTCTGATCACATGCAGAGATATTTTAGGACTTTAGCATCAGATCTCCAGCCCGTCCCTTCCCTCAGCCCAGGCAAAAGCAACTCATGCTGAAGGGGCAACCGGGACGTATGTGAAAGAACATTGGTTTTAGCCAAGAAAGTGGCTCTAGTCAAATGGCAGAAGCCACCTGAGCTCATGACAGCCAGGACAGCACCAGCTCTAGTTCCAAGCATTTGCTCTGCACCGATCCAGACAGAACTGGTGAGGCAGAGACCTATGGGGCAGGCTCTGCTGAGCCAGAAGAGAGCAAGAAAGGGAGTGCAGATGGCTCAGTGGCATCAGAGCACAGCTGCCAAGGGGCAGGGTCCCTGGTCAGTGCAGAGCTGGTGGCAGAGGGGCCTGGCCACAGCCAGCAGCGGGGACAGAGCTTCCCTGCTGTGGCACTGCCGGGCCTGCCGTCGTGCTGGGCTGTCTGCCCTGCTCCCAGAGACCCCAGTGCAGCCACCAGACAAGAGATGGGACAGGACAAGGGCTTGGTCTATAGTGTTCCCACTCAGGTAGGAAGCAAGGCATGAAGGAATGTCCCTGCCTGGCTGCAGCAGCCTCTGGGGCGTCCAATGCAGCATGGCCTCTACTACCAGTGACTAGAGGAAGAGGGAGAGCTCCTGAGACCTGAACAAAACCAATCACAGAACTAGGCAAGAATTTCTTTAGAGTTTAACTAAGAATGCAATACTATTTCCAGCCAGTTTCCCATCTCGATAGTCACGTAACAAACCAAGGCAATGACGGTCTTTAGTTGACTGAACAGTTCTCAAGTTCAAACGTTGACACTTAATAGAGGGTCTCAGCATTGCTGCTCCGAGGCCTCTTGATCTTCTCAATGTTTTTAAGGATCATGTCATGCAAAGTGACCTGCAAAAACGAAGAACAGGACTCAGACAGGAAGCCATCCAGCTTTCACCATAAGCACTGGTTACCACAGCAGCACCACTCTCCTTGGCACCCCCCTCAACCACACACCTGGTTAAGGTAAGGGCTTCCTTCAGCCAGTACATGTAATACCAAAAACATTTATTCAGAAACCCTAGGATTGGCTCGTACTGTATGAAGAGCTTAGGATCAGATTCCCACAGAGGGGGCAAGAATATTTTGCGCTAGGGCCCTGTTAACACTGCTGGAAACATCTGCATCTCTAGGAGATGGTGGAGAAGCAACAGTTGGCTCGTCCTGCTGGAGCAAAAGCGGGAAGCAGGCAGGCTTCCTGCCAGGAGTGGACGTGCTCGGGGGGAAAGGGGAGACAAGCAGCAGCAGGATCACAAGGGCTCTCCACTGCTGCACGAGGAGCCAGTGTGAGCTCTGTGTTTCCACTTACATATTGATTTCTCAGCTCTGAAATGATGAGGCGCAGACTAATGTACTCCTTCTCGTCGATCTCCGTCACGGTGCGGCGATAGTCCTCCTGCCGAGAGCAGACGCGGCTCAGTGGACCAGCTCAGCTCAGCTCAGCCTCCCACACTCTCAGGGAGGGTCCTGCCCTCCACAAAGGAACCCCCCACTGCAGCTTGCTGCCCTCAATCCTTGTATAATCCCCCCTCCTCTTCCCCCAGGACCCTCAGCTCAAAAAAGATGGTGACAAAGCAGCTCAAAGAGTCCCAAAAAGCAGCAGCATAAACATGCAAATCTCCATGTCCCCGGTGACTTACCACATGAGGGTACTTGGCTATTTTGGAAACCAACTTTGCTCTTGTAATATAGTATCTGGCAGGGAAAGGGAGAGACTAAAGCTCAGATAAACAGCACCAGGATTGTTTTCAGGTCCAAGCTGCCCTGTCACAGCAGCTGGGGGACCTTTCCCAAACACATTCCTTTTCCAAGGAGATCCCAAAAATGAAGTCTGTTCTTGCATGCTTACCTAGAAATCTGGTCCAGGTAAGATGCTGCCTCGCTCTCCACAGTCCGAAGCTCAGCAACTGTTTCTTCCTGCAAGGAAGACAAGGAAGCTATTAGCTCCAGGAGGCTGCAGCTGGCCTTCAGGGCTCGGAAAACAATGTCTCAGCAGCACCACATCAAGCTCAGGTTTGGGTTTTAAAACCTAAACCAACCCCATGACTGCAGCTGCTGGACACCATGAACTGAAAGATTCAGAGGAACCCCAGAGATCCAAGTCCCTGGACCACAGAGCAGTGCCTCACCTGAATAGAAACACCGAAGTTGTTCCCATCCTCTATCCTGGGAATGAGAAGCTGCACCCACATTTTGACCTGCAGTAGAGAGATCACAATGCTGACCAATGCCAACACCTGTGCAAAGACTGCTCTCAGCAATGTCAGTAAAAGCCTCCCAGGACCCTGCCTTTGCCACACCGCTGGCTGCAGGTCCCTTATGTACCTATAACACTACCAAGATCACTTCCCACATGCCTGGGATGCCATGCAAGCCAGCAGAGGCCCAGCTTCCCATGGGAAGCCCTCCTCACCATGCCAAAGGAGCTCTTGGCAGGAGTCCGTGCCTGTGCAAAAGAAGGGCAAAGCAAAGCCTCATGAGGCCTGAGAACCGACATCCTTCTCCTTCAGGTGAACAAAGGAGTTCCCCAAGGGTTTCACCTGCCTCCCAGCCACTGTCAGACAGGGCAAAGCCCTGCTTTTCCTCATCTACAGCACAGAGGGACCCGCTCCTTTCAGAGCGTCCCCTCTCCAGGAGTAAAACCACCCTGCTACCTCCCCTTACTCCAGGCTCACACCCACCGTATTGCACTTCTCAATGAGCAGCCTAATTTCTGGTTTCACTTTCTCGATGATGTCCACCAGCTGCTGGTTGCTCTTCAGCATCCCATTGGGCATCACAAACACTTTGGTACCTGCAGCAGAGACAAACCCCAGCATGAGCGACTCGCGGGAACGGCCGCGCCACAGTCGGACCGAGGGGTCACCTGAGCCTCATCTCCCACAAAGGCCAGAAAGGGACTGAGCCAGGCTATGGCTACCTGTAGGGAAGGGGAAACGGGACATGGGATAACAGCAGTTACCACAAGGGAAGGAAAAGAGAAAACACAGAGCAGGATGAGACTGAAGAGCTCGTGGATGCTGAGGCTGAGCACAAAGGGTTTTCCTGGTGCACATGTACAAGAAGTTTCTGTCTCAGCTTAATCCAAAGCCTGGAATCTTCTTCCAGACAAAGAGCGGAACTGCACAGAGCCACCAGGAGATCAGCTGCCTCTGTCAGGAGGCCAAGTTCAAGCCAAGTACTAGTTATGTCTGTCAGAGAAGTACTAATTATGCTTCTAAGAGCTGGAACCTGACTCCTCCACATCAAGACATCTGTAGGTCAGGCTCTGGCCTGTATGAGCAGCAGCTGCTGTCAGGGCAGGGCAAGTGGGGCTCACATGATTTGCATCCCCAAGGCTCAGTGCAGCAGTTCAGGGGGCAGGCAGCAATACAAGGGGCTTGGGGATTCTTACCCTGAAAGGTCTCTTCGTGGTCTTCCAGCTTCCTCTTTTTCATATTTGGCTAAAATATACAAAATGTTTTACTCACAAACTAGTCGTAAGCTGTAAAGGTGTTGCAAAGGAAAAAAGGAAAACTTAGAGCCCTGCCATGTTCGTGGTTTCTAAGCACTCTTCCTTAAAGCCCAAGAAGGACTGCAGAGCAGTGTTACCTCCAGCAGACTTCCCAGGCTCAAGAGATCAATCTCTAAAAGCCTCTGGGCCAAGGCCTGTTGTTAAATAAGAACATCCTACCCCAGCACAGAGCAAACCATGCAGTTTTAATAGAAGCTGGGATCACAGCCAAGAGAGTAACCTTACCCCATCCAGTCCATCATGGCTGTTGGTGAGAAGAATTGGGTCAGGCACTGGGAGGTTCATGTCCGAATGGATCTGAGTAAGATCATGAATGTTCAGGATGGGTTCCTGGAAAATAAAGCAAATTTCTTATTTAATTACGAACTAACAAATTCTGCCACACCAAACACCGTGAGAAGACAAAAGATTCAGACCTCCCTCTTGTCCAACTGTAAAATTAGGATGAACGAAAACAAAAGGCCTAGCAATAGGCTGTGACCCCCCCACCCAGGAGCCACGGTCAGCTATTGGTGTCTGCGTGAAACCCCAGGACTGCCAGGGACAGCCCACTGGGGAACATGTAGAAAGACAAATGTGAGAGATCACATAAAGAAAACCGCAAAATGCAGCACCCCCTCCAGAGCCAACAGCACTGCAGTGCATGTGAGCCACTAGCTGCTGCCTCGTGTCTCTGCAACAAGGTGACATGCACATAAAGCAGCTGTGAGGAGACCTGCCACATCCCTTTCAACACGCAGCTGAAAATGGAAAAGGACACAGAGCACAAGGCACACCCTACCTTAAGGAACCCATCGAGCTCTAACAGCTTCTTTGGAAAAAAGTTTGCTACGAGGTCTTCAGCCTGAGAAAGAAAGAACAAACAGCGATGTGAAACTAAGGCCACACGGCTCCCACCAGCAGGCAGGAACATCAGGGAAATCATCTGCCCACGAGCAGGAAACAGAGAGAATGCAAGTTCTTCCTGCTGCCAAGACCAAACAATGCCCGGGTGAGAAGAGAGCCACGAGGCTCTAGAACCTCGTTGCAGTGGGTGACTGATGCCCAGGTGTTGCTAAGCTTCCAGGGCAGGCTCAGCCGGCAATCCAGTCTGTCAGAAAGACATGGCCAAAAACCTCTTTCCTGCTCGACTCACCTCACTCGTGATCCGCTCCCTGAAGGAGTCAACCTGCAGAGTGAAACAGGGACAGGTCAGGGTCGCTCTTGACCAGCGGGGCCCGGGGAGGCCGCGCACCGAGCCCGGCAGCCGCATGACCCTCCCAGCCCAGCTCCCGCTCTCCCGGGAAAGGCGGAGAACGGGAGGAGTCTGCGAATACCGAGCGGGAGCTGCCTGGGGGCGCCGGGAGCGGCTCTGTCCGCCCGCCCCGGACTCCGGGCGCTGCGGGGAACTGGAACCCGCGTGCCTCGCGCCGGGGTGGAGGATCCGCCGGGCCGCCCCGGGCCAGCGGCCACGCTCCGCCGGGGCACGACTCGGCCACGGGACAGCGCCGGCCGCTTCCCGCCCCCCCCCCCCCCCCGGCGGTGCAGGGCCGGGCGAGGGTGGGGACACCGGGGGCTCGTCGGGGCGGGGGGGCCGCGCTCGGCGGCCAGGGCGGAACGGCCGGGAGGCACCGTGGGGCGGCCCCAAGCCCGCCCCGCCCCGGGCCGGCACCAACCCAGCTCGGAGCGGGCCGGCGGGGCGGAGGTGGCGGCCGGGCCGGGCCGGGCCAGGCCAGGCGAGGCCAGGCGGGGCAGGGCGAGTAGCGGGGTGGGCGCACCTTGAGCTTCACCTCCGGGTCCACCTTGAGCAGCGAGGCCATGGCGGGTCCGGTCGCGGGGCCGCTCCGCTTCCCCGGGCCCACACCGGAAATGACCTCACGCCGCGCACCCGCCAATGCCGCGCGCGCCCGCCGCCCGCGTGACACCCCGCGCGCGCACGCGCCGCCGGGTCCTGGCCGCTCAGACGGCCGCCCGGGGCGGGGACACAGAAAATGGCGCGGGCGGCCCGCGCACCCCTGCCAGGACCGCGCCCCGCCTGCGTCACGTCCGGCGCGCGGCGATGGCGGGGCGCGCGCGGGCGGCGCGATGGAGGGAGCGCGGGCGGGCGGCGGCACCGCGCACGTCAGCTTCGTGTGCCAGCGCTGCTGCCAGCCGCTCAAGCTCGACACCTCCTTCAAAGTCCTTGACCGCCTCACCATCCAGGAGCTCACCGGTACCGGGCCGCGGCGGGGTGGGGGGCCGGCGCTGGGGTAAGGGCCCAGGCCTGGGCCCGGCTGACGCCTTCTCTCCCACAGCCCCGCTGGTGACCGCAGCCCCTGCCAGGCCCGGGGACCTGCACGAAGAGGAGAGCGCCCTGACGGAGGTATGGCCGGGCTGGGCGCGGTGGGGCGCGGCGGTAGCTCCCCCGGGCCTGCCGGTAACGATGCTTCCTTGCCCCCAGGAAGCCTTCGCGGAGAACCGGCAGGATGGCGTGTCCAGGAGGTTCATCCCGCCAGCCAGGTATGGCCTAGCTCGGAGCCTGGCTGCTCCCTCCGCGCAGCTTGAGCCGATGTTGTGACAGCGCCTGAGAATGCCCTGCCCCCCCCCCCCCCCCCCCCCCCCCATGGTGGGGAGGTCACACGGGAGAGCTCCTGTGACCCCTTAGAGTTTCCCCTGCAGGATCCCCGTGGCCCTCGGGCTCCTTGGCAGTTTGAACACAGAACTCCACATTCTTGGGGCATTGCTCCTCAGCTACGGGTCAGCACAAACCCGACAGAGCCCCTAAAACACGGGTTGCCCCAGTCTCCTGCTCTCCCTTTTCCCTGACCCAGCCCCAGATTCAGGTGTGGCACTTGAGCTGCCTCCTCATGAACCTTGACACTCACCTCAGTAATGTTCTTTCCAAGAATGATGTCAACGGAAAGTGCCAACAGTTTCACGCTGATCGGAGAGGCGTCGGATGGTGGCACGATGGAAAACCTCAGCCGGAGGCTGAAGGCAAGTGGGTCATGAGCTGGTAAACTCAGATGCTTGGGAATGGAGCTTCAGTTTTTTTTGGTGCTCTGCAAAACTAAACTGCAAAGTTTCCCGTAGCATTTGCTTTCCAGGGGTTTGTTTGGTGAGTAGTTCCGGTGAGCCAGATTATTTGAATCAATATTTGATCTGCAAAAGAAGACTTCTGCAAACTGAAACTGCTGAAAACCAGCAGGCAGTATGGTTTCACTTGCACTAATGTGAGGTCTTCCTGCAGGTCACTGGCGACCTCTTTGACATCATGTCTGGGCAGACGGATGTGGATCACCCACTGTGTGAGGAGTGCACAGACACTCTGCTGGACCAGCTGGACACACAGCTCAACATCACAGAGAACGAGTGCCAGAACTACAAGTGAGTGATCCAGCGATGACCCGAGACAGAGCTGCTGTAGCTTGAGGCACGATCAGTGCAGAGAGCTTGGGGCTGACACAGAACTGGGGACTGGCAGTGCAGGACTTACCAGGATACCTGTTTTGGTAATCCTGTTGTCATCCTTTAGGAGATGTCTGGAGATACTGGAACAGATGAACGAGGATGATAAAGAGAAGCTGCAGACAGAACTGAAAGAACTGGCACTGGAGGAGGAGCAGCTGATTCAGGAGCTGGAGGATGTTGAGAAGAACCGCAAGATTGTGGCTGAGGACTTTGAGAGAGTCAGGGCAGAGGCCGAGCGGCTGGAGCAGGAGGAGGCTCAGTGAGTGAGCTGCAGCTGCAGCTTGTGGCAGGGGTTGGAGGCAACAGATAAATGAGGTTGTAACATGAGAAACCTGTAAATGTGCTCAAACTCCAGTGGCTCGTTCTCTGCAGAAGGAAAGGTGGCCCGACCAAAGCGGCCTGCAGAGCTGTCACTCTGATGTAGCAGCCAGCACTCAGCCCTTCTTGTCTTGCTTTTGCTCAAAGGTATCAGAAGGAATACTGTGAGTTCAAGAGGCAACAGCTGGAGCTGGATGATGAGCTGAAAAGTGTGGACAACCAAATGCGCTATGCCCAGATGCAGTTGGATAAATTAAAGAAAACCAACGTGTTCAACGCAACCTTTCACATCTGGTAACGTAGACACTGGAATGTTACATCAATTTTCTTGGAATCTGCAGTGTGAGGCTGTTTAAGTCACTGCATTTGACAGGAAAGGTGCAAGCCAGCTCACAGGCAAAGCAATGAATGCCACCTCCCAGGAGTGGCAGCTGAGTAAGGTGTGCCAGGCTGTGGGACTGGAAAACGGCTCCTTTGCCAGCCCCAGTAACGCACTGGGAACCCCTGTGCCAGCCAGCGGTCACACTGGCATCGGGGTTCACTGAGCAGGTAGCTTGGGGGGGCTGGTTGGGGTTTTTGTTGTGTTTTTATAACCAAAAGAGAACAAGTGTTTGGTATTTACAGAGACTTGTTAAGAACAGGCCCAAACCCTCCGTGTGCACGGCTGGCACTGTGTGTGCAGTGCCGGTGGGACACAGCCCCTATTTGGTTATCAGGCCAGGAGCTGTTCCCGAGCTGTTCCCAGCCCAGCACACTTATTTATAATTCTTTTATCACAGGCACAGCGGGCAGTTTGGCACAATAAATAACTTCAGACTTGGCCGTCTCCCCAGCGTTCCTGTGGAGTGGAACGAGATCAACGCTGCCTGGGGGCAGACTGTGCTGCTGCTGCATGCCCTGGCCAACAAAATGGGCCTGAAGTTTCAGAGGTACATGCACTACCACACACAGTTCCCTTACAGCCCAGAGGACAGGCAGACTCGGGTGCCTTTGAATTCTGTCTCCTTTTTTCAGATACCGTCTTGTCCCCTATGGCAACCACTCGTATTTGGAGTCCCTCACGGACAAATCCAAGGTAAGAGATCCCATACAAATCCTGGGACATTGAGCTTGAGTGCCAGAGCCCTGGTCACGCTGGGGATGCAGGAAACAAACTTGGTCCCTGTGAATGTGGAGTCCAGGAGAGCTGGCTGCCCCAGCTCCTCCAACACGGTAACATCTCACTCCAAAGCCAGCCAGCGGTGATAAAAGTGACAGAACTGTTGAATGACACAATACACCTGGCCAGAGGCAGATGGCATGCTTTGGGGTGATTGGCAGGTAGATGGCCTGATTGGGGATTGGTGGAAGTCAGGAACACGTGCCCACACATGGCAGGTACTTGCACAAAACCAGTCACACTTGCTCTGGGCCACAAGCCATTTCTCAGCATCTCATGACAAATTTAAGCTTCATGTGAGGTTAAAAAGCTGCACTGACCATATCAAAAACAAGTGCTTGGTGTGCCTGATACAAACCTCTTTTCCAGGAGCTCCCCCTGTACTGCTCTGGAGGGTTGAGGTTCTTCTGGGACAACAAGTTTGATCACGCCATGGTGGCATTCCTGGACTGTGTGCAACAGTTCAAAGAGGAAGTGGAAAAAGGTGAAACTCGGTTTTGTTTGCCTTACAGGTGAGTATTGCCACAAAACTGTCAACCCCAGTATGCTCCCCCTAGCACTGCTTGCTGTTTCAGTCCTGGCTTTCAGAAATCATCTGCAATTCTTTATGATGTGTGTTTGCTAGTTTCATTGAAGTTTAAAGCCAGCTCCCTTGGGGAAGTCCTGAGGCCTGCTCAATTCCCTTTAAAAACAAAGTATTTTGACAGGATAGCATGAATGTCAGATTTAAAATTTAGTGCTTGATGTCATAGTGAGATTAAATGTTTGCAGTAGGAATGCACTAATTAAACCTTGTGTGTGATACAGGATGGACGTGGAGAAAGGAAAGATTGAAGACACAGGTGGCAGTGGTGGCTCTTACTCAATTAAAACACAATTTAACTCTGAAGAGCAATGGACAAAAGCACTAAAATTCATGTTAACTAACCTGAAATGGGGCCTTGCCTGGGTCTCATCCCAATTCTATAACAAATAACTGAGGTCAGAACTTGGCCTGGCAGCTGTGGAGTGTCTGCGTTGTGTTGGAGAAAGACAAATTAATATGTCTCTTAATATTAACCAGTACAAAATGTTTACAATACCAAAAATCCACAAGACACTTTATTTAAAATACCATTATTACAAGTAGTTTATAGAAAAGCAATATGCAAAGTTGTATCATTGAGCTGAACGGAATAAAACTCAGCTATTAAATGGATTCTGAACTGGTATTTTTGGGGTTTATGGCCACGCACGTAAATAATTGTCAAACTTCAGAACACCGTGAGTTTGATGCTGCTCTGTTACAGCTAATGCAAGGTTGGAAAAGCAGAACATTACAAACAGGGAACAATGTGGAAAAAACTCCCAGAACTCTGCCTGGTCATTGAAGAGTAACTACAGTTTGAAATAAAGTATTTTCTAAGTCATATCAGCACTTCTTTGTGCTACTGAACTTACACAAGGTTTGATACCATTTTAACACTGTAATCTCTCCTGCAGCCTGTTCCTGCACAGGGCTGCACTGAGGAAACAATAAAGCTATTCCTTACTCCAGGTGTTTTCAGCCAGCAGTGCCTTGCCCAGTACAAACCCCTGGCACTAACTCCTGGCACTCACAGGGACACGCAGCCTGGGCACTGCTGGCTGTGGTAGGGCAAGAACAAACGGGCTCCAAGTGCTGGCAGAGAGGGAACAATCACAGGTGAGACAGGGATTGTATAAAAGCAGCGAGAGGAGACAGCACAGCCCCATTTGTAATGCGGGTGTGAGAGCTGCTCCCAGCGATCCCGGTCCCAGCTGAGCCCCAGGCATGGCAGCACCTTTCAAACACGACTCCTCTGAGGAGTCTCTTTGGTCAAAGGGAACTTAGATTTACAACTTAGAAGATGCAGCTCTTACAGTAAATCTTGTGGGGCATTTCTAAACGCTATGGTGCTGTTGGGCCTCCCTTCAGAGCATGAGTGCGATGCCCAGCAGGATGAGCTTTGCTAATTAACACGTGCCTGACGGGCTGTCACAGAATCCCTGGTGCCTGGGCAGTGTCACAGAGGAGAGACTTGTCAGCAGTGTGACAGTTCCTGCTGCTGCACCAGTGACCGGATGGACAGGGTGGTTCTATTTCTGAGGCAGAACTCTGTTCTTGGGAGATTTGGCTCCACAGTTCCTGTGCTGCTGCTCGGGTGTGGTGCTGCCAACTATGCGCCTCACCACAGCGTAGGAGAACTCCAGAATGCTTTGTGGAGTAATGCCAGTGATACAGTTTAAATGCTCCACAACCTGAAAAAAAGAAAAGATACAGCAGCTAAAGGCCGTCAGTTTACAGACTAACAAGAGTTGTCCCATGAGATTGCTTCTCTACCTGCCAGTGAAACGTTGCCTGTGGAGTTTTGTTCTGGCTGTGAAGCACTGAAGGTGAGGATACTCACCAGTGCCAGCACATGCTGCACACAGAACTGCCCCATGCCCTCAGCTCTGACAGAGGCCCACGCGCTTTCTGCTAAAAAGACAGAGGTGTTCCCTCCCTCATGCCACTCCCAGTGCAGCCCCACCCGTTTCCTTGCTGTGCTGAAACAGATAAACCACCTTGGCATTGTGTCCCCGTAGAGCCAACGTGTTCAGCAGCGACTGTACCTGCTCCCAGTGGTCAGGGCTCAGGATGAACACACCTGTACTGATGACTCCAACAGCCAAGAGCATGAAATCTTCCTTCACTGTTAAAAACTTGGCTCTGCAGAAGGAAAAGTGTGTTCAGGTGTAAAACGCTGCTTCACAGTTCTGCTGCTGCAGTTGCCAATGCCCAGGATATGTTGGCTTATTCAGGCCAACCAAAGCCCAACACCAGTAGCTGGAACTGACAGCGCAAGGCTGGACTTTAACAACCAGGTGAAACACTTTCCTTGCCTGTGAAGCAGCTGTTGCTTTGAACTGGTGTATCAGAAACAATGATGAATGTCCCCCAAATTAGTTTGTTTTTTTTTTTTTAAAACATACCTCAAAATGGCATAATGAGAGTTATGCTACTATTTATTAGCTTTTTTTAAGGGTTTTAATTCCAAAGGGTTATTTTAAGTCATTGTCAGGTAAGACCCTTACATCTGCAGTTTGCTTGGTGTGGAGTTTTCGATGGCAATCTTCAGCAAAGTGTCATAGATGGTCTCTCTGGTCAGGTAGCAGAAGTCCAGTAGCTCTACACACAGCTGGTGTAAGGGTTTTGCAGGAAGCAAGCAGCCGTTGTATCCTGGCAGAGATCACACCATCAGTCCCACATTTTGGGTCACTAAATCCAATCAGGAGTGTCAGGTACCATTATGGAGAGACAGAGAGTTCTGAGGACAACTGCCCTGTCTCTGAATGCCACAGGATCCCTGAGCCTCGATATAATTTCACTCTGAAATTCGGGCTGTCAGACCAGAGCCAAGAAAATGGTGAGTGATTGTAGGAAATGTGGCCTGGCACAAGGTTCACAGCCTTTAAACTCTTAATCTTTTACTGAATGAGTCATGACTGGCTGTCCAACAACATTCATCACATTCTACAAAGGACAAAGTTCTTATCTAAAAAGTGAAGCCCTGGACAATCTGAACAGTTCCATGTGCAAAAATCTGTAATACGAGACATTTTGGTTCAGATTGGCAGCAGCTCTATGACCCTACTAAAAAACTTCCTTCCCGTTCTCTCTGACTGATACTCTCACCTAGAACCTCCAGAAGCAATTCCACGTAGGCCAACGGAGTTGACACATTGATGTGGAAGTGCAGAGTGTTTAAAACAGCAAGCTCCGACTCCAGCAACTCCTGTTTAGTGTAGGAGTATTTTAAGGATTGCAGAAATTTTAAAGCTGTGTCATTGGTCACTCTCTGAAAAAAAAGAGACAAAATGTCTTCCAGGCAAATAAAGCACTTGGTAGGAACAAAGTGTCCTGTCACCTCTCTCCTCCTGCAGCTCACCCGCCTGTCCTTTGAGCTGGCATGAGAAATCCAGCTCTGACCTTTCCCACAGGTTTCCTCCACTCAATAAACCATCCCCAGGCAGGTGTGAACCCCTGTAGACACAAGATTTTTGGCAACTACAGGCCAAGATTTTCCTGCAGTTTTTCCCCCCAGCACTGGGAACAGAGCAAATTGTTACTGGATGAGTAGGAATTTGCCTGCCCTAAAGGGAATGTCATGTCCTTGGCATTTCATTATCACTACTGTCTTTCAAAAAGGAAATCTATTTTTAAGAGAGGTTCATACACTGCAGGTTTAAGCACACTGCTAAAGCAAGGGCAGGCTGAGCTGGCTTACGCTGTAGTGCAGGGAGAGCTTGCTCGCGAGCTGAACACACGACACGAGCCGCAGGACAAAGGTGTTGGCTATCTGATCCCTCACAGAGCTCCAGCTGCTCCTCTGCCCCTGGTCACGACCTTTAGTGTTCCTGCTGTTATCACACATCTGCTCTACCTGCTTGATCATGAACCTACAAAACCCACAATTGCTCAGAGAACGGTTCTGTCTGCTGAGGAAAAGGAAGAAAGGCAATTCCACTGATGCTTAAGACTATACACAGAATTTATAATTTGGATTAAAGGAATGAAAAGGCAAAGCCCTCAACACGCACATTAGTCATGTGTGGTTTGTGTGAGGGGGACAGAGTGGGACAGGGCACGGGCACTACAACCACATCAGAGAATGGGAAATGCTGTTCAGGACTCTTACTACCTTTCAAGTAACTCCACTGCGTGGTACCGTGTCGATTGGTCCAAGCGCCATTTTTCAGACAGAAGGAATACAAATTCTACAAAAAGCACAGCAGTCACTCATTTCAGTCTCCTGAAGCTCACTGTACAGCTGTCACCTGCCTCAGGAGCTGCTGTAGCTAAGCCTCACCCACGATCCGTGTCTCTTTGAAGTACCCAGCCTGCTCCGGCAGCTCACTCAAGTACTGCTCGTTCTCCGTGGCCAAGTGGATCAGTGTGTCCTCAATAATTTCAGGAGCAACCCCACTGAACATGGGGCCTGAGTCACGGCCCCGGGGTTCCAATGGCACCTGAGACCCCATTTAGCGGGTCAGGGCCGAAGCCGTAAGGACAATGATTTCACCAGCCCCACAGGGACAGACCGCGACAGGGCTCCTCCAGCTCCTCCCGGCCGCCTGAAGACCGCACTGGGAGGGGACGGCCCCTCGGTGGCAGGTGGCGGGGAAGGGGCGGGGGCTCGGGCAGGCCCCGGCCCCGGTCCCGGTCCAGACGCGGCTACCGCCGCTGCAGCGCCTCAGCGCCGTTTCCCGTCACGTGACCCCGCTCCGCCAATCAGCAGGCGCCGATGCCGCGACGGGCACGCGCTGGGCCTCAGCCAACCACTCGGCGGCGCGCGCCGCTCGGGCCCTCCGATTGGCCAGCGCCCCTCCCGGATGTGGCGTCACGTCGGCGCACGAAGAAGGCGGGGGAAGATGGCGGCGCCCGGAGAGTCCGGGGAGGCGGCGGCGTTCGCGCGGCGCATCGACCCGGCCCGGGAGCCGGGGCTCAGCCCCGAGCAGCGCCGCCTCATGGCGCAGGTGGAGCACGCCCAGCGCCAGCGCGCCCTGCAGCGCCGGCTCCGCAGCCGCAACGTGCTGCTGGCGCTCGGCATCGGCGCGGTGACGTTTGGCATCTGTATCCTCCGGGGCCGGGGCAGGGTGGGGCCGGGGGGCTCCGGGGCCGCGCCCGCTGCTTTTCCTTAATTCCCCCCGCAGACGGTTACACCTTCTATTCGGTGTCGCAGGAGCGGTTCCTGGACGAGCTGGAGCAGGAGGCGGAGGCGGCGCGGGCCCGGGCCCGGGCCCGAGCCGAGGGCGCCGCAAGCTGAGCGGGGAGCGCCCGGCCCGGCCCGGCCCGGCCCGGCCCGGCCCGTGACTGAGCTGCCGCCCTCGCCTGGCACGATGGGCTTCTGGCACGGGGCAGCCGCGCCTGAGGGGTTCGGGCCTGCCCCCTGCTCTGCGTCGGCCCGAGAAGGCCCCGGGGGCTCCCCGCAGGCAGGGCCCCCCCGCGGGCAGACTCCGCCCTGGGGCCTCTGCCGGGGCCCTGCCCATGGGAGGGACAGGGACACCCGGCTCCCGCCACTCCCCACAATAAATCCTCTCACTGGAGACTGAGTCAGTGCCCGTTGTCAAGAATGTCTTGGGTTGAGCCCAGCTCAAGATCTTGCCCCGCTCAAGGGCTGCTGAGGGGGGATTTTCTGTTCTGCTCTCTATCATCACGCAGTGAGGCATGCAGCCACGGGTCCTGCCCGACAGACACACAGACAGACACAGTTTGTATTCAATCCATGTTTATGAAAACACTTTCCAAACACCAGTTCATAACAAAGTGCTCCCGGATCCTGCTGCTCCTGGTGCTGCAGCAGACAGGGCCACAGGGCACTCAAGCCACTCTGCAGGGTGGGCAGGCTCTGGTGCAAGGCTGAGCTGGCAGGGGACAAGCCGGGGTTCCTCAGGGCGGGCTCAGCTCCTTCCATCCACGAGGGGTGGAGACACCTGGCACCTGTCTTCCAGCAAAGAGCACCTGTGGGACAGGCCTGCAAAAGGCCAGCACTCCCGCTCCTGCGAAGCCCACGGCTGCCCTGCTGCAGGCCACAGCCAAGGGGAGCGGGGAGTCCAGGTTCTCCAGGGCTGGCACTGCCCTCCGGGAGGTGCAGGGGCTCTGCCCGTCCTGGGGACGCAGGCACTTGGATGAGGTAGTTCATGGAGTCAGTCTTGGCCAGCCAGCTACTGGGGAGAGAAGCAGCCGTGAGCCGGGAGTGCCGCGGGAGCGGCCGAGAAGGCCGTGGGCTGGGCGCTGCCCCTTACCATGCGGCCGAGGTCGTCGGCAAAGGTCACCCCCTTGTTCAGCCGCTGCTCCTGCGAGCCGGTGCTGCTGCCGCTCAGCGAGTTACGGCGCATGATGCCTGCAGGGACAGCGGCCCTGAGTGAGGGCACGGGCCTGTGCGACACCCAGCCCGGGGGTCCCCGTCCTGCGGCCCCCGCCCAGCCCGGGGGCCCTGCGGGGAGTGGGGAGCGGGGCCGACACCTGCGGGCTGCGCCAGCTCCAGGCGCTGCAGGCTGTTGCGACGGGAGGGGTTAAAGCTGCCCTTGGAGAGGCGGCGCTGGCGGCTGGACAGCATCGCAGCGGGCGAGACAATGCCCGGCGGTGGCTGCTTCCCCATCCGCAGGTACAGCTCCTCGATCTCCTTCTTCTGGGCGCTCTGCAGCAGCTGCACCTCAGCCAGGTGCCTGGGGAGAAGACAGGGGCTGGCAGTGGGGCCTCGGGGAAGGGACAGCGAACACGCACGCGGGGTGGGTGGGAAGACCTGTCACCTCCCACCCCCCTGCTCACTTCTGTCGCAGGTTCTGCAGCTCCTCCCAGATCTCCTCGTCCTCACTCTCAGTGTCATCGCTGCTCACATAGGACAAACTGCGAGAGTAGCTCAGCCACACCTGGCTCAGCATGGCCTGCGGAACGTTTTCTGTGCTCTCTTCCCCAGGGCCCTCCCGGTCGCTCCCCGCTGGTGCCACAGGCACCGTGCCCCCCTCGGCTAACACCTCCTCAGCCTTGGGGTCCTGCTCCGCTGCCTCCAGCACCACATCCAAGTCACTGCTTGAGCTGTGGCCTGTGTCAGGGACCACGGGTGGCGGGGAGCCACTCGCTGCTGGCTCCGTGCTGTGCTGCTCCCCGTCACTGCTGCCCAGCACTGGAGAGGTCACAGCCAGGTCCTTGGCTGGCATCACCTGGAACCGGCCCAGGACCTGGGGCTTGGTTTCTGCTGGGGAGAGGGGCAGCTGGTGGGGTTCAGGGCACATGGGCTGGCCGGGGCATTGCGGTGCCCTGGCACAGGCACGGCTGCGCGGCACAGCCTTGGCCCTGCCCCACCTTACCTTCATTGATGGGCGAGAGCTGGGCCTTGGGCACGCTGGGGGCTGGTGCCTCCGAGATGATCAGAGAGTGGCTGGGCTTGGGGGCACCGGGCAGCACCTGTGGGCACCTGAGCACCATCAGCAGCCCCACCCCAGTCCTCCTGTCCTCTCCTCCCCCTGCTGCTTCTGTGCCCTGGGATTTGCCGCCCACTCAGCCCTCCCTGCATCCCAGTGGCTCCACAAGCCATGAGGCTCCATCCCATCCCAGGGCAGCATCTGCAGCAACCACCCAGCCCTCCTGACACTGAGCTCCACCTCGAGCAGCCCTGGGCAGCCCTTGCACACCCACACTCACCGTGCTGCCCTCTGGACTCCCAGATGTGGATGTGCTCAGCAACTGCAGAGGACTCCCCATGGGCTCGCTGCTTGTGGGGCACACTGGGGCTGGTGCTGAGGGAAGGGAGGATATGGGACCCCCGGCAGTGGGGACATCAGATCCCACTGGCTCCAGGGTCCCACTGCCAGGTGGGACTGGCTTGTCTCTGCTGGTGGGGTCAGGGTAGACAAAGCGTGGGGCACCCAGGACAAGACTCTGTGGCCGTGGCAGCATTGGTGGGTAGAGGTGCCCGCCTGAGCTGGCAATGGAGGAGACAGTGTGGGCCACGGTCATCACTGCCAGGGAGAAGACATTGGCCAGGGACAAGAGGGGGGCAGTGGGGGACAAGGGTGTGCTGGTCACAGGGGGGCTCAGGGGACTGCTGGGCTCATAGGGGACAGGGGATGTGGAGAGAGGCTGTGGGGACAGGAGGGCTTGGGGCAGGGCTGGGGGAACAGGCCCCCCTGGGGTCCTTGGGGGGGTCAGTGGGAGTGCTGGTGATGATGTCAGCCAGGCAGGAGTCATCGAGACGAGAGGCCAGGTCTGGGCTGAGCCTGCAGAGAGGGAAGCATCAGGAGCAGCCCCCAAGGGCCATCTCAGACCCCATGTCCAGGCACCCCGGAGCCTCAAGCCAGCGAGCAGCTGGCAGCCCCAGTGCAATGACCATGCCCATGCTGCCAGCGCTGGTACCTGTGGGGGACCCCAGGGGTGCCGGGGCTGCCAGCGGCTCCACAGGACTGGCCAGGTTGGTCTCCGATGGGGAGCGGCTCAGCAACGGCAGGACAGGGGACTGGACAGGGAGGCTGGGACTGGTGCAGCTCAGGTCTGTGGCATAGGGGTGACAGCCAGGCTCAGCTGGGGCAGGACATGTCCTTTGAGACCCTCTGGGCTTGGCTGAGGCCATCACCTGCCCTGCATGGGGCCTGGGGGAGACAGGAAGGGCCTGCACAGGGGCACGGACGTACCACTGAGTGAGGATGAGGAGGAGATGGAGCGTGAGAGCCCCTGCAGCTGCAGGTCCACCTGCGAGAAGGATGAGCTGAGCCCAGCACTGGGGCAGAGGCCCCAGCCAGGCTGTGCCAAGCCCCCGCTGGGCCCCACCACCTGTGGGGACAGGAGCTGGAGACTCTTCTGGGCTGGGGAGCACCTTGACTTGTCACAGGAGCGGGCAAGTGACCGCAGGAGGACCCTGCACCCCAGCCCCCTCCCCCTGGACTCCCTGGGGCCAGGCAGCACCCCAAGCCATGCTCAGCATCAGCAGCTTCCCCAGCACTGGCAGGGCCAGGCTGGCACTCACGGGGCTGCCCACAGCACTCTCAGCCTCGGGGCCCTTGGGCAGCTCGGTGCTGCTGCGCCCATCCTTGCGAAGCAGGGTCTCCACGCGGTGGATGATGTCCCGGATGCGGTTGATGAAACTGTCCCGCTCCGACTTGAGGATGAACTCATTGTGGACCTGAGGGTGGAGGGGCCGGTCAGCACCCAGCACGGCCAGGCAGACCCCACCTTCACCCTCACCCTGCTCTCACCATGGCGGCTGCAATTTCCTCCGGGTTGTCTCCATCCAGGTCGAACTTGAAGGTCACCATCTTGTTGTTGTAGGTCTGCAGCTGGCACTCCACCACTCGGTCGCTCTTGTCGGAGATCTGTGGGCAGCAGGGCTGGCTCAGCCCAGGAGAACCCGCCTGGCACCCGCCTGGCACCCGCCTGGCACCTGTGGCACTCACGTTGGTGATGCGCAGCCTGGAGCGGGCTCGGCGCCGCAGCAGCTTCCCCGAGGCTCGCTTGGGCGGCAGCTTGGAGCTCTGCTCGCTGGCCGAGAGCCCCTCACAGCCATCACTCATGCCCGATGCCACATCTGAGGTGTAGCTGCAGGAAGCCCCAGCTCCGGAGCATCAGCATGGCCATTCCCAAGAACCACACTCCCTGTCCAGCCCCCGCCCGACCCCCCAGCCTCACCTGTCCACTGAGGAGGAGAAGCCGCTGGCGGGGGGCAGGCGCTCCGTGGGCAGCTGCACGGCGATGCTCTGCAGGGAGGGGACGGGGTGAGCCGGTGCCGCAGCTGCCCTGACCCCCCTCCCGCCCGCCCGCGGGGCCCTGCTCACCGTGGGGAAGCAGCGCACAGGCCGGGTGGGCCGTGGGCTGGTGGGCTCCACTGCCACAAAGCTGCGAGGGGCCAGGTCCGGGGAGTCCAGGAAGCCGGAGGAGCTCAGGTACCCATCCGTCTCACAGTCGGCTGCGGAGGAGTGCTGGCATGAACCGAAGCAAGTCCCTTCCCTGGCTGGGCACCTGGGAAAGGGCTGTGGGGCTGGGAGAAGGGGACAGACCCCCCACCCACCTCCCGCCCCAGGTCCCCTGCTGCCCACCCGGCTGTTGCTCCCTTGGTGCCTACGCACAGGTGGCTGAGGAGTAGCTGGTGTGCCGGTAGGTAAAGTGCTGGTGCTGGTCAGCTTCGGGCTCCTCAGGCTCCAGGGGGAAGGTGCTGCTGAAGACGGAGTCCCCAGAGCCAGGGGTGGCCAGGGCAGGCGTGGGGGCACCAGGTGGCAGCGGGGACTTGAGCTCCTCCAGCAGCCGCAGGACACCTGGCGGCTGCTCTGGCTCTGCGGGTGATGGCGCGTCCTGGGCGCGCTTCAGCTTCTCCCGCTTGCGCTTGATGGCGACCACACGGTCCCGCACAGCCTTGGCCACCAGCTTGTAGTCGGCCTCACAGACAAAGCCCAGCACCACCTACACAGGAGGGAGCTCGTCACTTCGGGGAGTAGGGGCCCCACAGCACCCAGGGCTCCCCCATCTCTGTACCCACCATCTCCTGAGCCACCTCCTCTGCCACATCCTTGTAGAGCTCAAAGAGGAACTCGATGGCGTTGTTGTCCTTGTACTTGCCGTGCAGCTTCTTTGTGTCATCCATGCGCAGCCAGAGCTTGAGCCCAGACTTGACTCCGTCATCCTCCTCAGCCAGCTCCACATGCACCCCTGTGTCCTCCTGGAAGAAGGAATGCTCCAGCAGGTCCTGGATGGTGTACCTGCAGAGGGCACAGCTCAGCGCAGGCTCGGAGCCAGGGGGACCCTGCCACCCAGGCCCCGCTCTGCCCCCACCTCTCGTTCTTGTCCATGCGGATGCAGCCCTCGATAATCTCCTTCAGCTCTGGCACCTTCACCTTGTAGAAGCTGCTGGGCTTCAGGCCCTGGGGGTAACGAGAGTGAGCACCTCCTGTGCCAACCCACCACAGCATGGGGCTCCCAGGGCCCAGGGATGAACCAGCCCAGGGCCCCACGAGCTCTGCATGGCTCCTGTGGCCAGGCCACGTGTGCCTGCATGGGCCAGGACGCCCCAGGGCTCTGAGTTTCCACCCCAGCAGGCAGGAGCTGGCAGGAGCCAGCCATGACCGGTCAGGGCAGCTGCAGTGCCCCAGGCCAGCGTGGCCGAGCAGACGTGCTCCCGTTCCACCCCATTAACATACTGGCAGTGGCTGGTGCAGAGCCAGGGATGTGGGGTCTGGCCAAGCCATGGCCCCACCACCCACAGCTCCATGCCCTGCCAGAGCAACCCCTCACCGCCCAGGCTATCTTTAGCCACTCACACAGCCTGCACAGTGACACATTTTGACAGCAGCAAGGCCTGACAGCTCCAGCTGACCATCCCCCCAGCCCCCTGTCCTGGCTCCTGTGGGATCAGCCAGCAGCATCACCCACAGCTGGGACCAGGCCTCACCGAGGTGACCTTGCGGTAGATCTGGGCGGCGTTCTGGCACTCAGAGTAGGGGTACTCCGAGGTGGCCATCTCCAGCATGCACATCCCGAAGGCGTAGACATCCACTGCCTCATCGTACTTCTCCTCATACATCTCTGGCGCCATGAACTCGGGGGTGCCTGCAGGCAGCAGGAGAGCTCAGCATCCCTGGGACTCCCACCCCCTGCAGCCCCCACAGCTCCCACGAGCCCGGCCCCACCTATGACACTCTTGGCAAAGGAGGCTCGCTTGAGCGTGGCCAGGCCCAAGTCGCCAATCTTGACAGAGCCCGTGGGGCCCGTGATGAAGATGTTGTCACACTTGAGGTCACGGTGGATGATGGGGGGCGAGCGAGTGTGCAGGAAGTGCAGACCCTTGAGGATCTGCCGGCTCCAGCGCTGCAGCACCTTCAGCTTCATCTCTTTAAACCGCTTCAAATACCTGCCAGGGACCAACGGGGCTCAGACCTGTGGGGCTCAGACTCGTGCCCCAGCCTTGGCTCCAGCCCACCCTCTTCCTGTTGCCATGCCAAGCCCATCTGGACTCAGATGCCCACACAGGGCAAGCAACAAAGAGCCTCTCGGTAGGGACCCTGTTCCCTCCCCTACACGCCCCAATCACGTTTTCAGGGTGCCGGACGTCATGAGTTCTGTGACCAGCACGATGCAGATCTGGCCTTTGATAGTTGACTTCCAGGAGTCGTAGAAGCGGACGATGTTGGGATGCTGCAGCCCCTTCAGCATCTCCACCTCCTCACTGAACCGCTGCCGCTCCGTCTTCGACAGCTTCCGCGTCTGTGGGAGCCAGTGAGGGTGTGAGGGGGGCACACGGGGTCCTGCCGAGCACAGGGGGCTGCCCTGGCTACAAAAGACCCTCACGTCCCATTCCCCACTCCCTACAGGCAAGACAGAGGAGGCTTCTGTGGCCCCGGTGCAGAGCTGGGGTCACACCTGCTGTGCCCTAGCACCGTGGCTCACACATGGCTGGGGCTGCCCTGCACTGTGGTCCCCCACCTGCCCACCACTCTGGGTGGGTGCACGACAGACGGGGCACCAAGGAACCCCTGCAGTTCTCCACTGCCTTGTGCTGGGACCACCCGTTCCCCCTCCCCTCACTCAGCCCCCAGCTGGAGCCCACCACCCTGCCTCAGGGCAGGGAACCCTAGCCTGCAGCTGGAGGGGATGTGTGGGGTCTCTGCAGAGCTGCTGCCATCCTGCCCTGTGCAGACCCGATGGCCGTGGCTCTTGTGCCCCCACCAGGGCAGCACCAGCCCTGGGCTCTGTGTGGCCGGGTGCTGGGCCAGCCTCAATGAGGCCTTTGTTGGGGAAAGCAGGCAGGGGGAGGCTCCAGCCAGAGTTTTTCCATGTTTCTCCTGCTCGAGTTAATTAAAGTAGAAACACAAGCCGAGGGTGCTGACTGCAGCTGGGGCAGGGGCCAGCGGAGGGGACAGCCCCCTCATCCTGAAGGGGCACAGCCCCAGGGTGCAGGAAGAGGGGAGCTGACGGGCCAGAGCTAGAGGAGCCGGGTCCAGCCCCCAGTGGGGCAGCTGCGAGTGCTCAGCCCTGGGCAGGAGCAGGAGCAGTGATAACTCCACCACTGCCTGGGGTCCCAAGGAGCTCAGCCTGGGGGCCTCAAGCTGGGACCCCTGCCCAGCCCACATTCAGAGGCCAAGGAAACTGGAGCTGCCCCAGAGCTCCCACCACCAGTGCTGCCAGAGCTGTGCTTGGCCAGTGGCCACCATCCATCAACCCCGTCAGCTTTCGTAATATTTTTATTGCATCACAGGCGGCCCCATGGCTTGGCTGGAGCTGCTCCATAATCCCCCCACATTTAATACATGCTCAGGGACAGGCTCAGCCCAGACGAGAACCTGAGCCTGCTGCCACGGGATGAATGGGACCTTTCATATGCGAGGAGGAAAACAGCACCCGAACCCCAGCATGGCCAGCAGCACACACCGGCTGTCCTGCCCAGTGCCACGGCCACGGCCACCCCTCTGGCCCCCTCCTCCTCACCAAGAGGTGTCCAGAGGCCTCACTGCACCCCAAAAACCTGCAAGGGCATGAGGAAGCTGACACTGGCTGTGAACTGGGGCAGGTGGGGACTCATGGGTGGCCACGGCTCTCCCAGCTCAGCGAGAGTGGACCCCAACCGGAGCAGTTGTGCCAGCGCAGCCCTCACTGTGCCATGCCCAATTCCAGGCAGAACCCCAGCACAAGGCCACCTCTCCCAGAGTGCCTGGAGTAAGGTCTGGGGGAGCCAAGCATGCCCCCCCGAGCCTGTGCCAGGACTGCTGGGCTCGCTTGGCACTGTTCCTTCCTCATGACCAAAGTGGCAGCAGCTCCCACTCCTGTGCGTGCTGATACTCTCCCCATTGAGTGTGGGCACCAGAGCCCAGCCTGGCCATAGCCTGGCAGGAGGAGCACCACGAAGGGCAGGGCAGACAGTGCTGCCAGCACAGACACACCACACAGCATGGGCACACCATGTCCTCTCCTAACAGCATCAGCACAGGGCGGAGGAGGACGCTGGGCATGGTGGCATGGGGACGGTGAGGAGCTGGGTGGCAATGGTCCAGCCCATCCTGTGAGCCAGGAGCTGGCTGCCGAGGAGCCCAGCGCAGCCAACACCAGGATCTGAGGCCAGTGCAGGAGGAGGGAGGGTGGGGCCGAGTGGCCGAGGACGGCTGTTGCCTCTGCAGCAGGAGGCTGTCCCCAGCTTGGCAGCGCTGGTGCTCAGGGCACTCTGCAGCGCTCACAGGGCTCTCCCACTCCCGCAGCCCTCAAGGGCCCTGGCTCTGCACTGACACTTGCACTCTGGAGGGGCATTCAGACCAACACCACGGTGGGGCACAGAGCCAGTGCTGGAAAGTGCCCAGCACTCTCCCTTCAGCCACGTCCACAGCCACAGGGCGGTCCCGAGCCCCTCGCAGAGGAGCCAGCTCTATGTCAGCAGTGGATGCCAGCGCCTCACTGCTCTCCCTGTGGGTCTGCCCCGCCGAGCAGGAGCTTGTGCGTGCTCACAGCCATGTGAGCACACACTCAAGGTGCCCTGCAGCCCCGGGGCTGCTGGCTAAGGTTACCTGTCCAACCTGGGCGCCGGAGCCAGGGGAGGCACAGCAGTGCCTGCTGCCCAGAATGCTTTTGCCCACTGGGGAACCCCAAGGGGTTCCACAGGAAAATCGCACAGTTAGGTATTTACAGCCCGACCCCGCTCTGGGCCTCTGGCTTCCTCCCTGCTTCCTCTTTCCCCACTGCCCGCAGCACCTACGACAGAAATAGTGCCAGGCTAAAGCTGGAAAGCACAAACAGTGGGGCTGTGGACATGGGCGGGAGGCACAGACAGACGCTGCGTTCAGGAGAGAGGACAGGGATGGGCAGGTCCCCAGAGGGGTCTCACAGGAAGACAGAAGACAGGCAAAACCAGGCTCCAGTTCGCCAGGCTCTGTGGAGGGAAGGACAGGCGAGGACAGAAGAGAGAGCTGGGATTTGGGATTGGGATCCGTCACAGCAGCTGAACCAGGTTCTCTGGTGCAGAACAGGTCAGGCCTGAGGTTAAGTATTCATTTGGAATTGAAAGGCAATAGAAGGAGAACTGTGAAATGCACAGGACAAAGCTATTTTTAAAATGGCAGAACCACAACCATTTTTATTTGTGGTTCCAAATCCTGGATTTGTGTCACAGTGTCCAATTCTTTGCATGATTGCTGAAAAACAAACTTCTAAATGTCTGCATCTGTGCTCTTAGCCCCTTGTGGGACACAGATTTGGGTACAAGAGACACTGGATAAAGAGCAGTCAGTGGAACAGAGCCAAATCCTGGGTGGGGAGGGGAGAGGGCTGGGGCAGAGGGGTTGCAGGGGCAGGCACCAGGGTGGCATGGGGTGGGAGCAGGGCTGGGGCTGCCCACAGGGACCTGGCTGAGCTCCCATGGGAGGGGGTGGGCCAAGAGGAGTCAGGTCTGCCAGGTCTTCCAACACCATGGGATGCTCACAGGAGGGTCCCTGGCAGGAGCTCAGCCTGGACCCCAGCCTCTCCACACCCAGCCCCAGGGGACAAGTGAGTGGCTTCCGCCACTCCTGCCTGGCCGGCTCGCAGAACCAGCAAGGGGGCCAGCACGTGCCTGCTGGACTGGGGCACAGCAGCATTTTGCTTCCCAACTCCCTTTCCCCCCCCACCTGAGACGGTGCAGCCTCATCCCCTCGGCAGCCCCTCGCAAGACACCAGCACTGCCTGCACACAGCCCCGGGGACGAGCAGCGGGGCAGGGAACGAGACACGTGCCAGCCCTGCTGTGCAGGGGAGCTGGGGCACAGCTGTGACATGGGGCTGAGACCCACAGGGAGGGACACGAAGCCAGCTGAGTGGGAAGCACTGGGGACAGCTGACTCATCCAGAGAAGGTCCTGGACTCGCCAAGGAGAGCCTGTTCCAGTCAGGGGTTGCCACCTGAAGGGACACAGGACTCAATGGGGTTCAGGGGTATTTGGATGGAGCTGTGGGGCCATGAGGGCAGGAGAACTGAGCTGGCTCTGAACTGAGCTCTCACAACTGAAGTAATTGTGCAACCCTTGGGATGGGGGGAAAATCTTCACCTTCCTCACTAAGAGGCCACAGTCAGCCCCTCTAGAAAGCACCCACCACTCTCTCAGGATCTCTTCTTGCTCTGCTCGGCTGCAGCCACCCCAAGGACCCAGCCCAGGCAGCTGAAACTGCAACTGCACCGAGCTTTTAGGAACAAGACAACAAACTCGCAAGACATGGTTTTCTGTGTCAACAAGGACTTGGACCTTCCCACCACAGCAGCCATCCCAGGGCCAGGAACCTGTGGGAGACTTTGGACTTAACCAAAGCCCCTCCCAGGGCTCCAAGGAGAAAAGGTAGACCCACAGAACAGATCTCCCCGTGCACCTCCATGGACAAGATCAGGCTCATCAAAAGCACTTGAGTGGGCAAAGGCACTGTGGAGGCAGCACCATCACCACTGCTCTCAGCATCCTGCTGTCAGGCTGCAGGGCAGCCAAGGAGATGGAGGAGTGTGGCAGCAGAGAGGAGATGGGGACGCTCCTCAGAGAGCTGGAACCAGAGGTCCAGCTGCTCCCAGCAGAGAGCCCCTGGCAGCACCACAGAAACCACACACAGGTGACCATGTACGTTACTTCAGCCAAGGTCAAGCAGGCAGAGAGCACAAGGTCGTGTCGTACCCTGCTCCCGGCTGACAGCCAGCCCCAGCTCGCTGCAGGCACGCGCCCCAGAGCACACCAAGGGCTATCGGAGCAAACCTAGGAGCCAGCTCCAGCACAAGCACAGGCATGCATGCAGAGAGGGCACTGCTGCCCTCGCTGCCCTCCTGAAGGGAAAGCTGTGAGCTGGTGAGCGTCAGAAAGACAGTGGGATGCTCAGCCCCGGATGCACCTGTAAAGTGCCAGAGCAGGGACTGGCATCAAGAACTTGGGCACCCTGGCATGCTCCACAGTGCAGGAAGAAAGAAAGCAAATGGAAAACAGCACGTGATGAGCAGGAGGGCCAGGAGCGGCGGCACTAAACAGGAGTCTGGGTCCGGGCCAGGAGACCCACGAGGCACCGAGGCACTGGCAGTGATGAGCACAGTGCAAGGCAGCGAGGGGAGCCCGCACCCAGCTGCAGGTCCCTGCCCTGCCCTGCTGCTGTGGCCCGACTGCAGCGGGGCGCCACAGTGACTGGCAGAAGCGGAGATTCGAGGGTGCCTGCCCTCGCCGGCACAGGCTCCAGCCCGGGGAAGTGCCCCGCGGGTCTCACACAGCACCCAGGCAGGCAGCAGTGGGCAGCGGGCTCAGGGCCGGGGAGGGCTGCACACGCCAGAGAAACTGGACAGAAGAGGGTCCAAGAGCCTCTCTCATACCCCTCGCCCCGGCCTGTGGGTGCGGGCAGGTAGGGGCGGAGGCGCTGGCAGGGGCCGTACCTGCAGCTCGCACCAGGCCACCTCCACGGTGGTCTCCGTGTCCAGCCCCTTGTAGACGGTCTTGAAGGAGCCGCGGCCGATCTCGATGTCGAACTTGAGGAACCGGCCGTCGGGGGAGGTGGCGACCGCCCGCGTCTCCACCTCCTCGCTCTCCGTCTCCTCGGGTTCCCGGAGCCCGACAGCGCTCGGCGGCGGCGGCGGCGACCCCCCGCGCACGCCGTCCGGTGCCGGGTACCCCAGCAGCTCCAGCTCGGCCGAGCTCCGCCGGCTGAAGCGGGAGGAAGCGCGTCGGGAATCGGGCCCCGAGGGCCGCCGGCTGCGGCTACGGTGCGGAGTCCGTCCGGTGAGCCCCGGACCCGGCTCCAGCTCCGGCTGCGGCTCGGAGCCGCTGTCCGCCCGCTCCGCCTCAGGCTGGGACATGGCTCCGGCAGCGGCGGGCTCGGCCGCTAGCATCGGCTCAGCCCGCTCGGAGCGGCCGCTCCCGCGCAGCTTCGCACCCGTTGCCGCCGCCACTCCGCAACCAGGAGCGACCGCCGAGACCCGGCCCGGGCACCGGCCCCGGCACCGCCCCCGCCACGCCCGGGTCCGCCCCCGCTCGACCGCCGCCCCCCGCCCGCGCTGCGCCACCGGCCCCGCGCCCCGCACCGACACCGCACCGGGCAGCGGCCCCGGGACAGCGCCCGGCGCTGCAGCTGCGGACACGGGCTGCGAGCAGCGGGCGAGCG
This sequence comes from Corvus moneduloides, assembly GCF_009650955.1. Classification (NCBI taxonomy): domain Eukaryota; kingdom Metazoa; phylum Chordata; class Aves; order Passeriformes; family Corvidae; genus Corvus; species Corvus moneduloides. The sequence continues at coordinate 3,189,787 of NC_045501.1, read as the reverse complement.
CCCCGCGCCCCGACACCGCGCCCGAGCAGCCCGGGATGCCGGGATGTCCCCTCCCAGCCGGGGGTCACCGCCTGGCGCCCGCCCGGATCCGCGCTGCCGTGGCTGTTCCAGGGGCTCCTTGCTCTCCCCTCCCCGCAGCACAGCCCCTTCCCTGCCGCCGCCCCCCTGGCGCTACGGGGCCGCTGTGACTGACGCGTCCGGAGCCGGGACGTAGGAACGTCCCTGGTTTAAACATTTCCTTGGAGTTTCTGACTCTGGTCCCGGAGCAGCGTGTCCTAGAGCAGCCGAGTCCCACTGCCCGGACGCGGGTTCCCCCTCACGCTGCCCCAGACAATCCCGCTCGGGTTCACTACGGTCTGAAATCCTGAAATCAGGGTCACGCAAATAGGAAGAGTCGAAGGTGTGTGTCAGCCCCGCGGGAGCCAACAGCCGGACAAGAGCGTGTTGTCTCTCCAGGCTGAAGGAGAAGGTTGTTCTGCCGGTGAGGCTGTTTACACAAAACACAAAGCAATTGAAGCCACCGCTAATTTCTTTTCCCTGAGGTCAGATTGTTTCTACTCAACGATACCGGAAACATTAAGGAGTGGATCGACAAGGGAACACAGTCATGGTCTCCTAAACGCCAGCCTGGCACCTGCAGGGTGACGCCGGGTGACTGGGGCTGCTGACCTGCAGTTCGGCTGTGGCCACGTCCCGCACGGCTGCTCCCCACAAATCCCCACCAGCAAGAGGAAGGGAGAAGCATTTAATGAAATCAATGAAATTCCTACAAAAGCCCTGGCCTACCTGTGTCACACTGCTGATCTCTGCTCTGCTACCCCACCCGACCCAGCTCTTCCTGCCCGAAGCTTCCTCTCCAGCACCACAGGAGCCAGGTACCCCCTTCCCAACAAGGAGTTTGACCGATGTCTCCCTGCCAGGACCTGCTCGTGCAGTACTGGCTGGTGAGCAGGGAGCAGCAACCACATCCCCGCTCAGCCCTGCACTCCTTGGAGCACGTGAGGGGCACAGTCTCAGGTGAACAACCACCACTGGCAGAACACCGTGTCCAGCACTGGCCCCCGCAGGGCTCTGCCTGCTGCTGGGGCACTGGCTGCCCATGGCCACTGGAGCCAAAAGGCCAAAACTGACAGGCCACGGGTGCGGTGCTTGCACTGGCCCGGCCACGCGTGACTCTCGGGTTGTAAGACGCAACATGGTTTGACTCAGCTCTGTTAAACAACGCTCTTTGTTCAGGTGAGCCTTGCTCAGAACCTGCCCACTTCTCAGCGTTGCCAGAAAGGGGGGAGGGATGCTGCCCAAGGCCCTGCAGGCTGACTCTGTGGCTGCCCCCACACAGGGGTCCCTGCCAGGGCCCATGCACTGCCCAGGCCCAGGAACACAGCCCAGGCTGGCAGGGAGCCTCAGCTCTCCAACAAGAGACACAGAGCCAGGTAGGGATCTCAGCTCAGTCCCTGGCAGGCTCACGTCTCCTTATCAAGGGTTTTCATCGTGAAACAAGATGCCTTGGAAGATCCCAGAGGAGCAGGGGAGTATCCCAGTCCAGTGAGGCCCCTGCAGACAGGAGAGGAAATTAGGGGTGAAGCTTGCTCCAACTGCTGCCCTCCCACACCTCTCTTGTGAGTGGTCTGAGAAATTCCCTAAATGATCCCCCCAAATGCCACTTCACACCAGAACTTGGTAGAGGGGAGGCAGCTCGGGCAGGGGAATAGGTCCTCTCCTGTTCCCAATCTGCAGCCAGCCTGGCCTGAAACCAGAAGGCTTCTGTTCCACAATAGGCGCCCACTGCAGCTCCCCAGCGTTATCAGGGTGACATTTCTGGGCTGCAGGTGCCAGTGCCAGCCTTCACTTTGAGGAACCGCCACAATCAGGGAACATAACCCATTTCTCGCCTACATTTGGCTGCCAGAAAGAATACAGGGGACTGTGTAATCACTTCCCTCAGAATTAGATCACGAATCAAAGCCCTGCTCAGCTCCAGGCTCCGCCAAGCCCTGCCAGGAATTGTCCATTCTGATCCCGGAGCTCGGGGCAGGATCACAGAGGGGCCAGGATGGGTCTGGACAAAGGGGGATGCACAGCTGGGGCAGCACAGCACAGGGTGCCTGTCCCAGGAGGGGTCCAGGGACCCCCAGGTCTTGTTCCACAGCTGGCTTCACCACCCCATACTCATGGGAGCTCCGTGGTGTCTCTCACCTTAACTCACATGAGTTCAGGGAGGCAAAGACGGCACCCAAACCTCAGCTGTGGCTGTAACCCTGGGCAGATCACTGCAAGGATTTCCTCAGCCCAGAGGCACAGATGGGACCCACCTGCACGTTTATCCCAACATATAAATTTATCAAACTGAAACAGTTCTTGCTCCTAAGCAGCTGCATTAAATAAAACATCTCTCGGAATTTTTCCTCCCTGACCAGTGGGATCCGAGTGTGCCTCGCCTGATAGTGCCTTATCTTGGCACCAGCCCCTCTGAGCTCTGCCTCGCCCTGGCCAGCGAGCCCTAATCACCACGGCCAGACGTGGCAAGGGCCTCTGAGGGGCCACAGGCTGGAGGACGGGGCTGCGCCAGCCCCCCCGAAACCACCCTGAGCCACCTCCTCCAGCTCCTCAGAGCTGCGTGGCTGGGCTGGGCAGCACCTCCACAGAGGGACATCTGCTCCCTCCAGGGCAGCAGCACCAGCTGCCAGGACCCATCCCACAGCCTCAGCAGTGACACCTCGCTGCAGTGGCACTGCCCAGCCTGGGGAAGCTGGTCCCACAGGGCCCTCACAGGCACGGCTGGATGCGGCCTCTGGTAACCAGCCCAGAGGGTGTGGAAAAGGAATTTTACACCACATCCATTCTGCAGAGGGGACATACTCTTCCTCCTCCTCCTCCTCCTCCTTCCCCCCCTCACTGAGTAAGCAACTAAATAGGAAGCTGAAAAAGAGACGGGAATTGCTGCCAGGAGTGCCTTGGAATGAAAAGCTGGTTTTAGGCTTATCTAATGTCACATCAGCCATTTCCTAAGAAGGGAGCAAATTTAATTAAGAACACAGACTCCCTCAAGGACAGCCAGGTTACATATGGCACTCCCAGCTTGGAACACAGTGCTGGGAGGTCAGCATCGTGCACACAGGCAGCAAGAACAGACACTCCGGGCCCGGCTGCTGAAGGCTCATTGTTTGGGATCAAATGCAGGAGCCTTCAGGCACAGCACCCCAGCTCTCTGCAGGGGTACAAGAGCAGCAGAGCAGACAGAGCAACCATGGAGGGAAGGGGCAATGTGGGTGGCATGGGGAGGAAAGAGGAGGCAGATCCTGAACACTGAAACAAACCCAGGGCAGACACTTGGTAGCATATGAATCCTATACAGAGATCTTGGTGGCTGCAGACATGAGGGAGGATCCCTGATGGAGCAGTGAGTTTGGGGCTGGGCAGAGCCTGTGCCCGTTGTGGGGACAGAGGCACTGCAGGGCTCATGGCACATGCTGTGGCACAGCCTTTGCTGCTGGGCTTCCTCAGCACCGTCAGTGCACAGCAGGACCATGACAGAGCTGTAGGGATGATGGTCAGAAAGGAGACCACACCAGCCCACTGTGTCAGGGACTTATCACAAGCACTGCTGGTGCCTTTCTTCAGCAGAGAAGTGCTGGCACTCAGGAATTCCTCCACAGCACTGCTGGGCCTGGCACGGGGACCAAGCCTGGGCTCCAGCCACAGCTCCAGAGCAACGTGCCCACACCAGGGCAGCACATCCCACCAAGTTCAGGTCAATGGTCTCCTGCTACAAAACAAATTTTTAAATTTCACAGCCCCTAGACTCCAGCATCTCACCTACACTGAGAATTCCTCAATGCTGACATCAGCTGCCAGCACAGCTGAGCCAGTGCCAGGTTATCCCCAAGGACAGGGAATGCCAGACACACTGCTCAGGGGCAGACAGTGGCAGCCTGTGGGGTGCAAGCACCATCTGCTCCGCTGGACCCCCAGAATGACCACGTTGGTCTGACCAGAGGTCACTCCAGCGCTGCCCCCAACCTCTGCCAGCGACATGCACAGAACAATCAGGGAAAGGTGATCCTGCCCCAGCACAGCCATCTGCTTCCCCAGGACTGACAGGGTCAGGGACTGTACCTGGGCCACACTTTCTGACAAGCTGGGAACTTTGTTATCAGCACTGAGAGCCTAAAGCTGAGTCATCCCTCTCCCAGCCACGGTGGTACAGAGCTTACCCCATCATCTCTGCACACACCCAGGGGCTTCCAGCAGGCTGCACATGCAAAATTAAAGTAAATGTTGTCCTGAGAAGGACAGCGAGGACCCCCACAGGCCACAACTCTGCCAAGTGGAGAAAAGCACTTGTGCTGCTGCTTCGCACCCTGGAACCACGGGATTCCTCTGGGGCAGCAAGGAAATATGACTGAAGGGCAAAAATCTGGTACAGTGCTCTGTTTTGTTTCTGATGGAAAAATAAAGATAGATGAAAACACCCAGGCTGCTCTATAAATACATCTCATTTTAATCACCTGAAATTAGTTCTCTGGCTTCCCCCAGCCTGCTTGGCAGCAAGTGCATTTCCTTCTGCCACTGAGGGCTTCCACAGCGTAGCAATAACGGCCAGTCCCCTGCTCCTGCCTCACCCCCTGGCACCACAGCAGGACTGCAGGACCCAGGCACGTGGCTGGCAGGGATACAGGGGGGCCCTTTGAGGCCAAGCTTGACCAGCCAGCTGGGACTGCTTCGAGGCCATCACAGGAACAGGGACCAGCTGCAGCCCCCAGTTTCACTTCTGGGCGGTCCCTCTCAGAACTGCCTAGAGCAGCTTTAGCCTCTCAAACACATCAACAGGGAGAACAGACAGACAGAGGATCTCGGAATATTCCTAAGTCTTTGGAAGGGTTCGCAGACTCATCTTGCCCCAAGAAATCCCGAGATGCAGCTACTTGCAGTCACAGTTTTGAAGCCAGGCCCAGAGAGCGACTCTTGGCAGCGAAACCTGAGACTGCAGTGGGGAAGGGGAGGAGGCTCCTGTCAGAAGAACTTGACACCTCTGCCGTCATCCAGCGTGATGATTTCAGCCTTGTGCTCCTGCTGCAAGGCTTGCAGGGCACGGAGCAGCATAGCCTCATCCAAGCCGTGAAACTCTAGGGAAGGACAAAGATCCCCATCGAAAAATAAAAATATAATAAATAAATAAAAATAGAAAAATAACATCAGGAAACAAACAGGCTGGTGAGCTCCAGGGACTGGGGTCAGCAATGCTGAGGGCTCTGAAGAGCACCATAACACTACAGCAAACCCAGAGTCATGGCTACACTGACAGGCTCATCTCTACATCGCTGCTTTGGGAACAGAGCCTGAAAGTCATCAGACAGCAGGGATGAATCACAGCAGCCTGTAATGCAGTGCAGGAGCTTGGCTTGAAAACAAAACACCCCTTACCACACCAGGTAAAATGCTGGGCACTGGGGAAGTGAAAATGCAATTACAGAGGGGGACGTTCCTGCGAAGTCATAAAAGCCTTTGGAGCAGCACGTGCTAATGGTGGGAAAAGGTGAGTTTGCATTTGAGACTTCAAAATATTTAATCTACAAAACTGTAATCTGACAATCAAGTGTTTACGTGCTCCAATCCAATGAGCTCCGAAAACCTGCTCCAGAACATGAACTTTACCTTCATTCTCTGTATCATCTCCGCTGGCCAGTTCATACAGTGTGAACACAGAGTTGGTCAGGCCATTCCTCGACACCTGGAAACACGAAGGCAATCTAGCAAATTTCGTCCCTGTGGCTGACCATCCTTGTCCGATCTCTCATACATCCCAGAGCGTGTAACATGGAGTGTGCACAACACTTGATAAGCAGAAGCCCCCTGGACACACACTGGGGGAGAAGGATCAGGAAGTGCAGCCTGAGGGAATGAAGATGGTTCCTCTCCTGCCGCTCTGCTCTTCCTGCCTGTGTGTTTCACAGTGAGGACTCAGGACATAGAGAGGCCAGGCAGCGACGCTGCCCTGTCCTCCCCACGGAACAGCCAATGGCACCGAGGGTGGACAGCAACACCCACCGCTCACACTGCGGCTCACAGCAAGTGACAAGCTGCTAATAAGTCCTCATCTCTCTGCAACAGAGAGAAATGGAAGGAGAAAGGTAAAAGTAGTGAGGAAGCAAGCAGTGGTCTTTCCCAAACGGCAGCCAGGGCCCCCCGTCCTCATGGACACAGCCTGGTCTGGGTGTGCAGCCCCCATGCTCTCACCCATTGATAGATGAGCTTTCCCCATTCTTCTGGTCTCTTCCACATGATCAGAAAGCTGGTTTTGTTCTTATCTAACCATTCCAGGTTCCCTAGAAACAACATGGAACAGGGATTGAAGCAGAGCACAAGTCACAAGTAAGGATCCAACATGCAGATTTCGGTACAAGAGCCAGACACTGCACCCAGAGGAGACCCCACGGACCAGCCCCTCCCCTGCAGTTCGCACCCACTTCAAAAATACTGCTGTGTCTACAGAAAGAGATTTTTCTGTCGAGCCCTCTCTTCCCCACGCAGCCAAATCTGCCTGCAAAGGCAGGGCTGGGTCCCGCGGAGCCGCGAGCAGCCCCGGACGGAGGCACAGCCCACACCCGTGGCATGGGCAAGCCCCGGGCCGGAGCTGCCCCGTGGCTGCTGCCCTCCCTGCCCCGCGGTCTGTGGGTCGGGCACAGGCCGCGGACGGGAGCACGGACGGACGAATGGACGAGGCACCCACCGTTCTTGCGGAGCTCCTCCAACACCACCTGGATGGATTCCAGCGGCAGCTTCCCTGGGCGCGGGTTAAGGAGGCGCTGGTGGAGGCGGGGGGTGGGGGCTAGAGGGGCACGGGCGACGGGGCCGCGGGCAGCGGGCCCAAAGGATACGCTGGAGGCGGTGGTTGGCGAAGAGCGGAATGTCCTGAGCCTCCCGCACCGTCATGGCGGGCAGCCGGTGCTGCTGGCTGTAGGCGAGCGCCAGCGCGCACCAGGCCGAGAGCTGCTTCTGCCGCGTCTCGCCGTTGGGCTGCAGCCTGCGGGGTCGGGTCAGCACGGCGGCGGAGAGACACCGGCAGCCCCGGCCCGCGTCCCGACTCCCGCGCTCCCCGCCCCGACCCTCCCAGCCCCAGCCCCAGCCCCGGCCCCAGCCGCGCTCACGTGAAGAAGGGCGGGAAGCTGTACTGCCAGGGCCACACGAAGCTCATCGCCGCCACCGCCGGAACCGCCGCCACTGCCGCCGCCGCCACTGCCGCCGCCGGAACCACCGCCGCCGCCGCCTTCCGCCCCGCCCCGCTTCCGGCCCGGCCGCGGGCCCCGCCCCGCCACAAGCCCCGCCCGCCACCTTCGGGCCGCGCCCCCCGCGCGCCGCGCCCGCCCCACTCAAGGCCCGCCCCTCCCCATGGCCCCGCCCCCTCCGCCCCTCCCGGACGGCGCCGGCTCCGGTTCTGGTGCCCGGTGCTGGTCCCGGTGTCCCGCCGGGCGCGTTCTCCACGGCAAGAAGCTGCCGCCAGGCCTGTGCCGGAGACCCGGGCCGGGACCATGGAGGGATCGAGCGGCCGAAGAACCAGCGCCAGGCGTGGGGGGAGAAGCGTTTAATCCCGGGCCGCGGGGCGGGGGAAGGCGCAGGGGGAACCGGCCGCCTCAGCAGCGCGGGTTGGTGGCCCCGAGAGCCCACCGGGCGCTTCGGGTGGTCGGGCAGCCCCGCAGCCGGGGGTCCGTGCCCCGACGCGGGACGGGACGGCAGCTTTAGGCCTGTGCCTTGCCGTCCTTGCTGCGCCAGATGACCAGGGTGACGAGGAAGGGGATGAGGCAGATGGGTGCGATGATCATGGCCAGGAGCACATCTTCGGGCGGGTCGAAGTACACTGGGTGCTCCAGGGTGCAGTTGTGGAAGTAGAGATGATGGCTCTGGAAGATGTACTGCTCTGCCAGTGCATTGGGGTAGCTGTAGTTCAGGTGGTCGGCCCAGGACTCCAGGCAGTTCTGCAGCTCGCTGTAGGGCCTGGGAAGAGAGCCGGGACACTGGCAGGGGATGGGACATCAGAGGCACAGATCCCAGACCAGCACTACCCCTCTGGATTGCCCAGCCCCTGCACCCTGCTACTGGTGGGGAAGGTCCTGCTGCCCCATACCTGCTGATGACTTTCCACTCGCACAACTCTGCCGTCGTCACATTCCTCATCAGGTCGACGAAGTAATCCCAGCACTTCTGTGTGATGTAGGTGTAATTCCTCTCTGTGAAGAAAGGGTCTGAGCATGGGCAGCATGCCTCTGCCCGCAGTGCATCCCTGCCTGCCCCTGCTGCCAGGTGATACCTGACATCTGGAGCCCTGCCCAAGCGAGCAGGAGAGACATCAGCACAGTGAGGAATGGACCCTGCAGCAGCCCTGGGGTGCTGCCTGGAGCCTGCAGCAGCACAGAGCAATGCCAGGGGGACAGAGGGAGGGCAAGCTGCTGCTGGCTGCCCCCGCTGTGGGCAGTGGCAGGGAGAGCTTCGTGGCACTGGCCAGCTATTTTTGGGATGACTAGGGGAAAGGAGGGGTCATTCTGTGGCACAGGGGCAGCCCAGGCCAGTTCACCATTTTCCCTACAGTTCTGCCTGGCCCTCGCTGAACCCCAACACTCACCCATGGGCTGGGCTGTCCCATTGGACATGGCTGTGGGTGGGCTTGTCCCAGCATTCTGGCCGAAGCTCGTTGTCACGGCGTCCGTGTGACAAAGGCCGGTCCCCAGGAGCACTGCAGAGGGAGGGACACAGGGTAAGAGGAGACATAGGGTCTGGGGGGTGTAGGAGTGCTGACAGGGCTCCATGCGCAGGAGCTGCCCGGGCAGAGGGTGGGTCTACAGGAGATACCTGCTTTTGGGTGTCCCTCAGGGGACAATGGAGCTGGCATGTGGGGCACAGGGAGCTGCCCAGAGCCTGGCACATGGTGGGGCTAGGGTATCCGGCCCCCCGTATGGCAGGAGCTGTGGGGAGGGGCTAGCCAGGCTGCAGGCAGCTGTCCAAAGGTTTGGAGGGGCTGTTTAGGGGCTATGGACCCTGGGCCATAGTCACAGTACAGGAGCAAACTGGGACCCCCACCCATGGGGAGTCAACGTGGTGCTGTGTTGCAGCCGGACAGGGCTGGGGCAGGAAGAGGAAGCACTGGCCACAGCACAGAACTGCTGAAGAGTCCCTCCGCCTGCCGTCAGTCCCACACCCAGCACAGCTTGCCAAGGGCGTGGGGCACGTCTCGCCTGGCCCACGGGAGCCCCATGGCTCAAGGAAACTGCCCGATCCATCTTCTGCCCTTGGCTGAGGGCCTGCAGCATGGGGCACTGATGCTGGCTCCGCGCTGAACTGCCCGAGTGGGCCCTGCCTGGGCTGCTCATGGAGAGCTCCGGCACAGCTGGGCACTGGCCACGGGGAGCTCCTGGGCTGGTACGCTGGCTGTGGTAAGGGCAGCCCACCCTGTCCCAATCTCTGTCCCTGACGGCCCCATTCGGCCCCTCTGCCTGGACATGTGTGGTGCTACAACTCCTGTCCCAGCCCGGGTCTTTGCAGGGCTCCCTGCCGGATCGTGGATGAGCGTGGTGGGAGCTGCCCCACAGCACCTGGTGCTCAACTGCCGCTGCCCCCGGCCATGCTCGCAATGGCTGCCCCAGCTCAGCCCAGCTGCCGGGCTGGTCCCATGTTGGGGTAGGGCAGTGGGTCGGGCTGAGTCAAGACCCCGGCCTCAGGCCCCACGAGTGGGAGGGCGGCCGTGTGCGGGGTGGTTCGGGGTGCGGAGCCCCCGGGGCGGCCCCCTGCGCACTTACCCCAGAGCAGCAGGAGCCCTTGGGAGAGACGGCCGGAGCTCATGTGCGCGCGCGGTGCCATCCTGCCAAAGCCTGCCGGCTAACGACCGGGACAAGGATTTCAATGGAAATAACAGGAAGCAACTCCTTTCCTCTGACAGGGGCAGTTTGACTACAGGAGACGTGTGAAAAATGAGATTGCTCAGTGCTGTTCTGAAGCGGCTCTCCCGGCGGGACCCTGCGCTGTCCCGTGCGGTGCCGGCCCCCGCGGGCATCGCTCCCGCACCCCGGCACCCACGAAGCCCGCGCCTTACCCACCGGCCTGGAGGATCCACTCCCTGCACGGCACGTCCAGCGTTACGAGGCCGCGATTTGTTTACTTGTGTATTTCTCTTTAATCCTGTCTGGGCTGGGTTGTGAAATCCCTCGTCTCCTGCGTGGAGGGCAGGCAGCCCAGCAGCGGGGGGAGTGGACGGGAAAGCATAATGTCCCCGGACGGGCGCTGCCGCCCGGGAATGGGGGCGGCAGGGGGACCCACGGCCCCAAAACCGCAGTTTCTGGTTCACCCGGGCACCTGCCCCACAGGCAGCACTGCCGGGGCAGCCCCAGCTCCTACCCGCGGCCAAGGAGGGAAGGTTGATGACACAACCTACCCCCAGGCACGAGGCCGAGGAGGTGGGGAGAGGGCAGACACTTGGCCGACTCTGCCAGTCCTTGGCCCCAGTGCCTTCCCCCTGCACTGTCCAGCCTGGCGCCTGCTTTACTCTGCCAGAGCCCCCGTTCCTGGAGCAGTTCCTGCCCAGGGGCCCATGTCCCCCCCACTGAGGGTGACTTCAGCCCGCGGGTCTGCGGCATTCCCACACAGGACCTGGCTGAGGCTGGGTGAGGTCGTCCTTTCACGCCTGGCCGGGGCAGAGCGCAGCCCAAAGCCTCCCCTTTAACAGCTGCCTGCAGACACGCAGAGCAGGGACTGGAGTGCAATCACGGCCAGCTCAGAGGGACCCTCCCTGCTGTGGACCGCACTGGGCTTCAGCTCCCCAGCAAAGGTCCTGGCAGAGCTGTCTGATGCTTCCCGGCCTGCAGCAGCCACCTTCTGCAGGCGAGTGGCCACATCTGGAAGTCATCCCCAGCACTCCAGTGGCTGCAGGGCTGGAGCCCCTGGTCCCTCTTTCTGGTGGAGCCGGCGGAGCCTCCAGCCGGGTGGCAGGAGCCTCTGCCAAGGAGACACCCAATGATCTCAGAGCGGCCCCAGGGTTGGGACGGAGTGGGGCGTCCGGAGGGGATGGGCAGGAACAGGACAGTGGCTGCCTGCCAAGGGCCTGGGCTCCCCACCCAGCCTGGCATCCCCGGCACTCCCTGCCAGCCTCCACCCGGGGTGTTGAGGAAGGGGCTTGGCCCGTGCAGGGTCATTTTCCTGGGACTTTTTTCCCAGTGTTTCTCCCAGGCAAATGCAGGCATCTGGAGCCCTGTGCCCAGCCTCTCCTTGTGCCATGGGACCCACTCCAACCCCAGGGAATCCCAAACTCCCCATCCATGCTCTGCCCTGTCACCCTCACCCTCAGTCCTCTCCTCCCACTCATTAGTTGCCAGGACTGGGAGGGAAGTGGGCTGTCGCTGGTCCCTCACAGACATGGAGGAACGCAGGAGATGGGCAGCTTCTCCCTGGGATTTGAGCCCCTTTCCAGGCTCTGCTGAGTTCCAGGGCAGCTGCAAGGGGAACGAGGCAGCTAAGCCCCAAGGCCACAGCCACAGTGGGCGACCACCTGCCCAGTTCAGGGAGCCTGGCTTCTGTGCAGCTGGTGAAGTATTCAGCATGGACCCGCAGGAAGAAGGTACAGAGGATGGCCCCAGACCAGGGCAGGAGAGCAGCTGGGCCAGCAGCTCGGTGCAGCTGGAGAGCTCGCTGTAGGTGCTGCGGAGGGGACAGCATGAGGCCAGCCTGCAGGGCTAGGGACACATCCCTGTGATGGCCCTGCTCCGAGTGTGCATGTGGCACACTGGGGATGATGCTGACCCACCTGCTGATCTGCTCCCAGTGGCAGTGACTTCCCTTGGGGATGGCCATGAAGGTGGCATGGAAAGGGGCCCAGCAGTAGAGGGAGATCCAGCCCTGGTAGGTGTCCTGGCAGTGGGCTGGCCCCCCCAGCACCTCCAGAAGTCCTGCAGAGCACCAGACAGACCCTGGGATATTGCCCCACTCCCAGCTCTCTCCCTTGGTGTGGTTTCAGGAGGGCTGTTTGGGGTCACCCCTGGACTCTGCCCAGGATGGGGCAGGCACTCAGTTTGTTGTGCAGTTCAACACACAGCCCTGGGGGTCCCACACTAGGGCTGCCAGGGCTGCCTGTGGGGCCCCATGGGCTCAGCCAAGCCAGGAGTGAGCCTCTGAGGCTCTTGTGAGCCCCAGCACAGATTGCATGGGTCTCACCGAGGTCTGCGGCAGATGGGAAGGACAGCCAGGATGGCAAGAGGGAAGCTCTACTCACCATCCTCATTCAGGTACAAGTAGTCACCTGGAAGGACAGACTGTGCCACTGCTGGTGGTAGGACCTGTGGGACCATGTGAGGTCCAAGGGGTGCTGGACATTGCCCTGCCAGTGGTAGAGCCCCCACTATAGCATTGCTGCACAAGCCGGGGCTGGAGCCACACTGGGATATGGCACCAGGGTATTACCTTCATCCTTGAGATCCCCACGCTCAGTGTCCCCGTGCCCTGCAGCAAGGAGACACAGGATGCCAGGGCTGCACAGCCAGGAACAGCCCCAGTGCCCAGTCAGTGGTCCCAGCACAGCAGAGACCCCTCCTCCTCCTCCTCCTCCTCCTCCTCCTCCTCCTCCTCCTCCTCTTCCCAGGCTGAGCTGAGCACAGTAGAGGTGAAAGGGCTAAGGGAGCAGGGGCCTCCTGGCTCTGCCTTGGCCCTTGAAGCCTGGAAGAGAAGTTTCTGAGCCAACACCAGCTCCTGGGCGCAGAGAAGTGTGTGGCAAACCCTGCTCAGAGATCCTCTGAAAGAAGGCCAGGAGGGGCCTGGAGAGCACAGCTGCACTGGGACAGAGGAGAGAAACAGGCCAGGAGCCCTGTGGGGACTCGCTGTCTGCCAGACCCTGTGCCCAACCCCCTGGGGCCTCCGTGCAGCACCCCCAGCTGCCTCTGCCGCACCGCAGCAGTCCCGGCGGCAGGTCGGGCTACCCCCACCCCGCGAGAGCAGAGACAGGAGCAGAGACAGGAGCAGGCAGCAGAGCAGCCATAGCCCGGAGAGCATCCTCATCCTCCCGACAGTGCGACCGCTGCACCCGGGCTGGGGGCCCCCTGGGCATCTATCCCGTACCCCGGCCCGTCCCAGCGCTGTCCGCCCGCTGCCGAGCCAATGCCCGGGAAGGTCGGGGGACGCCGGGCCCCCGCCCCACCTGACTCAGCGGAGCTCCCACATGCAGGCGGGATGCACGGCTGCGGGCGCGGGCCGGCCCTGCTCGTCGCCCGCAGTCACTCGCCGGAGCCGCGGGGAAAGGGTGCCCCGGGGCAGCCGGCGCTCCGCACCGCGGACGAGGGACGGACGGGGCCCCCGCCGGGGCAGGAGCCAGCTCCGTCCGCTCCCCAGCGCCGGGGCCCCCGGGACAGGAAAGCGGCCGCCAGCAGCCGCTTCCTGCCCGGCGCCGCCACAGGGAGGCCCAGCGGTGGGGCCAGAGGGACCCGGGACCACCGGGGCGACTCGTCGGGGAGCGTGGCCACGCCGGGCAAGGCTGTCCCGGGGCCCGGAGGGAGGCGGAACCGGGCGGGAGCGCCGCTGTCCCACCAAGCGCTTCCCGCGGGACCAGGCCGGGCCCGCAATAGGGGCCGGGAGGGCCCGCGGAGAGACAAGACCAGGCACACCGAGAATGGGCGGACACGACACCGAGCCGCCGCCCTTAACCCGATCCCCGCAGCCGACAGGGGCGTTCTCCAGGCCAGAACGGGTCCTCTCCGCCGGGGCAGCCCATGCGGGCCGGCTCCACCGGTACCGGCAGCGGCGGCGCGGGGCGGGTGCTGAGGGCGTGAGGGGCGGGGCGGGCCTGAGGCGGGGCGGGGCCTGAGGCGGGGCGGGCCTGAGGAGGGGCGGGCCTGAGGCGGGGCGGGGCCTGAGGCGGGGCGGGCCTGAGGCGGGGCGGGCCTGAGGCGGGGCGGGGCCTGAGGCGGGGCGGGGCCCGAGGCGGGGCGGGCCTGAGGCGGGGCGGGGCCCGAGGCGGGGCGGGCCTGAGGCGGGGCGGGGCCCGAGGCGGGGCGGGGCCTGAGGCGGGGCGGGCCTGAGGCGGGGCGGGGCGGGCCTGAGGCGGGGCGGGCCTGAGGCGGGGCGGGCCTGAGGCGGGGCGGGGCCCGAGGCGGGGCGGGGCCTGAGGCGGGGCGGGCCTGAGGCGGGGCGGGGCGGGCCTGAGGCGGGGCGGGCCTGAGGCGGGGCGGGCCTGAGGCGGGGCGGGGCGGGGCGCGGGGCGGGCCTGAGGCGGGGCGCGGGGCGGGCCTGAGGCGGGGCGGGGCCTGAGGCGGGGCGGGCCTGAGGCGGGGCGGGCCTGAGGCGGGGCGCGGGGCGGGCCTGAGGCGGGGCGGGCCTGAGGCGGGGCGGGCCTGAGGCGGGGCGCGGGGCGGGCCTGAGGCGGGGCGGGCCTGAGGCGGGGCGGGCCTGAGGCGGGGCGGGCCTGAGGCGGGGCGGGCCTGAGGCGGGGCGGGGCGCGGGGCGGGCCTGGGGCGGGGCGGGGCCTGAGGCGGGGCGGGGCGCGGGGCGGGCCGGCGCGCGCGCAGTGTCGCGGGGGCGCGCGGCCTCCCCCTGTCGCGATGGCCGAGCAGTGAGTGCGGGCGGGGCCGGGGGGTCCCGGGGGGCAGCGGGTCCCCGTGGTACCGGCCGGGCCCCGGGGGGCAGCGGGTCCCCGTGGTACCGGCCGGGCCCCGCGGGCGGGGAGTTGGCGGCTCGGACCCGCTCCCCCGGCCCGGCGGCGCCGCCGGCCTCGGCTCGCTCCGGTTCTTGTCGCCGGGCGCGGGGAGCGCTCGGGCTCGGCCGGAGCGGCAGGGAGGGCGGCTGGAGTGGACCCGCGGCTCTCCGGCGGCGTGTACCGGGAGAGGGCGGGCACCCCAGCAACCCCCGGGCTCAGGTGCTGCGCCGGGGGCTCGGGGGACAGGAGCGGCCGGTTCTGGTCAGCACCACCCCTCGCTGCTGTCCCGGGCCTGTCCGTGCGCTTTGGCTGTGGGTGTTCCGCAGTCAGCAGCGCTGCAGAGCGACGCCGTTATTTTGTTTGGTTTAAGTCTATGATGCATAGAGTGTTTTTCCCATCCACAGGGATGTTATTCTAATATCACTTGTTTTGGGGTTGAGCTCTCCATTATTTAATGTTTATTCTTTCTGTATTGTTATAGAAAAATGGAAATTACCGCTCCTCCGACATCCAAGTGTATCATGTACTGGAAAAGGAAAGTCAAGTCCGAGTACATGCGTCTGCGGCAGCTCAAGAGGTTCCAGGCGAACATGGGAGCAAAGGTACAGCCACAGCAAGGACTGGGCTGAGATGTCCCCAGAAAGGCTTCATTTCAGCTCAGAGTGTCCAAGTTGTGCCAGAGGGTGTCAGCAAGGTGAATTGATAAGCTGTGCTTGACTTGCAAGCTGGATAAATGGGAAGAGATGCCACTTCTCCTCGTGCTCTGTCTTGAGCCGTGTGGGCAGCAGCTGTCACACACACAAAGGCGTTGAACAAGTGCTGGTGTAACTGCAGCAGGAGAGCTCCTTCCCAGTTGGTTTTTACAGGATCTCCCTGCTGAACCCTTTCAGTGCTGTGGGAGTTCTCAATGGGTTTTCTTAAATTTTGAGAGCTCCTTTCTCTCCTTTCAGGCTCTCTTTGTGGCCAACTTTGCAAAGGTTCATGAAAAGACTCAAATCCTTAATGAAGACTGGAAGAAGCTTCGAGTGCAGCCAGTGCAGTTGATGAAGCCAGTCAGCGGGCACCCATTCCTGAAACAGGTGTGCAGAGCAACAGCAAGTGGGGGCTGGAACCAGGACTCTGCAGGGAGCTGTGGGGATATGGGATGAGTTTTTGTCTGTGTTGCCGTAGGTCAGTGTCAGGCCATGCCTCTCGTTTCTGGAATGCAGAAATGGACAAAAAATACCCCCAAGGCATTTTCCTGTGATGGAGTCCACAGAGTGGATGTGGGGCTTCTATGTTTGTCCTGGATTCAGTTTTCCTCAGGCTGTGGCAGCCTCCCAGAGTGGTTCCTCACCGACCTTCTCTGTACTTGTATTCCAGTGCACTGTTGAGAGCATTTTCCCAGGATTTTCAAGTCAGACACTGTACATGAGGACCCTGAACACAGTGGCATTGGTGCCCATCATGTACTCCTGGTCCCCTCTTCAGCAGAATTTCATGGTACGTGGGAAGCGTGGGGTCTCAGTGAGGTCAGTGTCTGACTGTTACACAGTTGGGAAGTGGTTCTTCATCCCAGTTGTTTCAGGCAACATCTGCTTGAGGGATGATGGAAAGTGTTGCTTTAGTTGCTTGTTTTGTAGAATCCCATAAGCCAGCCTTGTGTCCACGCTACCTCACCCAGACAGTCTCCTTTACACGTGACTCCTTGACAGAGTCACCATTTCTTCACAGGATTCAAGGAGTAAATATAGTTTTTGGGGGGGTTTTGTTTGTTTGTGTTTTTTCCTAAGATTTTTATTTCCTTTTATATGAAAAGTTTTATTTCTTAGGCAGGTCCTTTCCTTTGTGAATGGGTTACAGTGGGATAGCACTGATGTGTCAGTGATGAGACATCTGAACCTTTGCTGTGCATGATGTTGTTGGCAGGTCTGAGGGACCAGAGCAGCCTTGGGCACAGCCCTGCTGGGGTCAGCAAACACTGCTTTTTCTGAGTTGTGTCTGATCTCTCTTCAGGTGGAGGATGAAACGGTTCTGTGCAATATCCCTTACATGGGCGACGAGGTGAAGGAAGAAGATGAAACTTTCATCGAAGAACTTATTAATAACTATGATGGGAAAGTTCACGGAGAGGAAGGTAACCTGGGAGCAACTAGCTATGTCCACTCAAGGCCAGGTTGGATGGGACTTGGAGCAACCTGGTCTAGTGGCCTGTCCATGGCAGGGATGGAACAAGATGAGCTTTAAGATCCCTTCCAACCCAAACCTTCCTGTGGTTCTGTGATTCAGTCTCTTGCAAATCACATATCCAAGTAGTTCAGAAGTCAAAAGGTGGCAGCAGTAACCAGCTTTTCTGTGAGAGCTCTCAGAGCAGGGAAACAGGATGGTGTGTGCTGTTCTCCTTTGCATGGGCACATTCCTGCCTTTGGATACCTCACTTCGTTTTAACACCTGGAGTGCTCTGGAGCCAGTGCTCCTGTGTACAGGGATTCACAGGCGTTCTCTGGGATGCTGAAGATGTGCTGGAGGGCAGGAGGAGCTCAGCAACCCTGTTCTGCTTGTTGCCTTAGCCAAGAGTTTAATCAATGAAAAGCGCTGCCTGCCTCATCATAAAATTGCCCAGGAGGAAGACAGGGAAAACTGGTGTGGCCTGTCCCCAGATTGCTGAAAATGATACAACACTACTGACTCCAGTGCTAAAATCCCACCTACCCGAACAAAACTGAGAGAAGGGCACTGGTTGGTAGCAGAGCACATTGGCTTGTGGTTTGCCATGGTGAGAAATGAGAAAGATGGTGGCACTCCCACTTCTGTGTGTTTCAGAAATGATCTCAGGGTCAGTCCTCATCAGTGATGCTGTGTTCCTGGAGCTAGTGAATGCTCTGAATCAGTACTCGGATGAGGAAGAGGAAGGACACAATGATTCTGAGGTGAAACAGGAGGATGGGAAAGAGGAGCTGCCAGTGACAAGGAAAAGAAAGCGAATTGCAGTGGAAGGTGGGTTTGGCCCCCGGAGAAGTGGGGGTTATGTTGGTCATGTTTCCATCCTGCCCTGCCTGAGCACTGGGCACTGCTCTCCTGCCATCAGTGGGTTGTTAATGTGCCGCCAAGAGTAGTTCCAGCTTGACAAGTTCTGTAGCAGAAGGGAAATGGTTTGCTCTCACTGTCCGCTGTGGACAGGAGAAGAAATCACCAGCTTAGAGTGTGGTGAGGAGTAATTTAGATGCGTCATCTGGAAACCCACTTCCTGGTAAGATTAGCAAAGCTGGGTGTTATCTGAGAGGTTGTGGGAACTCTGCTGGTGGAGGTTTTCAAGTGCTGGTCTGGCAAGCACCTGTCAGGGAGGTGTAGGTGGATCTGTTTCTGTGGGAGGCAGGAAGATGGACCTTTTCAAATCCCTTCCAGACCTGCTTTCCATGTATTAGTGTTCCTCTTCCCTCTCCTGTGCCACCTGGAGCTCTTGTTGCTTAGAGGAAGCTCTGGTTTGTGGGATTTTCATGTGTCCTGGATGACCTTCTGAATGCTGATGGGTAATTTTGTCTTTGTCCTTAATCTGTAGGGATGCAGGTGGCACAAACACCAAGACTTTTGTGGATGTAGAAAAGCATTGTCTGCAAGTTCTGTCCTGGCAGAAATAAATAGTAATAGCACTTAAGAAGAGTTGGTACTTCCAGCAGTACATTGTGCTATGCTGAAAGTGGCCTAGCGCTGCTTCTGGAAATGCCTTAGCCTGGTTGCAGGACACAAGGTTTATCTGTTGTGCATGGGATTACATTTCTGTGATAAAATACAATCCTGAGCATCTCTGGAATTGCTCTGTGCAAGAAGGAAAGACCCATTCACATCAGCTTGGGTGAGGAATTGTGTCTTCTTTTTGCAGGTAACAAGAAGTGTTCCAAGAAGAGGTTCCCCAATGACATGATATTCACTGCTATTTCTTCCATGTTTCCTGAGTATGGCTTCCCAGAGGATATGAAAGAAAGGTAGAAAATCCCTGCTCTGGTTGTCTGTTACCTTTCTTAGCAAGATTTAAAATCTTTATTTCTGAGACCATCACTGTGGGCTGGCTGGGCCACAAAGCTCGGTGCCTGCAGGCTCCACAGGCAGAGTGTGTTTTGAGTGTTACAAACTGCAGTTTGGCCTTGAGGTACCTGGGCCAGAGCCCGATGGGCCCAGATAGTGATGTAGGCATGTAAAGCTGTCGCAGGCGGTGGGGAAAGCGTGCACATCCCTGGGTGTTTGTGTTTGTCACCAGGTACCGGGAGCTCACGGAGGTGTCAGACCCGAACGTGCTGCCGCCGCAGTGCACTCCCAACATCGACGGGCCGTGCGCCAAGTCGGTGCAGCGGGAGCAGTCCCTGCACTCCTTCCACACCCTCTTCTGCCGCCGCTGCTTCAAATACGACTGCTTTCTGCATCGTAAGTGCCATCTCAGCCGGACGCTTCCCTAGAGCCCTTTCTCCTCAGTTTTCCTCTGCACACCTTGTTTAGTTCCGTGCTGGAGTCTCTGGAGGGTGGTGCCTCATGAGTTTGCAGTGGGGCCTTAGGAGCTGACAGGTGCCCAGAAGCCTTTTGTACAGACGGCTCCGCTCTTTGCTCCCACGGATGGCAGACCGACACGCGTGGCCGTGCCCTCTCCGCGCTCAGCACGCCGCGTCCGAGCTCCCGGCAGCTTGTGCAGTAGTCCTGCCGCCACCAGACTTTGCTCTTGCTTTGCAGAAGCTCGTCAGTGAAAGGCATGAATGTTTCACTGCCAAAGTCTGGACATGCCCCTGTGTTTTGTTGCCTCACTGGAACTTACGGCTTCGTCTTAGTCATGTTCCTGCGGTTGGCCCCTGCCAAAGCCTTTTGGATACTGATTAGCTGCTGGACCTGCTGTTCTCCAGGTCTAAGGGCTTCTTTGGGAAGTCACAGGACTTTTTCCAGTGAATTATTTATTAAAAGATATAATATTGAGATCACGTGGTCTTTTTGTTTCAGTGTGAAAGCGGATCCTTTTCCTCTGGCCTCTCCTTCCCAAGCTGCCTAGTCCCCGTTGTGGGTTGGAGCAGGGCTACGCCACGGGTCTGGTCGCCTCAGGCCCCACTGCCAGGGGAACCCTCAGGCACACAGGCTCCTGCTTCCTGTCCCTTGCAGAGTGGGGGGAGACTCTTGGAGAATGCTAATAGTAAAGATAATTGTTACTTTTTCAGCTTTTCATGCTACTCCTAATGTGTACAAACGAAAGAATAGAGAGACCAAGATTGAGCCAGATCCTTGCGGCGCAGACTGTTTCCTCTGGCTGGTATGTTTCTGTGTCACTGCTTTAGCAACCATGAGAGAAGTGCCCTGGCCAGCTCTGCTCTGCAGAGCTCTGTGGATCCTTTTCACAACTTGGATGATTTTTTCAGAATTAGTTCTGGTCCTTGTTGGATTCAAAGGAGCATGAATGCAAATGCAGACCTTACCAGATGCATATTATAGTAGATCTCCAACAAAGACTAATTCCAGAGCTAGCAGATGGGAAATTGTGTGACAAATGATTTCTGTAGACTCAATGCAGTGTTAGAGAAATTAAGCCCATGTTAAAAAGGAGCAGAGTGAGAAACCAGGAGTATCCAGAGGAGTGGGCTGGGGTTCAGGGCCAGGGATCCTCTGCTGACCAGGCAGAGATGCCGAAGGGAACAAAGTGGGAATCTGCAGGACAGGCAGCTGGCAGGGTTTGGCACTTGCTGAAGGGACCGCACGTGGCCGGCCTCTTCTACCTGCTCTTGGTGGTGGCAGGACAGGGCTTGTCCCAGGGCCTGTGGAAAAGCCTTCCTGCATTCACTGGTCATCTGCCACCTCTCTTGTCTTCTGCTCTGCTTGCAGGAAGGAGCCAAGGAGTTTGCTGCACTGCACAACCCCCGATCCAAGTGCTCGGGCCGTCGCCGCCGGCGGCACCACGTGGTGGGCGCATCGTGCTCCAACACCCCGGCTGTCACTGAGACCAGGGAGGGCGACAGCGACCGGGACACAGGCAACGAGTGGGCCTCTAGCTCCTCGGGTATGGTGCCAGTCCTGAGACACCCCACTCCTCTCTGTGTGGGCAGTGAGGGCAGGCAGCTCCTCACAGCTGGAGCACTCCCGGGCTCCCCTCTACTTCCTGCACAGCTGGAGAATTTGGAGTTAGCAGTCAGTGTTCCCAGCAAACCTGAGGGACACCGGCTCTGCCCTTGCTGCTGTGGGATTCACTGTCCTCTCCCAGGAAGGAGGAATGTTGCCAGGCAAAGCAAGAGCTTTGCTGGGACCTGCAAAGGCCAGAGCGAGCCCTTGGCTCCTGAGCACCGTGCCTGGCCAGAAGCAGGAGTGTGTGGCTGGGAGTGCAGTGCAGGGTTGCAGGGCACTAGGGGGTGACCACTGCCCCCAGAACCATGATGGCCAGGTGCCTTCTTTCAGGCTTAATATCTGCCTTTCCTGCCAGAGGCCAACTCCCGCTGCCAAACCCCCACTAAGCAGAAGCTGAGCCCGGCCTCCTCCCAGCTGTTTGCGGTGGAGACGCCGCAGGAGCCCGTGGAGTGGACAGGAGCCGAGGAGTCACTGTTCCGCGTCTTCCATGGGACCTACTTCAACAACTTCTGCTCAATTGCCAGGCTGCTGGGGACAAAGACCTGCAAGCAGGTGGGTGCCCAGAGCACGCAATGCAGCAGCAAGAGAGGGGCCCAGGCCAGAGCCAGTGCCTGTTGGTTTTATTTCTCTGCCACAAACCTCCCTTTGGAAAGTGCCACATCTACGCTTCTGGAGTTCAGGGTGTTACTCTGCAGCAGTGCTGCTGTTGGCAGAGTGAGCCGTGTGTGCCTGTGTCCCTCCCATGTGCAGTGTCACACCAGGTGTGCAGGCACTCATTTTTCAGGCAGGAGGAGCAACGGTGCCTGTAGACAGGAAAATGGGCCAGAGATGCTGCTCTCTGGGCCCAGGCCTGGGAGCCTTGCTGTGCTTAGTCACACTCTCCTTATGCTTCTGATAAAACAACATGAGTGCACTGAACTTGTTTCTTACTTTTGCTTGTGTTCTTCACTAGGTCTTTCAGTTTGCAGTAAAGGAATCGCTTATAACAAAACTGCCAACAAACGAGTTAATGAATCCATCCCAGAAGAAGAAAAGGAAGCACAGGCAAGTGTTGGACAAGCTTGTTTTGTTCTTAAAATGCAACCAGATCCGCTGCTTTTTGTGCCAACGCATTCCTGGTAATCCCCATCTGGCTCCCATCTGTGCGCATGTCCTGCTGTCACATGGGGCTGCTGCTGCTGCTGCTGCTGGGCGCTGGCCCTGGCCCAGCTCCAGGGCTGCTGCTCTGGCTGGGGGCTCCGTGGCCCTGCAGCCCCAGGCTCGGCTTGAGGACAGGGCAGCACTGGCTGCTGGTCCCGGTGCCACTTCCCTAACAGCAGCCTCAGCTCCCTGACTTGTCACCTACTTTGTGTGTTGATCCCAATGTGTCCAGTGTTATTCTGGCTCTGGTGTTTGGCTTAAAGAGCTTCTGCTGCAGCTGCATCACTCTCATCTCTCTCTACTCTATGGTGGCTGCTGATCATTAATGCATGAATCTGCCAGGCCCATCTCTGCTGTGCTGGCCGCTGGTGCCGAGCGGCCCTGGCCGGCTCTCCCTGATGGCTAACGCATCCCCTCAACCCTCTCTGCTCCTTTTCCAGGCTGTGGGCTGCACACTGCAGGAAGATCCAGCTGAAGAAAGGTAGCGTTGGCCGTGGCTGTGTCATGGGAGGTTTGCGAGGGTTGAGTTCTCCAGCTCCGACTGCCGCAGCGGGATGGCCACGTCCTGCTCACCAGCCTGGCAGGTCCAGCAGCGTGGAGGGGAGTGACTACCCCTGACCAGGCTCCTTGGGGTGCTGGGGGCATTGTGGCCGTGCCAGTGCCCGCCGAGGCTGCATGTGCAGCGGGGTTTGCTGCAGCCAGGGGAGGCTGAGGGCTGGTGTGCAGCCCTGCAGTGGACTGGGCTGTGGTCAGTGGGCACAGCCATGTGTGTGCCTGTGGGAGCTGGGTGCTGCCAGGCTCCCTGTGCAGTGCAGGCAGATGGGCAGCTTGCACCTTCTCGGCTCCAGCACCCTGCATGTGCTGCCTTGAAAAGGTTCCTGCAACATGCAGCTTTTGATCTTGGCATCTCTCTTCTTGTTCTAGATAATTCACCGACCCAGGTGTACAACTATCAGCCCTGTGACCACCCTGAGCATCCCTGTGACAGCTCCTGCCCTTGCATCATGACTCAGAATTTCTGTGAGAAGTTCTGCCAGTGCAACCCTGACTGTAAGGAGAGGTCAAGGACTATCGGGCAGGAAAGCAGCCAGCTCTCCTGGCACAGAGCACAGGGAGGGTGCAGAGCTGGGGCTTGCTGGAGGCCTGCTTTAATCCTGCACTCGCTGCTCTGTCCGTCTGCAGCTGTTCTGTTAGCAGCCTGCAAAAGTCCAAAGGGAATTGGTTCCGTGCTGCCCTGCAGCTCTTGGCAGCCGAGATGCTCCTGTTAGTGCTTGTCCCTGTGTCTGTATCCTGCAGGTGCTGCTGCTGGTCCCCTGTGAGCAGGATGTGCCTCCAGCAGTTCGGGTGGGCGTTGGTTGGGTCACTGCTCTGCCATGTTTGTTTTTCCTGTCTGGGCTTCCATTCCCAGCTCTGCAATGGAGATAACAGCCAGACGTTCTGTCCCTGCCCAAGGCCTGCCAGGGCGAGATCTGGCTGGGGAGGAGCATCTGGGGCAGAGACCCTGCATGGCCCCTCTGTTCTGTGCCAAACCTCACAGTGCAAACCCATGGTCTGTGTTGCTACAGGTCAGAACCGCTTCCCAGGCTGCCGCTGTAAGACCCAGTGCAACACCAAGCAGTGCCCCTGCTACCTGGCTGTGCGGGAGTGCGACCCAGACCTCTGCCTGACCTGCGGCGCTTCAGAGCACTGGGACTGCAAGGTGGTCTCCTGCAAGAACTGCAGCATCCAGCGAGGCCTCAAAAAGGTATTGACAGCAGTGTGGCGGGGGCTGCCTCAGGGCAGAGCTGATACCCAGCTGCTGCTGCTATGTGGAGGGAGGGGAATAACTTCCCTGCAGCTGCCAAAGTGGAAAAGAATCTGCTCTGCCCCGGGCCTCTGCAGCACTTACTCTGGAGTAGGGATTGTGGATGTGAAAATCAGGAGATGGGAGTTACGTGAGGAATGGTGAGAGCAAGGGAATGTATAAAGTGACTCCAGAGAAAGATTTAGTCTTGGATTCTGCTGGTCAGAGCAAGGAATTGCACATTAAAAAAAAGAGAAATTCAGAGAAAGTTCCAGATTAGTGTGTGTCAAGTCCTGTGCAGCTCCACGTAATGGTGTAAGTCTGTAGGGAGCTGTGTGTCACCATAACAAGGGGATGCTGGGTGGACACCGTCTCCCCTCTGCCCCCATGATCTGTGTGCTGGGAGGTGCTGTACCTGCCAGCTGTCCCCATCTCCTTCCATTTTCATTCCAGCATTTGTTGCTGGCCCCATCAGACGTGGCTGGCTGGGGGACTTTCATCAAGGAGGCTGTGCAGAAGAACGAGTTCATCTCTGAGTACTGTGGGGAGGTCAGTGCTGCTGCCTGTGCTGGGGCTGCACGCCAGGCACACGGGGGCTGCGGGTGCTGGGAGAGCTTCCTTTGCCTGTGCGGTCAGCTGCCTTCCCTGGCTCGGCTGCGCCCGTGGGCTCACTCTGACCACATTTGGAGATCGAGCCCTTTGCTGTCTGGGGACACGTCTCAGTGGCCCTCCAGTGTGGAGGAGCGTGTTGTGTGTGTGCTGCTACCTGAGAGCCCTGCTCTGGCCTCTGCCCCATCCCTGGGAGCCCCGGCAAGCTCCTGCCCATGAGGTGGGAGGGAGAGCAGGAGGGTGTTTCCAGGAGGCAGGTGAGCACCTGGCTCAGCCCTCAGCTGCTGAGTCTCTCAAGGTGTTCTCCCTCCACAGCTCATTTCACAGGATGAGGCTGACAGGCGAGGAAAGGTCTACGACAAGTACATGTCCAGCTTCCTCTTCAACCTCAACAATGGTAACTTCCTGAGGTGTTCAGGGGTGAGAGGCCAGAGCTGCTGGCCAGGTGGGCAGGCTCAGCCCACCTCTTGCCTGGGTGATGGGCCTGGCCTTACATCAGGTTTTGTTTGGGTTTTTGTTTTTTTTTTTTGGTAATAGATTTTGTTGTTGACGCTACTCGCAAAGGAAATAAAATCCGCTTTGCCAACCACTCGGTGAACCCCAATTGCTATGCGAAAGGTGAGGTTCTGCTGCCCAGCCAGGACAGATGGGGCTCAGTGCTGCAAGAGCTCTGGCCCAGGCTGGGGCTGCAAATCTCTGATGTTGCATCTCTGGTTGCAGTTGTGATGGTGAACGGAGACCACCGGATCGGTATCTTCGCCAAGAGAGCCATCCAGGCAGGAGAGGAGCTCTTCTTTGACTACAGGTACCTTGGCCAGCAGGGACTTTGGGCTGCAGGGACCTTGGGCTGCAGGGTCAACCCCACCTTCTGTGTGGGAGGTCATTGCTGCAGCCATGACTTGCTGTCCTGTAGGTACAGCCAGGCAGATGCCCTGAAGTATGTTGGCATAGAGAGGGAGACGGACATCATCTAAGCTCCAGGGTGGTCCTGGCACACCTTGCTGCTGCACCTTGTAAGCAATGCCATGTTTGCTTCACGCTGACATGACTGCTGCTGTTCCTGCTGCTGTGTGTGTCACAAGCGCTACTTTCCATCTAGACACCAGAGAGACTCGGGGCAGGAGTGTACGCAGTCCCTGGGCCATGGCTGCTGTCCCAGGGTGGTTTCTCCTCTGCCCCAGCTGGCTGGGAAACAGGGACTGCCCAGGTGTGGCTGGAGTGGCACCAAGGGATGCCTGGGGATGGGAGAGCAGCACTATGCAACACAATACTTTGAGTAGGGGTGCCACTGAGCTGAGTAGAGGACGATGTTACAGTCACTGCCTGTGGTGACCTAGGGGAGGCTCCGCAGAAACCTTCCTTGGGCTTTGTGACCCCCTGGCCCTGGGAATAAAGAGGAAGTATTCTCTGGCAGGGTGAGGTTTAGCCTTGGCACCCCATGCAAAAAGGAAAGAAAAAAGCACTTTAAACTAATCCTCAGCTGGTGGCTGGGCCCTGTATTTGCGCTGGGGTGGAGGGACTGCAGGCGTCCCAGGTGTCCTGCCTCCATCAGCACCTTTGCTGGGGTGTTGCTCCAGGCCTGGGACACGGCAGGCTGGCTGGGATCTCGAGTGACCTGAAGGTTGGGGCTGTCCCCTGAGAGCCACATATGCCACCAGCTGCCTGCCTGGCCTGGTGCTGGGTGCTGGGCTGTGCTCCCAATGTCCAGGGCTGGGTTCCCAGGATGACAGGGGGAGCTTGGCT
The DNA here is from genome assembly GCF_009650955.1 of Corvus moneduloides. Lineage (NCBI taxonomy): Eukaryota > Metazoa > Chordata > Aves > Passeriformes > Corvidae > Corvus > Corvus moneduloides. The sequence continues at coordinate 3,163,787 of NC_045501.1, read as the reverse complement.
GACCCCTGACGTGACTCCAGGGCCCCAGCCCCTTCCCAGCTGTTTAGTCCAGGAACACACAGAGGTGCTGGGTTTGCCTGGGAGCCAGGGCCTCCCTGGCCCAGCCCTCACCACGCTTTCCCAGTCCCCTGCCATGGCAGGCCAGGCTCTCTGTCCTTCCCATTGTCCATGATGGCCCTGTGGAGCCTGGAGGTGTTTAGGTCTGTCTGGAGCAGTGCTTGTATCCCAGCACCTGCCTGAGCCTTGCTCCCTGCCACCTCCATCCACCCAGCTCCTGCCAACCCTGCTCTTGCCTAAGCGTCTTCTGCCACTTTGGCCATATCTGCACTATGCCAGGCTTGTGTCTGTGGTTTGTTGACGGTGAATAATGGTAATAATAATGCACTTTAAATAACATGGCTTGTAGCCTTTGTCATAATAAAGTGGTAGCAAAGACCCTCCCCTGCTTGCTGGCCTCTGTTACCCTGGGGAGCAGCTGGCAGCAGCCTGTTCCCTGACTGTCCCCTGCCTGCTGGGCTCAGCCCAGCTGTCCTCGACAGTCTGGGGGGAATCACGAGTGACCCGGTGCCGCCGGCTGCCTGAATCACACCGGCTCAGGGTGGGAAGGAGGCCGAGGTGCGTGGTGGGGAGAGCAGGACGTGATGTGTGTATGCAGCAGCAGCTGAGCTGCCTCTAGCCCGGGCTCCTACACCCTGCATCTCACTCCGGGACCAGGAATTGCTGTTGTCAGTCTGGTCCCTCCCTTGGTGCAGGCTGAGCCGGGATAGGAGGAGAGGATCTGCCCAGGCTGCCAAGGTGAAGGCTGGGGAGTGTCAAACGCCATCATTCTGCCTTTATTTGATTATCTTCACATCTCATTCAAAAGAACAGGTTTTTTAAAAATAAAGTGCCCAGTGGAGCCAGGCCTTTGGGTAAATAAATGCATATCTGTAACATCGTCTTACCACAACACAGCAAGTGAACAGGAGCTTTCCCTGGGCTGGAGGTAATCGGCAGGACTGGCACTTCGTACAGAGAAGTAGCAAACTACAGACCACGTACCATGACACGCGGGACGTCACGCCCGCGGGAGCTTCCGTTTGGTTTTTTATACAAACCGATAGAATAAAAAAACCGGAGTGTAGTAGAATATCCAGCAACAAAAATGGTAGAAAGGATCTGTACCTGATCTTATGAAAGCAGCATCTCAGCAAGGTGCGGTGGCGGCATGCGCGGCGCCGGAGTGGAGTATTGCTTGGCTCCCCGGCTGTGCGGGGCCGGTGCTCGTGGCTCGGCGTGGTGCTGGCGAAGCGAGCAAAGCAGCGGGTCATCTACGCGGGCAGCACTAACGGGCGGCAGCAGCAGCCGGGTGGCCCCGGCCGCAGGGAGGGTGGGCGCCGGGCCCGGGGCTCCCCGACAGAGGCCAGGCAGGATTTGGCAGCTGTAGAGGCAGCAGCCTGCCTCCGGCATGGGGGCTGTCGGCGTGTCCGGGGCGAGCGAGGCTGGGGCTCGGCGGATCTCGGCCGCACTCCGGGGCCGGTCGGTGGCGGCTCTGGGGAGGAGGTGGCGCTCGGTCCGGTCCGGTCCGGTCAGTCTGAAGGCGGGTGGTGGCAGTTCAGGTGTGCTCGGCCTTTTGGTCCCGCGATGCTTGCTCATTCCCGGGCGGCTCCCGGGGCTGCGGGGGCTGTGAGAGCCCATCCCACCCCCCCGGCCCCGCTAGTCCCCTCTCGGCTCCTCCAGGATCTGGGGCAGGTTCTGGTCCTTGCGTGCCGATGGCGGTTTGGCGGCACCGCCGTAATCCTGGATGGCCTTGGGCTCATTGGTGTGGTAAGAGCCCTTGTAGCGGTGGTGGTAGAAGTAGAGCAGCGCCAGCAGCCCTGCCAGCAGCAGGAGCAGGAAGATCACGACTGCAGGGAAGAGACAGCAGTGAGGGACTGGGGAGGGGCTGCGGGGCCGTGCCAGTGTGGAGTACCAGCCAGAGGCTTCACTTACACCCGATGATGATCCCAATCCAGCCATCGTCGTGCACGTGGGGGAACTCTGCAGAGACAGAGTAGGCAGCTGAGACCAGGCTGCAGCAAAGTCTCATGCCAGAGCTTCCCTTCTGCAGCTGCTGCTTGACGAGGGCTCCATCCCCACCAGGGTCCCACCACAGCACTCACCTGTTGCCATGTACCAGGGGTCCATCTCAGGAGGGATAAGGACTGTGCTGAGGGGGAGCATTGAGGCACAGCTGGACTCCACCAGCTCCCCCCGGATGCTGTAGGGCCGCAGGGCACTGGTAGGGTGGAAGATGGCTTTGAGGGGCACGATGGTGTTGAATTTCACCCCTGAGAGGCAGCCTGAGAAGCCAGGTGTGTTGTAGCGCTGGATCTCGGGGTCAATCACGCCAGTCTCTGTGGGGCCACAGAAGGAGATTACTCTTCCTCCTCAGAGGGCAAGGACCATGCTGTGCAGGGCAGACCCCGGAGACCCCAGCATGGGAGCCCAGCTGAGGGCAGGACCCAGCTCACCCATCACACGCCCCAGGTACAGGTTTTTGGGCGAGTCCAGCTTGCTGTCCACAAACAGGGAAAACTGCTGCTCCATGACGGGGAGATAGTCCACCTGCAAGATAGGTGCACAGCGTCAGTGCCCACAGAGCCACCCTGCCCATGCCCCCTCCCAGCCTGACCTGAAGCCCTCAGACCCTGCTGGGAGGGTGCCCCAGCTCATACCTGGGTGTACAGTGTGCGGTGCAGGCGGGTGATGTTGACACGGTGGGGCCGTCCATCCGTCACTGGCTTGTTGGTGAGAGTGAAGACATAGGGGCTGGTGCCCAGCTGGTAGCGCAGCTGTAGGCTCCCTGTGGGCAGCACAGGGCCGTCAGCAGGGCTGGACCTCTCAGTGGGTACATCCAGCCCGTCTATAGGGTTGGAAAGTGGCATCCACAGAGAAGAGCATCCTATGCAAGGCCCAGCCCGACAGGCTCTGGGTGAGCCCCAGGGCTGGGGGCCCTGCCCTCACCATCATCCTTGATGAGCACGGCCATATAGTCCTTGACAAAGGTGCTGACGTAGAGCAGCACGGCGGGTGCTGAGGTGGTGCTGAAGCTGAAGCTGACCTCCTCGCTGGTGAGGTTGTAGCCAGGCAGGGGCTGCCAGGGGCTGCTCACAATGCTGGCGAACTCGCGGGCGGCGTACAGCGACATGGGCAGGATGTTGTACCGCACCCAGGTGCCCTCCTCGAAGTAGCCACCGATGTCTGTGGGAGGGCTTAAGGTGAGGGAAGCGCCGGCTCCTCGGCCCCTCCCACCCTGCAGGGCACAGCCACTCACCGTGGTTGCAGAAGGGCCCGGTGAAGGCGGAGATGCTGCAGTTGCAGGTGTAGTGGCTGTAGCGCTCGACGCAGAGCCCACTGTTCTGGCAGGGCACCGGCGGGTCCTGGCAGTAGCCGGTGCAGTTGACCCGCACGCCCTCTGTCTCGTTGGCTTTGCCCTCCAGGTTGAGCGTCACCCCGTTCATCCGCAGTGCCCGCAGGCACCCCAGGAACGGGCGCATCTTGTGCTCTGCTGCGCCTGCAGCGGGGCCAAGACTGAGTGCCCTGTGGCACATGGGGATCTGGGGGTGCAGGGACGTGGCCAGGGGCTCTCACCGACGTAGAGGGGCCTGTCAAAGTCCAGGCGGACGAAGCTCTGTGGGGGGAATGGCCGCACCACCCAGGGCAGCTTGTCCACCCGCAGCCGCGCCAGCTTGACGTTGAGCTCCGCCTTCACCTGGTGCCACTCATCGTCATTCCAGGGTACCACCGACCGCACCGTCAGGTTCTCGTCCCCATTCCCAATGTCGAATATAAACACCACGTCCCTAGTGGCTGCAAGGATGTGGTGTTGAGAAGGGGTCCCAGCCCTACTGCCCCTGAGAGCCCTGCACCCTCTGCCCTCCCGTACTGTTGAGCTCAATGCGGATGTAGTGTCGGTAGCCTGGGTTCTCCAGGAAGACTCCAGACAGGGCAGTGGTCTTGAAGTAGAAGGAGATGTCAAGGCTGTAGTTGGCCTGGAAGGTGGGGAAGATCAGGGCTGCGCCCCTGTTGAAGGAGACGGTGTTCCAGGTGTTGCCTGCGGGGAACAGGAGGGGCAGTGAGGGATGGGTGGGGTCCCTCCATATGGGACACCACAGGCTGGTGTAGGCACTCTGCAGTCAGGGGATGTTCTGTGGGGCCGGTCACTTACGGTCTCCATAGCACCGTAGGGGCCCCAGCACGAACTGGGCTTCAGAGCCAGAGCGGTTGGTGTCTCCAACCACAACCTGGGTGACGGGCAGGTGGTCCACAAAGGTCAGCAGACCCTTGTCTGTCCTCCTGCAAATGTGAGTGCATCAGAGGGGCCATGAGGTGTTTCTCTCCCTTTGCCAGCTCGTAGCCCTGTTACCCCCATCTGAGCGCCCCAGAGTCTGTGCCCCCATGACTGCAGCCCCCACCCCACAGCTCCTGTTCCGCAGCCCCAGCCACTGACCAAATTGCATGGTCAGCATCGCAATTGCAGAAGTACTGGGGGTCAGCACAGTTCTTGTCCAGCCCGCAGGCGCAGCGCTGGATGCCCGGTCGTGAGCCCCCCCAGTAGTAGTGCCGCTCATCGTTCCGACCCATCCAGAAGCTGAAGGGCAGCCCAGCTGCAGGCACAGAGGAAGGTCAGGACATGGTCCCACATCACGGACAGCCACGCAGCGCAGCCCCCATTCCCCCGGCACTCACAGGGGGTGTTGAGCAGGCGGGAGTTGTAGCAGTGGAGCTCAATGCGCTGCTCGCAGTACTCAGAGGCATTGGCCAGGGCTGAGACCTCGGCCCAGGAGGCGTTCCAGTAGTCCACGGCCCCCAGGTAGGGCTGGTCCACACTGGAGCCCGTCACCCGTGTAGCGTAGTGACGGTTGTGCCGGATGATGGTCCATGCTCGGTCCTCTGCAGTGAAAGGGGAGCTTTAGGACTTGTCCCCTAGGACACCCCTGCTCCCTCTATCCTGTTCCAGCTCCAATACACAGGCAAGGACTGGTTCCCAGGGGTACCAGGCAGAGGGACCCCCCTGCCCTCCTGCTACCCCCACCTCGGATGTCACAGTACACCGTGAAGGGCTTGAGCGGCCCACTGCCATCTGGGTCAATGGTGTAGTTGCCCGAGGTCTTCCCGCTGACCCGGTAAGCATCACATGTTTCCTTGTAAAGGGCTGGAAGAGAAGAGCCAGGTGGAGGTCAGTGCAAGGCAGGCACCAGGCAGCAGTAGGGGCCACAGGTGCCCATATTGTCCCTGACCCATGAGGCTCCAGGCTCACATTTGTGGCAGGTCTCCCCCTTGTACCCCGTCAGGTCACAGATGCACATGAAGTCATCCCAGGATTGGATACAGCGGCTGTCATGCTCACACAGGTTGGGGGTGCACCTGAGGGTACAGACGGCTCCTGTCCCAGCACCAGCACAGCCCCCCCGTGCCCCCCACTCCCAGGCAGCACCCTTGTCCCAGTCAATACCTGTCCGTGATCCCACAGACATTGAAGAACACGTTGTGGTACTGCGCCAGCCGGTGCTGTGCCAGCAGCTCCACGTCCACAGGCTGCATGTCTACGTTCAGCATCTGCAGGCAGCCGTGGAAAGCCGTCTGGTTTGACCGGCAGCCAGTGATTGAGGCCGGCTTGGGGCAGCCTGTAAGACAGATCAGGGTGAGCAGCCCTCAGGCACCCAGTGCCCCCCAACCCTGCCCTGCTGCCCACCTCCAAAGAAGTACTGGCTGCCAGTGCGTAGCTGGAAGGGGTGCACCACCCGAAACTCAGAGCCATCATCATCATCAATGGTCACCACAGCTGAACCCTCCCGTGCCACCAGGTGCACCGAGTGCCAGAAGCCATCATTCAGGTGATGCCCTGTGTGGAGAGGAAGGTGCATGGGGAGGCTCTGCTGCCAGATTGGCCCCCCGCCCTGTTCTGGCTCCCAGCCCACCTGCAGCAAACTCCAGCTTCTTCTTGCCAGGCTGGGCAATGGAGACATTGACCTGCCCCTCACTCAGCACCATCTCGAGGGAGCCCAGGCGGTCAGCAAAGCCGGTGTAGAGCAGGAGGCCAACAGTGTCCCAGGAGCGGAAGCGGAAGCTGACAGCCAGGCGGTTCCTCCGTGGGATCCCCGGCACTCGCACGTAGTTATTGATGCCAGCGAAGGTGATGGGGGTGTTCAGCTGGTCCTGGCAGTAGTGGCCCACATTGCCCTGGGAGTGACCATGGGAAGGGGTGAGGAAGGGAATGTTCCCATGGAGGGGAGGCCCTCTCATCCCCACAGTCCTGACCTCAATTATGCCCAATTGATCCCAATGCCTGGCAGAGCCAGGCGGGCGCCCCAGGCCAGGGACAACCTTGCATGGTCAATCCGGCGCCGCTTGGCTGAGCAAGGCCCCTGCCTGGCCCTGCATCACCCCGCAGTGGGCAGGGAACCTGACCCCAGGGAAGGGGTCACCCCGCAGTGGGGCTAAGGACCCACAGGAAAGGGGTTCCCCCACAGCAGGCAGAGGACTCCCAGAGAAGGGGCCACCCCCCAGGCTGGACCTCAAAGCGAATGTTGGGTCTCCGGTGCCGGGCCAGGTCGGCGATGTTGACCCCGTTGAACATGATGTTCTCCACGCAGCCCCGGAAGTTCTGCCGGTAGGTCAGGTGCTGCTTGTCGTGGTCAATCACACCTCCAAAGAATACCTGGGAGGCAGAAGGACGGTGTCGGCCCCTCTCTGGAGGACACCGCAGCTCAACATCCTGGCAGCCCCCTGCCCACTGCACCCACCTCAGTTTCGAGGTCAAGCTGGTCAAAGGTGCCACGGCAGCGGAAGCGCTTGACCTCCCCGTCCAGTGTCAGGTTGATGTAGTGGCCGAGACGCTCAATGTGCAATGAGTGCCAGTGCTGGTCATCCAGGAGGCTGCCCACCGCCACCGTTGTGTGGCCCTCACTGGCGTGCAGTGGGCTGCTGCCTGGGGAGGACCAGCATCAGCCGGTGGCCCCCTGGCCCCACGCGCCCGGCCCCTGGCCCCGGCTCACCTAAGCTGATGTGCAGGAGGAGCTGGGCCTGTTTGAGCTCCACTGTGATGTAGTCACCCTGTGAGCCCTCCCCATGCATCAGCACTCCATCCTGCTCCAGCGTCTTGAAGTTGAAGGAGATGTCATCCTCAAAGGTACTGACCCTCTTGGCTCGGAAACGGTAGGAGATGGCATCATCCCCATCAAAGTAGAGCACGTGGGACCCTGGGGAAAGCAGAGCAGCCCCAGCCATGTCACTGCCTGCAGCAGCAGGTGCCCTGGCACAGGGAACACTCCCTTCTGCTATGGTCTATGCCATGGCTGCAGACTGCTTGGGCACAACACCCTCTGAGAGAGTTTTCCAGGTGTGCCAGAGCCAGGATCCCGCCACGCAGGGCTGGTGGAGCCCCTGGCCAGGTACTCACGGTAGGGACAGCCATAGAGGCCCAGGCGCAGTCCAATCTTCCCGCGTGGGTTCCAGGCCACCGGAATGATGCGAATGTATCGTGCCAGGATGGGGTAATGCAGGTCATGCCGCACCACCCCGCTCTCATTCACGTTCCCAAAGAATGTCTGGGGATGAAGGGTCACCGTCAACCCCTTGCTCCAGGCCAGGGGTCTCTACTCCCCTCAGAGGAGCCCCCTCTCACAGGGAACCCCGGGCTCCCCCCTACCCAGTTGCTGCCCTGCTGGAAGAAGGGTTTCCAGCTCGTAGGGTGGTCTCCATAGAGCACAATGTAGCGTGTAAGCCAGTCATAGGTGTTGAAGGTTCCCTGCGTGGCCACTGCGTTGATCCGGTGCTTTTGCATCAGGTCGATCTGGAGCCAGGGCTGCTTGTCCCGGGGGTCGGGGGACCAGCCGCTGGTGCCTGCGGGGGGAGCGGCTCAGCTGGCCCCACAGCCCGACACCCATCGGCTCCCGACCGGGCGGCGGCTGCTTTCTCGGCCCCACCACAGCACCTGACTGGACCCCTCAGCCTCGCGAGAGGCAAAACCCGGCCGGGGACACCCCCAGCCCACGTCCCCTGCCCCGCCTGCATCCCAGTTCCGCGGGGGGACTCACTGTGCAGACGGGCGAAGCTGGCCGAGTAGAAGATGTTGTATCTGGAGGAGGCACCGATGGAGTAGGAGTAAAGGGGAGCAACGAGCTCATCATAGCAGGGTCCTGAGGGGAGAACGGAGCTGGGGGCGGCCTCGGGGAACTGAGCTGGGCAGTGTCTCTGTGGGAGCTCCCCCGTCCCAGCCCTGCAGACCCTGAGGGTTCTGGGCACCCCGCGGCTCCCTCGGGCCGGCGGAGCGGCGGGCCCACTTTGCTCTCCCCTCCCACTGCAGCGGAGCTGACACACCTCTGCGGGCCCCGGCGCCGGCACCAGCCGCCTCCGCACTGACGTGGGCGACGGGACCCCCCGCTCTGCCCCGCCCCGGCGGGGAAAGATCCCGCGTGGGAGCCCGGGGGATCCCGTGCAAACCCTCGCGGCACCGGCAAAAGACCCTCCAGAGGGGCCGGGGTCTCGAATCTCTTGAAGGGTCCCCTACTGGGTCGGACGGAGTCCGGGGAACCCAGAAGCATCCCCAGCTCTCACTGCAGGAACCGTGCTGCATCACCCCCCGGTCCACCGCCTCCCGACTCTACCACCCCCGGTCCCACCGCCCCCCGCCTCGATGCTACTTTGCCCCGGCCCTGGGGAAGGGGCCCCGGCTCAGGGGGTCGCGGGGAGCTGCCCGGTGCGACCAGGGCCTCGGCGATTCCCGTTCCCGAGCGGCTGCCCCCAGCCCCGGTACCGGGTCGGGCCCGGTGCAGCCCCGCGGCGGGGCCAGCCCGGCGGGTGGCGGCGCTGGCCGAGGTGCTGGCGGAGCCCGGCCGGTCCCGCGGGGCGGCCCCGCTCTCCTCGGCATTCCCGGGTATTCCAGATTCTCGGGGCGTCCCGGTTCCCTCGGGTCCCCAGAGGCTGCGGCCGGGCGCGGGGCCGCCGGCGGCGGGGGGGGGGGGGGCTGCGGCGGGGCCGCCCCGGGCGGGGCGCGGTCGCGGGGAGAGCCCGGACGCCCGTGTCCGGCAGTGACCTTGGGAACGATGCGAACAGGGGCAGCGGAGGATACCGAGGGATGCCGGGGGATGCCCGGGGGAGAAGGGGGGATGCCCGAGAGAACGGAGGATGCGGGGACCGCTCGGGGATGCGGGGACGGGGCGGCGGGCGCGGTCCCGCAGTGCGGAGCGGCCGCTCCCGGGACTGCGGCCCCACTTACGTGCGAGGCAGCCGGGGCCGGGGCACAGGAAGCCGGCGCAGGCAGCGAGCAGGAGCCCGAGGAGGCGGCGGGCGCCCATGCTGCGCGCCCCGAGCGCCCTCGGCGCCGCCGCTCCCGATGCTGCAGCCGCGCGGCGGAGCGGGGCCGGCGGCTCCGCCCACAGGGCGGGGGGGAAGCCGGGCCGGGCCGGGCCGGGCGCGGCGCAGAGCCCCGGCCAGCCCCCGCGGCACCCGCTGCCGCGCCCCTGGGAGATGCTCCGGCCGTGCGCCCGATTCCCCCGGTCCTCGGCACGGCGAGTTGTCGGTCGCCCCGGGCTGCACCGGGACGCGGCTCTTGGGGGTGCGGGTACGGGGGCACAGTGAGGCCGTGCAGGAGCTCCCCGGGCACACCCGGTCGGTTCCTATGCGTTGCCTGGTCCTCGCCGAACGCCGAGCCTCCGCCGTCCCTGCCGCTCTGCAGCCCCCGTGCAGGGAGGGTCGGAGCGGTGCCCGCAGCCCCCCCGCAGCAGATGTGGCGGCGGTTTGTAATCAAGCCGTGGATTAAGGCCTGCGGGTCTCGGGGTTGCTGCTCTCTCCAGTGGTGCAGAAGAAGGGATTTAGCTTATATCTGTTCTCAGCCACCCCCAGATGCCCACAGAGGGGCTTGGGGGGCTAGCGCCTGCGTGCCCTACATACACCTACAGACCCGCGATGCCCCTTGTCCCCTGGCTCTGCAAGAGCAGGAGACCTGCTCTCCCAGGGGCCTCGAGCAGTCCCGAGAGACGGGGATGCCCCAGCAGCGGCTCGGTCCAGGCTGGCTCCAAGCGAAGAGCAGGAGCCCGGCCAGGCTGTGCCCGGTGCAGGCAGCTCCACACCGGTGGCTCTAGACCCGTGCCGGGCCTGGCTGCCGCGGGCAGGGCAGCACAGCCGTCACTGCAGGCAGCCGGTGCTAAACCTGCTCCCTGCCCAGGCAGAGCCCAGACCGCGGCTGGGGAGTGAAAGAGCGAACAGAAAGCCCCAGGTGTGGCAGGGACGCCTGGCAGTGCACCAGGAGTTCTGCTACCAGGAGCTGGAACCACATGCTGAGGACATTGGCACCCGCCCTCCTGTCCCCCAGACCCTGGCAGTGCCTGCAGGTCCATCCCCAGGAGAGGCACAGCCCACCTGACCGTATCCTGACACCCCGGGGGTGCTGCCTGCTCTGGCCACAGCCGCACGTCCTGAGCCTGTGTGGGGTCAGATCTATGACAGCCCCAAAGGGGACATGCAGAGTCCCTGCTCTGCACCCACAGTTGGCTGTAGGGCCAGCATTGGCCCCAGAACCCTCCTCCCTTCCCTTCCCCCAGGATGCAGGGTGCAGGAAGGCACCCCCAGAGCCAGCACAGGGCAGAGATCTGCAGCTAGCATCCCTGCACTGCAGAAAGACCAGGAGAAGGGGAAGAGACCCTCCAGCTAAGAACCCTGGGGACTCCGTGGAGGCTGGGGGGCATCTGTCCCACTGTTCTTCATCCAGGGTGCGGCAGCCCCACAGCCCCACAGCGAGCACCCAGGATCCTGTCCCCGTCTGGAGGCAGCAGGAGGGCCGAGGGCAGAGCTGAGATAAGCCACGGCAAAGACAGCTGTAGCTGGGAGAAAGGGGGATTGAGGGATTATGGCCAGGAGCCCGTTAAAGCTAGGGATCAATTTTCTCCCCCCTGGAGAGAGGAAAGTGGGGCCTCTGCCCCACAGGAACTAATCTGCTTCTTAGTGAGAAGCTGGGAATTTTGTTGTCAACAACCAGCAACACGCGTGCCCAGCACTGTGGGGATGCAGCGCCGGGTTGGGGCCCCTGGGTGAGGGGTATGCCCTGCACCAGCAGCCACCCCAACTTCTGGAACCACCATGTCTGCCATCGGGAAAAGACAATCCTAGACCAGACAGGGCTTTGCATCCTGCCTGTGCCCAGCTCAGTGCCAGCCCACAGCAGCCCCTACTCCATTCCTTGGCCCCATTCCCTCTGGTCCTTCAGGAGCCAACAGTAGCCCTGGAGAGGGCTGGGGTTTCCTGCATGTGCTGGATGCCCTCGCCAGACTCTGCTCCGCTGGCTGGATGTTCCTGGGTTTGGCCTGCACACCCGCATGACAGAGACTGAGCAGAGCTGCTATTTCTGTCCCCAGCATGCAGATGTAAAAGATGGACCAAATAAAAGATTCAGGACAGGCTCCAAAGTGGGGTCACACCTGCCACCTTGCCTTCCTCCCCGGGGCTGGGCCTGTGCTCTGCACCGTTTTCAGTATCAGGAGCAGCACGTGGTCAAACCACAAGTAACAGCATTGAGACACCAACAGCTTCAGACCCACCAGCCAGGGGAAAGGCTCTGCTGTGCAATGACGGAGCAGGTGAGGGGGCTGCAGGGTGAGGGGTTTGCTGGGAGCCAGGCAGGACCCTCCATCACTGGCTTTTCTTAGCTTTTTAGGTCGTTTTCTTGTGAGCTCTGTGGGTTTGGGCTGAAAGGCCAAAACCCTGGGGAATCAGAGCAGTGCCTGGTGGTCCAGGGCCCGGGGGGCCGGAGCAGGAAAGGGGCTAGAGGAACTGCTGGAGAGTCAACCTGCCGTGGCACTGGGTTCTGATCCCACCTGTGGCCCCGGAGCACCTGGGGGTCTCAGGCCCAATTGTCTGGGCTTGCTGACAGGGACCAGAGTGAAATTGCTGTTGTGAAGCTGCTCTGAGTCAGAGCATGTCAGATCCTGGTCTCCAGGGCAGTGGGGTCCTGACTGAGCAGTACTAGGCTGCAGCACTGTCCTGCTGTCCCAGAGCAGGGCTGAGCAGCTGGGAGGTGGGAGCACTGTGCTCAGCTGCCTGCAACCTGTGTGAGGCAGCAGGATGTCCCAGGACTTTCCTATCTGGGAGCAGGACCAGGCAGTGCAAGGCTGTACCCATACTGGCGTCCCCAGGGTGGTGCATGGGTGTGTGGGTGCTTTGGGCACCCGGGGATGCTGGTGTGGAGACCCAAAACTCGATTGCCCAGGGCGGCTGGGGCGGTAGGCTGGGTGCTGAGCCCCAGAGCAGCTCCGCTGGCAGGTGCAGGGTTAGTTCGTGGGACACGGTGCTGTGCTAGGGACGCCGTGACTGGGGTCATGTCCCTCCACCAGCTCTGCATTGCAGGCGGCTGCACGGGAAGTGTGTGGTCACTCTTGCAATGACTGAGCACAGTTAACATCCCGCTGCTGCGGGATGGGTGTGAGATGGAAACAACCCCGCACGTGGGGACAGGGACCGGTGGCTGCGGCACACGCGGGCTCCCAGAGGCGGGGCTGGGTGGAGAAGGGCTGCCCTGGGTGTGGTTCTCCATCCCGTGGCTGGGCCACCACTGCTAAGCCGTTCTCACTCAGCCTCCCTCTGCACAGGTGACCCCCAGCCCCATCTCAACAGAGCTGATGGCCACCACTGACTTCTACCCCTGGGAGGATGGGTACTCGGGCGAGGCTGGCATGTTGCCTGAGCTCTGTGAGAAGCAGGCAGTACAGGGTTTCGCCCGCACCTTCCAGCCTGCAGTGTATCTGCTGCTCTCACTGCTGGGCACAGTGGGGAATGGGCTGGTGCTGCTCACGCACACCCGCTACCGCCAGGCACACAGTGTCACCGATGTCTGCCTCCTGCACCTCGCCCTATCCGACCTCCTGCTGCTCCTGACGCTGCCCTTCGCCATCACCGACACGCTGCAGGGCTGGTCCCCAGGCACAGCCGCCTGCAAAGTGGTGCAGGGCCTCTACGCCCTCAATTTCTACAGCGGCTTCCTCTTCCTCACCTGCATCAGCGTGGATCGCTATGTGGCCATCGTGCAGGTGCCGGCTGCCTGCCGCCGGCGCCCACGAGCTCGCCGCCACGGTTGGCTGACGGCGGGGCTGGCCTGGCTGCTGGCCATGCTGCTAGCACTGCCCCAGTTCATCTACAGCCAGGCAGAGCAGCACCAGGATCTCTGGCTCTGTCGTGTCGTCTTCCCCCGTGTGGTCTCACGGGCAGCACGGGGGGCCACCAACCTGGTGCAGGTGGTGCTTGGCTTCGCGGTGCCCTTCCTGGTGATGGCAAGCTGCTACGCAGCTGTGGCACGGACACTGCTGGCGGCCCGCGGTGCCCAGCCCCACCGGGCGCTGCGAGTGCTGCTGGCCCTCGTGCTGGTGTTTGTGGCCCTGCAGCTGCCCCACAGCCTGATGGTGCTGCTGGACGCGGCCGAGCTGCTGGCCAGCTGGGAGATGAGCTGCGCCCAGAGCCGCCGCAAGGACCTGGCACTGCTGGTCACCGGCGGGCTGGCGTACCTGCGCTGCTGCCTCAACCCCCTGCTCTACGCCTTCCTCGGCCAGCGCTTCCGCCGGGAGCTGTGGCTGCTCGCCAGCGACGCCGGCTGCGTGGGGTCCCTCGACCCGCGCTGCCCCGGCTGCCCCAGTCCCCGCCGGCGGACATCGCTCTCCAGCTGCATGGACGTGATGTAGGAGCACAGTGCCCGCGGCCGGGGCAGGGACCTGCGCCCTGGGGTTCGGTCCCTCCGCGACTCCCCGGGGACAGCCCCATCCGTGCATGGACCTGCCCCAGTGAGCAGCTGGGCACGGGCAGCACCAGACAATCCGCACGGCGCCTGCACACGCCTGGGCAGAGGGAAGAGCAGCCCCACAGCGCCTGCTTGCCCTGCGAGTGCCTTCACTGCCCGGCGATCTGCCGGGCTGGGGTTCCCGCAATGTCACGCGTGTTGCAGGGGAACCCTGCAATGTCACGCGCGTCGCGGGGCGTGCAAAGTTACGCGTGCTCTGGGGATCCGTGCGGTGCCGGTGAGCCGGCTCGGTGGGTGCAACAGGCAGCTGGTTCCTATTCTCACAATAAACCCCGAACGAGTCCCGGTGGGCGAGAGCAGTCTCCGTCCTGGCCGGCGCTGCCCCGGGGGGTTTGTGGGGCCGGGGGCGGCTCCTTGGCCACCGGCGCTGGCGGGCGTTGCCTGCAGGAGGCAGCAGAACCTCGCGCTTCCTGGCCGCCCTCTGCTCGTCCCCGCCGCTGGAGGGACAGGGAGCTCCCGGACTGGGGACAGCAGAGACGCTCCGGAAAAACCCTCCTTGGGTCCTTCCCCGTAGGGCGGGGGCAGAGGGACGTTTCTCTCCCCTTCTTACTCCTCCCACGAGCTCCTCTGCCACGGCACATCCCGGCCCGGAGGCTCCCCGGCACCAGGGTGCTGCGCTGGGGCTGGCCCGGCCCGGACACGTGGCGACCGACACATGACCACGGGCTGGGACATGGCGACCGACACATGTCCCGCGGGCTGCCACACGGTGCCACGGGCCCGCAGCGCCGGGGCCGTGCGGTGTCCCACTCACCAGGCCTGGCTAAAGCGCTGCACAGTGCCGGGAACAGGATTGGGCTTGACTGTGGTGCAGCTGGTCATGGAGTCTCCCAGTGGAGCTGGGCATGCAGAGAAGCACCTCCCGGTCCTGCCGGGGCTGGAGGCTACCTCCCGTTCACCCCTGCTCTGCTGGGGATTAGCCCAGGGCTCGACTGGAAGAAGCCATTCCAGAACATTCACCTACTGCTGGGCCAGAAACAGGTTATTGCTGACTCAGCAGCCGCAGAGGCACGGTGATGGGTCTCTGTCCCCCGCAGCCCTCAGTGAGGATCAAGGGCCAGATTCGCGCAGTTCTTGGCCAGACAGCACAGCTGCCCCCGCTGCCCACCCAGCCTGTGGTCTCGGGTGGTCCCGCTCCAGTCCTCCACTGCCTCCATAGCTGGTCGGCTCTGCTCGATGCCCGTGACTGCCCTGGCTGCACAGCCGGCCCCACACCGGCGGCTCAGCCCCAGGCACAATCCGGAGCAGGCTGCGTGGGAGGGGAACTGGCAGCCGGAGCTTCCTGCCTGCGCATCCCAGCACCCAGGCTCCCAGGGACGGCGGTGACCCAACAGCTGTAGCAAAGGCAGAGCCTTAACTCCTGGGGCTTCCGGAGTGGGGCCAGGGCCTGGACGCTGCCGCGGCACCCACGGCTCGAGGGTGCCGCAGACCCTCTGCCACTGGGCAGAGCCCGGGGCTGAGCTGAGCCACATAGTTGTGGCAGCGGGTGTGACCGCACCACGAACGCCCTTCACCAGCTCCTTTGGGGAAAAGCGCTATGAGGGCCTGCAGGACAGGCCTGCCCGGGCACGGTGTCCTCCTGCCCACGGTGCCCTCCTGCCCAAGCACAGAGCCCATGAAGCTGCCCGCTGGAACACACTTGGCACCGCACCGGGCTGAGTCGCCATGCTGGGACAGGCGCCAGCGTTGCCGCACGCAGGAGCCAGGGCAGCACATGATGCGGGTGCCGCGGGGCAGGGCAGGGGCCCGTCCCCGGTGTCGGTGCCCACACCGGGTGCGGGCACTGCTCAGTGACGGTGCCCCGTCAGGTGCCGGGCGTACCCGGTGCACCCCAGGTACCGCGGCGGCTCCGGGAGCACCGGCCCTACCGCAGCCCGGCCCCGCGCTGCCCCCGCCCCGCAGCTGACGCAGCGGCGGCCCCGCCGCCCCGGGCAGGAGCTCCGCCCCGGGCCGCGCGCGGCGATTGGCGGCGGCCGGTGACGCGCAGCCCGGCCCGCCCGGGGCGGCGGCGGGGCCGGCGGCCGGTGCGCGGGGCTGGGCGGCGGGCCGGTCCCGTCGCGTCCCGGTGCCGTCCCGTCGGTGTCGGCGGGGCGATGCCGTTCCCGGGCGGGCTGTGGTGGTTGCTGTGCTGTCGACGGGGCTTCACGCTGCTGCGGCGGGACTACGGCGAGGCGGAGCGGGAAGCGGACGGCGAGGCCGAAGAGGAGGAGGAGGCGTCCTTCGAGCTCCGCGCCCAGGGAGACCAGGTGGGGCCGGCACCGGCTCTGGGACAGCCACCGGGACGAGCACAGACGCCGCTGCCCGGGCGGTCCCGCTCCGGGGTGGGTTGTTCCGGCGGGTGCGGGAGAGCTGCAGCTCAGGGAAGCCTCCGGGCGGGCGCGGAGGTCCCGGGCCCGTGGGGCAGGGCCGGCCGTCGCGGGAGCCGCTGCCGGCTGGGTGCAGCCGGAGCCGGGCTCTGCCTGCTCCTGCCTGCTTCGGCCCGCGCTGCCCGCTCCTTAGGACAGGGGCCGCGGGGCTACCGTGCCGGACCCGCGGCGGCCCGGTGCGCGGAGGGGCCCCGGACTGCCCCGCCGGAGCGGGCCGGGACTGTCCCGGGAGCACGTGCCGGGCGCGGAGAGCGGGCCTGGATCTCCCCTCTCCGGCTGCTTCCTCTCTGGAGGGAAACGGAGTGGCGGAAACCGGTGCTTCCTCTGGCCGGGCTGCTTTTGCGACGGCTGATAGCGCGGGGTGCGGGGGGAACCCCGGCTCCCGGGGGCCTCCTGGCTGTCCCGGCGGTCTCCTGCACCGAGGGCCGTGGGGCCGAGTCCCAGCCCGGACTCAGTGGGTGGTGACAGCCTGGTCCCGCTTGCTGTGGCCCCTCTCCCCTGCCCACTGTGGGGGCTGCAGCACGGCCCTGGCTGCGCAGGGCTGGAGGCAACCTGAGCCCCCTACGCTGTCAATCCCGTAGCATCAGGTCCCCTTTCCCAGCAGTGCCAGCCCCCTGGGACGGTGGGAAGTGGGGACAGTGACAGGGCTGGAGCTGGGCCCTCTGGGAATTGGTGGCAGTGCCAAGGGCACAATTATGTCAGGAACCGTCTTTGGGCTTCCCGCATCCCGTGGGCCACACTGGCTCCGGGCTGGCGTGGGCGGCTGGTGACGCCAGCTCCCCTGAGAGCCTTTTGCTGTGGCCAGGGGGGTCCTTGGAAACCCACAGCGTCGACTACCCCTTCGTGGGAACATGGGAGCAGCTACCCTGGCCCTGCCACCACAGCTCCTCTCCTGTTTATTTATATCCCTGAGAAGGAGCCGGCTGCCACCGCTGCCTCCTCTGGACTGCCCATGAGAAACTGGGCACTGCCTCCATGCCTGCAGCCCTGACGAGCATGTGAGGCCCTCCCCAGTCTCGGCAGTGGGACAGTGTCTGGAGGTGCTGGCCCTGTGCACGGGTACCAGCACTATGTGACAGGTGCCCTTAATGCCACAGGTCAGTGGTGCCCGGCCCTGCCCCACAGCACAACCATACCTGCAGCGGCTCCCCCCTCCCTGTCACTATTTTTAGCATCTGTCTCTTTTTCTTGGCGTTGCGTGCTCTGGCCTGTCATGCCTCTGGCTGCCCTGTTGGGCTGCAGCTGGCAGGAGCTGCCGTGCATCTCCCAGGACAGCATTGCCGGTGCTTCCATGTCCCCGCACCCCACTCTGCTGGGCGCCCTGCCCGACCCGGTGCCTGCCTGTGCCTGGGCTCTGCCTCGTGTCCCAGCATGTGTGCCAGGGTTATCACGTGAGCAGCACTGTCCATGTCAAGTTGTGCTGCGTGAGGAGGAACTGACCCTGTCCTACTGCAGGGCCAGGGACTTCCCAGTGCTGCGTCCCACCGCCGCGGGCAGGAAGTCAGCGGCCCCATTACAATGGGACTTTGTGCCGTAAGCGTATTACTCAGCACTGACCTTGTGCAATTCTGCACGGTATTCAGCCAGCCGGGTCAGCTGAGGACACATGGCCAGCGCTCCCGCCGGCTGCCCCCGCACCCGGGGTGCCCCAGCTGCAGCCGTGGCTCCTGCCGTGGCCTTGCGGGTGCCAGGGCTCTTCTGCCCCATGGCAGCAGGATGGGAGCCTGTCTCTCTGGGCCCAGAGCTGGGTTGACGAGGAGGCATACAGTAATGGGGTGATGGCGAGGGTGCCAGCTAATGATCGTGGGGCTGAGATGTCTCCTTCCTCCCCAGGGATCCCTGGAGGTGAGCCTGAGCCAGCCCACCCGCAGCAGCAGCGGCTCAGAGCGGTGAGTGATCTGCTGCCTCCGGTTTGCGTTGTGTCCCTTGTGTGGTGCTGTAGGAGCTGGGGACTGGCATGTTGTGGGAGGTTGCCCTGGTGCTGGCATGTGCCGAACTGTCCTGCACACAGAGCTAGCACCAGGCTGTGCTGCTCTGTCGGGTAGAGCAGGGAGTGGCAGAGCCGGGACTGCTCTGCTTGTCCCCATGCCTGGCGCATCCTCAGGCATGTCTCCATCCCTCTGCCATGCCAGATAGCTTGACTGCTGCAGGCTTAGCTGATGGGGCTGTGCATGACTCCTCCTGTACCAGGAGGTTCTGCCAGGCTGTGTCCATCAGCAGAGGCTGTGCCCTGCAGCGGTCAGTGCTGAGGAAGACAGGGTGCTGGGGCACGGGGGCCTGCTCGCTCCCTGTACTCACAGTACTGACGCTGCTGCCAACATTCCTTCCTGGTTGTTCATTTTCCGAATTCCTTGGCAGGGCCAAGACTGCAAACAGCTTATTTTTAGCCGGGGTCATTTGCACCCAGCGACTCTGCCATGTTCCCACCGCAGGGCTGTGGGGTGCCCAGAGCCCCTTGGGACCTAGCTCACCCCAGCCCCGAGGCCAGCTCCCTGCTCAGGGGCTGTGGGAGACACCCACGGGCAGCTGAGCTCAGCCCCGTGTTGTCCTCAGGTCCCTGCTTGTTGCGGAGGAGATGCGCAGCCTCATCGTGGAGAAGGGCCCAGGGCCAGTGGAGGATGACCCTGATGCTCTTGTGAAAGGTGGGATTGTGCCCCAGCTGTGGCTGATCCCATCCCAGAGGGACGGTCAGACCTGCACAGACCCTTCCCTGTGCCGAGAAGCCCGTGGGGCGGGTGGTGCCGTCAGTGGGGCTGAGGGTTCCCCTTTCCAGGCTGGCTGCAGCGGGAGATGCGGGGCTGCATGAAGACCCCCTGGATCCGTCCTCGGAAGTACTGGTTTGTGCTAACACCTGACTCCCTGGACTACTACAGCAGCAACGAGAAGGGGGCCAGGAGGCTGGGCTCCCTTGTGCTCACCAGCCTCTGCTCTGTGCTCTGGCCGGACAAGCAGCTCTACAAGGAGACTGGTGAGGTGCCCACACCCCTTGGCTGGGCCACATCTTCCCAGCCCCTTGTGCCCTGTGTTACCCTCCCAGCCCTTAGGGCCCCTTTTGCCCAGAGGAGAGGCTGTGCTGAGCCCTGGGGCGCTGAGCTGGCCTGGCTGGGATGCTGGTGGACAGGGGCTGAGTGAGTCTGTCCCTCGCAGGCTACTGGAGTGTGACGGTGTTTGGCAGGAAGCATTGCTACCGCCTGTACACGGAGCACCTGAACGAGGCTGTGCGCTGGGTGTGCGCCGTGCAGAAGGTCATTGACAGCAAAGCGCCTGTCCAAACGCCCACCCAGCTGCTCATTCGTGATGTGGAGGTGAGCCCATGGCACCGGGCTGCCCATGGCTGCAGCCGTAGGCAGCACTGGGATGAATGTTTGGGGCCTTGCATGCCCCAGGGTGGCGGTGGGGGTCTGTGCCAGGCACTCAGCCAGGTGAGCCCTCTGCAGCTGCTGCCATTGCTTTGCCCCCACAGGAGCACAGAGACAGCCCTGAGGTTCTGAAGCAGATCTATTGCTGCAACCCCATCCTGCGCTACACCAGTGGCCCCCTCTACGCTCCCCTGCTGCCCTTCCCCTATGGCAGCCTGGACCAAAGCGGTGAGGGGCGGTGGGGGGCACGGAGCTGGGTCCTACACTCCAGGCTGGTGGCACCGATGGCTGGGCTGGCTGCTCTGCGGGGCAGGCAGGCACTGGACTGGGGCCTGGCTGGCTCTGGGTGTGAGGACAGTGCCCAGCTGCTGGCTGGGGGTCCTGGGGAGGACCACGGGGCTGTTAACCCTCATCCCATCCCACAGCCCCTGGCCCCCGCAGCTACACCACGCTGCGCGACGAGGCTGTGAAGCTCTTCAACTCGCTGCAGCAGCTGGAGTCAGAGCGGGACCCAGTGCCGCTGATGCAGGGTGTCCTGCAGACCTGCCTGGACCTGCCGCCGCTGGTGGATGAGATCTACTGCCAGCTGGTGAAGCAGACTACGGAGCCGCCGGCGCCGGGCGGGCAGGGCGACCTGCACTACTGGCAGCTCCTCACCTGCATGAGCTGCACCTTCCTGCCCTCCCCGCCTGTCCTGCGCTTCCTGCGCTTCCACCTGGACAGGTGAGTGCCAGGGTGCCAGCTGCCATCAGGGAGCTCGCCAGGTGCCTGGTGCCTCTCAGATCAGTGCCACCCTCACCCTCCTGGCATTTCTTGCAGGACAGAGAACCGTTTCCCTGCCTCGGAGATGGCCAAGTACGCCTGCTTCATCCGGGAGGCGCTGGGAAAGACGAAGGGGAGAGAGTGCGTGCCCTCTCTGGAGGAGATCCTGGTGCTGATGCAGCGGCAAGAGATGATCTGCACAGTGCACTGCCCTGGGGCGCCCGCCTGCAGTGTGGCCATCAGTTCCCACACCACAGCCGAGGAGGTGAGGGGTTACAGCTGTGCCAGGCAGGGGGCTGGGGACATTTTGGCGCTGAGGGCTGGGTGGGCAGTGTGCCACAGCAGGTGAGCAGGGTCTCTCCTAGCTGAGCCATGGTGGAGAGGGGCCAGGGGCTGTCTGCCTTTGCCCACCGTGACCTGTCTGTGTCCCTTTGCAGCCCTGAGTGCCGTGGCCAGGGACACGTGGTCACCATCGGTTGCCTTTGTCTCGCCCAGGTGGCCCAGGAGCTTGTGTCACGCCTGGGGCTGTCCCAGAGCCCCAACCTCTTTGCGCTCTACGAGCAGTCCCGGCGACGGGAGCAGCCAGTGGGCAGTGCCACACTGCTGGCTGATGTCCTCACCAGGTTTGAAAAGTAAATGTCCTATTCTGCTGCCTATGGAGGAGAGGGGCTGGGGGAGCCACGGGTGGGGGGGACACACAATGTGGGGCATGTCCACAAGCTGATGGAGCCGGTCCTGTCTGCTGCAGCCTGGCTGGAGAGGACCGGGAGCAAGACCCACCGTGCCGGCTCTGCTTCAAGCACTACGGCTTCCTGGACACGGACAACGTCCCACGGGACAGCCTGGAGTTTGCCCTCCTCTTTGAGCAGGTGAGCGGCACACTGGGGTGCTGTGCTGTGCCGTGGTGGCCATGCCGTGCCGGCTCACCCTGCTCTCTCACAGGCGCACGAGATGGTGCTGCGGGGCTACGTGCCCACATCAGAGGAGACGCTGCAGACACTGGCGGCCCTGCGCCTGCAGAGTCTCAACAGTGACTTCTCCACCCACGCACCCTTCCCGCGCCTGGAGGAGCTCTTCCCGCCCCATGTGCTGCATGCCCGGTTGCCGCCCCCGCCCCACCGGCCCCCCAGCAAGTGCCGGGGGGCCCGGCTGCGCGCAGGGCTGCTGGCCAGCGGGCTCTGGGGTCAGGCGCTGGCCAAGCAACGGGCAGAGCGGGACCAGCGCCTGCGGGGTCGCCTGCGTGAGGAGGGGGCCAGCACCATGGCTGCCATTGTGGAGAAGTGGAAGCTGCTGCAGGGCATGGGCCGGCCCGAGGCCATGGCCGCCTACGTGGCCTTGGTGCGGGAGTGGCCTGGCTTCGGCTCCACACTCTTCGATGTCGACCTGCATGCGGTGAGGCCCCGGCTGGGTGTGGGGCAGGGGCAGCCCTGGCAGTGGGCAACGCTGACACCCCTCTCCTCGCAGAGCCCGGTGGGCTCTGGGCCCCAGCGCCTGTGGCTGGGCATCGGGGCCAAGGCCGTCTCGCTCTACAAGCCGGGAGAGCCCGAGCCCTTGGACAGCTTCTGCTATGGCCGCATCTCCTCCTTCGGTGCCTCTGACAGCAGCACCTTCCGCCTCTCTGTGGAGGATCGAGACCTGCTCTTTGAGACCTCCCAGGTAAGGGGCTACCGTCCCTCCACCCTCCCCCTCTCAGCAAAGGTGCCCCGGACTGACCCCTTATGCCCCCTCTAACTGCAGGTGGATGAGATCGCCCAGCTCCTCAACACGTACCTCGCCTCTGCGGGTGCCCAGCGGCTGCCCCGGCCCCAGGAGCCTCCCACCAGTCCCCCCACCTCGGAGCCCACTGTGCTGCCGCAGGGGCTCTGCCCTGGGGCCGGGCCCTGGCAGCACCAGCCACCAGTGGGTTCCTCCCACAGCTAGCCCAGCAGCTGGTGTGGCCATGCAGGTGCTCTGATGGCTAGCGTGAGAGGGCAGCCAGCCCAGCAGCAAGTGGCAGGTCTGTGCTGGCCCCCAGCTGCTCCGCAGAGCAGGGGGCCAGGGGGTCATGCTCCCCCCACTGCCATTGCCTTTCTGGCTATTCCCTTAATTTATTTTGAGACGCCTGCGCGCCCCACGTCTCCCAGCACTTTCCCTGGTGGGCAGTGGGGCCGCCCCGCTGCGGTCCCCCCACGCTGCCCCCAGGCCTGTCCCTGTCCCTTATACCCTGGTGCCTTTGCCTCCAGCACTTGTGTTGCCTGGCCACTCTGCTCGTGCCCCGAGGGCTTTGCCTAGAGCAGAGGGTACCAGGCAGTAGTGCTGTGCCATCATCTGTCTGTCCGTCCTCTGGACCCACCCCTTCTGGAAAGCTGCGGGCAGCTTTTGGCCAAGCTGCCCCGGGGACCCGTGGGCTCCTCCTAGATGAGTGGCTGGGCTCTGCGGTGGCCCTGTGGCCAGGCTTATGTCACAGGGGTGGCTGGTGGAGCAGCAGCTGGTACGGCTGGGGCTTGGCCCCTCAGTGTTGCCTCTGTAGAGTTTGTTGGTTCTGTCTTGGGATGGGGGGGTTGGTTGGTTGTTTTTCTAAATAAATGCACAAAGGAAAGGCTGGGCCTCCTGTCCTGGAGCGTGGGTTGACAGCAGGAGGCTGGGACAGTCAGATCCCTGGAGCAGCAAGGGCAGCGGGGCCTGGGACAGGCAGCGGGGAGGAGCAGCACAGCGTGTCCCTCTGGTCATTGCCAGGCGACCTTTGGCATTTCACCAAGAGCACAGGCAGCTCCAGCTCCCCGGCAGCCCCTGGCACTGGCTGCCCCGGCGGGGGGAACTGCCTCAGCCACGGGGGCTGCTGCCAAAGAGGGCATGGGAGCCCATGCTGCCATGGTGGCTGTATTTTTAGTCTCCTGCTTTGTGCCCCGAAGAGCAAGAGGAAAATGCTCATTTTCACCTTGGGCTGCCTGAGCTTGGGATGGCGCCAGCACTGCCCCTTCTCCCCAGCCCAGCTCCCACAGGTCAGGCCTAGAGCTGCTGTGTCCATATCCCCTGACACTGTACGGCCTCAAGCCCATGTCCTCCCTGGTGTTGCTGTCCCCTGCCTCAGATCCTGAGTGCTGAGGGCACCCCCAGCCTTTCATGGCCCATCCCTGCACGGGGCCTCACTCCTGCAGAATATCCATGTGGGTGCCGTGTGCTCTGCGGGCAGGGCGGTGCCGCTCCCGGCCCTGGTCAGCCGTGCCAGCAGGTCCTGCCAGTATTTCTGGCTCTGCTGCAGCAGTTGCCCAGTGCTGCCTGGGCCCCATGGCACTGCCAGCCAGGGCAGAGCTGTCCCTGCACACCCCAGGACGTGCTGGTGAGCAGTGGTCGCGGCGCTCCCGTGCAATGGGGCTGGCCGGCCGACCAGACAAGGCCAGCACCAGCCCCAGTCTCTGCAGCTGGCTTCCCTGGAGCCTGGCTGTTCCATCTGGAGTCATGCAGGCAGCATCAGTGCAGGAACAGCCTTTATTAAAGCAAAATAACCTACAAAAATATAGATACAGCCCGTGCCCCAGGCCTGATCTGGCCAAGGAGGAACAAGGCTCCTGCCCAGGGCAAGGACTAGCTCAGCCACACGGAGCCTTTGGCCACGGGGGTCATGTGCACCCAACTCAGGGGGCCAGGCCTGTTCCCAGCCTCAGGGTCACTCTCCTCCTCCTCACAGCAACTGTTGCTCCCACTGGCAGAGGTTCCCTCCCAGCATAGGGCGCAGCTGCCCCAGTCCTGTCCTGGGCCAGGGTACACAGTGGGCTGGGGGCTGTCCCCCGCCGAGGAGCTGCAGGCGCAGTGCTGCTCCCCGCAGAGGGCCTTCCGCAGGGGAGCACCGCGAGTGTGCGGCCGGCATGAGGGCTCTGCCGCGCCAGGCAGCGCTGGGGGGTGATAAATGTGGGCACGGCAGAGATGAGCCCTGCCGGCGTGCGTGGGGGTGGCCATGGGACCTTCCTGTCTCCTGGCAGGGCACTCACTGTTCCTGCGTGCCCCAGGAGATGTAGTCAGGGCGTGTGGCTGCATGATACTCATCGATCAGCTGCTGCACGATCTCCCGGGAGTTGTCCAGCTCGTCGAAGTTGTCCTTGAAGATGTCCTCCTTGCGGAACTGCTCCAGGAAGGCCTCCCGCTTGCGCAGTTTGTCGTACTGCCGGCACGTCCGCTCGAAGAGCTGGAGAGCAGCGCAGGGTCAGGGGGGTCAGAGCTCCCCAGAGACCCTTCCCAAGAGAAGGGCACCTTGGTCAGCAGGATTGATGGGACTCTGGACCAGCCCTGAGCCCTGCTGGGAGCCACCCACCCCATCCCTGTCAAGGTATGCCCTGGCTTCGTGACAAGCCCAGACTGAAGAGACACGAGGTCCGGGGCTGCAGGGCCCGGCAAGGCGAGGGAAGGCACTCACCGAGGAGATGTTGGTGTGGTTTGCCATCATGAGCCCACTGACGCGGTGAGCAGACGGCAGGTAAGGGGACTTGCGGGACAAAGCCACCTGGATGCTGGCAGGGCCCCAGGGGATGAAGTTTGCCAACTTCCTCTCCCGGATCCGCTGCAGACTCTTGTGAACCTGGTGGGATGAGAATGGTGAGGGGGAGCAGGGTGAGGGACAAACAGCTTGGCTCTTGGCTGCAGCAGACCCAGGAGCTGCTCCTCACAGGAGGCACAGCCACGGGAAGGTGGATTTTAGCAGGACTGCAGCCTTTCCATGAGGTCAGAGCCCAAACAGGAGCAATCTGAGGCCAGCTCTCAGGTACTGCCTAGTTCCACCCCAGGATCCCTGCATGGACAGTGACCATGTTCTTCCCTGGGCCATGCCATGGCCATCAGTACCTGAGCAGCCGTGGGAACTCACCTGTGTAGGATCCACCTCCCCCTGGATGATGTTGAGGATGGCGATGTAGCAGTGGTTGGTCTGCCTGTCTCGCCCTGTGGACACCATCACGTTTTTAGGCTGCAGCAACCTTCTCATCACGTCCAGGACTGTGGTTTTCCTCACACTGGCCACCTGCACAGGCCAGCCAGGGGTCAGAGGGAGCAGGCGTGCTACTCCCTGCTCTCCTGCTGCCAGGAGCAGGGGGCAGCTGGACAGAGATGCCCTGACCCCGGGGATGAAGCCACATGCAAAGCCACATGCAGGACAGGAAAATCTCAACACCGCACAACAGGCACAGCCAGGCCGAGAAACAGAGTGGAGGCTCCAGCCTGGGGGCTGTCTGGCCCCCCCTGCAGCACAGCAGGGGCTGGGGGGTGAAGCTCAGCTGAGAACAGAGGGACAGGGACCCGTTTAATGTTGCTGTCAAACATGGGTCCTGTCCCACTGCCAGGCAGGGAGCAGTGGGGGTTCAACAGGAAAGGGGTTGTTCCCCACTGCATCCCCTCCCCGCCTTGCCCAGCTCTGAGCCATGGGCAGCCTGGCCACTGCCCTCCCCGAGTGCTGTTGGGGCTTGGCCCAGCTGCTACTGGCCAGGGGGGCCACAGCCAGGGTCAGCTGGGTGACGTGGCAGCCCCCTCCTGCTCTGGTTGAGCCACTGGCTGAGCCCTGCCCACACTCCTCCCTTGGAGGACAGATCACACACGGATACCCTTTTCAGAGCCAGCAGTTTTTCAGATTTGCTTCTCTGAGAAACATCCTGAGGAAATGCACACAGGGAGAGAAGAGCAGCTGTTAGTTCCTGCTGAACCGTGGTGGGCCAGTGCAGGTGAACACCTCCCAAAACAGAACTGCCCCACTGGCATGGGGGAACTGGGGGGCACTAGCTAGGGTCAAGCCAAACGCAAGCAGCATCATCTGAAATGCTGAGGGATGGCAAATTCCCTCTCAGGCACAGACTGAGCTTCAGGAAGGGGCTGACACATGGCACCCACCATCAGTGACAATGAGCACTAGTGTTTGGACCCAAA
Organism: Corvus moneduloides; assembly: GCF_009650955.1. NCBI lineage: Eukaryota > Metazoa > Chordata > Aves > Passeriformes > Corvidae > Corvus > Corvus moneduloides. The sequence goes on along the minus strand of NC_045501.1, from coordinate 3,137,610 downwards.
TTGCCCAAGCCGATGGCTCACAGGGGTGGCAGGGCCACTCTCCTGGCCTTGCTCTGATCACTGCTAAGGGTGGCTTTTGCCAGTCCTGACCCCGATGATCTTGACAGCCGCCCTGATGCATGCAGCAGGTAGCCTGGCACAAGCACAACTGCCTGCTCACGTCTGATTCACTGCACACGCAGCCGTCACGTGGTGTGAGCACATGGGCCTGGGATTTGGGACATGCAGTGACAGCTCACACCGGGACGGGGCTGAAAGATGCTGCAAGGTGAGCGTGGCAGCTTCTCTGCCCTTGGGGATGGGAAGGAGTGCCTGGGGCTGCCTTACCGACTGGTCGGTGGTGAGTGGCGTGTACCCCGTCATGAGGAAGTGCAGCCGGGGCGTGGGGATCAGTGAGGCGATCAGCCCGATGAGGTCGTTGTTCATGTACCCAGGATACCTGAGCGTGGTGGTGCTGGCAGACATGATGGTGGAGACCTAGGGGAGAGGGTCGCAGAGCGTGTCAAAACCTGCCTCCTGCAGACATGCCAAGGGAAGCTGGGGCGCCTGGAAGGGCACAGCAGCCTCGCTCACAGCTCCAGGCTGCCCACCCCTGAGCCCAGCCCATGAAACAGGTTCAGACTGAACTGAACACAGCAGGGAAACCCCATGTTGGCTTCTCCTGAAGGAAGCCCTTCTCACCAGCTGGTTGATCTGCGAGAACGACGGGTTCTGAATGTGCAGCCGGTCTGTCGCGATCCGATTCAAGGCTGTGTTGTCCAGAACCACCTGCAACAGAAACCTGGCTCTGTGAAGGGCCCCTGAGGCAGCTGAGGAAGGACAGTCCTGGCCATGCGTCCCAGGGCACTGGTGGTCCAGCACAGGCCCTGAGTGGAGCCCTCTGCACAAGTGGCAGACACTCGAAACCACAAGCTGACTCATCTGTGGCACGTAACCGACACCGTCAATGGAACCTCTTCCCTCCCTCCCGGCTGTGCTCCCCGTGCTCTCCCAAAGAGCTCTGCCCCTGGGCCAGCGCTGCACAGCAGTGTCAGTTCCAGCAGCTCTGGTGCAACTGCTCCTCCACTGCCACATGCAGGGATCAGCTGTGGGGGATGAGCAGCGTCTCGGTCAGACCTGACCGAAGGCCCCGGTGCAGGTTCAAGGTGCTGCCCGGCTGCGGATGTTGTGGGTGCTGCAAATGACACAGGGATTGAGTGCAGGCAGAGGGTGCAGCACAGCTACACACAGGAAGCACAGCCAGCCCTCACTACCTTGGGAAGATGTGCTGGATCCAAGGCAGAAATGCCAGGCAGCTCTGCAGGGGTTAGCACCAATGAGGGTCCCTGGGGCCACAGCTGCTTGGCCCTTCTGTTCCAGGCGTGCTCATTGCTGCACCTGGGGCTCACGGGCGCTGCCACAGTGCTGCCCCCAGGATGGGCTGCAGTTCTGAGCTGTGGGGACAGGGCTGTCTCCTCGGGGCTGGCTGCACCATGGGCCTCTTACCACACAGTCAGCGTTCTGAGTCAGCCTCTTCAGTGTCAGCAGAGAGTTGTATGGCTGGACTACAACATCGCTCATCTCATCCTGGTTTGGGAACACTGAGTAGGTCTCCACCAGTTTCTTGGGATACCTGGTGAGAAGTACAGCACCTCAAGGGTTAACACCATCAAGCTGCACTCTCCCCTTCCACAAGCTGCCTTAGCAGTCTCCAGGGCTCAGGACAGAGTGAGTCACCAGAGCTGCAGCCAGAGTGGCTCCCAGGGAGGGAGAGAATGTGTCCCAGCAATGCCTACCCCAGCAGCACAGGAGCCGGCTGCCAGAGGAGCTACAGGGAGGCTGAGCCATCCACAGGCTGATTAAGCAGCTGCTCACAAGTCTTTTCAAGAAGATGCAAGTTGGAACAGGCCAGGATGGCAGCCCACAGCCTTCAGCCAGAGCCTCCCACCCTCCCCTGAACTATCAGGGTGTCCGCAGGCAGCTGCCTGATAAGAACGGCCGAAGGAAGACAGAGCTTGGACAGAACAAGTTCAGTTTCAGAGCCTCTGAAGTCCCCAGGCATATCAGGAGCCGTCCCTCCGCAGGCAGCATGCCAGGGATTGCACAAGGCAGTGTTTGGGTGGGGGTGGTGGCTCTGAGTCAGCGCTCTCCAGCTCCCGCTCTGGGCAGGCTGCCCAGGCCAGGCCAGGCACTGTGGTGTGGGGACAGGGCTGTGCTCACCTGTCATTGAGTCTCTCCAGGAGGTACGAGCCCAGCCCAGAGCCTGTTCCACCAGCAATGGAGTGGCAAAGCACAAACCCCTGGAAGGAAGCAGAAGGCAGGTGCTGAAGGTGAAGCTCAGCCCCAGAGCAGGCAGACAATGTGTCACCTCCATAACCTCCAGCAGAGTCCTGCCAGACAGGGACAGAGCTCCCTGTGTCAGCTGGGAGCAGGGATGCAGCAGAGACTGACCCCAGCTCCCCCAGGCTGCTCGGGAACATTCAGGATTCCTCCCATCCAGAAAAGGATTTGGAATAGCTCCAATGTCACCTCCAGGGTCCAGTCCATCACAGGAAATGGAGGTGCACGTTCTCAGCCCTTTCCTGGGTCCTCCACACCCCTCCCTCCTTCTAGAGTCACTGAGCTCCCAAGCTCCCACTGTCTGACACCAGGGCAGCTCCCACCTGCTCAGCTCCCACAACAGGCGCTTGAATCTCCTGCCAGCTTGTTTTGGTGACGTTCTCCCTTCTGCTGCTGCCACGTGACAGCCTGACATCAACACCCAGCAGCCCTGTCTGTCTGCACACAGGGTACAGGTTCACATGGACAGTGTAAAGAAAAATGCCCCACAAGCAAACAGTGAAAGAACTTCTGGGGCAGGCTGGCAGGTGGAGTGGGGATAGATAGACCTCCTGTCCCTAGATCCCCTCTCTACATGTTCTGTGCTCAGTCCCACAAGCACACTGAGCAAGTCTGTGCCCATTACAGTGCTGAGCTCAACATTACAAAGAGCAACCTGGCTGGGAAAACACCAGGCAGAGCCACCAGATCCAAATCCCTTGTTTACTTACTTCCAAACTGTCACTCCCATCAGCCTCTCTGTCTATTATGTCAAAAATATCTTCATGAATCTTTTCTCCCTGCAAGAGAGATCAGGACTGGTTTTGTTCCTTTCCAACAGAACACACAGAAGAGCTGCTCAAGCTCAGTGTGAAGTCAAGCCAGACTGGCAGTTTGGTCCTGTGCCCAGGGTGCCACAGGGCACCCAGCATCAGTCCCTGCCACTGACGAGGTGTTCTTCAGACACTGGGACTGAGCTGACATGAGGGAGCCAGGACAAAGCCCCAGGCCTGATGAGCTGCCCTGTGTCTCACCCAGCAGCACTAGAGCTGGTACCTGCGAGAAGCCACTGGCCCAGTTGTTCCCAGCTCCCCCTCCGTGCTCGGACAGGTAGATGTTTTCTGGGTTGTAAAGGTTGGCATAAGGGGAGTTGAGGATGGAGTGGATGACGCGGGGCTCCAGGTCCAGCAGCACAGCCCGGGGGATGTAGTGCTCATCATCTGCCTACAACGAGAGCAAGAGGATCTCGATGCTGCTGCAGCTCGGTGCCACTTCCACTGCGAGGGTGTGAGCTACCCCCTGGCTGCAGGTGAGCCCCACATGGCCAGGCTGTTGAGGGGAAGGAGGGAGGGAGACAGGCTGGTCCTGTGCAGCCCAGCCTCAGTGCAGCATCTCTGTGCCCCAGAGCACTCCCAGCGTGGGAGCAGGGGGCTCTTCGTGCTTACATAAGACACTATCTATGGCAGCCACAGCCGCGTGCCTCTGCTCCGCCTCCACAACGCTCCACTAACAGACCGGGAGCGCAGGCGGGAGCCCGGAGCAGGCTATAAACAGGAGCCCGGGCTGAGCCTCGGCTCCCGTCTGCGCGGTCAGCGCCCGACCAGCCGTCGCTGCGCCTGCGGGGGCTGTGGGGAGGGCTGTGCACAGGGCTGTGGGGAGGGCTGTGGGGAAGGCTGTGCACAGGGCTGTGGGGAGGGCTGTGGAGAGGGCTGTGGGGAGGGCTGTGGGGAGGGCTGTGGAGAGGGCTGTGCACAGGGCTGTGGAGAGGGCTGTGGGGAGGGCTGTGGAGAGGGCTGTGGGGAGGGCTGTGCACAGGGCTGTGGGGAGGGCTGCATGGGCACACACAGCCCGGCTGCACCTGCCCGGGCACGGAGCCCCGCAGGGACTAGGGAAGCACACCTAGCGCGGTGTGCCCGCTCCACGGCCTGGGGCCGCCGGTACCTGGTAAAAGAAGACGTCCTTGCGGTCGGTGCCCTCAGTGGCGAACTCTTCCACGATGCCCTCGGGGCTGATGCCGTGCTCGGCGCAGAGCTGCTTCCAGAACTCGAACCCGACTGCGGGAAGGCGCGGTCAGACGGGCCGGGCAGCGGGACCGGGGCCGCAACCGGGACGGGGGCAGGGCCCGGAGCGCCCCGGTCCACAGGCCCCGCCCCACTCGCCTGAAGCCCCGCCCTGTCCGTCCCGCCAGGCCCCGCTAACTAGCCCCCCCCCACCAGCATCCCGACCACGCCCGGTGCACGCTCCTCCGGGCCCGCCACGGGGCGTGGCGCGCTCACTCTGGTTGCCGCACTGGCCCAGCTGCAGGGTGATGATCTCCCGCGGCATCGCGGCCGAGGCTCCGCTCCGCCGCCCCGCCCGACTCCGGTACCGCCGCGTCTCTCGCCGGCGCCAACGGCAGCGCGCCTGCGCACTGCTCACTTCCGGGGCAGCGCCGCGCACCTCCGCCCGTGACGGCGCCCTAGCAACGCGCGTGCGTCCCGGCAGGGGGTGCAGGATGCGCCTGCGCCAAGATGGCGGCGCCCAGGACGGAGTTGCGGTCGGTGGCGGGGGCCGCCATGCCTGCGGCGGGCGCGCGCGCGCGGCGGGCGGGCGGATGTTGACGCCGTGAGGGAGCGATGGCGGCGGCGGCGGCGGGGTCCGGGCTTGGGCCCGGGCCCGGCGAGCGGCAGCGGCGGGTGCAGGCGCTGAGCGCGGCACTGCGCTGCCGCCTCGGGCCCTACGAGCCACTGCTAGGCGCCGTGCAGGCCGCGCTGGTGTGGGAGCGACCGGGCCGCAGCGCGCTGTGCTGGGCGGCGGTGCACGGCCTGTTCTGGTGAGCGGCGGGGCTGGGACCGGCACCGGCACCGGGACTGGGAACGGGCCGCGCAGGGCGGGCGGCGCAGCGGCCCCGCCGAGCCCCTATCGCCAGGGCTGCGGGGGCGGGGGTTTGGGGGAGCTGCCCCCGGGTCCGTCAGGGGCCGCGGGTTTGGTCCGTGTCCCGCTCCGGGCAGGAGGGACCTGGGAGCGCTGGGTCTGCTGCAGCCCCGTCCGCGTGCTCTCCGTGTACCTGAGAGCATCACAGTAGCTGGGAAAACTCAGCCTGCTGTGTGCCAGTGGAGGGAGGGCAGCTTGCCTGGGACAGGAGCTGTACAGCAGGGCCGGCCCGGGAGAATTTACACGAGTAGACCAGGGTCACCCGGCAGCTGCCCTCGGGGCATGGTGTGTGTTGACTCAGTAGTAGGTGCTGAGTTTTCTCTCTGAGCGGCTGGTTTTAGGTTGGTTTGTGTTCCCTCTTCGTGTCTCACACAGATCTGGCCAGCACCGACTCGTTGGTTTCTTCCCCACAGGTTCTTTGCTCTGACTTCCCTTCGTTTGCTGTTCCTGATTGCACTTACCCTCATAGTAGTAGTGTGTCTAGACCAGTGGAAGCACAAAATCTGGCCAGAAATTGGCGGTAAGTTTTTGAGCTCATAGCAGCAAATCAAGCCCTGTTTCCAGCCCCACAGGTACAGGCTCTGCACTGCCTGCAGTTAAATTGTTAAAACCTGAGCCTTTTGCTTTAAGGGTCTAGAAGCTGGCAAGAGTACTGCAGGCATGCTCGTTCCAGAGCTGGAAAATTCTAACCTGTGTAAACATAAGTCCTTTTTGTGCTTGTGACACTGGTATTTGTCTTGTAATCCTGAACCACAGGGTGTACGTGACCTAGTGCAGGTTTGAGACAGTGATTCACTTTCTGAGCATTCAGTACCAGAGAAATTGAAGCATATGTGGAACTCATCTGGATTCCTCCTCAGAATCCATAATAATCCAGTTTAGGATGAAGACAAGTCCCAGCCTTGCTGTTGATCAGAGATTTCTTTGGGAGAAGAGGCATCTGAACAGCTGTTAATGAAGTTAGTTTTCAGCTTTCAGTAACCAAAGCAGTTGTGTCCCTCCTTTGTGACATTAATACACTGATGAACACCCCCATTCCGAGCAGCTCGGGGTCCCTTGGCTTCGCATGGACAGGTTAGTTTGGAGCAGTGTGAGGGTCTGCATGTTCCCAGGGCTGGTTCCCTGACTAACCAGCAAGTTCGGCTCCCAGCTTTCTGCTTCAATCCATGTTCTCTGTAGTTCCTGGGAAGACATTAAAGCTTTCCTCGGTTTCAAAGCTTGGCTCAGGCTCCTTCTTAGGAGACAGTGTCTGTCCAACTCCCTCATCCCTCTGATTCGATCTCTCAGGGTGGCTGGTACGTCCCTTTCAAGTCCCAGCCTGGGTGAGAAAGTATCAAAAGACTTAAATCCCTGATGCCTCCAGTCTGCAGGCTGTTCCTGCTGCCCAGCTGGTGTGTGCAGGAGTTGGGGAGAGGGAAGTGGGCAGCCTCTAGTGTCCAACAAACACCGAGGAGCAACAGGAAGACTCTTGCAGTCCTGTGCTGTCACACGTACACACTCAAGATTTTGTTATGGAGTGATGCATCTCCATCCTGTAATTACAGTTAATGTCTTATCCAGGTGTTCCCCAGCTCATTAAAGCTTTACTTAAATCCCAAGAGCTAAGCGTTCCCATGGCGAATTCCTTGCAACTAATGTAGTGTCTGTTCTTAATATTTTAGTGGCAAGACCTGATGAATTAGACAATGAGAGGTAGGAAACTAATTGACTCCTCTGCTGTGATACTTTGCTGTGATACTGTGTTGTTACCTGCACATGCTTGGGATGATGGCTCCTTCGGGTGAGGAGGAGGGGGAGAAGGGAGGAGGGAGCTGGGAGCTGCTCTGTGAAGGGCAGATGGAGACCCAGATGCAGTCAGGTGGTTGTGAGAAGTTTTTAACTTGCCCAAGCCATTTTTATTATACTTTGCCTTCACACCAGCCTCCAGATACATGTGCTCGATTCCCTGCCCCCTGCCTTAAGAGCAATTCCTCTTGTATGGGCCTCCAGTAGGAGGAAAACAGCATTTCTGTGGGAATTAATGAAGTCTTCTGAGACTTGATAGGGAATATTTAACAGGCTTGTTCCAGCAGTTGTTCCTGCATAGTTATGATCTGACTGCAGCATTAATAATGGGTTGAGAAACTTTGAGGTGTTGCCTCACTGCTCACACCTGCCTCTCTGGGCACACCTTCCTGCCACCACTGCCAGGCTCTGCTGGATGTCAGCTCCTGATTAAATCACCTGAGCTGGTGCCAAAGGACAATTGTCTTTATTCATTTTTTTTAAGAGGCCCAAGCACAAAAGGAATTGCTCTTTCTAACCTTCAGGTACTCGTGACTAGCAGTTAAGCAGCACTAACAAAACTGACCAATTCAAGGCCTCTCGAGTAACTGAGTATATGAGGTGAGGTGCAAGGCTGCTTCTAGACCTCATGCTGAACACTTAGAGGCTGCAGTTGACCAGATAAACACAGAAAAAGTAAATGGATTCACTTGATTTGCCTCTGCACTGCACACTCCCTCCAGCAGTATGGAAACTAGTCCAGGCTCTTGACTGAAATTCCTGCTCTTCAGCTGCTGTGGGAGCACGGGGATGCTGTATAGGCTGCTAAGGGCTGTAGATGAACTGCTTTGGGCAGGCCACTGCTTGGAGGGCCGGTGACCCTCATCTCTAGAGCTCCATGCTGGGCTGGGAACAGAAGGAAGCACTGAGACAAGTATTTGTAACAAGGGTCTTCAACACTGACACTGATGCAGCAATATCTGTTCCCAAATTCTGCCTTCACTGCAGCTGGGGATACGTCCACCCTCGGCTGCTCGGAGTGCCGGAGCTCTGTCATCATTTGGCTGAAGGATGGGTGGCTGGGACCAACTTCTTAAGTAATCTCTTCGTTTTCAAGAGGCAAAGTCCTGGCAAGGTAAGAACATAGAGACTTCAGAAATAACCTGTTTGGTGTGGAGCCTCTGCTGACCACGAGGATCCTCCTGTGCTGGCATCCAGCACTGGCTGAACACGTTCCTGGATGGGAGGTTGCCACGGGATGTCTCCCACAACACCGTGCCTATTAGGTGGTGGGGAAGAATGGAAAGCACAGTCAGAATAACCAGGTTGTGGAGGAGGGAGGAGAAAGTGAACGTTAGTGTGTGGATTGCACCACTGAAGTGAGGGTGTGGCTGCTCCTTCTGTAGGTTTCTGGCTTTTCAAGTGCCCGTCAAACTTGTCTCCTCACTGGGTTTTAGCAGCTTGAGAAAGTGTGTCAAGCTTTTTCTTTATTTTATTGAGTTCATGGAAAGAGAAACCTGTAGCACAGTGATACTGTCCTTGTCCTCTTCACCTTGAAGAGCTCTCTTGTTTAGCCTCTTCCTTGCTTTTGGTGTCCCTGCTTTAGGAAGCTCCTCTTGCCCTCAGGCAGGAGGCCTTGGCTGCCTGTGGCTCTGAGGGCAGATGTGCCTGTGTCTGTGCCCATGCTGGAGCACATGGTAGGATGCTGTGAAGGCTTCACCCTCCTTGGAACGATGACTTGACCCAGAATTTGCAGAGACTGAGATGGTCAAGAAGTGAGTGAACCTACTGCTTAACCCTGGAAACTCACTGTCTCCCATGTTCAGTTTTGCCTTCTAGTGTGTGGAGTGTTCACTTTCCTGGCTGTCCTGGGCCGGTATATCCCTGGGCTCTTGCTCTCATACTTGCTGTGTAAGTAAATCTCTGTGCCAATACAGACTTCCATGTGAAAAGAGATGAGTGGGTGCCAAATGTCCAAGGAATGGGGCTCAAGAGGAAAGCTTGTGTGAATGGCTTTAAAATTTAAAATAATACATTCTGCCAGGAATGTGGTGGTTCTTGACCAGGACTCAAAGTCTGCTCTGGAGAGAACATGTTTTGAGTGCTTGGTAACTACAGATCTGAGCACTAACAGGTTGGCCTCTCAATTTTGTTAAACTGGCAGAGGTGATGGCACCAGTTCTAACGGCCTCCCACAGCACTGCCCTCAGTGCTCAGATCTGCCGTGCTCTGTGTGTTGTGCTGCGTCACAAAACGGGCAGGATGTTTGCCAAGCAGCATCCTGAACAACCTTCTAACCCGCATTCCCACTCACTGCAGTGCTCTTCGTCCTGCTGTGGCCCCTCGCCGTGTACCACAGGCTGGGGCAGCGCATGTACCTGCGGCTGGAGCCGCTGCTGCAGCGGCTGGATTTCAGCGTCCGGGGATACATGATAGCGAGGCAGCGGGAGAGGCAACGTGAGTTCTGTGCTGTTTCTGGCCCCAGGGTTTCAAACCTTGATCTTTGGTACCTGAAACGGGCTATGAACAGAAGCCCCCATCTTTGTGGGCGGTTGGGCTGCATGTCTGGCATGGCAAATTCTTGGAACTGCCTTGGGAAGAGAGAGAGGCAGCTCTGCCTCTGCAGCCATCTCCTAGGAAGCAGCTGCTGTGGGCTTTTCACAGCACTGAGCTGCTCCAGTTCTTGGCTGCCAGAACTGTGTGTTCTCTATTATGGAAAAAGGAGGAAAGGTTCTGTGCGAGGGAGTTCTAAACATGTTCATCTCAGCAAAAAACCTGCTACAGCCGCAGTCAGAAATGATCACGGCTCTGCTGTGGAACAGAGCTGGCTCTGCTCTGTTACATTCAGTTTGGGGTTTTCTGGTTCTGCAGAGCCTTGTCCCAGCAGCAGTAACAGCTTTGTGTCTGGTTTCTAACAGTGCGTGGCCGGGCCCTTGGTCAGGAGGCCACGGACGACGGGAGTGACAGCGAAGAGGAGCTGGCTGCATTCTGCCCCAAGGTAACCGACCCTCGGGGAGAGGGAAGAGCTCAGCTGGAAAGAACAAACCACGCTGTGGGGACATGCAGCATCTGGCTGTGTGTCAGCACAGTGTAGCTGAGAGTGATGGGAGAGCAGATGAGGGCACTATCCTTTCAGATAGGTCTTTCCCATTCTGTCCCACTAAAGAATGTCCAAAGCTGCTTGTGCCAGCTGCAGTCTCCTAGACTGCACAGTAAATGTGAATGAGACTCAGGTACCAGTCTCCTGTGAAGACCAGGTTTAGCTGGAGGCCACTCTATCATCTGTTTTGTCTTGAGGCATGGGGATAAGCTTTCTAGTGCTGATATTTTCAATTTTATCTTTTATTTCAAAGCTGGATGACTCCATGGTCGCCAAGGAACTGACCATCTCTGACTCAGAGCATTCAGATGCTGAGGTTTCCTATACTGAAAATGGGATGTTTAACCTTTCAAGGGGCCAGACTCCCCTGACAGAGGGATCAGAAGGTGAGAGGAAACAGGCAGCTTCTGGAAGGTGTGGAATACCAAGCAGGCACCAGTGTGATGGGTCGGAGGGAGGATGTGTTACCTCCCGTCATTGAAGTCTGGCTGTTTGATGTCGGCCTTGCTGCTGGAAATGAGCTGCAACTGCCCGTTCTGTTCAGAACTGAAGCTTCCTCCTTCATTCGTGTGGTGCTTGAGTGGAGCGATGGCAGCAGCTCTGCAAAGGCAGATCCAGCTCTGCCAGCCTGGCTGTGGGTGCGGGTGCAGCGCAGTTGGGGGTTCGGGTGCTCCCCTCTAGCAGGTGGCTGGTTCAGCACTGGGATTCCTTGTGAGTGAGCTGGGAGGTCAATGGGATATGAACAGTTGGGATGGGAGGGAGGGAGAGGTTGAAGACAGTGTGGTCTGTGAGCTCCCAACAGTCCGTCCAGGGGAGGTGCTGGCCCAGCTCCTGCCTGGGCCTGTGGGTGCTGGGTGGGTGCTGGCAATTAAAGCACTTTCTCCTCTTCCAGACTTGGATGGTCACAGTGACCCAGAAGAATCTTTTGCCAGGGATCTCCCTGACTTCCCCTCCATAAACCCAGAAGCAATCGGCATAGATGATGAAGATGACACCAGCATTGGGATCCCGAGCCTGGCATACCGCCCACAAGGGACAGAGGATCTGCAGCTCCCATACGAGCAGGAGGAATTTGGCACACTGCCGTCAGTGCAGAATCTCACCAACAACATCACTGGCTTTGTCACCAGGGGTATGATCCAGCTGGCACTGTCAGGAGCCCCTCAGGCAGGCTCCTCACGCAGCACCAATCCCCAGAGAGGGGCAAAGACTCACCTCAGAGCGGCCAGTTCGGACTTGGACACTGATGCCGAAGGGGATGACTTTGAACTGCTGGATCAGTCTGAGCTGAACCAGCTGGATCCCACTGGCTCCCGGGGCCAGTAAGCCATCCTGTCACTTCCCTCTGGTTTTGTATTGCGCATCATGGAGGGAATCCTAGAAGGAAAAGCCTTGCACAGTTCTCTCAATTGTCTCCCGTGAGTCTGAGTGATGTGACAGCCAGTCCTGGCTGGGTACACCACTGTGACTTGTGACTCTGTAGCCTCGCTTGGATTTTAAAATAAAGGACGCTGGCAATCTGTAGGGAAGAGGCATTGATGGGATAGCTCCACAATCACCCTGCGCTGTCTGACAGGATACCTGCTCCAAACTTTCTCTAAGACAATAAATCTGGTGTCTGCAGCTCTCAAGTCCAGTGGGACTGACAGCATCGCCAGGGACAATTGTGCACTGAATTCTGGCGCTGATGTGTAACCAGGGGAACAGGACAGAGCCCCTTAGACGTGGTGTCTGGGACTCAGTGCTGTTCTGTCTCAGACAGCTGTTCCTCGCTCCTCATGTGTGCACAAATCCAAGTCTTCTCTCCCAGCAATATCCAACTCCAGGTGGAACCAAGCCCCTTGCTCCATTGTGGATGTTGTGCAGCCGCAATGTTTTCCTTGCACTGGCTGCTCCCTCGGTTCCAGCTCCTTGTGATGCTGTTTTGTAAGAGCCCAATGGCAATAAGACACCTGCTGTGACCACCAGACCACCCGCAAGAACATCCACGTGTAGCCCCTGCTCTTGTGTTGCTTTTCTGAACTAACAGCCTTTGTTAACAGCCAACTAACACTTTGCTAGAAACCCCTGTGCTGCTCCAGTGCGTTCCCGTGGGCAGGGCTGAGGCTGCACATCCCCCGGCAGTTTTCCTGGAGGAAGGAGGAGGTGGAGCAGGGCTGCCAGGGCGGTGGTGTGTCCCCTGGGCGCACCTTGCTACCTCCAGCCTTGTGCAGGCAGAGCCCAGCAGTGGGAACCGGACGGGGGACAGCAGCCCAGACCGCCAGTGACTGAGGAGCTCGCACCTACCGCGGTCCTGTGAACAAACCAGCAAACCCCAGGGAGAGCCACCCCCACTCTGCCCACCGAGCGGCCCCATTATTTTTCCTAAGCCATAGACCCGGTTCTGATCACGTTTGTGCAGCCAAGAACGTACCTCGTCAGGGACCCTGTTACCGGCTGCTGTTTGTCTGACTCTGCCTAACCGACTGCGTCGGCCGTGCCGGGGCTGCGGTTGGGGGCGGGGGAGCGGCCTCAGCCGGGAAGGGGAAGTCGGTAACGGGTTATTCCATACGGGTTCGAGCCCCTTCGCTGGCCGCGTCCGGTGCAGAGGTGGGGGGGCGAGGGGGCTGCGCTTCTCACCCCGCGGCGGGAGCGCCGGGCCCGGGTCCGGTCGGTGAGTGCCTGCCCGGGGGCGCGGAGCCTCCTCGCCGACCCAACCCCGCCCGGCGCTCTGCGGCCGACGTTTCGCCCCTCGCCGTGCGGCGCACGGGCCCGCCCCGCTCCCGCCCCGCCCCGCCCGTGCGCGCCCTGTTCCGCGGGGCCGGGGCGGCACCGGAGCGGCGAACGTTCGGCGGCGCTTTGGGGGCGCGGCTCCGCCGGCCCCGCCAATCACAGTCCGCCCGTGCCCTCTCCGCCAGTGGCGGGGAGCAGGCGGCGCGCCGGAAGTGCGCGAACGGCGGCAACCGGGAGCGGAGCGGGGCTGGAGGGCCGGGGCCGCGGGATGAGTAAAGGGCGCGAGGCCGCGGCGGGCGGTGAGTGCGGGAGTGGCGGGGGAGCACCGGGCGGTGAGTGCGGGAGTGGCGGGGGAGCACCGGGCGGCCTCTGCGGTCCCAGGAGGCCGCGGTGACCGGGGCTGGTCCCGCAGGAGGCGCCACCGCTGTCCTGCTGCGGTACCTGCGGGAGCAGAACCGCCCGTACAGCGCCCAGGATGCCTTCGGGAACCTGCAGCGGGAGCACGGGCTGGGCAAGGCGGTGAGCAGGGCCGGACCGGGCCGGGCTGGGGCGAGGAGCGCCCGGCCCCGGGCTGACGCCGCGTCCCGCAGGCCGTGGTGAAGGCGCTGGAGCAGCTGGCGCAGCAGGGCCGCGTGCGTGAGAAGGTTTACGGGAAACAGAAGATCTACTTCGCTGACCAGGTGAGCCCCGGCCGCCGCCGCTCGCTGGCCCCGCTTACCCCGCACCCCTGACCCGCCGCTCCCCGCAGGAGCAGCTCCCGGCCGCCAGCGATGCGGAGCTCCGCGAGCTGGACGGGGAAATCGCCGCGCGCTCCTCCCAGCTGCAAGCGCTGCAGCAGAGCTGCCGGCACATGGAGGCGGGTGAGTGTGCCTGGCCGGGCAGCCCCGAGGCACCGGGGGGTCTCCGAGGGCACGGGTAGCTGTGCCCTGGTGCCGGCTGGCAGCCCGGCCGGTGATCGGTGCCGCCTTCCCAGAGCTGAAGGACTTGAACAGCTCCATGACAACCCCTGAGATTGGCGGGGAGATCGAGGCACTGAGGAAGGACTGTGCCAGTTACACGGAGAAACTGGAGAGGATTAAGTCTGCTACCAACCACGTGACTCCAGAGGAAAAAGAGAAGGTGAACAGCTGCTGTGTGTGAACCCGGGGCCAGTCTGGGCTGGGCCTCTGCCAGGACCCAGCACTTCCCTTACAGGCATTGCTTGCCCGGGGCTCATGAGAGCCCCACGGGGCGGCTCTGACCTGGTGCTGTTGGCAGGTGTGCCGGGAGCAGCAGCTGTACCGCCGGGAGTGGCGCCGGAGGAAGCGGATGGTACCGGCTGTGGTGCGGGTGGGCGGTGACGGCCCCGCTGGGACCGCTGCCCACAGCCCTCACGTGCCCTGTCTCACCAGGCCACCGAGCTGCTGGATGCCATCCTGGAGGGGTACCCCAAGAGCAAGAAGCAATTCTTTGTAAGTACAAAGGCTGGGCCCTGCCCAGGGCTGCTGAGCCAAAACCTAAGCCTGTTCTGATCTGCTCGGTGCCATGCAGGAGGAGGTTGGGATAGAGACGGATGAGGACCACGGCGTCGTGCTGCCAGCGACTGTGTGAGGTGCTGGGGGAGCCTTTTTTCTAGGGAGAAGCTGCTGCAGAGCTGCCTCTGAAACTCAAGCTGTTGGGCTGTTCTTTTTCTCTTTTTGCAGGACTGGGGCTTGTCCTGTGTATTTATTTGTTTTTGTTTTAAAATGTTTTGCAGTTGGAAGGGTGGTGGGTGGGAGTGACTCCGCACTGGCCCTCTCCTTGTAGTGGAATGTTGTTTTTTTCCTGCCCTGCAGTGCATGCAGCTGCCTGGCTGGGGTCTGAGGGTGCTGAGTGTGGGGGCACTGGTGCTGTATCCCTGGTGTTCTGGTAAGGAAAGGGAGCAAGGGACTGTCTGGGCTGCAGAGCTCTGTATGTGTTCTAGCTGCTTCCTCCTGTGTGCCTGAGTGGTCACATGAGAATCTGATCTATTAAACACCAGGATTTTGGTTCAGGCGCACATCCTTGTGGTGTTTGTCTCTTCAGAGGGTGTCAGGGCAGGGTTTAGGCTCTGAGGAGCGGAGAAGGCAGGAGCCAGGAGAGGGTAACCTGAGCCACAGGGGCTGGAAGGGGCTTCTGGAAACTACCAGCTCTAGGGCACAGCTCCAGGAACTCAGCATCAGAAAAATCGTTAAAACATTCAGCGAAATTTATTTAATTACTTTTCACAATAGAAAAATACATCACTTTCACTTGTGAGGTCTGTAAAATTCCACGTCCTCTTCCCAAGGCAGCGCTCCCTCCTCAGCGCTGGAAAAACTGCCTGAAATAAACATTCCCTGGATGTGCCCCTGGAGCAGGAGCACAGACATGGTTATGGAGAACAAACCCTGCTGCTGGCAGCACCCTGGTCTCATCACTCTGGACAGTGACCAACCCTCAACCAGGCAGAGCTGTGACCCAGCTGGGCATGGGACAGGGTCAAACATGTCCAAACCCAGGCTTGTACAGCTGGCACAGGCAGTGCTTTGGGACCATTTCAAAATTTACAAAAATAAAAATCAAATTGAGGCTGGTCAGGTCTGTGTGTGGAGGAGCAGCAAGCGCACCTGGGCACGTTGTGCTACAGCTGAAGAACTTTCCTGTGCAGTACAGCCACAGTTTCTGAAAAGGAGATGTGTTCCAGCGCTCGCAGGAACCTCCTGTGCTCCTTCCCAGGGATCCACGGCTGCAGCAGTGCTTGGGGTTCATCAGGGCCCTAGCATGTGCTGCCAGGGGTACAGCTCCCAGCTCTTGATGGGCTCATCGTGCTGCCAGCACTGCCAGGCTCCCCCAAAACACAATAGCTGACTCCAAACAGCTGCCTCAGAGGGGCAGGGGACAGCCCAGTGGGTACTGGGGAGAACCATTCCCATTGCTATTCCAGAAACCCATCATTTTTAATATGCATTTGTTGCATTTCCCCACCCCAGGGAGAGCAGGGCTGTCACAGGCCTGAGAGCACAGGATGGAACTGCTCTGGGATCAGCTCTGCAAGGAGAGTCAGTGGCACAGGCAAACCCAGGGCACTGCCTGAGCCAGAGACTCTGCCCCCCACCTTCTCCTCCATACCACCTTTCCCTCCCCTCTTGCCCAGTCCCTACAAAGATTCAGTGGCACTGAGTGGAGCAGCAGTGTCTGCACAGCCACCGTTGGGCTTCAGAAGGAATACAATAAATAATTCAGAGAACCTTAAAAACAGCCACAAGGGAGAGGGCCCAGGGTGGTGCCCATCACCCAGGCCCCTGGGCAGGAAGTGCCCCATCCCCACGGGCGCAGAAGTGGCGCAGGAGGCTCAGTAGAGCTGGCTCTTCACCTTGTGCAGGACCCTGATGACAACATCCCGCAGCGTCTGTGGCAGAGAGGGGACATGGTCAGATGGTCTGGGGAGGAACAGCCACCCCTGTGCCACTGTCTCTGCCCCCTTGGCCATGGCACCACCCCCCCTGCAGTCCTGCATTCACCTGGGGCTTGCACTGCTCCTCAATCCAGCTGAAGACACATGCCGAGAGCTCCTGGAAACTCGTTACAGAGATTGAGGCATTGAAGGACTGGAACAGGGAGTCCATGATGCCTTGGAAAACATTGAACTTCACCTCGTCAGAGACCTGGTTCTTCCCCTCGTTCGGGTTGTCCTGATGAGCTTTCACGATCTGCTCATAGTTCCTGAAACAAGCACAGCACACCAAGGGCAGCAGTGAGGCCTCCACACTTGACTCTGAGCTGCCACTCCCAGCTCCTGCTCCCGGCTCTGAATTCCCACACCCAGCTCCTGCTCCTGGTTCCAAGCTCCAGGCCTGTCCCCGGATGGAGAACCACTGCAGAGCCCTGCAAGGATGTGAGGGAACAACAGGAAGTAGAGGGCATGACCCCAACAGCTCTTCCCTTACACTTTCATGATCTTCAAGGCCATCACATCTTTCCTGAGGGTAGAAACTTCCTCCTCCTGCTTTTTCTTTTCCTTGTGCAGGAACTGGATGTAGTCGATGGCTGAGCATGAAGACACGGAGTGAGGATTTGGGAGCACACATGGACCCCTGAGATCCCCATGGGAGGTGCCTGAGCCAGGGCACCATCAGCTGCCACTGACCCAATTCCCCTGGGAAGGTGGGTGAGTGTGGGTGAGCAGCACCTGAGCTCCCCAGAGCCTCATCACACCAGAAGGTTCTACGGTGCTGAACTTTGCCCTGCACAGCTCTAGGGAGGAGGTTTGGGGGTTGATAGCACCTCCTTCCCTCCCACCCTTGGGACTCACTTTTCTGGAGGACGATGGCCTTGCTCAGCTTCTGCGAGCCGATGGAGAAATCCTGCTGCTCACAGGTGGGGACGATGGCCTGCAAGTCATTGTAGCCTTTCTGCAGGGAAGTAGAGCCACAGAGTTTGGGCTCATCCTGTGAGACCAGGTCCACACCCAGCTCCCACAACACAGCCCATCAGAGCCAGGGCAGCTCCCAGCACACACACATATGCAGGAAGGGCACATCCAGCAGCAAAACAGAGAAGTGCTGGAAGAGCCGGGTGCTGGAGCAGCCTAGGAGCAGTGCTCCAGCAGTGCCTGCTGCCTCTTGCCTCACCTTGATGGCATCTCGGCGCTTCTGCTCAGCCTGGGTGTGCGCCCGGCGGCGCTGGTCCTTGTATGACTCCTTGTAGGACTCCTGATGGTAGTCACTGTCCTCATCATCTGTGGGGACAGAGTGTGGCTGTGGGTGAGGAGTCAAGAGGCACGAGGAAGGGCACAAGACAGCTCAAGGGATCACTACAGCTGCAGCCAGGCCCAGCATAGCCCCCGCCACAGTCAGCTACAGCAGGCTGGGCCAAAGAAAAGCCTTCCAAGGGGCCCCAGCAACCCTTTCCCTCATCTTGGGGAGCTGGGCAGGAGGAAGATGCTGGCAGCTCCCTTGGGAAGGTGTCAAAAACAGTGATTCTCGACTCCAAACCCTGCTGGAAACCACAGAACCCTGATGTTGTTCCCAACACCTTCCTGCTCCTCTTTCTCGTCAGGATAGGAATCCTGCCCAGCCACGCTCACCCCCCCCTCGGTGCAAGGCAGACCTGGAACCCGGCACATACCGGATTCCCCAGCGAGCAGAAACACCCGGTCACGGAGGACAAACCCCACCTGTGTTGGGGACAGAAGAGGCACTGGTGGAGCCGATGCTGTTGGCCCGGGACACTATGCTGCCTTTCCGGGCATTTTCCATGAAGAGTGCTGGAAGAAGAGCGTCCCAGGGTCAGTGCCCAACGCGGGGTGTCACCGGGCGCAGGGACGTGAGAGGCGTCCCCGGGCAGCCGCTGCCACCCACGAACGGGAGCGGCGCGGGCCGGGCACCTACCGGAGTCCAGGCCATTGTCGCCGTAGGCCGCGTCCACCTGCGCGGGGCCGGCGGGCGGAGGAGACACGTCAGCGGGGCTGGGGCGGCGACCGCGGCCCGCGCCCCGGAGCCCCCCGGCCCCAGGAGCTTGGTCGGCCCGAGGAGCACCCGCCAGCCCCGAGCGGCGGCTCCGCCGGGGCCTTTGGCCGCCGCCCCTCGCCCAGGCACTGATTCCTGTGCGCTCCCCGCCCCAGTACCCCCAGCCCGGCGCTCACCCCGCCCGACCGCCGTGAGTACCCCGTCCCGGCGCGTCGCCCCGCGGCACCCGG
Source organism: Corvus moneduloides (assembly GCF_009650955.1). NCBI lineage: Eukaryota > Metazoa > Chordata > Aves > Passeriformes > Corvidae > Corvus > Corvus moneduloides. The sequence goes on along the minus strand of NC_045501.1, from coordinate 3,119,146 downwards.
CGGCCCGGCCCGCCGCGACCCCGGTCCCACCTTCCCCCACGAGTCCTCGGCCGCGCCGCCCGGCGGCTCCGCCATCTTCCGCCCGCCCGCTCACGTGACCGCCGCGGCGACCGCGCTCCGCTCCGCGCCGCCAGGGGGCGCCTGCGCCCAACCCCGCACGGGTGTGACGTCATCTCCGCCGCGCGCCCCCGGTGCGGAACCCCGCCCGGAGGATCCCCGGGGGCACCGGGAGCCCCACACCGAGCCGGGGCCGCAGCGGGAGCTGGGCGGGGCCGGGGGCACCGGAGCCCCTGCGGGGGCGGGCGAGGGAACGGGACCGGCGCACGGACACGCACTGCGGGAGCAGCCTCTTTACTGTCACCCTGCTCAGCCCTGCAGGGCTCCCCCTCACCGGGGGACGGCAGGACGCCCCGGACCCTCGCCGGAGCCGGACGGGGCCGGTGGTCTCGGTCCCACGCTGCTCCACCGGCCGGCTGATGGCGGGCAGTGCTGGCAGGACACGGACCTTCACGGGACCGTGCGGGACAGGGCCTCACGGGCCGCGCTCCGGGCTCAGGCGCTGCTGCAGCAGGTCCCAGGCCTTCTGCACCTGCCGGAGAACCATCCGGGGCGACACCTCAGAGCCCACGGGTAAGGCGAGCAGCACCCCGGCTCGGGGCAGGAACCGGCTGAATTTACACCCCCAAACCCACCCCTTGTGGCCGTGTCCGGAGGCAGCCTCGATGGTGAGCAGCGCACCCAGGCATGGCCTGAGCACAGCACTGAGCCCTGCGGTTCCTGTCCCAGTCACCCAGAACACCCCTGGAGCTGCAGCAGCCCCAGGCTCACCTGCTGGCGGGTGATGTCCGGCTCCCAGAGGGTGCAGAGCACCACCTGGGACTGCTCTACCCGTTGCCTGTTGGTCATCTGGCTCTGCAGCCGGCGGCGAGCGGCCTCCTCGCTCAGCCCATCCCTGGCCACAATACGCCTCACGGCCTGGCAGGGACACGGGGGACACTCAGGTGCTTTGGGAGAGGCTGAGGACCAGCCCTGGCAGCAAGTGAGGAGCCCAGGGCATGGCCCACCTCCTCCTCCGGGATGATGGCTGTCCACACTTCATGGACCATGTCCTGCCAGCCGGCCTCCAGCAGCACAGCAGCGTCCAGCACACACACGGCCTTCCCTAGGGAACAAGGGCATTCCTCAGTGCCCAGCCATGGACAGCAGCAGCCTGGGCTCAGTCCCACCTTCCTGCAGTGCAGACGCTTCACTGCTGAGCTGAGGCTGCCACGGAGCTGCCCCCGTTACCTTGAGCATCAGCCTCCCTGACCCTCTCTTTTGCCATCTGGGCTATTTCGGGCCACACAATGTCCGTCAGGCTCTTCAGCCGCTCCTAGAAAGGACCACAGTGGGATTTGAGATTCGGTCCCTTGCCCTCAGAACCTCTGGGTAGCCAACCAGGAGAGTGGGGTTGTAAGCAGTCAGGGGACACCCAGGAAGGACCCACTGAAGCTCAGGAGGTGGGTCTGGCCCATCACCAAGCACCCGGAAGGAAAGCTTTCACACTGGCTGGAGGCTTCCATTCCTGCTGCCAGGGTCAGGGTGTTTTTTCCTGTTATTTCCCTTGCCCTGCCATTAGGGCCCTGCCTTTAGCAGAGACCTGAGTCTCTGCTGTGAGAGGTGCTTCGCTCCACAGCACAGCAAGCTCCCCATCCAGCAGGTCCCACATAAGACCTGTCCATCCAGGGAACCCCTTGAGCTGCCTCCACCTTGGCCTGGGGCAGCAGCAGAGCAACAGGATGAGCACCTGTAAAGGCCAGGTGACACTGAGCCCTGCTGGGTACAAGGGGCAGAGAGCACTGGCTCTGTGTGTGTCAGGTCTGTTGCTCCGAGCTGAGTGAAGGAAAAGCATGGTACAGAGGAGATGGGGATGGCAATGGGGACAGGGATGGGAACAGGGAGGCAGCAGCAGCTGCAGGACAAGAGGAATGTATTCAGCACAGCTGCTGATTCAGCTACAGAGATGTGATCTGTCCCACCCTGTCCCCATGCCACTGTCAGGAAATACAGCCAGGAAGATGTCATCATCTCAAAAGGGCTAAAAACTAAAAATCCCTGGCATAAGAGGAGAACAGCCCCCACTCACAGATTAAATATTTACAATAAATCTGCTTTTACCTGGTTTCCAAACACTTTAGCCCCAAGGACTTTCCTGTTAATTGTTCCATCTTTGTTCAGGATCTCTGCAAGGCAGAAGCACAACAGGTTTGGGAGGGACAACTCCCATCCCTGTGGCAAGCCTGGGTTGGGGAAAGGACTTTGGCAAAGGGCTCTCAACAGCACGTAGAAAAGGGCTGTAACACCTAACCTGGCAGCTCTTCACCTTCAGACTCCTGAAAAGGACAGGCAAAAGCTTTTTCCAGGCAAACAGGAGCCTGGTTCATCCTTCCCCACCAGCAGCTCTGACATGGGACACACAACACTTGGGGAGCCCAAAACCCATGGGGTGGGAGGGGGACACGGGCCAGGGCTCTCAGGGATGCTGGGACACCCGTCCCTCCCCTTCTTCCTCCCTGCAGCCTCCAGTGACTCTACCTGCCCCAAAGGCCGCCACCACCGGCTCGTAGGCCGGGCCACCGGGGACATAGACGGCATGGCCCAGCTTGTCAGCGTCGATGACGAACGCGCCCAGGTGCCCCAGGAGTTTGGCGATGGAGGTTTTCCCACTCCCAGTTCCCCCAGTCAGGCCAATCACATACGGGCGCAACGGCAGAGCTGGGTCTTGCTAAGGGAAAGAGGAAAGCTGTGGCAGCAGGTGGAGAACTGGGCTTTGCTGGAGAAGGATCCTGACACCCCGGCCTGGAGATGGCCATGAAAGGCCCTCGGCTGCAGAGCAGCAGGCAGCCTTTCCAAACTCTTCGGCTCCCGAGGCTCCCACTCCTCCTCCCGGGCACACCACTCCCATTGCAGCTGTGGCTCTGCAGGCCCTCCTCACCCGTGGGGGCTGCAGCAGTGTCCCCAGCAGCCTCTGCCGGAGGCTGGAGGAGCTGATCTTCTCCTCCTCGTTCTGACTGCGGTCGGGGTCCTTCATCAATTGGATTTCATGGAGAGCCAGCTCGGGGAGCCCCTGACGAGAGAAGGGAGCCCCGAGGGCTGTCAGCCATGAGAATACAGCAGAGGGAAGGGGCAAATCAGACCAAATTTGTCCCCAGGCAGCATCAGGCAGGGCCAGAGGGCAGGCAGGGGTAGCCCACGGGGCTTCAGCATGCGAATTACATTTTCAAGTCTCTTCCTGTTCACAGCCTCCCCTCCCCGGCGGGTCTCCTCGCTGACCACCAGGCACTGCAGGTCGGGGTCTGTGACTGAGGGGCCGAAGGGGTCGGCCAGAGGCACGATGTCGTAGCACAGTGAGGGCTTCACGTCCTCCAAGAACTCACGCAGCTTCGCTGCCCGCAGCTCGTACGGCTCGATCAGCTCCGGCAGGACCTTGTCTGCCGGATGCCAGGAGGGCAGAGAAGCACAAGAGTGACGGAAAAGCAAGACCAGGAGACGGGAGAAAACACCCAGCTGGGACTTTGAGCGCTGCCTCCCGCTCCCCTTGCCCTCTCTGCACCTGTACACCTTGCTGGTTGTGGACAGGACACTAGGTCCCCACTGGATCCCCAGTGACACTCTGCCTGGATGGCACCGCCTTGGGTGGGTGGCTGCCAGGACTTCACGGGTCACTGGGCCCCAAGACCACTGCCCTGCCCCGGGGAGCACCGGGCTGACCCCTCGTCCCCACGCAGAGCCACGGCCGCCCCGGACTCACGGCGGAGCAGGTCTCCGTCGGCCACCCCGGCCAGGAGCCGCCGCCGGGCCAGGAGGCAGCAGGCGCTGAGCAGGAGCCGGTGGGCGCCGTGGAGCCGGTCGAAGGTGCCGCCAACCGCCACGTCCAAGAATTCGGGGAGCGTCGCGTCAGGATCCTGCTCGGGATCCCCCTCGGGATCCCCCCCGGCGTCCCCCGCGGTGTCCTCGCCCAGCAGCAGCGCGGGCAGGCTCGGCGGGCAGCCGTACACAGCCGCGGCCAGGCGCTGCAGCCCGAGCTGCACCGGCTCCGGCGGCCCCGGCGCCTCGGCAGCGGCCGCCAGCAGCACGCGGGGCGCCCGTGCCAGGCGGCGGCCGGGCCCGAGCAGGACGCGCAGGTCCAGCCCCCGCCGCGCCGCCGCCGCCGTGTACAGCGCGGCCAGAGCCCGCAGCAGCGCGGGGCCCGCGGGCGGCGCGGCGGGGCCGGTGGCGGGGCCGCCCAGCCGCAGCCCCGGCTGCAGGTGCACGTACAGCGGCCCCGCCACCAGCCCCGCCGCCGCCGCCACCAGCCCCGCCGCCCGCCGGGGCAGCGCGGGCAGCGGCGCCGTCAGCACCAGCAGCCCCGAGGCGAAGGGCGGCATCACCCCGCCGGAAGCGCTGCCGACCGGAACGGGAGCGGCACCGGAACAGCACCGCCTCCCGGGCAGCCCCGCCGCGGGCGGGAGGAGCGCCCGGCTCCGCCCGCGGGGGGAGGGGACCGGCAGGCCCGGGTACTTTGCAGCCCCGCCCGCCCCGCAGCGCGGCAGGAGCCCGGGGGACCCGCGGGACCGCGGCGTGAGGGGGACGGAGCCGGAGCCGTGCGGCTGCAAAGGGCTTTATTGGGGACACGGCGGGACCGAGTACGCGACCGGCTCCGGGTCCGGGCTGGGGGTTCGCATGGGCAGCGGGTTCCGGGGTTCCGGTGGCTCCGCTCAGGGCTGGTCCCCGCCGGCCTCGCTGCCGCCGAACACGAAGTCGTGCATGGCGCGGACGTACGCGGAGCCGTCGGGGCTGCTCAGCCGCAGGGGCCAGAGCGGAGCAAGGAGCTGGGTGCTGGCACAGCGGAGGGGTGGGCAGGGGCTGCCGATGGCCTCCAGGAACACCTGGCACCGCAGACGGGTCAGAGCCGTCCCGGGCACGGCCCCACGGCCACCCCCGCCCCGCGGTGACTGACCGGCAGGACCTCCTCCACCTCCTGGGCCGCGTCGCGGAAGATGCTCTGGCAGTGCCACAGGTACCGGCGGTACAGCCCCTGTGTCGCGGCGTCCAGGCCCCGCATCTCGCTGCCCTCAGGGTCGGGGCGCTGCAGGTTGGCCAGGAAGCTGGTGTGGACGGGCCCGCACTCCACCAGCGTCAGGCTGCGGGAGGGAGCGCATGAGCTGCCACCGTACCCCCGCCCTGGCATTCCCCCATGCTGGTGGGCAGGATCCAGCCCTCGTGGCATCACCGGCACTCACTGGATGTTGAAGGGGCGCAGGACGATGGCCAGACTCTCGCACAGCCCCTCCACTGCAAACTTGCTGGCACAGTACACAGCATTGAAGGGCAGCCCTGGGGCAGAGCCACACCCTGAGCACCAGAACTCTTCCCCACAGCTCCCTGTACTACAGGATGCTGGGGGTCCCACCTTGCAGCCCCCCAATGCTGCTGGAGACAATGATCCGCCCGGCCCTGCGGCTTTTCATGGCAGGCAGGAATGCCTGGATGGTGCGGACAGTCCCAAAGAGGTTCACGTCGAAGAGAGTTTTCATGGCCTGGTCGGAGCAGGTCTCCAGCGGTCCCATCAGTCCCACCCCTGCATTGCAGACTGCCAGGCATGGTGCAGTCAGCCGGGCACAGCGCAGTCAGCCAGTCACTGTAGCCCTGCACACCACTGAGTGCCAGAAGGCAGAAATGGGGGGCCTTTCCCTGTTGATGGGCCCTTGGCACCCCCAAATCCATCTCCTGCACCTCTGCCCTGCTAAACACATCCTGTCCCAGCCCTAGGACTGCCTGCACCTCCCATGGTTTAACATCTGCTCCCGGTGCCCTGGGGAGGGTTGTGACCCCAGAGAGGTCCCCTCAGCCACCCCAGGGACACTGGGGCCAGCAGGAAGAGCCATACCCAGCACATCCAGGCGCTGTCCCTGCACCCGCTGTGCAGCAGCTGCCAGTGAGCGTGGGTCAGTGACATCAAGCTGCAGGACCTCCAGCGTGTCAGGGCAGCAGCCCCCCAGGCGCTCCAGCAGCCGCTCACCCTTGGCCAGGTCGCGCATGGTGGCATAAACTGGGGAGAGAGTGTGGCCACCAAGCTGTGCGGCCAGCACCAACCCCAGCCCACCCCCACGCTCTGTTTTCCTTGGTGAGGCGCTGCCTGGTCCAGCCCAGAGACCAGCTGGGGCTGTTGGACCCCCCGGGGCAGCATCGACCCTTTACCTTTGAAGCGGCGAGTGGTGTCGGCCGCCAGGCGTGCAGCCAGCCCCAGGCCGATGCCTGAGGAGCAGCCTGTGATCAGCACTGTGGTTCTCTCCATGGCTGGGCAGTGCTGGCCAACGGGGCCAGGCCATTTAAGAGGGCTGGGAAGAGGGTCCCCCCGCCCCACGCCACTGTGTTGTGTCTGCTGCCTTATCTCAAGGCCCCTCCACCCACCTCCCTGTGCATGCCTGGTGCTCCCTGTGCCTTGATCCTCGTGCAGGTGCTGTGATAAAGACTCCGCTGAGCCAGGACCTCCCTGCCGGAGGAGGTTCTGGGGCACAAGGGGAGCCGCAGCCCTTGGGGATCTGCACCAGACGTGCTTTGCTGTGCCAGGCATCCCGGCTGCCAGGACACATCTGGCAGTGCGTTGTTCTTGCTATGCAGGCTCAGGGCTGAGCTGCTCCTCTGCCCCTGCCATGTTCCACACAGCCCTGTACTAGCAAAAGGAGTTGGACACACATAGGAGAAGAGAGTCTGTATTTGCTCTGCAGCTGGGCTCTGCCCAAGCCCCAGCTGTGGAAAAGGCCTCAAAAACTCTGTCCTGGGGAGCACAGCCCCAGCAACACTGCAGGCAATGCTGCCAAGTATTGTATGATACAAAAGGCACCAAATGTGGACAAGGCCATGCAGTGCCACGTCCCCACAGGCACTGGGGTCCAGGGCTGCTCTGCCCCCCGCCCAATGCCACCTCCCTGTCTGCTTGTCCCCCATCACTGCCCCTGCTAGCCAGCCAAGGCCCCACAGCAGGGACACATTTGTCCTGTCCCTCTGCAGTGTCCCACCAAGCTTCCAGCTGAGAGCACTGGGACAGCCCAGCTTTCCTGGAACAGGCTCAGGGCAGCTAGGCAGTGCTGAGCACAAAGCGCTGTGCGGGATGGGTCCCTGGGACACAGCCTGGTCCCCATCCATCTGCCAGCCCCTTGTCCACGTGCCAGCCCCTCTTGGGGCACGTCCTGCCCATGTGGGGGAAGTGGGGGGTCCAGGCTGGCTGGGGGCCACCAGGGCTCTGTGCCCCTCTTCCAGTACAGCCAGGACAGCCATCAGGCCAGAAGTCCAGATGGGGGAGGGTGCAGGGGCTCTGTCCACCCTCTCTGGGGGAGGCTCCGGAGGCAGAACCCAAAGTCACGCAGGCCCAGCCAGACTGCGCTGCAGGGCGCTGGGGTAGTATTTGAGGAACAGCTTCCTGGAGATCTCCATCGTATCCCCAGCTGGCACAGCTGGGTAGCGCTTCTTGTTGTAGATGAAGCCTCTCTCCACTTGGAAGACAGCCTGGTTGAACTGGTCCTGGTGGAAGGGGCGGCCTGAGTTGAGGCTCTCCACCAGCACAGAGATGAAGAGGCTCCAGCGCACGCTGTAGTAGTCCAGCACCAGCCCCCCCAGCTGCTTGTTGGCGTAGTCCAGAATGTTCCCGCTGGGCCCCCAGAGCGTCACCTGGTTCCGGGCATTCAGCTCATACTGCTCAGCCTCCTGGTCACTGGTGGCCATGGCACGGGCGTTCTCCAGCCAGCGGCCGAGGAGGAAGAGGCTGTGGCTGGAGAGGAGGCTGTCCAGCTCTGGCAGCAGGTCGTACACCAGCACGCCGCCGGCCGTCAGCAGCTCCGGCAGCGCGTGGCTCTGGAAGGCCTGGCGGATGCTCAGGTAGTAGTCGCCGACCAGCTGCTGGGCCGCCTGCCGCGTCACGTCCACCAGGTCGTAGAGGAAGGTGGGGCTGGAGCCCAGCTCGGTGCCAGCGCTCAGCAGCAGGCGCCAGGCTTCGTACACGTCGCTGGCGTTGTACCAGAGCTCTGTGTCCATGTGCAGTGAGGGCCGGCGCACCAGCGGGCTGCGGTTGTGGTTGACACAGACGCCGGTGCAGTTATACACACTGCGGAGGAGCAGGCGCCAGGCGCTGGCTGCGGCCGCATTTGGGGCACCGTAGCGGCGCTCGGCGTAGCGCGTCACCCAGCTGGGGAGGTCGAGGGGCTCCTGACGCCAGCCCAGCTCGTTCATCAGCTCGTACACCATGTCGTTCTGCTCAATGCCCTCGGGCACCAGCCCCGTGCCCACCATGGTGGAGTTGGGGAAGCGTCGGGCTGTGAATGGGCCATGGTTGATGGCCTCCACTGTGCCAAAGAGGCCGTGGTTGCCCCCGAAGTTGTGCAACATACACCAGATGAAGGGCTGCCCATAGAAGGACTCTGTCCACTGGTAGACGGGCTTGGACTCAGCAAAGAGGTCGAGAACAATCATCCTGCCAAGGGGCACACCATGCAGCAGGGCCCGCACCTGCGCTGGCTGCCAGAAGTCAGGCTGGTGCTGGAAGAGCCAGCCCTGCATCAGCCACAGCGCCTTGGGGTCAGCTGGGGATACAAGAGCACCAGGTGAGATCCTCTCCAGGCAGGGCCCACAGGTGTCTCACAAGGGGGTTTTGAGGGTCTGGCACCAGTGGATTCTGCACTTGCATGGGGCCCGCAGCCACCTCCCCCAGCCCCTGCTATGCCACCTGGACCCCTGTGGCCAGGCCAGCACTGCACACTGACCCACCTCCAGTCATCGACCTGAAAATGGCATTGCTGACTCTCGAGAGATAGGCAGGGTCAGAGGAGAGGGGGGTCATCTCGTTGAAGGTGTCTGCGCTGTAGACGTGGTCTGTGCCAAACTCCTTGATCAGCTCCTTCAGGAAGAGGGTCCCGATCACCTGGAACATGGGGTCCTCTGGGTCCAGCAGGTAGGTGCATGAGTAGGTGCAGTCGAAGTGGCTCCAGTGCCCCAGGTGAGTGGCATTCACGCGTGGGAAGACCCTGGGCCGGAGGGCAGAGATGGGGATCAGAACAGGACAGGACCACTGTGCCCATGGCACAGGGCAGCCTCCCGGGGAAGTCGCAGTGGGAGGTGCTGCTGGACATGAGACCCCGGGGCGGGGACTGCACCTACCGAAGGATCCCCTGCGGCACGTGGCCCGCGAAGGCCGGCAGCACCGTGGTCATCCCCAGCGAGCGCATCCGCTCCACGATCCGGTACTGGGAGAGAGAAGGGAGGAAGCAGAGGGAGAGAGAGAAGCCCCCACCTTCCCGCGAGGGGACCCCGGGGGCTGCCGCAGCTCGGGATGGGGTGGGGGGATGCCCGAGGCTCCGCGAGGACAGCCTCGGCCAGGAGGACCAGAGGGTGACAGGGATTTGCCCCGGGCGGGCGGGGCCGTCCCCGGTACCTGCAGGTAGAGCTGCTTGAGGTGCCAGGCGGGCGGCAGCGGCCCGGCCCAGCGGCGGAGATTCCCCATCCGGTTCCAGGCCAGGAACGCGGGGCCCGTGAAGTACTTATCGATCTCTGACTGGTTCAGCCCCAGGTTACGGTAAACCTGCACCGGGCGCCGGGGGTCAGCCGGCCCTACGGCTCCCGGTTCCAGAGGTCCCGCCACCGCCACCCTGTCGGTTCCGGTTCCGACGCCCTCCCGGTCCCCGTCGCCCTCGGCCCCAGTCCTCACCCGCTGCCAGACCGCCTCCTGCCCCGCGAAAGCCGGCGCCAGGTTGATGCCGCTCAGCGCCATCCAGTCGATCTCCCGCTCCCAGCGCGCCCAGTCCCACCAGACGAAGGAGTAGCTCTGGGCGCAGACGTTCTGGTAGTACCGGTACCTGCGGGAGCGGCGGAGGCTGCGCCCGGGCCCCCCGCGCCCCCCGGGCCCCCATTACATAACAGCGCCTTGTCCCGCGCTAAGGATGCGTGAGCCGCACCCGGCCCCGCGTCCCCGTTACCTGCCGGGGGCGGCGGCGCGGATCTCGGCCCGCAGCCGCGGCAGCGGGTCTGGCAGGCGGAGCTGCGCCCCGGACCACGACAGGTGGCAGCCGCAGAAGTCTCGCAGGTAGCGGTAGAGGCCGGCGGCCGCCGCCACGCCGCTTGAGCCCGTTACGGCGACGGCCACGGCGGCGCCGGGAGGTGACCACAGCCGGTAGATGTCAGGCCCGCCAGCCGCCAGCGCCGGGTCCACCGACAGCGACACGGCGGCGGCCCGTGGGCCGAGCAGGCGCCGCGCCAGCGCCCGCACCGCCTCCTCCTGCCGCGCGTCCCCCGCTCGCGCCGCCGTCGCCGCCAGCAGCAGCAGCAGCAGAAACGGCAGCGCCAGCCCCGGTCCCGGTTCAGATCCCGGTTCCGGTCCCCTCCGCACCGCCATCGCCGCCTCCTACCCCTGCGCCGGGCCCGCCTCTCCCGGTACCGTCCCGCCCCCCGCCGGTCCCGCCTCTCACGGTCCCGCGGCGCTGGGCGGTCCCGGCGGCCGGGGCGGGCCTGGTTTGTTACTGGCCGCCGAGCGGAGCGGGCCTGGTTTGTTACCGGCCTCTCGGAGCAGGGATGTCCCGGGCCGGCCGGTTCCGGCAGCCGGGGCGGGTTGGGGCTGCGGACGGGGACAGGCGCTCCCAGAGCCGCGGAGCCACCGCGGCCCCTTCCTCGCCCGCTCCGGGTGCCCGAGCAGGGGCCGGGTTTGCAACTCCTGCCCGGGGCAGCGGGATCCCCACGGCTCCGGGCTGTTTTCAGTCCCGCGTTTTCCACCCGTGACGGTTCCGCACTAGCGGGGCAACCGGGCCGCGGCGGCCCCGTCCATCCGTCAGCCCGGGGGCTGCCGGGGCTGACCCGGACCCGCTCCGGCCGGCGGGAGGCGCTGCGAGACCGGGCAGCGCCGGTGCCTCGGGGCTGGGGAGCGCCCCGGCAGCCCCAGCACCAGCCGGAGCGGCCCCGTCCCTGGCCGCCGAGGCGAACCCCAACGGGGAACGGGAAACGGGGAACGGGGCGGGCTCAGGCTGCCCGGGGTTTCTCTCAGCTCCAGGGAGAATTCGTAGACACTTCCAGGACAGAGCCCGGCTGCGGGGCGGTCCGGGGGAGGGACGGGGGAACTCGGGGCTCCCCGAGCACCCCCCAGCGCAGCCCACGGGGGGCCGCCGGGGTCTCCTGCCAGCACCAGGGCTGCGCCTGTGACCCCAGAGCCACGGAAACGGGCAGAAATGTTGTGATTGCACGGGAGAGTGGTGAAAGAGGAGAGAGAACATCCCCCCGGCCATCTAGTACCTACAGCTGCAGGAAAAAGCATCCCCCGGACCAGCGGGAAGCCGGTTCCTCGTCCAAGAGGTGCGGGAGGCCGGTGGCGCAGTTCAGCGCGGCTTCTCGCCCTCCCGGAGAGATCAGGAGATGGGAAACATACCGACATCAGCTACACAATCGCCAAAACCCTGCAGAACCCTCCCTTCCGCTGCTCCCGCACATGTGGAAATACCCTCTCCGGCAGGAAGGGCCTGAGTAAACACGGCCGTCCGCGGGGAGCGGGGTCCCTGCGGCTGGGGAAAGCAGGAGCAGGGCACAGCCCCGGGCAGGCAGAGCATGCTGCCCCACTCCCCATCCAAGGGTACCCACAGCACCCGGGTTAAGCACTCCAGAACTTTTCCTCCTACACAACTCCTCGTTCCACCCCGTTACGGGGTCTATCAGGGTGAGCAGGAAGCCCTGGGACAAATGGCTCTGACCCGGCCTTCGCTCAGGATGTCGCTGGGGCTCGATAAGCACAGACACATCGCAGCCCAGGCAGGGTCACGCCGGTCTTGCTGTACAAACCAGCCCTTCCCACCCCATGGTTCTGGCCATGGAGGTGACACGATCCTGAGCAGAAATGCCCAAGGTCCCAGCTGCTCCCAGCAGCTCTGGGGGTTGTGTTCAGTATAGGTCAGGGATGAATGGCTGCCCCTGAGCCCCCTCAGCGAGCACTGGGGAAGCAGAAAACAGGCCACAGTGCTTGTTTTGGAGTTCATTTAATTTATACAGTGACTGTCAGCAACATGTTTCACCCAGGCAGCAGAACATAGCAGGACTCATGGCAAAGCTCCACCTGCAGCTATGCTTTGATTTCATCCTTCAGTCTGCAAACACCTCTGTGAATACCCACCACGTCCACCTGTAACACAGTGAGTACCCAGGGCCTGCCCAGGTGCAGCACAAGGGTCCCTGTGCCCCACGCACGTGCCCATTGCAGTGTGCAAGGTACATGTAACTTTCTCACCTAATTTTAAGCAGCCTGGCACCTCGAGGCATTTCCTCCTTGCTTCCAGGTTAATGAGTCTCGTTATTGTTCTAATCTGTTCATACACAAATACTCGGCTCCACTGCGAGAATCAAACACGACAGTCACACACAGCACTAACACACACCACACTGCTGCTACAGCTACATCGAGTTGAGGAGTGCAAGGAAATATTGACAGCTCAGACAGGAAAGAAAGCAACAGCTAATGCAGGGACACACCACAGAGATCCCCCTGCCATAGAGCTATTTTAGTAAGATTGGGCCACTGCTCTCTCTGAAAGGGCTCCTCAGACCCTGAGTGTACAGAACAACGTGAGTCACTGGTACATCCACCTGTGCAAAAGCTGCCTCCACTGATGCCAAGCCCACACAGACACTATCTGATGTGCCTCAAAGGCTTTGGTTTTAAACCAGAAACCCCAGAAGTTCCACTGCCAGTGGCAATACCTGCAGTGACCAGTGACAGACTGCACCAAGGCTCATCCCTCCCCATCCTGCCCCCAGGCCACAGTCAGGCAGCTGAGTCCCAGCGAATGAGGACTCCCCACCACTGCCTCCAGCAATAAGAGGGAGAACAGCCCTCACTATTCCCGAGCTGAGGTCTTTGGGCCTTTTCTCCATGTCCCCTCAGCACAGCTGCATTTCTTTTCTGCCCTGATCAGCTGCCAAGGAATGCACAATACAGGGAGCACACGACTGCACACCAGACACCTCATGCACTTGGTACCTTTGGGAGTAAACTTAAGGAACAAAAAGTTTCTGTGATCCAGTGTCGTTACCCCAGAACGTCAAAGCTTTTGGCTTGGGGATGCCATGGTAACGCTCAAGGGTGCTGCAATAAGTTATTGTCACTACACATGTGACTCAGACACACGGGGAGGGGTCAGTCACACCCTTGGTGTTGGGGAGGGTCTCACACACACACACACAACGTTTAACACTGCTGGTGGGGGGAGGACTCAGTCGTCAAACCTCCCCTCACGGATGATGTCAAAGGAGAAAGGGAGAAACTTGAACCCAGTGCCAGTGTAGAACTTGTTCTGGAACTCAATCCTGCAAGAGATAGAAGAGTGATTACTCATTAAAATCAATAGGAACAATTTGCAAGTACTCCATTAAAAGTAGGATTATTGACTATAAGAAAGCAAGCTTTAAAGAGAAAAAGAGGTATTGTAACATAATGTATCTTCTGGCATAACCCCCCCATCCATGTGTGATGCTTCTGTGTGGAGCAGAGAGCTGCCCAGAGACTTTGATCCCACCCTCAGAGACAATAAAAGGGCAACAGGAGGAGGAGACTGGCCCTGACCACCGTGTCCTGTGAAGCACAGGGAGCAGACACAGCATTTTTTACACCAGCTGCTAAAGTTCCCTTTTTCATTACCACAAGCCTCAGCCACGTGACACTGAGCTCAGACTCCCCCACCAGCCACTTCTGTTTATTCCCTGCAGCACATTTGCACTGGGACGTGCCCGCCAGCTCCAGCCGAGCGTTAGCTCAGCCCCATTTGCTGCTGCCCCTAATGAACTCGAGTAAAGAAAGGAATTATTCTAGAGAACTGCCCAATAGTCAGCGACAGCCAAATAGGGACAGGGAAAACTAATCCCCTGACTCCCAGCAAAAACAAGCCCAGGCTTCACAGACACTTTCCCCTGCACAATCTGCTGGAAAACAAAGTCTCTGCAGGCAGCAAGTGACAGCAAACTGGGGAGCATTTAACACAGCTCAGGAGAAGGGTTTTTTCAGCAAAAAAGGACAAACTTGAATTATTTTTCTCCAAGTGGGGAATCATGGCAAACTCCAGAGCTGCTGGATTCAGCTAGCAAAAAGTGATTTCCCCAGAGAGCCCAGGAGGGAAATGCTCAGGAAAACCAGCTTTAGCTTGTATCTGCTGCTGCCTCGCAGGCCAAGGGATCCCCAGGATGAGCAGGATTTTCCGTGTGGGAGGAAGGGCTCCTTGCCAGTGTGCTCCAGTTTTTCAGGAACCCTGATAATCTCTGTAAGTATCCTGTGACTAAGTAACTGTTCTGTAAGCAAAGGGAAATGAGAGGCAGAGGGCTGGCTATCTGAGTCACCCAAGCTCACTGTGACTGACATGTTAACCCTGATGATTCACAATTCCAGCTGGCCCCAGCATCCAAATGCTCCCTTTGGACATTCCTTTACAACTGGCCACAACTGGAGGCCTGACAGTGGAAGAGAGGCTGCTCTAAGGTTAGAGAACTAGCGAGAACAGTGTATTTAACCAAATAACAGTAAACAGTCAGTGGGGTTTTCTGCAGGTGTCTCCAGGAACACCCAGAACCCAGCAAGAGGCACTGCTGTTGCCAGGCTCACTGCCTGTCACGTGCCCCAGTTTACTGCTAAACCCTCCATGTGTCTCCCATCAGTGACCAAGTTCTGCACAGAATTTATAGACAGTAGCACTATCAGCAAACAGCCCAGGAGTCCTCTGGCAGCAGCAGTGCTCCAGGAAACCCACTCTGCAGCTTTCTGCATTAACAGTTACTGTCAGTGTTTGTCAGAGTGTAGCTCTGGGGTGGGTTTTCCAACCCCACAGAGTCAGGGTACGGACACTGGAAAACCAGGCAGCTCCAGTCCCATGAGCAGGAGGCAATGGGAACCCCGACTGTCACTCGGTACAACTGCAAACTCCCACTCTATGTTTGTGTTCCTAAAGACAGAGCCTGGGGTCAGGTGTAAACCAGGCACACCTCAAGGACAGCACACCAGACAGACAGAAGCCACTGGGGTGTCTGTACAGAGACTGCTGCAGCTACTCCTTCCCAAAAAGGACAGAGGTACCATATCTGTCACCATGGGATATTCCATCCTGCCAGGATGGACAGGAGACTGTGGCTGCCCCTTGGAGCAGTAGCTCCTGTGGCCACACTGCAGGCAAGTGCTGGCTTGTGACCTTTACAAAGGAAAATCAGATCCTGCAGGTGAGTGAGCACCTGGACTCCACCATTCCCACTCTCTGGACTGGGAGTGGGATGCAGCTCCAACACACCCACGCCTCTCGGGATGCAGCACTCTGAATCCAGTTACAAACTTTTTCTTTTGGGCACAGTCTGTTTTGGCTCACACCAGAAGAGGTGACTATCTTAAAAAGGGGGAAGCTGCTTTAATCTGAACATTCAAACTGCATCACTGAAAAGCAATATATGGAAAGGTTAAATATTTCAGAAGAGTTACAGCAAAAGAAGCTGACAGTACCACAGCTCAGACACATACAGAGCTGCAGTGGAGCCCTGATTCACACCCTGCAATCCTGGCAGCAATCCAGAGTGCTGCCTCCACCCCAGAATGGCCTGAAAAGCCCAACCTGCTCAAAGAATGCACACGGAAAAAGCACAAAATAAACCTCCCTCATTTGGGACTGCCAGGCACAGCATATGGAACAACCTGTGAATTCCCTGACCAGTAAAACACATCCTCAATTCCTCCTCCTTTCCAGGAAGGTTGAACCACCCACTCCTCAAATTCCTGATAGGTGACTCTTCTCCCATAGCCAGAGAATCCCATCTGCTCCTCCCAGGACAGCTGTATTTGACCTCCACTCTCCCTTCCCTCTTCCTAAAAAGGGAACACCTGCCATTGGAACACCCTGTTTTTGGTTCAGGAGCAAAAAGGAATGTGAACAGTGTGCTCTTTGGAACCACTGCAGGTGCCTCCCTGTGATAAGCAACACGCAGCAACCCCAAAATCATTTTAGCAGATCACTTGCAGTCTGAAATAGAACCTCAAACTAGCTTTATGGGCTCGGAGCCTGAACAGATTTTTTCTCAGAGCCTGTGCATGGAGGGCTTGCAAGTATGAAACACATGTTTAGGGAAAACAGCATTTTGTTAAGCACTCCAGTTCCACAACTGCCCTGCACTGGTCTGCATGGCCGGAGTGATCCGTGCACTCACTGCTGCTGCCCCTGGGTTTGCCTGTTTGCCATTTCACTGACCATATACAGATGGTTTCTTAATGGCCCTTTAGGGAAAGCCTAGCATTGTGAACCATGACCTCCAGCTCACACCTGCTCCAGGTGTCTGAGCCATATCTGGAGGTGCAGTTTGTGATTATTAACACAAGACAGGTCCCCCCCAAAAATGTACATTCTGCTCCATGGAGCCTGTCTAGAGAGCTGCTCAGGGCTGTTCCCCTGCTGCTGCTTAGAAACGGCCATGCAGCTCCACAGCCCGGAGAGGCCAGACCCTGGAAATCCTCTAATCCTCAAGGAATTGCAGAGCAAATCTGCCACATCTGGAGTTACAGCACTGCTGCCCTCTGCTCCTCTTGGACTGCTCTCAGTGCCCAGCAGGGTCTGCAGGGCTCCTGATGTCACTGCTGGAGTGGCCCAGCACGGCGACAGCAGGGAGAGGATGAGGGAGCTCTGGCCAGCCAGCAAGGAGCTCTCGAGTGAGAGCTCCAAGCAACTGCTATGCAGGGTTCAGGCTGGATGCCAGGAAAAACAGAGGCACTGTCCAGCAGCCATTTCCAGGAGTGCCCCCCCGGCTCCCTCGGCACAAGATGGCTTCGCCCCAGGATGCCAGGATCAGCTTGGCTCCCTCAGCTGCAGAGACACAGGTGGACCAGGACACTCCAGCCTGCACCTCACCAGCTGCCAAGGGAGAGGGTAAAAGGCCAAAGGTTTCCTTCCCCACAAGCAGGGGAAAAGTACAAAAAGGCTGATTTTATTCTGGGGTTGTTTTTAGAGGCACTGGCTTCCTTTTGCACTTACAGAACTACTTTCAGAGA
The DNA here is from genome assembly GCF_009650955.1 of Corvus moneduloides. NCBI lineage: Eukaryota > Metazoa > Chordata > Aves > Passeriformes > Corvidae > Corvus > Corvus moneduloides. The sequence goes on along the minus strand of NC_045501.1, from coordinate 3,102,099 downwards.
GTGCTCCCAACCTTTTTTTCCCATATAAGCAAGACAGAATATTTATTGTGATCTTCAGGGACTTCCCTTTGCTCTAATGACCCCCCCTGCCCAGGAAATCAGCAGCCTGAGGAGGTGGCAGCAGCCTGAACCCCACAGAGGCACAGACTCTCCTACACTTCAGGCTGAGAAAATCCCACTGCCAGTTGCTCCTCTGATCCCACCAGTGCACTAACAAGGGAACCTGAAGTGGAACAATGAACATTCTTAAACATGGATTAGAGAAAGCTCTTGAACACTTGGGAGCAGAGTAATTCCTTCTGCTTTGTTGGCTGCATACACAGGAGCTTCATGATCACAGGAAAGGGACTGCAAAAGCAGCTTCCAAAAGTAAGACCAGCAAAAATTCGCTGCCATCCCAAAGTACCTCAAATGCAGAAGGCAAAGCCACTCCTGTCCAAGGTAAGGTTTTACAGCGATGAACAAGAGCATGAGAAGGAACCTGCAGTCAGTGGCTATTGCACACAAAGGACAACAAACACGGGAACCAGGGAAAAGACCAAGAGATGGAACGACAAAGTCCTGCTGAAAGCCACAAAGCACACTGCTCCAGCCAGCACAGCCTCCCCAGTCCCTGGTCCCAAAGCTGTGGTACTACAGCTTTAGTCCTTTAGTGCTTATTTCTAAGCAGAGCTCCACAACTTAAAGCAACAATCAGGGAGAGGTGTTTTACTACAAACAGGATTGATATCTCTGACCCTTTTAAAGACTTTCTGCCTTCTAGAAGACGGCATTTCTGCACAGTCTAAATGACATCAAATTTCTTGTTATGAAGAGCTCTCCAAGTTTCTGGATGTTCCAGTAACTCACCAGTGCAAACGCAGAGCGTGGAGGAAGGCCGAGAGCCCCTCCATGACCAGCAGAATGGCCACTGTCAGGGTGGCAAAAGCAGCAAAGATGAAGAAGAGGCCCAAGCCTCCCCCCAGGCTCCTCACGCTGAGGCCGATGTGGATCACCATGGTCCAGAGCACCTCCGAGAGCTCTGCCAAGAGAAAGGGGAGAAGACTCGTGTCAGCAGAACAGGGAGTTGTTTACTTATAAAGCAAAATCTAAAGTCAAGCAAACTCCTGCTACAATGAGATGGAAACTGAAGAGGAACAAGAGCTTTCACAGCCAAGTGTGTCAGGACATTGCCTCCAGCTGTCACATAGGCAGGGCAGAGTCCTTGCTCAGCAGCTCTTTGCTTTATTCTGTGATTTTGACTCCATTCCTCCCATTCAGCAGAGCTGTGGGAGCAGAGCCTGGTGCGTGGAGCTCACTGCTCCCAGGTAATGCACACACAGCACTGTCCTGTGCCAGCTGGGCCCCGAGAGGCCTCTTGTGTTCCTGCCTCCCACCTGCCCGGGCTGAGCAGGCACAGGACCCAGGGCTCAGCTCCCTGAGGGTCACTCACGTGCGTGGGCCAAGCTGAGGGCCCAGAGCCTCAGATAGGACGCGGTGTTGGAGATGCAGCCCAGGCAGTACTCGATGGTGTGGATGGCCTGGTACACCACGGTGTCCCCAAAGTCGAACTGCAAAGGGAACAGAGGATGAGGGGAGCTGGGAGCGTGGCGTGGGGCGGCCAGGCAGGGGCACAGGCAGGGGAACTGCTGCTATCACCAGGGACACTGTGTGTGACGCTGCACACTGACACTGTCTTCTCCTGGTTTAGCGCGCCAGCTTCACAAATGAAAACTGAATCTTGTCTTGACAGGTTTTGCAGAATGACAAATGCTGTGATGTGAATACTGTTTTCTCATTCTGGCGTGTGAAAGTCAGATATTCCAAATTCATCCATGGGCTTAGCCAGGAAAAGACTGTTCAGCAGAAGGTGGTGGTGGTGTGCACTGCCCGGTAACCTGGAGGTGCTGCTATGGGAAGGAGGCAGTGCTCCAAGCTGTGTGTGCCTTTGCTACAGGAGCATTTTGCAAGACATGAACCTGCCCTTTTTGAAAGCAAAAATAATGCATTAAGCTATCCTGAAAAAGTCACCTCTGTGCACCATTCACTGGCAAAGTCTCTGTGTCTTGGTAATTTTCTGCAATAATAAAAGAAGAACGTACAAGGAAGTCTGCCATGTAAGGCAGTTTCTTATTCTGTAGCTTGGGAAAGCATTCCCTGCATTTTAGATTTAATCCGTGCTTCAGAAACTGCTCAGATTTAAGTGAACATGATGTTTTAAATACATCCAGTGACTAATGCTCTAGGCATGCACACAAAGCTATTTATATTCTTAATTCTTCCCTAGCATATCCAAGGCAATAAATATTTCAAACAATTCAGTTAAATTAGCTGTCAAAAGCCTAATCCTTTCTCCACAGAACATGAGCTGTGAAGTTCTTCACTAAAGGCTGCCCTAGCCAACAGTTCCAGCTCTGGACACACGAGCTGACCGGCAGGACTGGGAATCTGGGAATTGTTGAAACAAAGACCTTTCAAAGCTGAGTGCAACTGCCAGAGAGAGCGACCACTGTGCCAGGAGCAGGAGCATCGGGATTGCTGTGGCATAGTCCCTGTGGATTTACACATTTTCCCCAGGTTCAGTGAGACATCAGGTACACCAGAAGAGGACCCCCGTGCCCCCTCCCTTCCCCCAGTTCCACACAGGCCTGTGCACAGCAGAGCTCTGAGCAAACCACTCTCAGCACAATTTTCAGCAGCAGTGGCCTGGTCAAGCTGTTCTGATTTCATGCCATTTGTATTTTTTTGTAGTAAAATTGGTTACCTGATAGTGCTGAAACCTACACTCAATCCCGCATCAGTATTAAAGCCCCCATTTTACAAGTGCTTATGGATGAGCAGTTTCTAAGAACGGAGCTTCTCTTTTACACAAAGCCTCTGGCCAGTTCAGTTCTTGAACTACATGAAACTGGACTGGCCGTGCTGTGTTTGTTCTGGGTCAACCAGCATCATCCTTAACATGGCAGATAGTTTGTGGGAAGAAATCTCTTTACACATTTTGCTGCAGCACAGAATTAAGAAAGGCACAACATCAAAAACCTGAGATTTCTTTGGAGGCTCAAAAGTGAAAACTTTTCAATTTCAGACCTCCAGCTGAACAGTTTCCCAGGTAACTGGGAACAATCTGCAGACAGGGGATCAGACAGACAAGCTGTATAGATGAAGTAATTAAAAGTGTGTTGATATATGTATGTATGTATGAATTAAAAATGGCCTTTAACATGAAAACAGCGAGATCTTTTGGAAAACAAAATGCTGTGACATAACAAGTTCCATTCAGCACGTTGTACACCGATGGGAAATGGCCCAGGTACACATGAATGCAAAGCTGCTGTGCTCTTACCACCTCGTCCTCTGTAGGCTTGAAAACATAAATTTACATTTAGTGCAGTGTTTTGATCACATTAATCATGAACACATTCAGCAATTCCCTCCTACGCACGCCACGGAAAGCAGTAACACATCCCATGCACTACAGAGGCAGGATCTGCTGCAGTCGTTCAGAGCATCAGAAAACTCCCCAGCTACGTGAGACTGACTGTTTTTCTCCTCTCCCGGAGGAAAGGGAAGTAATTAATATTACCCCCATCAGTCAAAATGAATATATAAACAAAATTTCAGTGCTGCAGAAACACAGCCCCTGAATTTCCACTGGCACGGGAGAAGCAGGTAACATGTGGCACATGGGAGTGCTGTGCACCCCTGAGATGGTGGCTCTTTGGGGACAAATAGAGCCACATCTCCCAGGATATACAAATGCTGCTTTTTCTGGATTCCTGGGAGTAACCAAGAGACAGTCAGTGAGAAAACTGCTAGGAAAACACTTCACTGGGAATGTTGCTGTTTAAACAGCCTGGAAATGAGTAACTACAGTCCCAGTGAGCTCATCCTGCTGCCGAGTGCAGTGCCCTGAGAGCGAGGATGCTCAGGTGCTTACCTCTTCCCCCTCCTCAGAATGGGTAGATAACTGGTCATGTTGAATGATCTCAGCATCCTCCTCCGTTGGGCCATTGCCCACCCGGATCCCACCAAAGTTGTGCGTGCCCTGACACATGCAGAAAAGAAAGAGCAAAGTGTTGTTTGGGTTTTAGTGCAAAAGTGCAGGTTTCTCATACTCCATGTGCAGCAGCAGCTCACAGAGGAAAACAAAATATTAAATATTAAGGCCCAGATTAAGGCAGGTACAATTCTATTTCCCAGCTTGGATGGGAAAGGTGCTGATTCCTGCTGGGGCTGGGGAAAAAAAAAAAGTCTGTCTGAGTGAATCCTTGGTACATTTCTACAGTGTAACTGCAATCATGAGGACAATAAAGGCACACCTCTCAGAGGACATTTGCTGGCTCTGACATTCAACAGCCCCACGTCCTGCCCAGCACGGCTGGACAAGCACCGACACCACTGCTGGGTACTGGATCAGGTCATGGAGCAGAACACAGACACATACACGCTTGCTCCCACCAGCCTCAGGCACACCGACATCGCGCAGAAAACCAGATCTTCCCCTGCTTGGGAACTCTACGTTGTGCAAGCAGGTCCTTTTAGAGACATTTGTGCTGACATTCAGCATCTGACCCTCAGCTGCACCTCCAGGATTCCAAAGGCAAAAGAACAACACACAGACTGAGCTGAAATGCTGAAATCGGGAGCAGTTCCCCACCTGACCCCTGAGTCTGAGCTCTAGACAGGCAAACGACAACACCATAAATATAAATAAACCCTGTGTCCAGCTTCAGCACTGTCTTGGGTCACCTGAGACACAGGATGTGACCAGGCTGACTTGCCACATCCAGACTGCAGAAGTCCAGGGATGCCCATGCAGACGAAAAGAGGCTGAAGGTCCCGTGACCTGGCGCTTGCAGAGACCAGCAGAACAGCTGCTCTGAGTTCTTCTACCTCCTTTGTCCTTAGAAGCCTGCTTTTATTTCAGGCTGAACTGTAAATTTGCCCAAAATGCCAGATATGAATTAGAGATTTTGTCAGGTTTCTAAAAACAAATTAGGTAGGTGTTTATGCTCTGAAAATAGAAATACAATTTTAAAACCCCCCATATTTACAACAAAGACAATGCTTTTATTAGGACTCTCAGTATCTCTGACACACCACAAGTCACTGATGACTCCTGTCAATATTCTATTTATATATTTCTAGTCTGTGTGAACTTGCACTTGAGCAGCTTTTCCTCGCATCCACTCAGATCCATTCCCTGTAAACCATCCTAAACACAGCTCCAACAGCTCCAATTGTTTACTTGATCCTTCTAAGCACACTTCACACAAGACCTCCCCTCGCAGCTTCCCGATGGAGATGCATTTCATACGCTGGATGGATCATACACAAAAGATCCATTTTCATTTCTGACATTTCCGTGAGGAGACTAAAATGTCATGAGAGAACCAGCTGACATGTCCCTCCCAGCACCTGTGGCACCTGGAGAGCAGGATGTGCTTCACACTGTCGGTGAGATTCACACCTCCCAGTCAGCCAGGCAGATTCAGAACTAAAATCGAGCTGAAATAGGCAGCACTGGGGAAGGGACTAAGTTCTGGGGGCTGCCACAATCCTCACCAGAAAGCTCTGGCAGCAAAGGGCCATCTGTAGGCTTAGAAACACGTAAGTCAAAACAACCGCCACTGAGAAGCTTTTTGTGCACAGCCATTTTACAATAATTTCAGGCCGAAGTGTGTACAAGACAGATGTGTCACAAATCCACATGATTACTGACATGGAGTTGCTGGAGGCCATCACATCACTGTGTGTTTGGGAACATGTAATGCAAACAGAAATGCTGCACTGAGAAGAATCCTAATCTATCTTAAACAAATACACAAGCCAAAGAAAAAAAGGGAATTTAACATGGGGGGATGTGGTAGCAGGAAATCCTGTGCTGCTCTGCAGGTTGGATTCAGCAGCACTCCTGCAAGGAAGTGTCTCTGTGCACACACAACTACCATCCTCCAGCCTGGGTGTTCATCCAGAATGTATCAATTTGGCTAAACTTTGCTCTTTCCAAGAGAAAGTGTTTTTCACCCTAAAGGTGCACTTGCCATTCCCTTATGAAATTCAGATACATTCCATGCTCCCTCGATAATCAGACACAAAGCCAACTCCCATCTGTAATGCATCAGGCGAGTTTGAAGTGCACTCACTGTTGCAGCCGCTGCTGCCTCGAGCGCCTGCGTGTTCGTGCTGCCCTGGGCCTCCTCGGGCTGCCCCTCCTGGGGGTGGACGGAAGAAGAGAAAGGGAGGAGGAAGAAAACAGAAAGAGAAAGGGAGACGAATGGAGGGGACATGGGAAGATGAAAGATGGTCAGAGAAGGGAGAGGGAGTGTCTGTAACTGAACTGATCTTTGACTCGCTGCACATCCTCACAGCGCTGCCACACGTGCAGGGAGAACTCGCGCGTCTCCGCATCTCACACACGGGTACTTTACAGTGCAGCTGGGAACCTACAGAGCACCCCAGAGCAGACAACCTCTACAAGAGTCTGTAAGTCTCTTTTTCCTTTTAACTGTTATTTTTTACCATCCAAGCTGCTTTAACAAAGATAGCTGAGAAGTCTGCCAGCCAATTCCATCTCTGTTTCCCACTGCCAGCCTAGCCCAGCCACAGAAGTGCATCCAGCAGCCAGTGAGACTGTTCCTAAACCAGCTGCCAAAGCCTGAGCCAGAGACACTGTTCTGATCATTACCAACATAAGGGGTTTTTAAAAGCAGGTTTGATGCTGGATCCAGATCTGGGAAGCAGGCAGGCCACACTCTGTCTCCAGTAACACCCACCTGGTATGCCCAGGAATATGCAAAAACACTTTACAGGTTTCAATGCAGTGTGAACCCATGAATCCAAGCTCAGGATGGAGAACACAGCTTTTCAACCAAAAACAGTTTTCACGTGTAAAATATAAAAGGGAGTCACCCACCAAGTGTTTTCTCCTTAAATACTGCTGGCGAAGGACCAGGGGTTTGGCTACCAGCATCCACGGCACACACAGCAACGCTACCACCACGAGGAAGCACTGGAGCCCTTTCTGCAAAAGAAACAAGTCTCAGGTAATTCCGTTGCAGCCCCTGCTCAAACACATGCAGAACCCAGCAAGAATGGCTGAATTCCCAGTATGTGGATGCTTCACTACCTCTCTCTCTTCTGGGAACAGCAATTAAGTACTTAACGCCTGCAGCTGCCACCTCTGACTGAGCACAGCATTTAATGCTGAGACTGGGTGAGATTAGGGAAAAATTCAAAAGATTCTGCAGGGAATGAGAATTTGGCAGATGTCTGATACTGCTGCGAGGAAACAGCGTTGGTGTCTGCGCCAAGCGGAGAGGGATCACACTGTAGACATGGGACAATATTCCTAATTGCTTTCCACTATTAATCAGGATCCACGTGTTCTGAAGCCACAGATGACTTACGGTCAGACAGATAAAATTCCTGGTATAGAGATTATTCCTTCCTTCTTCAACATTACACAGTATCAACTTTCAGAAATGCTCTGTCACAGTGGAAGAACGTTTCATGCTTGATTTCACAATTATGACAAGGTTAATGAAACACTCCAGTATCATGAAGCATCTCTGATTCTGTTCTAGCAAGAGCACGCACCTGCCCACTATAAAGCATCTTATTACTGGTGTCCTCATAGGAGAACAGAAACATGTTGATAAAGTGTATTAAGAGGCTCGGTGCTTCCTTGGATGTGTGAGCATCGTACGCTGTCCACTTGTAAAAGATGAGAATAACAAGGTATCCAAAGAGGGAGGACATGAAAATCATTTCTGGAATAAATCCGAGGTATATGTTCAGTGGCTTCTTAAAATAGCTACAGGGGAAAAAAAAAAAAAAAAAAAGAAAATTTATATTACATTTGGTTAGAATTAGGGCAAAAGCTTTTAATAAGAGTCTTTGGACAGTGCAGGGGCTCAGCAGCTCAACAACTGCTGGGCCTGGAGCACAGGAACTGCCTGACAGGCACAGCTCCACACACAGCCAGAGACAACTGCACTGCACCTTCCATCAGGAGGTGAGGGCTGACGGGCATCTGAAACCAACACACACGCGACACACGAAGACATTCCACTGCCCCCACCGTGAGAAAACCAAAACAAAGCACTCACATGTGGTTGAGGAGACTCAATGCAACACCAAAGAGCATCTGGAAAATGCCAAGAATCACAGACATCTTCATCTTAAAGGAATTGAGGAAGGCCAGCTTATTGCTGGCAATATTCCAGATCTGTGAAAAACAACACCTAGTCAGACACCAGGGAAAGGAAAACAGGAGAAGGAAAACACTCCCTTCAAGCTAAGCAGTGTGAACCAGTCAGGAAGTGTGAGGCTGAAAAAGCAGGTTTTTAAAGATGTGTTTGTCCCACGGGTATCTTTTGGGGAAATGAGCAGACAAGTTTTCAGCTGGGAACAGTCTTACAGCAACTGAGCCCACCATTGAGCAGGAATCAAATGTGTTTTCATGGTACCTCAAAGGTGCAGGAGAAAAGAGGCTGTATCCTTAACTGTAAGAATATGATAATCTATCCTTAACTGTAAGAATATGATAATCCATCTAAAGGAACAATTACACACAGCTCTGATTTCCTGCATTTCCTCTTTATGTGGAACCCACACAAGGTTTGTTATATTTTACAAGCAGGGTTAAGAGCAGAGCTGTTGATGCAGGCAGGTACAAAGTGACAGGATTACTGGGAAGTGTACATTTCCAAGAGTGACTGAAATAAGAGATTAACAGCTTTCCCCAGGGTAAAAAAGGAACTTCAGAAAGTGATTTTCAAGTCTAATCAGATTTGATTAAAGCACTGCAGGTTAGAAAGGGTGAGAAAGCAGCCTTTAATGGAGCTCTAAACAAGGGTCTCTATCCCAAATCTAGCATCTCAGTAGGAATTCTATCATTCAGGAGTATTCCCACCATTGATGGACTTGCTAAGGGAATGGCTGGGCTGGGGAATCTTTCACAGAACTGTGAACAGAACAGGTACTTCTCTTTCTGCTGACACAGAGGATTCTGCCCAAAAGATGCAGAGGAAGGATGAGCTCTTACCGGGTCAATGCCAAACGGGTAAGGCCCACCAAACACCCCCGGGACAGCAGGATCCAGCTGCAGCAGGGGGGTGGTCTCCAGCAGAGCATCTCTGTTTGGGAATAAGATTATATAAACATTAACAAAAGCAATGCCACCCTCCTTCTGTAAAAACTAACAACACTCCTCCCTTTTGAGAGCAAGGAATAGCTCAAATTGAGAGAACATTAAGGTTCTAGAACCTGGATGGTTCTAGATTTTCCCAAATTAATAAAACCCTGTTTCTTGACCTTTTACTCAGCATCAAAAGAAGACAGGTGCAGGGGACAGGAATCTTGAAATGTCTATGGGGAAATAGGTGAGAAACTGCAACTTTGTAAGTTTTCTGGGGGAAAAAAAAAGGCTGTTTTGAATCTTGGCACATTTCATCCCATTTACACCCCTCTTCTGAATCTACCTGAGAGAGAGTTCAGAAGTTTTTCTTTTCCTGAGTTGGGAGGACAATGGGGAAGGACAAGTCACCTGCTTCTCACTGTCTCTACAAAGTTACCAAGAGTTTACTCACGACCAGTTGGCTTTATTGAACATTGGCCGGACGCTCCAGGAGGAACCGAACATGTTGAGGGACTTGGAGAAGCAGTCGTTGTAGATGAGGCCTGTGTACGTGGAGAACAGCCCCATCAGCAGGATGATGTATCGACCACTGAACACCATGTTGAACATCTGGTGTGAAAACCCAAAAAGCAACAAAGAAAGTCCATGAGAACAGGGAAGGTCCCTCCTAAAGCCAAACCAGGGGAATCAGTCTGTTGTAGGACAAACATTGGCCATATCAACCGAGAGCCCAAAGTCTCTGTTCCCCCTTGGCAGGGGTTAAGGGTGCATGAGGGAGCATGGCAGCACAGATAACGAGGATAAAGGGGCAGTGCAGCTCTCCATAGGGAACTTGGGATTAGCTAGAGAGGACAAACTGCACTGCACAGGCTGATGCAACTCCCAGCTGGCAGCATGAGTTTGGAACCAGGAGCACAGACCCTGGCAGCCTTCTCCAGCTCTGCCAGTGTATCTTAACTCCGGTTCAGCTCCTGTCAGCCCTGAGCTAGCAAAACCCACCTTGAGTAGCAGATAGGAAAAATGCTGGGGATAGGATAATTACATACAGAAACTGGGAGGTTTGAAGTGACTGAACCCCAGTATGATCCAGCTAAATTTGGGGTGATTTGTTTACACTAACTGACCTACTACACTTGATAATTTCATTCAGAAAACTGAAATTAATAATTTCCTATAAATATCCAAATGGAAAACCAAGGGAACTCAATACTATTATGAAACTACACTACTCAGTGTGTGTGTGCTCTTCAGGCTTCCCAGCCTGTCCATGTGCTTCCAAAAATTCCAAAGGAGGAGTAATGGGCATTGTCAACTCAAGGGCAAAAGGATGGGAGTAAACAAAGCTCCAAGGTTTTGTTTGAAATGCAAAGCTTCACCTCATTGTCACTCTTCTGGGACAGAATCCGGCTTTCCCTCACCACCATCCAGACAGCAATCAGAGTCATCAGGATTCCATGGCCAAAATCCCCAAACATCACAGCAAACAGGAACGGGAAGGTGATGATGGTATAGGGCGCTGTAAGGGAAGACACAACACTCCCAGGGCACTGTGTGTGAGTCAGCCCAGATTCACCACGGTACAATTCAGGCAATACAGCAAATATAATTCCCCAGCTTCCCCTCTGCTACTGAAAGCTGCTGAGTCTCTACTAGAATTCTCCATTAGAAACTTCCACACAGGACGGGCAATACAGATAAACATCATGACTAAAAAATTTGAGACAGAAGTCTTGGACTTATCCAAGTGTGAATTTACCTGGATTTATTTCCCGATATGTCCCAATGCCGTAAGCATCAACAATGTTTTGAAAGCCAGAAGTAAACTTGTTGGTTTTGTTGTACGTGGGTGGGGTCTGATTGGTTTGCATCCTGTTTAAAATAGATGGGACAGTGGATCCACTGTGCTCCTGTTTGAGAAAAACAAAGGGAAGATCAGCAAACCCACCCTTGGAGCACTGGAGGACAAAGTACAACACAGCTGTCCCGTTGGCATTTGGAAAACTGCAAGCTTGAGTGTTTGCAGTGTGCTTGCACAATGAGACACTGGAGCAGCTGAAGAAGGCTGCCAGGATTCCACTGCCCTCCACTTTGTGTAGCAGGAGTAAAGGTGAACATTGTCTCCGTAGGACAGACAAGAAAACAAAAAGCAAGTGGAAGGACTTAAAGAAATCCAACTCTCTTGTCTATCTGAGCAGAGGGTGAGTTTGCCAACATCCTGGAGAGCTCCTGCATCCAGACACTAGAACTACAGAGCACAGCCAGGGTAACTAAATGTTCCAAAGGACTCACACATGGGAAAATCCTCACCATTCCAGCATTCACCTGAGCTTTAAGCTTCACACAACACATTTGTTACTACTTTTATCTCGAAGTCATCATTCCTGCACGCTAAATAAACTGTCCTTTGTGAGGGCTGATTCCAACAGCCCAGGGGGATGGTGTTCAGAGGCTCACAACACAGAAAAGGCAATGAATCCATGCGGTGATGCCACAGCTGACTGGCACAGCAGCCACTCACAGTGCCTCTCCTGAGAGCAAACTGGATGGAATCGAGGTCAGCAACAGGACACCACACTTCAGCAATCAAGCACTTCTGTGTCACGTCGATGTTGCACAGGTTCAGGGTGTGGTAAATCGCCTTCATCTTCCGCACTTTGATGAACCAGACACGGATGTTTTTAGCAGCCGCCTGCAAAACCCTCTGGCGATGATCCTCAGTTTGGTTCAGCACCTTTCAGAGAAGCAGGAGAAAGACAAGACCAAGTCATGGACCAAAGCTCAAGGTGCACCAACAAAGCTTTACCCAGAGGATGAACGAGCAGCCTGCTCCCCCCACCAGGCATAGGCTGCCCCATGCCTGCAGTCTACGCCGTAGCCCCCATATTAATTAGTTCTGCTGAAAGGCTTAAGGGCTTTTTCCAGGGACGCTTTCTGATTATTAACCTCCTCCAGCTCCAAGGTCAGTGGTTGTTTCAAACAATGAACTGTGCCAAGACCACAGGGAACAGTTTTACCTCCACCCAGGTTAAAAGAGCAGAGAGGAGTTCTGCAACTAACAGGTTTGCTGCCTTGAGAAAACACACAAATTACCCTGAAAGACTTGTTTACTGAAGGGAAATGGAGAAAGTGTTTCCTACTGAGGGTGTTTTCCAACTGGAACATATCAAACTCAGGCCAAGTCAGATTTCCAGAGTGGAAAGTCTTAGACTGCAGGGAAAGTGAGGACACAAGGCACATGCAGATTACAGCAGTTACATTGCTTTTGAGTTCTTGTCTACTTTAAACTATGTTTTGAGCTACACTGCACAACTCACAGCTTGAGACAGTTTCTGTATCAAATAAGCAGGTCAATTCAACCCTCTTTCCTTTTAGTTTCTGAACCTTAATTAATTTTTTCTTGATTTTTGTCTCAAATCCCTTAAATCTTTCTACATTATCACATACTGCCTTTCTTCCTTGAAGCAAGCACCAGGTATTTCAGAGGTGGCACCCACAACATCTGGGTGCTAATTACTTTTTACCAACACTCAGGCTGCTGCACAAGAGATTAGCTGTAAAGCAGAAGCTCTTCAGGACAGCACAACATTAAAATATAAAGACAGGCAGGAAAAAAAAGAGCTAAGTTAATGTTAGCATTGTTATCTCAGCTTGGAAAAATGTTTAAATGTTTCTAAAGTACTTTCAGATGACATAGGCAATTACACAACATGCTCTCAAGAGCCGGAACACACAGGATATCCCTACACGTGTGAGTTCCTCTTTGCTCCCTGGTATGGAGTTCTCTGTACTTTCTTGTATATAATGAACTGCTCAGCCTTCCAGAAAGATCAAACCACCCCATCCCAAACCCTGACACAGAAACAACTGAGCAGTCTCCAAATATCTCTCTTGCACTGCTGATCTCAAGCTATGCAAAGCTGAAAACATGGTCATCTAATAGGGGCAAAAATCCTCCTGTTTTAACAGGATCCAAATATACTTTTCAACCATATTATTAAAGAAAAAACCAAATAAAGGTCATTGAGCCCAGTTATTTTACCATCTGAAGATCATCAATTCTGGTATTGACACCAGAAGCCATTTCCTTCCGCTCCTGGGGTGTTTCTGGGCATGGGTAGAGGGAGGCCCGGAACCTGGAAGACAGGGAAGCACCTCAGTGACAGAGATGGAAAGAAGATCAGTTGGTCAGGGGTGAGCCAGAGGCACTTTAAGAGAAGTTTCTGATCAGCAGAGACTGCCAAGCAGAGCTCCAGCCTCTACATCAAAGGGATGCAGAAGTTTGCTTTAGGCCAAAGCAGAAGCTGAGTACTAAAGAAAACAGAAGTGGGAGAGAATCCTCTGCTCCCTATGCTGCCAGTGTCTCCAGGCACTGTCACGAGGTTGGTCAGCCATCCAGCTGAGGGGGGATGCTGTCATGCCAGCGCAACTGCTGACAGAAGCAGTCACTGTTGTCTCCCCTGTGAGAATATCCCATTGATGTCCCATCAGGCCTGCCCCACAAATCAACACTCCCTTGGTTTTTTGCATTCCCTAGCACAGCAGTTGTGTACTTTGAGCATTACAGGCTGGAGAGTGGTGAGTGTGACTGTAAAACATGTTTCAGTTACTTATGGCACATTTTGTTTGCTGTCTAAATATGTGCTCCTGCAGCCACTGCAAAACAGGGAGTTGAGAAATATCGGTATTAAATCATGTCAGTGTGTTTCAAATAATTGAGAGCTGCCCAGCTGTCAGACTTTCATACCCTTCACAGATCTTCTTGACTCTGTTCTTCAGCTGGTCACCTTGGAAGAAGATGATAAATACAGACTTGTGCACGTAATCCCCCTAGAACAATAGAAAGAATTGTAGAAATTAGCATTAGATAATTACCAGAGTTCTACTTTTCCTTTCTCTGGGTCTGCACATCAGAGCTCAGATCTGCACAGTGGGTCAAGAATGTACCTGAGTCACCTGAGTCACAAAGAGAGCAATTTTCTCAGCCTCAGTACAGAATACCTGCACTGTATTTGTGTTTACTGAAGCAAAATGCCCCAGATTATCCAGTAGTGATTCTATGCAATACAGCACATGGGAAAACCTGTTAAGATCTCCAAAAATAATGAAGATGCAACGAAGTATTTATCAGCACTTAGCACAGTCAGCTCACCTACAGAATCAAGCCAAAAGAGTGAATGAAGATAAAACAAAGTGGAGTTTAACTAGTGTGGTTCCCAGGGAGGCCAGAGGCACATTCCTTGCACAGCTGTGTCCGTGGGGGCAGTCAGGGCCCCTTTCCTGCATTTGTTGACAAGTTATTGTTCTACCTTACTTAGGAAATTTTAACATAATGTTTCAAGAATAATTACATTAGGTGTAACCTCAATTTAAGGAAGTTCTGCACAATAAGAACAAAGTCTCTCCTAGCTGACAGATGATTCCACAGGTCAGCTACCAGTGGTTGGTGGGACAAGGGAATGCATCAGCCTCACATGAGAAAGAGAGGCTGTTACTGAGCTTCACCTCCCGGGTCTGTGTTCCTGGGTCTGTGTTCCACAGCCTTTACTAGCTAAGAGCAAGGGTGCCCCAAGTTTGGGCAGTGCCCACTGGTTTGAGCACAGAGGACACTGGGGGTAACACCAGGCCAAATCACAACATTTACTGTTTATATCTGTACTAATGCAAACAGTTCTAAGGTGTATGTTTAAACTATTGATTAGTGAATTAAGAAAAAAACGAAAGGTTTGAGTTCAGAGAAATGAACTTCAGATGTTACACAATGCCCATGTCCCAAGAGCCTCTTCCAAGGAGGATCATTAATTATTCAGAACTGCACTTGTAGTTTGGGCCAGAGAAACCCCTAAGCCCTGCCACAGTCTGTGTTTTGAGTTGTTTTCCCCCTTCCAACAACATTCCCCATCCGGCCTCCTGATTTTGTATTAATTAAACAGGAAAACATTTATTGATGAAGCTCAGAGGTTGCAGCAGGTGCTGGGATGGACCTCACTGAGGGACAGAGGCTTCGATCTATAGATCCACAGCTCTTAGATCCTGCTACACACCGGAGGCTTCTGCTGCTGTACCCAAGAGTCCCTTTACCGTGACAGGGTCCTCCAGCGGGTTCTCGATCTCTGCCTGGCGCAGGAAGACGTTCCCGCGGCACACGCGCCACAGCATCCGCTCGAACGTGGGGATGCGCTCGCGGTTGATCACACCAGCCACGAACCTGCAAGGGGACAGCACGGCCTGAAGGGCTGCACCTGAACCACCTGAACCACCTGAACCACCTGAACCACCCCAGGGCCTCGCACCCAGCACACGACGGCAACCGGGGGTCAGCGCCACAGCGAAAGCTACAAAAATCTGGTTTTAACATTAGTTCTTCAAGCAAAATGCAAGGTCCTCTAAATACATGGAGGTAACACACAACAAAACAACTGCACCATAGCACAGGCTCTGTTTTTTAACAGAATGAAATAATCTTTAAAAAATCACTGCTTATAGAAGAAACAAACGCATTTAGATACACAGTTTCTAGCCTTCATTTCCCTACAGTCCTGGTACATTGGCTGCAAGGGTTAGAGCAGCCACGGCTGCCAGTGACTATGTCCTGGGCTCATGCTTCAGACCTCACTGAACCAAACCCCCACATCCAGATAAAGAATTGCACACACACAGGGAAGCCTGGAAGCAGCTGATAAAGAGGATGTAGAACTATACAGTTATTTCAGACCATTATGTGCCCACAGTAGCTACAACTTTCAACAAAGCTGTGAGATCCCAGAATGTCTGAGGAAAGCACCAGACAGACTTACACAGAACAAACTGGGTTAATTCTTTGGTGCAAAGAGAAACGTGTGAAGCATAAACATGAAATGGGAAGTTAATATGGGCAGGAAAAGAACAGAGAGCTGGTTTTAGATCAGCTTTCAGCTGCTTGGTGTGGAAAGTTCCACAACTGTGCTCAAATCATTGTGGCTTCCACAGGCTGATAATCCCAAATCCAGGAATCCCAAACTGCAATTACCCGAGTCGGAGTGGGGCACCTCTTCCCATCTCGCTCGGCTCCAGCAGTGAAGAGGATTCCTCCAACAGGTCTGGATCCGCCATCTGCTGATGATGCAATTCAGCCTGAATTCACAAATCAATTAATATCTAATGAAACCAGTTAGTGGCATGCAGGGAATGAGGAGCCAGGAGATAGTTGGGGGAGACATAGAAAGAAAGGAAGAAAGGAAAGGAAAGGAAAGAAAAGGAAGAGCAAACATAAGACAGCAAAAAGAGGAACGAGATGACAGAAAAGACAGCAAGAATCACACACGGAAGGAGAAAAACAAGAGGAAAAATGGAATGGCTCAGCAGGCTTCCATACAAGAAAGGTTTGAGGATTGTTGCAACAAAGGGGCTGAGAGATATATAAGTCTGAAGAAAGGCAGAATTCAAAAAAAAATTCCAAGTTTTAAATACAAGTGATGTTCCCAAGAATTATTTTTAATGGCACAAACCAGAGAAACACACTTGAGTCATGTATTTCCCCAGATATTAAATTAATTTATCCTTATTCATCGTATGGTTCACCACCAGGCACACACACTGCTTAGGGCAGGCTGGCAACATGGCTCATCTCTTGGCCAGCCAGGCATTAAAACAGGACAGTTTTACACTGTCCTTCTTTGCAACTCATTTGCAGGCTAAAATTCTTAGTAATATGGCTTGTAAGTGTCGGAAATTCAGGTCAAGGATGCTCAGATCACATCCTCTTGTGCACCATCTTCACACTTGTTCAACCCCGCCTCACACTTAGTTCTACCTCTGCAGCTTATATAATGAAATGCCAAAAATTACAGTTCCTGAGAACAACCAGAGGGCCAAAGTCTACCCTCTGTGGTATGCTCGAGGTCTTTCCCACAAAGCCATCAAGGGAACTTGCTAAATCACACTGGAAGGCAGAGTTTGACCCAAGGACACTTCATATCCACACACACACACAGCACAGCCTTGCAAAATCTGTGGCAAGTGCAGTAACAGCCCCAGTCTCTGTATTTGGGCAGTAGTTGTGTCAGAATGAAAATCTCTCCAACACTTTACCTGCTTGTCAAATAAAAGTGTTTGCCATATACAAGAGAGTTTTTGCAAGGCTGACACCAAATGCAGCTCAACTGCTTGTACACACACTTGCTGCAGCTTAGGATGTAACATGAGGGAGGAAGCTCTTCATTCAGCTTGGAAAGGCACCACAGGGAATCCCTGATCCTTTCAGCTCTAAGGCAACTTGTTGCAACATCAAAAACTGAATGAAAATTCAGTTCATAGAGAACACAACTAAAATAAGAAAGTTTGGTATCTGAAAACGAAACACACAGACCAAACATCCCAGCAACTGTTTGACATCTCAATTTCAGGATGTTGAAGAACACTAAGTTACCATTTTAAGAGGCTTGTATTGTATTTCCAGTAATCAAGACTCTGTCTGCAGTAATTTTTTGTGACGTGCTGCACATTTTAGCAGATGACTCATGAAAAAGGAAGGACAGCACATGTGACACCTTTGGATTTGCCCCACCTGAGAGATAATTTGTTATATATGTTTAATACTAGCTTGGCCCATTTGTGTCCTTTATTCAGGACAAGTCCTGCTTAGAATTACAAAACGTAACAGTTTAGAATAAATGTGGATTAAACCAGTTTTACTAAAAGAGAATGTTCTTTTGCAGGGATTATTTGCATTACGAATTCCATGTTCCTTAAATTCATTTCTCAACCATTCTGCTTTGATGAGCACACGCTTTCTAGAAAGGAAAAGGCACAGCAGCAGCAGCTCTGCAGCTGGAAGGATAACTAGAGCACTGCTGGGGGATTTAATAGAAATAAAAAATTGAGACTATGTGGAAATGGAGGAGCTATCCAGTTCCAGTGCAGGAAAACAGGATTCTGGGAAATTTACTTCGAAAATGAGTTTTCACCAGCAGTGAGTGAAATGTCAGAGTTATTGTGGAGTATTTTTTACTACATGAGGTCATTCAGGATTGGAATCCCCCAAGCATTTCCATGTCAGTAATCAAGAAGCAGAGTTTTCACTATTAAACATTTTTAAATTGCTTATTGATCCCCTGATCAGCATCCAGATCAGCACCTTTCATCTCAAAAGAGGTTCATTTCCTCCACTCATGATTCCAGTCCTGCCCAGGGATGGTTCTTGCCCAGTGCAACACCATACAATTCAAGCCCCTTCCAGGTCACAAACAGGACAAAAATCAATGTTCACAAGAACTAAAAAAAGATTCATGTCACCACCTAACTATTAACCCAGAGCCAGACAGAAGTGACAGATGTAAAGCAAACAGAGAAAAGCAGATGGCAGAAGAGTCAGAGGGAGGAAGAAGGGACTGCATGCCATTAACCGTTACTTTTCCAGTCTTCTTTTACGCTCAGACTCTAGGCAAAGCTCTCAGAGAAATCTCTCCAGCTCATATCGCTCTTCATAAGCAAGGACAAGAAGACTGAGAAAAGGAGCATAATCATCAACATGGTGTGTTGGAACAAGAAATGGCTGCTTGGGCTGGAATGGTCACAGGAGGAACAAGAGGACATTTTGCCACCCTCCCTCCCCCCATATTCGAACTCTGGAGAGTAAACGTCAAGCACGAAGGAATTGGAGAGTCAGCCATTTCTTGTGCAACTCATTACTATGAATAACATAATCTTAATTACAAGTTATTGTAGTCTTCAAGTGTTGAAAGTGCTGTGCAATGGCAGCATGGAGAAGAGGAGCATTGGCCACTCCAGGATGATGAGCAGAGGCAGTTCTGGGCTGCTCGGGGCTCGCCCCGGCTGTTTGCTGAGCACAGCATGAACTGAGACAGGTTTAAATTGTCCACACTTACGTTTCACTGAACATCACCTGTGAGCTGTTCCGTTTGCTTTTACATAGAGCAGCACATGTTATTTGGTGTATTTTGTTTTATTACTACAGAAAACAGTAATCAAAGAGAAGCAGAACACATCTAAGCTTTCTGTGGCTGGTTTGTGTAAGGCTGTGGGTGACCTGACATGGACTGTTTAGAAAATTGATTTTAATCTTTAAATTTAGTTTGATCCCACTGCAGCTGAAGAAGAGGAGTGGGCAGCCCTCACTAGAGAGGACAGTAATTAACAAGGCCAAGTTGGATGGGACTTGGAGGAACCTGACCCAGTAGAAGGTGTCCCTGCCCATGGCAGGAGGGTGGATGGGGATGAGCTTTAAGGTCCTTCCCAACCCAAACCAGTCTGGGATTCATTCTCAATACAAAAATGCTCAGGACTTGGGTTTACATGATACTCAGAACAGGCAGTACTACTTTAACACAGTAAAGTAATGGATTATCAGGTTAATCCTGTTTGTCCAAGGGACACTTTGAAGTGAACATTCAACACTCGAAGACAAGGGGTTTTTTGTACTGAAATCAACCCCACAACCCAGCAGGCCTCACACCAACAGCAGTATCTGTGTCAGCAGTGACTATGACTGGCACAGGACCAACCTTGGTGCCTGAACAGGCAACACCTCGTGCCAAAACAACAACAAAAAAACCCGGTTAGATAAACGGCCTGAAGTGTGCAGGAGTCCAGCTCCACTTGACAATAGCCCTTGTAAATACCAGGAGCCATTTCCGTTAAGAATTCTTTGATCAAATCCTGAGATTAGAGGAAACAGGACATCTACTCGGCAAAAACACGTCCTGAAAAACATATGGGAGCTCTTTGAGAGAACTGCCAAGACTCTTGAGATACTTGGGCTTTACAAGGAAGGGTTATGTCTTCTCCCAGGCAGGATTTATGTCAGTGCCATGAACGACATCGGAGAAGCTCCTCTCAGGTCTAGTGAAAGTTGCCAGTTCCTGGCCCAGATGGTATTTGACAAAATGTCGAAGACTTTAAATGTCAGCTCTGCTCCACAACTGACCTCTGAGAGCTTCAGGGTTTGATCAAAGGCTCAATTCAATAATTAATTAATCTATTACTTCAGTGGACTTTTTATTATGACCCTGATCAGTCTCCACACAACACTTTAAAGGCTGAAGAGAATTCAGCTCGATCGTAACTCCTCTGCACATGCACCGAAGAGACTCTTACCCATTCGGGACACTGCTTGCTGTAGCACCAAATTTTGGGGCTGTTGATGTGCTTTCAGAACTACTCACACCTTAATTATTTTACACAATTTTTAGACAAACCATTGCTTAACTAGAACAAGCCCAAATCAGCATCGTAGGAGGTAAATCATGGGTGTGTACTGCATGAAAAATGGAAAACAATTTGTGCGGCTTTCTTAAATGAAGCATAAAATGACCCTGCTGTCCAAAACAGCAACTAAAATATATTTGAGAATAAAAATGGTAATTTCTATGAGAAGAGCCAGCTCCCCAAGTGTTAAACCCCACTGGTATTCTGACCTCATCAAAAAACTGCTGAGTTTTACGCAGTATAAATTTTAATTCTGTCAGCTCCAGGAAGTTTCTCTTCAGAGCCTCCTGGTTGGTGTTGATTTCTTTAAGCTCATTTTCAATTTTCTCAAAGTTTGCCTGGAAGATGTGAAAAGGAGAAAGAAAAAGGACTTTAAGCAATTCCATAAGTAAGTACTGCTCAGTCTATCAACCCACAGAAGCAGGTGAGATGCTTCACATCCCCACCTAACTTGCATGGATTTACAGGTGCATCTCCAGCCTGCTGTGGCACAGATCCAGATCTGCCACATCTACAGGCAACTGCAGACTTCTCACACTCAGCCAGATTTTTATGGACTGGATTGATAAGAGTTTTATGACTCACCACCATAAATCATGTAGTTCCATCAGTTTTTGGCTCATTTCAATGGTGAAATTCCTATTGAGTACTCTCACCTCTGTATTTGGACAAACACAGCCAGCCCACTGTGTGCTGGCAGAACTGCTTCCAGGGACAGCTGGAGACTGAGCTAATGCCCTCCTGCCACTAAATTCTGCAGGCATTGACTAACAGAGACAATTTTCCCTGTTTCCGTCCAGAGTCCAACATTAGTTGAGTCTTAACACATCATTACCTCCAGGTCAATCATGTCACGTGGAAAAGGCACCTCCGGGTTTTCACCGGTGTCCATGATAGGAATGTTTGCCTTTTTAATCTCCTTCTCCACAAACCCTGCAGAGACAGCATTAAAAGTGTTAATTACAAACACTTCAGTGTCAAACAGTTACCCCAACCTGCACCTGGCCCCAGCAGCAGCTGATTCCTTCACCTCCTATTCCAAGATTGTCTAACTTGGCCAGTTATCTTCCGAGGGGGAGGTGAATCCCTGGAGGCAGCGAGCCGTGCCCCTGCCCCCACCCCTCTGCTCGGATCCTAACGCTGCCCTGCAGCTTCAGCCTGCCTTGACTGGGTTTTTTTTTAAGCAAAACCTGCAGAGTCAGAGCCACATCAACCCTAGTGGGAACGTACGGAGCTTTCGGTCCATCTCCTCGCACCTCCGGACCTCATTGACGAATTTACGGTGGAACACGTTCACGTCGGGGTTCAGCTGCAGGGAGAGACACGGGACTCAGCAAACCCCCTACCCCCGGGGCCGAGCCTCCCGGCAGCGGGGCCGGTGCTGCTGAGCCCCAGCGGGGCCGGCCGGGCTCCCGGTGCTCCCGATCGCCCCGGTCCCGCGGGCCGCGCAGGGAACACTCACGTCGCGGAACTGGACCTTGCCCAGCTCGCCCAGCTCGCTGACACAGCAGTACGCTGCCTCGGACTGCAGGAAGAGCTGGGCCAGGGTCATCTCCTCGCTGCGGAACAGCTCCCCCATGGCGGCGCCGCTCCCGCCGCGGCCTCTGCGGAGAAGGGCCGTGAGAACCGGGAGGGGGCAGGGACTGAGGCCTTCCCGCCCCGTCACAGCCCGGCTGCACCTGGACCCCACCCCGGCCCGGTGTCCCCGTCCCCATCCCATCCCATCCCATCCAGCCCCGTTCCGTTCTGTTCCCCCCCATTACCGGCCGCTGACACTGCTGACACTGCCGCCGCCGCCGCCTGGCCCGAGCCGGCTCCCGTCCGCGGCGTCACCGTCCGCGCGGGGCGGCGTCACGCGCACGTCTCCTGGCGACCGCGCACGGCCCCGCCCCGGAAGTGATGGTAGGGGCGGCCCCGCGCGGTGACGTCATGAGCGGGGTCATGACGTCATGTGACGTCACCGGGAGCATGTCCAGCGCAGTGACGTCCGTGGCACAGCGTGAGCGAGGAGCAGCCCCAGATCCAGCCGCTGCTCCCACTGGGAGAGATCGACTCCAGACTGAGTCTCCAGAGGGGAGGCTGCAAATTCCCACCCGTTGGCTGCTCCGGGTGTGTCTCTGCAGCAGAAAAGGGGCTGAACTGGAGTTAATCCAAACACAGAAAATGATTCCTGGCATTCCAGCCCGGGGCAATTGCTGTGGGCACAGAGGCACCGAATGGGGATCTTCATCTCGCTGAGCCCCAGGCACAGATGTAAATCCCTGTCCTGTTGGTTTATCTGGGTCTATCCAGACTGACCTACTCAGGCAGAGTTTTTTATTATTATTCCCAAATGGAGATCCAAAGGCAAAGAGATGCATTGCAGTCACACATGGAATGGATGACAGGCCTACAAGGAGCTCTGCTCCATGTGCATCCTGTCCCGTACCTGAATCCCCACACATGTATCTGTGGAAGCGCACCCTGGAGCAGGTGTCCCCAGGGACAAACAGCTCTGGGGCCTTGGGCTGGCTGCCTATAGTGAGGGTTTTTTTCATGGAACTCTGATCAGCAGCAAACACGGGAAATGAATGCTCTGGAAAAAGGTCCCTCCAGGAAAGAGCAGGGTACAGAAAGCAGCCTGTTTTCACTCCGTGACATAATGGCTGTTGTGGGGGCACAGAGTACAATCCTCTGATCCCAGAGCCACCAGGCCCAGGTCAGTGGGGAGAGCGAGCGGTCACGGGGCAGGGACGCAGCAGGGAAAGTGCTGACTGCTGTGGGCATTGTGAATGAACAATGTCCCTCTGCATCTGTGGGACAGCCGGGTTCCCCAGTGTGTGGTTGGGACGGAACATTTCTCCCCGTCTGCCCTGAGGCAGCTGAGCTGGGAGGAGCCCAGGGCTCTCGGGCATTCCTGGTATTTGCCAGCCAGTGGCAAAGGCCGAGAGCAGACTTGGCCTGGCAGGAGGCAGGAGGTGCTGAGGATGAATAACTGTTGTCAAAGCTTTAGAATGAGAGAAGCTGCCACCTTCCCAGTGTGTCCACAGCCTTCCCAAGTGGCCGCTCCTGTGCATGGGAGCTTGGTTCCCTGTGGCTGAGCCCACCCCAGAAGTGAAGGGTCTGGCCCAGGTCTGGCCCAGGGTCACTCCCAAGATCTGAATTTTCCTTCCCCACATTCCTGGCATGTTCCAGCTGGGTTGTTGGAAAGTCTGTGGTGGTGCCTCCCATGTGTCTCCCTGTTTTGAATCATTTAGAGGTTTTACCACTAAATCCACAAGTAACCCACTGTACTTGGGCTTTGTTTACAAAGCACAGTTTTGTGCAGTGTACACTGCAGCGTGTCCTGCATTGAAAGTCTGGTGACTGGATCTGTAGAAGGCTCAAGGATTGTGGAGCTGGGAGAGCTCCTTTAGAGGGAGTGCCCAGCAGCCTCACTTCAGGAGTGAATTATCCTTTTCGGAGCTAAATCTGTGTGGAGACGTGTTGCACCCTGCATGTACTGTGTGTGCCTGTTGTACATTCACATACATGGGAGGGGGCATTCTTAAGATACAGACGTTTTCATGCTGTAACTACTGAATTCAAATTGTAGCATGTCTTTAAAATATTGAAAATCAGGTTCTCATAGTCCTTGGAAAAAACCCCCAAACCTAAGTATTGGCAAGTGTCTGAACTTCCAGCTGAACTTCAGCATGTGCTGTTGTTTAAACCAGCCTTCAATGCACACAGCTGTGCCCAGATGGGGCTGCTTGCTTCCCACTCTCTTCCCAGCAGCTTCCCGAGCCGTTTACTAAAGGATTTTGTTTTTTCCTCCCGTTACTTACAGTGCCTTTAGACTGAGGGTAAAGAAGGGGCGGCTGCAGTTCCCGAGCTTTGCATTCCTGGCTGAGCCGTGCTTGTGTTTGCATGCAGAGCCATCGCCTCCCCTCCAACTATTTTAATCATTTCAAAAAGGGTGGGTCAGCAGGCATTTGGCAGTGGCTCCTTTTCTATAGCTGAGGTGGAGTCAGCCAATGACCTGCAAGCCTGGAAAATTTTGCAGGGCAGTTCCACTGGACGGCTGTGCGGAGCTGTGCCATTTGAATTTCAGCACAGACTCTCACTCACTGCGCTCTCCATTCCTGGCGTGTCTCCCAGCGCGGAGTTAGCTGAGGCTCGGGCTCAGTTTTCCCTGCTCTCTCCCTGCAGTGACAGCTTCTCCGGGCTCCGTGAGCCAGGACTCCCAAGCGACCATGGAGGACACCACCTTGCAAATCATCGAGCCACCCACTGTTTCTGAGACCTCGGAGGAGCAAGTGCCTGAGGAGCCCATCAAATCAGACCAGATCAACGGTGTGATGGTGCTGACCCTTCTGGACAAGATCATCGGAGCAGTGGATCAGATCCAGCTGACCCAAACACAGCTGGAGGAGAGACAGCAAGAGATGGACAGCGCAGTGACCAGCATCCAGGGAGAGCTGACCAAGCTGACCAAGGCACACACCACCACCAGCAACACTGTCAACAAAATGCTGGAGAAGGTGCGCAAGGTGAGCGTCAACGTGAAAACAGTGCGGCAGAACCTGGAGAAGCAAGCCGGGCAGATCAAGAAGCTGGAGGCCAACGAAGCGGAGCTCCTGAAACGCAGGAACTTCAAAGTCATGATCTATCAGGTAAGGAACTGTTTCACTATGTTTACATCCTGTTAGTGGGTGTTTTCTTTGCGAAGGGTCCTGTCACGCTGCATGTTCGGTCCAGCCCTCTCCCAAACTCCCCAGATTGTCTGGCAGTTCAAACTAAGGCGGGTCCCTCGTCACTCTCATTTGTGGTTTAACATTTTCTCTGTGGCCTAAGATAAAGTTTGACAGAGTTGTCCCATTTAACAGGAATTTTAAGGCAGATCGGGAACGAGGCCCTAAGAACTCACTGCAATGGACCAGAAGTATCAAAATAACCTGATTTTACTGGTTAGCTCAACAAAGAGCAAGAGTGCTCTGGGATCTGGAAGGGGGTGTTGTAAATCTGTCTGCCAATGTCTCTTCTACCAAGCGACACCATGTGTATGGCTACGTGGAGACCGATAATATTTCAGATTTGTGATATCCATCTGGTAACAAGTGATAGTAACCCCAGCCTCAGGGTTAATCTGTCCAGCCAGGGCAGATAGAGCTGTCAGAGAAAATCCAGCCCAGCCCCCTGACCTGCTCGGGGCAGCATTTGCTGAGGGCTTGTACAATTCCCACCTTCTTTCTTCCGCATCCTGCAAGCCTTGAACATTCTTGTTGTTTGGTCTCAATAACAGCTTTGATTTGCTTGATGTTCACCCCCTGCACTAAGTGTTGGAGTTTTCACTTATCATTAAACAAGGGGAGAGAGAGGAACATGGTTCTGTCAGGTTTCCTGCCTGGAGTTCGTTTTCCGCATCAGAGCAAACTCTTCTATTGGGCCACGGGAGAAAAGTGAGCGAAACAGTTAATGCTACAATTGGAAGCCTCTGGGTTAATAATAGCCAGCGCTAGGGACAAATGGAGAAGCTTCGAGTGCTGATCATGGGAAGAGAGAGAAGAAAAGCAGAATAAAAGGGAGAATGGTCCTTACTGTGAGGTCTGAGGGCGAGTGGCTTGTGACAGGCTCAGGGGTCTGACATGTACAGGGCCTGTGGGACTCCTTGGTTCAGAGCTTGAGCATTTGTTGTTTTATCACGGCTGAAAGGCTGACATACTTGAGCCTGTTCAGGTCATACAGGAAACACAACCAGTTATAGACAGATATATGTGTATGGGTTTATTACAAGCTCTTTGTATCAATTTATCCCTGGAAAAATAAAATAGAAGCAACAACCACTGCAAAATGAGAGGAGTGAAGGGAATTGTTTAAACATAACATTCCATGTCAGTTACGGAAATAGGTAGGAAGTTGGCAAGGTTCAAGGTCCTTGGGAAGCATCCCAAACATCTGCAGGTTAGTGTTTCACGAGCAGTTTGTATTGGTTTACTGTGGCTTATTGATACTGAGCAGAGTTTCTTTTTGAATATGAAAAAGCAATCCTGCTTCTAAAGGCTTGAGGCCTGCCCTTGCTGCTGTGGTGAGGACAGAGAAGCCTTGAAAGAGTTGTTTGGCCAGGGACAGTGCCAGGGACTTGGGGAATCATGGAGATATTAGGGGAAGAAATAATTTGGGGTTTGGAATAATTTCCCAGCATGGAATTTAGTGTGATTTGAATGTCACAGAGCACAAGTAAGGAATTCTCCAGGTTTGTGCCATGTGAAATTGAGCCGTTTGTGCCCTCATGGACATCCTGGCACTTCCATGGGAGCCAGAGCAGACCTGGCCCCAGCAGGAAAACATGGAGTGCTGGGGTCCACCCTGGGGGTTAACTGAGGAATTCACTGTGCTTTCCTAACAGTGTCTACAGTTAAAACCAAATAATTACAAAATAACTCTTTTCTAATTCAATATCTCACTTCCCAGACCCCCCACCTACCAAAGGGTCTGTTGGGTACATTACTGGTCATGTAATTAATTCTGCAGTGCTGAGCACATTATTGCTCCTCTCTGACTCAGGGAAAGCTGCTTTGCCAAGCTGGGAGTGACTCCTATGTGGTTTCAGTTGCTGTGGCAAAAAAGTCCAAAGATTTATTAGTCTTTTCTTTTGGAGAACAAGAGAAAAACTCATCCTAAGAGACGTAAAATATTCCATAATCCCAGCGGTGGCTGTTTCTGGGTGAGAGAGCTGAGCGGAGCGGGAGTCGTGCTCTGTAGGATTCACTACTGCACAGTTCTGCAGTTGGAAGAAATAAAGGAGGTAAAGATAAATGAGCTCTTTGCTGGTTCTTGATGTTTGATTATTCTCTCAGTATCCAGTCCTGAGGCTTCAGCCATTGTGGAGGGATTATTTCAGGAGTGCAAATAAGACCTTTTGCATCTTGGAGGGGAAGTCAGGCTGCCTGTGAGAATTGCGTTTTGCTCGCTGTGGATTAGGAGAAGATGAGAACCAAATTTTATTCAGGGTAAGCCTGACCTGTGGGATGATCCTGAGCACATCTGCTGGGGTAGTTTCAAAATGTGGGGGAGAAAGTGCAGGGCTGGATATCACTCCCACATCCTGGCTAAGGGGAGGTGTGGAGCAGGACATTTACAGGCGTCACTCTCAGTCCCGTCCATGCTCACGTTTTCTCACTTGCTTACCCTCTTTGAGCTAATTTTGCTGGTCTGATTTCTACCAAGTTAAGAGTTTTTTTTATAGACTTAATGTAGGGAATTAGATCAATTCTTTAGAATAAAACTCAAAAACAACCATACCCCTCCAAATTGCCCCATCTTTCTCTTTTGAAAACTTGCCGAGCCAAAGCAGAGGTGACAGCTTTGACAGGCTACTGTGTACGCAGATGTTCAGGGCAGAACTTACCTTCCTAAAAAATCTGACATCAGTGAGTGCCTGCACTGCTCAGCAGCCCCTGGAAACAGAGCTCAGAGCTTCCTTTGTGCCTCTGTCCCGGGCTCCTGTCTTTCAGAGAAATCAGGACACCAAAAAATTCGGTGAGAGTAGTTGCTAATAAAAATAAACTAAAGTGACTTCATCCCAAATCTCCTGGTTTTAGGATCCTGAATCTGAGGCTGGTTACTGCAGTTCACGGGTAAATAATGGATGTCCTGTGCAAGCAGCTACTGCTCTGAAACCAGACTTTGTGCTGTGTTCAGCTGGAGAATGGCACGTGGCAGTTTATGTAAGCTTGGCATTTTCCTCCAAACAATTTTTGACAATTAAACTTATTCCTGCAAATGTCAAAGGCTGATTTTCTTACAACCGGACAAACCCTTGCAGCACTCGGCACGCACACTGAGTATTGAATTTCTAAAGTGTGCCGGTCCTTTATTTTGAGGCTCGTGTGGGCGCCGAGCTCCGGGAACTCTGGCTCGGGATGTGCAGTGTTTTTCTTGGGAAGAGCAGCCTTTGCCCGAGGGGTGTGAGTGAGCGCTCCCCACACTGTCCTTTTCAGAGGCTCCAGTGGGGCTCATCTGCTCTTCAGGGGGCCTTGGTGGCCGCTCTGAGCTGTGTGAGATGTGAGTTTCCGTGGGAAGGGCTGTGCAGTTGGGAGAGCAGGGTGGGACCTGGATCCCAGCCATGCAGTGTTGGGTGGATAGGGCTGGGCAAGGAAATATAAATAGCCCAGCCTGGCTTTGTGCTTGCATGGGCCTTATACGGATGGGAGCAGCGAGACTGTACATCATGAGAAGGAGGGGGAGATTTCAAGCCCACACATTAATGTGACAGATTTAGAGGCCAGACCTGAACTGCCTCGGTTTTGGGTCTGTGCTCCTTAAAAGAGAGTATGGAAAAGGACATAAAGAAAAGAGTTCAGGGGGCTGAGGAGAAGCGCAGGGAGCCCAGGGCAGGGAGCCCAGGGCATACAAACCCACTGCCCCGGGGCTGCAGCCTTTCGTCACTGCCCAAACAGAATGGCATCTGCCCTGAGCTATGGTTTTGTTTCAAATTAATCATTCAGAAACAAAACCATGATGAGTTTAGTGGCTGTGGAGCATTGACAAGACCCAGCAAGATCCCCAGGCCTGAGGGACAGCCTGGTGGGTGATGTGCCTGCAGTTCAGTGGAGCTTGCCCAGCTACCAGCATTAAAAAGTAAATAGGAATTTCCAAAGCAATTTGGGTGACAGCACTGGGATAGGCACGGGCACCAGGTACCCACAGAGTGCTTTTCCTGCAAGACCAGCTGGCTCCATGTGGCTGAGAGCTCTCTGTGCTGGAACATCCAGCCCTCTTCCCAGTGGGTCACTGCAGGCATTTGCATTGCAGCAGCCCCTGTATTTATTTTCTGTTGTTACTTTAAAATAAAAAGCTCGTTTCACTTTCACTGCAAATCCAGTCTAAAGCAGCTCCTGTGAGTGCTGCCTCCATTGCAGGGGCACCACATGAACATCCCAATATACAAAAATCTTGCATATTCTCTGCATATTATGGAATTATAAGAGCCTCAAGATAATAATTCAGAGGAGACTGAGCCTTAAAAAAAAGTCAGGATGTTAATAGCTCTGGCTTCCAGGATTTTTCTTAGTGCAGATTACCAGTCTACCCATATACAACTCTGAAGCATGGATTTCTCTGTTGCAATCTAGTATCAACTGCATTAATATTTCATTACTCAGCTATTATTTATAAGCAGTTGGTGCCAGAACTGTTTGCTTTGCTGAAATCCTTTCACCAGTATAGTTACAGACTGAGCTGTGCAGCTGTAAATTGTCTCAGAGCAAAGGGCCAGAGGCTGCCCGGCCGTAGGGATGGGGTTAGATTGGATGAATAGTGGCTCATGAAAATAAACCCAGGGTAATATCCCTCCTGATCACATATTCCTCCCTCAGGCCTCTCATGTGCACAGCCCAGAAGGCACAGCAATGACTCATAAAGTATTCAGCAACAGGCTTAGCCCTCTTTTATCCCATTTGGGATTGTCCTCTTGATTCTTGTTAGATCTCCTACAACTTACAGGGCACCTGAAGAATTGTGGGTCCACTGTCCAGCTGTGAGGTAGACAAAGAACAGAAACAAAATGTGCAGTATCAGTAAAGGAAAATCAAATATTTAGAATAAAAAGTCTCAGGATGTTTAGTCTCCAGCTTTATGCGAGAATGCAAATGTCAGTGTCTGCAAATCATCTGTAATACAAACCCCATCTTTGCTGCTTTGCTGTTCAGGAGCAGCTCCAGAGTCATCAATCAGCTCAGACAGATTTATCCGGGAGGAGTAGATCTGAGAGCAAAGCCAGTGGTACAAACAGACTGATAATGGCATCAAAACTTTTTAATGATGTCAGAGGGGAAGAAAGCGCCTTTCCATTCTCAGTCTATTTACTTCTCTGTTTCCTACAGCTCTGCCTCTCTTCTGACTCACTATAGGCAAAAGCATTTTTCCAAGCACAGCCTTCTCCTCTCCCCACCCTCCCTCCCTTCCTTTGCACCCTGTACCAGGCTGCTGTTTTTCACAGCTGATGAAGCAGATGCAGCTTTTCAGACACAGCTTTCAGAACACAGGGTAACTGGATGTGCCTGATAGAAAGAAATGCCAGGCAGATTGCACAACACCCAGAATTACAGAGGGTGGGAGGACTCTGCTAGTCAGGGAGATGCTACTTGAGGATGAACTACTTATCCCTCCAACATTTACCTAATCCCAACCTGATTTGCTTTCTCCCCTCATATTTTAGATCTTTTTCTCTCAGCAATATTCCTTGGTGACTTCTTACATGCAGGACTCAAAAGTCTCGTTTCTAAGGCTTGAGGCTTCTCTTTTCATGAACCTCTTGGCACTATTGGAGACAAACTTTGTCCAACCCTTGGAACCCAGTGTCAAGGCCATGCCTGACTTTGCTGTGTCACTGGGTGCAGAGATCTGGGAGCTGCTGGGAATTATCCGGTGCTGGTTTAGGGTAAGGTCAGTACGTGACAAAACCAGCAGATAGAGTTCTGGAGTTGCACCCGGCTGTTTCAGTCTCTGCAGCCTCTGCACTTGAATTAATCAACACAGGGGTTTAAAATCAACACCCTTTTTTTCATGATCTTACACTTACAAGCAGACTCTGAGCTACATCACAGCAAAGGGAGACACATCCCCAACAGGCAACACTGAATCCCTGTGACCAGGAGCAGAGTCTGGCCCTGTGGCAGTGTCAGTGTGAATGTCCCTGAACCCACAGAAGGGATCCTGCATCTCCTGGGACCTTCTGAATCAGAGACGGACACTCTTCCATCCATAGATCTTTGCTGACTCTTTTCTGTCAAATTCTGCTTCCTGGCTTCTCCCTTTACTAAAACGTACCCCTGTGCCTTTTCCCTCTGCCTGTTCTCATGCTAACCCAGATCACTGTTGGCGTGTTCCCAAATAGATTCCCGTCAGGAACAGGTAAGTGTTTCCATTGTGCTTCCTTTCCCCGGCCATTGAAACGCAGTTTTCCTCATCTTAGCCCGAGAAGATCCCGCGCGTGTGCCTTGAGCCTTCGCCAGGGACTGCCCTGTGAGCCCACCCCGTGGAGACAGGCCCAGGGCAGCAGAAGACACACGAGGAGGCAGCACTTTAGGGCCTCATCAGCGGCACCCCCTGAAGATCACTCTGAACCTCTTCTGAAGCTCTGGGAGCTGCTGATTCCGAGCCTTTGCTTCTTGCCTGCTTGGGGCTGCCTCAAGCTCTCAGACCTGCGAGGCTGATCCTGCTGCTGGCTAATGCGCTTTCTGCATGAGCGTGGGTGTGAGGAGCCTGGATCTTCCCTCAGGCGATCTGGGAGGGAGAAGCTGCTGTGTGGCTTGCATGAAGGGCGCCAAGTGGCCAGGGGCAGTTGGCTCAGCTGGAGTTTGCTGTGACTGGGCAAATCCCACCTGTTCTCTGAGCCGCTGTTTCTCCCTCTGAAACACAGGCCTGGAACACCCACCTCCTCAGGCTTCTTGTGAGCATTAGTTTGTGATTGTGAAATAGTTTGAAGTTGTTGTTTTAAACAGGTAAAACAGGCAGAGAGCACAAGCTGTGACATAAATTTCCAGTGCCTCGGGCAGCCCCTGCAGCATCTCCCATTTCTGTCTGGCTGCAGCCCCTGGTGCTGCTTGCTTGGAGTCAGGCCCTGCACAGGCTGGAGTGGTGACTTCAACTGCTGATCATATAACATTTAGGCCACAGAGGCCACAGAGGCCTATTGCCTTCCTCTCATTGTGTAGCTACTGGACAAAATGCCCTGAGCTCCGCTGCCCGTTGGGGGTCACCCAGTAGCGTACGCAGCACTGTCCAGTGGGAATGGCTGCCTGGGTGGACAGGACTGTTCCAAGAGCCAGGTGAGGGTGAACCCAGTCCAGGAATTGGGGTCTCAGGGCAAAGATGCCAGGGAAAACTTCTCCTTTTCAAGGATGTAAAAAAAAGGCCATTTTTTTGTGATCTAGCAAAAAAAAAAAAAAAAAAAAATCTAGTAATTTCAGTCTCCGCAGAAAGGTCTGTTCCAAAGCACAGCCTCCTCTGTGTATCCGGACACCCCTGAGCCCTGCTAGGCTCAGGGTGCTTCTCAGGCGTGCTGCTGTTACTCAGGAATAGCTGAATCCTCCTTCCCATGGCACTGCTGGAAGGTCAGCACAGAACAGTCTCCTCTGAGGCCTGGCAGAGCAGAGCAGTTATCATAGCAACGGGAGAGCAGAACTTGTTCTCCTCTGGCACAGCTTGATCTGACCTGGAGGGCCGTTTGCTGCCCGAGCTCCTAATCCTCCCCTGGCCTCCCCGAGGCCGGGGCCGGGCTGTGCTGTCCGGAGTGGGCAGAGGAAGGGCTGGGGTGCAGGAGGGGCTACAGGCTCCAGCTCACCCAGCGTTGGGATCTGTCTGGTTTGGTCATAGTGGAGCCCGAGAATGTGAGCTGGTCGTTTTCTGCACGTTATGGCTGCAAATGTCAACCAAACTCACAGTTTGTGCTGTTGCAGTTGTGTAAAAATAACGTAGTGAAATGAATTGCAGATGTGATTTGCATGTGCATGTGAGAACCTTCCATTAAACCTTCCAACTGGAGACTGGAGTGGCTGGGAGTGCTGGGACTCTGTTTCTTACACACTGACTGGGAATGCAGCTCAGCTCTGTGCCTCCTTGGCCTTTTATATGCCAGGGGAAGTGTTTACGTGTGTTGTAGCAACCAGGCGGGTGTCCATGGCCGTGGGCTGCGGGTGACTCACTGCCAGGGAACTCGAAAACAATGTCAGATAAAAGCCCACTCAGGGGAGCCGGGAAGAGACTGCTGTGGATCCAACAGCTCGGAATTGTTTGAAGTAGGAGGACACAGAGCAGCTGGCAGCCAGCTGCCTTTGGGGCTGGCTGTGGGCACTGGGGCCCTTCTGAGTGCCCACAAAGTCCACAGATGGACCGGCCCAGTGCCAGAGAGCTTCCTGAAGCACAGCTCTTCCCAGGAGGTCTGTGCTGCAGGGACAGCACACGCTCCCCGTCCCTGTCCTGCTGCTGGGTGCAGCTCTGCACCGTACACAGAGCAGGGCCAGAGTTTGCTGCTGCTGGTACCAAAACCTTCTGAAAAATGTTGTTTACCCGCTGTCCTTGTGCCAGTTGGATCCAAGCTGAGAGGACAGAACTGGTTTGCCTCTGCTGATTGGGAGCCAGGCTTTGAACACCCCAACAGGCAGGGATGCCAAGACTCAGGATTTTGGACTCGCCCACTTCAGGATCAGTGTTTTCCGAGTAAAAATAGAATGCCTGGTGTTAAAAATGTGGCTCAACTGGATGAGTCATGAGTGAAATGAAGTGCAGAGAACATAGTGCCTTGCTCAGAGCAGGGATTTGTGCAGCAGCCACCCGTGGACCTGGGATGGTTCTTGATTGTTACACTCACGTCCCATTATCCTCCACTCCTGTGTCTGCAGGCATGTCCTGTGCACACCAGGCAGTTCCCCTTCCCCTTCCCCACTGGAGAAACCTCCCAGGCAGGGAGGAGGAGACTCTTGGAGGCTTTCAGGCAATGCCTGGGTGCAGGGGGGAGGTACATGCAAGGGATGCTCAGCAGAATGTGCTCGTCCCCATTGATGTGCCACACAGTGATGTGGATGTTCTCGCACCAGCTGTGCTGTGCCTGAACCCACAGGAATGCTCCCTGAATGCAGGTGAGCTTGGACTCCGGGGAGTGTCCCACAGCACACTGCTGAAAATCCTCCAGTGGGCTGGTTATCTACTGCTCAGATCAGCATCAGAGTGAGGAAGAGTTGGGGTGGGGGGGGAAATGCAGGAATTATACCATGCTTAGAAGAGAGAGAGAGGCCAGGAGCAGGATGTGAAGGGTTTCCCAAGCACAGCTGGAGAAAAGCTCTCGGAAACAGTCCCAAGAGGGAGGCTGGGATCCTCACGTATGGGAAGGGCTGTGCTCCCTCAGTGCCTTTGGGTCTGATCCATGAGGTGCCTCCTGACAGAGGCAAGAGCAGAGCCATGAGCGCTGCTGGGCTGGGGTTGGGCTGTGGGGATGGAGCGGGGCTGGCAGAAGGGGGTGAAGTGCCTGAATGCAGCCTGTGGGATCACAGAGCCGGGCAGCTGCTGCGCTCCAGGTGAAGTGCAGGATTAAGGGAGAGTTGCAGGCACCCCAACAGGGGTTGCTCCTGCTGGCCATGTCTTCATGGCTGTGAGGGAAGAGCTGCAGGATGCTGCTGAGGCTGGATGGGAGCATTGCTGGCACAGCTCATCCCACCACATCAGAAAATTCAGTCAGGAGCTGGATATACTGGTGTACCAGGAGGAAAGGTTGTTATTTATGTGACAGACGTGGAGTTTTTGAGGTGGTGTTTCTTTCTGCAGACACATATTCTGGAGCTCACAAGGGGCTGATAGGATCAGGGTTTGCAGGATATGGCCCATTTCCAGGGACAGCCGTGCCAGGCGAGAGGGGGATGCCTTTGTTCTGGCTCATTGTGTTGACTCAGAGGGAAGGAAGTGGCTGGAGTTCCTGATGTTCTGCTGGCTGGGCAGGGTCCCTGGAAGTTTCTGGGATTGCTCTGGCAGGTGTTGTTGTGGAGAACAGGATCCCTGCCTTCCCTGTGGTGTAGGTTTGCCCTGGACTGACCTGGCCCTCTGGAGAACGTGTGTATTGTTTTCTGCTGAAGTGGCTCATCAAATGAAGAAAACATATGTTGGCCACTTCACCCTAATCTCCACAAAGTATTTGGGACCTGACCTGTGATCTGGAGGGTGAAGAGCTTCACCCAGCACAGCTCTCTGCTCCGAAGAAAACCCAGAACGAAACCTCTGCTCCAGCAGGCTCTGTGTTTTCACCACAGACACTGTAGCCTGTGCCATCCTCACTGAGCCCAGTGCTCCATGAAGCTGGCTTGTCACTGCTCACAAAGGTTTCTCCACATGCCCTTGTGCTTCCAGAACTTCAGCTGGCCCAAGGAACAGCACCTGTGCTTGGGAAAAAAATGAGAAAGCAGCTGAGAGCATCTGGATTTCACCGGGTGAAGCTGTGCTGGAGTCACGTATTCAATCAGTTGTGTCACTTCTCCAGGGGTGCAAGGGAAAACAGGGCAGGGGACAGCGCAGAGGGCCAGGCACAGCACCCGTGTCTGCAGGGAGGGCATATCCTCCTGCCTCTGTCCAGGGGCTCAGAGCAGAGCCACAGAGTGGCAGTGACCTTGGTCAGCCAGGGCAGTGGCATGCAGTGGGACAGCACTGAGGGTGCAGGTGTGCACACACACCGTCCCTTCCGGTGCTGAGCAGGGACCGGGATGTTCTGTCCCACAGCAGCGCCAGGGATGCCCCTCCTCGTGCTCGATGGAATGACCATCCCCAGTGTCCTGGCTCTTGCACCTGTGCAGCTCGTTCGTGCACGGCTGCAGTGGAGCAGTGGCAGCTGCTGTGACATGCAGAGCATAGGAGGTGCCTCAGCAAAGTCACCCTCCCGGATCACAGGGCACCTCCCCAAGGCAGGGGCAGGCAAATCACTGCCAGTGTTCCAGGGTTTGCCATGCACTTGGGGTACACCAGGGCCTGCCCCTTTCCCTGGGCCTGGCTCCTGCCAGTGCAGGACTGGAATCCCATCCTAGCTCCATTCTGCTGCTGTCTGCCCCAGGGCTCGGAATGGCACCTGGCTGTCCTGCTGCCCAGGCTCTTCTCCAAACCTCAGCCCAGCAGCTCCGCATGCTGTGTGCCCGTTCCACACACTGCCCTTTGGCTGCTGCTGGATTTCTGACAGCTCCCACCCAGCTCTGTAGATTAAAACTGCTTGGGCAATAAATTTCTGAGCGTGGGCTGCAGCCCCGCAGCTGTGACGCTCCGTACAGTGATGGGCTATTTCCAGCCTGTCCCGGGAACAGAGAGGTGAATCACTGCAGCAGGGACGCATGCTATGTGCTGCTCAGATGAAAACCAATCCCACTCCAGACCTGTGCCCCTCTCACGGGCACATGCTTGTCCTCTGCCACTGGGATCAGAAACTTGGCTGGCTCAGGCTCGTGGAGAAGCTGAATGAATTCAGCCCTGTCCCAAGTAGAGCTGTGTAGCCTTGCAGACCAGGCTGGGTGAGTTGGGGCCACTGTCTCCACCATCTCCAGATATGGACTCAGGCAAATTGTCTAACTTATTCTCCAGTGGAGAAATAGGAAAAACAGGGCAGCCTGCTGCATCCCAAGAGATGTCCCCGCCCCACATCTGGATCCTGAGGCCTTGGGAAAGTCTGAGTGCAGACTGGGGGTGGCCAGGACAGTGTGTGCAGGCTGCCGCTGTGGCCAGATTCTCAGCTCCGGCCATGCCTCTGCAGCCCTGCACTGCGCCTGGGGACACAGCTGGACCTGGCCAGGCTGGAGACCTGAAGACAACCATCCTGCGGCCAGGAGTGAGGGGCTGCAATGGCCAGGTCCTGGGATAAAGATGAAACTGGAGGGCACAGAACTGTGACAGGAGCAGAGGAGGAAGTGAAATGGCTCTAGTTTCAGTGCTGCGCCTTTCCCATACTTTTGGGGTCACAGATGAGTTTGAAGCCAACCCAGGGTGAGCAGAGCTGGTGCCTGAGTCCTGGTATGAGAGAGTCCTAAGCAGATCCTCTTTACAATGACTTATCAGTTGCAGTAAGGGAGGATGAGCCCAGGCCTGAGGTACCTGAGTCTGTTTAGCCGGGTGGAGGTCAATGTCTCCATGGCACTGTGGGAGGGAGGATGGGCTGGCTCCAGGGCTGCCCGTGTGTGTGTGTGTGTCTCACTGGCTCCGCTCTGTGTCTCGCAGGATGAAGTGAAGCTCCCATCTAAACTGAGCATCAGCAAGTCCCTAAAGGAAGGTGAAAAGCTGGAGAAGGAAGGTGAGGGTGAAGAGGTGCCTGTGGGTGAGGACCATGCAGAGGAGGACCACATCCAGCTCTCCTCAGATGAGGAGGTGGAGATTGAGGAGATTATCGAAGAGTCACGGGCAGAACGCATCAAAAGGAGCGGCATGAAAAGGGTGGATGACTTTAAGAAGGCATTTTCAAAGGAGAAGATGGAAAAGACTAAGCTAAAGACCAAGGAAAACCTGGAGAAGACCCGCCACAACTTGGAGAAGACCCGCCACAACCTGGAGAAGAGGATGAACAAACTGGGCACGAAAATTGTGACTAACGAAAGGAGAGAGAAGATGAAGAGCTCTCGGGACAAACTGAGGAAGTCTTTCACCCCTGACCACACCATCTATGCCAGGTCCAAGACAGCCGTCTACAAAGTTCCACCCTTCACTTTCCACGTCAAGAAAATAAGAGAGGGTGAGGTGGAGGTGAAAGCCACAGAGCTGGTGGAGGTTGGTGGAGAGGAGGGAGAAAATTCAGATCTGATGCGTGGGGAGAGCCCTGATGTGCACACACTGCTGGAGATCACGGAGGAGACTGACGCGGTACTGGTGGACAAGAGTGACAGCGAGTAGGACAGGCTGCAGTGCGCAAGGGTTGCGGATGACGGCTGAACACATTATCACTCACATTTCGAGCTCTCCCTGCCCTGGAGCCCCAGGGAAGTGTACACGATGCATCCTTCTTACCCTGCAGAGCCGACGCCGATCCCCTGCCTGCTTGTACAAGGTGTATTTTATATTTTAGTTTTAGCACACATTAGGAACACAGAACTGTTTTTCTTACACTACTAAATCACCCTCGGAGACCATTCCTGCTGCAGCCTTCTTGCCCCACACCTGAAGATGGGCTTTGAGTGACAGGGCCCCGGCCCAGCTGGAGAGTTCTGATCCCAAGACAATGGCTGTACAGCTGAAAGTTCAAGAGTCCTCCATTAAGAAAAATCTGGTGTCAAGAAAGCTTCCTGCAAGTAGCCCACCAGCCCACACCACCCGGCTCCCTGTGCCAGGCTGTGCAGCCACCCCGCAGGCAAGAGGACTCCCAGCACCCAAACCGGCTGCTCCTTCGGGGGACCAGAGGAACTGGGATGCAGCTGGTGCATAGGAGGGAAGAGCCGAGCAAGTCCTGCTGATGGGCAGAGCATGGCAAAGCTGAGCTGGTGTGGGGCAGGTGGGGCTGCTCCTCTCTGCCCTCCCAAGGACTGGGTGACCTTTGCATGAAGCCACCCTGCAGCTGGGCCTGCCATGGGTGCCTGTGGGGTGTCACAAAGCTGGGGCCTGCTGCTCCTCCCCGCTGTGCCCTGGGGCCGTGGCAGGAACAGCACAGGCTGCAGGCTTCCCGCCCGGGTCATGGATCTGGCTGCCAGAGGTCTGGCGAGTCCTGGGGGCAGGGAGTAGCATGGAGGTAGGGTGGTGGATCTGCACCCTCCACACCCACAGAGGTGGTGGCAGCAGGCAGTGAGGTCCAGGCTTGCTGCCCTGGGAGAGGGGGACATGCAGGCAGTGATGCCAGAGCAGCTGCCACGGCTAGCGACTGGTTTCCAGTGAGATATGGGATGCACTGCTGCCATGTGAGGCTCTAGACCATCAGAGAGGCTTTGACACCTGTCCAGCACTGGACCTTGAGCATTTCTGAGCATCTGCTTTCTGCAGGGGTTCTGGCTCAGCTCAGGCTCATGCCCGTGCCCGTGTCCTGTGCTTTCCTCCCTGTGTCCCGCTTTCTGCAGCTTCACTCTATGCCCTGAGCGAGGCAGCACAAAGGCAGCACACGGTGGCTTGGGGTCTCTGCCTGGCTCGGCCCCGCTTGGCTCTCACATACTCAGCCCCTGCTGCAAGCCCCAGCCCCGCATCCCGCATCCTGCTCCCCCAGCACGAGGCTGCTGCTCCTCACATAACCCAATATATAAACTTGTTTTTCCTT
The DNA here is from genome assembly GCF_009650955.1 of Corvus moneduloides. Classification (NCBI taxonomy): domain Eukaryota; kingdom Metazoa; phylum Chordata; class Aves; order Passeriformes; family Corvidae; genus Corvus; species Corvus moneduloides. Next base: position 3,063,064 of record NC_045501.1, on the reverse strand, counting down.
TAAGAATTATTTTCCTTCATATTGTCCAGTGCATCCAGCCTGTCCCGGCCTCAGGGTCCTGCCACAGCTTCCCTCCCCACAGAAGGTGTGACCAGCCGGTTCCGTGTGCCGGCTGCAGGCAGCCCTGAGACAGCGGTGGCCCCGGGGCTCCCGGTGTGGGGAGGCACTGGGCACCGGCTCTTGGCTGCCGGCAGGGCTGTGGTTCCTGGCCCACTGTGGGCCCCAGCCCGCAGGTCACCGGCCCTCACAGAGTCTCTTGCGGGCCCACAGGCAGTTTTCACGCGGGTTTTCTCTGAGCAGCAGGGCCAGGACAGCAAGGCCAGGGCGGCAGAAGCCCGGGTGATCCTTGCCTGTCCCTGGCTGTGCCCAGGCAGCAGCGCAGCAATAAAGTCTCTTTTGTAAACCACCAGCGTGCGGCCCGTCCGTGGCACCGGGCGTTGGGGAGGGGCTGCCACACAGGGACCAATCCCCACTGCCCTACAGGGCTGACCCCCAGAGCTCCACAGGGATCCATCCCCACAGCCCCACAGGGATCCATCCCCACAGCCCTATGGGACCAATCCCCACAGCCCCTAACAGGGACCGATCCCCACAGCCCCTAACAGGGACCGATCCCCACAGCCCCTAACAGGGACCGATCCCCACCGCCCCTAACAGGGATCCATCCCCACAGCCCCTAACAGGGATCCATCCCCACCGCCCCTAACAGGGACCAATCCCCACCGCCCCTAACAGGGATCCATCCCCACCGCCCCTAACAGGGATCCATCCCCACAGCGACTGATCTCCATAGCCCCCCAGGGACCCATCCCCACAGCCCCACAGGGATCCAGCCCCACAGGGATCCATCCCCACAGCCCCTAACAGGGACCAATCCCCACAGTCCCTAACAGGGACCAAGCCCCACAGCCCCTAACAGGGACCCATCCCCACAGGGACCGATCCCCACAGCCCTATGGGATCCATCCCCACAGCCCTATGGGATCCATCCCCACCGCCCCACAGGGATCCAGCCCCACAGGGACCGATCCCCACAGCCCCACAGGGACCCATCCCCACCGCCCCACAGGGATCCAGCCCCACAGGGACCGATCCCCACAGCCCTATGGGATCCATCCCCACAGCCCTATGGGATCCATCCCCACCGCCCCACAGGGACCCATCCCCACCGCCCCACAGGGATCCAGCCCCACAGGGACCGATCCCCACAGCCCCACAGGGATCCATCCCCACCGCCCCACAGGGACCATCCCCATTTGCCCCGCGGGGCCGATCCCCGTTTCCCCGTTTCCCCACGCGGGGGCGCTGCTCCCGGCGCGGCACACGGCCCGGCCCCGGGCGGCGCAGCGCCTTTAAGAGGCTGCGGCGGCGGCGACCGCGTGACGTCACGGCGCTGCCCGGAACTCAGCTGGGTTTCCCGCACGGCTGTTCCCGGTAGCCTCCCCCCCCCCCCGGCCCCCTGCACCGCCTCTGCCCAGCGCACCCCTGCGGCGGGAGGCGGCGCCATCCGGGAATAGCCGGGGGGGCAGCCCCCTCCGCCGAGCGCTGTGACGCGGCGCACGACGGCCGCGCTGATTGGCTGTCGGAGGCCGGCCGGGGCGGGGTCGCGGGAGCACCGAGTCGCCATTGGCAGTGGGATGATGACGTCACGGAGAGGTAGGGCCGGGCCGCAGCAGGTCCGGTCCCTCGGCGCAGCCGGACGAGATCGTCGCCGTCACCGGGAGTCGCCGCCCCGCCCGCCGGGACCGCCGGTGAGCGCGGGAGGCGCGCGGGCGTTGCTCGTCGCCGGGAGCCGGTGTCCCCCGGGCCGGTTTGGGGCCGGGGCGGGAGCGGGGCCGGCATCGCGGGATGACGCGGGGGGGGGCCTGTCCCGGCTCCCCCGTCACTGGAGGTCCGCGCCTCGGTGCGGAGCGGGGTCGGTCTGTGCTGCCCGGGTCGGTCTTCCGGGCTCGCACCGCACACGGCCCGGCACAGGGGCAGAGCCCGAACCGGCTTCTCGGAGAGCAAAAAGCGCCGGGACCGGCAGGGCCGGAGGAGGTGCGGCCCGCCCGGGTCCAGCTGGGCATGGGCCGAGGCTGGCACGGTGCCCTGGTTTCGGCGTTCCCGTGCGGAACGAGGCACGGGCTGGTGCGGCTTGTCCCTGCGCTCCTGGCATTATGCTGATGCCAGGACTCAGAACCAGGGCTGGGAGCCGAAAGGGTGGCGCGGGCACACCGGGGCTGGAAGACCCGGCTGGGATCTGTGGAGCTGCGAGCTCCCGGCTGTCACATGCCTCTTGGACTGCAGCAGCAGCAGCTCGGGGCCTCCTGCCCGGACCGGGCCTTGCCTCGCTTACTGTCCCCGTGGGTGCTTGGTGTGACGGGTGGTGGCCGAGCAGAGCAGTGGAGTTCTGCAGCTCGGCAGAACGAGCCCGAGAGCTCTGCGGGAGCTGACAGTGCTGCCCGCTGCTCTTGCCCCCCCGGCTCCCGGCACTGCGCTGCTGCCCTGTGTGTGGGTGGCTCCTGTCCCACGGGCCATGGGACACCCCCGCATTCCTGTCGGAGGGACACAGCCACGAGACTGGCGCTGCGGGGAGAACTGGGAGGGTGGGCTGCCCTGGGCCCACTCCCTTCGCACCTGCAGGGACTGGCCCTGCCTGGTGTGCACATCGGGGAGCAGACCCCGCTTCCACCCTGAAGGTGATCGCTGTCACTGTCACTCCTCCAGTCTTCTGCTTCCTGTGGAGCTGCTGGAGGGGCGGTGACGGCAGACAGGAGGGGTGTGGGCTGGGTGTCCCCTGCCCCGGGGTGGATGGTGACAGTGTCACTCGCAGCTCCTGCAGTGGGAGTTCCGCTGGGATGGACTATGGAGAGCTGTGATGAGGAACTGTGGTATGTGGGGTGAAAGAAACTCATGCCATGACTGTGAGGTTGCCATCTCCCTCCTCCTGTTGCAAATCTCTGCATCACTGTTTTCCACCTCCAAGCCTGGCTTTGAAATCGCTCCAGAGGAGCAGAGCCAAATTCTTCTAGCAGCCTTTCCAAATGGGCCCTTGTGCTGCCGGAGCAAATGGCTGCTGTGTTGAACAGTTTTCCATCGGGCTGTTGATGGTTGTGTGGAAGAGAGGGCAGCGAGGTGCCTGGTGCTGGTGTAGGGTGCCTGGTGCAGGGACTCTGTGAAGTGTTGTTGATGGCATCTGTCATGACCCTGTGATGACACCGTGATGATGTGGCCTGTGCAACTCTGGCAGTGACTGAGCTTCATCCTACTCATGTCACTGCAAGGGGCACAGAGTCCCGGGGTCCTTCTAAGGCCCTTTCCAGTGACTCCCTAGGACTCATTGCTTGTTGTGGGGGCACACGTGAAGGGTGTTCCCAGGTGTGTCCCAGAGATGAGAAGGCAGACAGAAAGCAGTTGCAGGGCATTTTGAGCAAGGTGGTTGGAGTGCGCAGAGCTGTCCCAGGCTGCTGGTGACATGGCGCAGCTGGGCCCGACTCTTGTGCTCTGCCCTTGCAGGGAGATAAAGACAGATGAACTTTAGCTCTTGAGCTACTTTTAGCAGCTCTCCTCTGAGCTCTGGACAGCATGTTTACCCCCGAGCTTGCATCATGCTCTGTTGGTCCTGGCCATGTTGGCTGCTCTCTGGCTCCATTCCAGAGACGGAGGAGAGGCAAACCGCAGAGATGGGCAAGCCCGGCGGAATCAGAAAGGTTCAACCCTCAGATCTTTAACCCAGGCAAGGGAGGCTTCCCGTTGGTGGGGCTGGCCAGGTAGAGGCTCCTGCGTGGGGTTCCAGGGCTGGCAGGTTTAGAATTTCCCTGGTCGTGGTGCCTGCTGCAGTAAGGAGTGTCTTAACGACCCTTTTCCTCCAGGAATGTCAGAATGCCTTGTGTGGATGCCGGGAAGAGCTGGAATTTAGTGCTGCAAGCTGGCTTGTCCTGCAGCTGTTTGTGGCAGCGGGAAGTGGCTGAGTCCTGTCCAAGTGCTGCTGCCGCGTGGCAGCCTGGGAGCTTTGCTCTTGGCCCTTTGGTGCTCTCAGATTGTGACTCCAGCACTGCCCTGAAATGCCGAGATTGTGGCTTTTAGTTGGAACATCTGCTTGGATCATGGGTCCAGATGTGGCGTCTGGTTCAGTTTCTGCAGCCTGATGGCCCGTGAGCCACTTGGCACGAGGCACTGCCCAGGTAACTGCCTCCTGTGCCATGGTGCTGCAGCACTGTCCTCGGCTCAGAGCTGGAAACACTTCTCTGGCAGCAGCTGGGCTGGGGCAGCAGCTGCTGCTGTTTCCGGAGGGGCTGGTGCAGCCCCCCCGCCCCTGGTGCATGGCGCAATAGGAAGCGAGGCAGCTGAGCTCACCATCCCGGCGGGGCACTCCCTGTGGGGCTGGTGGGCTTTCGCTCTTGCCTGGCCTGTGCATTTGTTGGGTTTTCCCCCCCAGCAGCAGCACCACTCATGCTGCAGGAGTGGCCTCCAGGACCGAGTGGAAGGGCTGGGACCCTGCAACTGCTGGGGCAAGGGGGAGCATTCCCCAAGCCGCTACAGCTGAGAACTGGCCACAAAGAGCTGAGCGCCCTGTGGAATGGGGGCTCCTCTGTGCTGCCCCACACGCAGCCCTGGCCCATGGCTCACAGTCCAGCCCTTGGTCTGCAGCCAGGTCTGACTCCAGAGCTGAAGGAGTCTGTTGTCTGCAGAACCTTGCATGGCCACTGGCTCTCTCCTTTCGTCTTCACTCGTTGCTCCATTGAAAGCAGGTTTGGTTCATGTGGACCTCCCTGAGGATTGCACCAGAGGGTTGTAGTTCAAGGTTATTGTCCTGCTGCTCCTGCCTTTGGGGCTGTTCAGTGCTGTGAAGTTCTAAAAACCTCTCTAACTCCCATGTCAGTGCCAATGTCTGTCCCCTCCCGGTGCCTCAGCTCACAGATGATGTTCCACCTTTCCTTCCTCCCACCCAGACAAATGGGGAAAGTGTCTCCCGGGAGAGCAGGATATGCAGTGATGCTGCATCACTCAGCGCAGGGACCTGTGGGAAAAGCAAACCGCTTTCTTTAGGGAAGTGACTGCTGGTGTCACGCAGAGCTCTGCCTTCGTTTTCCAGCACAGCTGGAGTTCCCTCGTTAGCGTCAGTTTGATTTCCATTGATACAAGTCATGAACTTGAAAATTGCTCCTTCCTTGTTTCTGTAGTTTCCTGGCAGTCTCCGCCTTCTGCACTTACTGTAAGCTCCACAGCCACTTCCCTGCCTCCCAGCAGGGCCGACCAGGGGTGCCTGTGAGACCAAATTAAAGCCTCATTCGTACCTATTGCCAGTGACCAGCCTGCCTGTGCCAGCTATCCTGGAGCACTGTGCCCTGGGCTTGTGCCCTGGCTGCCTCTGATTCTGGCCCCTCAGCCTTTTTCAGAGGGGTCACAGCTGGGTCCTGGCAGGAGGGAGCCAGGAGCCCACTGGGAGCCAGCTCTGAGCCACGTGTGTGCCCATCCTGGCAGGTCTCCGGAGCTGGCCAGGATGGCGCAGTGGAACCAGCTACAGCAGCTCGACACGCGGTACCTGGAGCAGCTCCACCAGCTCTACAGTGACAGCTTCCCCATGGAGCTCCGACAGTTCCTGGCCCCCTGGATTGAAAGCCAGGACTGGTAAGGCCTTGTGAAACGCCAGCGAGGGGACTTTGCTCGGAACACCCACCCGCAGGGGTCCGAGTGGGCTGGAGGAGCTCTGTCACTTTCCCTGGGCCCTCGGTGTGGTGGGACTGACCTTCCTCCCTGGGGCTCATGTGGCATTGAGGGAAGCAGGACTATGCATGGAGTGGGACTCTGTGCACTGTGTTAGACCCCGGACTGGGAGAAGAGGCAGCTCTGAAGCAGGAGGATGTCCCCATCCAGGGCTGGCTAACACTGACCTCTGTTGTAAACGGGGCTGACACAGAGCGCTGATACCTGGATCCCATCCATAAGCATGTGGGACGTGCTCACACACATGAGGTGCTGGTGTGCACCATCTGCCTGGTGCTCTGGTCTACTTGATGGTGATCGGTCACGAGTTGGACTCGATCTTAGAGTCTTTTCCAACCTAAATGACTGTGTGATTCTGTAAGCTGCACAGGGGATGGTGGATGTGAGCAGAGCCCCCTGTGCCAGGCACTCAGGGCTCTCTCCCTCCCTTGTACAGGGCATACGCTGCCAGCAAGGAGTCGCACGCCACGCTGGTGTTCCACAACCTGCTGGGGGAGATCGACCAGCAGTACAGCCGCTTTCTGCAGGAGTCCAATGTCCTCTACCAGCACAACCTGCGCCGCATCAAGCAGTTCCTGCAGGTGAGGTGGGAAGTGCCAGCTTGGCAGGGGTAGGCATGGTGGGGAAGCTGGTGAGAGTCCAAGCAATTCCTTGGCACAGCTCACCATCCACAGCCCTCAAGGATGTGGAGATCCTAGGGGTTGCCTTGTGCCTGCTGACCGTGGGTTTTTCCACCCTTTACAGAGCAGATACTTGGAGAAGCCAATGGAAATAGCCCGCATCGTGGCTCGCTGCCTCTGGGAAGAGTCCCGGCTCCTCCAGACTGCTGCCACTGCAGCCCAGGTCAGTGGCCAGGTATCCCAGGGCCTCCATCCTGATTCCCGACAGCCAGGACACAGCCTGGGTGTTCTGGCTGGTGTGGCGAGCTGGGTGCCCCCATCTCTTCTCTCCCTGACCCTGTGCCATCCTGGAGCTGATGCTGAAGTGAGCAGCTGGTTGCCCCAGTGTGTGTTAGGGATGGGGTGAAGAACCTCCTCAGGCTGGGAGGGAGCATCCCCAGGCTACAGCCCTGTCCTAATGTCCTTCTTGTCCCCTCTGCAGCAAGGGGGACAGGCAACACATCCAACAGCAGCTGTGGTGACAGAGAAGCAGCAGATGCTGGAGCAGCACCTGCAGGATGTCAGGAAGAGGGTGCAGGTATGTGTCTTCCTGGGCACCTTCTGCTTTCCCCACCACAGTTCTTGAATGCTTTGAGTGAAACCACATCTCTTGCCTTGCAGGATCTGGAGCAGAAGATGAAAGTGGTGGAGAATCTCCAGGATGATTTCGATTTTAACTACAAGACTTTGAAAAGCCAAGGAGGTAATGACAGCTCATTACCATTTGCAAACCACAGTGTGTTCCAGCAAGGAAACTTGCTGGAGAGGTGTTTCAGCCTCCACTCCCAGCGGGAATGTGCTCAGGCTCAGGGCATTTGCATGGCAATTAGAGAAACCTGGTCTTTTGTTTCTACCACTGATGCTGCCCTTGAGGGAGCTGAACTGAGCTTTGCTGTAAGCACAGCAGTGGGGTGGGGAGGGATTGGCCTCTGTGGGTGCAGCAGAGCCACGGAGGTGCTTGGATGCTGTGCCAGATTCCTGCTTGGCTATAGGGCGCTTTCAGGGTGCCTGCACTTTGCCGGGAAGTGTTGTGTTGTTGTGGCACTTGGAGAGGTGGGAAGAGTCCATGTGTGTGGCTCTGCACAGACATGCAGGACCTGAACGGGAACAACCAGTCGGTGACCCGGCAGAAGATGCAGCAGCTGGAGCAAATGCTGACGGCGCTGGACCAGATGCGCAGGGTAAGTGGGGCAGCTGGCCGTCCAGATTCCCCCGGGTGCAGATCCCTCTTCTTCAGGGTCGCAGTTTGGTAGTTCCTGCATGGCCAGAACCAGGAGCAGTGCAGCAAGCACAGCCCTATGTGACTTCTTCCTTGTCTTTGAATGTGAAACTTGTGGGTCCGTGGGGGAAGTCACAGGGTGCTGAAGGTTCTGCTTTCTCTCTTGGCAGGGCATAGTGAGCGAGCTGGCTGGGCTGCTGTCAGCCATGGAATATGTGCAGAAGATGCTGGCAGATGAGGAACTGGCAGACTGGAAGAGGCGGCAGCAGATTGCCTGCATCGGTGGCCCACCAAATATCTGTCTGGACCGGCTTGAGAACTGGTGAGAGCTGGCTGGGACTGTGTCAGTCCCCAGAGCAGTGGCACTCATACACCTGCTGTGGAGATGAGCTCTTGGTCTCTGGAAATGTTCTTGCAAAACGGTTTCTGATGCCTGCACATGTCAACATAGCCTGAGCCACGATGGTGGGCACAGTGCTGGAATGGTGTCCCAGTGCCTGGGGGATTCTGAGGCTGCTGAAAAGTTTCTGGCCCTGGTGTCACCTGGGCACGTGCAGGTTTTGTTTGTAATGCATGGCCTAGAAAAATGCTCTGGGCTTGGAGCCACAGACACACTCAGTTCTTGGCTGGTTTGGCATGGAGAGCATCTTCTTGCATGGGAGGAGGAGGGCTCTGCAGGCTGGACGGTGTGGGCTTGGCAGCCAGAGCTAATGCTGGTTCTCCCTGCTCCCCTAGGATAACCTCTCTTGCTGAATCGCAGCTACAGACCCGGCAACAGATCAAGAAGTTGGAAGAACTGCAGCAAAAAGTATCCTATAAGGGTGACCCAATTGTCCAGCACCGGCCCATGCTGGAGGAGCGGATTGTGGAGCTGTTCAGGAACCTGATGAAAAGGTGCTGAAGGCAGGCGGGAGCCACAGGCAGTCCTGGTTATGGCCATGGGTGGAGGGTGGGCAGGGAGGTCTGACTGTGGTCCCTGTGCTGTTCCTGCAGCGCTTTTGTCGTGGAGAGGCAGCCCTGCATGCCCATGCACCCCGACCGGCCCCTCGTCATCAAGACAGGCGTGCAGTTCACCACCAAAGTCAGGTGGGTCACCGTCCCCACGGGTGAGGGAGGGAGCTGTGCAGGGAGGGCAGCTGGGATCGCTCTCTGAAGATGCTGCTGCAAATGCGGCCCCTGGCTTATCTGGGGAGCTCTGGTGCTGGGAAGGGATGGATACCAGCAGGATAGATCCCAGAGGGATGATCCCAGCAGGCTGGAGTGCCGCCCACATGACTCAGTGCAGGGCTGGCTGGGGATCCACCATGTTCCTGGAGGCAGCTGGGTTCTGGTAAATCCCCTTGTGGGAGTGGGAAGCATCAGTGCATCTCTGGCCAGCTGCTGCTCAGCTGGGCCATATTCCCTGCCAGCTTCCATGGAGGGAGGCTGCTCTGACACTGGACTCTGCCTGGAGCTCCCTTGCCCTCTCCCAAATCTGGCCCGGAGTAGTGTGGAGGGTGTTTGTTGAGAGCCTGGTGTGGGCAGTCAGCAGGCCAACCGAGCTCCTCAGGATGCTCAGGGGAGCATCAGCACCTCCCTGGTTCTGAGGACAGGTGTCAGGGCTAACATGTCCTGGGCCTGTGTGAAGCTGTGCCCAGGGCCACCGGAGAAGCTGATCCATGCTGCTGGCTGTGCCAGGTGCCCTGTGGAACAGGAGGTGCTTCTGTGCACAGGATGTTCATGTTCTGTGTCTCCTGACTCTTGCAGATTATTGGTCAAGTTTCCAGAGCTGAACTATCAGCTGAAAATCAAAGTCTGCATTGACAAGTGAGTCCTGTGCTTCCCTTCCAGTGGCACTGGGTGGGCTTACTGGGATGGGACTGATTCCTGCTGCCCTTGGATTGGGCTCCATCTCCACACTGAGGGCCAGCGTGGCCCCCAGTTGAAGGGGAGGGTGCAGGGTGGCGCTGAATCCCGAGGGTTCATCCCCATGTGGGAGAAAAGCCTGTGGGGCTCATTGGACTTATACTGGAATACAGCTAGCACCACACACCAGCTTGTCTGCATCAGGGTGGGAAGGCCACTGCCATGACCTGGTGTCTCTTTCCTGTTTCCTAGGGACTCTGGGGATGTTGCAGCACTTAGGGGGTAAGTGCACTGTTTGCTTTGGTCATTTTTTCTTGTTTCTGCTTTTACTCCTGGCAAACATTCTCCCACACATTCACTCCAAGACAGCCCTGTCAGCCACACTCTTTCCTCTTCCCAGGTCCCGGAAGTTTAACATCCTGGGGACCAACACCAAGGTCATGAACATGGAGGAGTCAAACAATGGCAGCCTCTCAGCAGAGTTCAAGCACCTGGTGGGTACCATGAGCTCCTGGGCTGCTCCTGTACGGCCACGTGTCGTTGTGGTGCTGCTTCAGCCTGTCCCTCTCTCTGCAGACCCTGCGGGAGCAGCGCTGTGGGAATGGAGGCCGAGCCAACTGCGACGTGAGTGTAGGGGGCCCTGGGAGGGGGACTGGCCATTGACAGGGGCAGCTGAGATGGGAGGGGATGCAGGAGCCTAGCCCTGAGGTGGGGGATCCACTGGCACCGACTGGCGCAATGGCAGCGCACCAGGCCCGCCCCGAGCAGATGTGCCGGGCCTCGTGGTCACGTGTTGGGCTGAGGGTGGGTGTCTTGTAGTGCTCATGGTGTCCCCTTCTGCCTCAGGCCTCGCTGATAGTCACTGAGGAGCTGCACCTCATCACTTTTGAGACAGAGGTGTATCACCAGGGGCTGAAGATCGACCTGGAGGTGAGGCATGGGTCACTGTCTTCTGCCACCACGGGCCTGGGGGAAGAGGAGCCCTGGGAGTTGTCCCAGCCCACGGTCACATCCTCTCTTTGCAGACCCACTCGCTGCCTGTGGTGGTCATCTCCAACATCTGCCAGATGCCCAATGCCTGGGCGTCCATCCTGTGGTACAACATGCTGACCAACAACCCCAAGGTAGGGCTGGCTTGGGGAGGCAGCAGGGCAGGTGTCAGGATGGGGGTGTCACGGTGAGAGAGGGAAACAGAGGCCGGGGAGCGAGGCTGAGGCAGGACCTGGCCCTTCTCCTGTCCCATGTCCCACTCAGGGCTGTGTGTTCCCTCGTGCAGAACGTGAACTTCTTCACCAAGCCACCCATTGGGACCTGGGACCAGGTGGCAGAGGTGCTGAGCTGGCAGTTCTCCTCCACCACGAAGCGCGGCCTCAGCATTGAGCAGCTGACCACGCTGGCAGAAAAACTGCTGGGTAAGTGCTGGGTGACGTGGGGTGGTGTCCTGCCCATCCCTCTTGTCCCTTGGAGTGACTCCCCACCTCTACATGTCATCCAAGAGTGAGGCCCGTTTTTGGCCTGAGAGCTGTAATTTTCAGTTGCTTGGTTTTCTCCCAAATGACACAAACCCTGGAAATGGTGTCTTTGGAAGAACAATTCTATTTAAATGGTTGTGTTCTTTTTCTCTGCCAGGACCAGGCGTGAATTACTCTGGCTGTCAGATCACCTGGGCCAAGTTCTGCAAGGTACAATTTCCTCTCTTCCCTGAGCAACTTCCCTTGGCTGTTCCCTTCTTCCAAGGTGTGCTAGCAGCCTCTCTGCCTTTTCCTCAGGAGAACATGGCTGGCAAAGGCTTCTCCTTCTGGGTCTGGCTGGACAACATCATTGATTTGGTGAAGAAGTACATCCTGGCGCTGTGGAATGAAGGGTGAGTGCCAGCCCAGAGCCCGTGGTTAGGCTGGGCCTTGGAAGGGGTCCCACAGGTTCCATCCTGATGGCATGGGGTGCCTTGTCCATGTGCAGGTGTACTCTACTGGGATACTTTTTGCTGGTTCAGAGTGAAAACTTGCCTGGGAATCCATAAAATGTCAGTGGCCAGGCTGAGTCCTGCTGTTGAGCAGAGCTGGCAGGGCTCACATCCTGGAGGAGCTGCTCCTGTGCCCTGACCCGCATTTGTTGTGCTTGCTTCCTCCTGCCCAGGTACATCATGGGGTTCATCAGCAAGGAGCGGGAGCGAGCCATCCTGAGCACCAAGCCCCCGGGGACCTTTCTGCTGCGCTTCAGTGAGAGCAGCAAGGAGGGTGGCATCACCTTCACGTGGGTGGAGAAGGACATCAGTGGTACGAGCTCTACCCTCGCTGCCCTGGGTGCCTGGCTTGGCATTCCGGGTTCCAAAGGGGGGCTTGGACCCTCTGATAAGCGCTTGTCCTTTGTCCTTGTCCCAACAAGCTGTCTGCCTGGGTTAACTTCTGAGCCTGGCTGCCCTTTGCTGGTCTTTACCTTCTGGGTGTCCGTGCCCACGTGCTGCCCACGGATGCAGTTTCCTATGGCACTGAACCCAGTCAGGTCCCAGTCCTGCCCTGTGGTCTGCTGAGTGCCTAGTACACCTGATCACTGCCCCAGGCCCATCTTGTCCCTACCACTCTGGGAGTGTCCGAGGGCAGTTCTGTTTTTGTCCTATGCCAAAGTTCTCCTTCCTTGCACAGGGAAAACGCAGATCCAGTCGGTGGAGCCTTACACCAAGCAGCAGCTGAACAACATGTCGTTTGCGGAGATCATCATGGGGCTAACAAAATCATGGATGCCACCAACATCCTGGTGTCCCCACTGGTGTACCTGTACCCAGACATCCCCAAGGAGGAGGCGTTTGGAAAGTACTGCCGCTCCGAGAGCCAGGAACACTCGGAAGCGACGGACTCAGGTAGTCGTTGACTTTCTGTGGCTCCTTTGTCACAGAGTGGCTCCGGGGATAGCACTGGCTGTCACCAGACAGGACCCTGTGCCATCCCTGGAGTGCACAGCCACAGTGTGGGACCAGCCATGGGGTCCCATGGGGTATGGGCAGAGGGTGGGTACTGCCTGTGCTCCAGGGAGTGGAGAGAAGGATTCGTCCTTAGGTGGCTGATGACGAAGCTCCTCCCTCCTTGCAGGTGCTGCTCCATACCTGAAGACCAAGTTCATCTGTGTCACCCCGTGAGTGTTCCTGGGGGGTGTCTGTCAGTGCTTGGAGGGGTGTTTGTGTGCTCAGCCTTGCTTGAGGGAGAGGTTTCCTTCCTTCCTTTCTTTCCACCTCTGAGCTTTGCTTGGTTACTGTGGGGTTCCCAGCCTGAGGTGATGGTGGGGGCTGAGCCAGGCTCCGGTTGCTGCCCAAACCACAGCCCTGTTCTTCCCCTCCGGGGCCCCTTTCCTCTGGAGAGCTCTGGGGGCTGCTGGGCCGTGCCTGGGGGGCCCTCAGCGGGTAGAGGGGATGTTAGAGAGCTCTGGCCAGGCCCTGACTCCGGAGGTTTCTGTGCTTTCCCTCGGACAGCACCTCCTTCAGCAACACCATCGACCTGCCCATGTCCCCGCGCACCCTGGACTCGCTCATGCAGTTCGGCAACAGCAGCGAGGGCGCAGAGAGCAACGCGGGCGGGCAGTTTGGTGAGTCAGGGGGGGCTCCCGGGGGCCCTGGCTGCGGCCACGTGCGGGCCCCGTAACCCTGGCTGTGTCTGCCCGCAGAGTCGCTGACCTTCGACATGGAGCTGACCCCAGAGTGTGCGTCCTCGCCCATGTGAGGGGCTGCGCCGGCGCACGGGGCCCTCCCCGGGCTCAGCCTTCCCACCTCCAGAGCGCTCCCCTGGATTTGTCCCACTCGGCTGCAGCTGCTCTGGGCCTGCCCTCGGGAACAGCTGGGGGCCAGGGTCCCTGAATGGGTCCGGTCCTCACCTGACCCAACAGAGCAGCCCCTCTCTGGGGTGGTGCCACTCATCTCTGGGGGAGGGGGATGAACCTTTTTCTATTTCCTTCCATAACAGTTTTTTATTATTTTTGCTCATTCAAGTGCCTATTTGCCTCCGATTGCAGCCACAGTTCCTACAAACGCTTCCACAGCCCCGGTCCCGCTGCTGGAAGCTGCTGCCCTGACTGCCTGCACCCAAACCCACAAGACCCTACAAGTCTGGAATTGCAGAGGGGATTGGCCATGTGGCAGGGTCTGCCCTGCTGCTCCCAGCACCTCCTAGAGCTTGCAGGGTGCTGGGGTGGGTCCCCTCTCTGCACCCGCCTGGTCCTGTTTTTGGCCAGGATGACCAGCACAGGGTTTGGAGCTGCAGGGGGATGTATCCAGATGCTCGCTCCCTGGACTCAGCAGGCACCGCCCCTGCTGGACGCAGCCTGGGTTTGCTGGGAGCCCAGCGGTTCGGGAGCTGCTTGTGCTTGTCCTCAGCTTCCTGCTTCGGGCACAGCGGTCTGGCCAATGCCAGCAGCCCGGGCTCCTCTTGGGATGGCTGGTGTCCCTGGGGTAGGGCAGTGCTGCTACCCAGTGCTGGCACCTGCGTGTAAGCAGTGTTTGCAGCTGTGGCCCATTTTGGGAGCTGGGTGAAGCCACAGGGGCTGCTCTGGCTTCCCTGTGGCCAGGCTGGTGCTGGGAGCATGGTCTTGCTTCCAGCACTGTGCTGAATTAGACCAGTTAGACCCTGGGGAATTGGTGGAACCAGCATGGCTGACAGTGGGGCACCTGGCCTGTCCCTTTCTCTCTGGGTTGTGAGAAGCCAGGCATGGGGTCTGCAGCTTCTCGGGGGCTTCATGTGGATTTCTGTTGGAGGTTGGCCCTCACAGTTAAGGTGGGAAGGGGCAAGAGTTGAAGGGAGCAGGTGCATGTGAGGAGAAGAACCTGCTGCAGGGCAATGCAGGACAGTCACATGGGTGTTGTGAAAGGCAGGTGTCCTGACTTTTGGGGGGGGGGGGGGGTGATGGTTGTGGTCCTGCACTTAACAAAGTTGGGGGAGCCCTCCTGCCCTTTCCATGCAGTGGGCACACAGATACGGATGAGCAGTGGAGGGGTGGGGGAGGCAGTGGGAGAGCTGCCCCCCCCAAGTTGCATCACAGCTGGTGGGCAGGGAACCATAGGGCGGGGGGAGGATCCCCATGGCTGTGGGGTCTGGGCAAGCCCCTCCAAGCTGTGTTTGGAACAGGATGGGAGGTCCTTGGCTGGCCCTGGGGATGCTCAGAGGGGATGAGGGCCCTTTGCCCCTGTGCTCGCTTGCCACAGCTGCCTCCAGCCACAGTCCTTGGAGCCCAGGGCAGCATTCAATACTGTAAAAAATTTTATTTTTTGTATATTTTATTGCTGTATCTACAGGCTTTAACTTTCTCCAAAATAAAGGCCCTGAAGCGACGTGCTCTGGGGTGTGAGCTTGGCTCTGCCTGTGGCACCCGCCTGACCCCGCTCCGGGAACTGGGGCCTCCGTCAGCGAAACGCAGCCCCGCTGCCGCAGCTGCGGTTTGCTCGGTGCGAACCAGCTCCAGTGCTGCCGGCACCTGCCCGGCACGCGTGGGCAGCTGCCCCTTAGCGGGGCCTGCAGGGCTCTTCCCGGGGCACGCAGGGGGCAATCGCCGTGTCCCATCCCGTGGTTGCTTTCTGTGCCCCAGAGACATGCCTAGGTCTCCTCCACTTGTGTAAAGGAAATGCTGGTGCCAGCGTGGGAGGACACGGCTGCACTGGGGCCCTGCTTTGGTTGCTCTCAGCCCAGGGTGTCTGGGGCTGCAGTGGGGGCCCCTGCGAGTGCTTCTGGAGGTGACTGGGCTGGAGCTGGGGCTGGGGGCTGCAGGTCCCAGGCTCTGCAGGGCAAGGGGTGGATGGGTGTATGAGGCTGGGAGCACTGGCTGGTGACAATGACATGCTCTGCACACAGGGCCCCAGTGGATCCCACCCCAGCACTTGCACCCCTAGCCCTCTGCACTACCATGGAGAACAGGATCATTCCAGGGTTTGTGCTCTGGTGAGGCCATGAGGGAGAGATTATTTCTGTGTCAGAGCAGGATTAAGGGGATTGTTCATGCGGGTCATGTGGAACTGGCTGTGCTGGATCGTTTGAGGCACTGGAGGTGCCCTAGAGCCTTCTCTGCCCTCTTTGTGCCCTGGAGCATCCTGGTCAGGTCTGAGCTGAGCACATCCCTGCTTTGGGAACCAGCCCCACTCCAGGACCCCTCCATTTCATGGTCAAACCAAACCAGGGCTCTGCCCAGATGCCCCAAACCCATTCCTGCTCCCCAGGCACCTGTGTTGGATCATTGCCTGTCTCAGTGGTGCAGCCCAGGGTGCTGTGGGTGGGGGGTAGTTCACAAAGGAATGAGGCCCAACCCATGGGCAGGGACCCCCTTCTCCTGCCCTGGCAGGTACCAGCTCCCCTCTGGCAGCTGCAGGATGGAGCTGAGAACCCAGGACTGAGGAATTTTGTTATCCATGTGCAACCTCTGGGGTTGCCACAACCCTTTGGTGTCAGGAACATGGTGTCCCATTCCATATTCCTGCAGATCAGGGGTTTCTTATCTCCCTGGGCACACTGCATCCCTGCTGGAATCTGCCCTGCTCAGCCAGGGGCCAGCCCTGAGTAATGGGGTTAAGGGGTCACTGCTGCCATCTCGGGGTTCCTACTGTCAATGCCCTGGGTGGCAGCAGGCTGGGAACGCCTGGAGCCTGATGTGCAGCAGGGGGAAGGTCCCTGTGCTGGGCTGGTGAAATCCCTGCAGTGCCAGGGGCAACTGGGCCAAGGGACACTTGCCAACATCCTGTCCCCCTCCTTCTGCCCCAGCCAGCCCTGCAGGGCTGCAGCCCTTGCTTTCGGCCTGTGCTGAGGCATAAGGTTGTTTGTGGCTCCAAAAGGAGGTCATGGGGTGGCTTTACTCCTTGCCCAGGGCCACAGCACAGTGGGGAGGAGTGGGGACAGTGTCTGAGCCAAGCGTGCAAACGGATTAGGGGTTTCCAAATGCAGATAATCCGCTTGGGGATGCGGACGCTTGCGTGACAGGCACCAGGCGGCCCCCTGGGGATGGGCGGCCACCTGGCAGGGCAGCCCTGGACCAGGGGCAGTCCAGAGCAGCCGGCTCATGTAGGGTCTCACTGGTACCTGGGGTGTCTGAGCTGTGCGATATTGACAGTTCCCTGGGAATAAAGCAGCAGACAGGGATTAGAGAGGGCTACAGCTCATCCCTAGGGCCAAGCAACTGAATGAGCAATGCTGCAGTGGGGGCTGGGAGGCAGAGAGCCCAAGGACCTGCCTGAGGGTCTCCTCTGCCCTCCCAGCTGCTGGGTGGGGTCCTCCCACAGCAACACACACTGAGCTGCAGAGCACATGCCACTGCTGCCCAAGCCAAGAGGCATCCCAATCCCTGCTTCCAGTGCTCAGAACACAGCAGTCAAATATTGCATCACGCTCAGACTAGTACACAGTAGAGCACGGCCAAGCAGTGATGTCTTCCACTGCCACCTGTGGCAGAGGTCAGACCCAGAGCTCCAGCGTAGCATGGTCTCCAAAGCCACCACCTCCCAGCCATTCCAGGAGGACACAACCTGCCTGTTTCCCTACAGCTGTCTCATCCTGGCTCAGAATGCAGTATTCAGCTGTGGTGGCACCAGCACTGAGGGCTCTGCTTGCCCCAACACGGGGTGAAGGGCCCTGGCCCTGGTGCAGCCGCTGGACTGAGCTGACCTGTGGCAGCGCGTTTGTGGCAGGAGCGGCTGGGACTGAGCGGTTACTGTGGCAACCTGAGCCCTGCAAGGGAGAGCAGGGATGCAGGGAGAGGGCAGGGATGCATGGGGATGTGCAGGGACGTTGGGATGCACCAGCGTGGGGTGGGGGGCCAAGTACAGCCCTGCTGCGTGTGCTCCTGACGCCCCCAGCCAGCCCCAGCACTGGGGTGGGCATGCGGTGATTGTGTTCTTGGTCCCAGCTGGGCTGTGGGTGCTGCTGGGCCTCCCCCGTGCCCCCTCATGTGCAGAGATACTCACTGAGCTGATGGAGGCTTCTGGTGCCCTCTGCAGACCCAGTCGGGCTCTCGCTGCCCTGGGTATTTCAGCAGCAGAATCTGGGTGTTCTTTCCCAGCTGGAGGAACTATAGAGGAAACAAAGAGTCTTTGCCCAAGCAATGGCACTGCTTGGCTGCTGAGGCCAAGTGTTTGCTGGGTTGTTCCCAGCCATATCCAAGTGGTTGGAAGCAGAGGTTTCCTGTGGAAATTCTGCCTTGGACAAAATGTCGTTTCCGTTTTTTGCTGGAGCAGATCATCCTGTCCTACTGGCACTAGGCACCATCAGGCCGAGCCTGTGCCAGCAACGAGCTTCCCTGGTGCCCCCACTTTCCCCTGCCCATAGGCTGGCCGGGTTCTGGCAGGGTCTGTGCTGCTGCCCTGTCCCCTCGGCTGCTGGCCTCACTCTCCACAGGCTGGCTCTTGCACCAGCACCGGGGCTGGAACCCTGCAGGGCCCATCCGGACTGGTTCTCCAATGGGACCTTTGTGGGAAAACATGAATCTGTGACTAATATGGGGATTCATCTGGTTCACATTAGCTGGACTGGATTATCACGACAGGGTTTTGTGACCTCAGCACAGACCTGGGAGTGTGAGGGACCCAAAGCAGGGATGGGGTGGGTCTGGGCTCCCCTGTGAGACATCCTGCTTCCCAACAAGCAGGAGGGGATGGAGCTGAGGCTGTGTCTTGCCGGCAGGTGACGGTGGTTGGGTGTTTGTGCCTTGCCCAAGCCCTGCACCCTGCACATCCCAGGAGCAGCAGGGAGGGCTGGAGAGGAGCCTCGCATACAGGATGTGCCCGGAGGGCAGTAGCCAGAAGCATCAGGACCTCTCCAGAGCCACTTAAATAAATGTTTCCACTCCTGAGAAATAATTAAGACCCTTGAGATGCCACTTAGAGAGGAAGGCTGTTCTGCCTGCACTCTTTGCACTCCTGCTCCAAACACAGAGGTAATTTTCTTGGAAATCCATTACAAAGCTCCAGGCTCCCTCTGTCCCTGGAATGCACAGCGTCATTCGGCATCCTGCTGAGCTCATGCGAGGTGACCACGCGTCTGGCTGTGGTTCAGCCTGAATAATGCTCACCTTCCCAGAGGCTTCCCGAGACTTTCTGAGGACCAAAGAGAGCCAGGGCAGATCTAGGGCCACTTTGGGGCAATGCTGGGGGAGAGATGGGGCAGAGCCAGGGGCAGCCTCTCCATTGGTCAGTGCTGCAGTCACAGTTCCTCTGTTCTTCTCCTCTGGAAAGGAAGAATTTCTCCTGGGTAACATCCCCACCAGCCAGCTCAGAGTTTTCCTTGGGACCTGGTGAAAACAAATTTGGATCGGACTGGATTGGATTTTATTGGATTCCATTTGCCCTCTCAGCATGGAGCACTCTCCACTTTCTCTCCCATCACTAATTTATTTTTCCTTTTTTTCCCCCTTTGTACCAGAAAGGGGAGGGAGAAGGGAGGGAAGTGAGAGGGAACTGAGGGTGTTTTGTGTACATCTTCCAGCTCTCCCAAGCACATGTGGCTGTGCAGGTCTCTGGCACAGGGAACGCTGTGTCCCCAGGATCCTCCAGATACCCCTGAATCTGTGGTGCCCAGACAGAGCCCCAGCAGCCACAAACTTTGTGTGTGACCTTGATTCTCTGGCCTGAGCAGCCAGTGCCCGCCTGGCTGACTGCACCAATGGGTTATGTGGGCCAGGGATTGTGAAAGCTGCGTGTTCGCATGATGCAACTCACCAGAGCAAGAGTGTCCCAGCCAAGCAGGGTGGGCAGGCACCAGGGCCCTGCGCTGCGTTCTCCATTCCTTTTCTTTTGTCTCAGTGAATACAGACAGTGTGGGAGCTGCTGGCTTCACGTTGGATGCCTGTCCCTGCTTGCCAGGGTCCCAGCTCACCTCCCTGTGAGGTCTGGAGTGCCCCAGGAGCACTGGGAACCGCAGCCAGGGCTCTGCTGGCAGCAGCTCAGCAGCGATGTGTCAGCCTCTGCGCGTGAGATTCTCCTGAGCGGGTGAGCGCAGGCAGCAAAACATTTGGTGAGAGCTGGGGGCTGTTTGGGCTGGAGTCACTCATTCAGTCATTCACCAGAGCTGCTCCAGACACAGAGCAAGGCTGGCAAGTTGGAAAGCACCATGTTTGCATGGAGCAGGTGCTGGGCTGGTGTCTGCCCAGCCCACAGGTATTTACCTCTTGGAAGTGTGAAGCTGGATGAGGCAGTGAGGAGCCTGAGCTGGAGCTGGAGGACTTCAACACAAAAGCAACAGATAAAAGCAGTAGAGAGGTGGGAACGTGGGGTTGTACTCTGACACAGTGGCCAAGTGATTTGCAATTGCTGGTGCATCAGCTGTCGGAGAGCGATCCTGTTCCAGCGCTGGCACAAAGGAGAGACAAGCCCGTCCTTCCTGGATTCCCACCGGGGAAGGGTCACCTGTGCTTCTACCAGCCCAGGGCAGGACAGGGACCTGTGTTGGCTGAATTTCCCTCCGGAGTTTTTTCAGGCCACAGAAGATGAACTGGTAACGAAAGTGAAAGCCCAGGACATCCCATGCGGTGGGTGCGAGAGCGCTGGGGCAGAACGAGCACACCCAGTATTGCTTCCTGCCGCCGCCTCTGCCCATCACCGCACAGCAGCCACACCCCGGGGTGCCCATCACCCGGGGTACCCCGCTGCCCTGGGGCGTCAGTGCTGCCAGGAGTGGCAGCTGTGCAAGAACTCCTCAGGATGGTTTTCTTTTGGCCGCTGTCAACTTTCTCTGTATGAGCAACTGCAGAGGAGCTGGCAGTGCCTTGGATCTCCTCGCAGCTTGCAGGGGACGTGGCAGCTTGGAAGAGGGGGATGCAGTGTCTTGTCCCAGCAGGTGCCTGAGGCTGCGGCAGCGCTGGGGATCTTGATCGTGCATGTGGCTGCAAAGTGTCAGCCCAGGCCTGCGGTGGGAAGGAGCACCGTGCAGCCACGGTTGCTTCACACAGAGGGCCCAGTGTCAGCACAAGGCAGCCTTGCAGCCATGTCTGTGGCCACCTGGTACTGATTTGGTCACTCCTGCTCCCAGAACCAAGGCTTGGTGCTGCTTTGGGCTTCCCCGGTACTTACTGCCAAATTCTGGTGCCGGTTTGTGTCCTGCCAAAGCTGCTGGTGTTGAAGCCTGAAGCTGTTTTGGATTCTGCCCGTGCCTGGTGGTAGTGCCACTACTCACTTATGACACCCTGTGCCATTACCTTGTGCTGGTGCTGGTACTGGTGGCGTTAACCCGTGCTGGTGCCCGGTACCGTCACCCAGTGCCACTGCCTGATGCCATTTTCCAGTGCCTGGTCCCGGCACTGTTGCCCGATGCCCAGTGCCGTCACTCAGTGCCATTACCTGGTGCTGTAACGCAGAGCCTGGTACCGCTCCCGTTACCCGGTGCCGTTCCCGGTGCTGGCGGGGGCGGGCGGGGGCGGAGCCGTGGGGGGGGCGGGGCCGCGCGGGCCGGGCCGGGGCGCGGCGGGGGCAGAGCGGCGGCGGAGCGGAGCGCCGGGAGCCGCCGGGAGCCGCCGGAGCCGCCGGGAGCCGCGGGAACAGCGGAGCCGCAGCCGCGGCCGCAGGTGGGCGCGGGCGCGGAGCCGCCATCGCCTCCGGGACCGGACAGGACCGGATCAGACCGGGCCAGGCGGGCCGGGACCCCGTCCGCCTTCCGCGGCAGGGCCGGGCGGGGTGCGGCGGGGCCGGGGCTCGGGGCGGTCCGGTCCGCTCCGCGCTGTGGGTGTTTCGTAACCCCGGGTGGGCGCAGCCGAGCCGGGCGCGGGCTCGGCGGGGGCCCGGCTGGGCCCGCGGGCCCCTGGGCGGGCGGAGGCGACGAGTGGGGCCGCTCCGAGGGGGCGGCGGGTACGTCCCGGGCCCGTCCTGGAGCCGCGGCGCATCCCGGGGCGGGGGCGCTCCTCGCTCGGCGGAGCGGGGCCGGTTTTCGCACGCGGGCCCCGCCGGAGCGGCGGCCGCGGAGGGCGACTCCGAGTCCCGCTCCCGGGCCGAGGGGAGGATCCGGGACAGCGCGAGGCGTCCCGTGCAGTGACGGGGGGGTCCCGCCGCAGGCAGCACACAGGACAGGGGTGGCGGGAGTGGGAGCCCCGTTGCTGTCGGTGGGACACGCGGCTCCGCGCCGCGGCGCGGGTGGGATCGGTCCCCGGCGGGAGCGGCGACACCGCGGGGACCGCAGCACCCAGTGGCCTTTCACCCAGCTCGGGCGCGGCCGGTGACTGGGAGCCCGCAGGAGCCGCGGCCACCTGTCCAGCGGGATACGGAGCTGTCAGGGCTCCGTGCCCGACCAGCCCCGGGCTCGTGCCAGGCCGGCCCCGGGCAGCTCCTGCCGAGCGGCTCCAGGGCTCCAGTGCTCCGCTCGCATCGGCACTGCTGAGCGCGCCCCGAGCTGCTGGCGCGGTGACACCGCCGATGGCACCTCTGTGGTGCCGGGCCGGGGCTGTCGGCTCGTTCAAGTCTCCGTGCGCCGTGCTGGGCACCCCGTGGCACAGGGGACAGGCGGTGACCAGCAGCAGTTTGGTCGCAGTGTCTGGGGCGCGTTGCATAGGGGAGACAGGGCTGGGCTCAGGGCAGCTACGCGTGGTTTGCCCATAGCAGGGGCATGGCACACGATGTCTCTTTGGTGCGGGTCGCTTGGTTAGAGCAGGACATTCCTGGTTGCAGGCTGTCTCACTGTGCTGGCTGCCTACGGCCCTGCAGTGCTCGTGCCTGTGCCAGAGCAGTGTGAACCCCAGCAGTGGCATGCGTGGGGGCACTTAGTGCGGGCACCATGAGGTGCTCTGCAGAGCCTGACCACTGCCGTGGGCACCGGGAACCAGCCATCCACGGTGGGAGCTCTCCCCTCTGGGTCCTGACTCCTGGCCCAGGCCCTTGTGCTCCTGAAGCCATCAGGATCGCAGCCTGACCTGATGTGGTTCCGAGGTGCTGGATGTGAGGATGGAGACTGTCTCCCTGGGTTTTAGAACAGTTCCTGGGGAGCTGCTCATTCGTGGGGCTGGAGCGGGCTGTGCCGTGTTGTGGGTGCAGCATGAGGAGGAGGAGGAGCTCTGGTGTGGGCTGAGAAGTGCCAACAGCCTATGCACGGGGGCACAGGAGAGCTGGGCTGGGAGCAGGGTGTGACAGGTGGCTGTCACCCACTCTGTGTTTTGTGGCACTTTGACAGAGCCCTGCTTCGGGGGTGCTGGGCCCCTACAGTTGCCACTAGAGCCACCTCACCAGGTCTGCTGCACCTGCCTTGTGCCAAGGCCAGTGCTTTGGGGCAGGATTAGGGGTACTGTCATCACACAGGGAGGTGCAGTTGGGGATGCTTAGCACAGGGCACACAGAGCCTCTGGAGGGACCTTCCCCTCTCGCTGCAGGGGAAGTGCTGACTCCAAAGTGACTGTGAAGGGTTCACCGTGGGGTTTCCCAGCTCTCTCTCGAGTGATAGCAAAACTCAGATACCCTGCTTGCAAAAAATCCCTGCTCCCTGCACTCCTCTATGCTGTGGGCGGCGAGTGGTGACTGCGTTGGGCCGAGTACAGCGCAGCGGCCTCATCAGCTGGGAAATGACTTTCTAGTTTGCAAGGAATGACTGTGAGCTAGGCTGCACTCGATGGGCTTCGTGACAGGCCTGGGGAGCCCAAGCATAGTGGGATGGCAGGCAGGGCGAGTGGAACCTCCCTGCCATCAGCATCCCCTGGGTACCTGTGCTGGAGGCTGCGTCCCTCTGCCTGCCCGGCTGCGGTGACTCTCAGTGTCCCACACACTCTGTGAGTGCTGCCCTTGGAGCAGCCTCTGCAGGGAAGCCAGGGCATGGCCAGGGTTAGGGTTAGGGTTAGGGTCCCCACCTTGCCAGGACAGGTCAGGACTCAGCTCTGCGGCCATGCAGGCAGCTCCAGCCTGGGAGGCTCTGCTGGCTCTGGGGCTCCGGCATGCTCCGGGAGAAGTAGCCTCGACAGCTGTAATGTTTCTGTGGCATGCCTTTCCTTTCATGGGGTGTCTATTTTGCAACCCCCAAGTGTTTTGATCCTGGGAGGAAGGGGGCGGGGGTGTTTACCCTGGCACCGCGTGGCTGGTGCAGGGATCCAAGTGGCGCTGGGCATGCCTGAATTTCACATGCAGCAACAGTTCTAGCAACATCTGCTGGCTGATAAAAGGTAGGCTGCTGCGCGCCGCTGCTCCCGCCGCGTTGGGAAACGTCGAGGGGGAGGCACACTCTGAACACGGCTTCCTGGCCGATAGGGCTGAGCTGACTTGCTGATAAAGCAGAATCCACCCATCTGGCTGCACCAGAGGGGCCAGGAACACGGGCTCCTCACAGGCATTTCATGCCCAGTGCTTCCCTGAGTGCCAGCTCCTGCTTCCCACTGTACCAGGAATAATGTGCTGCCGGGCTAGGACAGCCACAGCGGCGTAGCTGGACCACAGCACAGTCACAACCCATTCCCAGTTCAAACAGTCACTGGTGAGTTTTGCAATCTCCATTTTCAGTGTAACTTTGTGTTATGAGCTGGTTTATAGCACAGCTCTGCTGGCAGGGAACTGGGAAAAAGGCTGGTGCTGGAGAACCACTGCCTCAAAGAGGCAGAGCAGTGTCAACCCAGCTCTGCCCACCACGTGCTGGGTGCTCATTCTGTCTGGCCTCTCATCCCTATCACTCAATGGCCCTGCAAAGCCTTTAGCAGAGGAAGAGGCCGCTCTTGCTGGCAGTTCTGAGTCCTCGCACCAGCAGGAACCGCTGTCAAATGATCTTTGTCCTCTCTGGTGTGAACACCCGACCCTGGTGCTGTTGGGCTGTGGGCCCAGGGGTGCAGCTTCTCTGGCCCTGCTTGTGGAGGTGCTGTGGTGAGGCTTACGGTGCAGCTCAGGAGCAGGGCTTCTGCTGCTGCTTCAGGGGCTGCGAAGCTCATCCCACCTGGGCATGTTTGTGTGTGTATGCACGCTGTGCTTCACCTTTCTCTGGGTCTGACTGAGAATTTTGTTGCACAAACCATTGGTTTTTTTGTTGTTTTATTCTCTGTCTGACTCTATCCCTCTCCTGCCAGCATCCCTGGGTGTCTGTATATCCCCTCTTCCAAAGGCAAGGCTTTTTCCCTCTCCATCCTGTTCCACTGACTTGGTGTGAGACCATCTCTGTGTGTGGAACTGCTGCAGCTGCTGGGAATGAACTCTGGGAGTGCGGTGGGGGGATGTGGGAGCTGCTCTGGCATCCCTCTGGCTCTCCCTGCTCACCAGACATCCAAAAGCCTGTGCTGTGCCAGCTGGGCTGGCCCTGCAGGACAGCCATTCCAGGGGTGAGGGGGCTCCTGCACCATCTCCCTAGCCCCAAGGAGAGCTGGATCATGGTGTCGATCAGAGGGGATGGATGCAGCCAGAGCAGTGCAGTTGGTGCCTGTGCTGCCCACATCTTCCCCAGCCCACCTGGGTCCTGCCCAGCAAATCCACTCTGGCTGAGGCTGGATTAGTGCCATTGTGTGTGCTCGCTGGAGCGTGGCAGAGAAAATGAAATTGTGTCTCCAGACCCCAATCGGGACTAATTCGATGCTGAAATGAGCTTAATCCTGAGGTCCTTCACCCAGCCTGTCCCTCCTGGGCTGGCGGAGATCTGAGCAGGGATTAGCACCGAGCCAGGGGCTGTGCTGGATTTGGCCTCGGTGTAGGGGGCTTGCACAGAACCTGTGGGACCCCAGGGCTGTGCCCTCAGCGTGGCATTCCAGGGACTTGGAGTTGGTCATTATTAGCGCGGAGGGAAAATCCCTTCCTTGAGTGCCCTGGCATAGGACAGCTGCACATCCCTGCCCAGGCAAGGGCCGGAGTCTGCCCAGGCTGGGATGCTGCAAGTGGTCAGTGGCTCTGTGCCTGCCCTGGGATTCCCCCACCAAGCGAGGGGAAGCCCCAGGACCCTGAGATGTGGGAGCTGGCAACTCCCTGCTGTGCCAGTCCCAAAGCCAGTTAATTCAGCTGCTTGGCCCCAGGGAGCCAGGAGTAATTAAAGGTCTGCCCAGCCTCTCTAATCCTGTCTGGGGGTTTATGGTGGGGGCAGCACCAGTGCTGGCAGGGACTGGGCTCCCCATGGCGGATGTCCTGCTGAGCCACACTGGACTTGTGCCCATGGGGCTGGTTGGGCGCTGGGCTCTGCCAAGCTGGCTGCACCATGTGCCCTGCACAATGCTGGTCCTGCTACATGCTCAGTGTCTGGAGGAATCCCCCTGGTGCCAGGGCAGCGCCCGTATCTGGCTGTGGCTGCCCCAGGGTGGCTTTTGGTGCACTGAGGTTTTCTCGAGGTTCCAGCCGTTGGATTCAAGGGATTTTGCTGGGGTTTTTGCTGGGTATTTTGGTGGTTTTGGTTTGACACAGGTTTCTGGGCCTCTCTGATTGGAAGAAGAAATCTGAAGTGAGGAGAAAAACCTTTCCCAAGGGTGGCGAGTGCTGGCAGGCACAGAGCCTCCCATGGCATGAGATGAGCTGTCGGCAGCCCCCAGAACTGATGCCGGCACCAGTCCCTGGCTGGGGCATCTCTGCCTGTGTGGGGCTGGTGTCCCCTCTGGGCAGCATCAGGTCATGCGTGCAGTTTCCTTGTTTCTGTAATGGTGTGAATGCTCTGTTTTTGGCTCCCAGAGTTGCTGGGACACCGGGACAGTCCTGGTGCTACTGGTTCCGGCTCTGCCTACTGGCTGTGGGGCCTGTCGGCGCTGCCCTTTGGGGGCACGTTGGATTACCAGAGCCAGCCATCCTCTTTCATGAGTGTCATGGTGCCTGGCCCCAGATGTTTCCAGCGTGGGCTGAGTGGTTCAGCTGCCTCCTCCCCGATGCTGCCAGGGCGAAGCCATCAGTTGCTGCCACTTTCTGTGGGAGACAAACAAACCCCATCAAAGCACGGAGCTTCTAGAAGGAGCTCGCTCCTGTGCGGGTGGGCGCTGCCGCCTCCCAGCCAGAGCTGGAAACCACAGGCCAGTGTAAAACACGCGAGCAGCCCTGGGCCCTCTGTGCCGGCTCCACTGTCTGCCGGTGCCACCAGCCCTGGCCGCACCTCTGAGCAGGGCTGGGGGCTGCTCACCAGCACCCGGGTGTTCCCGGTTCGGGCTCTGCTCCGGGGCCGTGCGCTGGGGGTGTGAGTGAAGCTGCGGGGTGCAGGTGAGTGGTCCCATCTCCCTCCGTGCCAAACTCCTGTATGGGTGCCTGGGGTGCCATCCCTGGCTCTCAGCCAGCCACGGGGGCTCAGTGCCACTGACCTGCTGAGGACAGAGGCTGTGTCTGCTCTGGCACCGGGGAGGTGTGAGGGGCCGAGGGGGAGTGTCCCGGCCCCGCTGCCCGGCGCGCCCCGCAGCTGCCGTGGCAGAGGTGCTGCCAGCAGTCGGGGGCAGGCTGTCCCGCGCAGGCAGCTGACATTTTGGAAGGAAATAGCTGCTCTCCGCTCCTTCCTGTAGTGCGCAGCCAGCGAAACGGCCGCCCGGGAGCCCGGCTGTGCCCGCCTAGAGCCGCAGCCGGGCTGTCCTGGGGCCGGACACCAGAGCGGCGGGGGCAGAGCGGGGCCTGAGCCCGGTGAGTGCGGCCGCAGGACGGGGCACTCCCCGCCAGGCTCCGGGGGGACCCTGGCGTGAGCTGGGGCGGACACGGGGCCGCTGTGGGCGGAGGGGTGGGTGTCTGTACTGAGGTAACCGGAGCCTTTCGCTGTGCCCAGCGGCCGCTCCCGGCTGTCATTCCCACCGTGCCTGGGGCCCGTCTGGGGGCCGGACCTTGCCCCGGAGGGATCTTGCTTGGGGCCGCCCACCTTGGAGGGCTGCAGGACACCTTTCCCCCGGGCCTGCCTGTGGCAGGAGCAGCGCTGGCTGGGGCAGCACCGGAGCCCCTCGGCAGCACCACCGCCGGGTGCAGGGTCCGGCCCTGCGGCCACAAGCGAGGCCGGCTCTGACCTGGAAGCGATCGCGGGCTCCCGGAGGTGCCGAGAAACCACGTGTCCGTGTTTACTGCGGCGGGCGCAGGGCCGCTGCCGCCGGAGCCCAGCGCCGCGCCCCTGCCCCGGGAAGACACCGCTGCGGAGAGCCCCGGGCTGCGAGCACCGGGCCAAGGGCAGTGCGGGGGCCGCCGCGGCGGAGGGACTGCGTGGGTCCGGCGCGGAAGTGGGGCGGGGGGGTTACAGCCAGAGCCCTTTGCTGTTGTCCCCCCAGGCTTTTGCCTGGCCCTTGGCCCCTGCCTGGCCCTTCAGAGCATGGGTCTGGGCAAGAGGCTGCTGTCGGGGGCTGTGCCAGCACCAGGGCAGGGGTGTCCTTCTCGTCAGGAGGTCCTCGGGCTGGCTGTGTGAATGGGAGCGTCCCTCTGCTGATTGCAGTGAGCATCCCGTGCAGAGCGTGCTGCGGCCCCGGGGTAGCTGCTGCCTGTGTTTGGATTTTGCCCATGGCACGTGGGAAGGTGCTACTGCCGGCCTCACCCTGTGAGGCATTTCCCTCCTTTTGTCTGCCCACGGATGTGCTCTGGCTCTCCTGCAGCTCGGGACTTGTTGCTGGTGCCTGCTGCCACTGTGGCTGCGACCCTTCCCCAGTGTGGTCGAATCAGTCCCCTGGTTGCCCTCAGCCCCAGTGGAGCTGCCACCTCTCCCCACCCTCGTGCCCACCCTCTCCTGTGCTGCTGCCTCTGGCCTTCTGAGTGCTCCTT
The DNA here is from genome assembly GCF_009650955.1 of Corvus moneduloides. Classification (NCBI taxonomy): domain Eukaryota; kingdom Metazoa; phylum Chordata; class Aves; order Passeriformes; family Corvidae; genus Corvus; species Corvus moneduloides. The sequence continues at coordinate 3,035,058 of NC_045501.1, read as the reverse complement.
TCGAGTGGGTTTCTCCTGGTTTGCATTGGGCTTGGCAGTGCTTCCCCATCAGCAGTGGGCAGTGAGGCTGTAAGAGGCAGAAGCAATGACTGCTGGCATCTCCCTCCCTCCGCTCCGTCCCTGCGACGCTGGGGTCCCTCCCCACAGCTCTGGGGTCTGTCTCCTCAGCAGTGGTCCTACCCCGGGAAGCTGCCGCCTGTGCTGCTTCACAGGCCATAAGTCTCCGGCTAGCATGTTGCTGTGGCTTGTCGAGTGCTGCTGGTTAACCGAGCTGCAGTGACGGGTGGGTTCCAGCTCGCTGCCAGTGAGTAAATGCAAAGTAGCCTAAACCACTACAATTATCAGCCTCTTGCAGTTGTTGGAGTGCGCACAGGGCTGGCGGCTGCCGTGCATGGCTGACCCGTGGCAGTGCTTGAGGCTGCAGTGGCCCTGCTGGGGCTGGTGGGCTGGAGGTCACACTGGGGTGGGTGAATGTCCCTGGACATGGGGGTGAATCCGGGGCTCCCATCCCTTGGGCAGCTGGTGGTGCCACCGAGGAGTGTGGTGCTGGAAAGTGATGCTGGGCATGGTCCAAGCCAGGGCAGTGGCTGCCAGCAGCAGCCAGGTGCAGGAGGCAGGGCTGCCTGGAAAGGCTGGCAGTGGCAGCTCTAGTTGTACGGTGGGACCATGGAGCTGCCGCTTGTGCTGAAACGGAGCTGCTGCCCCAGCCATGCTGAGTCTCAGGGCCAAAAGTTTGCCCATGGCAGGTGGCACTGGTCACTTGTGCTGGGGTGGTCAGGGTACCCTGCAGCCCATGGGGAGGTTTGGTTTGTACACAGGGGAGACACAGAGACAAAAATGAGGTGCCTGGAGAAATTGCATGTCCTGCTGCATTGACAATGTCCGTGGGGGTTGTGCCCAAGCCTGGTGCAAATGATGTTTTGGGACACACACAGGTGAGCTCTGCCACTGTCAGCCACTGCACAGCCCCTTGTAGAGGCGGATGTGACACTGGTGCTCCTGCTCCCAGGCTGGCACCGGCCAAATGCGGTGCCTGCTGGCTCACCACAGAGCAGCCAGAGACTCGTTGCTTAACAACATGCTGGAGTGGAGTAGGAAGTGTTTTGTCACTGTGAGATGGGAAGAGATCACCATTTTATCAACAGGCAGGGCAGTGTCTGTTTGTTCTATGTCCATGCAGATGTCCCCACAGCACTGGGTCGCTTTGTGGTGCAGTGGCACTGGCATGGCCACTCTTGGCTCTGCCCCTTATCAAGCATCCGCAATTTCCAACAGCAGCGTGTCCTGCTGTCGGCCATCCCACCTTCCCTTTCCTCCTTGCCGGTGTTCTTCTGCCTCCCCAGGCCCCTCCTTGCCAGCAGCATTTCCAACTTGGTGATTTCTGTGAATGTGGAAATGTTCCTCCCTTTTATAGGGGAAAAATTCATTTTTAGCCAACTCTGGGTTATTGTTCCTCTTCCTGTTCAGGGGTGGGTGTGCCTGTCTCAGGGGCTCTGGCTGTGGCTGCTCCACTTGGACCCCCTGCCATTGTCCCCCAGCATGTGCCCCTGACCGTATGACAGCACCAGCTCTTTTGGAGCCCTGTGGGCCACTGGGTATTTCTGAGGCCAAACAAAATGCTTTGGGTAGGGGGGGAAGCACAGCCCCCACTGGCTCAGTCCCTCTGCTTGTCACCAGCCAGTGCAGTGATCAGGTCCTGGCCTGGTCACCTGGCCTTGGGACACATCCAAGGCCTCACACCCCTGCCTGGCCCCTCTGTGTGGTGCCAAATCCCAGGTGGTTTGGGTGTGAATGTATCTAAATGCTCTTTACTGCTGCCTCCTCACTCAGGGGGACCTTGAGCCCCCCAGGCCCTCCTGTGTCACTCACCATCATATCACCCCCACACTCTCAACTGCAGGTTGTTTTTTTCCAGCCCCCTCAAGCCCAGGGGACACACTGGATTTTAGTAGACGTGCTGTCCCATCCCCACAATCTCATCCCTGCCTGCCCCTGGGGGAGCCAAGGCTGTGTGGTGGGTGGAATCCCTGCTTGGAGCCAGAGCTGCCCCAAAACTGCTTGGGAAAGTCCGTGCGGCTCCACCAGGACATGGGGCACACAGTGGTCCTGGGACTGGGGACTCGTCAGGGACTGTGGTGCCACGTGGGCTCTTGGGGCTGGGGCTGTTTCTGCCTGTTGGCGCTGCCAGGGTGTGGGCAGGAGCGGGGTGAGCGCAGGGGGGGCCTCTGCTCTGCGTCACCCTGGATTTCTGGCCAGCCCTTCCTCCCCCTGGCCTGTTTCCTCATTTGCGTGGCCAGCAATGGCTGCGATCCCGTGGTGCAGTGAGGGGAAATGAGAACCATGTGGAGAGGCCGCGCAGCGGCACGTCCCTGGACCCGGGCACCCCCAGGGCTGTTCCTAGAAAAGAGGGGGTGACTCAGAGCCAGGGTCCCCTGCCCCCGCATGCCCTTTCTTTCAGCAGCTGGAGACAGCACTGGCAGCACCAAACACTCCGGACACTCTTGCAGAGGGTGTGGGGACGGCTGGGGCCAGACCCCTTGCAGCACAGTGCCTGCCTGTCTCCCACAGGTGCCCTGACCGCCTGTCTCCCACAGGTGCTGAGCCATGGCCGTGTGGATCCAGGCCCAGCAGCTCCAGGGTGAAGCCCTGCGGCAGATGCAGGCACTCTATGGGCAGCACTTCCCTATTGAGGTGCGGCACTACCTGTCGCAGTGGATCGAGAGCCAGGCATGGTAGGTCAGGGTGTCCTGTTCCTGGGGGGGTGCTGGGCTTGGCAGGGGCTGCCCCAGGGGTACCGGTGGGTGCTCTCCCCTGCCAGGCTGCCCTGACACCGCTCCGCTCCGCACGCAGGGACTCCATCGACCTTGACAACCCCCAGGAGAATGTGAAGGCGACACAGCTTCTGGAGGGGCTGATCCAGGAGCTGCAGAAGAAAGCAGACCACCAAGTGGGTGAGGACGGCTTCCTGCTGAAGATCAAGCTGGGGCACTACGCCACGCAGCTGCAGGCAAGTGGGGGGCTGTGGGCAGGGATGCGAGGCCAGGGGGGTCCCTGCCCTGAGCCTGGCTCAGGCAGTGCTCTCCCCACAGAACACGTATGACCGATGCCCCATGGAGCTGGTGCGCTGCATCCGGCACATCCTCTACCACGAGCAGCGGCTGGTGCGGGAGGCGAACAATGTGAGTGGGGGCTGGAAGGGGTGAGGGAAGGGGTTCCACAGGGCTGGGGGGACACTCGGGGCTCTCCTCTGTGATGATGGGAGCAGCCCTGAGGCAGGGAATGGGGAGGGTGCCCTCACTGTGCTGAGTGCACCCTGTGCCCCGTGCAGAGCCCTTCCCCAACCGGGTCCCTGGTGGACGCCATGTCCCAGAAGCACCTGCAGATCAACCAGACCTTCGAGGAGCTGCGGCTCATCACACAGGACTCAGAGAATGAGCTCAAAAAGCTGCAGCAGACACAGGAATACTTCATCATCCAGTACCAGGAGAACATGCGCCTCCAAGGTGGGGGGGGGGCCGAGGGGCGTGGGCCTGGGGTGCTGACAGGACCAGCCCTAACACCATGCCATGTCCCCCAGCCCAGTTCTCCCAGCTCTCCCAGCTGGGCCCCCAGGAGCGCATGTCGCGAGAGACGACGCTGCAGCAGAAGAAGGCATCGCTGGAGGCCTGGCTGCACCGTGAGGCCCAGACACTACAGCAGTACCGCGTGGTGAGTGGTGCCGCCTGGTTCCCCATGATGCTGTCCTCTGCTCCCCACGATGCTGTCCCCATGATGCCCTGTGACACTGTCCCTGCACCCCTGATGTTGCCCCACCTCGCAGGACCTGGCTGAGAAGCACCAGAAGACGCTGCAGCTGCTGCGCAAGCAGCAAACAACCATCCTGGATGATGAGCTGATCCAGTGGAAGCGTCGGCAGCAGCTGGCGGGGAACGGGGGCCCACCCGAGGGCACTTTGGATGTGCTGCAGACCTGGTGAGTGCCCAGTGGGGTGGGATGGGATGGGGTGCTGAGCCACAGTATGTGCTGAGCCCTGTTCCCCCCAGGTGTGAGAAGCTGGCAGAGATCATCTGGCAGAACCGGCAGCAGATCCGCCGTGCCGAGCACCTGTGCCAGCAGCTGCCGATCCCAGGCCCAGTGGAGGAGATGCTGTCAGAGCTGAACGGCACCATCACCGACATCATCTCTGCCCTGGTCACCAGGTACAAGTTGGGCCCAGCTGGGTGGGGGGCTGGGTTGGCCCTGCCCCTCCCACCCCCCCTGATCCCCCTGTCCCTCCAGCACCTTCATCATCGAGAAGCAGCCCCCCCAGGTGCTGAAGACACAGACCAAGTTTGCAGCTACCGTGCGGCTCCTGGTGGGGGGGAAGCTGAATGTGCACATGAATCCCCCCCAAGTGAAGGCCACCATCATCAGCGAGCAGCAAGCCAAGGCCCTGCTGAAAAATGAGAGCACCCGCAAGTAATGCCAGGGGCTGGGGGTGTGTGGTGGGGGCTGCCGAGGCAGTGGGGAGCAGGGCGTGGGGGGTGAGGGGGGCTGCACTTCACACGGCTCCCAGTCCCGGTGGTCCCCTGACTCGGTGCATTCTCATGGCAGTGAGAGCAGCGGGGAGATCCTCAACAACTGCTGCGTGATGGAGTATCACCAGGCCACCGGGACGCTCAGCGCCCACTTCCGCAACATGGTGAGTGCCCCTGGTTCCCACTCCTGTCCCCTTGTGTCCCTCTGCGTTCACCCCGGTGTCCCCATCTATTCCTCCGTGCTCACCCCTTGCGTCCCTGCAGTCCCTGAAGCGGATCAAGCGCTCGGATCGCCGTGGGGCTGAGTCAGTGACAGAGGAGAAATTCACCATCCTCTTTGAGTCGCAGTTCAGTGTTGGTGGGAATGAGCTGGTCTTCCAGGTGAAGGTAAAACCACGATGTCCCTTCTGCAGGCCCTAGGCGAGCCATGGGCACTCTGCCCACAGGAATGGGGCTGGGCTGGGGCTACGTGGGTGCCCATGGGTGATGCTCCCTTGGTGCCCCACAGCCCATTCCGGTCTCCTTCCTCTCGGCAGACACTGTCCCTGCCTGTGGTGGTGATTGTGCATGGGAGCCAGGACAACAACGCCACGGCCACTGTGCTTTGGGACAATGCCTTTGCCGAGCCTGTGAGTGCCAGTGGCATGTGAGGCAGGACAGGCCCCATTTGCCCTGAGAGGGTGTGGGAGTAGGGCTCAGCCTCCCAGTGGGACATGCCTGGAGGCATCAGGGAGAGCTGGTGCTGACCATGCTCTCTGCCCCCAGGGCCGTGTGCCCTTCGCTGTGCCCGACAAGGTGCAATGGCCACAGCTCTGCGAGGCGCTCAACATGAAGTTCAAGGCAGAGGTGCAGAGCAGCCGTGGGCTGACCAAGGAGAACCTGGTGTTCCTGGCACAAAAGCTCTTCAACAGCACCAGCTCCCACCTGGAGGACTATAGCAGCACCACAGTGTCCTGGTCCCAGTTCAACCGGGTAAGCGGCCTGGGCTCTGTCCGGAGCACCCCAGTGCTGGGGGACTGGATGGGACATATCCACCTGGGGGTCCCCGAGTCTCCGCTGCTGTGCCCAATATCTGTGCTGTGTAACAGAGGCTGGCGATAGGAGTGCTCACTTTCTGGGGATTTCAACAGGAAAACCTGCCTGGGAGGAATTACACCTTCTGGCAGTGGTTTGATGGGGTCATGGAGGTGCTGAAGAAGCATTTGAAGCCACACTGGAATGACGGGTAAGAGCCGCCCTGCCCTGTGCTGCCTGGCCTGAGCCCCAAGCCCTGACGCCCTACTCTGCCTAGGGCCATCCTGGGCTTCGTCAACAAGCAGCAGGCGCACGACCTGCTCATCAACAAGCCTGACGGGACCTTCCTTCTGCGCTTCAGCGACTCGGAGATCGGTGGCATCACCATTGCCTGGAAGTTCGACTCCTGTGAGTGTGCGCCAGGCGCTGGCATCCCTGGACCGAGTATCCCTGTCCCCAGCCTGGGGCTCGGCCATCTCATGCCCATGGGGTTTTGGCGCTGCCACGGCAGGCACGCTGGAGCCATCCTCAGGAAAGACGCGAGCGCAAGAGCCCCCAGAATGCCTTGGCTGTCCCTTGGGGAGCAGCGCTGCCCTCGCTCACTGTGGCTGTGTCAGGTCTGAACACTGGCAGCAGCGGGGAGGAGGGAGCAGGCTGAACCCTCTGACCCAGCCCTGGGGACTGATGTGGACTGTACAAAATCCAGTGACTCGGTGGTGCTCCCCAGTGCAGGGGTTTTCAGGGGTGGCCTGACCCCATGCAGGAGTCTCCTTGTTCGTGAAAGCATCCTTCGGAGGGTTGTGTGGCTGAGAAGCACCATGGTGCCCCACAGAGCCCCATGGTTGGGGAACCGGCCCCTGACATGTCAGGATGAGGCCAGACCTACCTTGGCTTCACTGTGTCTCCTACCTTATCCCATTTTCTGGCAATCTGTGCTTTATCCTCAACTGTTGCTGGGGGAGGGATGCAGTGTGGGACGTGCTGTTTGCTGCTTAATGTGACCTCGCAGCCCATGTCCAGAGCAGGGCCAGGAGCTGCTGCAAACTCTGGGAGTCACTGTGGTCCTTGCTCTCGTCTTGCAGCTGAGAGGATGTTCTGGAACCTGATGCCTTTCACCACCAGGGACTTCTCCATCCGCTCCTTGGCTGACCGCCTCGGGGATCTCAGTTACCTCATCTACGTGTTCCCCGACCGGCCCAAGGATGAGGTGTTCTCCAAGTACTACACGCCGGTTCTCTGTGAGTCCACGCCAGGTAGCGCTGTCCCTTCACCCCACCTGTGTCCCCTCCTTTGTGCATCCAGCCAGGATGGAGCTGGTGTTCTCAGTATCCCCCCACCCCGGGGCCACACCGGCCCCACAGGGGTTCTGCATCTGGCCACACGTGAGCCCCCAGCGCTGCCCGGGGTCGTGGCATGTGCTGGAGCTTGGGGCCTCAGTGCTGCCTCCTTCTCTCTAGCTAAAGCTGTGGATGGATACGTGAAGCCACAGATCAAGCAAGTGGTGCCAGAGTAAGTGTGACCCCAAAGGCAGATCCTGGGCAGTGGTTCCCATGGGTTCCCAGTGTTGAATTGGCTGGGTTGGGCGGCAGCCCAGGGCACTGAGGAGCTCAGGTCTGGTGCCACTGATGGCCACATTGGTGCTGAGCCTTGGGAGACACCTTGGCGACTTCACCCCCGGGGCACCCATCCTGTCCCGTGACAGTGCTCATGAGACCCATCCCCACAGGTTTGTCAATGCATCAGGTGATTCTGCCCCTGGAGGGGCCACCTACATGGACCAGGCACCCTCACCTGCCGTCTGCTCCCAGCCTCATTACAACATGTACACCCAGAAGTAGGTATCACACCCCCGTCCCTGTCCTGCTGCAGCTGGTCCCCCCCTCACCGCCTGCCTCCCACAGCCCCGACCCTGTGCTGGACCCCGAGGGTGATTTTGACCTGGATGACACGATTGATGTGGCGAGGCACGTGGAGGAGCTGCTGCGGCGCCCCGTGGACAGTCAGTGGATCCCCCACGCCCAGTCGTGACAGGCAGGCGCCTGGTCCCTTGCCCCTGGCCCCAGCGCTGCGGGGACTGTGCTGTGTTCGTGTCTCTGTGCCAGGGGACAGCGGGTGGGCCCTGCCCCCAGGATTTGCTCTGTGCTGCCCCGAAACACAGGCTGGCGTCCAGCTCTTTGGTGTTTATGCCCTTGTATAAATGGCAGCGGATTTGTCGCATGGTTTTCCTGTATGTTCCTTTTAAGAGGCCCAGCTTCGGCTTTCCGCTTCTGCCAGCACTGGCCCTGCAGCCCCGCATTCCCCCGTGGGGCTGCCAGGGCGGGGGCCGCCAGCCCGGCCTCAGGTTCGCTTTCGCAGTCGTCACTAAGAATGTACATGTCGCCTTCTTGTTCTCTCCCGCAGCTCTGTTCCCCGGGGTGCGTGAGGGCAGAGGGCAGAGGGGGGGTTCGGCCAGGGCTCCCCCAGCCCGTGCTGGTGCTCTGCTCCACAGTGGCAGGGTCCCTGGACCTCATCTTCTCCTCTGCCCCCAAGGATGCAGGAGCCCCTCCGGCTCCCGGCCTCGGTGTCCCCTCTGGAGCCGGTGCAGCATGAGGGTGGCAGGGTGCGAGGGCACCCAGCGAGGGCAGTCGGGTGGGCAGGGGTTTGGGGAAGCGGAGCCCTCTGCCCCTCGCCTCTCTCCTCGCCTGGGCGGGAAACTCTGGGGTCCTGGCCATGTTATTTTTCTATCACAGAGTAAATAAAGCACGGAATATTTTTGTAACACAAAAGTTCTGGGTGTCACGTGTGTCTTGGGACAGAGGCGGGGTCCTCCGGGGAGCTCCTCATCTCGGGTGCATCAGATGAATGCTGGGGCTGGGCCCAGTGTTCGGGTTCCTGTCCTGGAGGGCAGGGTCGTCGGGCCTCCGCTGGCACAAGCTGGGCGGATCTGGGGGGCTTTGTCCGGGCGGGAGGGAGCAGGGGCTGGGCTGGGGCTGAGGCCGGGGCCATATTTCCTGCCGGAAAGCAAAGTAAACCGGATCAATTGCCCTCTTTTTCCTAAGAAGGAGCTTGCTCTTGATGGCGGGATAGGGAGCGCTGGTACTCGGGGTTCAATTGCAGTTGAATTCCCTACCGAGCGGGGGGCTCCGGGGGTGCTGTGTAAAGGCGAAAATGAAAATAAAAGTAAAGCGGGGAGGGGGGCGGCGCCGGGCGCGATAATTCTCCGTCATTTCTGCCGGAGGCGGAATAGCCGGGTGGGCGAGGGGTGTCCGGGGCCGGGTCCCTGTTCTGGGGCGGCGTCCACATTCCGCGATGCTGCCGGCGGTGGCGGTCGCGGCGGTGGCGGTCGCGGCGGTGGTGGCCGTGGCCGTGGCCGTGGCCGTGGCCGTGGCCGTGGCCGTCCCCGCGCTGCGGCACCGCCTCGTCCGTTCCGCGCTGCGCCGCGCCGGGGGCCGGTACCGGCGGCGGCTGGAGGCGCTGGGCAGCGACGTGCGGCTGAGCCAGGAGCGGCGGCTGCGGCGGCTGCTGGGCACCGGCACCGGGACGGCCGGCGGTGAGCGCGGGGCTGCGGGGCGGGGGGCGGGCAGGGGGTCGGTCCCATGGTTGCCCCTCTCACCTTGTGCCTCTCCCGGCAGGCTCGGAGGAGTTCCAGGAGCGGCATCCCCTGGGGCCGCCCTGTCGGCACGGAGCGCCGCCGGATCCCGTCCCCCCGCTGCGCCTCTGGGCTCTGCTCCCCGGCTGCTGGGACACCGACCCCCGGCTGCAGGTGCGGGGAGCGGAGAGCGGGGTGGGCGCGGATTCCCGCAGGGTCTGCCCTCCTGACCCTCTTCTCCCACGCAGGGGTCCCTGCTCTACCTGGATGCCCTCGGCGCCGCCTTTCCGCGGGCACTGGCCCGCCGGGGCACGGCCCTGCTGCACTGGACCCCTGGCTGTCCCCGCGCCCCGGCGGGGTGGCCGCTGCCCACCCTGTACTGCACGCCGGCCCCAGCGGGCGCCCTGCCCTCGCGGGCCGCGGCGCTGCGGGTGCAGCTGCTCTTTGCCCTGCGGCAGCGTGCGCTGCACGTGCTGGAGGCCGGGCTGGCAGCCGAGCTGCACGACGCGCTGGTGGCCCTGCGCACCGAATGGCCCCAGCTGGCCCAGGAGCTGGCGCTGGGCAGGCTGAGCCCCCAGCCCGGGCTGCCCGAGGGGGTACGGGACCAGCTGCAAGCATTGCTGACCCCTGATGCTGCCCGGGCAGCTGAGCTCCGTGCTGAGTGTGCCCGCGGCTTCGAGGGCATCGCCATGCGTCTGTGGCCACAGCTGGAGGTGGTGGTGCTGAGGACGGCCCATGGCACGGAGCGGCTCTACTGCGACTCCCTCCGCCAGGCCGACTGCCAGGGGCTGCCCTTCTACTGCCCCTTCTACCAGGTGGGAGGAGGTGAGTGTCCCCCATGCTGGGGTGTCCTCTTGGCCTGCCCTGGGTGCCCTCAGGGAGCTGCTGCCATGTGGCAGCACAGATCTCCCTGCCCCAGCAAGTGCAGGTGCATCTCTGTGCTGCGTTCCCTTCCTGCAACCTGAAAACAGCTCTGTCCTGGCACCAGCAAAATGCTTCCCCTTGGAGAGGGGTGAGGCTTGTGTGGGCAAGGATGGGGCGTCTGGGGAGCTCACGTTGGCACATGCTGCCTCTGCCCAGCCCTGCTTGGTGTAAACCTGTGGCCAGCGGAGCCAGTGACCCGATTCCTGCTGTGCCCTGACTGGGCTTTCTGCGAGTTCCTGCCCTGCCCGGCCAACAAGGAGCCACGGACGGTGCTGCTGGATGAGCTCTGGGAGGGACGCGAGTATGGGCTGGTTGTGACAGCCCAGCCAGGAGAGTACAGGTGCCTCATCCCTGCTGTGTAGTCCTGGGGGGCTGCCTGCCCCAGCCCCATGCACCCATCTCCCCTCACACTCTCGCTGCGCATGCAGGTGCCGTACCGGGGAGGTGCTGAGGGTGGCCGGCTTCCACAAGCAGTGTCCCATGGTGGAACCTGTGCGCAGGTGAGGACACCCCAACCCGTCCCTCACCTGGCAGGGTCTTAACAGGAGGGTGCCAGTGACCCATGCTGTGTCCCTGCACCGCAGGGAGAGCCACACGCTGAGTGTGCGAGGCGAGAGCATCCCTGAGGAGCAGTTCTGCCAGAGCCTGTGCCGCGCCCTGAGGATGTGGCCAGGTGCTCGCCTGATTGACTACGTCTGTGTGGAGAGCAGCCTGCTGGGTGAGTTCCCCTGAGCTGTCCAAGTCCCTCCAAAAGTGTAGCTGGTGCTGCCTGGAGCTCTGCCAGCCCTCCTGTGCCCAGCAGGGCTAGGGGGGCTGCGGGCAGCTCTAACATAGTCATGGTGCTGCTGCAGGTGACTCCTCGGGGCCCTGCGCCCCCCACTACGAGGTGTTCATGGAGCTGCAGGGCCTGCGGGACCTGTCAGAGGGGCAACGCTACAAGGTGAGCAGGACGTGGGCTCTGCTCTGGGTCTGCGTGGGGTGGCTGAAGGGTACTGGTATGGCAATCTGGGACCAGCACAGGCAGCTGCCCTCTCTTTGCAGCTGGACCAATGTCTCCAGGAGGATTTCCCTGTCTACAAATCCTTCCGCTTCAAGGGCAGCATTGGGCCCCTGCGCCTGCACCTGGTGAGGCCTGGGACCTTCACCCGGCTGCGGGAAGCACTGGGCTCCCCCCTGCCCATGCCCAGGGTCCTGCATGAAGAGCAGCTGCTGCGGCTCATCCAGGGATCAGTTGTCTCGTAGGGCAGCCCGGGGGTCCCCGCAGCCCTTCCACCTTGGGGTTTGCTTGGCATGCACCCTCTGAGGAGGGGCCATGTCCCTGGGGCAGGAGGGCGTGGGGGCAAGGTGCCCAGCCCCAAGGGAATGGCTGAACAGAGCAGATGGAGACAGCTTGACTGTGATCCGTGGCAGCAGCAGGCACTGGTGGGCACCACTCAGTGCTGCCGTGGGGATGGAGCAGGAGCTTGGGAATGTCATGGGGCAGTGGGGCCCTGCAGCTGCTGGACCCCCTTCACTCAGTGCCTTGGCAGCACCTGCAGCCACAGGGGAGTGGGTGCCTGTGCCTTTCCCAAGGGACACCTTGGGCATCACAGCCCATGGCTGAGGCAGAGGGCACAATGGAAACCTCTGTGGGAGCAGGAGGAGCAGAAGAGCCTTGGCTCATCACTGCGCTGAGCACTGGGGCCCTGTGGCATTTTGTCCCCTGGCAGGGACACTGTGGGCAGGGCTCAGGTGGTTGGTGGTGGCACGTGCCACAGAGCAGCCCCAGCCGGGCTCCAGTGCATGTCCCGGTGGTTTAAGAATAAGCTCCACCGAGGGCTGCTTTTAATGTTTTAAAAACCAAATGCAAAATAAAAGAGGATTATCTCTTAAAAATAAATAAAGGACCGCACTCTGGGATTGATTCTTTAGACTATTATTTTTAATCCTCATTAAAGAGATTGCTCAGGCAATCTGACTGCTCTGGGGGCTGAGGAGTTGCTGCTATTCTCGGGGGTCCTGGGGAAGGGGCAGCCATGAATATTTAACCAGCTCGGGGGCTGCCACACTCTGGGGGCACCAGGCTCTTTGTGCCTTTGAGGCACAGTTGTACCATCGGGAGGGACTGGTCATTTCCCCTCCTGCTCATTAAGGGTTATTTCAAGGGCTGGCGAGGGCATGTGGGGCACCTGCTGTGCCGCAGCTGCTGCTGGGGGGCAGCCGGGCCGTGGGCCGGAGATGATGTCTTGAACAAGGCTCACACAAAGCAAAGCATCCCCTGGCACAGCCGAGATCCCCGCCAGGGATGAACCTGGCTGAGGCCTGCTCCCCCATCCCTGCTGGAAAAAAAAACTGGAGCAAAATTTCTGCTCCGGGTCGGGGAGAAGCTGGGAGCACCCCGCAACAAAAGCCTTGAGCCACCCGCCTGGCAAAGCCGTGCGGGGCCGGGGCTGCCCTGGGCGGCTCTGCTTGCGCTGCCCTGCCTGGGTACCACCCCAGTGGGAGGGGAAGTTGGTGGGGTGGCACCCGCTGGGCAGGGCCAGGCTGCTGAGTGCCCGGCTGCAGTGTGCAGCTTGTTTTGGATGCAGGCTCGTTTGTGCTGCTGGTACCAAGGCTGGAGGGTGCGGGTGGCCGGCTGCAGGGTGCGGGCTCGGCCGGGGTCCCATCGGTATCGGGCGGCTGCCGGGCCCGGGCGCTGCGGCGCTGGGCGGAGGCCGGGGATGCCCCGGCGGTGGAAGGTGCCGGTGCCCGTCCGCGCGCTCCGCCGCTGCAGCCCGGGGCGGGGGGGCCGCGCCGTCCCCATCCCCATCCCCGCCGCGTCCCCGCCCCCGGCCCGGCCCGTCCCCTCCTCCCGGCCGCGCCGCCTCCCGCCCGCTCCGCCACTGAGCCCGCAGCGGCGGCGGCGGCGGGCGCAGGCTCCGGGCGCCCCGGGGCCCCGCGGCGGCCGCTGCCCTGAGGCCGCGGGGGATGGCGGAGGGGCCCCGGGGCGCCCCGCCGCCGGGCTCGCCCCGCCCCGCCGCGCCGCTGCCCAACGGGCCCCGCGGCGGCGGCGGCGGCGGCAGCCCCGGCTCGGGCTCAGGCAGCAGCAGCCGCGAGGACTCGGCGGAGCGGAGCCCCGCGCCCGCCGCGCCCCGGGCCAGCATCATGAAGGTGAGAGCCCCCCACCGGCACCGGCCCGGCCCCCCCCCGCGCCCCGGGCCCGGCACCTGCGCAGCGCTGGGATGCCGAGCCGTGTCCCCCCGCCGAGCCCTGCGTCCCCCCGCACCGGCTCTGTCCGCCGCTTCTCGCTCCTCCTGTGCCCGTGGAGCGGCTCCGAGGAGCTGCAGAGCAGCCGCATCCCCGGTCGCCCGGGGGTCGCCACCTGCCCGCGGTGCTGGTCGCACCGGGACTGACACGGCGTCCCCACGCCCTGCCCGGACTCAGGGTCCCCAAGGGCACAATCTCGCCCGGCCCGGCTCTGTGGAGTGTCCATGGGTCGCCCTGTCGAGTGCCATGGCCACGCTGCAGCATCACCGGGTCCTGCTCGGGGCACCCCTGGGTGCCAGTGAGAAGACGCCCGCTCCTGCCCCTCGGGCAGCTTCTGCTCTCCCGTGCTCTCTCCTGCCAAGCACTGAGCCTTGGGCCTGGCCTGACCAGCTTGCAGTGTGCTCCCAACCCCTGGTGTTGGTGTTGCCGGGCCATGGTGGGCCCGGGGGCCAGGGAGGGTCTCAGGGGTCTCCCAGCTGGGTGGGCAGTGGATCACACGTATGCTTTCCTAAATGAACCCCCCTGATTGTGCTGATGCCAGCGGTACTAGCTGACACAATAGGTCACGTCCGCCCGGGACTCGCCTCGCTGCTCCCGGCAGCCTATTTTAAGCTGAGATTGCTCCGGTGCTATTAATACCCCGTGAGGGGGCTGTTCCCGTGGTGTCCCAGCCCCGCTCTTCTGTCCCTGGGATCCAGTTTTCTGGACAGCGGTGTCAGGACCCTGATTCCCTGCCCGTGCCCGCCTGGGCTCTCGCTGCAAACTGTTGCGGGGGCGGCCGGGCTGTGCCCACGCGGTGACGGCACGGAGACCTGCCGGTGCTCTCATGCAACCAGAGGCTGGTGCCAGTGCGCCGTCTGTGCCCGGTTTCCTTGGGGACCTTGCCGGGGTCCCTGCTCCTCCCGGGACGGACCAGCATCCTTCCTTACCCAGGGGCCATCCGTGGGCGCCGCGGGCTGGGAGTAGGGAACCTCTCGCTTGCCCCCGGGCCGGGCACATCTCTGTCACCACCTGCGTCACCACGGGATTTGTCCTCACGTGAAGGTCGGGTGACCCAGGGCCAGAGCTGGCAGGGGAGGGCGCTGGCCCGGGAGGAGGTCAGACCCGGACAGTATCCCCAGCTTGTGCTGATCCGTTGTGGATCTCCGAGTCCATCCGGGGCCTAAGTGGCACTGGAGGCACATGTGGAAAGAGCCGTCAGCTCTGTTATTTTTTGGGATTTCCAGAAAAGGCTGGAGGAGTGAATCTGAAAGTGCGACTCACTAGCTGTGTGGAGACAGGGGGGCCCGAGCTGTCCCCTGCAGTGTCCCTGTGACCTGGCTAGAGGACCTGCTCCCTTCTTTCTTCCCAGGCTGAAAGTGGAGGGGCCTGGTGGTCCCGTGGCCTGGGGGGATGTTGGAGAGGAACTTAGGGGTATTGGATCTGTTCTTCCCTGCTGCAGGAGGTGTCCCTTCTCTAGCGTCTTGCTGTTCTGTCCCCTGAGCCCCCTTCCCATCGTGTGCCAGCCCCAGGAGCTGTGTGGTGTCTCTGCTGGGATCTGGCTCCATGGCCCCTCGCTGGGGAGTGGCAGCTGGTGCTGCGGGGAGTGGATGTGTCAGTCGCTCTCTTCCTGGCAGGGAACAAACGACGGTGAAAAAGCCCTGGCTGTGCTTGGTCTCCCAATGCCTCAGCTCTGAGGCTGCTGCCTGCCTGCACCCCTGCCCATGCTGCCCAGCCTGGGATAGGGGTGGTGGGGAGACCTGGGACCTGGGGAATTCAGCTGCAGATGATTCACGTCACGGCCAGGCTGGGGGATAAAGGGAAGAGAGGGACGACTGATGGGCCCTTCTCCATTCCGTGCTTTGAGAGTGGGTTACGTGGCCGGTAACGGTGGCCGTCACGTGGAGGCTGAGATTAGGGCATCAGCGCTCACCAGGTCACTAATGCAGGAGGTAATTGGCTGAAAAGGTGCTTAACACATGCTGCAGAGCTGGGCTAGGACATGCCCTCTGTGCCCAGCCCACACTCACCACTGGCATCGTGGTCGGTGCTTCGCTCTACGGAGCCCTGCCTCCTCCCTGCCAGCTTGGTGGCACAGTGTGAGCAGGATCCCTGCTCCGGCCGGAGCTCTGCCCTCTGTCTGGGGGCGTTCCGCGCTGCCATGGCCACGGGCACCATGTCCTCCCAGCTCCGCTGCTGCCTTACTCGTCAACTGCCTGTGCTGCTCCTGCCGCGCCTTGTCCAGCACTTCGTGGGGTGACCTCAGGGTTGAAGAGCACCTGGAACAGCCTGTGAAGGGGCTGCCAGGGAGCAGCGGCTCTTCCCTGCCGGTCCCCAGGCCGCACTGAGGAGCTGCAGACGGGAGACTCCTTGCACCCACTGTCCCCTGCTCGCCGCTTGCCCGCGCAGAGGGAGAAGCAGAACCTGTGTGCTGCAGGGCTCCCTTGGGTCTGTGCCACACATCTGCACCCCAAAGTGCTGCAGCGGGCATCCCCTCCCCTGTCCAAGCCTGGGAGGGTGGGGGTCTGCAGGGAGGGCGTTCCGGCTTTCACCCTGAGCCGGGGTGGTCGGGGGGCCGGCGGGGCTGGTGCCGGTGGGGTGTGTCTGGCTGCCTGCCGTGGGCACAGCTGGAAGCAGGTCTCTGGCTCTGGGTGCACGCAGGCCCCCCGCCCGTGTTTCCTTTCCGGATGGATTTCCTGTTTTCATCTGTGGGGCCCGGTGCGGAGCCGCCCGGGGTGGGTGCGCCGGGCGGGGAGCGGGTCTGCAGAGATGCGGGGGTCCTGCCGGGGGCAGGAGCTGCGGCCCTCGGTGCCCATCGCCCCGCGGCGGGGTGGGGGCCGCGGCTGCTCGTCAGTGGGGCGCTCAGATTGCAGCTTGCAGGAAGCTCCGGCATCGAGTCCTTCCCCGCAGGGCTGGCCGGTGGCGTGACCTGCTGCTGAGCCCCTGCCGACCCGGGATGGCTGGCACCGAGGCGAGGTCTTGGAGCTCGGCCAGCTCCCTGGAGCAATCTGGCAGTGAGGGGATGCAAACAGCTCCCACATCCGAGCTCCAGGATAGTAGGATGTGCCTGGCTCTAACAAGGGGCTGAGGGCTGGTGCTGGTTCCTCCTTCCCTGGGCCGTTTTGTCTCGGGTATCCCTGGAGGATTCCCCATTACCTGGGGAAACCATACATCCTTCTGTGCGACCTATCCCGAATGCCCTTGGCTGTGGCTGCCTGGCCCCATAGGACAGATCCCGACCCTCCAGGATCAGGCACGGGATGTGCTTGCCTGGGCACAGCCCCGAGCGGGAGCTGTGGAGGCTCTCAGGGCACTGGAGGGGATCAACCCCTCACCTCCAACCTGGGCAGCTGAGCAGGACCTGCCTCTGACAGACACCACCAGATTAGAGGTGACTCACCATAATCTTGAAGAAGTGGATTAAATCTCCTCCTACTGTGCTACTTAATGAAATCCATCCCATAATACACTCCCGGCCCTGCTGTTCCCCCTCATCCCCTGCCAGCCCCGTGGCAGCTGGGTCCCCCCTCCCTGTAGTGAGGCAGGACAGAGTGTGGGCATGAGGTGCTGGCAGCACACAGCCCATGCCCTCGTGACCCTGCGCTCTGTGGGACAGAGCCGTGGCCGGGGTCATCCCCAGCACATGGCAGTGGCTGTCCTGCCCTGCTCCTCGCAGAAGAGTGAGGGGGTCTGTCTTGGGCTCCCTAGGAGCAGCTCTGCTCATGCATCACATGCTGGGCTTCTGTTTTCCTCTGGTGTCCCCAGGCCAGAGATGCAGGGGCTGTGCTGGGCTGCTGGCACATGGCTGTGCCTGTGAGGGTGAGTGAGCAGTGGGGAAGGATCCAGCTCAGGGCCAGGAGCAGGAAGGAAGGAAGGAAAGCAGAGTTAAAATAAGCCAGAGAGTGAGCTGTGAGGGAAGCCAGGGCTGGAGCTGGCTTCCAGCCCCCCGGAGAGGGGCGGACTGGAGTGGACTGGGCTTAGCGTGGTGCTGGGACACCCTGGGCCACCCTGGGGCAGTGCTGTACTCTGCTTTGGACTGGGGCAGGGGGACCGTGGGCAGGAGGGTGCTGGGAAATGGTGGGGCATGTGCTGCCTGGCTGTCTCTGATGGCTCTGCCCCTTTCCCACCCTGGCAGGATGGCTCCCGGCAGCGGCTGCCGCAGAAGAAGAAGACAGTGTCCTTCAGCTCCATGCCCAATGACCGCAAGATCAACAGCACAGCTGCCTGCATCTCCCTCATGCTGGAGGGCTGTGAGCTGAAGAAGGTGCGCTCCAACTCCCGCATGTACAGCCGCTTCTTCGTGCTGGACGCCGACATGCGCTCTGTGCGCTGGGAGCCCTCCAAGAAGGACTCAGAGAAGGCCAAGATTGAGATCAAATCGGTCAAAGAGGTGCGTGTGGGCAAGAAGACGCCTGTCCTGCGCAGCAATGGCCTCTCCGACCAGTTCCCAGATGAGTGCGCCTTCTCCATCATTTATGGAGACAACTACGAGTCCCTGGACCTGGTGGCCAGCTCAGCAGATGTGGTGAGTGCCTGGGTGATGGGGCTGCGGTATCTGGTGTCCTATGGGAAGCACAGCCCTGAAGCGCCCGGGACCGGCCACCCCAGCCTCCGGACGTCCTGGATCTCCTCCGTCTTTGACCTTGCTGACCTGGAGAAGTCTGGCCGCATCCCCGTGTCCCGGGCTGTGCAGCTGATCAAAGCACTCAACCCTGGCATGAAGACCTCCACCATCGAGCTGAAGTTCAAGGAACTGCAGAAGGCCAACGAGCGTCCCGGCATGGAGGTGGCCTGTGACCTCTTCGTAGAGGCATACTGCGAGCTCTGCACCCGCCCTGAGATCTTTTTCCTGCTGGTCCAGTTTTCTAGCAACAAGGAATACCTGGGGGTGAAGGACCTGCTGATGTTCCTGGAGGTGGAGCAGGGCATGGAGGGGGTGACAGAGGAGAAGTGCTTGGAGATTGTCAGCAAGTATGAACCCTCCAAGGAGGGCCGGGAGAAGGGCTACCTGGCCATCGACGGCTTCACGCGTTACCTGCTCTCTGCTGACTGCTCCATCTTTGACCCACAGCACCGCAAGGTCTGCCAGGACATGGCACAGCCCCTCTCCCACTACTACATTAGCTCTGCCCACAGCGCCTGCCTGCTGGAGGACAACTTCTGGGGCCGCTCAGACATCAGTGGCTACATCAGTGCCCTGGGCCTGGGCTGCCGCAGCATCGAGCTGGTGCTGTGGGATGGCCCTGAGGGCGAGCCCGTGGTCTACACCAGCCCCTCAGCTGCCTCCTGTGTGCCCTTCCGTGCCGTGGTGGGGCTGATTGACCAGCACGCCTTCACTGCCTCTGCCTACCCCCTCATCCTCTGCCTGGTGGTCCGCTGCTCGGCCCCCCAGCAGCGACTCGCTGCCCAGTGCCTGCGCAAGACGCTGGGGGAGAAGCTGTACCTGGAGCCCCCCAACCCCATGGCGTCCTACCTGCCCTCCCCGGAGGAGCTCAAGGGCCGCATCCTCATCAAGGGCAAGAAGCTGCCGCCCACCTGCGAGGACAGCGAGGGGGAGGTGTCGGACGAGGAGGAAGGCTGGGAGCTGGCGCGGCGACTGGGCCAGGAGGACCGGGAGGCACCGGAGGGAGGTGGCCTGCGGCGGGTGCGCCTCAGCCGTGAGCTCTCAGAGCTGGTGAGCCTCTGCCAGGCAGTCCCCTTCCAGGACTTTGAGAGCTCACGACGTGGGCAACGCTACTGGGAGATGTGCTCCTTCAGCGAGGTGGAGGCGGGACGCTTCGCCAACGAGTGCCCGGCTGAGCTGGTCAGCTACAACAAGCGGTTCCTCTCCCGCATCTACCCCAGCCCCATGCGCATCGACGCCAGCAACATGAACCCCCAGGATTTCTGGAAGTGCGGCTGCCAGATGGTGGCTATGAACTACCAGACACCAGGGCTCATGATGGACCTGAATGCGGGCTGGTTCCGGCAGAACGGGGCCTGTGGCTATGTCCTCCGCCCGGCCATCATGCGGGAGGAGGTCTCCTACTTCAGTGCCAACGCCAAGGACTCCCTGCCTGGGGTGCCTGCCCAGCTCCTACACCTTAAGGTCATCAGCGGGCAGAACCTGCCCAAGCCCAAGGGCTCAGGGGCCAAGGGGGAGGTTGTGGAGCCCTATGTCTGTGCTGAAATCCACGGCATCCCGGCTGATTGCGCTGAGCACCGCACCAAGACAGCCCTGCAGAGCGGGGACAACCCCATCTTCGACGAGAGCCTGGAGTTCCAGATCAACCTGCCGGAGCTGGCCGTCCTGCGCTTCGTTGTGCTGGACGATGACTACATTGGGGACGAGTTCATTGCCCAGTACACCATCCCCTTTGAGTGCCTGCAGCCTGGCTACCGCCATGTCCCCCTCCAGTCGCTGGCCGGCGAGCCCCTGCCCCACGCCACCCTCTTCGTGCACGTGGCCATTAGTGACCGCCGTGGCGGGGGCAAGGGGCACCGCCGGGGGCTGGCAGGGCGCCGGGGCCGCCGAGTGCGGGAGTACACTTCCACCAAGGCCACTGGCATCAAAGCCATCGATGAGGTCTTCCGGACGGCCACCCAGCCGCTGCGGGAGGCCACTGACCTGCGGGAGAATGTACAGGTACGGACCCTGCAGAGGCACTGGGGGACCTGGTTTCTGCAGGGGAGGATGGGGCTGGACTGAGAGTGGTGGGGAGCCCGGGTGTCCCCCTTTCCTTGGGGGATGTGAGCGAGGAACCTTACCTGAAGCAGAGAGCTGTGGGAAATGGGGGTGTTCTGGTGTCGGGGGGCTCCTGGGGGTCCTCCCAGCTGAACTCCTGACACTGGTCACTGCCTGCAGAATGCGTTGGTCTCCTTCAAGGAGCTGTGTGGGCTGACACCCGCTGCCAACATGAAGCAGTGCATCCTGACGGTGTCCACATGGCTGCTGCACAGTGACAGTGCACCCAGCGTCACTCTCAACCTGGCAGAGCAGTACCCCCCCATGGAGGCCCAGGGCCCCATCCCTGACCTGCTGCGCAAGGTCCTCACTGCCTACGAGACGGTAAGTGCCATCCTACCGGGGCTCGGCGCCTTGGGG
Source organism: Corvus moneduloides (assembly GCF_009650955.1). NCBI lineage: Eukaryota > Metazoa > Chordata > Aves > Passeriformes > Corvidae > Corvus > Corvus moneduloides. The sequence continues at coordinate 3,014,747 of NC_045501.1, read as the reverse complement.
AGGCTCCTTGGGGTCAGTGACACTGGGACCAGCACCCTGCCAAGGACGGGGGACCCTGAACTCACTGTACCCATCCTGGCGCAGGGGAAGGTGAGCGGGCAGGGGGCTGCATGAGGGCTGCCCAGGGAGGAGTCTTGCCAAGGCACAGGCTTGTCCAGATCGGTCTGACCCTGGGACGCTGCAGCCCCCACCCTGTGCCTGCACTGCCTGTCCCTTGCCTGGTCCCACCAGGTGGGAGAAATCCCATAAATAGCCACAGCCGGAGCTGCTTCCTTCTTTTGTGTTGAAGGGAACCTGGCCACTGGCTGGGTGCTGGTCACACCATACCTGGCCATGTGTGGTGAGGTGGGGAGTGCCAGACCCCAGGCACTGCGGTGGTGAAGGGGGCAGCCCGTGATGAGCCTCGTGTCCCCATCCACTTGGCCAGGGGGCAAAGGGCCAGGGTTGCCCAGCTCCTCATGCTGCCCGTCTCTCTAGATGATCCAGACTAGCCGGACGCTGATCGAGTCTGCTGACGCGGTGTATGGGAAGCTCATCCAGGCACAGCAGGCAGGTGGGGTCCCGGAGGCAGCCCCAGCTCCAGTGTGGCTCTGGCAGTGGACCCAGGCATGTCCTGGGGTGCTGGGGCTCAGGGCTTCCTGCATTGGGGCAGGGTGTGGGTGGGTGGGCTGCAGAGCTGTGTGGTAGGGAGCAGCAGAGTGGGGGAGGCTGATGAGGAAGCGGGGAAGAGTCATTAGCTGTCAAACGCCAGAACATAATTAGTGCCAGAAATAACAGGCTGGGGCTGACGGCAGAAATGGCAACTGAGTGTTAAGACTTCCCAAACACGTGGCAGAACCCACACAAGCAGGTGCTGCTGCTGCCTGCCCTGGTCCTCCCCCCGACTCCGGCAGCTGCCTGGGGACCTCTGGCCCCCCTCCAACCCCAATGGCTGCATGGCCCCTCTTTCGGCTGGGACCCCACAGGGATAGCCCCCACCAGCTCCAGGGGCTTCTGTGGGCTCCCCATGGGGCTGGGAGAGTGTCAGTGCTGGAGGGGCTGGGGAAGAAGAAGGGGGCCCTGCTCTGCTCTCCCCGCCATGCCAGCCTTGCTGCCAGCAGCGTGTTTGTTCCCTGCCTACGCGGCAGACGAAATCTCACCCGAGCTCTTGGCTTTCAGCTCTGCCACTGCTGCGAGCGCTGGGGGAGTGGAGCAGTGGGGCATGAGCTGCAGAGCACAGGCTGGTGCTGTGCCCTCCTGTACTGCTCTGGCTGCTGTGCTGCAGTGCTGCAGGGCAGAGGGGGATGTGCAGCCCCTCGGGGTGCTGATAGGCAGCAATTTAGCGGCTGCAGCCCCCACCCCCATGCCCTGGCGCTGCCTGTCCCTGCTTTCATCCTGGCTGTGCTGTGGACAAGCCCCTGTGGTGTCGGCATGGCCGGTACCTTGCTGGTGGGAGCTGGGGGTCCGGGGAGCTGCGGGCTGCGGCGGGGGCGCAGGGCCGTGGGCGAGCTGATTGGCAGCGCGAGGGCGAGCGAGCTGCGTGGGAGCCCTCGCGTGGGCCCAGAGCCGGTGCTGCGTCAGGAGGGGTAAATATAGCACCCACTCACGAGGACGTCACATGGTGCACGGTGACGGGTTCCACGCTCCAATGGGGGGGCCTGGTGGCCCTGCTCTGAGCCCCCCAGATGAGCTATGGAGTGCAAGAGTTGTGCCTCTGCCCAAGGTCTTCACTGCCCTTCCAGACCTCATGGTCTCCGGAGTCCAGAATGGCCACAGGCTGCAGCTGACCCTGGTGCTGGGGCGTTGAGGGCTCCTTTGGCCCATCATTCGAGACATGGAGGACTCTTGAGGCTGCTGGGGCAGTGGGGAGCCCACCCAGCCTGCAACCCCATGGTGGGCAAAGGGCATCCCTCTGGCTTGGTCCCTGCTGGTCGTGGGTGGTGGCTGTCCCTGTGCCAGCACCCCTGCACCCACTGAGGGGCTCTCCCATCAATGCAGGGATGGATTTCCACAAGGAGCTGCACCGCATCGAGACCAAGGAGGGGCTGCGGGGCCGCAAGCTGCAGAAGGCACTGGAGAGCTTCGCCTGGAACATCACTGTCCTCAAGGTGAGGGGCAAGGGCTGCGGGGACACACCTGCCCTGCCCTGCCCTGCCCCCTCACCCTCCTGCCTCCACCCTAACACCCCCCCTGACATCTCCCCACAGGGCCAGGCTGACCTCCTCAAGCATGCCAAAGCAGAGGCACTGGACAACCTGTGGCAGATCCACAATGCGGGACAGTCCTGCGGCATTGGCAGGAATGGATCAGCCTCGCCGGAGCCTTCCCGGCTGCGTGCCCCGCTGGAGCCCATCCCTGAGACAGACGGAGGTGGAGACACAGCATCCTGCTGACCCCGGTCTGGGGCTCGGGGGCCCAGACTGAGCACCCCTGGCCACAGGAGCCAGGAGCAGAGAGCCCCAGCCTGCCTGGGGAATGTGCGTGAGGCTGGGTGTTGAGGGGCTTGCACCAGAACTCCGTGGAGAGGCTGGGGAGAGATGTCCCTGCTCCCGGTTGCCCCGCCAAGCTCTCAGAGGACTCATCCATCCCCTCCAGCTGCTCCTGGAGCCAGTACTCTGCCCTGGGGCCAGTGGGGATGCTGGTACCCCAGTGCCCATGTGCATGTACCCCCAGCCTGCTGTGCCAGATGCCACTTGGAAGAGCAGCCCCAGGTCTGGGCTCCTGTCCACCCTCCCCAGGGCTGCAAGATTTGCCTTCACCAGCCCTGGGGAAAACCTGGCCGGCAGGAAGGGTTCTGGCTGGTCCTGTCCATAGCATCCGTGGGGTCCGTACTATGCAGAGGGGTTGGAAGGCTCTCTGGTGCAGCAGCTGTGGGGCCAGGGTGTCACTGAACAGCAGGTATGGCTTCTGGCATCAGGGAAATGTTTGGGTTCATCCCCCAGGGCAAGGGAGTTCCAGCACGAGCAAAGACTGGACGTAGCCTGGGGTTGTGGAGTGTTATAAAGAGTGCAAGACCCTCCCTGGTGCCCTGTGGCTCCCTCTGTTTCAGGCATGGGACCAAGGTGGGACAGTGTCACCAAAGGGGATGGTGGGTGGCACCGGGTACAGGACCCTGGTGGCACTATCCCTCCCTGGCACCAGCCAGGCGCAGGGTGACGGCTCCCCACGTCAGTCAGGGAGCTATACAGCTGCTGGCACCCCTTTGTTCAGGGGATTAATTAGCCTAATGGGGCTTTGAGCAGGGGCTCAGCGCACCACCGCGCTGCGGCCAGAGCCGGCCAGCACTGACCTTCAGCCCCTTTATGCCAGCCCAGCAGCGTGGCCCATGGGCAATTATGGCCTCATTAGTGCCAGGCACCCCGTCCAGTGAGTACCCACACAATGGGGAGCTGCAAATGAGGGGAAAGGCCTGGACGGTCTCCGGGCTACCGGCCCCAGCGCTCCCACGTCTCCCAGAGACCGGTCACTCCTGCTGCCCCAGCGTTATTTTTGGCAGCCCTATTGTGCTGGGCCCTATAAAGCAGCAGTGGCAGTGCAGGGTGCTGTGCTGTCGGCTGCCCGATGGGACATGCCCCAGAGCCGCTCGGCCACCTGAAGACCCCAAGAAGGATGGAGGTGCCCAACACCAAGGTGGGGCTGGGGTGCTGCAGCCCCTGGGGACAAGAGAACAGCGATGGGTGGGAGGTCGGAATGTAGGGCTGGGGGTGCAGGAGGGTCTGGTCGGTTTCTTGGGAAGCTCCAAGTGTGCAGCAAATCCCCGGGAGTCCCCAGCCGCAGCCAGCAGCCGATGAGGGCAGTTCTTGGGAGGGAGCTGGGCATGCAATGCCTGCAGCATGGGCGCTTTCGCTGCTTGTCCCGTGGCACTGGACAGCGAGAGGAGAGTGTTTGCCACAGCTGCTGTGTGCTGGAGCAGGGGTGCAGTGAGGACACCTCCACATCTGGCTGCTGGTTGGAGCACAGGTGAGGGTGCTGGCTGTCACCGAAGGGTGACATTCCAGGTGCACTTCGGGTGTGGGGCTGGGCCCCTGCGGCAACAACCAGGGCAGGGGGGAGTTGAAACACCAGTGAGCGCAGCAGGGGGGGCAGTCCTGGGGCTGTGCTGTCCCCCCCTCTCTGCCCTGTCGCTGCCCTGCACTGATGCTGTCCGTTGCTCCGGCAGCCCCGGCGAGCTGCCTGCCTCCTGCTCCTGCTCCTGTTCTGCTCCCTGGCTGCTGCCCGGCAGACCCTGCCCCACTGCTGCCGGCAGAAGACCTGCTCCTGCCGTGTCTACGACCTCCTGCACGGCATGGGCAACCACGCCGCTGGCATCCTCACACTGGGCAAGAGGAAGAGCGTCCCCCTGGCCTTCCAGAGCCGGCTCTACCGCCTGCTCCATGGCTCCGGCAACCACGCTGCGGGCATCCTCACAATGGGCAAGCGCGGGCAGCACCCTGGCACCACCTGCCACGACTCGCTGGGCTGCCCTGCGGGCACGGACGCCCAGCCGACAGCGGTACCGCGAGGTGCTGACAGCAGCCCTGCCGGCCCCAGGGAGTGCCAGGGACACTCAGGGAAGGACCTGAGCTCGAGCCAGGCCCAGGGAGCTGCAAGGAGCTTTTACTGAATGGGATGGGGGCAGCGGGACAGAGAGGGGATCCCTGGCAGGATGGACTCCGGGGACACACAGCCGGAGCTCTAAAGTGTAAATAGCACTTTTAGATACCTCCTCCCAGCCCTGGCCCTGGCCCAGCCTGCTCAGGGCACCGCGGGCACCGCGGCCTTTTACAATAAATGGTAGCCTGATGTCAGCCGGCTCTGTTGTTTCTCTGGGGAGCGGTTGGGCGGGCTCAGCTCAGCGCCGGGGCAGCTGCCGGAGCAAGCGCCTTCCTCCGCGGTGCTTGGACTGGGCTCATCTGCGGCGCCTGCACCGCGGCGTGCGCGGGACCAGCTGCCTGGGGGCAGTACCACCACAGAGGTTACCCGAGGTGCGGCGGCTCCTGCTCCTCCTGCAGCCCCGTGGGCCCGGGAGCACCGGGGGGTGAGCGGCTCCCGTGGCCGAGCGGGTCCCGGTGCCTCCCGGTACGGCGGCTCCGGTGCCGAGCAGGTCCCCGGCGCCACCAACCCAGTGCCCCCCCGGGCCAGATCGCCCTGCCCGCGGGCGGGGGACGGTGCTCGACGGTGCCGAGGCCCCTCCCGGTGCCGGGGCGGGGCGGGGCGGGGCGGGAAGCCCCGGGCGGGGCCGGGATCAGCCTGCGGCGCTGCGGAGGGGCCGGGGGCGGCGGAGGCAGCCCCGCCGCCGCAGCCCCGCGGCGGGCGGCCGGTCGGGCGGGACGATGCCGGTGATGAAGGGGCTGCTGGCGCCGCAGAACACCTTCCTGGACACCATCGCCACCCGCTTCGATGGCACACGTACGGCTGGGACGGGACCGGGGAGGGGCCGTGGCGGCGGCGGGGGAAGGGGGGGAGACCGGGTGGGGGAAGCCGCTGCCCCTCAGGAGACGGCGAACGGGACAGGGCTCGGCCCGGCCCCGCAGACCCCGCGGCTCGGCCGGGCGCGGCCACCCACGCGCTGTCCGGGGACCGTCCCGTGTCTGGGCTCCGGAACTCCCCGAGTCCGTGTCCCGGGCCGCCCCCGCGATGCTCTCCCCGCTCCCGCCGCCGGTGCCGCTCGGTGTCGCCGCAGCCGCGCTCAGCACCAGGGACAGATCCCGGTGCCGGCGGGAGGGGCGCGCGGGGCCCCGGGTGGGGAGAGGGAGATTCGAAGAGGGCACGGTCGGTCTCAATAGGCCCGGGCTGACCCGGGATTCCCGGGCCCCCGCGCTGCCCCGTCCCGTGCCCGAGTGGTGCCCGTGTCCCCGGCCGCTCCGTGTCCATGTGCCGGGGCCGGGATGGATTGAAGCTGGGATGGATTGAAGCCGGGATGGGTGATGCCCGGCCACCACATGCTGGCTCCAGCACCGCTGGCACCATGCAGCCCCCCGGGAACGGGCCGTGTTCAGGACTGACCTCAGCTTCCCTTCAAAAACACCTGGAGCAGGTGTCTCTCGGGCCAGCTGCCAGCAAGGCTAAGCATCTCCTCCCTTGCTGGGAGCGACTGGCATGAAGATGGCACTGGTAGCCTGCAGCCACCTCCCAGGGCACCACTGAGGCACTTCAAGCACCCTGGCGCATGTGGTTGCTGCAATGCTGAGCTGTCTCCTGGCCTGGAGTGACACGGGGCAGCCCTGGTGGCTCAGGGGGTCCTTTGCCCAGGGGATCTGGGATTTGGGGTGTTACCTTCGGGGCTGCAATGTGTGAGAAGTCTCTCTTCCCCGACTCCGACCAAGCTGCGCCTGGAGGTGACAGGGCAGAGCCACATGTGCCTCGTGATGGTGATCCCACTGTCCCTCTGGAGGGGCAGAGCTCCTGGATCTGACTCTCCAAGGGAAGAGTCCCCCAGGAAGCTGCCTGCAACACCACGACCAAAGCCTTGGGAATTTGCCCCGGAGAGCCTGGCTTTGCCCCCAGTGCTCTGGCAGTCCCCTGTCCAAAGCTGCCCAGCTGCCTCCGGGCACTTTTAAACAGCGTGGGGCTTTGCCGGTTTGATGTGCCTCTTATCGGCTTTATCTGCCATGGAGAGGGGTTTAGCACAGTGATACCCGGTGGGAAGTTAACCCTGCCTCTCCCGGGCAGCCGCTGCTCTGGGCCCCGGGGCACCCGGCCAGGCACACTGGCCACCATGGCTGGGGTCTGCCAAGCCTGCCAGGGCCACATCCTCCAGCTCAGTGAGCCACTCCCAAATGCAAACCCTTGTTTTCTGTTCTAATAACACATCCTGGATATCACCATAATCCCAGCTTCCCAGAGCCAAAATCTGGCCTTAGTCACAGCTTCAGGCTATTTTTGCTTCTCCGAGCTAATCCTGGGCTGAGCCGTGCTGTGGTGGCCCCACGGCACCCCCATCGGCCAGGGCTGCCTGCAGTCATCATTGCCTCCCCTCCCTCCCGCAGCATCTTGCTGCATTTGCCTTGCCCTGGCACCACTCTGCCCATGGTGTGCGGGTGCTGGCATCACTGTGGGCTCCTTTCTTCTGTGAGAGGGGGCAGAGCACATCTACCTGATCTTGGCTGTGTGGTGCAAGGGTCCTGTGCTGGGGACCCACCACCGGAGACCATTTTGGGGCTGGGGATACCCTGGTCTGCCCACGCTGGGTTCCACTGCAGCCCATGCCAGCTGCACACCCGCTTCCTTGGCACCCTGCTAACATGAGTCCATCTGTCTTGCTGGTGCTGTGGGACAGGGGCTGCGGCTGGGGGCTGTGGGGCAGAACAGCTGTTCTGTGATTGGGCAGGGCATGGGGCTGGTGACGGCTTTATTGTGGCTGGTGCCACCCCCGTGCCGGGGCTGGGGATGCTGGGGAGGCTCTGTGCTGCTCAGAGGCCGAGGATGCTGTAGTTCACCTCTGGCTCATGCCAGCTGGGCACTGGCCCTTGACTTCCCACGGGCTCATGGCTTTTCTCCCACCCTCTCAGCTGGTGCCCCAGCACCCCACACCTCTGGGGATCTCAGCACCACAGCTGGGCACCTCTGGGCTGGATGCGCCCAGCCGGGAGCGGCTGCTCCCACTAAGCTCCCTGAGCCCTGGCAGAGCTGGAGTGGCAGATGGCGAGGGGGAGGTGTGAGCTGCCTCGCGTGGGTGATGGGGGCCGGAAGATGGATCCAGGCTCCTTCCCCTTCCAGTACGTGGGGCTGGGGTCCTGCCCGGGCTGGGGCCTTGGGGACAGCAGGACAGGGGATGAGCAAGCTCTGGGAGCAGCTAGGGGCAGCCAGCAGCCAGATGGAGATCTGGCTCCACTTCCCAGGGGGACACGTGGGGGACCGGGAAGGCTGGGCTGCTGTTTGTGCCCCCTGAGGTGGCCCCAAGGCCTCGGGGGCAGCTGTGTCTCCTTTCAGACAGCAACTTCATCCTGGCAAACGCACAGGGCCGCTGTGGCTTCCCCATCGTCTACTGCTCTGATGGCTTCTGCGACCTCACCGGCTTTGCCCGCACCGAGGTCATGCAGAAGAACTGCAGCTGCCGCTTCCTCTGCGGGGCTGAGACCAGCGAGCCCATCCTGCAGAGCATCGAGAAGGCGCTGGACAGCAGGCAGGAGTACCAGACCGAGGTCTGCTTCTACAAGAAGAGTGGTGAGTGGCACGTGAGGCTGGGTCCCTGGCCACAGCTCCAGCTGGGATTTGGCCCTGTCATGGCCCTGGGGTGAAGCTGCTGAGCGGTGGGGGGGGCTGCCCTGCCTTCACCAACTCTCTCCTCCACCCAGGAGCTGCATTCTGGTGCCGGCTGGACATCATGCCCATCAAGAATGAAAAGGGGGAGGTGGTGCTCTTCCTCTTCTCCTTCAAGGACATCACAGACAGCCGGGGCAGGAGCTACCCAGGTGACAAGAAGGAGGGTGAGCCATGGCTGCAGAACGGGGATGGGATTCAGGGAAGAGTGTGTGCAGTGGGGATGTGGCAAAGGGGTTCTCTGTTCCCTGGTGGGTCCTGCCTGCCACGTACACCCATGGCACAGCACTCCCACTAACTTAGCATGCCTTGTCCACTGCAGAGAAGCAGAGGAGTGAGAAGCAGAGGAGCAAGAAGCCTGGGAACTCACACCTGCGGGCTGCACGGAGGCAGGGCCAGACCATGCTGCACCGGCTCAGCAGCCAATTTGTCCGGAGGGACCGTGGCGAGATGAAAATCAACCGTGTAAGGACCTGGGGGACCCTCAGTTTTGGCCAGTGCCCCCCATGCTGGGGCTGTGGTAAACTGGCAGTGCAGCAGGTCTCCTGAGAGCAGCCCCCAGCAGAGCCCAGCCTCACTGGGATGCTGTTCCCATGCACATCCCTCCCTGGCCTGCCAAGCACCAAAATGCCCCCGAGCTCTGGCAGCCACACTGTAGCCAGGCTGCACATGTGTTTGGTTGGCAGCAGGAGAACCCTGTGGGTGCCCAGAGCTTGCTGTGCAGACCTGGCAGCTCTGGCAGAGCTGTGCCTCTCCTCACACACTCACTGTCAGGAAACCCCAGTGCTGGCTCTGAGCATGCTCTGGGGAGCGCCGTTACCAGGGTGCCAGAGCTGTGGAGCTGCCAGATGGGGCAGGGACCAGAGTCAGTCCTGTGCCAGCCCCTTCGCACGGCTGCTGTGCCCTGAACAGGGTCCTTGGGCACCACCCGCAGTTGTGGGGACAGAGAGAGGGTCTGAGAGCTGCTGGGCCCCAGAGCTGACGAGCAGGCAAAGAATATCAGTGAACCAGTCTTGAATTTTGGGGATTTGGGTGGGATGGCCCTGGCTCTGCCCTCCTCTGCCCCAGCATGTGAAGTGGCACCTGAGATGGTTCCAGGCAGCAGTTGGCATTGCCAGGGGATTACTGTTAATAGCAATGACATCACGTTAATTGATGTGCTGTAATCGGGCATTCTGTGCCCGTCTCTGAGGGTGACCTCAGTGCAGGAAATGGGTGTCCATCACCCTGGCATCAGGGGGTGCCATTTGGTTGGCAGGACTCAGGAGGAGGGGTGGCTGTGGTGGCCCTCACCCCTCGTGTGGGATGGCCCCTGCACCATCCACGTACCCCCCCACGCTTGCTCCTGCAGAACGTGTTTGAGAACAAGCCGTCCATCCCCGAGTACAAGGTGGCCTCAGTACAGAAGTCCCGCTTCATCCTGCTCCACTACAGCATCTTCAAGGCCCTCTGGGACTGGTTGATCCTGCTGGCCACCTTCTACGTGGCTATCACTGTCCCCTACAACGTCTGCTTCACGGGCACAGAGGACAGTCTGTCAGCTGCTCGCAGCACCATTGTCAGCGACATCGCTGTAGAGATGCTCTTCATCCTGGGTAGGTCCATGTGCAGGGCTGAGCACCGATCCAGGATAGAGGACATGGTAGGGCAGGGATGAGGGGTGATGGAGAGGGGAGTTGGGATTGCTGTGCCCCTGCTGTTGGTCCTGAGCACACCAGAAGTGAGACTGATGTTGGCCGAGGACCCTGGCTCAGCTCTGCCAGGCACAGAAGGGGTGGTGAGGGCTGGTCCTGCTCTCCTGGGGCAGATATCATCCTGAACTTCCGGACAACATACGTGAGCCAGTCGGGCCAGGTTGTGTATGACCCTCGCTCCATCTGCAGCCATTATGTGGCCACCTGGTTCTTTGTGGATCTGATTGCTGCTCTGCCCTTCGATCTGCTCTACATCTTCAATGTGACTGTGGTGAGTGCTGCTGGCACAAACACAGCCTTCGACAGCAAAGCTGCTGCCCACCTCCCTGCCCCTCTCCAACACCCACATCTCCTGGGGATATTTGATGCCCTGACAAGCCCTGACCCTGGCTGCCTCCTGGGTGTTGGGCGCATGGGTGCAAGGCTGCTTGGGGATGAGCTGCCTCTGGCATGCCCTGTAGCCCATGACCCTCCTGGCAGCTGTGGAGGTGGCGAAGGATTCCTGCCCTGGGGGAGGTGTTGGGGTCCCTTCTTGTCCCTGCCTGCAGCTCCACCAGGTTCACCTTCCTGCCTGCCCCCCAGACCTCGCTGGTTCACCTGCTGAAGACGGTGCGGCTGCTGCGGCTGCTGCGGCTGCTGCAGAAGCTGGACCGGTACTCGCAGTACAGCGCCATGGTGCTGACGCTGCTCATGTCCATGTTCGCGCTGCTGGCGCACTGGATGGCCTGCATCTGGTACGTCATCGGCCGCAAGGAGCTGGAGAGCAACGACCCCCGCACCTGGGAGATTGGTGAGTGTGGGGTGGAGACACGTTTGGAGCACCGGGGTGCCCCCGTGCTGCTGTGAGCGCTGCTGTGGGGCAGCGGTGCCATGGGCGCAGCCCTTACAGCTGGCTCCTGCAAGTGCTAACCCCGGGCTGTGCTTGGCAGGCTGGCTGCACGAGTTGGGCAAGAGGCTGGAGGCTCCCTACATCAACAATTCGTTGGGGGGCCCCTCCATCCGCAGCGCCTACATCGCCTCCCTCTACTTCACCCTCAGCAGCCTGACCAGCGTGGGCTTCGGCAACGTCTGTGCCAACACTGACACCGAGAAGATCTTCTCCATCTGCACCATGCTCATTGGGGGTGAGGCCAGGAGTGGGGCTGGGCAGGGCACTCGCCTCGGGCTGCCAGACCATTGTGTCCCAGGCAGGGTGCCGGGGGAGGTGATGGGCGTGTGTGCCCTGTGAGACAGCCCTGGCCTGGGGTTTGGGGAGCAGTCCCCCCGTGCTGTGCCCCCGGCTGCCCCTCGCTGGGCCTGACGCTGCCCTCCTGCCCCCAGCACTGATGCACGCCGTTGTCTTCGGCAACGTCACGGCCATCATCCAGCGCATGTACTCCCGCCGCTCGCTCTACCACACCCGCATGAAGGACCTCAAGGACTTCATCCGCGTCCATCACCTGCCCCAGCAGCTCAAGCAGAGGATGCTGGAGTACTTCCAGACCACCTGGTCGGTGAACAACGGCATCGATGCTAACGAGGTAGGAGGTGTTGGTGGGGCTCGGCCAGCCCCCTCCAGCCCCGATCTGCACCCAGCGCGGGGGCGCTGGGGCTGGCAGGACCAGCTGTGAGAGTGGTGCTGGAGGGACCAGGTCTGGGGCAAATTCCTGCCAGCACGGGGAGTGGGACAGGCACATGGAGCAGAAGCAGCTGATTACCGCAGCCAGAGCCTGCCTCTGCCAGCCGGGACTGCTGGGCACTGCTGAGACACCAGCTCAGCAGTGAGATTCCCCTCTCCGGAGAGGGACCTGTCCCCTGGGGCTGTCGGGCTGCAGAAAAGCTGCTCCCTGCTCCCCGCCCCTCACACCCAGAGCCCCGTCTCCGCTCTCCCCAGCTGCTGCACGACTTCCCTGACGAGCTGCGCGCAGACGTGGCCATGCACCTCAACAAGGACATCCTGCAGCTGCCCATCTTTGAGACGGCCAGCCGGGGTTGCCTCCGCTCCCTCTCGCTCCACATCAAGACCTCATTCTGTGCCCCAGGGGAGTATCTGCTGCGCCAGGGTGACGCGTTGCAGGCCAACTACTTCGTCTGCTCCGGCTCCCTCGAGGTGCTGAAGGACAACGTGGTCCTGGCCATCCTGGGTGAGGGCAGGTGGCGTGGGCTCTACCCCACCCCTTCCTGCTGCCTGGCAGAGTGAGGGCCTCAGGGCTTGTATCACTAGCCCACCCCTGGTCCCCTCCTGCAGGCAAAGGGGATTTGATTGGAGCCGACCTGTGCAGCACAGACCAGGTGATCAAGACCAATGCTGACGTGAAGGCACTGACCTACTGCGACCTGCAGCACATTGGGCTGCGAGGGCTCTGTGAAGTGCTGCAGCTCTATCCTGAGTACGCCAGCAAGTTTACAGCTGACATCCACCAGGACCTGACCTTCAACCTGCGGGAGGGCAGCGAGATGGAGGTGGGTGCGTGTCCTCCTTCGCAGGCCCCTTCCTGTCCTCATGGCCCCGGGGCTGCACATGGCAATGGAAGGGGAGTCTGTGCGCCCCCTGCTCGCAGTCCCCAGACTCCAAGGCTGGGGTGGGGGCTGCAGCTCTGCCACCTCGGCATGCAGGTATGTCCAGTCCTGGCTCTGCACAACCCAGGGAATTTGCAGAGAGAGCATTTGCAATGCAGGAGGCTGAGGTAGATGGAAGGGTTGGAAATGGGGTTGAAGAGAACTCGGGGCACCACAGGACAAACAGCCAGGGCAAAGCCCCCTGGATTGCAGCATGCAGCTGGGAGCTGCGGGTTTAGTCATGCTGATGGCTCCAGCATCTGGGAGGATGTTCTGCTGCAGAAATGGCTCTGCCGCACTTTTCCTCCCCCGGCTCTGCTGAGAGAGGCTTGGAGCTCCTCCGGAGCATCTTGTTGGTACCCAATTTCCCCCTGAGCCTGGTGGAGGTGGTGAGGGAGGTCAGTCTCTAGGTCCCAAACAGCTCTACCAAGACCCACTATGTCCATAACACAGGAGGGGTGTAAGCAAACCAAGAGTGGAGAATGCCAGGAGTGTGCACCAGGTTGTGCACCTCCGTCACCCTCCCCAGCTGGCTGCGCACTCCAGACAGAGCTAGTGCTCTGATGGCTGAGCCAGGGCTGGGATTTGGGGTGCAGCCTTGACTCTGGCTCAGGACACTCAGGCCAAAGTTGGGCAGCTCATCACTGACACGGCAGCAGCAGAGGCAGGAGAGCGGGTGAGGGGTAGCAGAAGCTGGTGCTGAGGCTGATGTGTGGGGCTGGGAAAGGTTTGGTTGTCCAGGGGAGCACCGAGAGGTTGGGGGGGCTGCGGGCCCGTGGCTGGTCCCTGTGGAGCTGTGCAGGGGGTCCCTCCTGCTGCTGAACCGGGACCGCCTGCTCTCCCTGCAGGGGCTCTGCCGCTACTCCCGGTCCCCGAGGCTGTCGCAGGCGCCACAGGTTCGTCCCTTGCCGAGGCGATGGGGGAGGACGGGGCGGGCGAGGACGGGGCGGGGATGGCCGTGCCTGGGACCAGTCCTGACCTCCCGCCCGCCTGCAGCCTCGTCCGGAGAGCGGTGCTGCCCCGGAGAAGGCCCTTCCCTCCATTGTGGAGGATGAGGAGGAGCCCGACGAGGTTTTCCAGCAGTCGCCTGCTAGCACCTCCCGCCGCAAGCTGCTGCTGCCCGCGCTGAGCAGCTCCGTGCGCCGTGGCTCCCTGAGCAGCCTCCTGGGTGATGAGCTGTGCCAGGTCTCAGCCCTGCGGCACAACTGCCACTCCCCAGCCCGTGGCAGCCGCGGCCGCAGCCCCTCTCCACAGTGCCGGCGGGACACCCGGCTCCTGGAGCGGGATGGTGGCGTGGGCAGGAGGCCGGCCAAGCTCCTCATCCCCTCCCTGCACACTCACGGCCCACCCGACCTCAGTCCCAGGTACGGCTGGGATGTGCCGGTGGCTCATCCCGCTGCTGTGGGTTTGTGCCAGCCGTGCTGCGAGGGGTCCTGCGGGGCTGCTCAGATGGTGGCAGAGGGGTGAGGGGGTGACGCGGGACAACCCTCACCCCCTCCTGCTCTAGAGTCGTGGATGGGATTGAAGACAACGGAGGGACGTCAGAGCCACAAACCTTCTGCTTCAACGTGGACCCGCCGCCGAGTGCGGCAAGGGACTCTCCCACCTCAGGTACTGCCAGCAGCTGCCTGGCAAGGCCAGAGTGCTGGCCCTGGGGCTGGGAGGCTTGGCAGGACACTTGACCACTGTCTGTGTCCTCCCCAGCACGGACTGACGCAGGCGGCCCAGCCCTGATGATGGAGGCAGAGGAGATAAAGCAGAACATCAGCAGGCTCAACCAGGAGGTGTGGTGGGGACCAGAGGTGGAAGCATGTCCCTGAAAACCCCGCGGACATCGGCCAGTGCTCACTGCTGTCTGTCCCTTTCCAGATCAACCACCTCAACCAGGAGGTTTCGCACCTCAGCCAGGAGCTGCAGGGCATGATGGAGCTGCTCAGGAGTCACCTGGGCGCCCCGCATCCCCCCGTCTGTCTCTGCCGCCTGCCCGCGGCCGTCCCGCTGCCCCCCCGACCCTCGCCGCCCGCTGCCCCGGTGCCCCCCTCGCCGCCGGTGCCCCACTCGCCGCCGGTGCCCCCCAGCTCCCTCAGCTCCCCCACCGCCAGCCCCCGGGCCAAACGCTGCCCCGTCCGCAGCCGCTCTGCCCACGCCGCCGCCCTGCACCCCTGGGTGGGCGCCGAGGGGCCGCGCCCGCCGCGAGCGGACACCCCCGGCCCCGACCCTCGCCGGGGCTCGGACTCGCAGCCCCCCTCGCTGCCGCCCCGCTCCGCCCGTTCCTTCCCCGGCTGCTCGGCCGGGGCTTGGCCCCGCGCCCGCCCGCAGCCGCGCTCCGGCTCCACCAGCTCCCACTGACCCCGCGGGCACCGGGGGAGCCTTCACCGGGGGGCTCCGCTCCGGGTGACCCTGCCCGGAGGGGTCCTGCCCGCCACCCCAGGAGTCCCCCGGGACGCCGCACTCCGAACACTCGCAGGGATTTTGATACGGTTTTATACTCTTCGCCCACGGGGCCTTTTCTACAACCCGGCCGCGCCCGGCAGCCCCGCCCGGGACCCCCACCTGCCCGGGGCCGTGGGACGTGGCGGGGCAGCGCAGCCCCGGGGCACCCGCGGGGCCGGGAGCGGCGGGCGGCGGGGATCTGGAGAGAGGAATCCGGCAGGCATCTGGCGGGTGGAATCCGGTGGGGATCCGAAAGGATCTCCGGGAGGGTCTCCGGCTTGCTCGGAGGTCACGGCCGCTGCCGCCCCTCCGCAGCTGTAGTTCGTGTTGTTCCGCCCCGCCTCTCCCATACTCCCCGCAACACCGAGAAATAAAGGCTCTATTTTTCCAGCCCCGGCTCCGCTGAGTCTCTGCCCGCGGCCGCCCCGCCCTGTCCGGGTCCGCACCGAGTCCCTCGCGTACCCGGTCGCGCCGGGGCCGTCCCAGACCACAACTCCCAGCAGTCCCTGCGGGCGCGCCATGACGTTACGCCCAGCGCACAGGGGCGGGGCATCCCGGGGGCGGGGCTTGGGAGGGGAGGGGCGCGGATGATTGGCAGCTGTGTCTGCCAGTGGCCGGCGAGCGGGGGGCGGAACGGTGTGGTCGGGTCCGGAAGCGGAACGGGTAAAGGCGGAAGTGAGGGCCGGGGCCTGCGAGACGCACCGGCAGGAGCGGCGCTGCGGGCGGTGAGTGGGGCCGCGGTCGTTCGTTTCGCCCCGAGGTGGCCGCGCCCGGCCCAAGGGTGCGGGCCCGTTCCCCGGGTTCTCGCCCGGCCGAGGGTGGCAGCCGGGCCCCGCCGCTTCGGGGGCCTCGTGACGGGAGTGGAGCGGGGGCTCGGTGGCGCCGCTGTGCCGGGCGGGGCGATGCTGGGGCTCGACCGGACGGCCTCCGCCACCGGCGGGGCGGGGACTCTGGGCGGGCGGGTACCCTGTTCTCTCACTGTGTGCCGGCCCAGCGGGGCCCTGCGTGTCGTGCGAGGCGGGGGAGCGGCGCTGCCGCGGGGCACCGGCAGCTCCGGCCTGGTGGTACCGGTGTGTGGTGAGCGATAACGGGAGAGGAGCCCGGCTGGGAGGGGTCCCGGCGGCACTGTGGGTTCTCGGGTCAGGCTCTCCCGGGCGGGCCGTGAGCGGGAGCGGCTCGCGGGACAGCGGGGACGAGCACCTGCGGCCGGTACCGTGTGATTGTCCGGGGGCTGGGGCACAGCTCCCGTTCCTCGCAGCCGTGACTAACTGGGAGTTGAATGGGACTGGGGAAGGTGTGGTGCCAGGATAGAAGTGGTTATCGTGGTGGGATCATATTTGGTTGTAGTTGCTCAGCCTCTGAGGTGGGAATAGACACTCCGGGTGCTGGGAAGCCCAGCTGGGTTCTCGGGAGCTGCTGAAATGAGGGAGGTGACTTGATCTGCTGCAAATAAATAGGGAAGACAGTCCTGGGTCACTGCTGGTGCCAAGCACAGCCCTGTACCCCTCGAGGGCCCTTGTGAAGGAACACACATGGTGCTGTAGGGCCCTGAGCAAGGCCCACGGGCTGCGAGGACATTTTGTGGCTTGTCTGGAAGGGAATCCGGAGCAAGGCTGTCCTTGGATCTCTGTCACAGCAGGAGAGACGCTGGTGTGTGAGCTGGGAGTGCGGTCGATGTGGGATCCTGGTGGGATTGCACCAGGAGTGCAGGTGTGAGTGTGAGCAGCAGGTTTGCCCTGCTATATCCTGGGGAAACTGCTCGGACCTTACTGCTGGTGATGCTCAAGGTGCTGCCAGAGCTCCTGGGGCCGGGCAGGAGCTGTGAGTGGTGCTGTGACCCTGCAAGGAGCCCAGCCCAGCTCTGACCCTGGCCCAGCTGATCTTTAGTTGCTGCCCTCAAAAGTGGCTGTTGGAGCTCTGACCTTGGCTGTTTTCAAACCTGTAAGGAAGTTGGAGAGGGGAATATGCCGAGGGACTATTTTAAGTCTGGTGTGGAACAACTTGCATCTGCTATTCTTAGCTTTTTGTGTGGAGGGTCAGCACACTTGAGCTGCCCTGTTTACAGCCTGACATTGGGCCTGTGCTCTGCTGGGGCTCCTGAGCCGGCTCTGAGCCTTAACCGGGGCCAAAAAAAGCAAATTTAATCCAGTTGTCTTGACATGCCATGCTGTCTGAGTGAGCTTCCTGGAAATATCCCACTAATGTCCACTACTGCCTTGACTATGAAAGTCTTTTACATTTCTTTTCCACTCACCTGGATAATAAGGTGAAAGAACTATGGGTGGAAACGGCTAAGAATCCAGGATAGTACCTGTAGGCAGCTACAAGACAGTGTTGATCTTGATGCGTTCTTGGGGTGAGGCGAGCAAGTAAAGCATGAGCCTGGCTGGATCTGGGATGTCGAGGACAGGAATGTTTGGGGTCATACCTGGGTTTCAGCATTGAAATCACTTCAGACTCCTCATGAGCCACAATAGTTTGCTGGAACAGTCTATACTTTCAGACCAAAAATCTGCTTCCCTCTTAAGATGCTCTGGCTGATTTGGGTGACATTTGGTTGCAGGTGGTGCAGGCAGTGGGGAGGGTCCCTGTAGGCTCTGTAAGTAGGTGCTGATGCCTCTTCAGCTGATGGAACAACCCAGGCAAGGTGAGATGGACTCCCAGAGAGGGTTTGAATTACTGGAGAGCATAAGGGAAAGGCTGGCTCGGCGTGTGGATACGAATGTAGTAAGATAAAACATTTATCTAGTTTTGCATTAGTAGAATACACTTTGCTTTCCTATGAAACCAGTGATGGGTTGAGCAGTGTCTAAAGGAACTGTCTGGCCGTGTGTGTGTGCTTGGCCAAACCTAATTGTTGTGCTGAGACGTGGGATTATCTCCATCACAGCAAAGCTCTTCTGCATCTCAAGAGGGATCAGCTCGAGGGTTGTTCTAGGCCCTGCCAGTCATTAACTCTGGATCCAAACTTCTTCAGCTGCTGCACAGTTAGTGGATGGTGGTCATGGCATCTCCCTGAGGAGGGAGGGGGAAGGAATGCCAAGCGTTTTCAGACACAGGAAATGAAATGGGAACGTTTCTAATGAAGTGGGTGTAGCCCAGAGTATTCCTGTCAGCAGACTTAAAAGAGGATAGAATGTAGAAATGTTGGAGTCAGCTGTTTTCTTCCCTTGGGGTATGAAGTTTGCAGCCTCTTATGCAAGTCCTGAGAAGTTGTCAGAATAACACTGAAATCACTCTAGACACTGGCCAGAAACAGGGAACCTTCCTGGATGTGACAGTACTGGGGAGGTATAAAATTCATCTGAGTTCCAGAGGGAATGCTGTCCTCCCCTGAAGCACAGGAATGAGCTGCTGGAGCAATTCTGCATAAACAGATAAGAAAACACTGTTTTTCATGTTTGCTTTGGTTTGGTAGCGCTCCAAATAAGGAGCTCCTTGAGGCAGGAGATCTTTGTGCAGTCTGGGAAAGATATTCTGAAGGTCACAGATTTTTTGCAGTGCAGGTGGCAGTTTGCTGCTTTGCATTGCTGATGTTGCCTTCTTGCTGACTGAATAGTGGGTGCTATCCAAGGCATGCATTGCTGAGTGTCTGGTCAGAGTGAAGCTGTGTCTGTTGACGGTGTCTGAACAGGGGTCAGTGTCAGGAAGAGGAGTTAAAGAACCTTGGCTGAAGAATTAAAACCTTGATGCTTTTGTTCCATTTGAGTCAGTCCAGGCTGCATCCATGGGTTGCTCTTCCAGCCTTGCTGTGCCAAAGATAACTGAGAGTGGGTGAGAGCTTCAAGACAGAGCTACTGTGGGACAGGGAATGTGGAGGCTTTGCTCCCTAGAGCTAGTGGGCAGCTACTGGGAGATGAAGGTGATGTAAAACTCTTCTGCAGAAGTCTATGCCGGAGGGATTGTAACAGCGGGGTGGTGGCCTTGAAATCTCTGAGGACAGAGTTGTTTTGGAAAAGCTGCTTTGGGAAACAGCTGACTGCTGGGGCTGCTCCAGAGGCCATGGATGTCAGGAAACAGATGTGTGTGTCAAGAGGAGAAGGAGCTGGTACTACAGGGTCTCCTAGACTTGTTGAGGGCTGTAGCTGAATGAGCAGTTCAATTTTGGAATAGAAATCCTATTTACCTCTAAATTTAGATGAGCGTGTCCAAGTCTTTGTGAGTCTTGGACATGGGACTGCACAGAGAAGTTGTTACACTATCATGAGTTAGTCACAGCCATAGGAGTCCGAGCTGATTTGGGTCTGTAAATCTGCACTTCAGGGCTATAGTGCAGCTCCTGCCAGCTGCAGTGGAGGGTGGCCCAGTTCAGAGCAGTTCCTGAGCTCCAGACTGCGTCTGTGCTGATCAGGACACTGAGGGCTCATTTTTGGGGAGGGAAAAGGTAGGAAGGTAAAGTATTGAATGAAACCCATCAGACTTGATGGGGCTGAGGTCTGTAGGTTGAGTCTGTTTCCCTGTTCATCTCCTCTATAACTGCTGGATCTGTTCCTCCTTTTTCTGCTGCCTGGACCTTCCTGCAGTCAGGCTCTGGAAGTTTGTTCTTACTAATCATATTGATGAGTTGGAATATTAGGTTGATGTTCCATGCTGTGCTAGCCTGGGCTAGTGTGGTCCTTGTGTGGTTCTGGTGGGACCCACACTTTCTGCTGGTCCTGCTCATGAAGTTGCTCCTGGCTCCATGTCCTGGAGCTGACTGTGCAGCCCTGGGGAGAGCAGAGCAGCGCGGGCCAGCTGCCCGTGCAGTGTGAGGTGAAGCAAAACCACTGGGTAACTTCAGGGCTTCCTTTGCCAAGGAATTCATGTAACGCTGTCAGCTATTTAACAAGATAAATACTTCACTGGGGCTTTTGTCTTGAGTATTTTGGTTCTAAGCCAACAAATCCCCAGTGAAGCAACTCCTTGCATAGCTGAGAGCAGCAGCAGTCCTTTGGGTAACCAGAGTCTTCAGGATTGGGTTTCTAAATATCCTCAGCTTTCAGAGTAGTCCTTGCTTCTGGGTGAACAGAGGGCAAAAATATCAGATTCTCTAACTTCTGACACCTTAAATGAGCAGCTTCCCTGTGGTGGGTCTCCTGCGGGGGTTAACATGGGGATCTGACAGTAATTCCCCTGTGGAGATTTGGGTTGTTGTCCTGGGTAGGTTTGTTTGAAATGGGTTCTGGTGCTATTCCCCAGCATCCCGAGA
This sequence comes from Corvus moneduloides, assembly GCF_009650955.1. Classification (NCBI taxonomy): domain Eukaryota; kingdom Metazoa; phylum Chordata; class Aves; order Passeriformes; family Corvidae; genus Corvus; species Corvus moneduloides. Next base: position 2,994,674 of record NC_045501.1, on the reverse strand, counting down.
GCTCTGGAGAATGGCCTTGCACTTGGGCAGGCAGGGAGTGCAGCAGCCATGGCATGTGCTTTCTCATTTAGGGCACTCAGATTCTTGAATTTAGTATTCCTGGCTGTGTACAGCCCCCTCCAGCAAACCCTGGCAGGCAGGGGAGGGATTGGAGGAGCACAAACTGCAGAAGTGATAGACCTGGAGCTCTCACTTGCGGGACAGCATCAGGAATTGGCACTTGACTTTGATCTCAAAGCAAACAAGAGACTATGTTAAGAGTTTACAATAAAAAAATCAGTGCTTTTGCTGTGGGATGCAGAGCTCCTGTGTGTGCTTCAGTGAGCAGGAGGTGGGTAGGGCAGGTAAACAAACCAGCACAAGCCTTTTCATGGGTCTTGTGATCTCCCAAGTGCTGGGTTTCACTAGTTAAAAGAAACTAGTAGGAACATTAATGCTTGTTAATCTTGATTACATGAGTACCCCACCATGCCCTTCCTTTTCATGGCCTTGGCTGCTGGAATTAGCATGACAAGCTGGGACTTCAGCTGCCTTCCCTTGTCCGTGTGGTATCACTGTGGTTATTTTGGTCTGCCTGACCCGTGGCTCGAGTGTCAGTGCTGGGGTTCTCCTGGGGAGCAGGGAGGGGTGAATGCCCAGTTCTCTGCTGGAAGAGGTGGGGGGATGAACAGCTCCCCAAACATCAGAAATGGCTTCATACAGCAGGAAGCACTCCCTGTTCCTCAAGCCACTGTCCACTGGTGGATGTAAGCTGATCTAGCACAGGTCCAGGCTGTGTAGTTTAGCCACCTGTTCCTTCTGCAGAGCTGAGTTCTGTCTGACAAGCATGTCAGACAGAATCCTCAAACATGTTGGCATTGGCAGAAGGTGCCTGTCCTGCCATGGAGCCCACTCGCTGTCTGCAGCATTGGTGGCCACTTCCTTCAGTTATTTGCTTCTTCCCGTGACCATCAGCTGGTCCTCCAGGTCTCGGGTATGTCCTTAGCCTGAGGCCCTCAGTGACCGGTTAGGGTCTGTAAATTCCACTCAATCATCTGAAAGATATGGCAACTTCTCGTGTGAACATGAAGTCATATAATCTTGCATCCAAACTTCAAACCACTCTTAGATGATGATCTGGTTCTCCATAATTGGAGCAGTCAAGGCTCTGGCTGCTGCCCTGCCTGCACTGGCCGGTGGCTGTCCATGATGAGCTCAACATAGATGTGCTCACCTAATTCTGTTGGAGTTCATGTAGCACAACCAGATGGCAAAATGCATCAAGATCTGCGAAATATAGGTCAGGCTAAGACTTGAGGATATCAACAAGCTCATTGCCTTGTTTTGCTCTGGGAATCACTGCTATCAGATTTCAGGAGGCCATAACTCAGAGACACGGTGATTCACAGAGTGTTTAATGTGCAGCATGTTGGTCTGGAGCAGTGGCAGAGCTGACAAACTGCTCAGGGAATTATAAATACAAGGTTAAACCAAAGCTGTTCCCTTGCAAGCTCTGTTTAGAGGGGAAACTCTAGAAGGCAGAAGCCTCTTCAGGCTGGTAGAGATGCAGAGCTCCTGCTGAGCCTCTTGAACCTGGCAGTGACCAAGCTGCTCCTGGCCAGAGCAACAAACACTGCTCCCTCACTGTCCAGCAAAGCCAATTGCTGGTTTGCTTTGTATCAAGCTTTCTCATCCTGCCAAACAGTGATTGCCCTTCCTCGGAAGGGGGAGGGGGGTCCTGACAGTGCTGCTTACAAGGACCCAGCTCTGAATTACAGTATCTTTGCTGCTTAACCCAAGACTGGACTCAGAGCAATGGCTTCACAGCTCTGGCTCCTGAAACATCCCACAGCACTCAGAAGTTCTGCTGCTTGGTTTCTGTCCTACCTGCCAGCTCTGGTGACTGGTACTGGCTTAACAGCTGGTCTGACTGCCTCCTGGTCAGAGCAATTTGAGGTGAAATGTCTCTAGGTCAGCGTATGCTCAAGTGCTTTGTGTTTTGCAAGCTGCTGAGGTTCTCCAACTGCTGGCACTCATGGGCTCCAGAGTAGCTCTGAAACGGCTGGAGGTTCCCTATCAAACTGTGGGATTGTTTAAACTTGAGGCATAGTTAAAGTAACCTCAAGCAGTCACAGCTGGACAGGCTTTGCCCTGGAAAGCAGCTGTTTGAAACTCTCCTCTGTGCTGAGTAGGCTTGAGCCTTGTTCACAGGACACTCTGCTCCAGTTCAACCTGCTTTGAACTTCTTATTCATGGATATCTTATATTTGCTGGGAAAATGCAGGATGGACGCAGAGTTTCTTTGGGCATACTCTCAGAACAAGGAGAAGTTGGCTTTTGGGGCATTTTCTTCCAACAAGCAGCCTGTGTTAGGAGAGTAGAAGGGAAAGTGGTGATCCAGAGTAGATGCAATCAGCTGTAGCATTTATCATCCACAGGGAAGTGGGAGTTGTGATGGGTACAGGAAATGTGCCTAAATCTGTAACTGTGTACTTGGAAAGGATTCCTGTTCTCTGCAGGCAGCAGAGCTTAGTGCTTAGGGAGGCCCTGGGATTCGCTTGTGGGTAACTCTGGATGCAAATCAATGTTTCCTGCTGTTCCTGCCATGGTTTTGTGCTTCTGCGCTGCTCTGGAGGTTGGTGCTGAGGAGTGGTTGGCAGTGCTGATCCCAGGGGATGCTGCCTGTTCATGCTGGATTTGAACAATCCATGTGAGGAGCGTGGCCAGTAGCCTGATGGCCTGGAATGCTGTGGGATAAGGGTGTTGAGGCAGCGGGATGGGTGTGGGAAGCATTAGGTGCTGCCTCTGTTTGGATCAGGTTGAGTGGTGATTCCTGGTGTGCAGCAGGGGTGGGAGGAGGAGCTGCTATCAGCTTCTGAGGGGACAGCCTGTGCCCAAAAGCAGCTGCTGTCAGGTGCTTCCTGAGGTGGGCACCTCCTCAGGTGCCTCCCCTCTAGCAGACCACCTGCCTGGCTCCAGGGCCATCCTTGGGCCCGCTGAGAGGTGCAGAATGTCGTGGTGTAAGCACCTTAGGACAAACAGCTTAGAAATTCATTTTGTCCAAATGCCTCATGACCTGCAGAGCTGCCTCCTGCCAGTGTGGCACTGGGATGGCTCTGTATAGCATTGACAGTCTGAAGTCGCTTCCTTGTGAACTCGGGAAAGGAGGAAGGAGCTAAAGGTCAACCTCAGTTAGCTTTGTGAACTGAGTAATTGCTGTTTGAGTAGACAAAGCTCTAATAACATCCATTGTGTGCTGGGTGCTCCTTACCTGCCTCACCCCAGCAAGGCGTGTGTAACATCCACACATGGTGGAAGTGCTGGAGGGCCCACTGGTGGGGAGGAGAGCTTGTATTACCATTACCTCTTTTCCAGGGAGGCTCTGCAGACTGACATCCTGCTGCAGGGGCTGCTGCCTGGCAGGAACTGCCCTGTGGTGCTTGCAGCTGATAACTTTCCACTGTGGGAAGGAACCGCCACCGGTCTGTGCTGATGGTGGCTGCAGATCAAACCACCCTCTAGAACTGGTACAGCTGGTCCCTGAGCGTGTCACTAACTCTGACCACCTCTTCCAGTTGCAACCTGCCTACAGGTGGATCCCAGTGCAGAACCTGCAGCATCCTTAACTCTCGGCACTCCTGCACTTAGACCACAATGGCAGGTCGAGGTGGAGCTGCCCGACCGAATGGACCAGCTGCTGGGAACAAAATCTGCCAGTTTAAACTTGTTCTCTTGGGCGAGTCAGCGGTGGGGAAGTCCAGCCTGGTCCTGCGCTTTGTGAAGGGGCAGTTCCACGAGTACCAGGAGAGCACGATTGGAGGTGAGTGCCAGTTCCACCTGCCTGTGGCCAGGAGGTGCTGACCTTGCTGGGACAGTCTGGGGTGTCAGAAGCAAGACTGGCTATTTTGGTCTGGTCTGGGATTTTTGCTATAAATAGAGCCAAACAGTTAATGCTTTAACTCTTGGTTTGCAATTTGTTTGTTGGTGTGAGGATCAGCATAGCAGAGAATAACGCTTTGGCAACCCTGCACTCTGCCTCTGAGGCTTCACTTCCAGTGCCTCAACTCCAGCTACTAATGAGTACTGAGGCCTTCAGCTTGGTTTATAGCCCTTAATTATCTTTTCAGACCATGACCTGGGATTTTGGGGCTGTTTCTAGCCTGATACTGTTAACTATTTCCACAGTGCTTTCAGGTCTAGTAGTTTTTTAGCTTGAAATCATTAGCACAGTGTCACCAATCAGCCAAAGGCTGATTGGCACATGGGTCTCTGAGCAGCAATACCAGGGGGGTGTCCTGAGAAAAGGCTTGAGTTGTCCCTCTGTGACCTGTGCAGGGAGTAAGCACAGCTGTTAAGTGTGGCTTACTGGCAAGCAGGGCCTAATGCTCCTCTGTGGAGGGCTGTGCTCTGCCTCAGTCCGTATCCGAGGCTGGTGCCTTTATCCTGGGTGTAACATGTGGTGTTAGACTCACTGGGACACGAAAACAACCAGTTACTAAACTGAGGAGTGTGGTGTAACTGGACTGAGTTTGGTGCTGTTATTGGTGCTCCCCAGGTCTGATTTGGTGGTGCCACACGTGGACTGCGTGATCCCTGTCAGGGGCTGCTGGGAGGGTCTGGCAGTGTGGATGCTCCAGAGGCTGACTGCTGCCTAGGCCCTCTGGGCCACCTTCCTGTCACTGTGTGGTGGTTCTTGGTTCCTGTGAGCAGGGAGTGTGATACAGCAGAGCTGCAGCTGCCACAGCGAGTGGCACTGGCCTCTGCAGGGCTCAGCTCGCTCTCGTGTGGCAGCAGAGCTGCTCTGAGCTCCTGTGCTGGCTCTGTGCCCTGTCCTGCTGGAGCTGAGGCAAACCCTCTTCTCTTGCAGCTGCCTTCCTAACACAGACAGTGTGTCTGGATGACACAACAGTGAAGTTTGAGATCTGGGACACGGCGGGGCAGGAGCGGTACCACAGCCTGGCCCCCATGTACTACCGGGGGGCTCAGGCAGCCATCGTGGTCTACGACATCACGAACACAGTGAGTGTGGGCAGGGCTGGGGGGCTGCCAGGAGGCTCCCGGTGCCCTGGGAGTGTGTCTGGGTGAGAGCCCTGCAGGTACCCGGCTGTGGGTGCCAAGTTCTTGAAAACTGCTCATGGCCTCTTCCTCAGCTCTGGCCAAGGCTGTGAGCTGATAAAGGATCCTGCTGCCAAGTGCTGCAGAGGCAGAACACTTCTCACAGGAAAGCCTTGCTCTAATCATATCTGCCCTGTGGATTCCTACACGGCTGCCCTTCCTGACTGCTGCCTCCTGTTTGCTTCCAGGACACATTTGTACGAGCCAAGAACTGGGTGAAAGAGTTGCAGAGGCAGGCTAGCCCCAATATTGTAATTGCACTAGCAGGAAACAAGGCAGACCTTGCTACCAAGAGAGCTGTGGACTTCCAGGTGAGTGGGAATCCAGAGAAGTTGTTACCCAAGCAGGTCAGGAAAGAATCTTTTTGCTTAAATGAGGGACATGGTGACTATGTAAAATATGCTTTGAGGGAGTGAAAGTGAGGTTTTATGCTGAGGACTGCAGGATGGCGCTGAGCAGGGTCTGTGCCCTGCCCCCTTCCCTTACTTCTGTCGTAGCACATATGGCCTTGGCTGGTGAAAGTCTCGGTGAATGTGGAGGAGGAGGCCCACAGAGCACAAACTCCTGTCCCCTCAGTCTCCTTTGCTGCCTTACTCATGTGGGGATGTCTGGAGGGTGTGAAACAGCATCTTCTGGGTACAAGACACATGAGGAATCATTCCCAGCTTGTTCTCTGCTCTTCACAGCTCTTACCTCATCTGAGGCAAGCACTCAGGAGAGGTTCTTACCCAGCCCTCTCAAAGGGTTGCTTGTGGTGCCCTTGCAGTGGGTGGCACACTCCCAGCTGACCCAACTGCCAGGCACCGTATGTGCATGTGCTCAGTCAGGCTGTGCCCCAGCTCAGCTGTGGGACACTGGCTGTGCAGGGCTGCTGGTGGAGCGTGTCCCTGGGATGTCTGGGACAGGGGGGTGAATTTCTGGCCCAAAGTGGGACATAGCATTTCTCCAGCAGTTAGTGTGTTGACAAGTGAAGTGCGTGAAGTCTGCTTGGGCCTCCTGGCAGGGTGCCTTTAGCACTCTGATGTGATTGTTTGTAGGATGCACAAACATATGCAGATGACAACAGCTTGCTGTTCATGGAGACGTCGGCGAAGACGGCGATGAATGTGAATGAAATCTTCATGGCAATAGGTAACAGCCTGTGGGTAGGGCTGGGGTAGCTCTGAGCACCAGCACTGCGGCCCAAGGGGGTCCTGTGTCAGCCAGGGCTGGTGGCTCTTACTGGGGCAGGTGTCCACTTTGCAACACTGATGCGATCGGTCATTCCCCGAGTGTGTGGAGCCTTAGCCTTGGAAAGCTGGTTCCCTTTCCCTGTGTCCGGGGTGGTGATGGAGGTATGAGCAGGTCTGATCCCAGCCAGAGCCAAGGATGGGTTGGTTTGCCATGCAGTGCTGCTGGCAGTGTCCTATCCCAAACTCCTTTGGTGGCGAGGGCTCCAGCCTGGGGTGTGCAGTGGGAGGAGGTCGGCCTCTCTAGAGGACCCTACTAACTTCCTGTTTCTTTCTAGCCAAGAAACTGCCAAAAAATGAACCTCAGAATGCTCCTGGTGGCCCAGGCAGGAATCGGGTGGTGGACCTTCAGGAGAGCAGCCAGCCGAGCAGAAGCCAGTGCTGCAGCAACTGAGCAGCTGCTTCGGCCCGCGAGCCCTTGGAGGACGTGACTGGAACCCACGCTAACGATCGCACTTACCGTAGGGCGGCTGCTGCCGGCGCCGCTGTGATTCTCCATCCCTTTCTGATCATAGGCTGGAGGGAGTTCTTCCACCTGCACCTTTCTGTACAAATACTAATTCAATTCTAAGTCTTAAGTCACTTTTTTAATATATGAACTTCTGCTCTTCCCTCTTCCTGGTGGTGGTGGATGCAGGACCTGGTGTCTGCCCAGCCAGCGTGGCCATCCCGCGGGTGAGGCCAGCAGCACCCAGGTCCCACAGCACTGTAGTTCACTATGGGAAACAAAGGGATATTGGGACACGTGTTTAAAGTTCCCTGTCTGTAAGAGCTGAGGCTGATTCCGTATGATGTGCCCAGAACAACCACTAAACTGTAGCATTAGAGACAAACTCCGGCTCTTGGGCCACTTATTGACCAAATCAATGATGAGTATTTGGGGTGGGGCAGAGGGAAGCAAAACTGGTTTCTTCTGTATTTTGTATTGTATGTTTCTCCATGTAACCAATCAGTATCTTGTCAATATAGTACATCCAACGAGCTGCCTGTTGTCTTTCTTTGTGTTGGACTCCAGCATGCCAACTCTTCTTTTCTCTCGGTTCTGTCGTAATGCACTAATCCTGTTGCAACTTTTGCAAAAAATCTTGTATAGAAATTTGTCCTTTTCTTGATGGTTGTGATGCCACTAATATTGTTAACCCTGCTCTGGTGGGAATACACAAGGTTTACTGATGTACAGAGGTGGAGTGGGGGAAACCTTGGGTAACCTGTCAGTGGGAATGACATGTATTGCAAAAGCCTGTAATTCCACAAAGAATGAAGGGAGGTATTAAATGGCTTCTGTTGCCAGACTCTAACTGATGTTGGCTGCTGCCTAGTGCCTAATGCAGTGTCTTATGCATCCTGGTATTTAAGAGGAACTGTTGACTTTAGTCTTCATCACAAACTTCAGTTTTGTGTGATTAAAACAAAATTTTTATAAACCTATCATAACAAGAATGTTCATGTTTCTTAATGCAGCAGGGACTGGACCTGAGCACAGCAGTTCTGGTGGAGGCTGAACTGTGCTTCGCTGTTCCTGGTATGTCCCACACCTTGCTAGGGAAATGGGGCCCTTCCTTCCTGAGGAGGGAGAAATGGGGCCTCCTGAGCTTGGGCTGTGCGGCCGCTCCTGCACAGCTGCTCTTCTCACAGTGATGCTGCTGGTGTTCACTTGGCTCCACTGTGCTCAAGGAAGCTTGAGGGAAATTGTGGGAATTATTCCTTGCCTGATACTTCTGAGGAGACTCTACAATGCAAGTTGGGAAGAGGTGGGGGAGCAGTGCCCAGAGGAGCTCAGCTCTACAATGGGACAGGCGTGGGATGGTACTCCAGAACAAATGAACGCAATGCCTCTGTCCCTGGAGCATGATGGCCTTGGAAGATGCTGCTCTCCTGTCACTGCTGCATGGACTATGAGACCCCAACACCCACAGCTGAGACCTGGAGTCAATATGGAAGAAGGAGCAGCCCCTTGCAGCTCTGTCCCTACCACGTGTGCTGCCGGCAGCACTGTTCGTGCTCGGGAGAGGCTGAGGGTTGGAGATGTGCATTTGGAACCTGATGCCCCCCTCAGCTGAGGGGCTGTGAGACGCTCAGTCACAGGAGAGCTGTGAATAGAGTTGTATGAACAGCCTTGGCTCGTGTGCCCTTCATCCTCTATCCAGGGTCTCGGTGCCTCTTCCTCATGCTGTATCTCCTTAAAATCCTGGAAGCAGGAAGGGTCTTGGTGATGAACTGCCTGGGATCATGCTTGAGCCTGGGCTGCCTGTGTGGTGTGGCCTCCAGTGGCCCCCAGTGCACCTCACTCATGTGGTGCTGCTTGTGCCTGGGCTGCTTAGCTGCTGGAGGAGCTCAGGACCTCTGTGGGACCACCCCGTGCTTACGGTGTGGGGTGGACTGATGCTGCTGCTTCCCCCAGGCAGCCAGAGATGGACCAGTTGGAGAAGGGCTTCCCTGATCCCACTCAGAATAATTCTGTGGACACTGTGTGTGGGGCTGTTGCCATCTGCTGGCTCTTCTCCCTGGGTGCCTGGTTTCTTCCTGGACCTGGGGTCTCTGTGAAGGCATCTGTGATGCCCTAAGGAGGGTCTTGTTGCTTGCCAGAGCAGGTGCTCAGGGCCTCAGTATTGAGGCTGGGGACCTGCTGCTGTTTGTGGTGTGTCTGGGCAATGGGCTGTCTGATCTCGGGGTGGCTTTAGCACAAACAGGCGTTCCTGCCTGCATACCTGCTGCCTGCCCACACACCTGCTGCCTGCCTGGGCCTGAGCGCGGGTGTTTGCGGTGGTTATGCACTGCGCCCAGGGTTGGGCTTTTCCCTCCCTGCCGCTGGAAGCTCAGGGTGGATTCCATCAGCCCCTTGCCAAGCTGGGAAGGGGAAAGCGTGAGTACAACAGTCTCACACCACACCCAGCCCGGCAGCCCACTGTGGTTCCCTCCCCATTCTGTGGGGATGGGTATTGGCCAAGGCTGTGGATCTGCAGTGTGAGGAAGGGGTGAGGGCACTCCTGCTGCTCCCGTACAGGTGAGTGGGGCTGCCCTTCCTGCCTGCCTCCCTCCCTTAGCAGCACAGTGCTCCCATATCCACTCCCCTCCCTCACAGAACCCTCTGGGTCTGCTGTCTGGCCCAATTTTGTGCTGCCCTGAGAAGCAAGAGAGGTTCTTCCCTCTCAGTGCATCCAGCTCCTCTGGCACCAAGAGTAGGGTGCAGCCTCCCCATCAATCAACACCCAGAGAACACAAGCAGATTCAATGCAAAAGAATTTTTATTGGATACAAAATCATTCCAGTTTAGTGAAAAAAATGACATCATTGCTGATGAAGCTTGTCCGGGCTTAAACCCGAGACTTGCTCCTGTCTGCTCCGGTCCTGCCGTGGCCATTGGGTCCCATCCTGTTACGCCTGGGCTTTGTTGGTGGCTCCATCCTCAGAAGCTGGTCCGGTCTGTGGGGCTGCAGGGCTGACCTGGATGGGCACGTTCCTCTCGGGAGCGGCTGGCAGTGCCAGCTTGGGAGCCTCGATGCGGAGCTGCCCATCCTTGGACAGGGAGCAGGTCAGCGCTTCGGCGTCCACCTCCTCGGGCACGTCCCACTCCCGCTTCAGCACCTCGTACTTGTAGGAGAAGGAGCCCTTCTCATCGACATTCTGCGTCTCCTTCTGCCCCACCAGCACCACCTTCCTTCCCACCACCTTCACCGACAGCTGCTCGGGAGCGAAGTTCTTGACATCCTGGCAGACAGAGAAGCCGTCCCCAGAGCCCTGGGTCAGGGTCATGCTGGTGTTCGGGGTGCGCTCCGCGGCGATGGCTCCGTGGTTGCTCAGGAGCTGCTCGAAGCTGCTCATGAATTCCCGAGCTTTCTCCATCTCCTGCTGCAGCTCGGTGAAGATGGTCTCTGCGTGTGGCCAGAGGGTCCTCACTGTGCCCAGCCGGCTGGCCAGGGAGCTGGAGGCGAATGGTGCGAGGTGCATCCGGCAAAGCATCGCTGCTCTTGCTGTCGTTTTTGCTGCTGGCGGCTGCTGCTGCTGCTGCTGCTGCTTCTGTCCCCTTTCCAGTGGGCTGGAAGCGTCTGCCCCGCTGCTGCCGTCGGAGGCTTTTATTCCCGTTCCTCGGAGGCGTGGCCTTGTCCCGCACATTACGTCACCCTCGGGAGAAGAGCTCAGCCCTTTCCAGCCCGTTCCAGCTCATTCTTGTTACTCACCCATGAGGAGAGGCGCCGCTGACGTCGTGCCCGGCATACCTTCGCCCTGACTCTTAGAGCTCTGCTCTCCTGGCTTATAATTAGCAGCATCACCTCAGCCTCTGAGCGGGATGCCTGAGCCACCCCTGCCAAAAATCTGTGCCCTTTGCATTTCCCAGGCATGGAGTGAGTGTGGGCTCCTCCCTGCCTCCCCCCACCCTCAGCTGGGGCCCATTTCTCCCCATCTGTGCCCAGGGAGGTCCCCTCAGGTGAGACCAGAAGTCAGCCCGTGGGCCCATGCCCAGGTGGCATGCACAATGGGGTGCTGAGGGGTCAGGGCAGGATGGGGGTGGCCAACAGGGAGAGGAGTCCCAGAAAGTGCAGGAAGTGCCTGGCAGCAGATGACATGGGACACGTTGCTTTAGGTGTGGGACTGTCCCTGTACTGGCAGAAGTGATGCCCTCCTGGCACAATGGAGCCTTGGCTCCACCGAGCCCCTGGCAGAGGGGCCAGGGAAGGGCTCTGTGGCCCCTCGACCATGGCCCCACTGGCCCTGCTGCATCACGATGGCTCTGCAGAAACCTGAGCTGCCAGCAGTGACTGCGGCTCCCTATTTGTGGCATGTGACTTGTCCCCAGAAACAGGCGCTGCTATTTTGGCTGGCGGATAATCAGCCTCTCAAAAATAGGCGATGGCTCCAGGAGGGTGCGTGGGGAGAGAGCGTTCTGGAAGGGACACACCCCTGGGCAGAGGAGGATAAATTCCGCTGCTCCCCTTGCCCCAGCCCAGTACCGCTCCAGCCACTGCACCGAGCAGAGCTGCAGCACAACCAGGAGCACTCGTTGGGAGCAGAGATGCTTTGCCGCCTGCACTTTATGCCGCCCATGTCCAGCTCACTGTTCCCGTGGCTGGGACCCGTCCGCACCCTCTGGCCACATCCAGGCACCCTCTTCGCCGAGCTGGAGCGGGAGATGCGGCTGGAGATGGAGAGGGCTCGGGAGTTCATGAGCAGCGTCGAGCAGTACCTGACCAGTGGGAGCAGCTCCGGACGGCTCGGCATCGCCGCAGACCGTGCATCGAGCACCAGCGCAGCCCTGACCCAGGGCTCTGGGGACGGCTTCTCTGTCTGCCAGGATGTGAAGGACTTTGCGCCCGAGCAGCTGTCGGTGAAGGTGGTGGGAAGGAAGGTGGTGCTGGTGGGGCAGAAGGAGACGCAGAGCACAGACGAGAAGGGCTCCTTCTCCTACAAGTACGAGGTGCTGAAGCGGGAGTGGGACGTGCCCGAGGAGGTGGACGCCGAAGCGCTGACCTGCTCCCTGTCCAAGGATGGGCAGCTCCGCATCGAGGCTCCCAAGCTGGCACTGCCGGCTGTCCCGGAGAGGAACGTGCCCATCCAGATGGGGCCGGTGGTGGCACAGCCAGCTGGCAGCACTGAGGATGGAGCCGAGCGGGCCAAGGCATGAAGAGGAGCAACGGGGGCCAGGCTGAGCCTGGCTACAGAGGCAGCTGCTGGCCGCAGAGCAGGACCGCACTGGGACTGCGCGATGGCCCGGGGGGTGGTGTCTGCCCAAAACATGCAGCTTTTTTGATATGTAATAAATATTTCTAACTTTTATTTGTGTGGCTTCGGTGTTTCTAGTCTTGCCCAGCCCTGTGCTTTGCAACGCTCCTGCCTGTGCCCTCGCAGCGTGATGGCAGGGTGGGGAACAGGGCAGTGCTGGCACAGGGCATGTCCCTGGCACCTCTCCCCAGCTCTGCCCTGGCAGAGTAGGTTGGGCGAGGGGCTCCAGGCCATGTGCAGCACTGAGAATCCCCGGGAGCTCCTGAGCATCCCCCAGGGTAGCCTTCGGACACCTGACTCCCATCTTTGGGCTGGTGCTGGGACACTCCCGTGCGGTGCCCGCGTCCCCCGTGCTGTCCCCCCGGGCAAGTGCTGGCACCTTCCAGGCGCTGCCCGCAGCTCCGCGCCCCCGCCCGCCTCTAAGCCGCACCCCCCGGTGAAAGTGGGCGCGGCCTCTCATAAATGGCCAGCGGGCGGACCCGGTTCGCTGGTACCGGTCAGGAGGCGCGGCCAGGCTCCGTGCCGGGCGCTCGGCCGCACCCCGTGCCGGCGGTGGGAAGGCGGAGGGCGGGACACACACCGCATTTGGAGAAGAGGGCGTGGCCATGCTCCATATTTGCGGGGCTCCGCGGAGTGCCGAGCGCGCCGTGCGGCGCCGGACCGGGCGCGGTACCGGTTACCGGAGGGGCGGCAGGGCTCCTCCGGGCACCGACGGCTCGGCACCGCCCCGTGAGGGGCTGTCGCGGTGGGTCGTCATGACCGGACCTCGATCCTCTCTGGACGGTTCACGGCACGCGCAGTCCCGAGTCGGGGCTCTGCTCCCGTTCAGGACAGCGGGTGACGCGAACCGGCCCCGGGAGCGCCGTCCCGGGAGCACCGACCCCCCCTCCCCCGCTGCAGCCGACTACGGATCCCGGCGTTCCCGGCGCGCAGGCGCAGTGAGCGCGGGGCGCACGCCGGGCCCGGCATGGCGGAGCCGGAGGCCGCGCAGCCCGGGCGGCCCCCGCCTGGCCCGGGCACGGGAACGGCGGTGGCGGCGGGGGCGAGCGGGGTGACGGCTGGAGGAGCGGGATCCAGCGACCCGGCACGGCCCGGGCTGAGCCAGCAGCAGCGGGCGAGCCAGCGCAAGGCGCAGGTGCGGGGGTTCCCTCGCGGGAAGAAGCTGGAGAAGCTGGGGGTCTTCTCGGCTTGCAAGGTGGGGCACACAGGAGGGAGGGCGGGAGGTGGGGTTCAAGGCTGTGCATGGGTGGGGAATGCAAGGACGGGCGTGGGTGGGGGTGTAGGGGATACAGGAGTGGGGGTTCAAGGCTGTGCTTGGGTGGGGGATGAAGGATGGGGGTGCTGACCTGAGTGGGGAATGCAGGAGGGAGTTGCAAGGACGCTTATGGGTGTAGGAGGGGAACTTAGCGGGTGCAGGAGGATGAGTGCAAGGAATGCATGGACAAAGGATGCAGGATTGGGTGCTGGGATGTACATGGGGTGCAGGACGGGGGTTTTGGGCTGTTCGCAGGCAGGGGCTGCAGGAAGAGAGTGCTGCAGGGAGGTGCAGGGATGTCCCTGAGCAGGGGCTGCGAGGTTCTGGGGCTGCACGGGAGAGTGTTGGGATGGCGGGTGATGCAGGATGGGGGCTGAGAAAAGCTGGGGTGGGTGAAAAGGGGCAGGTGGAAGCCAGGGAAATCGTTTCACCAGAGAAGGTGGCAGCCTCAGCACGTGGCAGCACGTGAGCCACTGCGAAGGCCACTTCTGTCCCTCATACCAGGCCAATGACGCCTGCAAGTGCAATGGCTGGAAGAACCCAAACCCCCCCACAGCCCCTCGGATGGACCTGCAGCAGCCGGTGACCAACCTGAGTGAACCGTGCCGGAGCTGTGGCCACGCGCTGGGTAGCTCCTGTGGGGCCTCACGGGCAGGGTGAGCAGTGCTGATCCCCTGGTCTCACCGCGGCTTTCTCTCCGGCACAGCGGACCATGTGTCCCACCTGGAGAACGTCTCGGAGGACGAGATCAACCGTCTGCTGGGCATGGTGGTAGATGTGGAGAACCTCTTCATGTCAGTGCACAAGGAGGAGGACACGGACACCAAGCAGGTGTATTTCTACCTGTTCAAGGTGCGCATGTCTCGCTGCCCCACTCACGGTGGGACTTGTGCAGAGTCTCTGGTCCTTGTGGGGAGCTGGGGCTGCTGTCCCGCTGTTCATGAACTGAAGCTGGGACTATGAACCATCCCACAGCCCAAAGATCTGAAACACTGACCTTCTTCTGAAGTGACCTCTGTCCTGGCCTTGAATTCCCTTGGGGTATGGTTTTAGGGGATGAACGGGTGTCCTTCAAGGGCAACCCCGGTGCCTTCCTGGTTGTAGAAATCAGAGCAGCCCCATGGCAGTGTCAGCCACCTCCACCATTCCTGGAGCATCCAGTTCCTGGGACTCTGGTGACCATGTCTAATGGTGTCTTTGTAGCTGCTGCGGAAGTGCATCCTGCAGATGAGCCAGCCTGTGGTCGAGGGCTCCCTGGGGAGCCCCCCCTTTGAGAAACCAAACATTGAGCAGGTGAGGCTGCTGTCAGGCTTGTGCACCGCCCTGATGACTTATCCTATGTTCTGCTGTTCTTCCATGGTCCCCTCACTCTCTGGGAGGCAGCACGGAAGAACTCAGAGCAGCCCCTGGCACCCTCCCAATGTTCCATCCTCTCCCCAGGGAGTCCTGAATTTTGTGCAGTACAAGTTCAGCCACTTGCCACCCAAGGAGCGCCAGACCATGTATGAGCTCTCCAAGATGTTCCTGCTGTGCCTCAACTACTGGAAGCTGGAGACGCCGTCCCAGTTCCGTCAGCGCTCCCAGAACGATGATGTGGCCACCTACAAGGTCAACTACACCAGGTGAGGGCAGGGGGTGGTAATTAGCCAGCCACCCTGGGGTCTCACTCCTGGGACTCTCCCCAGCTCTCCAAGAGTGTCGGTCCACTAGGAGAGCAGGCACCCAGTGGGGCCAGTGCTTCTAAATGTCAGCCACGCCCTTCGTCCACCTTCTCTTCTCGCCCCTGCTCCTGGCAGCGTTGTCCCAGGAGGGATATGCATGCTCTGGGGTCTCTGGTTCCAGCCTTGTCACCGGAGCCCCTTCCTGTCCCACAGGTGGCTGTGCTACTGCCACGTGCCGCAGAGCTGTGACAGCCTGCCCCGCTACGAGACCACCCACGTCTTCGGGCGCAGCCTCCTCAAGTCCATCTTCACGGTGACCCGCCGGCAGCTGCTGGAGAAGTTCCGGGTGGAGAAAGACAAGCTGGTGCCGGAGAAGCGGACACTGATCCTCACCCACTTCCCCAAGTAGGTGCCCAGTGTGGGGATGGCTGCTGGAGCACTGAGGGGACTCCTCCTTTGGGATGCTTGCATGCTGATGTGCCACTCCCTGCCAGGTTCCTCTCCATGCTGGAGGAGGAGATCTACGGTGAGAACTCTCCAATCTGGGAGGCTGATTTCACGGTGCCAGCTGCGGAGGGTGCCCAGCTGGCGTCTCGCCCAGGTATTTCAGGAAGCAGCTCCCCCTGTTTGGGGGCTGTGGGATAAAGGATCAAGGTGCAAGTGAGCTGGGCTGCCGCGGCTTGATGAGGCGCTTTCCAGCAGTCATGGGCACCACGGGTCTGTTCCAGCTGCAGTCAGCACCGTCGCCGTGCCCACCACTCCTCTCTTCAGCAAGAAGCTCAGCAGCAGCAGCTCAGCCGCCAGCCTGGACGCCAGCACTCCAGAACCCCTGCCAGGTAAGGTCACATTAGCCCACGCCACAAAGCTGGAACTGTCCATGGTCCCTCCCGGCACTGGATGTGCTGCTCTGCTCCCATTCCAGGGGAGAAGCGGAAGCTACCTGAGAGCCTGACGCTGGAGGATGCCAAGAGGATCCGTGTCATGGGAGACATCCCCATGGAGCTGGTGAACGAGGTCATGCTGACCATCACGGACCCTGCTGCCATGCTGGGCCCTGAGGTATGGGCTGGGGATGCTGGGGCAGCTCTGGTGCTCTCCAGTGCCCACAGAGCTGCTTCCCCAGTGTGCCAGGGTGGAGTGGGGCTCCCCCAACAGAGGGACAGTGACCCCCCCATGCCCCCAGACCAGCCTGCTGTCGGCCAACGCGGCGCGGGATGAGACGGCGCGGCTGGAGGAGCGCCGCGGCATCATCGAGTTCCATGTTATCGGCAACTCGCTCTCGCAGAAATCCAACAAGAAGATCCTGATGTGGCTGGTGGGGCTGCAGAATGTCTTCTCGCACCAGCTGCCCCGCATGCCCAAGGAGTACATCACTCGCCTCGTTTTTGACCCGTGCGTGGCTGGGGGATGCGGGGGGGCCGGTGCGGGGGGCTCCCCTCACCCTCGGCTGTGCTGCCCGCAGGAAGCACAAGACCCTGGCGCTGATCAAGGATGGCCGAGTGATCGGGGGCATCTGCTTCCGCATGTTCCCTACCCAAGGCTTCACGGAGATCGTCTTCTGTGCCGTCACCTCCAACGAGCAAGTGAAGGTGAGAGCGGGGAGAAGGGCACACACGTGTGCCCCTCAAAGCTGGGCAGGGTGGTCTCTGTGTAGCTGCCCCTTGGGCAGCCAGACCTGCTCAGCACTGACCAGCCCCAAGCAGTGGTAGTTGCTCCAGGACATCTTCCAGCTGCCATTTCCATGGGTGGGAGGGGGTTGTTAATCCCAACTGGGGCTGCCTGGGGGGGGTCCCTGTCTCACGGTGCTTCCCCAAGGGCTATGGGACACACCTGATGAACCACCTGAAGGAGTACCACATCAAGCACAACATCCTCTACTTCCTCACCTATGCGGACGAGTACGCCATTGGCTACTTCAAAAAGCAGGTGGGCTCCTTTCCCTGGGAGCTGCCCCCAGCTCTGCTGCACACCTGCCCCCTCCCACCCACCCCCTCTCTCCTAGGGCTTTTCCAAGGACATCAAGGTCCCCAAGAGCCGCTACCTGGGATACATCAAGGACTACGAGGGGGCGACCCTGATGGAGTGTGAGCTGAACCCCCGCATCCCCTACACTGAGCTTTCACACATCATCAAGAAGCAGAAGGAGGTACGGCCCAGGAGTGGGCAGATGGGTGGGTGAGCACTGCCAGCCTCCCCCTGAAGGTGGGGGAGAGATGTGGGGCTGTGCTGGCCCTGAGAGTAGACTTGCAGGGCAGAGAGGGGGCACTGGTGGCTTTGACACTGGCCGGGGTTGTCTCTGGCCCTGCACAATGGATTTATGGGGTCCCACATCACGGTGTGGCAGAGCATCATGCAGTCCCCACTCATCTGCCCCCTTCCAACCCCCCTTCCCTGCAGATCATCAAGAAGCTGATCGAGAGGAAACAGGCGCAGATCCGCAAAGTCTACCCAGGCCTGACCTGCTTCAAGGAGGGTGTGCGGCAGATCCCCATCGAGAGCGTCCCTGGCATCCGTGAGTCCTGGCAGGGGGTCTGGCAGGAGGGCTCTGTCCTCCCTCCCCATGGCTGCAGGGCAGATGTGGTGACGCTGACGCTTGTCTTCCAGGAGAAACAGGATGGAAACCACTGGGGAAGGAGAAGGGGTGAGTGCTGCATGAGGGCGAGGGGCTCAGCTCTGCCTGTACCTCAGTCCTGGCATTGGCCAGGCCCTGGAATGGAGAGAGACTGATGGGCACTGGCTTTGTCCTGCAGGAAGGAACTGAAGGACCCAGACCAGCTCTACAACATGCTGAAGAACCTCCTGGCCCAGATCAAGGTGTGGGCAGGAGAGGACCCTTGCTCCAGGGTGCCTGTCTGCCTGACAGCCCTCAGAGCTGCCTCCCTTGGGATGGGCTGTACAGGGCTTTGCCCTTGGGGCCTGCTGGGGTGACCCAGGTGTGGGGAGAGCAGGACTCTTGAGTGCTGGAGCGAACAAGGGTTGTGTGGTCATTGCTCCAACTGCCCCCCACTTCTCCCCAGACCCACCCCAGTGCGTGGCCCTTCATGGAGCCAGTGAAGAAGTCAGAGGCACCGGACTACTATGAAATCATCCGCTTCCCAATAGGTAGGTTGCTGTGTCCACCCCCCCAGGACAAGATTACAGAAGAGAGGGCTGAGGACCCCCCCATTCATTGTGGGGTCTGTGCTGGGGACTCAAGTTTGGGGTGGTGGGAGCCTCAGGATAGCCCAGAGTGAGAGAGGGATGAGTTGGGACCTGTGGTTGGTGTCCAGCTCAGTGGCTGGGTGGTGCAGAGGCCTGGGGAGGGGCCCTGACCGTTCCCCACCCCCAGACCTGAAGACCATGACGGAGCGCCTGAAGAACCGCTACTACGTCACCAAGAAGCTGTTCATCGCCGACCTGCAGCGCATCATCACCAACTGCCGCGAGTACAACCCGCCCGACAGCGACTACTGCAAGTGTGCCAACACCCTCGAGAAGTTCTTCTACTTCAAGCTCAAGGAGGGGGGGCTCATCGACAAGTAGGGGGGCTGGCTTGGACCTGCTGTGGCCGCTGGCCCTCCCATGGGAGGGACCTGTGGGATCCAGCCCCACTCTCTCTGTGGGTAGGAGCTGCTGGAGGGATTGGTGCTGCTGAGCAGCCTGGGGAGCTGGGCCTTCCTTCTTGGGGAACCACAGGGGCTGGGGGGGCTGGTGCTTTTATCCCTGAGGTGCTCTGGCTGCCTCTCCTAGGGAATGGGGGTGAGGCTGGAGCTGCCTCATCAGGATCTGCCCAGGGCAGAGACAGCACTGAGCTCCTGCCTCTGCCTGGGGAGGGGGAGCCCCCTGACCCCTGTGCGTCCCCCCTACCTGGGATCGTGCCTTCTGCCCTGGCTCCCTGTGACAGGGCAGGGGCACACAAGTGCTTTGGTTTCTGCTCCGTCCACGTGCAGGCAGCCCCTACCCCTCACACTGAATGTACGGCGGGGTCAGCCCTGCGGCTGCCCGCAGCGGTGCTGCTCCTGGGCCAGGGTCCTGCTGGGCAGGGGGGCTCTACCCTGCACCCCCAGTTCCTGCTGCCTCTGTCAGCTCTTTCCCCGGGGCAGGTCTGCCTTCCCTGCCTGTACATCCTCCCTGCCTGCCCCTGCTGCCAGCTGGGGGGGGTGGGGGGCTGCCAGCCCCAGTCCTGCCCCTCCGGGTGCCAGGGAGGGTGGCTGCCCGGTGCTGTGCTGGCTTCTGTTCCCCCTGCTCCGCTCCAGCTGGCAGACACCTCTGCTTGTCTCCCTCCTTGCTCCCCCCTCCTTGTGACCCCCACCCCTTTCCCTGCCCCCCACTCGCCCCCATTCCACTTGACTGGTGTTTCGTTGGTTTGTTTGGGTTTGTTTTTTTTTTTTAATAAATGTCTTTGTGCAGCCCCAGCTCCATCCGTGGGGCTCACCCCAGCGTGGTGGGCAGGTGGACAACCTGGGATGTTGTGGAGGGTGTTTGTGTTGGGGAGGGGAATAGGAACAACTCGGGATGGGGAGAGTGTAAAGATCCCCGTGGATGGGCTGGGGTGCACTGGGCAGAACTGGGGTGCAGGGTTGGTTGGGGTGCTCAGTGCTGCGCTGGGGTCCCGGACCGGTCGGGGCGCAGGGGCCGTCTGGGTGCGGGGGGGTGCTGTGGGAGCTCCACTCGGTTTCGGTTTCGGTTCTGATCTCCGGGCCGGGCGGCTCGGCTCGGCTCGGCTCAGTTGGCCCCAGCGCGGCCGGCGGGGCCCCCCCTTGCGGCCCCCCCCCACTTGCGGGACCAGCAGGATGCGCCGCCTCCAGTTTCGTTTCCCGGCTGGTTCCGCCTTCGGCCGATGCGGAACGCGCAGCGGCGGGGAATGGAGCTCCGGGGGTACCAGCGAGAGGCGGCGGCCCCGGCCCTGCGCGGCCGCAACAGCATCGTTTGCCTGCCCACGGGCGCCGGGAAGACCCGCGTGGCCGTCCACGTCTGCCGGCGGCACCTGCAGAGCCGGCCGGGCGGCAAGGTGGCCGTGCTTGTCAACAAGGTGCTGCCCTGCCCCAGGACCGCGGGAGCCACGGCTGGTGGTCCTGGCCGGTGCTGAGCGTGGTCCTGTGGGCGCAGGTGCACCTGGTGGACCAGCACACCGAGAAGGAGTTCCAGGCACTGCAGGACACCTTCAAGGTGGCATCCATCAGTGGGGACACCAGCCACAAAGCCTTCTTCGCCTGCCTGGTGAAGGAGAACGATGTTATCATCTGCACAGCCCAGATACTGCAGAACGCCCTGGTCAGCACGGAGGAGGACATGCACGTGGAGCTGACAGGTGGGCAGCAGACCACATACGCTGCTGGCCCCACAGCCATGGCTGAGCCCCCAGCTGAGCCCCATCTCACCCCGCTCCACTCCCCGTCCCGGAGCAGATTTCTCGCTGCTGGTGATAGACGAGTGCCACCACACGCACAAGGACGCCGTCTACAACAAGATCATGCTGAGATACCTCCAGCACAAGCTCAGCAGGGAGCAGGAGCTGCCACAGGTTCTGGGGCTGACAGCGTCACCTGGCACTGGGGGGGCAACGTCCTTCGAGGAGGCCGTAGAGCACATCCTGCAGGTGTGTCCTGTGCCCCCTGTCCTGCTTCAGCACAGCTTCCCCTGGGGTTCAGCAGGGTGTCCCTTGGGATGGGGGTTGATGTCCAGGTGTGTGGGTGCTGGGCAGACCAGAGGAGTCATCCCCAAACTCATCAGGTTGCCAGTGAGCACCATGCAGTGCACTGTCCTGGGCAGCTGGGCTCAGGGTGGAAGCAGGATCTTTCCCTCTCAGATCTGTGCCAACCTAGACACTGAGAAGATCACATCGGTGCAGGACGAGGCGCAGCACCTGCAGAGCCATGTCCCCCAACCCAAGAAGCAGTATGACCTGTGCCAGGAGCGAGTGCAGGTGAGGTATGGCTGCTCAGAGCCATGGGGCTGCTCACTGGGTGGAAGATGAGACCCTCAAGCCTTGCTGGGTGAGGAGCTGTGTCCCTTCATCCACTTTGCTCAGGCCAGTGTGAGAAATCGGTTGACCCAGAGTTTTGGTGCTGGGGGATCCTGCAACTGTCTGGGTCCCGCCATGCAACCAGCCACGATTCCCAAATCCTGAGCCCCTCCCTGCTCCCAGGACCCCTTTGGTGAGCAGCTGAAGAAGATGATGGTGCAGATCCAGCAGTACATGGAGAAGCCGGGTCTCCCATGGGACTTTGGCACGCAGATTTACGAGCAGCGCATCGTGGAGCTGGAGAAGAGAGGTGAGGGTGCAGCAGTGCAGGTGTGGCGGTGCTGAGCCACGGGGCAGGCTGTGACTGCCGTGTCCCCTGGCCCCACCAGCTGCAGAGATGTTTTGTCGCAAGACCCGGGTGTGCGCCCTGCACCTGCGCAAGTACAACGACGCTCTGCTGATCAATGACACCGTGCGGATGATTGACGCCTTCCAGTGCCTCCAGCAGTTCTACAGCGCTGAGAGGGATGAGAAGGACCCCACTGAACAGTTCCTCATTGCCACATTCGAGGGTAACAGAGGGGCCTGGAGGGGGGTGATGCTGGCTGCATTTTGGGTGTAAGGAGTCTCCCCGACACCCCTCTCACCTGTGCAGAGAACAGGGCGAGGCTGCAGGCACTTGCCGGGGACCAGCGCTATGAGAACCCCAGGCTGGGCAAGCTGGAGGGGATCCTGCGTGAGCACTTTGAGCCCGTGGGCGCTTCTCGTGGCATCGTCTTCACCAAGACAAGGCAGAGTGCTCACAGCCTGCTCAGCTGGCTGCAGACCACGGCCACGCTCCAGCACATCAGGGCCACCGTCCTCACTGGCGCTGGCTACAGCAACCAGACCAGGCACATGACACAGGTGAGTGGAGGGTGGGCAGGAACTGGATTGATCCCACTCTGCACACTTTGGGGGTGCTGCTGGTGCTGCCCAGGCCTCAGAGCCCTACACAGCTGCTGAAGCATCACCCCCCTGTCTACCCAGAACGAGCAGCAGGATGTGATCAAGCAGTTCCGTGAGGGAGCCCTCAACCTGCTCTTCTCCACCAGTGTGGCTGAGGAGGGCCTGGACATCCCTGAGTGCAACATCGTGGTCCGCTATGGGCTGATGACCAATGAGATCGCCATGATGCAGGTGCTGCCCAGACTCCCTCTGGCCCTGCCAGGAACCCCCAAAGCCGTGGGGGTGGGACATGGGGGCTCTTGCCTTCCCTGCAGGCATGTCCTTGGGGATGAGCCCAGCCCCTGGCAGAACATCTCCTTGACAAGGTGCAGGGGAGGGTGGAAGTGGCTCTGTTCTCACAGGGTGGCACGAAAGGGTTGGCTGTGTCCCTCTTCTACTGACTGCAACATTTGGACCTTGCTCTGCAGGCCCGGGGCCGTGCCCGTGCTGAGAACAGTGTCTACTCTGTCCTTGCCAAAGCCAACAGCAGAGAGGTGGCCCGAGAGCTGCTCAACGAGGACCGGGTGGAGCTCATGAAGAGGGCGATTCAGGCAGTGCAAGCCATGCCTGAGCAGGAGTACAACCAAAAGGTAGGTGCTGGGTGCTGCCATGGGCACTGGCAGAGCCAGGCAGCTCTTGCCCACCTCTGCACCCTGCATTTGGCTGCCTTCTCTGCCCCAGGGCAGCACCAGATCCTGAGATGGGGTTGTGTGAGGGGCATGGGGCAGTGTGTGCCCATCCTGCCCTGCCTGTCCTGCCCTGTCGCTTGCACTCGTGGGATGATGCATCCCTCAGTGGATCTTGCCATATCTGCCATCTGTCTTTGCCTGCAGCCCTGTGCTGACCCCTATCTCCGCTGTGTCCCCCACAGATCCGGGAGCTGCAGCGGGTGGCCGTAGCCAGCTGGCTGATGAAGGAGGCCAGGATCAGTGAGCGGCGGCAGCTGCACGACCCAGACGCTGTTCGCCTGTACTGTGTCAACTGCAACATGGCCGTGTGCCATGGCAGTGACATCCGCACAGTGGAGGGCATGCACCATGTCAACGTCAACCCCGAATTCAGGTAGGAGTCTTGCATGGGCAGGGGCGAGCGGGCAGGGGTAGCGCCAGCCTGCTGCCAGCTCTTTCTCTTGGTACAGGGAGATTGCAGGAGCTTTGTTTGACTATGGGAGCACCTGTGCTGCCCTGTTTGTGCTCCCTGGACCATCATCCTTACTGTCTGGTGTCCCCTTCCTTCCAGGCTGTATTACAGAGTTTCCTCTGGGAAAATACAATTCCAGCGCACTTTCAGGGACTGGGAGCCTGGCTGCCGTATTGCCTGCAGCGCCTGCAGCCAGGTGAGCACAACCATCCCCCTGTGTCTGCAGCCCAGTCAGAGCTGGAGGGACAGGAAGGGCTGTGCCTTGTGCCCCAGCTCACAGCTGCACATACCTGTGTCGTGTGTGCTGAGGGACATGGACGCAGGCTGCCTGCAAAGGAGAGACATGCCTTGGGAGCAAGGAAGTCGCCCATCCCTGTGTGCGTGGCCCTGCAGCCTGGGGACGCTGTGTGTGCGGTGTCTAACTGTCCCCTCCCTGCCCACACAGGACTGGGGCATGGAGATGCTGTACCGGCAGGTGAAGCTGCCTATCCTCTGCATCAAAAACTTTGTGGTGGAGACACCGGCAGAGAAGAGGAGGTACAAGAAGTGGAGCGCTGTGACGTTCCCCATCAAGGCGTTTGACTACCTGGAGTACTGCGCTGACACCCATGGCCTGTCCTTCTAGCACAGGCTCTGTTCAGAAGAGGACTATTCACAGGGCACTTTCAGGGTCTCACATGAAAGGGAGAGGCTTCCTCGACCCTTGGACAGAAGGCCATGGCTCACTCCTCTCTTCCTCGCTGGTCTGAGCTGCAGCAGTGCGTCCCGTGCTGGAGCCCATGGCTGCTGAAGGAGCTTTGCTGACCCCGGGCAGCAAAGAAAGGATGAGATGCTGGGATCAAAAACTACCCAAACCCTTCCTTGCTCCCCATGCTGCTGCCTTCCCCTCTGCAACCCTGCCAGGAGAACCATCCGTTTTTGTGGGGCAGGACACAGCCCACTGCTTCTCCACTCTGATTTGTGAATTCATGGGTCTCCATTAAAAACGCACGTGCTAGACTGAAGGGGCAGGTTGGCCGTGTCACTTGTGACAAGAGCTGGCTGGGCAGGAGCGTTCGAGGGGGGGACATGGCACCAGAGCCAGACCCCACTGTGTGCTGTGCCAGCAGAACAGGGCTCTCCAGGGGACAGTGGAGCCTGTGAGGCCGCCCCGGCCCTACCCCCCCCGCAGACAGTGGCCTGTCTCACCCACCCACCCAAGACCGAACCTTCTCGAGGCCCAGAACGAGCCTAAACCCCTCTGGGGCAGCCCCAGGGGGTCCCTCCGGGGCTTCGGGCGTCCCCTCGATCTCACCTGGGAGCACCCTGGAAAGCGCTTTGCGTCCGAGCCGCGGGGGAGCCGCGGGGCTTGCGGCAGGACTCGGGACCGGGACCGGGACCGGGCCGGCTTCGGGGCGAGGGATTCGGTACCGGGGTGCGCAGCCCCGGACCGCGCGTCCGCCCGTGCTGTGCCGCCGCTGGGCGCTAGAGGGAGCCCCGGGCCGGGCTGGGGATGCCCGAGGAACCGGGGAATGACCGGGGGGACCGGGGGATGTTCGGGGAACCGGGGGATGATCCGGGGGAACCGGGGGATGTTCGGGGGACGGGGGGATGTTCGGGGAACTGAGGGATGCCCAGGGGGACCGGGGGATGCCCGCGGAACCGGGAGATGTTCAGGGAACCGGAGGATGCCCGGGGAACCGGGGGATGAGCCGGGGGGACCGGAGGATGCCCGAGGAACTGGGAGATGATCCGGGGGACCGGGAGATGTTCGGGGAACCGGGGGATGCCCGGAGAACCGGGATATAATCCGGGGGGACCGGGGGATGCCCGGGGAACCGGGGAATGATCCGGCGGGACCGGGGGATGCTCCGGTGAGTACAGGGGGCTGCAGCGGTCGCACCGGCCGCTCCCCGCGTGTCCCTTCCCCGCGGGATCCTGGCCCGGGGACGCCCCCCCCGCCGGTAAGCAGCGCGGATGCTCGGCAGGTCACAGGTGGCTCCGCGGGTGGCGGGGAGCTGCAGAAGGACGAGGACACGTGCAGGGGACCAGAGTCCTGCTCCTGCCTGACTTTGGTACCAGAGGCTCCCGCAGTGTCAGGCACACACAGCCCGCTTTCAGGTGGAGATGGCCCCGGGGAAACCAAACTCCTGTTCATCAGAAACTGGGTAATGAGGCCATTTGAGTTATTTGTAGCTCCTTGTGGGCTGGGATGGCCTCTCCTCCTGCTCCCTAGGCAGGATCTCTCCCGCAGGGACCCCAGATCGTTTTGCTCAGCTCAAATTGCCCTGATTTGTGCTTGGAGAATTCAGGTTGTGAGTTAGCCCAGTGGGTGTCCACAGCACTGGGTGGTGCAACCTCTCACCAGCCCTGGTAGATCTGGCTGTCCGCTTGGGTGCTCCAAACCAGAATTTCTTTGACAAACTTGCCCCTTTTTGAAGGGGTGCAGCTGACTTCAGGGATACAAGGCCAGGACAGCATTGTGAATCTCTGTGGTTTTGCAAGTGGGTCTGTATCCAGCCTCTGCTTGTTCTTCCCTCTGCGTCCCTGCTGCAACGTCAGCCGCATCTGACTTCTCCTTCCCAGGGGCTCGGGCACCTTGGGCCTGGCAGCAGGGAGCAGCCGAGCTGCAGTGATTGGTGCTGCGACCTTGGTCGGTGTCCTTCAGGGCTGGCATCCTTCTGAGCCTGCATCCTTCTGAGCCAGCATCCTTCAGGACTGGCATCCTTCAGAGCTGGCCTCCTGTGGCCAAATCCCCAGGCTGGAAGAAGTCTGTGGCTCAAAGCACCTTTGCTTATCTCAGCTCCCCAAAGCACTTATGTTCCAGCCATCACGACTGGCTGCCTGTAAGCAGAGATGGGCACCATTAGCCCCGCAGCAAACAGCTGCTGCAGCAAGTTCTGCTGGCAGAAGCACCGTGAAGGAGTTTGCCCCTGGCCCACAGGCTGCCAGGATGGGGACAGCCCCAGGAACGCCTCTGTCCTCCTACCCCAGCAACCCCCGTGCCCCTGGCAGCCGGGTGTGCTCACAGAGTCAGGGCAATGCAGCAATTTGTTTCTCACAGCTCATTTCATTTGTCATCAGTGCGTCAGAAAGCACCGATTCCCCTCGCAAGGCACCAGCTGGAAAACCTCCGGCTCCTCCACCTGGCAGCGCCTCAGGTCAGCCCTTTCCCCAGGCTGGTGTTTAGCGGGACTTAGTGCTCAGCCTGTTCGACTTATCGGGAAGGAGCCTGAGATGTGACTTGATTACAGCATGCAAGTGTCTTCCTGGGGAGAAAACTGCTGGGTATTAAAGGACTCTTTTACTTGGCAGAGAGAGGAATAATGAGAACTGGGGCCGAAAGATAAAGTCAGGCAAATTGAAATTTGAAATCCAGGGCAGGTCTGCAGCAAGGAGGGCACAGAGCAGCCAAAGCAGGACCTCAAGCACCTTTATCAAAGAGGTGCCTGGGGCTGAGGGTCCTGCCCTGGGGGTGGCTCCATCCTGCTTCGTGACTCTGGCTCAGGCAGCAGCAGGATGAGCAGCAGGAGTCCGGTGGCATCCTGGGTGAGGGGGATGGGGACTGAATTTTGCTTCCCAGGCACATCTGAAAATCTGGCTATTGCACAGCATCTCTTCCAGAGCCCGGGAGCACGTCAGACCCCGAGGTGACCTTTCCCGGGACAGCTGGAACTTCCCTCTCTGTACCAGGAGAAATTCCAGTCTGGAGAGAAGTGCTTGTGGTGGAGGACTTCCATCCCGAAAACCAGAAGCCCTCTCCCCACTTTGTTCCTTCATCCCCTCTTCTCCGCTGCCGGGAGCGCACGGGAGCCCGCAGAGCGTTCGGGTGCGTCCCTGTCCTGCTCGGCTGCGCCGGCCCCGCCACCGCCGGCCGCTTGTCGGACGGTTCCCCCCGGGAGTTAATCCTGACTGTTCGCATGTCAGGATGCCGCTGGATTAAACAAGGGGATTAGCATCAAACAATTTCCCTCGCGCCCCGAGCGGGAGGCAGGAAATATAACCACTGCAGGTTTATTCTGCTTAGGTTGGAACAGCTCCCCGGCACGCCGCGGCACGGCGAGGCACGAGCCCAGGGCATTGCGGGAGCACTGGGATGAGGACGTCAGGACCAGGGGCTGCTCATCCCAGGGGAATCAGGGAGGTGTCCCTGCTGGGTGGCACTCGGGTGCCCGCTGAAGCCTGTGCCCGGTGTGGATCCCACCCGCCCAGCCGTGAGGTGCCAGTGCACAGGAGCCATCTGGGCTTGGGGAAAGGACTGCAGCTCTTCACTGGGTGTCCCCAGGAGGGCACAAAAGTCAGGACTGGGAAGACTCCAGCCTCCCACAGTCACTGAGCCGCCCGGCACCGTCTTCTGGCTGCTCCTGCCAGCCCGGGCTCAGCTGCGGATGGCAGAGGATGGAACAGCCTCGCGGATGGAAAGGCAAATCTGTTTTCCCAACAGCTCCTGGGTTCCCGAGCCAGGGGATGGTGATGCAGCTCTGATCTGATCCAATGGCGGCAGTGCTGCAGGCTGCCAGCTTTCATCCCAAGCTTTGTGCCCACCCGTGATCTCAGGGTCCCTTGTCAGCCACTTAGAAAAAGTAAAACAAACCCCCTAATCCCGGGGTTTTAATGGAAGAAGGTCATGCAGCACTGGCTGGGGCACAACAGCCCTACACTTGGCAAAGAGACTTGACTTCTCTTTGGACCAACGCACCGTGGGAGCAGCTGGACTCACATCCTTGCGTCCTCCATGGCCCTGGAGGTTTCGGTCCCTGGAGGTTTCTTGGCTGCTTTCCTCTGAGGAGCATTCCCAGGGCAGCCAAGTCCCTGGTCAGCCGAGAACAGGACCATCACACATGCCCACCTTGTTTTTCTAGGAAAGGGCTAAAAATAGCATCCTAGGGCAGTGTGGAAAGGCCCGGGCAGATCCTCAGCCACTGGGAGTCAAGTGATTTACGGCTCGTAGTCTGTGTGTGATCCCAGAGACTGTGCAGGGGCAGGGGCAGTCCCTGGGCCAGGGCACGTCTCTGTGGGACAGAAGAGCAGGGGGCTGCAGGTCCCCCCTTCCTCAGTGCTGCTGGGGGTGGGTTCTCTCCTTCTTGCCGTTTTTAGGTGACTCTATTTGGGCTGGGCATTGGCAGGATGTGGCAGGGAGGGGATGCAACACGGTGGGGTAAGACCCAGGGACAGCTGGCTGGTGCTGGCACAGTCTGGGGCCTGCGGGGACCCCTGGCACAAGCTGGAATATCCAAAAATTCCCAAACAAAATTTCATGCACTAGATCTTAGGGCTGCAATTCTGCTGAGACCTGGCTTTATAATTGGATCTGTCAGAATCCCGTCACACTTAATGTGCAGCTGCCAGCGTGCGTGTGACTCCTCAGCGACTGTGCTGGCTCTGCTGGGCACCGGGAAATCTGGTCCTGGGATTTTCCAGCTTAAGGAAAGGTCTAGTTTGTACCCAAACCCCTAACCCTGGGAGGAGGGCAGTGCAGGCCAGCCCTAGTTTTAACTCGAGGTGCCTCAATTTCCCTCTGGGAAGGCAGTGGGATGGGGATGATGCTGGCGAGGCATGGGAGCCCAGTGTGGGTGTGTGTTCTTCACCTGAGTAATCAAACCTGTTATGCGGTATTTGATTAAAGGCCACTAAATATATTATCTTTGATTCTTCCACTTTATTTTGTGTTGCCTTCATTTGTCCCTTGGAGATGAGAGTTGCTCTGGTACTTATTAGTCACAAAGCCCCAACCTTGCGCTGCGTTCCTGCTATCTGAGAAATGAATTATTAATGGTGCATTAAACAGAGACTGGAAAGGGGCCCTGGGACACTGATAATCAGGAGCTAATTGAGGAAGAAATGAGATACTGCTCCCGTTGCAGAACAAGGACTGTGCAGCACTGTGATACCAAAGGTGACCCTGCTAAAATTCCTGGGCCAACTGCTCCCTGCTCTGCCTGCTCAGTCCTCGCTGGTGGGTCATGTGTGCACCTGGCCAGGATGTTCTCTCTGACTGGGATGTTCTTCCTGATAGGGATTCTCTGTCTCAGGCATCAGAAAGAAATCAGACAAATACACCCATGGCCCTGGAAAGCTGCTGCAACCCAGATTTTGATGGCATGAAGCAGATCCCGGGGGTGGCCAGGAGTGTGGGCACAGGCAGCTCACTGTGTCCTTAGGGATGACGTCCCACCTCATCAGTGGCTGCTCAGGATGCTGAATCCTGCCTGGACCTTGTCTGGACTCCTGCACAAGTGGCTGAACAATTTCAATCAACTTTATTTATCCTCCCTTACTGTTTTCCCACACAGCTTTCAGCTGGGGCCTGTCAGGTTTCTCCTCTTCCACTCTGGCTGCTTTAAAGGCTCACCCCAGCCCTGGCAGCACCTGCCTCAGGGGTCCCGTGGGACACTCCCACAGGGTCTTGAGGGCTGGAGAAAGACGGGAGTGTTGGGGGATTGTCACTGTCACCAGCCTCCCTGGCCATGGGCAGTGCGTGCTGCTGATCTGACAACGTCAGGCTGACATGCACCCAGAGTGTCCCATCACCTCCCCTCTCCAAACACCAGTGCTGGGTCGGGTTTAGGACCCAACTGTCCTGTTTCCCTCCCGGCTCCGGTGGGCTCAGCACCTCTTCCTCCAAGAGCCCAGCCAAGGCTCCCTGCTCCAGCTCTGCTCCGACGTCACGCTGAAGCAGCCGCAGTTCACCCAGACTCCTTGCATAAATATTTATGCACTGATGCAATGCTTTTCTAAATATAAAGCTTTATCTGAAATTTCATTTAAACATTAAGTGTAGATAATTTATTTATAATTAATGTAGGCATCAAGCCCCATCTCTGGAATGCCTGTGAGCTTTCATTTATAATTGGGAGGTAAGTCAGGAGCTAGAGGCTGGGCTCTTATCAGTTTCATTTTAATTTTCCTCCTACACCAAATGAAGCTGGTGCAATTCATCTCTCATTAGGAGGAAGCACAGAACTCCCCTAAAATAACAGTTTTATGGGGAACAGGTAATAAACCCATCTTTGTTCCTCTTCTCGCCTTTGATAATGTTACTGGGGCTCACAGATCCCTTCAAAGTGTTGCTCTTCCTTAAAAATAAGTCTATTAAAAATTAAAACCACTTTCCTATATAATAAAATTTACTCCCTGCAATTATGCAGAGGGAGCAGTTATCGGCCTTCCGTAGATTTTAATTAAAAGTTACACTAGGAAGGAAATAATGACGGCCGTAAAATAACAGCAGCCTCTCCCCTAACAATGAGTTAGTGGTGCCTCTGTCACTCAAGTGCCTCTTGAAGTGATGCCCCATGCTGGTGAGAGGTGCCAGAGCCAGCAGGTTCCAGGAGCAGTGCCAGGGGTCCGTCTGTTACCCCCACAGCAGTGGGGGGGGTGGGGTCCTGCACCCGTGGGTGCCCAAATGGGCACTCAGCTCAGCTCTGACCCATTTGTGCTCTTGTTTCTGCATCCTGGTTAGAGAATGGGGCTGTCCTGCCTGCGGTGCCCATGGGCTGGGGTTAGGGTTGGGGTTACATTTGGGGTTGGGGTTATGGTTGGGTTTTGGGTTAGGGTTAGGGTTAGGGTTAGCTTTGGGTTTGGGGTTAGGGTTAGGGTTGGGGTTGGGGTTGGGGTTAGGGTTGGGGTTATGGTTGGGTTTTGGGTTAGGGTTAGGGTTAGCTTTGGGTTTGGGGTTAGGGTTAGGGCTGGGGTTGGGGTTGGGGTTGGGGTTAGGGTTGGGGTTATGGTTGGGTTTTGGGTTAGGGTTAGGGTTAGCTTTGGGTTTGGGGTTAGGGTTAGGGTTGTGTTTAGGGTTAGGTTTAGGGTTGGGGTTGGGGTTGGGGTTAGGGTTGGGTTTGTGATTCAGGTTACGGTTAGGTTCTGGTTTAATGTTGGGTTTAGGGTTAGGTTTAGGTTTTACATCGCCGTGCTGGAATGGCTGTGCAGATCCTGGGGTGCAAATCACTTCCAGCTCTTTCAGTGTTCTGGGTCACGGCTGCCCCCCATTAAGTCTCCCTCGGCATGTGTGTCCCTGTTGGCCTGGAGGCCCTGCTCATTCAGCATCCTGGGTCATTCCTTGGGAAGCGTGTTCTGGCAGAGTGGGGCTGTGGGAGCTGTGCGTGCCTGGCCCAGATATTTTGCAGAGCTCATAGAGGGACCATCAAAGGCGGCTCTGTGCTCACACTAAAAATAGCAGGTGCTCGGGGTGGCGCAGGGGCTGCCAGCGGGAACGCGGCACCACCATCACCTGCAAACACCTGCTCCTGTGGAAAGGGATGCAGCAAGGGAAAACCTGATTCCATGTTTACATCAGCTCTTCCAGAGTGCAAACCTTTGCTTTTGAGGACACCTTAGGCTGGTCTGAACTCAAACATGGGTGTTTGTGGGGCCAGTGCCCCTCGCCCATACAGGCTGTGGGGCTGAACTTCCCAGCTGGCCAGAGCTGGGTCACTGCTGATTGAGCTGATGAGAAAGAGGTGAGAGCCAAGACGCTGCTATTGTTGGGGCTGGTGCAGCTGCACCCGCCCCATGTCAGCTTTTTGCTCTCCTGGAGCCTGGAGGTGCTGCCATGCCACATCCCTGTATCCCACAAGCCATGTCAGCAGTATGTCATGGGAATCAAGGTGAATTGAACCACCTGGAGCCCAGCTGGGCCCTCATGCCCAGGCTATGGACTGGGGATCAGTCCTGCCCTGTGCAGGCTGCAGGCAGGGGCAATGCAGCCTTGCTCAGCTCCCCATGGGCTGGTGCTGCCCAGCGCTGTTGTTCCTTTAACCAGTTACAGCTGCCGAGTGTTCCACTGCTGGTCTCCTCATCGCCTTCCCTGGATCATGGCTGTGAAGGCGCTAAACCCCCCCGATCTGGCTCTGAAACGTTTATGAAATCTTTATGGGCTTTTGAAAAGATTTTAATTCCCTGACAGTGCTGCTTTCACCAGGAAAAAAAATAAATTATGACTCAATGAGCAATTACAGCTCAACAGCTGCTGAACGGCCACGGCAGCTGCCGGAGCAGCTTGGCATGGCTCAGCCAGCCAGCCTTCCTGGAAAGTGGTGCTGGGCCTGAACCACCCCACACCCACCTTCCCTGGTTGTGGGACCCTGGCTCGGCCCCTGGGCACAGCCCCTCCTCTGCCCACCCGTCTTCCATGTCCCTCTGTACCCAGAAGCCTGAGTTCTGCCTGGTGCTGGTCCCTGCCGTGCAGTGCCAAGGAAGGAGATAGACAGCTCTCACTGCACCCAGAGAGCCGGGTGATGCAGCCAGCTGGTGTCGTAGGACCCCAGTGGGTGCTGCAGGAAGGATTCTCCTTCCCCTGGGGTCCTGTGGTTCCAATAGCAATGTCTCAATAGCATCATGTCTGGGACAGCTCGTTACCCCTACCCATCACCTGTCCTGCTGGCGGGGTGCCACCACAGTGTCCCCGGGCAGCGCCAGCACCTCCCTGTGTGGGGAGAAGTCAGAGCTGCCAGAGGATGGAGAGCGTTGGGGTAATTGTAAAACTCCCTCTTTACTGAAAGCAGAGCTGCTGAGCTTCAGAAACACCAAGAAAGGGGAAGTGTTGCCCATTCCTTCCTGGCAATGCCATTCCCTCATAGCTCCCTCCCTCCTGGCAGTGCCCGATCCTGTTTCCTTGTAGGCCAATTTCTGCTCCTTTAAGCGCACAAAGTCGCTGTACAGAACTGAGCAAGGGGTTGGGAGAAATTTTGTGAGCAACTACAGCGTGATAGAGGGGCTGGGTGTGCGGTGCCTCCTGCTGCTCTGTCTCATGGGATTCCAGGGAGCTGCAGCTGGAGACGACCTTCTCTTTGTTTAGAGTTTTGTCTTCAGCTTCAGAGATATCTGCAGCAAACCAAAATGTTCGAGGGTGACCATGGTCTTGGCACAAACAGTATCTCGGGGAGAAGCAATGTGAAGGACTGCCCTTGGGAGAGGGAAGCCAGAGTTCCCATGGAGGGGGAGAAATGCATCCATGTTTCCCAGTGCTGGAATGCTGGGAGCTGTGGGTCAGGTAAGAGGCCTCACCTCTGCACTTCCTGATCCCCGTGCCTGGAAGGGGAGTATGGTCCCTTCCCTGCACTGTGGTGGAGGCAGGATGAGGCTAAAAGGGTTAAGGTAAGTGAAAAAAGTGTGGAGGAGCCCAGCCCTGCCTCTGCTCCTTGGAGAGGAAGGCTACACCATCATCAGCAGGCTCCTGACAGCCAAGGTACTGTAAAATTTGAGATCCATTAGAGTGCCTGTAATTATTTATAGGGAGGAAAAAAAACCCCCATCCTACATTGTGAAAATCAGATGGCACAGCCAACAGATGCACTGAGCTTTGGCAAAAGGGTTCTGAAAACCCAAAGTGATTTATGATGAGCCAGGCTGAGGCTCAGTGGTGCCGCACTGCTGCTCCTGGGGACCTGACTCTGACGGCAGCAGGGAAAGGGACTCCTGGTGTGGACAGGTGGGATCTGCTGCTGCTGGGCCACCTGCTTGTGTTCCAGGATCTCCAGACCCAGAAGGAGCTCAGACTGGGGCTCCCTGCTCCTGGCTTCCCCCTCCCTGGCAGCTGGTGGCCCTGGAGCCTCCAGGCACCTGTGGGCTTGGAGGGGTTTGGAGCAGCAGGTGCTCTGCCCCCACTTCTGCAGCCTCCAGCCTCTGCCAGTGGCAGCACGGGGCCGATCACACCTCTACCTCTTGGCATCAATTCCACGTTTTAGTGGAGGCAAAGTAGTGAGCAGGCAAGTGCTCTGGGAGACAGGAGCCCCTGAGTACCTGCTCCAGAGAAGGGGGCTCTTGGCCGGAGCAGTTCCCTCCCAGCTGGGCTCCAAAGCTCAATTAGCAGTTTTGGGAAGTGTTTTGAGATCCTCTGTGAAGTGTCCTGGTGGAGGGCAAAATGTGCTTATATAACGTGTCTAGACAGAGTATTCCTTGGGGCGGGCAGCAGGACGCTTTTATATCTCCTCTCCTGTGTCAGCACTGTGTGGCCCCGCTGAGAGGTTCTGGGAGCTGCTAAAATATTAACAACGATGACAGTGACAGGCCAGTGCAGACTTTTGCACTTAAAATTGTTGATCTTAGCACAAGGCAGGAGCATGGCAGCAGAGGAGCCCTTGCCTGGAGGCACCTTGTGCTCCATCTGCGACGACTGAGGAGCAAGTAGCATCTCCCTGCAGGCCCCCTCCCTCCATCCCGCCCCTGGCTCCGGTTCACCCTCCTGGAGCAGCCGGGCTGCCCAGCCATGGCCAAGGTCCTGTCCCTCCCTGCTGCCTGCTGGGCCTGGGTGGGACCAGAGCTTTGCTATCGGCAAAGAACTGCAGCCCCCAGGCGGTGCCACCTCCCTGGAGAGCCGGGCTGTGTGCTACCGCTCAGGATGCGGGGCTGGACACCCTTGTCCTGGCGGCTCTGAGACCTGATGACCCGCCATTCTCCGGGGCGCTGGTTGCACAGGGCATCTCAGTACCCTGAAATTCAGGTGCCCTCCCCACAGCCCCGCTGTGTCACCCTCCTTTGCGAGCCTAGCCACACACCTTACCGACGCCCCCGAATCCCCGGGAAAGAGCCTGGGGAGCCCCTGTGCCCCCACCGTCCCAGCCCGGGGCAGTCGTGACCGAGGGATGCGCGACGGGAGGATGCCCCCGAGCCCCTGGCGCCGCTGCGGGATGCAGCTGCGGGATGCAGCTGCGGGATGCAGCACCGGGATGCGCCGCCGGGGTTCCCCCTCCCACTCCGTGCGGGCGCGCGGCGCCGAGGGGGGGTTGGACCGCGGCGGCGCGCGCGCTGCCTTCATCCCCTCCTTCCTCCTCCTCCTCCTCCTCCTCCTCTTCCTCCTTCTCCTCCTTCTCCTCCTTCTCGTCCTCCTCCGAGAGCGCGCTCGCACGGCCGGGAGCGAGAAGCCGGCGGGAGGATGCTGCAGACGGCGGCGGAGCCGGGCGGCTGGGCAGGTAGGGCGGGCGGGGGCGGCCGGGTTCCCGGCACCGGCGGCCCCGGGGCTGGGCTGTGGGCACCGGGAGTTTCAGGCGTAGGAAAGTTGTGGGAGGGGGGGATGCGCTGGACGGGCCCCGGGAACCGGCAGCGGGGCCGGGTGTTCGGCCGGGGCGCGCGGCGCTCCCCGCGCTCCATCCCGGCGGCGCCGGGCAGCGGGGCGGGGGCGGCGGGGGTGGCGGGACCCCGGCCCCACTGACCACCCGGAGGGGTCAGGGCAGGAGGGAAACTTCTTGAGCGGAACTTTACCGAGGCCCCGGCGCAGCCCCTTTCCGGCGCGGGGCTGAGGTTCCCACGCCGAGCGGGACCCGCTGGGTGCCGGTAACCCCGGCTCGTCCCCGCCGGGGTGCCCGCGCTGTGGGGTGCACGGCGTGGGAGCCTCACGGGTGTGTGTGCTGGACTGGGGACTGCGGCAGCACCTGGGTGCGGGCGGCGTTGGCCCAGGTGTCGGGGTGTGCGGCCCGGCCGGGGCAGGGGGTGGTGGAGTGGTCCCTGGGCCCCTCTGGGCCCGGCTGTGGTGCTCGGCGTGCACAGCACACCCTGCGTGTTCCCTGGCTTGTTCGCAGGGTGCCTGGAGCTGCGTGCGTCCATGCTGGGATCGGGACATGGAGAGCTGTGTTGGGAATGGAGCCGAGGCTCTGGCCGCCTCCACGGGGACACTTGGCTCTTACGGAAAAGGACCTTCACTGAGCTGTACAAAAGCGCTTTCTCTTGGCTGTGTCTCCGGGTGGGAGCAGAGGGGTCCCTGGGTCCAGGAATGTGGAGGCAGAAGCAGGATCCCCACTCAGCAGATTGACCGCTCTCCCCTGGCCATTACCGATAGACTTTGCTGTTAACTTGGAGCAGCAGTGAGTTACGGTGGAAGCTTTTAAGGAGTTTGCATCAGGGTGGGCAGGGCTGGGGCTTGCTCTGCCCCAGAGCGAACCCCACGGATCCCGGCACAGGGATGTGCCTGTGCCTGCCCTTGGCAGGGCCGTGGCAGGGCGGTGAGCGCCGATCCTGCTGGATGGGCGTGTGGGAAAACAACATCTTGGCACAAGTCGCTGCGATTTGTTTTCAGTGCAAAATTTGAAAGTGCTGCTTAAATAGAGGAGATGATTCTGTGTGAAGGTGAAGGG
Organism: Corvus moneduloides; assembly: GCF_009650955.1. Taxonomy (NCBI): domain Eukaryota; kingdom Metazoa; phylum Chordata; class Aves; order Passeriformes; family Corvidae; genus Corvus; species Corvus moneduloides. The sequence continues at coordinate 2,958,600 of NC_045501.1, read as the reverse complement.
TCTAGAGCCTGGCATTGCATTCCTGGAGGCTCTAAGGGGCTTCCAGGTTGATTCACCAGTGTGGAGGAATCAGCACCATCTCACTGGAACCTTGCTGCTGGAGCTGCCCCTTCGAGGGCTGGATGTGTCTGTGGGTCCCATGAAGTATGGCAGCCCCTCTGCCCCACAGGGAGCAATTTTGGGTGAAAATGTGAGGCAGGAGCTGGCCCTGCCCTGCTCAGCACTGTGCACACATCGGCTTCACCCCCTTGTTACCTGAGTGGGGAGCGGAGACATTTGCGTGAGCTGCTGTGTCTGCATGTGGGGCACAGTGCCTGAAAATAGCATCAATGGGCAGTGCCGCTGTGTGTGACAGCCCGCGGATAAAGGAGGCTCTGTCCCGTCTGCCAGCCTGGCTGGGAGTTTCTTGAGCCAACGCCATCCAAATCCACCACCACCGACTTTTTTCTTTTAAGTGACTGCAGGTGTTTTCCGATGGAGCATCCAGCCCAGCGGCTTTGCTGAATGATGTTTGTCACTTGGCTGGAATGGCTCTGTGGGGGTGGAGGAGTTGTGTCGGTCCCTCGGTAGCTGCCGGTGTGATTCCGCCGACCAGAAACTCTCTTGCCATATGCAGAGTTCAGGGAGGGGTGATGATACCGTGTGCTGTGGATTTCGTGCTTGTTCTATAATCTGCCATGTGCATTGGAAAAAAAAGGCTGGTGTGACCCTGGATGTGGCTCCGTCTGTGAATGCACAGAGCCAGGCTCTGCGTTAGCAGGGCTGTGACGTCATGCCAGGCTGTGACTTCCCGCTGTGAGTCTTGTACACCAGCATCCCTGAGCTCACATCGCATCGTGCTTGGCCGGGGCTCCAGAGCGGCTGCTCTCGCTGCCCGAGCGCTGTTCGACTCTGATAGAGCAGCAGCCTCTGTATAGAGAAATTGGGAGGTTGGTTTCATAGTCCCAAGAGTAAGAAATATTTTTTAGGGCTGGTGGCTCACTGCCCTCAGGGCTTGGACCCCAGTGCTGGACTGTGGAGGGCTGCATGTCCTGGCCTTGGTAAGTGAGGGTTGGGTGCCTGGCTGCTCATGTGAGGAGGTGCCATCGTGCTGGAGCGTGCACTGCCGGTGGGCTTGGAGCAGCCATCCCATCCCACCCCATCCCATCCCATCCCATCCCATCCCATCCCATCCCATCCCATCCCTCCCCACCTGCCTGGCTGATGTTCTCTGCACTGTTTATGGGGGCTGGTGTTCTGCCTGGCATTCCCAGCTGTCCTGGGACAAGGCTTCTCTCAATGTGCCGATGGGGACATGGACAGGGCAGAGTTGCCCCAGGTCATTCTGCCTGCACCCTCCTGCTGTTCATCCCCAGGGACTGGCAGGAATGTGCATAGCCTGGAGCAATGCTGTGGCCATCCACAGCTGTTCCAACCCAAAAATCCTCCTCGAGCATTGCCCCAGCATCCTCAGACATAGGCTGGTGGCTGGTAAAGGAACCTTGGTCTTTGGGCTCTTATTTGTTGTATTTCTGGAGACCTTCCTCCTGTTTGGCTTTTATCTAATCTTTCTGGGGAGATCAATGCATTTCTACAAGTGCACAACACAAGTCTGCTATTGACTGAACAAGGACCTTTGCACAGATGTTCCCAATCCAGTACTGGAAATGTCAGTCCCATTGCTTTACACTGGTGAATTTCCAGGGCTAAAAGCAAACCTGTCATTGAAGCACAGGACAGTCCCCAAAACGTGCCAGACTCCCACATCATAGGGGCAAAGATTCCCTTTCCGAGCCCTGCAGCCCTTCCAACTGCTTCTCCTGTTTCTCAGCTCAATCGGGACTGGAGTTTGAGTTTTCCAAAGCCAGAGCCCTCAGTTCTGCAGCCCTTTAATCATTTCTAGGGATGATAAAAATGCAAAAATGTACATCCAGAGCAGAATAATGAGGCCCATGAGGGTCTATTTGTCAATTTAGCAACGATATTGTGATGTACAAAGGGTGTTTCTTAGTATGATGCGCTGAGATTGCCTCCAAAATAGCGCCATAATTTCTGTGTCAGAAAGCCCCTGTCAGGAATTATGTCTGTGCTCTCAAGGAAATCCAGGCTGCAGCTGCACTGTAACAACTGCTCCATTTCTGTTAGAAATACAACAATTTACTTGCCAGTCATCAAAGGGAACCTGCAGATTTAAGGAGCCATGAACCACTCTGCGGGCACAGGATGCCCCAGGTCCCGTGGGAGCTTCCCTGGTGCTCCCCCAGATGCAGGTGTTGGTGTTTCAGAGGCATCAGGATGCTGGTGTGCCCAGCCTGGCTGTGGTGGCAGGGCTGACACAGGCACCCCGGCTGTGGGCGGGGGGGGGACTTTGCTCTGCATGGCTGTGGGGCAGGGTGGGTGCTTCCCCAAGCACTCCTGACTTCACAGGGGCTGAAGGCACGGAGAATCCCTCACTGTCAGAGGGCTCTTTATGGTTGTTTTTTTTATAAAACCTACCTTTTCCCCCTGCAATGTAAACAGCCTTTTCCCCAAGATGAATTCCCGGCAGGGTGCCAAGGAGAGGGGCTGGTGGTGGGCTTGGGGCTGTGGGGCCCTGCAGGGGTGGGCCCAGGCTGAGTCCCAGTCATGGGAGAACCTGGGGGATCCTGGCTCTGGCGAGGGCTCTGAGCCCTTGATACGAAACAGATCTGCGCTGCTTTGAAATGGGAACGTTCCTGAGTCGTGATTTTCTCTGGCCTAATTATGGAAATGTTTTAATTAGTTGATAAGAAAGATCACTGGGAAATTGCAAAGGAAACATTTTGAGGTGAAGCCCTGATCTGTGCCTGTGTCTGCCTGGAGTCAGGAGCTGCCCCAGCTGCTGGACCTTGGTCAGGCAGCAGCAGCCGGGCTCAGGGTGCTGAGGGGACTGGGCACCCCTGATGCTTCCTGTGGTGAGGTGCTGGGTTCCTCTGGCCAACAGGTTTGATCCTGGCAGCTCTGTGCCAGCTTTGCCCACTCCTCTGCCTTGTGCCCACCGGTCAGGGGATGAGCTGGGGCCTCTCTGGCAGGAATCAGGCTGATGCTACTCTGTCTCCTGTTTGAGTATTTCTGCTTCTGATATCTGGCCACTGGCCCTTGCTCTGCATCAGCGGGATGAAGGAACTGTTGAATGTGGGGTGGGCCTCGGCCACGTGCCCAGGGGATGCGGTGTCACTGCTGTTTGTCTTGGTCGGAAGCGCTGCTGCTCTGCACTCGTTTGAAGGGCTGAAGGCACAGAGCCGGTCTGTGCGCTGGGCTGGAGGCTCTTCTGAGGAGCCTGAAATGCTTGTAGGAAAAAAACCCATAAAAATCCCAAACAAGGGAAGCTTGTTACGGTGCCAGCAGGAGACTGGGAGTGGCACAGAGCGGCTGCTGGCCAGGCTGGGGGGCGAGAGCTGATGTCAGGCAGTGGGTCCCCCCCAGAGCAGGTTCCTCCACCTCAGAGCCCTCCCGCCCAGAGCTGGGTGTGCTTTGTCTCATGCAAGGCCAGAGCCTATAAATATCCCAACTCCAAAATTTCAAGAAGTATTAGGAACTCTCCAGGCTTATTTTTGAGGGCTGTTACGAAAGCGCTTTAGCGGATTAAAGCTCTCCCAGATTAATCTGTGCTCAGGAAGGCAGAGAGTGCAGGAAGGGCACTGCTGGCACCCCAGGCATGTGGTGCAGGGGGTTCACCATGACTCCTGGGCTCCCCACTCCCCATCTTGTTGGGGCATGGGACAGCAGCAGTGGGCTGGTGGGGCAGGGAGGGACACTTTCACAGAGACACATTCCCAGTCCCCCACTTCTCCCAAGCCCCACTGAGCCCCCCAGACCCAGCTGACATCTGTAGGGCTGCAGGTTTGCACAGGTCAATGTCAAATTTATGTCCCCTCTGGTTTCCAGAGGAGGTAATTAGCCAACAGGTGTAATAACAATTTGATAAGTGTGTCAAATAAGTGAGCCAGTTGTGGTGTAGAGCATGCCGTGCCTTTGGACGAGCCTTCCAAGGGCTGGGGATATGCCAAATGGGAACACAGCAATTCCCTTGTCCAGGCTGGGGTCTGTCTGCCCATCCTGGGTCTGTGCAGGAGCTCACTCCTGGCCAGGAGCTGCTGCAGAGCTCGGGGAGGGACCTGGAACCAGCACCCTAGCATTCACATCTGTGCCAGAATCTCACCTTCCTGGCCAGATGTGGAGGGAGATGATGACTTGTGTGCTCCATCACCACTGCAAGGCACAAAGCAGCGTCGGAATCTCGGGGCAGGATGAGTGCTGACTGATGCTGACTTAGGCAGCAGATGAGTGGACCAATGACCAATGCAGGTGCCACAGTGATGCAGCTTGGATGTCCCCAAAGGGATTTACAGACACCTGGCAGCCACCTGCCCCTCCAGTGCTGGCCTGCTGCCGGCACTGCTGCAGTGCCAGTGCTGCTCCCACGGCCATGGGGCTCTGGACCAGGGAAGTGCCAAGGTGGGTTCCGGCGGCAGAAAATCAGCTCCAGCACCTGCTGGCTTTTGGCATCTTCTTGGTGCTGGGAAAGCTTTTCAGTTTGTCCTTGGGAACATTTCTCCTCCTAAGGACTTGGGCAAACCCTCTGGCAAGACCATGGTGGTGTGTGACAGTGAGATGCTGGCAGGTGACAGGATCCCCCTGAGCACCCTGGGAGCAGCTCCCCACTGCCCACCCACCCCTGGCTGGCCAAGGAGCTTTTCCTTCTCCTGCCAGTGGCAGGAACCCCAACCCCTCTGCAGCCCCAGCTGAGGGACCACTGGCTGTGGAGTGACAAATAATGCAGGCAGGGCAGGATGCAGGACCAGTGGAGGGTCAGGCTGGTGTGATGCTGCAGTCCCAGGCAGGGTCCCTACTAGGTGTGTCACCCCATGGGGAGGGTGATGGGGAGAGGCACTGGTTGGTGGTGAAGTGCCTGCTGTATCACGGATAAACAGCTGCCCCTTCAAATCCTAATTAGCACATGGCACATGAAGCCTGTTTTGGCTGTGGATGGAGCGAAGTGTGGCTGGTCCCAGGGGGCTCATGCAGATGTGGTGATGGGTCTGCAGGAAGGTGGTCACAAGTCTTGAGGGGCCGTAGAGGGTCGTGCATGAGATGGGGATGCTGCTGAGATGGAGACTCTGCCCCCAACACAGGGATCCTCATGTGGGCAGGGCAGGCAGGGTCACAAAGACGCCTCTGTGGAGGATTTGGCCTCTCCCTGCCTGCCCTGGCTCCAGCAGAGCTTTGATGGGTGTAAATCAGTAACAGAGGGCAGGAAACCCTGTAGAACCCAGACCCAGCAGTGCAGGGGTCTCACTCTCTCACCACCGAGCCCCATTCTGCAGTGGCACCAGGCAGTGGCTCCCCAGCACCGCTGGCTATGCCCACTGCCAAGCTGAGTGCCAAAAATCCTGCCTTTCTTCACCTGCTGACAAGGCGTTGGAAAAGGGAGGATTCTTTAAAACATAAAACAAATAAAATTAGGTCTTCTGGTAAGGGATTAAATGGGGGCCCTCAGCTGTATTTATAGAAGGTTCAAAAGTAAATCTGTTCCCAGACTGAATAAATATTTTGCTCAGGCAGGCACGATCTTCAGTTCATCTGTCTTGCAAAGACTTGAGTGAGAGGGGAATTGATTTTCTCCATCCTGAACAAGACAAGCGCCTCTCAGACCCAGATAGAGAGTGAAGTCCCATTATCGGCTGAAATGGGGAAGCAGCTGGGAAATCATTAAAGCAAAGACAAAGCTGCTTTAGGGAGGTGACAATTCGCTGTCCCCCCCCCCCCCCACCTCCGGGTGGCTGGGGCTGCCATCCCTGAAACTGCTTTGGGGCTCTGTCACTCTGACTCCATGAGAGAGTTTGGTGACACTGGGTGACCATTTGCCAGCAGCAGCAGCAGCTGCCCATGGGAGATGGGAGTGGCTGGCGGCTGGCACTGGTTGCGTTGGTCACACTGGCCGTGTGATTGCACAGATCTATGCACAAGAGAGGTGGCACGGGGGAACCTGAGTGGCTCAGCTCATCCCCCTGGATGGAGGGGGATCCGTGCAGGTGCAGTGGCGGTGCCGAGGACATTGACCTCATTCCCTGCTCCTACACGGATCACCTGGAGGTGCGGACACGCCGACAGCCAGGTCAGCCCTGCCGGACGTGGAGTCACCCAGAGCTGGTCCTACTCTCACATGTCGGGTTTCTGCACTTGTACGGCTGCCGTGCTGTGGCTGCCCTGTCTGTAAGGATGAGAGGAAATTACTGACACCTCCCTGTCACTGTCTCCAGCCTGCAGGATGCAGCCATTGGGTCCTTGGGTTGATGCAGGTGGTCCGGACAGAGGTTCCTCTGGCAGCGTTCACCCCAGCGCTGGGTGTTCAGCACAATTCCAGCTCAAAGAGCTTCTTAATTCAAGCCGGCACCTGGTGTTTGCAGACATCAGTTACCGCCAAGACAAGAGCTCAGTGCTTTGCTCTCGATAAAGGCAGCTGCCGGGTCAGCGCCAGCGCGGTGCGAGCTGCGCAGCCGGGGCTGCCGGGGCTGTCCAGCTCCCCGCGGCTGCAGCGCTCCCCTTGCCTTTTCCCAGGTCAGAAAGAAAACAGTGAAAGGGAGAATGAAGAACAAGGCAAAACCCTTGGCAGTGTTTTCCAGCTTCTTCTCCCTGTTTTCCAGGGCAGAACCACATCAAACAGATGGTTGCCTGCAGAAGGTCCCCAACCCCAGGTGGGTGCCCGGAGCTGGGATGCTGTGAGGGAGCGGTGGCGGTGCCTGGCGAGAGTTTGCTGTGTGAGCTCTGTCCGCCCCGCGCTAAAAAAAGGCACAAAATGAGCAAAATTATGCGCTGAGTCACTAATGGTTCACCCGCTGCTTTAGTCACCAGTGCTCCCACACCGGGGGACGTTTGCTGAGGGGGCACAAACGGAACTGTCATCGCGTTAAATGGATGTGGCCGAAAGCAGTGAAGAGCTGCTGCTGCATGCGCGTCTTCTGACACTGGACAGACCACTTGGCTCCATGGCCACAGGAGCTGCTCAATTAATGACAACTCCCTGATGAAACCATTGATTAATCGCGGCCGTGTGCTGCGGCGCCGGGGCGTGCTGCCCGCGGAGGTGGTGGCAGCCGAGCAGCTGCTGCCCGTGTCCCGTGACAGCACGGGTCACCGTCCTGGTCTCTGTCCTCCCACGGGCACCGCAGCTCCTGCCGGGGGGCACGGGCTGCTGTTCACGGGTGCTGGTGCGGTGGGAGCGGCCCCTGCTCAGGGGTGGTGCCGCAGTGTCCGTGTCCCGTCTGCCGGTGCTCCCCAGTCTCCCCCACCCGACACAGGGCTGTTTTAGCCGCGTAACCCGCCGTGCCGGAGCCAAGCGTGTGTGAAAGAGCCTGTCTCAGCGCAGGGAAGAGCCATAAAGGGCCTATTTATGGAGCTGGCTCCTCACAATGTTTTCAGACACAGCCCTCGCATGTTTTCATAACAGCAACGCCTCCACCTCTCGGCAGCTGCCAGCGGAGCTGAGCCTCTCGCCGCTGTCCCCCGCACGCCCCGGGGAGCCGGGAGCCCTGGCAATGGGCTGGCGACTGCGGGGCTTCCGCTGGGATCCCAGCCCCAGTGCAGCCCCGAGGCAGCTCGTAGGGCCGTGCCTTGGCTGCCTCTCCCATCCTGGCTGCGACCTGGCATTCTGCCCGTGCAAGGACATGCTTGGACCCTTGGCTCCTGCTTTGTGTGGCAGGAGACCGACTTGTCAGCAGCCCCTCTGCCCGGGCCACCTTGCCACCTCGTTTCCCACTGCCTGGAATTCGCTGGCGGGCAGCACTGAGCGCAGGGCTGCATCCGGCGCCCAGCTGGAGGAGCAGCAGCTCCCTGGCTTCACCCCGGGAATACCCTATGGAAGGACCAGCCTCTGCCCCAGCCATGGCTCCGTGCTGCCCGCTGGCCACACGCGCGGACGATGTGAGCCGTGCCCAGCGCAGCCCTGTCTCCCTGCTGTGCCAGGTACCCGCCGGTGACAGCGTGGCAGCCGCTGCGGTGACAGCGCGGCAGCGATGGCAATGTCATGCACGTGTGGGAGGCAGGTGAGCACAGAGAGGGAGCAGGGAGATCTCTGCTGCTCAGCGCCGATGCGCAGGAGGGAGCAGGAGTGGGGCTGTCTCCATGGCAGGGAGACAAGCAACTTTTCATTAGTCCATTTAGGAATTCCTTTCAAACAGGAACGCTGACCCACCCGAACTCATTAAATAACGCTAATGCTGCTGCCCAAATAAATACTCCAGCTGCCACCTGCACCGCCAGCCAGCACTCGCTGCCCTCTGCCCTTCTGGGAGCAGAGGTTTCCCAGTCTAATTGGATACACGTGCTTCTCTCCTGACACCAATGACCTCCAACACAGCACAGGATTCTCACGCTGCAGTGACTGGGTTCCTGCAGCTCCATCCCAGTGCTGCAGGAGCAAGGCAGTGAGTGCTGGGGCTGACAGGAGCCGGGAGCTGGGACAGGAGTGGAGACACCAAACCGTGGCGAGAAGAGGGAACGAATCCAGGCCATGCTTGTCACTGAACTGATTAAACCCGAGCTCTAAAACTCTTCTTCTGTCCTCCAGCCAGTGAGCACTGTATAACTTCATTACTCCACATCCAGGAGACACTGAGGGATGTGGGCAATTCATTATCATCTGTCCCATTTCATTTCCGTGCCTGTCAGCGCTGGCATCCTGGTGTTCACAGACAAGTCAGGGTTTCAAGGTGTGAACTGAGGCTGAAGGCCAGTGCTCCTGCAGCACGGTTCTGACAGGACCCTTGCACCCCCATCAGTCTTGAGGACCCCTCAGTAGCACCTCGGGGGGCTCAGGGATTTTGTGCCACCCTCGGGTGTGGCAACACCATCACCAAGATGGGGGCTTTAAGGGCTTGAGTTCAGAGCTGCCACTGTCAGCAGGCACCTCAAGTGCTGAGAGTGCAGCATCATTCTGGGGAGCCCTGACCCCCAACTGAGCGGCATGCAGGAGTGAGGGATGGTTTTGGACCCTGGTTTCTGACTCCTCTCTTCCCCATGGCTCTGGTGCCATCGAGCTGTCCCCTATCAGACAGGTCCTTCCTGCTGGCACTGCCAGCTCGATCATGTTCCCCCCCAGGCTGCTCTGAGCAGCAACACCAGGGTGCTCCTCCCCAGCCCCAGGGCGTCAGCAGTGGGTCCTGCTGGGCGCTCGCCTCAGATCCTGATGACTAATTGCTCTGCAAAGAGCATTTCTCACAAATTTCTTTCATGAGAAATGGTAACAAGGCTTTGATTTAGCTCTTATTTTCCTTTCTTCCTGTCTTTTTTTCTCCCTTCCTACCCCAAAAGCAGAAGCCCCTTTGATCGTGTGGGTTCAGGCTCCGTAACAAGCATCTCTGTTTGTGTCAGGGAGTTGTCAGTGTGGTAACATGACAGCACGTCTCCTCGTTGCCTCACACACAATGAATTATTCCTTCCACTCTTTCTTTGCACCATCTCTGGGATAAATTACTGCTCCCAGATGGGTTTGTCACTCAGTGAAGCATCCTTAACCTCTGAGATGATCCCTGCTCAGCATGGAGTGCCGGCCACTGTGGCTCACCCAAGGCTGCAGCAAAACGTTGGAGTGGGGAGTTGTCAGCCTAGCTTGAAAGCAAATTGCTTCGCCAATTTATTTTCTTCCTTGTGTATGAACGTATTTTTCTTAAAGGGATGCTGTCACATTAAATACGGAGCTGCCAACTGCAGGCATTAAAAAATCATGGGTCGTCCCATTTTCCTTCCTCCCACTCTAAATTCTGAGAAAACAATAAATTCGGGGTTCTTTTTACTTGTCATCTCCCTTTCAGCTCGAGATGCTTTTTCTAAGTTTTCCCAACAGCTGGGAGGTTTGGGAGCTTCAGCACCGTAACAAGTGCCACAGAACCGGGGCAGATCGGGCTGGTGGCGGGGTGACCCCTCAGCCACGTCATTGGGGTGTCCGGCTGTCCCTGGACCCATCTTCCCAGAGCTCTGGCCCAAGGGCAGACCCAGAGCAGTCCTGGGACAGTGCTTGGGAGCCTCCCCTCCCGCCACAGCTGATGGGACTGAGCCATGTGCTGGTAAGGAAATCTTCCCCAGATCTGTCCGTGAAGGGCGTTCGCTGTCAACAAGTAGCCTGAAGTCTGTGTCACTTTGTCACATCTCCTGTGACAGATGCAGAAAGTCCTTTGCAGCCTTTATGTTTCCAAGCCCTTTTTTTAGGGTAGGTGATGAAAGTAGTTTTGTTATACTTTGGCAAAGTGTGTTTCCATGCAGCTTTGCTGAGCTGGGGAAGGGAATCAGGCATTTTTCAGACTGAACAACCTCGTGGCAGTTTCTGGAATATGTGTCTGAGGGATTTGGGATGGGATCATGTCTGATCCGGTGTCAGGTATCAGAAATCTCTCATATATAAGAGATCTGATTGAAAACAGGTTCCACCTGGGGCTGGGTCAGTGCTTTCCCTTTTTTCTGCTGCAGGGAATCTCCCTCCCACAGCTGCAGGTAGGGACAAGTCTCTTGCTACTCTTGAATTTTAAAGAAGAATCTCTTCCAAAGCTGCACCATACTGCAGCCTCGCAGCTCAGCAGGGTTCAGCTGCCCCCCAGCCCCACCACATGGGCTCCAGAGCCTCCCCCAGCAGGGTGTTTGATAACATCGATTTTAATAAAGCTCTGGGCTTGTTTTGATGTACGGATCCAAAGCACTACATGGATTTAAACAGATCCCGTTGCAAATATCTATCTGATACCCCTGCTGTGACCGGACTGCAAATGTCACTTGCTTAGCACTATCAAATATTTAATTTACGTTGTAACAGAGGAGCCTTTGAGACCTCCAGCTTAAACTGGAGGTCTCCTGTTAGCCAGCAGCTCTCCACAAATTCACTTAAAAGCCAATTTCTGCCGTGAAAAGCTCCTGACCCAGACGTGGGAGTGAGGGGAGCTGGGAGGGAAGACAATGCCCAGCTCTGGTGTGGGACCTGCTGGAACCCTAATCATCACTGTAAGTGCTCGTGGTGGGTGTCCTCACCTTTGCCAAGGGGAACACGTGGGTGGGGAGTGGGACCAGCACTGCCAGCACCACCAGGGTGCTCTGCCGATGCTTGTGGCGTTGTGCCTCCAGTGGCACCGCTGCTGACCCAGCTGTTGGTGCCTGCAGTGGGGGTGGCAGGTCCTCAGGAGCTGGCCTGGATCTCATTCTGGATCCTGCACTTGTGGAAAATCATCTTCTCTGGGAACTTCCCTGTGGCAGCTTCAGCGAACAGCGAGGGGAGCACGAGGTGCAGCCAGGGCTCAGACCCTCCCTGTGCATCACCTGGTTCTCTGCATTTTATTTCCCAAGAGAACACAGTGGCTCTGTGAGACGTGGCTCTGCCCTAATCTTGTGGTGCTGACCACAAGAATCCTGAAGGATGCTGTGATCCTGTCAGGTTCTCCTCGGCCAGCGGAGTGGCTGGGGGCCCACGGCCAGTCGGGGCGATGAATCACGGAGCCTCAGTCCTTCCTCTCCCACTGCTCCCTGCGCTGTGCTCACACCTACAGCCGAACCCTGGGACGGAATCTCACACTCCCCGCCTCTTTGCTTTGCTGTTTTCGCTGCTGGTTTGAGAGCAGGTGGCACTGCCTAGGTTTTGCTTCCTAGAGTGGATGGGCACATTCCCTGCCCCGCTGCAGAGGAGCAGCATTGTTCCCTCCATGGCATCTCCTTCAGCTGGGTTTCAGCTGTCCTCACTGCCCGGGAGCAGGGCTGGGATCTGCTGATTCAGGGGACGCGCAGCCCTGCGGTGTTAATGATCTTGGTGTGCAAAGGAGAGGACAGGCGCAGAGGCACCGTGCTCCGTGTGATGCTCCCTGCCCTCTCGGGAGGCTGCAAGATGTCCCACTGCCCTTCAGCATGTGGGAACGGGGCTGAGGGGAACCCTGAGAGCATCTGAGGGTAAGAGCCGGGCATTTGGGGGATCCAGAGCTGAGGGTTGCGCGTGGTCTGAGCCCCCTGTGTGCCGTGGTGCCCGTGCCAGGAGCCAGCCTGCAGTCCAGAGCCCTTGGGGAGAGACGGCTCACACTAATCCTTGCTCTGACAACGGATGGTTTACGGACTGATCCTAAAATGTGCCTCGCTCTGGCATTAGTGGAGTGGAGCATATGCCGGGGCTGGGGGGGCAGCTGGTTTGATGCAGTGTTATGAAATGCTGAAAGTGCTGCAGGCATGGCCAGGCCCCTCCAAAACCTGCGGTCTGCCTGGATCTGCTCAGCTCTCAGGCTGGGACATTGAAGCATCTCCTGATGCAATAGCAGGTCCCCTGGGCCACCTCCGTGTCCAGGGCAGAGCCCCTTGTGCCCACTGCAGCGAGGCCAGTGGCCTTCCCATCCCTCCACCAGCAGCTGGTGCCTCTTTATGAAGTTGCACAGGGAATTCTCTGGGCCCAACCTTCGAGGCAGCGTGGAAAGCTGCCCCATTCCCCCAGCTCCCCTGTCACTGAGAGCTGCTGTCAGGTGCATCCGCCTGCTCTTGGCTCAAGGTGGCTCCTCCAGTGCCACCCCCTGCCAGCTGGCGCCCACTGCCCCGCGTGACGCTCCGGGCTCTTTGGGAACTTGCTGAGCCACAGGCACCAACTCGGACGTGCCGGCTCTCGTCCGGAGGCTGCTGATGAGGGCTGATTTAGTGGCGATCGAACCGCATTTGAAGTGCTCCTTGAAATATGAGACAAGTGTCTGGAACTCTCCGGGCATAGGGGCGGCTGTGGTGCCCTGACGGCCGTGGCACAAGGGCAGGAGCCAGCTCAGCTCGCCGGTGCCAAGGGCAGGGCTCAGTGTCCCCTTCACCAGCACCAGGTAGGAGCCTCCTGTGCCAGGCTGGGGCACCAGGTGCTGCCTCTTCAGCATTGCTTTATCCTGAGCCCAGATGGGTGGGTGGGCTGGAAATTGCCTGTGCCAGTGGTGAGGGGTCTCTAAGGAGGCAGGATGGTGGGGCTGCTGCCACAGGGGGTCTGGGGCTCTCTGGTGGCTCTGGAGGGAGGCACAGCCAGGGGTCCTGGTGCAAACATGCACGGCAGTGGCAGGATCACAGAGCTGCTTAAGGGTGCAGACCCTGAGGTGATGGGATTGAGTTGTGCTTGGGTGAGGGGTTGTGGCAGCTCTGGCTTTCCTGAGGGTCCTTACAGATGTGAACAAGGACCATGAAATTGGTCCTTACTCAGGGGGTTTGAGGGAATTTTGTGACAACTGTTGGTGGCCACTTTCATACCAACACTTTCTTTTACTTCTGCTGCTTTTATTTACTGTTGTGTGTACTCAGCTGGAGGCAAGGAAGGTGGATTCAGTAGAATGGAGTCTAGCGAACTCAAATAAGATTTTTTTTCTTCAGATTTCTTGCTCTCTGACCAAACTCATGCACTTTCTGTTCAGGTGGTGTTTTCCCTGATCCCATGTCACTGAATGGAGAGATCTCCCAATTAGCTGCTGTCAGGTCCCCTCAGCTCTGTGGCAAAGGCGGTTTGACCTGGGGGGAGGTTCTGGTCCCATGTGTTGGCTCTGTTGAGTTCAGGCCAAATAAAAGTCCCATGGGACACAAACTGGTGCTGATGGCAGGAGGGAGCATGAGGGTCTGTGCTGGGGTAGGACGCTGAGAGAACATCCCTGCACAGATGTTCAGGCTGCATGTGCATGGGAACCTCTGATCAGGCTGGGATAACAGCACTCCCTGTGCCCAGGGTGGCCTTGATGGGTCTGTCCTCAGGTTATCCAGAACACAGGAAATGAGGGAAAGGACCTGACCTGCATCAAACCTGCTCTCTCATCAGGATTTGTAACTTGGCCAGAACCCCACTGCCCCGCTGATGTATCTCATGCCCAGCCAGTGGCTTTTCTGGGATGCTGTGGGATGCTATGGGATGCTGTGGGATGCTGCTTCAGCACAGTGTGTGGGCACAGAGCCACTTCCAGTGACTGCAGCCTGTGCAGGAAGTTGTGGTTTCTGGAGTTTGCTTTGCATTCAGGAGCTGAGTAAAGGATGTCCCAGCATGGGTCTCCTTCAAAAAATCAGCAGCCAAAAGGACATCCCCTGTGGGGCTGGCAGAGCCCTTGGCTCTGGGGGAAGGGCAGCAAGAAGTGCAGGTGGCAGGGTGTCATCGGGGTCCTGGGAGGTGTCATTGATCTGTCAAATCTGGGCAGCGGTGGGTGCGTGGCAGCTCATCACCCCCCATCCAGGAGAACCCTTGGGAAGACTACCCAAAAATTTGCAACTGCTTGTGATCCTCCTGCATGGAGGAGACAAAAGCTTGACCTCACTGGTCCTGGGGTGGGATGGATGGTGGAGCTGGGATGTGGTGACCCTGCGTACTAAGGTGGGTTTGGCTCAGAGCCCCAGAATCACCCTGGGGGTGTCACTTAACCTTCACCTTGCCTTAGTTTCCCTCCTGTGAAAGGTAACAGCCACCCCCCTCACCCCCAAAAAAAGTTCCTCAAGGCTTTGCTGAAAAGGTGGAATGTGCCCCAAAGGAGCCGTCAGCCAGGGCACCGCCAGCCTGCACACGTGCCATGACCTGTCCTGTGACCTGTCCCAGCCACAAGCCACCCGGTTTGTGGCCCTGACACCTGAGAAGCAGAACAGGCGCAGAAGAAATTAAGTGAATGAGACAACAAGTGTGTGTGCAATTAGGACAGACCTTCAAACGCTGCCCCGGGAGCCGGTACAGGAGCTGCTGCCTAATCAGAGCAACAGCAGTGCCCGTTTTAAAGACGAGGGAGACTTTGGGGATACTTTGTCCACATAATGTTCCAATTTTAGCTCTGCGTCCTGGGATGTAATTGCATTAAAAATACCCGGGGAGGGGGAGGATGCCAAGGGCACCCGGCGACCTGCCTCGGCTGGCGTGTCCCGCTTCGTCCCTGAGGCCCCGTCTCACATTCCTGGTGCTGAACGTCTCCCAGATCTGCTTTCCGGTTGCTCTGCTATTGGTTATCCTGGGAAAGGCCTCCAGCTCTGTTAACAGTTCGTGGGAAAACCTCCCGCTCCTTTTGGCTAAACAGGACTACTGATGGAGACACTCGTGGCCACCTCCGGGGTGCAGGAAGGCGCAGGATGGGGCCGAGACTCCCTGAGGAGAGTGGTGCTCACCCGGTGGGTGGGTGAGTGGCAGCGCACCCCCGCCCTGCGACGGGGAACCCGCTGCCCTATGTCCCTGCTGTCCCCAGTCCCCGCTGCCCCCTGTTCCCCACTGTCCCCTCTCCCTGTTGTCCCCCTGTCCCCGCTGTCCCCCCGTGTCCCCCCCGGTCTCCGCCGTCCCCGGTCACCGCGGGACCCACGCGCGGGACCGGCGCGGAGCGGTGGCGCCACCGCGGGGCCACGGCCGGGGCTGCAGCTCCCCGAGCCCCCCCCGACTCCCCGGTGGCCCGGGGACCGAACCCTCGTGGCCTGCTGGGTGCTGGGGGAGCGGCCACGCCGGCACGACACAGCAGGGTTTGGGCTGAGCCTGAGCCAAAGCCCCCGGTCTGGTCCCTGCTGTCCGAGGAGCGTGCGGGCAGCTGAGTCCCGCACAGTCCCCGTGCAGCCCTGCCGAGGGTGCCAGGAACATCCCTGCAGGGCACCCTTGGGTCCTGCCTGGCCACCCACAGACACCGCGGCCCCTGCCTTGGCCCCTTGGGGTGTCTCGGTGCAGCGTGCCTGCGGGTATTTGTAAGCCGCAGCTGCCAGCTCCAAGGTGGTAACTGGATCACAGGGCTCGGGTGACCTTCGCGCCTCCGAGGCTGTTCTGGATGTCCCACCGATTCCCAGCTCAGGGTCAGGCAGCAGGAACAGTGTCCCTGCAAGGCAAAGGCCGCCGGAGGGCTGTCCCCAGTTGACCCCAGTCCCTCCATGGGCAGCTCTTCTCTGTGGTGTCCCTGTGTGAGTTTGGGGCTCCAGCTCCCGATGCAAGTTGGTCCCATAGAGCCCCATGTTCAGGACAGGCACCTGCCAACGGTGCCAGTGCCGGTCGTTCTCCTGCCGTGGTGGGGACGGGCTGTGGGACACCCGCACCGCACACAAGTCCTGCCAGCTGAATCTCTTGCCTGCGGAGAGTTGGTTCCATCCTAACTCTGCGTCGGGCCAACCCACAGTGCTGCCCACGAGTGAACAGAGACTTGACCTGACACGAGGAGTGTCGTCTGGAGCTGGAAACTTGGAAGAAGTGGGTTATTCTCTACTCCAGCACTAACCTCCTGGGAATGCTGCTGCTCATGTCATCTTGCCCAAACGCTGTTGCACTTGCTCAGGGATCCCTCCCAGATTCAGACACACCACAGGCGTGGGACCTGTGTTGGGCTCTCCTGCCTCACCCGGCACCTGTTCCTGTCCCTCTGTCCTCACAGTGGGTCTGTCCTTCCTCCTGCAGGCATGAAGCGACCCCTGAGCCCATCCCACAGCCCCGAGAGTGCAGTGCAGCTGGTGGAGGAGGCCAGCTGCCCCCCCAGCCAGCCTGAGCAGCGCATGAAGCGGGAGAAGAAGCACCAGTCGTTCACGCTTTGCGAGGTCTGCAATATCCAACTCAACTCGGCTGCACAGGCGCAGATCCACTACAACGGCAAGTCCCACCAGAAGCGCCTCAAGCAGCTAAACAAGGGGAAGATGCCAGCAGCCCAAGGTAGGAGCCCACCCAGCAGGTCAAGGTTGCCCAAAGGCTGCCCTTGCTCTGACACAGCTGCTCCGTTGGGCTCGTGGAAAGTGCAGAAATGCTGTATTTTGTCTTTGGCATCTGTCACTTGCTGGTCTACCTGAACTGCAGGGCTTCCCCCAGCTGTCACTGCCAGTCCTCCGGAGGTTTTGGGGCCCAAAGAGTCCATGCTGCAGTGGCAAAGAGACAGACACACGTGAGTCTGTCCATGTGCAAGCGTGGTTGCTGGTGCTCTGTCTCTGTGGGTGTCTTCTTGAGTTCTGTAGTTGGTTTGTGCAGCAAGGACATGAGCGTCCAAGGTTGGAGTAGCTGTCAGTTGTTGGGCTACTGGATGCTGCTTTCCAGGTGCCAACCTGACCATGTCCCTCCAGGCTCCTGCTGTGCACATTTCCTGTATCTGTGGTGAGTTTTATTCAAAATGCTGCTT
This sequence comes from Corvus moneduloides, assembly GCF_009650955.1. NCBI lineage: Eukaryota > Metazoa > Chordata > Aves > Passeriformes > Corvidae > Corvus > Corvus moneduloides. The sequence goes on along the minus strand of NC_045501.1, from coordinate 2,941,540 downwards.
AGATGTTGGTGCTGAGGCCCCTCACCTGTTGGCTGTGGCACACGGCAGGAGTGCTGGCACATGCGGGTGCTGTGCTGCTGGGCAGGAACTTGTGCAAGGGCAAGGACTCACTTGCCCTCTGTGCCATCTGCCAGCATTCACCTGGCCGTGCCCAGCTGGCTGCTGCAGATTTTATGCACAAAAGCAGGGAAATGTGCCCAGAAATGTCACCCTGTCAGCATGGCTGACCTGCTCTGCCTGAGCCTTTGGCTGTGAGGGTTTGTGATTAGCAGCAAACCAAGGGAATTTCGTAGAATCACAGAATGCCTTGAGATGGAAGGGACCTTAAAGATTATACAGTTCCCTGTTCCTGCTCTTACTAGAGACTGGGCAGGCTGGAGCCATAAATTCCTAGCATGGCAATAGTCATCTGTGTGCCAAATCCTGCCCTGACTGGTGCTGGTTTTGTTTGGATAAGGCCTGGGGTATGCAAAGGAGCAGGACTCTTCATCAGCATTACTGACAGATGGAAATATTGCCGGCTATTTTAATGGGGAACGGGCTCATAAATTCCAGCCTGCAGCTTCCAGCTTCTCCCCTCGATCTGGTTGGGGTCTGATGGGAGGCTGTCCAGGGATGTATTTCCTACTGAGCCAAAGAATCTTGGAGCATGCCAGTCTGCTCTTTGTGCTTCTGCACTGTCCCTGACCTGTGCCAGTGCCGGGGTGTGCAGCCCACGCACCCCTGGGGCCCCGCCGTGTCGGCCCCACACGCTCCCCTCTGCCGGGCACGGCGCAGTCGCTCCCGTGTGCGCAGGGCTCTGATCTGCTTATGTGGGGAAATTGCAGGCGGCAGCTGCTCCCCGCGCCTCCCCGTCCCTCCTGTTCCCGCCGGAGCTGACCTCTCCCTGCACTTTTGGTTAAAAATGTCACTTCCAGCGTTGTCTCTGTGAGCCTTTCCCAGCCTCCTGAGGCGTGACCCTGGGCGGCTGGGAACTGACTGATGTGACTCCTGTGCCCTCTCTGTACCAGTACCGGGGGTACTTGGTGCCACATGTGTGCCCCCAAAACCCAAAGGGGACCATCTCTGTCTGCCTTGCCCCAGTGAGGTGAGGACAAGTGCAGGACAAGCTCCTGGCTGGGCTGCAGCGCATGGGCAGGAGGGCGCAGGCAGGGCTGGCAGGGTGATGGGGTGCTGGGGAAGCCCTGCCCTGCCTCATCACACTCCTCTAGAAGCCCTTCACCAGCCAGACCTGCACCTTCGGGTACTGAGAAAATGCATCTGCCTGCGGTCCTGGGAGCAGTAACCCCTTCCTGGGCAGCTGCCTGCTCCGGTGCTGGGCTCAGCTTGGCACAGCCCACAGACAGGAATGGCTAACACGGGTCTCCAGTGGCGTGTCAGCACTGGGGGAGCCTTGGGAGGTTAAAGACAGTGGATTAAATGAAGTAATTGAGTTAGACAAAGATGGGATGTTCCTCTGGGCTGGAATCTCTGTCTCACGCTGACATCTACAGCTACATCAAAGGCAGCTTCCCAGCCACCACTCAATCTCCCCACTCCCCTCTGGCTCCTCGGATCTGTTCTTCCCGCACAGGCTGTGATCGCTGGCGTCTTGCGGAGCAAAGCTGCAGAGGAGCGTCACTGGCAAACATGCTAATCAGTGTCATTACAATTCATTAGCTCTGTACCAGAAAGCCCCCAACTTAAAAACAAATTATTGCTTATTAGACGTTTCATTTTGCAAGACAGATCCCAGGTCCTTGTTGTCCTGTATGGAATCACGGTGAAGGTGGTGATTAGATACAGGGTGCCCACAGATGAAAGACGTTTTCGTGTTGCAGATGCCAGTTCTAATCCAACTGGGTCACGAGTGATTTAATTACTGCCTGTGATTTCCCAGGGAGCCCAAGTGATCTCAGTTTGTTCTGAGAGTCCTCGGGAGCCGAACCACTGTCTAGTGCTGAGTGAGCAGGAAGAGCTGAGCCACCCCAAAATGGGGACTGGTGGCTGCAGGGGCATGGACAGGGGGCTGCTGCTTCCCCTCGTCCTGGGTGGTGTCTGGGGCTCCCATTGCAGGAAAGGCTGAGCTGAAGCATTTCAGGAACTTACACCCTGATCCAGTGCTCTCCCCAAAAGGGCTTTCCACCAGTGTCTCAAAAAAGTCATGGGATGCAAAGAACAGCTCACGCTCGCTGCTACCAGAGCATTGTCTCTGGGCTATGCCAGCTCACATCTCCCTGAAAGGCAGTGGGAAGCACTCTCCTTTGGAGCATGAGGCTCTGGTTTCCCAGGCAAATCTGAGCTGACAGCAGCTCATACGCCTTTGGCCAGGGTCCGTGGGAAGGACACACTGTTCAGGCATCTCCTGTGCCAGGAGGGTTCACACAAGCCCCGAGCCCAACTCAAACCAATTTTCTTGGCTTTGGAGGCTGCTGAGCTGCTCCCCCAAACTAAATGCCAAGGCAGGGCCAAAACACCTGGAGGCAGCTGTGCCCTGGGGCTGATTCATGTCACAATCTCTTCCTCCTCTCCAATATCCCATGGCACAACGTACCCTGACCTTCTCCCTGGCTGCCCAATGCTGTCACCCCACCTCACACTGGGGCTGCCTGGTGCTGTACCCCCCCTCAGCAACACAGCCCTGGAACAACAGTTCCTTGCAAAGGGAAAGGTCCTGGTTTTCCCAATTATCTGCTGAAATGTCTGTCCATGCGTGTTTGGAGCAGAAAGGTTTGAGATGAGCAGAGAAATCGCTGTGACAGCTTCAGCATCACTGGGTCTGCAGCAGAGAGTGGGGCCCCCGGGAGGGGACGTGGGGACCCTGGGGGAGCCTGGGCTGCTCTGAGAGTCAGGGGGGGCTGGCGGCTGCTGGTGGGATTATCTTAGGTTTCACGGGGGGTGCCAGATGAACTCCCTGATTTTGATGGCTGGCAGGGAACCCACTCCCTTTGAACAGCTCCTGCAGAGCTGGGGTCATGGTGCCTGAGGCTGGGTTGTTGCCTGTTGCACTGACCAAGGAGTCCATGGCTGTGCTCTCTGCTGGGCTGGGACAGCCCTGCTGGGAGGCAACTCCTGAAAACCACCCAGAGCAGCAGCTGGAAAGCCGTGCCCTGGGGTGGAGAGCAGCAGAGGGAGGGGAACTGGTGCACCTGACCATGGGCAATCTAGCGGGTGTGTGATCCCACTCCATGATGCTGCTCCATGATCGTGCTCTGTGGTCCTGGGCCATGTTCCTTTTCCATGACCCTGCTCTGTGTGCTCCGGCATCTCATTGCTCAGCTGCATTTCTCCTCCTTCCCCCACTGCTCTCTGCTGTCGCAGCCTTCCAGCTGTTCATTACCCAGCAAATGGGTGCCAATCCGTTTCAGGGATGTTCAGAGGGGCTTTGTCTGCAATGATCCCAATGTATTGATTGAAAGAATCTGCAAACATGTAGGATTAGGGTTTAATTGGGACTAATCAGGGTGCAGCAATTATTTCACCGCTAGGTTGGGGCTGGGATGTTCTCACATCTGCCCTTGATGGAGCTCCCGGCTGTGCTCAGCCTTGGTGCCTGCCAGGTCCAGCTCCAGCAATGCCAGAAGAAAAGTTGTTCTTTCTTGTTTCCTCCTTAACTCCTGCAGTGTTTTGCTGCTCTCCTGCTATTGGGACCTTTTGGAGAAATTTGGCAAGGACAGGCCAGGATCTGGCTGGCATGGGAGCCACTTCACGGCGTCCATCACTGAGTACATTGGCAGCACATCGGGCTCTCCCAAACTCCCCAACAGCAGATCCATGCCCAGCCTAAGTGTTAAAGGGGGTTTAGCATTTGGCTGAGACTGGGTGCTGATCAATACCTTGTGCCCAAGCGGCACCAGGGTTCAGATTTTAAGCTTCTGTGAATTTATGGAGGACAAACATACGGAGTCCTCCTGCTCTGTTGGCCTCGGCTGCTCCCTTCAGCTGTGAGCAAAGATGAGCAAAAATAGCTTTTCAGATCAGATTTGAATAACCTGGAATCTCAGTGGGAGAAATATAATGTTTTTTTCATGTCTTAAAGATACTGGCTGGGATCAGGAATAATTTGAAGAAGCTCAGTTGGGTAATTGTACATTTTCCTTCCCTCTGCTCATTCTCAGGCTTCTCCCTTCCCATTGGGGTGTAGGGATGGGGTGCAGGGATGTCCCTTGGGGCTCCTGGGGGCAGAGCTCAGAAGGCTGAGAAGGGAAGGATTTACCCCTGTCACTGGGGACTGGCAGAGAAGCCCTGTTTCACTAAATGCTCTTGTTCTACCAAAAAAGCCAATTTCTGTGGGGGGAAAGGACCTGTGGGCTCCATGTGAGAGGCAGCGCACGAGCCCAGACCCCGCACATCGACTTCGTGCTGGTCCATGAATCCGGAGGAAACTGCTCCCTTTCTAAATCCTCAGAAAATACCCTATTATCTTGCTGTCCCTCCAAAAAGCCCAGCTATTCAGCTTTCTGTGGATTAATAACTGTAGCATAATTAATCTCTGATTTAATTGAGTCAGTAACTTCAAATAGAAAATGAATTGATTAGTGGTCAGCTTTGGCTGGAAGGTTTTTGTGGTGTGGAGCCTTCCCCACCAGGACCCTGACCTCCAGCTCTGCACCCCAGTTCTGGTCAGAGCTTCGGGGATATTTTTCCCTGATGCACTTATTCTAAAAAGAGCCTTAAAATTTAAACTCTTGGCCGTAAAATGACACGGAGAAGCTGCAGGGCTTTGCTTGTTCTATTGGGGCATGAAGGAGGTGGGAGGTCCCCACGACAGGGGCTTGAGGCGCCCAGGTGGATGCTTCAGCTGCATCCATGGAAGGGCTTTGCTTTAAGAAATACAGAGACCAAGCCAAAATATATCAAGGTAAGATTATATATATCAAGTATCGTCTTTGTGTGGCCTGGTGGGGGCTGCCCGGGCCATGGGGGTGTCCGGGTGCCGCTGGATGTGGTGCTGGCAGAGGCTGTGCTGTGCTGCTGGCAGTGGCGATTTTCCCCAAAATCAGGGGAAAATTGCCTCGTGTTATTTTTAAGCCCTGCAGTTGTGAGCCATTTCTCTTTAATCGTGGATTTTGCTGTCACTTTCTTCCAGTCGGTTTGCTGTCAAGTTGCCTCAATAGTGTTTCACGGCCACTCAGCTCAGGGCTGTGACACACGTGACATTAATTAGAAGTGGATTAAGAACAAGGAGGAACATGTAGCCATGGAATATTTCACAATTTCCCATGTAGCATCAGCTCAGCAGATTTGGAAGAGGAAAGCCTGGGATTTATTTTAAGTGGGGAAAAAATGGTCAAAGCAGCAGCTAAACTGTGAGCATGTCCCAACTCGTCGGCACCCACTGATCCCCGTCCCGAGACAGCTCTGAGCCTGAAGGGGCCTTTTCCAGGGCTCGACCAGCAGCTCTGAGCAGGGGGTGAGGTCCCCGGAATGGGGGTGATGTCCCCCTAGGAAGGGAGCCCAGTGCTGGGGATGCTCTAGGGTCAGGCTTCTGGCTCTTGTGGCAACTCCAGGCACCGCATCCAAACGCATCCTGTTGCGGGGGCTTGGCTTTGCACCCCGAGCACTTGGGGGCTGCTGTGTCTTAAACACCCCCAGGGAGGGGTGAGGACAGGGGCGATGCCCGGGGGGCTCTGCTGTTCTCAGGGACGGAGGCAGCCACTGTCCTGCTCTGACATGGGAGAGGCGAGCATCCCACCGCATCCCACAGCACCCGGCTGCATCCCCTAGCTTCCCGCTCCCGCCCCGGCTGTCACAGGGGATTAGAGGCGCTGGATGGAACAGGTCGTGCCGGGCTGTGCGTGCGAGGGCTGCGCGGCCGCCCCGTGCCCGGGCGCCGTCCCAAAGAGCACCGGGACTGAACGGGGGGGACCGGGGAGGGGTGACAGCCGCGGGGAAGTGACTTGTCCGGGTCTCAGCGATGGAAACGCCGCTGATCCCCCCCCGGCCTCCAGCCTCGGGCCTCTCTCCGTGCCCGCTGTGTCTCTGCGTGTGCGTGTGTGTGCACACGCGTGTGCTGCTCGCCCGGGGACGCGGGAGGAGCGAGCGTTTGGAGCCAGGCGAACGGCGAGGGGAGGCAGGTCGGGGGGAGCTGGGGGAGGGCAAGCCGGGGGTTGTGGGTAGGGTAGAGCTGTCACTGTGATTTAGGGTCGGCTGCTTAAACTGTTTTATGTTCCCAGACAGTAAGTCGTAAGCAATATAAAATTTTCTCTGAAGAGATGATCTCCCCTCGTCGTGCTTCTGCCTCTCTCTCAGAGTGAGCTCTCCTTTCCATAACCCCGTGGTGTCAGCGCGGGTGTGCACAGGGAGAAAGTGGGATTCTGGCCTTTGGAGCCATGTCCATAGGCTGGGATTGGGAGCAGGGATGCAGGGGCCTGCTCTCTGGTCCTGGTGCTGTTGGGAAAGCCGGTGATGCCGAGAGCAGAGCGGTGCAGAGCTCTGGATGAGCTGGCCGTGAGGGACTGGTGTGCATAGCTGTGTCCTTCCAGCATAAGGACCGTGGCCCTTCCCTGCAGCCTCCCCGGGCTGCCCCCAGCTCTCTGCTTGTGGAGCATGTGAGGCAGATCTGGGCTGTCAGAGCTGTTGGAGTTGCCAGGGCTGTTGGAGTTGCCGGAGCAGTTGGAGCAGGGCTGCCTCTGCCTGCTCACCTCAAATTCAGTTCCCTTCCTTCGTCATGCCCCTGAGTTCTTGCTGCGTTTGGAAACTTGCCCACAACACTGCTCCAGCTCACCTTTGGTATTTTCTACAGCCACAGACTTATGAGGAATAGTTTCATTTATCTGGCCTGTGCTGTGCCAGCTGGAGTGTCTCGGTGTGCTCAGTGCTGTGGCATCAGAGCATGTGCCCAAATGATCTCCCCGGCCTCAGCAGCTCCCAAGGAGCCAAAGCTAAGCAGGAACCTGATGGGTGAGACAAGAACCAGCATCACCCCTGGCTAATTAAGCATCCAGAAGATTTTGGGTAACTGGTTTCTGTGCCAAACGCCAGCTGACTCCATATGGGCCCTGTGGCCCCCCAGGAAATCTGCACAGGGCTAGAGGGAACCAAAGTGTGTTGGCAAGGCGGAACCCTCTGCCCTGTCTCTTCCCAGGAGGGCCCTCCTCATTTAGATGGAAAATATTACACTCTCTCTGAAACTATTTCCAGGTGTAATTTCCACCCCTTTTCTAGATAACTAAATATTTTTACATCATCCAGTTTCTCCACCCTATTCGCAGACCTGTCCTGGATGCCTCTGTAATTAGCCATCTCCCTGGGAAAGATGATGAAGGTGGGAGGCACAGGCTCGGCTCCCAAAGCCCTGCTCACGTTGGCTCATCCTTGGGGGTCAGAGCTGGGGTTCTGTGTCCCCTAGGGTCGCCAGAGCCCTCCACTGACATATGGCTCCCAGGTTTGCTCTTTTTAGATGCATAAAAGCAGAAATCTGCAGGAAGGATTAATTGTAAAAATGGAGATTAATTTTAAAAAATGGATCTGGGTGGGCAGTGTGAACTCAGCAGTTTGGTGAATCTCTGCTTATCAGGGGGGTCACAGGGGGACTGTGAGCTACAAACCCTATTCTCTTTGTGTGGGAACCCCCCCGGGGGAGGAGGATTCAGCCCTTAAAATATGTTACCTTAATCCTGAGCAAACTCAGGAGCAGGAAAGGTCAGCGCCTGCCTTCCTGGCCCGGCAGGGATGAACCGCCGGCGGCTGCTTCAGCCGGAGCCTTCTGCTTCTGATGGGGCTCGAATTACAGAGCAGAAGAAAACCGATACACATCCTCCAGGTCTATCAGTCTTGATCCTATCTGGCATCTTTCACCCCCAAATTATACCCTAAATCCTTGGTGAACAAAGTCAGCCAGAAAAGCTCTGGAAGGTTCAGCAGACTTGGGCAGGGGAGCACTTCCTGCTGGGCTTTTATCCCTGTCTCCCTTCTCCTTTATTGATGTGTTCATTGCCCAGTTCTGGTCAATATTTGTCAGGCTGCTTCTGGAGTCTGAGGCTGGGAAGAGCCAGTCCTGGATGTCCCTCAGCCAGTGAAGAGTTTAACCCTGCCCTCAGTAGGGTTTGGAGTAATCACTCTGTCCTGGAGTCTGTCCTCTCAAAGAGCCCAGTGAATTGGTGACATTGGTGCCCCAACTGAGCCCAAGCACCCTCCCCTTCTCCCTGCCCTCCCTCTCCCTTGAAGCCACAGGCAGGATTTGAGCAGACCTGCCCAAGCAAGCCCGGCTCTACAGTGGCTGCTGGCAAACGCTCTCCCTCTTAATGCGTGTTTGGGATTTGCCTCTCCCAGGATGTGTGTGATGAGCTGCAGGCTGAGGGCTGGGGCCTGGGGCCATTCCACAAAGAGCCCTCTGGTTCTGTCCCCACGCTCTTGGGATGCTCAGCCATCAGTGTCCCACACGTGGATATCAACCTGTGTTGGAAAGTGGTGACCACGAGGGGCTGTGGCATCTGCCTCATGTTGACTCTGGGGTTTTTTTTAGTGCCTCCCACAGGATGGTGGAACTGATTGCCATGGCCCCTGGGCACCCTTGTCAGCCACCCTGGGGTAGATGCTTCAGCAGCTTCATCCCACAGCGGAGGGTGCAGGGAGCAGCAGCCACGGGCTTTGCTCCCTAGGATGTGGGGCAGCTAGAGGCACCACTGGGAGGGGGATGGGGGGTCCGGACCCCGTGGGAGGGTTTATGCTGCTGCTCTATGCCAGCACTGGGGTACACGGACAAATATAGCAAGTTATGCACAGGACAGACCCACACTTCGGAGCTGGGAAATTCCAGTGATCCGCTGGGCTGGGCAGGGCAGGGAGGGCCGGAGGCGTTGATGGCAGGGGCTGTAATCAGCACCTGCAATTAGCCTCTGCTCCAGCTGGCCTCAAAGGCTCGGCCACAAAGCGCAGCATCCAACACCACCGTTCCTCCCTCCCACCCCTCCGTGTCACTCCAGCTCGAGCCCTTTCAGCCACGGCAATGCCAGCCAGGACCTGCTCGCCTGGCTGGGATAAATGCAGCATGAGCTGCAGCTGGGAGAGGATTTATTGAGGGAATTGCTGGGTAGGACTGGAGGGGCTGGTCAGGGCTGGGGGCAAGGGTGAATGGAGGATGGAGCAGGGGTCAGGAGTGTATGTTGGTCCAGCCAGTCCATGCCAGAGGGGCTGGAGGTCAGGAGATGCCAGACTTGCTCATGGCTTGTGGTTATCCCAGGGGAAAGAAGAACAGCCATCGTATGGTTGTCAGCCCCCTGCTCCTTGCAGTCTTTACGTTTCCAGCTCCCTCTGCTCGACGCTCCTTGCAGTAACGCCAAACCACTGATGACATTAAACAAATTAATATCGGGTTTAAATAGCCTGCAGGAGGCCGGGCCAGGCACGCGGGGCCAGCTGTCAATCCTGGATTAGCGAGTGCCCCAGCTAAACTTACTGCTGCTGTTAACAACCCTGACAGCAACACCCTGCCCGGGGCTCTGCCAGGGCTGCCCTGGTGCCAGCTGAGCCAGGGTGAAATTTGGGAGAAGGACCCATGGTGTGCCCTGGCCCAGCAGCAGTGCCCAGAGGGGCCCTGATGGCTTTAGTGCTTTTCAGTGCACCAAATTCTGTAACTTACCCCAAAAGTGCCTGGTCTGGCTGTGGCACACAGGAAGGGACTTGGTTTAATGTCTTCATTTTCAGTCTGCTTATAGCCCAGTGGTTTCTGCCCAACTCCTTGAATTGTTTGACTTGAGGAAAATATTTAATTCCCTCCTCGTTCTTGTCTCCCATTCAGGGAGGCAGGGGAGGCGACTGTTTCCCCTTTTCACAAGCAGGTTTTTCATCATTTCCCTGTTTAAAGGGCAGCAATGTAAGCAAGTCATGAGCCTCGCCTCCTGAGAGGAAGCCAAAAATCAGCACAGAGAAGGTGCTGCCATGGGGAGCCCAACTGCCACAGTCTTTGCTGATGAACTGATGGGGAGGGCAATAGGCCCTGGGCTCATGAAAACCCCAACCATGGGGGACTGGGATGAGCACCCCACCCTGGCCAGGCTGTCCGTGTCCACTCGTGTCACCCCACAATGGCATGGTTGGGTCAGACCCTGTGTGTTTCCAGCGCTCCGGGCTGGGGCTGAACAGAGCAGGGACCCACGGCTGCCGAGCAGAGATGCGGTCACCAGGCAGGGACACGCGGTCCCTGCCGCCGGGGAGCCTTTCCCGAGGGTGGGTGGCTGCTGCTGAGTCTTCCCCTCCCCGAGCAAACCCCGCGGTGGAGACCCACGGGCGCATTTCGGCACGTGTCACCCCAAAGCAGTCACCTTGGAGGATTCAGAGAGAGCCCCGGAGGCGCAGCGGAGCCGGTGAGGGTTCCCTCCCCTCGCCCCAAGTTTCGGGGCTCGGGCAGCCCCGGCGCGGGGGCGGCTGTGCGGGGAGGGGGAGCGCCCGGTCCCCCCGCCCATTTCCACGCTGATAGCCGGCACCTCCGGCAGCTTCTCCCCCCGCGCTCCTGCGGGGCCGAGGCGGGGCCGGACGCGGGGCGAGGGGCGGCAGCGAGCGGGGCTGCGGGAGCGGGGGTGCGCCCGCCCGGCCCTGCCCGCAGCTCTGCCCGGCGAACGGGAGGCACCAGCAGCGCGGAGGCGACGCAGCCGCATCCAAAATGCTTCTAGGTGGGTGAAATGCAACTTTCCCGCAGCCTCATCTCTCCTCGTCGCCCTCCATCTCTCTCCTCTCCATCGCTCCTTCATCCCCCGGCTCGCCGCTGGCGGAGCCGCTGCTCGGGGGTGCAGCGGGACCGGGGCAGCCGCGGAGCTCGGGGGCCGGGGGGGGATCGAGGGGCCGGTGGGGTTCGCGGGGAGGGGGACGGGGGTATCGCCTCGCCGCTGTCCCGGGGCTACTCCTCCCCGCACGGCCCCGGCTTGAGCACTCCCGTCTTCTGCCGGGTTCCTTCAGCTGGAGGAAAGGGCACTTTCCAGCGTCCGAGCTGTTCTTTATGGACAGAAACATACCGAATTGGTTCTTATTTTGCCGGTAGCTCTGCGCAGACTGTGTGTGTACGGGGGGATCTCTTCTCCACTTTGCGATTTTGGCCACAAACTTAACTCTAAATAGTGAATCATTGAGGTGGGTTATTCGCTGCCGGGAAAGAACCCCGGGAATAAGCAGTACTCATGGAGTCCGGGCTCCGAGTGAGAGGCTGGGAATAGGCTCGGCATCAAACTCAAATATTGATTCACCTGTGGGGTCCCCATCCTGTTCCCAACAGGGCTTGGCACCCCAAATTATCCTTATGAGATTTTCTTGTTACTAAGCGAATCCTGTCGTTCCCATTCCTTATTGCCGTTCTGCCTGAAAACCCCGTTAAAGACCTGCTCGTGTTATTTGCATCAGCTGAGGCTGTACCCTACACCCACAAAATGGTCCCTCCCCGCCCAGCACATAGGCAGCCTGTTCCCTCGGCTCCCAGCCTGCTAATCCTAATTACTTACGGGATTCAAGCTGAGTTTGACTCACTGCATCTTATTGATTTTTCCCAGGGCTGCAAAAAAAGGAGGGAAAAGGTTGTGTGCTGACGGGGCTGGATTTTGCCCTTGCTCTTTGTCTGGGTGTCAGCTCCAAGTTGTGTTTCTGCTGCACCTGCGACACAAATGTTCGATGCTTTTTGTGTGAAATGAGGCAGGGGGAGAGCGGCCGGCAGTGTCCTTGCGAGGGTGACCGGCACGGGTGGCCAGGTGGCTGCTGGTGGAGCTCCGTGGCCGGGCTTGGCCGGTGCAGACTCGAGAAGCGGAGCAGCGGCAGCAAACAGAACGTGACGCTGTTCTTGGACCCGTTCCGTGTGGATTCAGGGCTGGTAATTTTAGTGGTTTCATTATTATCAGCGTTAACTTCGCGGCAGGCGCTGGGGCTGGGGAGCGTGGCCCCTGGCTGCTGGCAGCGATGGGTCCGGCGCGTCCCTGTGGGCAGCGGTGCCGCTTCTCTCCGTGCATGTTCTGTGCGCACCCATGTGAGCACGGGCACGTCTGCAGCTGCCATACACTCGCTTTCCTCTGCTAACATGTGGCTGGCGTGTGCTCTGTGGGTGCCTGTGGCTGCCGGAGAGCAGCCAGGCCAGGAACATGGAGGTTGTTAGCCTGGCACATCAGTCAGGACCACGCCGGGGTGCCCATGTTGGGGTGCCTGTCTCCCATGGATCAAGCTGGTCCCAGCTGTCTCTCATGGATCAATTTAATTTTTATAGTAGTTTGAAACACAATCTTTACTCTGAAATGTCTTTCCCCGTCTCTCTGGAGTGTGTAACACTAGTCGGGATATTTATCTGGAATACTCGTCAGGCAAAGCAGGTTTAAAAAACAAACAAAAATCCAACCCCAGGGCTTGCTTTTCACTTTGTGGCCTCAGATATGAAGGAAACACTGAATAGCCACTAAAGCTCCAATTTTGACCCCGCAGTGTCTTGGGCTCACTGATGATCCCCATGCCAGGACCATGTTGCTCCAGGTGGAAGAACGTGGGGGTCGGATAGTGCTTGTACGGTGATTCCAGCCTTGTCGAGAGCTGTGGGGGTGACGGTGTGGGGAGCCTGGCCCCACTGAGCTACTGGGTTTGGCTTTGGGGCTCCTTTGGCAGACGGTGGGACCGAACTTTCCCTGTGGTTGTTCTGGGTGGATTTCCCTGTAAATGCAGCAGTTGTTTTTATTACTGGGGCTTGCTCCAAGCAATGTCCTGAGGGACACATCTGTCCCCTGGTTTCAACCCTGAGCAATGGTGGGGGGGGGGGCATAGGGGGCTCTGACCTCCTCCAACAGCCTCAGCCTCCCCTTCAGAGTATTTTTAGACCAAGCTGTCATCTAATCTTGACCTCCAGGATGATGTGGGCTAGAAAATATCACTGTGTCTCCAGCATCAAGCTGAGGATATAATTCACAAATCTCTTTAGTCCATTTTTAATTATGCCTCACCTTGCTGCAATAATGAACTGCTAACAAGTATTTTGAGTGAATGTGAACTTTTTTTTGAAGTTTCTCAGTGCCAATGCTCTTGGCAGGTGCTGGCGGCACTCAGGCTTTGATGGTTTGTTTCAGCACCCACCTGATGTCCCTGAGCTTGTAATGACTGCAGGGGCTGGGGATTTAGCAGATTGCTTTTTTTTGCCTTTCCTGAGCGGGATGTTGGAAGGAGTGGGCTGGCTGCTCCCACTCTCCTCCAGAGTGATTATATTAGCATGGCCTGGGTAGGAGTGGCGGAAATTACAATGAAATACTAGAGGTAGGAAATAAAAATCTAATTAAAAAATAATGACAGATGTGTGTCATCTTCCAAACCCTGGGCATGACCATCCTGGCCTCCTGGGGTAGCCGTGGTTGGGGGGGTTACACGCTTCAGCTGTTGGGGAGCTGTGCCCAGGGAATAATGCTGGGGGCAGAGAGCAGGCGAGGGGGGATGAAGGGCTTCGGTCTCTCTAAAACTTAGGAGGGAAAATATGTGAGTGGATTGGGGTTTGAAAGCCCTCTTGGGGGCTTTGCCCTCCTGAAGTCTGAGTTGGTGGGTGCCCTTAGGGCAGTTCCCCTTTTCCCCCTACCCAAGCAAAGCTGGGACTAGCTGAAGCCCACGTGGTTTCACTGCTAGGGGGGTTTTGGGGACAGCTGTGACACCGTCACGTGCAGGGTTTGGGTGTCACCATGGTGGGCTGTGTGCAGCGCTCTGGCACATTTGGGATGGCACTGCTGAGAGGGAACAGCCCGGCAGGGATGGCCACGGGCTGGATCCTGGCTCTGCCACTGACCTGCCAGGTGGCCCTGGCCGTGTCACTTATCCTCTCTGAACCTGTCTGTCTTCTCGTGGGTCCCCTTGGCTCTCCAGGGACTTGGTGCCAGCCCAGCCCCGGCTGTGCGAGGGAGGCACCTGCCTTCAGGTGCTTCAATAATAGAAATCATTAATTTTCACTGCTAATGGAAGAAACGCTGCACTATGAAAAATGTGCGTTGGCTTGGAGGCAATTCAAAAGGCTGGTGGAGACGGGAGCCCCTAATTTGTTCCAAATTGGTTATTTCACTGGAATGGTGAGAAAGCATCAATCTGAGGAGCTTTTCTCTCTTTTCATTTCTGTCAGCCGTTCCTTGGCTGTAATGAATTGGACTTGGCTGCAATTTTTACAATTTATACTGTGTCCAGAATAAAGGCTGAACTGATCAGGGGCTCCAGTGCACTCCTGAGCTCTCCATCTCTCAGGAGGACCCTGGCCTCTTCCCCATCACCCCAGCGAGGGGTGGGCAGGGCTGTGGGCAGTGGAGCCCAGATCAGGGTTCAGTACTTGCCACCTCCCTTCTGCTGCCTCCAGTCAGGATGAGCCCACATCCCTTCCGAGCCCCTCAGTAGCTGTGGCAGAGGTCAGTGGGGTCTTGGCTAGGCTGCACCAGCCTGGCAGCAGTGCTGGCCATGACACAGGAGACACTGAGCTGATTGGGATTTCTGCTGGAGGAGGCATCCCTAAATGCTGATTTTTCAGATCATTACCTGGCAGATGGGAGTGCTGGGAATTAAAATCCAGAGGGAGTTGGGCTCAGTGCTTGTGCACAAGGGAGGAAAAGATGCTTGACAGAGCAAGACTGATATCCAGTTTTGCTCCCCAGCAGCTGTTTTCGATATCAGCGGTGTGGGGTGAAGTTCCCTATGGCTGCCAGGGAGGAAGATGCAGCCGAGCTGCCTCCCAAGGACCAGGTGCATGGACTGGAGGAAGCCCAGGGCAGGAGATCACCCTGTCCTTGCTTCTGCTCCTTGACAAAAGGGCTTTGCCCTTCTCAGCTGCTGCTCAGAGGAGCCTCAGCCTGGAGCTGGGGTCGCCAGCGGGGAGAGATGAGCATGCTAACCCCCCCTCCCTAGCCCAGCCCAATAATCCTGTTGTGGCCATGTCCAGAGTTTGCAGGAATGTCATCTGAGTTTATTTCAAGGCTTGTTCCCTGCCAGCTGCAGTCACGCAGCTGAAGGTTGTGACAAGGCTGTGCAGGGGAAGGAGGCACGAGGCTGCATCCTGCAAGCTGGCAGTGGCTGTAGGGTGTGTGTGGGGGTCCCATGCCAGCAAGTCGAGGGGCTTCTTCTCCAGTAGCACCCCGTGGCTCCCTGTCTATGGCCCACTGCCCATGCAGGCCCCTCCGCAAGGACCGGAGTGTGCCGGAGCCAGAGTCTCTGTGCCCACAGTGGTGCTGGAAGGGCCCCCCCAGCAGAGGAGGAACAGCCCCTCAGGTACCCCGAGTTGTGCAGGAGAACTGGGACACAGCTGGGAAATACTGGGGTCCCCCAGTGTGTGCCCCATCCCCTTCTCTGTGTGGGAGCACCTTCTCCTCCCTGTGTCCCTTCCAGCATCTGCAGATCCCGCAGGCCACGTCCTTGCCAGATCCGCCCGTCCAGGCACCAGCCTGGGGGCTGCAGGAGTATTTTTAATTTGGCTGAGCTGACACGGTGCCGGGTGCTCTCTCCCACGTGAGACAGCGGCTCCTCGCAGCCTCCCCCCTCTGCCACACACGGCAGAGATTGAACTGAGCTGTCACCACCTTCGGGTGCGAGGGATGCAGCCGGGCAGCTCCCGTGAGTCCTCCCTCCCCTGCACGCTCCCAGTTCATTTTGGGGGCTGTCTCAGCTGGGGTTTTGGGTGCAGAGGGTGAGCAGGGACCTGCAGGGTGCTGGGTCTTTCCTACCCCATGGCCTGTGGTGGCCAGGGGTGAGAGGGCTGGTGGAGCCAGGCACAGCAAGGTGGGTGGGCAGGAGAACTGGGGACTGCACAGGGATGGGGCTCGCTGGGGTCAGCAGCTTTGGGAACACCAGCACCTCTGCTTCCCTGCGAGAAGACTGTGCGTCATTTCCCAGAGCCTGACTGGCTTAGAGCAGGGATGGAAACAAAATCTCATAAATATCTTTGGACTCAGGGATTTAAAATTTTTTGGGGTAATATGGCTGGGTTTGCTTTCTTCTGTTCAGCTTCTTATAGATGCAGTAAGAAACCGTCAGGGAACCCATCCATGGATATGGGGCTGGAGTGCTGGAAGGGGTGCCAGGGATCGGCCCGGGGCATCCCAGTGGGAGCTGTGTGCCTGGGGTCTGCTCTGGCTGCCGGAGGTGTGGGATGCCAATGGAAACTGGGACTCAGATGGAAACTGTGGCTCATGGCTGCAGGCGCCCTTGTGCCGCGTGGATGATGGATGTGCTGGTGTGCTGGGGCACCTGCCCACCCAGCTCCTCAGGCACGGCATGGTCGGGAAAAACAGCAATAATTGGCTCAAGCCAAGGCGGCTACTGCTGCACGGGGGTAAACAGGAGTATCTCCAGTCCAGTTCCTCCAGGAAGGACATCTGACATCCGGCAGCTATGTGAGGGCAGGGTGCTCAGCAGGGTCAGGGGCATCCTGCAAATGCTGCCCAAAATTCGTGTTAAAGCTTGAGGCTTCCAGCAGGAATGGGTGTGCAGGGCAGAACAGATCAGCACTTTCAGCCTTGCCCCTTGCATGGAGCAGGCAGAGCAAGTGTGTTCTCGTCTGGAGTCCACTGTCTTTCCCGTGGATCCCAGTGCAGGGGGTTGGTGGGGGGGTCCTCATGGGAAGTGGAGTTGGTCCCAGCCACTCCTAATTTGGGGCTGCTGACCTTTGCCGTCCTGCTCTGGATGCTGGGAACCAGGGGATGGGACCAGGGGATGCAGCAGGCTCCAGCCTAAAAACTCATTAAAAAGGCTCAATCCTCTTTTTTTCGCGGCATTAGCACAAGAATAAACCGGCCGTGTTTTCACCCCAGGAGCCAGCTCTGGTTTCACCACCTCCTGCTCTCATTAACCCTGGGCTGAGGTGGCTCGGCAAGAATGTCTCCAGAGCAGGAAGAGCCTCTTGCCCCGGGATATGCGGTGGAGAGCCTAAAGAGAGGAATTCACCGGGGGCCGCCAGACCCCCCTGGTGCAGAGCCAGCCGGAGCCAGGTACAATGCAGCTCCTAATCCAGGCACATTCCGGTGGGCCACATCCCTCCTCGTGGCCCAACTCCACACTGGGAGAAGGGCGAGTCTGGGTTGGGAGCATCCTTCAGCTCCCAGGCATGGGGTATGTGCTGGAGAACGAGGAGCGGGGTTCCCATCGGGGGTCCCACGGGACACTGGTGCCCCTTGGGATTTCAGTGCGCTCAGGAGCCCTGTTCGGGAAAGCAAAGGTGGCACAAAATCCTCTTTCTGGAAGTAGTTGAGGGGCTCTAAAGTTCACCTGCATTTATTGCTAAAAGAAAGATTTTGGGATGTGAGGAGCCATTCTGCTCGTTAGGGAGCCCTAGGGGGGCTTAGGAAAGGGGTTGGATTTCAGCCCCAGCCCTGCAGCTATGGACCAGGAGTGCAGGTAAGCAGGAACTTACAGCATTCCCTAAAGGTCTTGGACCTGGATCCTGCCGAAACTCCGTGTCCATGGCTTGGTGCTGCTCTGCCCACGGCTGCTTGCAGGGCACTTGGATCCTGGCTCTGCCGAAACCCAGAGACAGACACCCGTCCTGGCTGACTGCAAACGCTCCCGCAGCTCACCCTGCTGCATGTGCCCAGCTGTCGGCTAAGAGAGCCGGGGTGGGGATTCCCGGGCACCCGATGCCCATCGCTCCTTGCACCTCGGGGGAAGGGGTCCCTCAGGTGAGGCACGGGGCATGGCTCAGCCTCAGGGGCCGCAGCCCATGGCCCAGCCACCACGTCCACCGTCTCCGCGGCCCACGCGGCCTTCCCCATCCCGGCCACCGCTAGTGGCCACTGCCGCCGTGGGCTGCCGGGAGCATCCGTGAGGCAGGCAGTCCTCACAGCAGCAAGATGGCTGCTCCCGTGCTCCCGTGAGCGCGGGCGGCCGCCGCAGGCTTTGTTCCCGCAGCCGCCGCGCTCGGGGCTGCGGGGCGGGGGGTGCAGCCGCCTCCCCCCAAACACCCCGCTGCTTTTTGTTTTATTTTTGGCTTTGCGTTGCTTGGCTGGGTTTGTTTGGTTTTTTTTTTTTTTTTGGGGGGGGGGTATTTTGTTTTTGTTCTTGTTTTTTTTTGGTTTTTTTTTTTAATTAGATTTTTTTAAAAATTATTATTATTTTCTTCCCTTTTAAAAACCAAAACTGGGAAGTTTGCAAGCCCCCCGCCCCAAAGCTTATGGCAGCCTTTCCATGGTACGTATGTAGGGGCGGGTGAGCGGGGTGGGCACGCTGGGCTGGGCGCTGGGGCTGCTCCGCTCACCCTCACGGGCACGGCGGGACGCGGCCAGGGCTGATGCACCAGGGACGAGGGTCAGGGCAGTGGCTTGTCCTCTCACAAGTGAATCCCGATCCTGCCCAAACTTCCCGGCGGGGGGAGAAGCAGGCTGGTGGGGGGATCGGAGTGTGACCCCCATCCCGAGCTGCTGCCGAGTCCCCCACGATGCGCAGTGCCGCTCTTCCCGTGGGCAGCAGCAGTGAGGGGTGCTGGGCTGGTGCCAGAGCGCCACGGGTGCTGCGGGAATGGGCGCTGTGGGAAGGGACGCTACGGCGCTCTGCTCCATCCCAACCTCCCCCCCGGCCTCGTGCATCCCACACACTAATTGCTGCTCCTTTTTTGTTTTTTTTTTTTTTTTTTCTTTCCAAGGCAGCAGCTTCTGCTGGAGCAAGTGCTGGGGGGGAGGTGGCTGTGGGGATGGCTTGACAGCCAGTGGGGTCAGTGGCAGGGAAAGAGCACAGGAATCCACCCCCTGGGGCCATGCACCATCCCATTGCAGCCAGGGCGCTCGATGCCCATCCGGCGCAGGGATGGGGTTGCTGTGCCTGGCAGCTGCGATGCCCGGGACTCCAGGGTCACCCACCAGCGGTGCCCAGGGTGCCCCGTGGGGAGCACTGTCTCCATAGGGTGGGTATTCGCGCTGCTGGGAGTCGTGGTGGTGTTGTTCTAGCGCCTGAACTGTGAGGGTTCCTTCTGCCTGTTCCCACAGCGCTGTGGCAATGGTTCTGGTTTGGGGGCTTGTTCTTCAGAAAACCCCCAAGTTCCTCATCGGTGTCTCAGCAAGTCACGTGGACTGATGGTATTCCCCAGTTTCACTGCCTCTGAGTAGCCATGTTCTTTCTTTTTTCCTTTGCGCTTTGGTTCTCCTGCTTCCCCATGCTGCACTGGGTTCTTCCTCCTCCTCTTCCCAACACCTTTAGCAAGGGTCATTTTGGATTTTCAGTCTGGTTCATGGAGAAATGTGAGGATCAGACTGCGTGGGCCTGAAGTGCAGGGAGGAGGTCAAATGAATGCTTAAACCCTTCAGGTCCTGGTTTGGTTACATGTGTGAGTGCTTTGCAGCCTCTAGCTCAGTCGATATTCGGGAGCCTGGCCTGGAGTGGATCCGGCGTGTCACCCCCTGGGAGGGACACGGGGATGGCACTGAATGATGGCTCCACTGCCATGGGACCTGCCATGGCTTCGGCAATTCCCTGGAAGAGAGACAAACCAGGCAGGACTGAGAACACACGTGTGCACACAAGCACATGTGTCTGAGCTAGCTCCCAGTCACCCTTGTTCAGCTCCAGGGCCCTGACAGTCACTGTCAGCAGCAGGTGGTGCTCCTCCAGGGCTGGACGCTCGTTTTTTGAGTGTTTCAGCCAGCGCTGAGCCTTCCTCACCTTCCCAGTGCCAGCACAGTGGGGAGGGCTGCTCCGGGGGGAAGCATGTGGGTGTTCCTGTGGTGACGGGACCATGTGTGTGTGCGCCAGTCCCACCAGTGACACCGAGAGCTTCTGGTGATGATGATGAGGTGCTTGATGGGATCCCCCCGTGTGGTGCTGGGGCTGTCGCACAGCCTGGCCTGTCCTCAGCACCACTGCCACCGCCACTGTCACCATGACACCACAGCTGAGCCCTGGCTGAGGTTTGCAGGGCCCTAATCCCTTTCCCTTGTGTCTCTTTCATCTCCAGTCGGACCAGGAGAGTGGTAATAGACCGTCTTACTAAATTAAATGTGCAGGCTGCTCCTCAAGGCACGGTGCGGTTCAACCGTAGTGTTTGATTTCCCAGCCACACCAGTATGGTGCCTCCAGGGAAAAAGCCAGCTGGGGAAACTTCCAATTCCAATAAAAAGTGTAAACGCTATTTCAATGAGCACTGGAAGGAAGAATTTACCTGGCTGGAGTTTGACTATGAGAGGAAACTCATGTTTTGCATAGAGTGTCGGCAGGCACTGGTGAAGAACAAGCACGGTAAAGCGGAAAATGCCTTTACCGTGGGCACGGACAACTTCCAGCGCCACGCACTGCTGCGGCACGTCACCTCCGGCGCGCACCGCCAGGCGCTGGCGGTGAACCGGGAGCAGCTGGCCTTCGAGACCCGTGTCCATGGCCACCCCGAGCTGCGCTCAGTCATCAAGGTGGAGGTGAACCCAGCGAAGGTGGCCGTCCTCACCACCGTCTACTGGATGGCCAAGGAGGAGATCCCGGATGAGAAGTGCTCCTCCCTGCTCAGCTTCCAGAAGTTCAACCTGTGCCAGGCGCTGCTGGCCTCGGAGCACAGCGAGTACTACCACCCCGGCAGCGTCAGGGAGATGCAGGTGTGTATGCGGGGCTGGGGGTCCGCACCTGCGTGCCGGCCGCGACGGAGCCGGACGGTGCCGCATGGCCACCGCCTTTGGCAGAGCAGGGATGGTGCCTGCGCCCTTCAGGAGCTCCCTGAGCCTGCCAGGCTGCTTTGCAGGATGAAAGCTCAGGAGTTCAATTAGCACACGAGCACTGTGGGTTTTTCCTCTTTTGCCCTAAACGGAGTGATCAGAAAGATCAAGTAGCCGGAGAGTTTGGAAAGGATTTTCTGAATTTTAAAAATGCTTCGTGCCTGCTAAAATCAAATTAAATTTTTAGTGAGTCTTGGCCATTTGCCAGGCTTTTCAGCTCTCTGCAGAGCCTTATTTTGCTGCTAAACGCACTAATTAGGTTTCCCAGCCTGTGATGATCCTTGCAGCACTCACACATACACAGAAAGTTTTCCCTCCAAACTGGGGAGTTTGCCTGAAATGGGGGGAGTGTGAGTAAATGAGTAAATCTGGAAAAAACATTGCAGTTTTGCTGCTGCTCTTGCCCCTGCTGGGCCAGTGAAGTGGAACTGCTGGAGTTCAATGTGGGAGGTGGGTTCCCGGTGTCCTGCCTCACTGCCAGCCTAGGTGGGGGGCTTGGGAACGGGATGTTGGGGGCTGAGGGGTCAGTGCTACTGGTGGTGCTGTGTCCTGCTGTAGCTGTGGGGCTCTGACCCCAAGCTCAGGGCAGGAGCCCTCAAGCTCTCAGCAGCTTCCCACAGTGCTCGAGCTGCCAAACAGGAGCAGGAGGAGGCAGCTTAGTAGGGAAAAAGAAAGTGATTTCCAGCTTCTGTGTGTGCAGCTAGTGTAAGGGCTGTTGCCTGGCTCGGGCCCTCGTGTGCTGTGGACCTGTGGGTGGGAGCCCACCCGCTCGCTGTGTGCTGGATGCTGCGCATCTCCCACTGCCTCTGAATCTCATTTGTGTTTCTCTCTCCCTCCCTGCACCCCTCCTTCAACTGGCCCAGGCAGCCATTGCCAAAGTCCTGCACAACGAGGACAGGCACAGGATCAAAGCCTCGCCGTTCGTTGGGCTGGTGGTGGACGAGACGGTGGATGTCCTGGAGCACCGCAGCCTTGCCATGTTCACCACCACCGTCTCCCCCTGCAACGGGCAGACCTCTACCACCTTCCTGGGCAGCTTCGAGCTGCCCACTGGGGAGGCCTCCACTGTGGAAGGCAAGGTGGGTGAGGTGATGCGCTCCTTCGGCATCCCCACCATGAAGCTCACCTGGCTCAGCGCCGACAGTGCCTCACTGGTGGCTGAGCGGCTGAGTGGGGTGGGGACCATGCTGACCTCACTCTGCCCACTCCTCACTGAGGTGCACTGCTTGTCCCATGGCACCTCCCTGCTGCTGGCCGAGAGCATTGGCACCATCGAGTACCTCCAGAAGTATGAGACCACCATGGATGCTGTGTATAGGCTCTACTCCAGCTTCCATGGGGAAGGCGATAGCCTGCAGGAGCTGCGGAGAGTCCTGGACCTCTGTGAGATAGACCTCGGGAGCCCCAAAGCCATCCACTGGACTTCTATCTTCCCAGCTGTAGAAGCCATTGACTCCTCATGGCCCACACTGGTGCTGCTGCTGGAGAGCGAGGCGGAGCGCTCGCCTGTGGCCCGTGGCCTCTGCGAAGAGCTCAAGAAGTTCCAGTTTGTGGCCTTCACCAAGATCCTCCTGGATGTTCTCCCCATCTTCCAGAAGCTCAGTCGCTTCTTCCAGATCGAGGACTTCGACTTCTCCATCTTGAAGCCCATAGTCTCAGCCACAGCCACCACGCTGCAGGCCCAGCAGAACACCAGTGGCCAGAACCTCCGGGAGTTCCTCAGCGAGATGAACAAGCACCCGCAGGACGGCCGGGAGGGCGAGAGCCGCCTCTACTACAGGGGCATCGAGCTGGCCAACTGCTCCCAGGTGCACCTGAAACACTTCGAGCACCTGAAGGAGAGCTACCTGGAGAGGGTGCGGGGCAACCTGCTGGACAGGTTCCCCAGCAGTGTCCTGGAGGCCATCAGCTCCTTCTCTGCCATCTTCAACCCCAAGTGCTACCCCCAGTCTCTGGAGGACATTGGCAGCTATGGGGTCAGCGAGCTGAATTTCCTGCTGCAGGTGTACTCACGGGTGGTGGTGAGTGAGAGGGCCCTGAGTGACTTTCCCCTCTTCAAGCGCATTGTCTTCAGCCTCAGCCAGCTCTCCTTCAAGGACCTCTGTATCAAGCTGGTCTACAGCAGCTCTGAGATGCATGAACTCTTCCCAGACTTCGCTGTCCTGGCAGCTATTGCCCTGGCCTTGCCGCTGGGCTCGGTCCTTGCTGAGAAGATCAGCCGGGGCCGGGAGCTGCTGAAGCGTGGCCGGTCACGCCATGTGAAGGACGAGGGGCTCTCTGACCTCATGAAGATCGCCATCGACGGGCCAGCCATCAGCGAGTTTAACTTTGCGTTGGCCATCGAGTACTATGAGAGCATGAGGGAGTCTGGGTTCATCATGGCACAGGTGAAGTGAGTATGGCTGCTGAGGGCCGAGCCCTTGGGCAGGAGCCGGGGCCTGCGGGCAGCCCCCAGTGCCAGCTCGAGGCCACCTTTCTGCATCACTGGTCACCGCTGGGGCCGGGCAGCCGCAGTGGATGGTGATCTGCGCCGTGCTGGGAAGAGAAAACGGGATCCTTCGCAAAGCTGTGCTGGTCCCATGACCACCCCTCCCTCATGCCCCAAACACTGGTTTGAATCACCCAGAATTCAGAATCCTGGGGCCACCCGAGATCCCAAATTGCGATGAGTTTTTTCCAAGGGTTTGTCATTATTTTGTTTTAGGGAGATAAAGGCAAACCTCTTGAGCTCAAATGTCACGTTGCCTTTGCACAAAGATACCCAGCAGCTTTTGCTTAATGCTCTGCAAAAATATGGGATTTCTGTTATTCTGGAGCCTGGAGAGCGAATGCAGAAAAGGCAGCGCATCCTCCCAGCTCTGCGCCGACCCCAACATGCCTGGCGGTGTTGTGTTGGTGTTCCTTGCGCACAGCACAGGGTATTTTTAGCAGTGGCATCAAGTCATGATCATTTCAAGAACAAGAGATTTAGGGAATGATATTGTAATGGCTGAGGAAATAGTAACTTTAAATGCATCATTGTGTGCATATGTGTATGTGTGTGTATATATAAATATACATATATAAATATCTATATTAAAAAGGTCTATCTTAATTTTCCTAAAGTTTAAAGTATAAGGATGTCTAAAAGGACTTTTTTTTTTTTTTGCAAAGACAGAATAAATTATGAGCAGAGGTCCAAAAACAATCACTAGCTAATTTCTGGTCTTTCCAAAATGTCCTCATGTCCCGGAGTTCCCTTTGCACCCTGAGCTCTTGGCAACCTGCAGTTCAAGAGAAAGTCCTTCAACACCTGCTTTCAGGACCAACTGGAGGTGTTCAGTTTGTATTTCTCCTCTGAAGCATTACTCTCTATCCCGAGGTCAGCAGAGCTGTTGGTGCCTGCAGCAGGCAGGAGCTTGGGTCCCTCTGCCCATGAGTCTGGGGCTGCCAGCGTGGTGGCCAACCGGGGCTGGGGTACTGCTGGTGTGTCCCAGTGTGACAGGGCTTTGCTGGTTTTGACTTGGAGAGCTGTTTCCTTCAGTTCAGACTGGTTCTAATCAGCAATAAACCCAGTGCAGCAGCATGAAGCATCACCTCAGTTGAATCCTGGGTGCCGGCTCCTCTACTGGAGCTGCCAAAAGCTGGAAATGGGAGGATGTAGCACATCTGCTGCCCCACAGTCCAAGTCTGGTTGCTCTGGGAGTCCAGTGCAGTGCAGTCTCTTTGTTACTGGTCCAGATCCCAGAGGTGCTGGGGCTACACTGTGCTGCTGTCATGGTCCAGCATTGTGACAGATCTTGCCCCTCTTCTCTGGCCGTCAGCCTTTGGCATTGGGGAGCCTCCTGGAAGCATGCTTGTCCAGAGACAAAAGATTTAAAGCCATGTGTAAGGATTGAGAGACACCATCAAAATTTGCTGAGAACATCTCCCAAGCAGGATGAGCCTCCGTGTGAATAAACAGCTCCGTCTCCATCTGGCCTGGGCAGACTCCGCGCCAGATGCTCTCTGAGGCAGCGGCGTCTGCGGAGATGGCTCCTTGGCAGACTCATGTTGGCACAAGAACCTGCAGCGTTGGCCCCACTGCCTTCAGAGGCAGCTCTGGGAGGTTCACAGAGGCGGGTGTCAGAGCACAACAGTTGCTCTGCTCTGCCTCACAGGGACCAGGAGAAAAACCTGCTGCAGGTGTGTGTTCAGTGGCTGTGTAGAGTGAAGGGGTGGGGGACAGGCTGGGGATGGTGGCCAGTTCAGGTGAGCTTGGTTAAATGTGGGGCTGAAAATTTCTTTAAATTCCAAGGGATCCCCACAGGAGTCACTTGTCTGCAGGACAGGAACTGGGTGGGCTGAGCCCCAGGGAGAGGATGTGCAGGCTGCAACGACTCTGGGTGAGCCCCAAGCAGAGGACACGCAGCACCACAGCAGGGACATCGTGGCTTTGGCATCTCTTCATCAGGCCTGGACCGTATCTGTGGAACTGGGGGGGGGGCACAGAAACAACCCCCCCAGACTGCAGCAGGTGCTTGTGCCAGGAACACATGATTCCTGTGCTGCCCTCCTTGCACCAGCCCCTTGGAATGCTCTGCAGAGCCCGGAGCATGTCCTATCCCAGGAGGACCCGCAGTGCTAGAGCAGCAGTGTTTGCTGTGAAGGTGGGGGCTCCTCTGCCAAAACGGGAGGGGGGCCCAGAGTCGGGGCTGTGCCAAAAAGCTGCATCAGCACAGCCTCACCTGCTGCTGGCCATGCCCGTCACCTTGGGTAAGGTCGTGTCATTCTATACAGACCTGGGGCCCTGCCACTCTCCCAAAAGCAAATCCCCTTAATTGAGTGTCTAATTAATACCTAAAAATACTGCCCTCAGCTGCTGCCGGAATCTGCCCTGCAGCAAAGGTAAGGCAGTACCCACAATGCCATGGCCCCATAACCTTGGGAAGGTGCCCCAAGAGCATCATGCAGGTGCCCCAGCAGGGTGATGTGACATGCTGGGGAGCTTCACTGGAGTGGCCTCAGCCCTCTTCCTGCTCCTCGGGGTCTTGTCTCCTTTGAGGGCAAAGCCAGGTGGGAAAAGACCTGCCCATCTGCCCCCACTGGGGTTTCTGGGCTCTCTCCGACTGCCTGGTTTATCCCAGTCCAGAAATGGGTTTAATCCACAAATTTGAGCTCAAGGATGTGCCAAAGAGGTTGGCATATCTTGTCTGTACCATTGGTGGTGGCTGATCCCGGGAGTCTGTGTCCCCTCAGCACCCGTCCCGTGCCTGCCCAGTGCAGGAGCTGCTCCCCAGGGGAGTGAACCCTTCGGCCTGCAGCGTTAGCTGAGCTGCAGCATCCCTTCTTGTAGTTACTGATTTTGGGGCTGAAGTGATCGCCCACCTCTTGTTCCTCCCATACATACATATTTATATATATGTATATTTAATGTTTTTAAGGCCAGTGCAGTCAGTGCAAATCGCACTGACTGTGACGAGTGGCACCCCTCGTGATCCAGCCCCAAATGCCTTTGCTGCTCTCGCGTGGGGCCACGGCTGCGTGTGCCGGGGGTCCCAGGGCAGCTCCTTTGGCGCCGGCCCGGCCGTCTCAGATGATTTGATGTAGAAATACTGTTTCACGCCTCAGAAGGTTAATTATGCACCGCTCGCCCAGTCCTGCTCGCTGCTGCTGTAATGTTATTTATTTATTTTTAAGCGGTTTCACAGATTTCCCTTCTGGGCGACTCTGGAATTAACTCGATCAGTGCACGCCTGATGAAGCAAACTGTAATTCCTCCCCGGAGTCAGGCCTGGCTTGGGGATGGCTCCGGCGCCGTGGCAGAGCCGCCGCGTGCACTCACCCAGAAAGAGGTCATTGGTGCCCGTGGGGCTGGTGACGAGCACTCGCTGCTCAAATCCAGGGAACCTCTCAAACTTTGAATTTCAGATGCATGTCTCAGCTCCTGCACCAGCCAGGATTGGTGCGGGGCAGGTGCGGAGCGGAATGAGGAGCAGCATCAGCCTGGGGTCCTTATTCTGCATAGCTGAGTGCGGGGGACTGGAGGGGGGCTCAGGCTCAGTGCTGTCGCAAGAGGGGCTGGTGGTGACAGCAGTGTTCCTGCTGTGGGAGTGGGTGCTGGCCGCTGTCAGCCTCCCACAAGGGGTGTTCTCGCATCCAGGGGGGCAGTGGGATGGGGTTGTGCTGTGCTGGGTCAAGGGATCCGTGATGCCTTTGAGGTGAAAAAGAACCCAAACCTCAAAAAAATCCAAAGGAACGAGGAACACTGACCTTGTCCTTGCTGCAGGAAAAGGGATGGGGCTGTGGGTGGGTTGGAGGGGGTATGAAGCTGTTTGGGATGTGAATGGGCTCTTCTGGTTCACAGCAGTCTGGAACTGTTTCTTATTCATTGTGTTTGATTAATTAACTTTTTTATCTTAGATTTTCCCCCTCCTTGTTCCCAGAGCTGGGCAGGGACTCCCTCTGCCACTTGGAGGATGCTTTCCTGTGCTCAGCATCTGTGATGAGTCCAAGTTGGGATGGGGAGCAGTCTGGAGACAGATCCCTTGTACTGGCCTTCCCTCCCTCCCTCCTTCCCTCTGTCCCACGGGTGTTTTCTGTTTAAACAGAACATTATTAATAACTCTAGGCTATTTTTAAGTCTCATGCTGGAGTGTGTGGTTCATTTGCAGGGGATGGGGAGTGGCAGCTGTACCGCAGGAGTGGGGGCAGCTCGGTCTCTGCCCCCAGTCCTTCGGCTGCTGCTGGCAGCCAAACCTCACCAGCCTTGATGAGGAGCCCCGGTGGTGCCGGTGTGGGGGAGCCCAGGGATGTGTGGCTCCATGGGAGAGCCCAGGGAAGGGGCTGCTTCCCTGGGGGAGGTTTTGACACCTTTTGGGGGTTCAGACTCCTGCGCGTGTCCATGCTCTGATGCAGAGGTGGCTGGGTCCTGCTTCAAACTGGGGTGCTGGTTTTGAGCCTGAAAGGCAAAGGGGAGCCCAGGGCCACCCTGGGCTGGGACCTTTCACTGGGAGGGGTCTGTAGTCCATGGCAGATGTCCCCATGTGCCATGTCTTGTGTGCTCTGTCCTCCTGCTGCGAGCAGGGATCACCAATGCTGACGCTGCTCTTTCCCTCTGCCTGCCCAGGTCCCTCTGGACACAGCAGCCCCCTTTTAGCATCGTTGCCCATCCCTGGCCGGCCTCTTCACCCCCCCTTGGACATCAAGCACTTTCTGACCTTCAGGCTCAACGGGACATCGCCGCTCAACCTCTTCCCCAACTTCAACACGGTGAGTCCCCAGGGTGCGTGGGCATCGGCTGCTGGACCCCTCCTTTCTTGCAGCAGTCCCTCCTCTACATGGCACCACTCCTAGAACCCCACCAGGTAGTTTCTGGTTTAATTCCGGGGGCCTTTGGCTGCTGGACACCCGTTCAACATGTCCACTTTGCCCTTAGCTTGGAGAGGTTCCTGCCCAGCCTGTCAGTACCAGAATTAAAAACATGGTTCATTTTAACCGAGATCAATTGGATTTTGCCCCTGGAATCAATAGTAATAAAGTAGCTCTGGAGAGCAGTTCATTAGTTGAAAATTAAATAAGGAAAAGCAAAGAAAGAGAGAGAATGTATTACAGATACGAGGAATGTGGCTGGTGCTGTGGATGTTGGGGAAGTCAGAATGCTGAGAACTGCTCCCACCCCCTACTTGGGTTCCAGGTCCCCAACATTGAACCACTGGCCCAGGTGCCTGGGGTGGGCAATGACATGTATCTTTAGAGAGGTTCCATAAGACAGTTAAACTGACCTGGATGTGGCCAAGGACACACCACTGTGTGGGGTGTGAAATGGTGTTTTCCCCATGCTGCACCTCTCCCCCAGGCTGGTCCCAGCCCCTCTGTGACCCCTGGGTGCTGCCTAGGATTGTTGTGGAGCAGGTTCTGCTCCGGGAAGGGCAGTGGGCTACTCTCCCTCTTTGCCTCAGAGGCACTGCAGGCTGGTGTTTTGGGGTTCAGTAAATGCCCATTGCTCTCTCTCAGGAGCCTGGAAACGGGACTTTCCCGAGCCCCCTCCCTGCTCGCCGGCCTTTTTTGAGTATCTTTGAGCTTAAATGTGCTCGGAAGGTGCAAATTACCGCCGAGATCCTCAAAGACAGTTCAGAAATTAAGTGCAGGATTCCTGTTGCTGTTGAATGGGATTCAGGCGTCTGAGTCCTTTAAGCTCTTTTGAAGCCCCAGCCCAGCCTCTCCCCAGGCTAATGAGCTGGAACACAGGACAGGAGAGGTTTTGATGCCATTATAGTTCCTGCTCTTTGTCTGGGCTCTTTTTTTAGTCGCTGGAGTCAGGAGTGAACTTGACCCAGCGCCTGTTGTTTGCTCCTCTTGGCTCCCACCTGCCGCTGCCTCGGCGCGTGTTCACCCACGTTTGTTGCTTTGAAAGAACTGATAATTTGGAAAATGAATCTGGTACTTGCTGGAGCCACACAGTGTTGCACGGCTGCTGTGCTCTGTGTGGGCTTCTGCCACAGAGAATGGGTCAGACATGGACAGAGATGCCAGGGGAGGCTGACCCAGCCATCTGGGGACCTGGAGTCAACCACTCTGAACCCGGTGCGTGGTGTTGGCTGATGGTCCGGGGACAAGAGCTGTCCCTTCGGGGTGTGTCGGTGCTGGAGATGTGGCCGAAGGAGGCTGGGTGAGGTTCAGGGTGTGCTGGGCTGGCAGCTCTGGGAGAGCCAGAGCAGAGCTTCCATCCCACAGGATGAAGGGCTGGAGCATCCCTGCAGCCTGAGCTGGTCTGGCAGCTCTGGAGGAGCCAAAGCATCCCTCAGGATGTAGGACTGGAACATCCCTGCATCCTGAGCCAGGCTGGTGGCTCCTCATCTCTGGCCAAGTGACTGTGATGCCAGGTCAGACTCCACTTGAGCCTCAGTGGGGGGAGAGGATAAGGGGCAGCAGTCAGGGTCTGCCCATTGCTGAGGTCGCTGCCACATTGGAGGTGCTCTACGACAGGATCTGAGGGTTCCCCTTTCATGCCCTGTGTCGCTGGTGATGCTGTGAGGGCCCAGCAATGCCCTGCGGAGAGGGAGCTGTTTGCAGCACCCAGCAGAACACTCTGCACTCAGAGCAGGTCACAGGGTTCCCATGAACCCAGCAGATGTTTTACTCCGGAGCAAACAAAGCCCTTCCAAGCTGCCTCCTGTCACTTAGAGCAACAACCAGGGAAAAAAGCCCCTAACAGCACCAGAGGCACGTTCCTTGCTCCAGAGGTCTTTCTCTTAGCTTGGGCTGCTGCAAATCCCCAGGACCCAGCAGCACCTCATAAAATCCTGTCAGCAGACGCGATGTGAATGGATGCTGCATCCCTGTGAATTCCTGCTCCTGACCTCAGCGGCCGCAGGGAGCTCAGCGCAGGGATCGCTATTTATATCGGTAGGAACATCCAGGGATAAATAAAGTAATGTGAGTCAATACAAATTGACTATAAAGCTGGGATCTTTATTCCCCAAGACCACGGTGCCCAAAGCCACCTCTGTCGCTGGCTCCACTCTTCTGGAAGAGGCCAGGAAGAGCCTCAATCCCTGGCTGCAGGTGCTGGTATGTACGGCTGCAGCACAGCCAGCCCTGTGGGAGCTGGGGGGACTTTTCCATATCCAAGAAAGCTGTGAGGGTGTGTGGTGGGGAGGAGATAGAGGGATGTTTGTGTTCTCATTCGGGGAGAAGCACAAGGGCTCTCAGGTGGCACCAGGCTTCAGACGTGCTCAGTGTGGGGTGGAGCTGGGCTGGGCTTCTGGCAAAGCACCTGGGATCATGTGTACTCCCATGGGGATGGGCAGCTGAAGGCTCGAGACAGTGCTGGTGTTCACTTTGGGACAGCAGGAGCAGCCATGGCCACCAGTTGCATGTGCCTTTGCTGGGATGCCTGGGGCTGGCGTGAGGAGCCAGATTCTGAGTGTGCTGACCAGCCCAGCCCCTGGGAGCCCGTGAGCCCTGTGCCTGCCCAGAGCAGTTGCAGGTGCTCTGGTGAACACAACTCCTTGCTGTGCCACAGGGTCGAGCAGGGTGGACTTGGCAAAAGCACAGGGGCTGGAAAGACCCAAGCTGGTGCCATTACCCTGCCATAACCCCTAGAGGAGGAGGAGACCCTGTGCTGGGGCTGTTCAGCACCACCATTGTGTAGATGAGGCTCAGACGTGGCTCTGGCACCACTGGCTTCACTGGCAGGTTCAGGATGGGGCCAAGATAGTCCCTGGCCTCATTTGTGTCCTTGTGCCAGCATCTCCCTTTCCTCTGCCTCCTCCTCCAACTCCCACCCTGCTCATGCTACGGTGCTCAGGGTGTGGATGAGCCCATGGGAGCTGGCAGCACTTGGTGGGTGCCAGTGTTGTTTGGTGGAAGCTTTGGTGGTGCTTGGTGGGAGTGACTGGCTGGAACCTGGTAGCTGACGCTGCTGGGAAGATTGGAGCCATTTTTCTTTTCTCAGTGAAAAGGTGGGTGTTTCTTTGGAAAACAAGTGCTGGCCCAGCATCCCAGCAGCATAGGGGTGCTGCCAGCAGCACATTGCAATGTTTGTCATCAGGCGTGGAGCAGCATCTTGGCCATCTGTAGCTTCCTCCAGGTCTCTGCCGAACCCCAAATGCCTCTTCATTTATATGCCAGATAAGTGAGTAAAATTTCATAGCAAACAGGCACTTCATTAATCACCTGCTTTTACCATTCTGCTCACTCCTGGAAAGGAATTTGGGGTCTTGATAATGGCGCTGTTGTCCAGGCATGTGCCTCGAAGACTGATGCACCTGTCTCGGCAGCGAAATAGCTTTGCAGAGAAATACGATCACTGAAAACCCTGGGCTCTCCTGACAGCAGGACTCTGATAAGATAATCTCCCTGTGCCACAGGGTAGGGAACAATACTTGCATTATAGATTGGAGCCACGCTCAGACAAAGAGGTTATTCTTATGTTTTCTTCCTTAATAAATGCATTTTGTTAAAAACAATTATGGCTTTTGGAAGTAGTTTGGTGCTTGGGCTGTGGAATGAGGCCGAGGCCTGGGGCGAGACAGAAGGGCCAGGGCCTGGCACCGGCCACATGCTTGGCTCCACCACAGCCCTGGTGGGCTGGAGGACAGATATGGCTCCTGGCAGGTCATCGAAGTGGGTCTGTGTGTGCCCAGCCTGGTGAGTGAGTTGTCATTGTTGAGTTTGAGCAGGTGAAATGCACATCTGGACAGCAGTGGGGCAACTCAGAGGGGCTTTCATGGGCACTGTGTCCTGGGTGAGCTGTGTCTGTGGCAGCAAGCACTGGTGTCCCTCCTGCCTTGGCACCCATGTGGGCTGTCGGTGTCCCATGGGCTGGCACACATGGCCCTGCTCACGCCTTTGGCATTGCCTGGGGACATTCCAGCTCTCTGGTGAAGAGCATATGGAGAACAAATTATGCTTGTTTTGGTCACCTCTGTCCCCCGTTTTGGTGGTTTCTGCTCCTGCTGAGGTCAAGGGTAGCCACTAAGGTTCAAACAGAAACTGGTAATTTTCCACCTGTGACACAAGTGTCTGTGTGGGGGGAGAGGGGACTTGAGCACACACTGGAGCAGATCGAGTCTCGTCCCTTCTGCCAGACCACAGCCGACATTCGGACCTTGTGGACTTGGTGGATTCAGGAATGGTTTAATCAGGACAGGAGCCAGTGTTGACACGGCACGCTGCCCTGTGCCGGGGAGCCTCCATGGCCTCAGGGCTCCTCAGCAGATGCAGCCCCTCACTCCTTCCAGCCACAGAGCTCCTGTGAGCTCTGTGGCATTGGCAGTGGCTCCTTGGGAGCATGACAGGCGTGGGGGTCACCAGGTCATGGTGCCACTCTGGGGCAGCCATCAGGACACAGCACCCAGCCGCCCTCTGCCCTCCCTCCCTCCCTCCCGTTCCAGATGGACCCGGTGCAGAAGGCGGTGATCAGCCACACCTTTGGTGTGCCAGCCCCGCTCAAGAAGAAGCAGTTCATCTCCTGCAACATCTGCCACCTGCGCTTCAACTCGGCGGTGAGTGGGGCCACAGATGGGGCTAGGAGTGAGTGGGGGGCACGGGGCCGGCCCCTGTCAGGGCCATCCCCGACAATGGGCCAGTCTCCCCCACCGGAGCTGCCGGTGTCCGGCAGTACGGGGGCCGTGGGCTGCTGGAGCTGCTCTTGCCTCCCCAGGCCCTGCGCCCTGGCCAGGCTCTGCTGCCTGCAGAGGAGCCATCCCAGCCTGGCCACACTGGATCTGCAGTGCCTGGGGCTGATGCTGCCCTGCCAGCAAAGCTCCCTGCTTCTGGGCTTCATAATTCCGCTCCACAGCCAAGCAGCTCAGAAGAAGCATTGCTTCCCTGTTTCAGGCTGCATCCTGGCTAGAAGTGCTGTGCCAGGAGAGTCGGTCCCACTGCATGCTCCCAGTGCCCCTGTGAGCCCTCGTCCCCACTCTGCCCATCCCTGCCCATGTCCTTCCAGGTCCCCCCGGCTGGCCCAGACCCTCACAGCCCGTGGGTGTTCCAGCACATCGGCTGTGACCTACTTTGGCTGCACCCAGCCCTGTTCCAGCCCTGTTATCCGAGGGGAGTTTATTGTCTTTGCTAATGAGGCACCACGCTCGGACTGGCCCTTTGCTTTCCCACGTACCAGTCACAGCCCTGGCCCCTGTTCCCAGCCCTTGGAAAGCCACAGGGAGAGGGAGGGGAAGGGATGGGATAGGATGCTTCCCTCTGCCGGGAATCCTCAGCTGGCCCCCAGGAATGCTGTGCAAATTAATCTGTCCTACTCGGGGGTACAGTGTCTGATTCATACTGGGGTTCCTTTCCATAAATTGCCAAACCGGGGTTGTTTTGGGGGACAATGCAGCATTGTCCCTGTTGAGAGGACACCAGTGTTCGGGGGATTTTTTTTTTGTGGCCATTTTTATCAGTTCAGTGCAGACATGAATCCATCAGAGTCACGCTTCATTATCCAGCAATCACTGAGAGAGAGGAGCTGGGGACATGAACCATGTGTTGGACACCCCTTAGGATACAGTGGGTGATGTGTCCTCCCCACCAATGAACCTCTTTATTTCATTTTTACAGCAACAATTCATTTTACGTTTCTGGAGTCATAAATTTTGCCTGAAAGCTGCTTTTAGGAGTGACTTGATGCATTTAATCAGAGCAGGGTCCTTATCTTGGCCAAGCAATGTGGTGGTGTCTTAGAGAGTGATACCTTGGCCCCAATATGTCGGTGTCAGAGCAGGCTGGGGGGAGGAGGAACACAGCTCTGTGCTACACCCCACACCCAACACCCCTCTGCAGTGGTCCCAGCCCTGGGGGTGGATGTCACCAGGAAAGGTGGCTGCATTAGAAACACTCCTGAGTGGCCACATACCAGGACTGACCCCATCACCTGCCCTCCCCATGCCTATCTGTCTGCCTGGTCACAGCACTGACGTGGTCATCCCGGTCTCTGCCCCCCAGAACCAGGCAGAAGCCCACTACAAGGGCCACAAGCACGCACGGAGGCTGAAGGCCATCGAGGCCATGAAGAACAAGCAGAAGGTGGTGGGGGCTGCAGCGGGGACCCCCGGCCAGGAGAGCACAGCTGACCTGGCCCCCAGCCCCGCGGGCAGCGGGGAGCTGGGCAGCACAGGTACGAGGAGGGGGATGGGGCTGAGGAGGCTGCGGACGGTGGGGCAGAGATGCCACTGGTCACAAATGAGCTCTGGTGCTCGTGGGGGCACGGTGGGTGTGTTCCCTGTGATTGGGTGTCTCTAGGAGGTGTTTGTATGGATGCGGGAGAGAAAGAGAGCCCTGTCTGTCTCACACACCCCCAGGGCTCTGCTGAGTGCAGGGATGAGGCTGGTGGGAGCTGAGGCAGTGTTGGAGCTTGGCCGGGGTTTTGTGCTGAGCCCAGCTTCCATGCACTGCAGATAAAAGCTGTAATGGGAGAGACCTCGGGAAGAGCCGCCCTTGGCAGGGATGGATGCATGCAGATGTTGTTTGAGATGGTCTTGGGGAAGACGGGGGTGCTTCCTGAAATCCAGAAAACCTGTTCAGGCACACAGAACTTTCCCTTTCTGCCCATTTATTTCTCTTTTCCCCTTTCCCCCTTTCCTTCCCCTCCCACCAGCTGATGCCAGTAGCCCACAGGAGCCAGAGGGTGAGGGCAGCAGCCTGGGGCTGGTGCCCAGCACTGAGGAATCACCCGTGGAGCTGCCAGGCAGTGTTGCCTCGCTGGGCTCCCCGCCGGCCTCCGAGCTGTCAGAGGGCACCTCGGATGCCACCAGCGTGGCCTCCTCGTCCGCCCAGGCAGCCGAGGCGCAGGCGGCTGAGTCAGGCAGCAGCGTCAGCTCAGCCCCTGAGAGCGAGAAAGAGGGGAAGAAGAGCAAACAGCACCTGTACTGTCCCACATGCAAAGTGACCGTCAACTCCCTGTCCCAGCTGGAGGCTCACAACACTGGTAAGGGCATTATGGGGGGGACAGGGGGACGGGCCCCCTGCTACTTCTCTGGTGCTCTGAGCAAAGCCCAGCCATGCCCCATAACCAAACAGCCTTGCAAGGAAGTAGAGAGCATTAATGAGTGTTGCTGTAATTAAAAAAATTTCATTAAAATGACCTGCAGAGATAAACCATGGGGCTTTACCTGGGCTGCAGCTTCTAGGGTGAATTTTCACAAGGTCAAACACTCTTAATGTTTATGTCTCAATTAAGGACATTTCCAGCTACTTTTAATCAAGTGATTGAGGCTGCTTTATATTCCATTTGGCTTGAAGCTGATAGCCAGGGTTTCTTCCAAACCCAGGATAACCCTTCCCAAAGCAGCTCGGTGGTTTGGGCTTGTGGCCCTGTGGAGAAGACCCCTGGGAATCCAATGAGCTGTGGAGCTCCATAGCCAACGATGGCTCCTGGGCTGAGCAGGGTAGCCCCTTGGGGTGGGCAGGTGTGGGAGCTGCTGAGGGTCCCCCTGAAGCCTGGGGGTGGCCAGACCCACCCCCAGAGTGGTGGTGGAGGATGGCAGCCATGGGGTCCCCAATGAGGTCTGAAGGCCCTGCTGTTCCAACTCCTGTCTCTCCCCTTTCTCTGGAGGATGCTTAAGTTGGGCACCCCAGCTTTAAATGGAAGGTCCTTTTCTCCCCAGTTCAGCAAGTACTGGGAACCAGTTCCCCCCACCCCACTGCCTGCTGGGGCAGCAGCAGCAGCTGCTGTGTGCAGGGTTGGCTCAGGACACTGCTGCGGCTTAGCTGCAGACGTGTCCTTTTGCTTTTGTCAGCTCCAGTTACGAATTCAGGAGCTGATTTGGGGAAAAAGAACAAACAAGCAAACAAACGTTTGTGGGCTGGCGCTGCTCCGTGGCCGTCACACAGCTCCTTGCTTCACGCCTTAAAAAATAGAATGAATTAGCAGGGGCTTAAATTACTCGCTCCCCTTGCACCCTCGCTGTCCCGGCGCTGGCAGGGGCAGGACAGAGCGCCCTGTCCCCAGGTGTGTAGGGATCTTGGGTTCCTCCTTCCCCACCTGCTGTGACCCGGCTGAGCTATTCCTGGCTCCACAGCCAGCTCCCCTCTGACCTTGGGCACGGCTCAGATGCTGCAGCACGGTCGGCGATGCACGCCCGGCTCCGCAGACTGTGCTAGCGCCCGGGGACAGGCGACAGGCTCCAGCGCACGCTCAAAATAGCAGCTTCTCCAAAGCTGGCACATGGAGGGGGGGTCTCTGGGAAGATGAGCATCTCTGCTCTGCCTGCGACGTGCAGCTTGGCAGGGTTTGGGAATGGGCTGAGCAGCACTGGCAAAAGCCTGGGCTCCCAGGCAGCTCCCTGTCCCCTCTGCCTGCAAATGCTGCTGGGCACAGGTTGGTGAGGTTCCCTCAGTGCTGTTGGAGGGCACTGTTCCTGCTGCTGTGCTACTGGCACAGGGCTGGGCTGGGTTTGCTGAGTATTCCCTCTCGCCAGGCGCCAAGCACAAGTCGATGCTGGAAGGTCACGGCACCCAACTGCGGCGAGGCCGGGGCAAGCTGCTCTCCCGGGCAGGGCACAAGTCCAAGCGGATCGGGAACAAGGGCAGCATCAACATCCAGAACAAGGCGTTCCACTGCCAAGTGTGTGAGATCTACGTGAACTCCGAGACCCAGCTCAAGCAGGTGACGATGCCCTGAGAGTGCCTGGGCACCGGGTGTGGGTGTGCAAGGACTCAGGGTGTGGGTACCTGATGGTCCCTGCAGGGTGATGGGCATCCCCACAGACCTGAGCCACACAGTGCCCCGGCTGTCCTGGCTCCCAGTGATCCTGCTGTTTTCCTCCCCAGCACATGAGCAGCCGGCGGCACAAAGACAGGCTGGCAGGGAAGCCACCCAAGCCCAAGTACAGCCCCTACAACAAGCTGCAGAAGAATGCTGCCCTCGCAGTGAGTATTATCAAGGTACCTGTCTCCCTGCACAGCACTCGCTCGGTTTGCTCACAAAGCCTCGCTCGCCATCAGCCATCCTTGCAGTGAGTCACAGGAGCTGCTTCTCTTAAACCTTGGTTTCCATCACCACAGCTCAGCTTCTCCCCTCAGGGAGGGTGAGCTGTGGTGGTGGGTTTTGAGTCTCTTCCTGGGAAGGCCAGCATGGGGATAACTTGGGAGTGCTTTGGCAGCAGCGTTCACAATGGCAGCACTTGTGATGCCTCCACCTGTTCTGCAATCTCACAGTGTCTCCTCCTCCCTCCCTGCAGTCCAAGCTGGCTTTGCAGAAGCACCTCACCAAAACCCTGGCAACCCGTTTCCTGCCGAGCCCGCTCACCGCTGCTGCTGTCTGCGCCATGCCTGGACCCCTTGCCTTGCGACCAGCAGCTGCCACCACCCTCTTCCAAGCCCCGATCCTCGGACCAGCCCTTTTCCGAACGCCGCCGGCCCATGTCCGCCCCACGCCGGGTCCCATTGTCTTCGCGCCCTACTAGAGCCGCTGGCCCACCGAGGGTCTGTCCACCGTGGCTGGGCTGGGCTGCGGGGGCTGCGCGCTGGGGGCAGCGCTCCTGGTACCTGCTCTCCTGGTTGGTGGGAAAATGTAGTCGTAGACATCAATCCCGGCTTCTCCTTTGCTTGGAGCGGGCTCCCACTGGAGAGAGGTGCCCCAACAGAGCCCAGCCAGCCCTGCCATGCATCCTCACCGCTCTCCCAGCCTGTGCTGGCCCCGTGCTCGGCAGATGAGCCCAGGCAGTGCACAGGAAGAGGACAATGTCCAAATCAGGACCGTCTCATGGCCTGGGCCTGCCTGTCCTTGGCCTGCTGGCTGCTTCTTCATCACCCTCCCAGTTACCAGACTGGAAGGAGAGGAGCTGGCTGGTCCCTGGGAGAAGGAGCATCCCTCTGGTCCCTGCCAGCCCAGTGGGAAGGGAACTGCGAGGGGAATCTCAGCCCAGCTCTTACTGGGAGGAACAACCCCAGCACAAGTGGGAAGCTGGCAGTTTCTCTCTCAGCCTGGGCTGGCTGTGCCCTTGCCAGCCCTGCACCTACCTGTGCTGGCAGGGGGTTTCTGTGCAACCCACCAGCCCCCTGCCCCCGCAACACCCTACGTCCCACCAGCCAAAGAGCCCCCGCGGTGGCGGGCACCGGCCACACCGACCATATCCTCACTCCAAGAGCAATAGCTGACCCCAGGGCCAGCGCCTCCTCCCTCCAAAGCACACGGGCCCTGCCCTGGCCCCAGAAGCACACGACGGGCATGTGGCCAAGCTGGGCCCCACTCATGTCCAGCAAGGCCAGGAGCACCAGGCTGTCTGGTGCTGGCTCCCCGAGGAGGTGACCCTGTGCTTGGCACCTGTCCTTTTCTCTGTCCCACCGCGGGGACAGCCCTGCCCCTACCTCCCGGAAGATGCTGTGAGGCTGAGTGAATGTCCCTAAAGCACTTTCAGTTCTCCAGTGAAAGGCAACGCTGCTGCTCACCTGCCATGCCTGGCCCTCCACTCCCATCCCTGTTAGGAGCTTCCAGGGAGTTAGTGATGATTCCCGAAAACAAAGGTGTCCCCAGCAGCCTGGACAATCAGGTGGCAGGTGCACCCATGGCCTGTGGAATGCCGGGCTCCGGAGGGACCCCAAGGCCATAGCTCTGCGTTTCACTGTGCTCAGACAGCCCAACCATGACCTGTCTGGGACTGTCACTGCGGCGCTCTGGGTGCCCAGCACGCTGCTGTACATAGAGAGAGTTGCATCCCAAACGGACCTTTCGCTGGAGGAACACCCCACCCCGATCTATGCAATCCAGGGGGGCAGCTCACCCGCCGCACTGGCCGCCTGCGATTCCCTTTGGTGCTGATGCATCCATGCAGCCGGAGCAGTGGTGGGAGCAGAAGAACCAACGTAACACTGAGCTCTGTCCCGTCCCCGGCCCAGGGTGCTGGTTCAGATCTCTGCTGTGACTCCCATTCCCTCCCAGCCCTTGGGAAGAGGCAGGCTGGTGTGCGCACCTGGGAATCCACACGCACAAGCACACATATCTGACGTCTTGGCCATAAGCAGCGCCTGGATTTCAGAAGGATTTTGCCCAGCGTGCTCCGCTGATGCTCAGGATGGGTCCTGGCACGGGGAGGTGAACGGGAAGGTGAATGGGTGACTCAGATGGCCGAAACACATCTGCTTCCCAGGGCTGGAGCCTTGGCAAGGGCAGGAAAGCTGCAGGAGGGAGCACACACCTGCAGGGTCTGTGGGCAGCACCAACCATGGAGCCACTGCTGCACTCCTGCCACAGAGACAGGAGAGTGAGTGAGCCCCTGGGTATGGATTCACCTGCTCAGGGCATCCCTTCCCCAGGGAAGGAGATGGGAGAGAGGGCACCAGGAGAAGCGTGAGCAGCTGTGCATAGAGACAATGGAAAGGTCTTGCAGCAGTGGTGGGAGATGCGGCTTGGAGCACAGCTGAAGGAAGGAAGGCTCCCAGCAGAAAGAGCTTTGCCAGGGTTAGAGAGATTGTCCCACAGCCCAGAGGACGCGTAGGAACCCCACATCCCAGCGGACAGGAGCCTGTGCTGATGGGACCCCAGGGGACAGGAGGGACGCTGTCCCCACTCCCCAGTGCCAAGCAGCCTATGGCCAGCGTGTCTCCAGCCACCCCTGCCCGTCTCACTGTGCCCTTCCCAGGCCCTTGGAGTCAGCCCCAGTCCGGCTGCAGCAGCTGGACAATGGGTCGCCTCCTGTACCCAGCCCCTCAGGAGCATGGGGAGCTGGGAGCAGCCAGGCTCCAGCTTGCAGAGCTGCGTGGCACCAGTGGGCCTGTTCCCCTCCATTGTTCCAAAAAGCCTGTGCTGGAGCCGTGGCTGCTCCGTTGCCCCTCACCAGTGGAGTCCTGACGCACTCCTGTACTTGGCACTTTAACCCTGTGAAAGCCATTCCTTCTAGTAACAATAATACTGCAACGAGCTGCGTAAGAAACCCCCGTTATGGCATCCCCCCAAACCCCCTCTTGCTCTCCAAAGCATTTACTGCCTTTGACTTAGCACATGCTGTACTAGGAGTAGGGATAGTCCATAGCGCTCGGTAACGTGTGCCCCTCTGTAAATAACCTTGGAGTGATGTGAAGTTTGATTCAAAAAAACAGAAAAAAAAAAAAAACCAACCCAAAATGGAATATCCAGACTCTAGGGACTTGGCCAGTACCCTCCTGTAATGTTCATTGTATATTTTTTTGATGTACTATAACTGTTGGAAAAAAAAAAAAAAAGGAAATATTTTGATAATCGAATCTCATCGCTTTATTGTGTTACTCAGTAAATAAAAGGAACAAGTATAAACACACTGGGGCTTTTCATCAGTTCTTTTCCTACATCCAGACTACCTGAAGGGAATGCGTGTTGCTGGGCAGGAGTGGGGCACCTGTGCCTTGTCTTATGGTGGTTCTGAGAGGAGGCAGCACTGTGACAGGTGGGCAGTGAAAGCTGCCATAGCCCAAAGCATCTGGGGTGTGCAGGGTAAGTAAAGTCCCAGCTCCTCCAAGGATCCAGATGTGCAGGTGAAGCACAGTCCCATCTCCTCCAAGCTCATGGCTGAGTCTGCACTCAGGAAGAGGGGGGCTGAAATAGTGGATTTGGGCACCCTGCCCCCAGGAACAGCACCTGCCCTGCTCTAGGCATTCCCTGGATACTCCTGTGCACAAAGGAGCAGTGGAGACTGCCAGGGTAAGGGACAACCTGCCAGGGAGCAGCAGCACAGAGGCAGCTGGGGCAAGGCAAGCAGAGCTGCTTGGCTGGAGGCAGGGCCAGCAAACAGGCTCTTCCCACGTGTTATACGGAAATAGAAAAAGAGGGGAGTTGTTCCCTCCAGATGTGGAGCTGATCCCCACATTCCAGCCAGTGTATGCTATGCCTCTGCTCCCCTCCCTCAGCATGCACCTGAGAGCAGAGGGGGTCACTGAGTGAATCCTGATCTTCCTGTAGCACCTCTGACAGCTGCAGGGGCTGGGCAGGGAGAGGAGTGGTCCCTGTCCTACTGCCTCTCTCATCCTCCAGGACCATCCCCAGCCCTGGGAAGATTGTTCTTCCTGCCACCTGCTTCCCACAGGCTCCATGACACCAGACAGGACTCAGAAGGAGGTGTGAACGAGGGAAGCAGGAAGGTGAGGAAGAGGAGGTGGCAATGGAAGGGAAGGGGAAGAAGCCTCAGCCATCCATGGATCCGCTGCCCTTGTTCTTGCGG
Organism: Corvus moneduloides; assembly: GCF_009650955.1. NCBI lineage: Eukaryota > Metazoa > Chordata > Aves > Passeriformes > Corvidae > Corvus > Corvus moneduloides. Next base: position 2,900,373 of record NC_045501.1, on the reverse strand, counting down.
CTCAGGGGAAACGCAGACTTGCTCTGTGGCTGCGTCATCTTGCTGGCCAGGTAGATGAAGGGCTCGATCAGCGTGCGCCGATCAGCCACGGACACCTCCCACAGCTTCACCTTCTCGCCCTTGGCCCAGTGCTGGGCTGCATCATGATCCACCCGGCGCTGCTCCTGCAGGTCACACTTGTTGCCCAAAACCACAATAGTGACCTGTTCCAAAAGGGCAAGAAGGGCCCCTGAAGGTTCCAACCACAGCACTGCAGGGCTGGTGGCTGGCTCTGCCATGAAGACCCTCAGTGGTAGGCCCAGCCCTGCCGCTGATTCCCTGTCCACGTTGAGGCCTTTTGAAACCCCATGATCCCAGTGCTCCCTTCCCCTCCTGCTGGGGACTGTGTGTCCCAAACTAGCCCCAAACTGGAAGGAGCTTTTGAGCTCCTGTATGCTCAGAGGGCATCCCAGGAGAGAGCCTTTTACTGCTGGGAGTCTCACAGATCAGGGACCCATCAGCATTTTGTGATGGGCTGCAGAAAAGAAAGGTGAGAACCTGCCCCAGGGGAGCAGATCCCACTCTGCAGCCCGTTCTCCCGGGGGACTCACCTCCTTCTTGTCCTTGGACTTGTCGATCTCCTTCTTGAGCAGCTCGACACGCTTGAAGGACTCCTTGCTGTCGGTGCTGTAGACCAGCACGTAGCCGTCGGTGCAGGAGAAGCAGTGCTTGGGCAGCTCCAGCCCGTCCCGCAGCCCCCGCGTGTCGTAGAAGCGCACCTGCTCCCGCACCCCCCGGTCCGTCTCGATGGAGCCCACGTAAATGTCCTCCTGGGTCTCGATCATCTCCGAGCCTGACGGGGGTGGGCAGGGGACACGTGGGGACCCTGCCCGGGGGTCTGGCTCTGGCACAGCCCGCGGAGCTGTCCCGCCAGGCGCGCTGTGCCATCCTTCCCCACCGCCGGTGTGTTCAGGGGGTGACCAGGGACAGCCCTGCCCAGGGGGATCCCCAGAGCCAGCACTGCCCAGGGCCGGAACTGCCCGCTACACCCGGGGCCGCCACCTCGGAGCGGCCTCCCCCCGGCCCCGCACTCACCGACCACATGGTTCCCGTACAGCAGCTGCTCCAGGATGGAGGTTTTCCCGACCGAGGCCTGCCCGCACACCACCACCTTGCAGCTCTTGCCCATCCCGCCTCACCGGGGCAGCGGCGGGCGAGCCTCACCAGCGGCGGCGGCGGGAGTGGCGCGGCGAGACCACAGCGCCCCCCTGCGGGCGGGCGGACCGTCCGCGGACCCGGCCCCGCCCTGCGGCGGAAGGGGGCGTGGTCTGTACAAGCCACGCCCATTGTCCGCTCCAGTTCCGCCCCCTTCCCGGTACCGGCCCCGCCCGATGCCGCCGCCGGGCCCCTCCGCGGGCGCCCCCTGCCGGTCGGGCCCCGCCCCGCCCCACCGGCTGAGGCCCCGCCCGTTCCGGCGCTCGCCCCGCCTCGTCCCGCCCCGGTCCGGCCCAGCCCCGCGCGGTAAGATGGCGGCGACGGCGGCGGCAGCGGCGGCTGAGGCCGAGTGCGATGTGGTCATGGCGGCGCCCGACGGGCCCGGCGAGACCGACAGCGACGAGGAGGCGCGCAGGTAGAGCGGCGGCCCGGGCGGGGAGAGGACGGCCCCTGTCCCTCCCGGTGGGCGGGCCGCGGCCCGGCGAGGCTGCGAGCGCCGCAGGGCCCGGGGCCGCGGTGCAGGGCGGCCGCAGGTGCTCGGCAGGGCCGGGAGCGCTCCCGGGGACTTCGGCCGGTCCTTGCACGGGCGGACCCCGCCGGCAAAGTCCTCTCTCCGGGCCGGCCGGGAGCGGCGGCGCCCCTGGGGCTCCGCAGCGGGGCCCGGCGGGCGGTGACAGCCACGGGCCGCACGCGGCAGGGCCCGGGAGCTGCTGGGTTTGCGGTGCGGGGCCGGTGTGTCCCAGTGAGCTCCCGCGGCCTCCGTGCGCACCGGGATTAGAACATCTACCCGCTACCGGCGTGTCCCAGAAATACAGTTCACACCCTGTGTCCCGAGGCCACACAGCTTCACCGGTGTCGGGGGAGCGCGTCCTCCTCCTCGCTGCGGGGGGAAGGATTAAACGCGTGGGAAGAGGAGGCTTCAAACTCCTGAACCCTTTGCTGCTGCATCACCCCTTTCCCCTGGTCCGTTTGAAACCTGCCCACAGTGGGTTTCACTCTGTCGTTCCTTGCTGCGGATAACGGGAAAAACGCCTTGGGCAGAGCCCTGCTCCGGGAATGCTCCATCATCCAGGAGCTCCTGGTTTGTCCGTGCAGCTCTGGTGCACCGTGCCCGGGGAAGCTGCCAGTGTCACCTGAAGCAGGGGGAGGTGGGATCCCGACCTTTCCCGCACGTTTTCCTTCCAGGAGTGAGTGAACTGGAGCTCTGTGGGCAGAGAGGTGGGAAGGTCCCTGTCCAGGAAACCACTGGCTCTCCATAGTGGCAGGTGCTGGGTTCGTCTCCCAGGGAGCTGGAAGGAAGGAGCTGTTCCTGTAGGAGTGGAGACATTTGCTCTGGAAGATGATTCAGTGGAATGAAGAAGAGGAAACAAAACCAAAAGTGGCCTCTGAGGAATGGTGGTTTCAGACTCCCATGGATGACCCAAGGGATTCTGTGGAATTGAGGCCTGAGGAGCAGCTCCCTGGGGAGGTCCTGCTGAGCAGGAAAGGAGGAGCTGCTGAAGAGGCACTTAGGGCTCACAGAGCACTGGGATCGCCCAGCCTGTGAGGCTGGGACAGGCCTGTGCGGGCACATCATTCCTGCCTCCTGGGCAAGCAAAACGGTGTGTTTGAAATGGTAAAAATTCCCAGAGGTAAAACCCTGGCTGAAGGCGCAGGTGTCTGCAGGTAGTGACCTCCAGCTCCTTCCTTCCATCCCGAGGCTGTGCCAGGCACCGCTTTAGGTGCCTTCACAATCTTTCCTTTTTGTGTTCTTTTGGGAATGTCACACTTTTTCCTTGATAAAATGAACCCATATGGGCAGGAGCTGATTCCCTGGGGAGCTGGCCCTGCACACCCCGCTTTCTTTGCAGTCCTGTGCATTAAGTTGTTTCCCACCCCAGCCCTTCCTTTTTCGCTGTGGTAGCTCGGTTGTTCTCGTGGAAATCAGAGCAATAATTGCTGTATTGGGGAGTGGCGTTGGAGCCTCAGAAGTTGTCAGTCAGGTGCTTGTGGAACATCCCGGGCCAGGTGAGGGCTGGGTGAGCTCTGCACAGGACACACTGATTTGGTGCAGCCTTCGGGATGTGTCTGCGCTCACTTACATAAAAATCAGCAAAAATAAGAGAAAACCTTTTCAGAATCCTTATGATAACTCAGCAACGAGGGTTCCATGGTCTGTGTTTCCATTTAGAGATTACAGTACAGCAGAATATTTGCTCAAGGACTCCCCTTTGTCCAAATGCACGATTCTGTTCTTCATGGCTTAGTAAAACTGGAAAGTTAGAAAACGAGCAAAAGGGGAGATCTGCATTTCAGAATGGCTGTAACTAATGCCCTGAAGCAGCTGCAGACATGCCAGGGGCTCCCAGGGTGTTCAAGGCACAGGAATGGAGTGTGGTCAGAGGATAATTATTGTCCGCTGCTGCCTCATGGATTGTTGGGGTCCAGACGGAAAGCATTGATGTAATTGTGTTAATTTTATCCATTGGTGCACCAGTACAGAGCAGCTGATGAGCAGGACTGAGCCACCCCCAAAAACTCACTTTTTTCTTCATTAATTTTAAAGGTTTCTCACCCATGGGAACAGTTTTTCCCTGCTCCCAGCTGCTCTATGAGCTTGGGCCCCTGGAGTTTTGCCAGGGAGAATTTCCTTGTCATCTTCCTGGCAGCTTTGGGTTCTGGCTTCCGTGCATGCTCCAGGCTGAATCTTTCTCCTCCTTCTTCAGTGCTGGAGCATGTGGAAGCCTCTTAAGAAGAAATACCTCCAGCTGTTGGGAAAATACTGTTAGGAGATTGCAGAGCCCCTGCTGCAGACTTGGGATGTGTTGGTGCCTCTGTGGGGCATTGTCGTTTCCCGCAGCAAAGTGACGAGCACGGAGTGGCCCACACAGAGCCCAGGAGGTTCCAGGCCTGGCCAGTCTGTGGGTCACTCACTGAGCAGGTCTGCAGGTGTTACGTGGATGTTTTCAGGTGTTGGTGAGCACCAAGAGGCTTTTCCAATGCATGAAATGAGGTGCATCTCAGTGAGGCTCCTCCAGATGTTGTTTCTCACCAGCTTTCGGGGCAGCACTAGCAGGAGGGGGCGAGTCGTCTGAGGGGCACCAGGTCATTCTGGGATAACCTGGAGAAGGCTCTGCTGTTCCTGTTCTGCCTGTAAATGGGCAGTTGGGTTTCCCAGGTGATAAACCAGCCCATTTTACTTATCTGGAATTATTTTATGATCTTATGATCATACCAGAAGCAGCAGAAGGTACTCGTGTAGTTGTTTGCTTCCCCATGCGTCTGCAGAGTATTTCAGTATCTAACTTAGGCAGTTGCTTTATCCAGTTGGAAAAGGTGATCCATAGCTACAGTTTCAGGGTATTTCCTTAACATGAAATGTGCTTTCTTGAGGTGAATCATAATGTAGATGCAGTTGTTTTTGCCATGGAATTCTTAAGCTGGCTGGCTTCCTTCGTTCAAAAGGAATTCCTTCCTTCAAAAAAGCGGTCTCAGGCTGATTCTAGACCCTTCCATGGGTTTTCACAAAAGTTACGCTGTGGCCCTGCCAGGCATGATGGGGCCATTGCTGGGAATTAGGTTAATTCCGAGCTCCGGGAATTACATAACTGCACAATTAAAGTTGGGGCTCGGCTGCTGTTCTCGCTCGTGGCTGCAGGGAAGGTTTGGGTCAGTTCTTGCATTTCTTGTGGCATATTTTGGTTCTTATGGCTCTTTTGGTCTTCCACGAGTTTGCCCTTGGGTATGGGGAATGTTCTGGGGGTTTGAGCACCTTGTGGGTTCAGGTTCAGTTCTGCTCTTGGAGAGGCTGGAGGCAGCCCTTTGTTACATTTCCATGGGTGAGTCCTTCGCCCATCCATGTAGATATTTGCATGTCCAGACTGGGATTTCCCAGGCTGGGGGTTTTGTTGAGTCGCTGCCATGGTGTCTGTGCTGCCGGGAGCGCGTTGGGGGGAGCTGATGTGCCGGGAAACTGCTCTGCTCTGCCCTCGGCGGTCAGCGCTGCCCAGCTGGGGCATGGCAGCGTGTCACACACGAGTGTGTGTGACCACTGCCCTGGGGAGCCTGTCCCAGTGCCCAGACACCCTCTGTGGGAAGAACCTTTTCCTAAAATCCAATCTAACCCTCCCTCACCACGCTCCAGCTGCTCCCTCAGGTCACTGGTCACCAGAGAGAAGAGCTCGGCACAGCCCTTCATGAGGAAGTTGTAAATGTATATTCCCATATGTCTAAATCCTCACTCAGTGTCAAACCTCACCTGAGGACGGGTCTCTGAAGTGCACCCTGTGTATCTGTCTGGCACACAGTGTTTTGTTTCTCTTTCAAGCCCTGAAAGAAGGGAGGGGAGAGTATTGTATGTCCAGGGGAAAACATGATGGCTAATTTTAAGCTCCAGACATCTGCCTGCTGTAAACTGAATTGAGATCACCCAACTTATTTTACCCCAGCGGCTGAGTCACATCTGACAGCTGAGAATCTGGGTGGGATTTCACCCCCAAAAATGCCTGATAGAGGCACCATATCCTATTAAAGAAAAAGCCTCTGCAAGAACTGTACAAAATAGGCAGGTGTGCTGCTTTTGCCAGAGCATAACTGGAAAGATTGCTTGGTCAGGATGGGATTTTGGAGCTTTCCTTAAATCCTGGCTATTTTAGGGTTTTGCCACAGTTTCATAACGGAGGCAGGCAGTGAAGTGGGAGTGAGGGTCAGGAGAGCTGGGAGAGAAGTGACTCTGCCACCTGCTTAGGTGTTGGATTTCTGTCACTGGCACATCCTTGCCCAGGGGCTGTGCCAGCACACCTGGACCAAGAGCTGCTGGATTACAGATCCCCAAAGGTTCCAGTGACAGAAAATCAGGTGTCTGCGAGATAGGTCTGCGGGAGTCTCACTGAGAGCTGGAGTGGGAGGTGGAAGCCACGATCGGCACTTGAGCGGGGGCAGCGTGTGGAAGCTCTGAGGAGGAGGCAGGAGTTGTTAGGCAAGCGTGGGATTGTGTCACTGTGCGCGGGATGGCTTCTCCGAGAGCTGCTGTGCTGGGAACGAGCAGGGGCTGAGCTTTCACAGGGCACGGGGAGGAGAAGGAGCCTTGTGCTGGTTCCTCTCTCCCCAGGCAGGCAGCGAGCTCCATCCTCAGAGCTTGAGTGTGCGAGGGAGTGTCAGCTCACAGAGCTGCTGCTTGTCTTCGTTGGTCTCAAGCTGTGCCAGAAGAGGTTCAGGTTGGATGTCAGGTGGAATTTCTTCACACAAAGAGTTGTCAGGCATTGCCCAGGGAGCAGTTGGAGTCCCCATCCCTGGAGGTGTTCAAGGAACGACTGGACGTGGCACTCAGTGCTCTGGTCTGGTTGACAAGGTGGTGATCAGTCACAGGTTGGACTCAAAGATCTTGGAGGGTTTTTCCAACCCAGATGATTCTGTGGTGGCAGGTTCTCTGGGGAGGCAGGGACCAAAGTGCTTCAAGTATTAGAGATGCTGAGAAATACCATAAAAGAGAAAAAAATAATTGCCTCACTTGCAAGGAGAGTCACTCCCACCAGTCCCTCCTGTGCCTGTGGTGCATGTGAGTGATGAAAGACAAGCTTCTTCCCCAGCTCTTTGGTGCAGCTCTTCTCTGTTTCTGTGTCCAGCATGGAGCAGCCCTGCGAAGACACTGACCCCGTCACAAAGCCACCCATTCAGCCGGGGGCGTATTTTTAGCAAAGCACGATTCTTCTTTGGTGTCAAAAGTAGCAAGTGGGGAGCGCAGGCCCCAGCAGCGCGGGAGGCAGAATGAGCTCATTCAGGCCACAGCATCTGTTGGGGTGAAACAATCCCCAGTGAGATCAGGGGCTGCAGCTCTCCTTGTTGGAGCCAGAGCCGTGGTAAACAAGGGCTGTGTGCTCTGTATGTCAGCAGGGCACAGCAGGGCAGAGCTGCTTCTGTCCTGGCGCTGGAGCTCGAGCCCAGCCTGACAGCTCTGGCAGGTCCTTTACCTTCATGCTGTGGGGGTGATTTGCTTTAACAATTTTCATCATTAAGCCTTAAGCCATGTGAGCAGCAGAAATACCTGCGCTCTCCTTTCTGCCAGTGTCACCTGAGGCACTGTGACATTGATCTGCGTTAAAATGCTTAGAAGGAAAACAGACCATTAAAAAAGAGTAGAAAACAGTAGTCCTTGTGTGGGAGTGTTTCTCTGGCATCTCAAAGTACCAGTAATTTGTGAAAATTGGTTTTGCCAGGGTTATGGTTTTTTCCTCCCATTTTCCCAGCTCTTCCCAGCAGTTTGTGGCAGATGGGATGCTCTGGCACACAGCCTTTAGGTGTGTCTATTAGATGGTAAGTCCTCATGACATGACAGGTAAAATGGTTAAAAGACTTGTGACTCAGCCCGCTGTGCTGGACAGGTTGTGGTGGTGGCTCAGGTGAATTCTGCCATTAAGACTGTTCACCCATTTCTTTACACTGTACAACAGAGACCTGAGGGAAGGAACTTTCAAAGGATCTGTGATTTTCTTTTCTATTTGTGATTACAGAAACAAGAGAACAGTGAAAGTCTTTACTGCCCAGGTTCCAAACGTGCAGAATTGCTTGGTAGTTTTTCCACTGTATTTAGATATTTGATCCGTAATACTCAAAAAAGGTGGTTGTGTTTGGAAACATTTTAATCATGCAGAGTTTGCATCCTGATTCTTGTGATGTGGATCCATCCCACAGGCATATCCTTGTTGTACATCAGTGTAGCTGGGAGGGTGCAGAGCTCCTGGGGCTCTGGTGGATACTGGCTCCTGAGGAAAAGCCAGGCTACAGCACCTGCCTCAGGTGTGATGCTGGGAGGGCTGGGGCTGAGCAGGGATGGCAGTTTCCCATCTCTGACGGGTGAGTTAATCATTTTCTGGAGCAGGGGCAGGAGGAGCTGACCTGGGAGCCAGGACAAGGCTCTTGGGGGGCAGTGGGTGTGTGCTACCCCATTGCTCTGCCACCGTTTTTACCCATCTCATCTTATCCCAGTGTTTTAACTCCCGCAGGGCTGTGGCTGGACTTGGCTGGGGTGTAGCCCACAGCAGAACTTAAAACTGAAAGTGAAGAGCACACTTCCCAGCTCCCAGTGTCCATTGTTCTGACAGCTGGGAAATCTGCGATGGCTCAGTGAAAACAACCCCTGCATGAGGTGGTTGTGTAGGAGCGGCCAATGGCAGCCTGAGCAAGGCTGAAAACATGGGAACTTGTTCCAACACAGTTCCCTTTGTTCTCTCCCAGGTCAGCCTGTGGAGCACTGCTCGCATTTGCTGCTCCATCACCGTGGTGTGCTCTCCCTCTCGGCCTGTGCAGCTGAAAGGCTGAAGGGAGAGGAGGGAAGAGAAGGGGCTTGGTTTCCTTCAGGGGAAGCTTTGCTTTCGAGAGTTTAAGGGAAGCTGCTTTGAACCATATGCTGTGTGTTTTTAAATGTCCCAAACTGTCTCTGCAAATGCTTGCTCTTGAGTGTGAGGACTATTTCTAGACCTGTTGCCAAGGCAGTGCCAGGCTTCTGTTGCAGGCTTGTACCCATATTTCTCTTTGATTTTGCTGTCTTTTGAACGTGGAAATTGTTCTTGGCTCTAGCTCGTAAGTATGTGGGACTCCTGAAAGAGCCAGCTCTGTCTCTTTTGTTCTGAGGTGCAGCACGTCGCAGGAGGGGGCTGTTGGGTGAACCCTGTACCAGGGAGTTCTGCTGGACTCTCTGAGGGGACTCAAAGGTGGCTTTAGGCTGCACCCCTGTAAAATTTGGCCAGGAAATATCCCTGAGTATCCCGAGTAAAGCGCTGGAGTATCTGGGAGCCAGCAGGAAATGAGGTGTGCTGGGTGGTGTGTGCTGAGGAGATCTCACAAGAATATTTGGAGCATTGAACAGTTATGCCTGGGGATCAAATGCTTGTCATGGTCACAATCTGTCTGGTGCTCAGTTCCTCTGAAATGTGGTGTTTTGCTTCCTTTCAGAGAAGCAGAAGCATTCAAGGAGCAGGGAAATGCGTACTATGCCAAGAAAGATTACAACGAAGCGTACAACTACTACACAAAAGCCATAGGTGAGAACAGCTGATAATACCAATCTTTGTTGAATACCATGTCTAAAACTGGAGCTGGTTGCTGATTTCAAACACACCAGTGGGGTTTCTGACAGCACGTGCTGAATGAAAACCTCTTGCCTGCTTTAATTACCTTGGGAAATATCACCAGATCGATAATGCCAGTCAGGGCCAATGTTCTTTAGTGCCACAAGCTGTGCAGCTGCTATGTCATACTGATAGTGAGTCTTGCATTGTCTCCAGATACATGTCCCAATAATGCCAGTTATTATGGGAACAGAGCTGCTACACTCATGATGTTGGGGAGGTTCCGAGAAGCACTGGAGGATGCTCAGCAGTCGGTCAGGTTGGATGACAGCTTTGTACGGGTACGTGGAGAACATCAGGCTCCTCATTCAGTACCTTGTCTGCACCTGTTACAGCTCTTGCAACTCCCTTTTATCTGTGTTCCCAGGGCCATCTCCGGGAAGGGAAGTGCCACCTTTCCCTAGGGAATGCCATGGCTGCCAGCCGCTGCTTTCAACGAGTTTTAGAACTGGATCATAAGAATACTCAGGCACAGCAGGAGGTAAGAGGATCTTCAGATTTAACTGTCCCCAGTAGATACTGAGGAGGCTGAGCTGGACAAAGGATAAATGGAGAGTGGTGTAAGGCAGCTGCCACTGTTGTGTCTCTTTCACAGGGTACAATTTCCTGGGCTTCCAGTTCGGTCACTTGATTTCCAGCTGATTTTAATGCTGGCAAAAGTATTCATGTCATCTGCATTATTGGTCCATGGTCTGCAGTAGTTTTGGCTCTGACATTCAGGGATTGGCTGCTCAAATGCTGCTTGGTGGCATTTCAGAGCAGAAACTGTCCTGCAGCACTTGTGTGTTCTGTCTTTCAGCTGAAGAATGCCACGACTGTGCTTGAGTATGAAAAAATAGCTGAAGTGGATTTTGAGAAACGGGATTTCAGGAAGGTGAGTTTAACTTGTTTGGTGTGGTCTTAGATGAGAACTGGTGTGTTTGACATGGCCCAGGCAGGTGTGTGACTGCTTTCCTTGCTGGGTGTTTGGGAGATGCTGTGCCACATCTGTTGGAGCAGGGCTGGCTGGTGAACTGTGTCAGCTTTGAAAGTGGCAGAGCTCGTACTCCCTGAGCACTGACCAAATGACAAGTGAGGTAACTGGCTCAGGCCAAGCCCTCTGTCACTGTTTGCTTTGCAGGGTGAGTGGAGTCATGAATGAGCTGTTTGAGACAGATTTTGTCAGCAGCAGCATTTGATCACGCTTTGCTCCTGAAATGCATATCCAGAATTCTTCTTTCTCAACTCTTTGAAAGAAAAAAAAAAAAAGGCAGGCTGTGTGCCAGAGAGGGTCATACAAGGAGGAATGCAGATCTTCATGGGGCATTCTCCTTACAGCTTCCAAATCTTTCTTCCCAAGGGTTGTAACAGGATGCAGCTGGTACTGACCTGATAGAACAAGAAATGACAACATGAAATCTGAAAGGCACCAAGCACTTCTCATGCAACTGTTTCTGTGCAGTGGATGCATGTAAGGAGCAGATTTACCCCAGAGAGGAGATTGTGTGGTACATTGAGCTCATTGTTGAGGTCTAAGGCTGAGCTCTCAGGCTAAGCTCAAGATTTTGGAAGGGTAAATCCCAGCTTTGTATCACCTTCTTCTGAGGAGCAAATGGGATGTGTGGTCAATCTGAATTTCTCGTGTAGGAATTGCCCTGCCTGTATTGCACGTTCTGGGTGTCTGCATCTGTCCCTCACTTCCCCAGTCCCACTTCAGTGGGGAGGCCAACATGAAACATGATCTTTGTTTCTGGAGAGCTGCTCCTGCCTCACCCAGGAGCCCTTGGCTCTGGAGCACAGTGCTTCCCACAGCAGGGCCCCGTGATGTCACGGGCCGAGGAGCAGATGAACCTTGGGGAACAATGCCCTGTTCTTGCACAGATGTCCCCACCAGAGTGCAGGGATGGAAAAGACCCATTAGCTCACCCTGCCCATGGCTGTCGGGCCAGTGGAAGATCAGCCCTTGCACTGTACTTTTTTTGTGTTTTGTCCAGTCCAAACTGTCTCAGTCTATTGAATTTCTGTCCCTCCCACATGTCTTTATACTGCAGGAAACAGGGGCAGGATTGTACTTCTTGGTCCTTTCTTTAGGGCTTACAGTTTAGAAGAGTTAAAGGGACGGACCTCCTACAGGTGTCCCTTGAGTCTTGTGTGGGGCTCTGTCACAGTAACGTGGCAGATGCCTCAGACCTTGGCACACAAAGCCCTTTGAAAGGCACAACCTGCACATGAGGAAAATTTTCCAATGAAATCTATCTCCAGCAGCAGTGGAGGTGGGTGTCTGCACGCTCGCCTCCCTGGTCAAACACAAATCTCAAGCGTGGGGCAGCTGTTCAAACCAGGCCCTTGGCTCTCTGCTGTGCTCACGCCCGTGGTTTCTCCCACCCCAGGTTGTGTTTTGCATGGATCGTGCTTTGGAGTTTGCTCCTGCGTGTCACCGGTTCAAAATCCTCAAGGCTGAGTGTTTGGCGCTGCTGGGCCGGTACCCTGAGGCACAGTCCGTGGCCAGGTGAGTGTCCAAGGGCTGGGGCTGAGGAGCACCTGCTGGGGTGTCCTGGCTGCTGCCTGTGCCTCACATCTGGAGTAAGTGAGGGAATATAAAATAGAAATATTCCTTAATGCATGTTGTGATGAGGAGGGAGGGTGTGAATTTATCCCCATTAATCTTCCTGGGAAGCTGCATCCATGCTGCTTGAGCAGGCTTCTGTCTTTTTGGCTTATCTGCAGGACAGACTTGTTAAAATAACCGGGTAGCTCAGTGGAGGAAGGTGCTTGTGGAGGTCAGAAGGAGATGGGAATAGGGATGATTTCCTGTATTGCTGTGTGTTGCAGTGATATCCTGCGGATGGACTCGACCAATGCCGACGCGCTGTACGTGCGTGGGCTGTGCCTGTACTACGAGGACTGCATCGAGAAGGCCGTGCAGTTCTTTGTGCAGGCCCTCAGGATGGCCCCTGACCACGAGAAGGCCTGTCTTGCCTGCCGGGTAAGTGGTGGAGATGGGGCAGCAAAATCACCGGGATCTGGGGTGTTTTTAAACCAAACACGTCGTTCGGTTCTGCTGGATCAATCCCTTCTCCCTCCCTCAGCATTGCCATTCCCAGATCTCCAGGAACAGGCAGTGTGTCCAGCCCTTCCCAAAGACAACCAGCTGCTGCCTCAGATAAAACCAAGCTCCTAGAAACTGTTTCTCAGTACACTGTGATACTTTGGAGCAGCCTCCCCTTCACACTTTTTTGTTCCCTGGTCATATATACATACAGGAGCAATAAAACAAGGTAGATTGGTTCTAAAGGAACTCCTAACTTTAAGGTCCAATATCCACGTCAACACCCTGACTTCTGTTTAACACTGGTCCTTCCTGTTGCTCCTTCCCTGGTGTGGTTCTTCGACTGACTTTAAATCTGTTCATATGTATAAAGCTCTCAAAAAGTGAGCTCACAGTCCTTTTATTTTAATCCGTAAATTTACTGCACTGTCATGTTCTCATCTTAAAAATTAGGCACCCTTTTTTCTGTGGAGGACGCCTGGAATCAGCACTGGTTGTTCCTTAGTGCTTCCAGATTTTCAGATGCTGGAGCAGGGCTGTGACTTGTATCCTGCAGCAATGTCTGAAACCAAATTAGAACTGTTGTGTCTGAGGGTCCTTGTCTGGCAGAACAAGGTGCTTGGTCCCCCTGACCTCGTGTCCTTACCCAGGTGTGTTTCCTTTCAGAATGCCAAAGCACTTAAAGCGAAGAAGGAAGACGGGAATAAAGCGTTCAAGAAAGGCAACTACAAACTAGCATATGAACTGTACACAGAGGCACTAGGAATAGACCCAAATAATATCAAAACAAATGCCAAACTCTACTGCAACAGGGGGACGGTTAATTCAAAGGTAAGGGACGGTCACCCGGCAGGTGTCTGTCACCACGTCCCTCACCACAGCAGTGATAAACTGCAGATCAGTTATTCTGGAAAGCACAGGCTGCCCTGGCTGCTGGGCAGCTGCATCTCTGAGGCCATGGGCAGTGTTTCAGGGTTTTTGTGCTTGCACAACACTTGGATCAGTTCCCAACAGCCAGCAATCGACTCCTGCAGAAACAAAACTCAAATACTTGGGCTGCACAGAGTGGGAGGGAGGTGAGGGACGTGCTTTAGCCTTATCTTAGTCAGCAAAAGGCATCCCTCTGTGTTTGTTTCCTTCCCAGGAATGAGCAGATTTATTTTTTTTTCCTTCTTGTAAATCATGTCTTGCTTTGGATTTTTATGTAAAAAAAAAAATTACCTAATTTAAGGCCCCATGACATTTCTTCAGCTTTGCTGTTCAATTTTAGTCCTGCACTGTCGAGAGAAACGGCCAGTCATGTGACAGTGCTCCCAATTCCCACCCTGTGTCCTCTGGGCATTTTTCTTCCTCTGCTGTCCCAGTCTTGATGCTGCTGCCCCAGACACCCCCACTTGGTCGAGAGACACAGGCTGTTCCCAAAACCTGGGAAGTGGGATGAGCTGGGGGCCACATAATGGGTGTCTGACATGGCTGTTTGTGTCTGAAAACAAACAACGCTTTTCCTGAAAAAGATTTATTTAAAATATTTTTAGGTTTATCTTCCTGCCCAGGAATTAGTTTGGACACAGAATTGGGATTGTTTTCAAGAAGACGCTTGGTTTTGAGTGCATTTCTTACACAGAAGCACCACATAGCTCTGTCATGTCTCTGGCCAAGCTTCTGACTATTTTTTCCCAGGGAACAAAAGCTCAGTGTTTGGGGGAAATTGGAAAAAAATTCCCCGACAGAGACACAGAAAACAGTGAGCTTTTCCCAGATTCCTCACACCTTTCATCTGCCTAAAATCATGGTGCAGAATTTGTTCTCTGTGTGGGATTTACTCACTTTTTTCTCACATTGTAGCTTAGGAAACTTGAAGAAGCAATCGACGACTGCACGAACGCGGTGAAGCTGGACGACACATACGTCAAAGCCTACCTGAGGAGGGCACAGTGGTGAGTACACCTTGACATCAGGCACCTGAGCATGTGTGTGGGCAGGAGCATCCTTCTGGCAGCTCTGAGGGACAGCATCACAAATCTGGAGCTTAACTGAATGGAAGGGCAGCCCTGAATTTATTCCTCTTCCTTATGCTGCTGAGGAGATGGAGGTAGCTCTCTATGGTCTCTCCTGCTTGCCTGGATTGGACACTGCCTCTTGATGGTGTATTTATAGAATCATTTGGGTTGAAAAAGACCTCCAAAATCATTGGATCCAGCCTTTGACCGATCACCATCTTGTCAACTAGACCAGAGCACTGTGGGCCATGTCCTGTTGTTCCTTGAACATCTTCCAGAATGGTGACTCCACCACCTCCCTGGGCACCCAGTTTCAATGCCTGACCACCCTTTCAGTGAAGAAATTCTTCCTGATGTCCGTCTGAACAGGATTTAGGGAGAATTTGTTCTAAAACTTGACTTACTGTGTTTATAGATGAACATAAGATGTTCTGTCCCAGAGAGCCTCTCTCTCCATGTCTGCAATTGCAAATTTACAGTGGTTGGAAAAGAGATTGAAAAAGACCTCCAAGATCTAACTTTTCCAACCTTCCATCTCTGTAATTGCTAAATTACAGTGAGTAGTTAATGTGTGAGTAAGGCTGAGGGGGCGACAGACAGGCACGTGTCCCTCGGAGGTGCCAGGCTTGTCACTCCTGACCAGCACTGCCAGTGTGAAGCTCTGTGCCAGCTCTGACCCTGCACCAGCTTCCTGGAGCTCGAGCTGGCTGGGATCAGTTCCTGCAGCTGCATATTGGAATTATCAGGTCATTAAAGCAGAACTTGTGCTGCCAAAGAAGGTTGCAGTGTCCCCTTGGAGCCCAGAGTGCTGGTTCCTGTGCCAGGGTTTCCCACAACTGTTAGGGCTCCCAGCAGTAGCCCTCTGTGGGCTCCTCTGAGGTCTGGTCTGCTGCAGTCCAGAGCACTTCTCTTAATCCACATCCACCCAGACAGCCTGTACTGAAGCCCTTTTGATGTTCCTGTGAAGGACACCTTGGTCACCAGTGTTTCTTTCCACAGTTACATGGACACAGAACAGTATGAAGATGCTGTAAGAGACTATGAGAAGGTTTATCAGACAGAGAAAACGAAAGGTGAGCACAAGGGCACTCTGTGTGTGCACAAATTTCCCTGAACTGGCAATTTTTTTGTTGTTCCTTTTTTCCCCGCAATATGCTTTGATTTGCAGCCTAATACCCCAGCAGGACAATATGGAGAAGCCCTCAGAAGCGCTGGAAATCCCCGTCTTTGGTCTGTTTTCTCTCCCATCGCTGATTGCTGAGATGATAATTCAGCTTGTGTCTGAGGCAGTGCATTGGGTTCAGAATGCCTGGTTTTGGTTCTTGTTTTGACTGTCCCCTTGTTGTTTGAGTGGCCTGAAGTGTAAGGGATGGAGTAACCCCTCCCCTCTGGTGTTGTGCTCCGTTCCAGAACACAAGCAGCTCCTAAAGAATGCACAGGTGGAACTGAAAAAGAGCAAACGGAAAGACTACTACAAAATCCTGGGGGTGGACAAAAACGCCTCTGAAGATGAGATCAAGAAGGCTTACAGGAAACGAGCACTAATGCACCATCCAGGTACCCACAGCAGTCCTTAGGTGCCCTGTGTAGCCATCACTGAGGCAGAAATGTGTACGGAAGAGGGAATTTCTGGACAAATAGCAGCTCTGACCCCACAGATCTAGAGCATGTTCTGGGACAGGAGCTTGGGAATGTTTAACATTATCTGTTTGCACTAGAAATTAAAAGCTTTTTCCTGCTTGTTTGTGTATCCCCAGACCGACACAGTGGAGCGAGTGCAGAAGTACAGAAGGAAGAAGAGAAGAAATTTAAGGAGGTTGGTGAAGCCTTTACCATCCTGTCAGATCCCAAGAAGAAGGCCCGCTATGACAGTGGGCAGGATTTGGAAGAGGATGGATTGAACATGGGAGGTCAGTGTTCTTTACAGTACTCTGCCATGGCAGCCTTTAACAACATCAGACCCTTTAGAGTCTACCTTATCCCCTAAAGCAAGCTTCCCATTGGGAATGATTCCATGAATTGACTTGGTTTGGTCCCTGAAAGTGTTGGGATGGCAGGGCTGCACTGTTTCTAGTTGGGAACAGGCTGGAATACTGGCAGGTGTTGTCCTTGGCTGAGCTGGTGGGCAGTAGCTGCCATTAGGCAGAAATCTGTCACAGGATGTGTTAAAGAGTATAATTGTGAGTCCCTAAATGCTGCTTATCCAGATCCTTGGGCTGCCCCGTGGCAGGTTCTCTCTGTGACAGCTGCTTTACCTGTTTGTGGTCACTACATGGCCCCATGTGCTTGGAGCCAGCCCTGTGTCCCCCCACTCGGCCACTCTGAGACACTCTCGGGACCCTCAGTGAGCTGACAGCTCCTGAACTGTGGGAGTGTAATGGCTGTTTCGCTGCAGCTCATGAATTCCTTCTCTTCCCTGTAGAATTTGATCCAAATAACATCTTCAAGGCCTTCTTCAGCGGGCCAGGGGGCTTCAGCTTCGAAGGTAGGTGAGGTGTTCTCCTCCCAGCCTTGGAATCGTAAGTACACAGATCCTCTGGCAGGGCAGCTGGGGCTCTCAGTGGCTGTGCTGCTTGAGGAGAGCATTTGGCTGTTCCATAAATCTAAGACCTTTTTCAAAGTTCTGCCTGCACAGCATCAGCTGGTGGCTGATTCTGGTTCTTCTGGGTTCAAAAGCCACAAACCCAGGGGCTCCCTGTTCTGGAGGTGTGTGTGGGCTTGGCCATCCGTATGCTGCTTAGGGTTGCACTAAAACAATTTGGAAGGTCCTGATTATATTCCATTTTCTTTTTCAGCTTCTGGGCCTGGAAATTTCTTTTTCCAGTTTGGCTAAGAAGCAAACAAACACAAATCAAACCACACATACCTGATCTGCTTCTTTTAACCTCGAATACGGACAGCCCCAGACTCCTCCTCCATCACGTCTCGTTGTCCTTAGAGCAGTTTCATTTCTGGGTTGGAGCCTCTGTTTGTGTGTTGTGTGTGTGAAGAGGAAACCAGCTCGGGAGGGGAAGGCTTGTGAATTTTGTTTTACTGTTAACTTTATTAAAAAAAAAAAAAATAAATAAAGCTTTGAATCTTTTGGTCCCTCCATGCTGGCCCGTGCTTTCAGCTGCTTCTGCCCCTCAGCACAGAGGATTTCCTGGAATCTTCCCAGAATCTCCACGTGTGAGAGGGTGAAGGAATTCCTGGTTTGTTCTGGTTGCTTCCAAAGCAGCATGTCCAGGGTTTGGAGTAACTTGTAAGTTATCTTAATCTTTTGGAAATACTGCCAAGGCTCAATCCAGTTTCGTACAATCCCATTTCACCTGCCGGCCTGGCTTCTTGGCTCTTTTTATTTTTTTTTTTCCCCATGGTTCTCCCAGCAAGGCCCACTTGGGCATTAAACTTCCGTGATAACATGTGAGCTTACAATTCTGTATCAGAGAAACGCTGCTTAGAGTTTAAAGAGCAGCTTATGTGAGAATTCCCTGTGATGCAGCTGGAATTAAGGGCTTTGTGTTCCCAAGATTGTCCTGTTTAAGGGAATATTGAATTTGCTCTGGGCTGAATTCCTTCACTGTACTTTTTTTAATTAACCCACTTGAATATTTTATATTTGTGCTAAACTTGATTTTTGTTGAGCTTGATGTGTGATTTCCTGTTACTGATCCATGACGTGGGTGAGTCTTTCAGTGCCAAGTGAATTCCAGGCAGGGATCGTGGGTGGTTCGGGATGTGCAGCGCCGAGCTCCCGGTGTGCAGCAGCTGTGTGTTCAGTTAACCTGGTTCAATGGTTTTCCCCTGGCAGTGATTTACTCCTCCAAAGCAGCAAGAAAATTCAAAGTCCAGCTCTGACCTGGCAGTCTGTACTCTTTTCTCTTGTGCAGTGTCAGGGGGGGAGCTGGAGGGATGGATGAGCTTCTGGCCTGGAGCCGTGTCCCGATGGGTTTGGTGTGGGGCACTGCCTGTTAGCAGTTTGGTGTTCACATAAAAGGTGGTGTTACAGCAGGGTCTTAGCTGGGAGAGGGCTCTGCTTCCAGAATTCCACCCTTTTCTCTAGAGCATGGACAGCACCTTTTTGTCCAGGTGCTCTGTGTGAGTTCAGTCCCGTCTATGGTGGGTTCTGGAGCACAGTGCTGCCAGGCCCAGTCGCGGGAGGTTGTGCTCTGCCTGGGGTGTGAGGGGAGCAAGAGGCAGTGGGGCTATGGCAGGAAGTCCTTGGTTGGTGCTCAGTGAGGGACTGTGGCCAGGATCCTGGGCTGACCCCGGCAGCGGGGGGCTGTTGGAGGCCGGAGTTTGCTCGGACAATGGGTGTTTGTGCACACAGGCTGGGCTGTGCCGAGAGAGACCCTCACAGTGACTCTGTAACGCCTGATTGACCCTCCCACGGCAGAACAAACACTGCAGGGAGTTCATTGCACGAGGTGATCACTGGGAATGCCACGTCTTTGTCTTCCTCCCTCCGAGGGCTGTGTGTGTCCTTCAGCAGGACAGGGACCGGTGTGGGGCCCCGAGGTCCCGGCGGTTCCAGCGGTGACGTTGCCGTCACGGTCCTGCCGTGGTGTTTGGTGAGGGTTCTTGACAATCTGCTTTCGTAGAGGGAAAATTTAAGGGCTTAAATTTTAGCACTGCAGAATAGAGTATTTTACAACTTGTTTGAAACTCAGCTTTCTAAGTGAACCAGTGCTGAGTAATACTTTGAAAAACCCAACTCTCCCACGTCTATTCCGACGTCCTTCACACCGGTGTGAGGGATGGAGCCACCCAGGTGCACCGAGAGCAGCTGGGTCCTGGCACTTTTCAGGCTCTGAAATGGTGAGTACCTGGGGAGCTGAAATACTGGTCTATGCACATTGATGCTTCCTCAGCTTTCCTGGCACTGTAAATCAGAGTTTACAAGGCCTGTTTAGTGGCATTTTGGATCCATGGTGTCTCTTCCTGTGCGTGTGTTGATGTCACCATACAGTCTGGGCTGTTCTCAGTCTCCCATTGCTGAGCAGAGCCATGTCCTGTGTCTGTCAGTGGGTTTATTCTCATTTCCCCTTGCCCTAGGGAAGCGTGACCGGCTTCCTTCCTCCCTTCCTTCTCTCCAAGCTGAGTGAGCCCATTCCTTGGAGCACAGGAGTGGAATGGCTCTGCTTCTGGGAGAGAAAATGTATACAGCAGCTATTTATAACCTGTACATGAATGCATGATTTAATGTAGTTAAATATTCATATGGTGAGTGCCAAGATTTTCTACAGAGCGTAGTTACGTGAATCAAAGCGAAGGCAAATGTGTAGACCCATGGAATGGTTTGGGCTGGAAGGCCTTTGAAGGCCATCGAGTCCAACCCGCTGCCATAGGCCCTGTGCAGTCCCTGTTCCCCCTGGCACAGAGCAGGCCTGAGCAGGGCTTGGTGGCACCTGGCACCTCAGGGCAGCAGCAGTGTCCAGTGGCACAGTGACCTCCACCATGTCCCAGCATGGCTTGGGGAGACAAAACTCTGCTTCTTTCCAAAAAAATGGGCTCAGCTGTGCGTTGCTTGGGGTGTTGTCTCCACACACAGTGGTTCCAGGATATTATCTGTGGGTTGTGGTTGTGTGTAGCTACAGGGAAGCTGAGTGCCAATGCTCCAACCACTCGCAGCCCCATGGGAGCCACCGGCCACAGGGATTTGCTGCAGGCACCACGAATGAGCATCTCCAAGCGATGCTGTGCCTGCGCTGTTTTTAGAAGGACAAAGAGCACACGGAGGTGCAGGCAGTGGTGCTGCCAAAGGCCCAGGCATGGTGGGATGGACACACTTTGGTGTGACTCTCAGCCTGGCAGCTCCTGCCCAGGATCTCTGAGGAGGAATGGTTGGTGCTGTGAGAGCTGCTGTGAACAAGAAGGAGCAGAGCTGCTGTGGCTGAGAGCCAGACCGGGCTAGTGTGTCAGGGGGCGTTTTCCACCAGCCGAGCTGGGAGTAGTTGCTCTGAACAGCTCAAGAGCTGGCAAGTGGCTGTTGGCGGCTCTGGGAAAGTTGTGAACTACAGAAGATGTGTGAGAAGTGTGGCTGTGGGCAGAGCTGGCGTGTGGGAGCTCTGCTGTGGGACTGCAGTATTGGCAGGGAGATCAGGAATTGCGTGGCTGTTAGGCTTTCCCTTGGGTTGGAAAGCTTTGAAGTCCATTCAGGAGGTTCTGGCCACCCTCTTAAGGCTCCTTGTTGCTCTGGCTGCACAGGAACCTACCTGGTTTGTTTTTGATCCTGTGAGCGTTCAGTGAGCAGGATCCCCAGTGCTGATGACTGCTGGCTGTTGTAAATGCAGAAATCCAAGTTGGAAAACAGGAAAAAGACAAATTGTTCAGGGACAAGAGTATTATCCATGGAATAGTGGGTCCCTCTGCTCTCTCTGTCTGCTGACATACAGAGTGCATGCTGCTGGGCTGTCATGGTGTGACTGACACAGAGGCTGGTGCCAATCCCTGTCCAGCCACGCTGGCCCTGGATCTGCAGCCATCAAACAGCCACAGGGTTGGGCCATGTGCTGCTTTGCCATTTCCAAATGACTTCCTCACTTTCAGTAATAATTCCAGATATTCTCTTATTTACAGTGGATGGTTTTCATCCTATTTAAATTTGTGCCTTGTCCTCTCCCCTCCCCTTCTCCAGGGAACAGGACAACTGTGTGCTGCACCTACCCATGTCCCTGGAGCAGTGCTGGTCCCCAGGCAGCTGTGGCAGGGCTGTGACAGGGGCAGGTGGCAATAGCTGGTGGCTGTCCCTGCCCTTGGCTCAGGGGCCATTGTGGGTCCCTGCATGACTGTGGGAGCCGATGTGAAATGCTTTGGCCTTCCTGGCCAGGCCTGGCTCTCTCCACTCCCACCGTCATGGATGGGGTTATCCCTTCTTGGAGCAGTGCTGGGCTTTTTCCTTACCCAGATCTGAGCTTGGAGGGACAGCTCTGGTCTATGGCTGGGAGCTGGGACACTGCACCGGAGCTGGAGCACCAGGGGTGGCCCAGGGGGGCAGGATCCGTGGGGAGCCTGCAGCAGGACAAGCAGCCCGGCTGCCATCCCAGCCTGTCCAACTGTCCCATCCCCATCCCCATTGTCCCTTAATGGCTCGTGTGAACAGCATGGTGTGAGGTGGCATCCAAGGGGCCACGTGAGAGCACCTTGAGCCCCGCAGTGCCCGTGTGTCACAGCATTACGGAATAGTCAGGACAAATCCAGGCACCGATGCGAAGCCACTTGGAGAGGAGCTTGTCCCTGTGCTGCCGTATTTATCTGAATTGGAATTCGGAATGTTTACCTCAGTGTACATAGCTCAACCTTTCCCTGGGAGGAAAGGGGAATTGCATGGAGCAATCACTGTCCCATTGCTTTGCCAAACTCCTCATCCTCTCCCAGCCGGGCTCCGCATCGGTACCGACTGTCCCTCTTGGACCTTTCTAGGATGTGAATGGTAAAAATGTGAATATTTGTTGTTTACTTCCTTAGCAGAACTCCTGATGCCGTGTTTGTATGGGAAATCAGCCTGAGCAGACCCATATGCAATCGGTTTTACTTTATTATAAACTGTATATGATGTACAAACTAATAAAAACTCAAACGACGACAGTGTCACTGTTGTTCTTGAACAGGCAGATGAAGGAGATATTCCAGCTGAGTATTCCAGTGCTGGAGTGACCTGGGTGCTGGGGGTGTGGGCTCAGCTGGCCCCTGAGCCAGTGCTGGCAAATACCTTACAGAGCTTTGGTGGAACAAACCCTTGAGGTTCTGTCAGGAGAGGCCTTGGCTGAGCCTTGGGCACTCAGCTGCTGCCACTGTGAAAGCTTGGAAGGGTTTCTCCATGGAGGGTCACAGGTGCTCTGGGTGGGTTTATAGCTCACTCTTTCATGTTATAATGAGAATTTAATCCTTTGCTTTGGAACAGCAGGAAGTATTTTGCTTTCATGGCAGAGTGTTTGGTACCAGACAAGCACCAAAGCTCTCCCTGCTTTTGGCCTCAACATTCAGAGGAGAAACGCTCCTTGCGCCGGCAGCATTGGACTCGGGGTGAGCTGTGCCCAGCGACAGCCCCAGCCCAGGCCACGCCTCAAACACAGTCAGTATTTACAGTGTTAGTGTGGGTTAATGTGACTCTGCTGCTCCCCAGACCCTGAGCCAGAGCAGGAGGTCGAGCTGGGACCTGACCTGGGGCTGTTAGTGGAGCTTTGTGTTAAACAATGCCCAGGAGCCACTGCCCTGCTGGGACAGGGCCTGGCAGAGCACAAACCCAAGTTTCAATAAAACAGATTTAATGACAGAAGTTCTGGGTCAGTAACTTCCAGCCGAGGTTTAGGTTCGAGCAGACGTGAGTTACGTGGTTACAGTGCCTCCGCTTCCTACACTACGGGGTTACTCCAGCCTAACTCTTAACATTCAAGTGCATTAGAGGAAGGGAGTAAAATCTTGCATGAAGTCCAGTTCTGTACTTCAGACATGATTTTAGTTTCTATCAAATAAGATGGAAAAGATGTTAGTTCATCTTTTCCACTCCCTGCCAAGGCAGGATTGTTCCCTACAGGACACGGGATGGTGCTTGGTCCAGCTCAGGTGGAGGGAAGTGGCTGGAGCTGCTTTGCAGGAATTGGCTCCCTGTCCTGATGTTTCACTTGATTCCCCCTAAGTCCATGGCTGGTGTCTTTAAGACATCACCTGGCACAGTGCCCTCCTCCTGGCTGTCCCCAGAGCATCTCTGCTGTGAGGGACGGGAGCTGGGATGAGCCCACTGGGCAGCTGCGGGACCGGCCTGCGATTAGGGCTGCCAGGACCTGCTGCCCTCAGCAAGGTCTGTCCTTAGGGACCAAACCCTTGGTAAGGACAGGACTCCTGACAGGAGTGACCCATGCCTGGGTCTTGCCAGGTCTGACCCTGTAATTGGCTGCCAGAACAGCCGATGTCAGTCCCTGGGTGTGGGAGGGGAGGGACATCCTGCAGTTCCCTTGGCTTCAGACCAGCGACTGGCAGGCTTTGGTCAGTGCCAACAGGTAAAGATCGAACGATTGTGGTTCAGAGGGGAGCGATAAAAGCCCAGAGCTGATCTTTCTCCAAGGAAGAAAACAAGCAGGACACCCCAGTTGGTTCCCTCCAAAACTCACATTAAAATCTGTGACCGTTTCAGTCAGGAGTTGCTTGTTTTCTTCCTTTTCTGAGGCCAATAACTCCCCAGAGGCTTCACACTGGGGTGGGCAGAAGGGTTGACTTTAGTAAAGGTAGAATTATTTCTCTTTACACTTTTAAGGTTACAGGAGTTACTTGCCTTTTAAAAACAAGCCGAGGAGCTGCCCTGCCCGTGCTCCTAGATGATGGTGCAGGAGCTAAAGGCAGAGCCCCGTTTGTTGGTGCTCTGCGTTGGCACGAGTTTTCCCTTCCCATAGTATCCCGAGAATATCGCCTTCACATCAATCTTTTTAGACAGCACAAGCATCCACATACCGTTATCAAAATACAGCAGTTTCCCTCCTCCGATTTCCCCCACTTGCTCCCCTTTGTTCCCTGCCTTTTCCAGCTTCACAAACTCCAGCAGGTCGAGCCCGGTCTGGACGGCTTCGACGCCGTTGGCGCAGCCGAGGGTGATGTGGGCCCGGCTGCCCCGCGGGAGGTTGTCCGTGGACAGGATCTTGTCGGCATCCCCGGGCCACAGCAGCAGCTGCTGCTCGCTCAGCTCGATGCGAGCCCCGACAGTCTTTGTGGTGATGAACAGCGCCGAGATGGAGAGGGTGAAGCCTTTGCCATAGGAAGCCTTCACGGCCTGGAGGAGAGGGACACGCACATGGATCAGCATTAGTGCCTGTGGGTGGGGATTCACAGCGCTGCCCTGCAGTCACTGCCCCCAGGCTTGGGGATGTGGCTGCTCATGGCAGCTCTCGCTGTGACATGGTCAAAATACCCAGAGCAAGGAGAAGGTCGGTGCCTGATGTCCCAGCTCTGTGGATTCGGAGCTGGTAACATCTCTGTCCTTCCAATATTTAACCTGGGCTTATGTGTTCTGAAATAATCGATCTGGGAATGTAAATACTTCAATTTATCATCATTCAACTCAAGCTGTCAGAGATGATGCTGGAAGTCATGTGTGATCGGGGAAACTGGGAGTATTTTGTTTGGAAATAGGAAACAATCACTGTCTCCACAATTCTGTGTTTTCTCTTGCACAGAACACGTGGTCGTAGTTCCTGTCCCTATATTTGGCCTCTTGACTCAGAGCAAAGCCCATCCCCAACCCTTCCCCAGGCTCATGGACACCCCTCTGGGGAGGGAGGGGACACAGGGGGTGTGGGGAGGAGGTGGGACCCCAACACTCACTTCCTGCTGTGCATATTCCTCAGCTCCGGCTGCTTTTCCAAACTCGGTGTACTTCGTGGTGCAGTGCAGGACCCCAGGCGGCCTCTTCACAAAGTAGCTGGTGAGATCTATTTTTATTTTGGGATCCTCGGTAGCAGAAGGAACTGCAGATACAAGTAAACAATGTCACTGTCCTGATCCTCCCGATCAGGAGCCCCAGTCCCACCTCGACTCCCTTCCCTACCCCAGCCTTCTCATCTCTCTGGCTGCTGGGGGAGCACTGGGTGGGAAGCCAAACCCCTCCCTCCTCCCAGGCTCTCCACAGATGGAGCCAGAGAACAGAAGCTTTTGTGCATCACCGTGGCTCATCTTAAACCTGATGACGTGAGAGTCCCCTAAGGGATGGGATTGTTCAGCCTTTCCAAAACAGGGGACACCCAGGACCCCATGTCCTGCTGCTGCCACCTGAGCCCAGTGCCCTGTGGGGCCAGAGCTAAACAAACTTGGGAAAAACTCTTCAATTTATTTTTACTTACAAAAGCAACTTTGTCAACTATGAACACCAGATTAGTAGCTTTACAAAGCTTTTCTTGTTGACAGCTTTAAAAATTGACTTTAGAAGCTGATCAGACTTGTTAACATCAACAGGTAAAAACGTGGTAAGACAACATAATACATACAGTATTTACTCTCCTTTTTGAAAGCTTTGAGACTCCCAAGCTCATCCAGGAATGCCTGGCCAGCCTTCCTCAGGATCTCCGAACTTCTTTTGCTCAAAAACCACCCAAAATACATGGGGAGGAATTCCTTCTCCAAGCTTGGTTTCATCTTCTTCAGCTCTTCCACGGATAGTTTCCATTGATTCTTGTCCTTTAGCTGGGGACAATCCAAGCGCCATGGGGTTTTGGGCTCGGCGAAGATGACTTTGTACCGGTACTTGTCAGCAATGTCAAAGATCTGGTCCAGCCGTTCCCGCTCGTGGTGAGTGTCATCCAAAACGATGACACTGATCTCCCGTTTGCAATAGTCAACTAGATCCTCATCCACCTTGGAGTACTCTTCGGGAATGGAGCTTCTTATTAACGGTGTAATTTTATAGTGATCGACAGAGATGACCTTGCAGGCATCTTTGTACCGATCATGGATGGCCTGGGCGAGGGTGGACTTCCCGCTGCCGGGCAGGCCCCGGAGGATGAAAAAGGTTTTGGATTCTTTGAGTGTGGAGATGGTGTCTTCATCGTCCAGGAATGGGAAGTGCAAACTCTCAGGCCTCTCTTTCGCTGATTGAGTAGACATTTTTCTAAATATTTTAGGCAGGAAAGTGTGACTCTTCTTGGAGAAACCTCTGTTCTGAAATGGAAAGAGAAAACACTTTGCAGGGCAGGAACCCCAGAGACAATGTGGCCCTGCTGGCACCTTTAGTGGGAAGGATGGGGCACAGGGAGCATCTCCCCCACACTCCCTCACTTGGGTGCCCTGCTCAGCTGACACCTCCTCCCACAGCTGCTCTGGCTGGTCCCACAGCAGGGACCTGCATCCCGCCCAAGGGCTGAAGGTTCAGCCCCGCTCTGGCCTCAGCAGCTGCAGCCCTGCCCTGCCAGGAAGGGGTTTCTCAAGCACCATGAGCTGCCACAAAGCCCCAGCCCAGGCAGGGCTCCTCCTGTGGCACATTTAGTCTGAACGCTTGAACAAAACCCTGTGGCTGCCGGATGCGAAGGCAGGGACCCGTGGAGGAGCCCAACGGGAACCGAAAGTCCCAGCAGGTTGAGAGCTGCCACGCTCTCATCCCTTCACCTGAATCACAAACCCCGTTCCCAGGGAAGAGGCTGTTTCCTAGAGCAGCCAGCAGGGGTGACGCTGTCTCTGTCTGAGCTGCGCTGAGGATCAGCAGCCGAGCGCCTCGCAGGAGGGAATTCGGGCTCCTCTTGGGAAGAGCAACTGAGATAGCTTACAGGAAAGCCAAACCCCTCCCAGCAGCTGCTAGGTAGAACTCGAAAGTGAAACCTTGAGTGCTGGAGGAAACGAAACACTCATGGTTGGCAGCAGTGAGCGGAAAATGCCGCTGGGAGCTGGCACAGGCTCTCCCTCCCCTCCTGCCAGCAGTTCTGGTAAGTGGAATCCCAGATTAATTCCCTGTAGGGCCTGGGAAAACATGGGACTGAAAGGAAACAAGAGATTTCTTCAGCTGTGCAAGTCCTCAATAGCATCAACGAGGCAGACACTGTTTTTGGGTCAATACATGAACTTTCTACCTCCCCAGCTGCCTGTAGGCCAGTCCAGCCTGGGATCCACTGGACCTGCTGAAGCCAAAGATCATGGGAGTGATGCTCAGGAGTGAATTTTGCCTTTGACGCAAAAATTGAGAGGTTTTACATAAAACATAAATGCTCTGCCTGGGCCAGAAAAATGTTTTTCCAGTTTGCGGAGTGATGCTGTTTTAAAAAAAACACTTTTCACGTGTTGAATTTCCCCGTCTCTTTATTCCAGAAGGTGCAGATGGGTTTGGTTCCAAATGCCCTGGGAGCAGGACCCCACAGTTCCCACGGGCACTGCCTGTCCTGGGGTCAGCTGCAGCCTCGCACCCAGGCGGGGACACACGGGCCCCCGAGAGCAGCAGGGACCTCCGGGCTCCCCAGCGACCCCCGTGCTGCCTTCCCCGCGGCCTCGGGGCTCAAAGTGCTCACACAGGAGGAAGCCGCTGAGTTACCTGGGGCGCTGCTCCTCCTCGCAGCGCAGGTGCCCCGCTTGCCAGGGGACAGCACGGCCGGAGCCGGGGCTGCGGTGGCCCCGGGCCGGGCTGTCCCCGCACCGGGCTGTCCCGCGGGCGGGGACCGGGGCCGCTGTTCTGCCGCGGCAGCTGCTGAGGGGACTGAGGCGCTTTTCAGCCCCGTGAACAAAGGAACAATTGCGGCCCCCCCGGGCCATTGTTCGCCGCCGGCTCGGGGACAACGGGCGCCTTCACGGCCCGGCCCGGGCGGACAAAGGCTCCGCAGAGCCCGGAGGAGCGGGGTCTCGCCGGACAATCTCCCATTGAGCCGGGCCCGGCCCCCCCGCCGCCTCCACAAAGCTCCCGCTTGTGTCCGGCTCCCCACGGAACAGGGGCTCGCGTGGAGGGAGCGATCGCCCCCGGACCCGAGTTGCCCGTGCCCCGCCAGCCCCCAGGGTGTCCCGGGACCCCCGGGACGGAGCCACGGGCCCCCGGGGCCGTTCTCGGGGCCCGGCCGCCTCCGCGCTCCCCCAGCCCCAGCCCCAGCCCCAGCCGCACGTGTCGGCGACGCCGCCGGCGCTTCCGCCCTCCTGGGAATCGGAACCGCTGCCCGGGCGGAGCGGCGGCCCCGATCCCAGTCCCGATCCCGGTCCCGATCCCGATCCCAGTCCCCATCCCAGTCCCCATCCCACCGGCCCCACTTACCATGGTGAGGGCAGCGGCTCCGGGGCGGCCGCCGGTGCGGAGCGGCGCGGCGGGGAAGCGGCTCTGGGGCGGCCGCGGCCGCGGCTCCTTTCATAGCCCCAGGGCCCGCCCGCCCCCGAGGGCCGGGCCGAACCCTCCCCGGGGCGGCGGGGGGGCCGCAGGGTTCAGGCCCCCGCCCCGCCCGGCAGCTCCCGGAGGAGCCGTCCCGGGGATGCTGCCGGGACCGTCCTGAGCCGCGGCGGGGCCGGGGCCGCGAGAGGGGGGTACAAGGCGGGGGGAGGCTGCGCTCTGAGTACGGCGGCGGCTCAGACCCGCTCTTCCCTGCTAGGGACACACCACTCCAGTGCTAGGTATGGCTCTTATTCAATATTTATTTAATCTTCCCCCCTCGGCTCTACTTTCCCCCACTGCTCTCCTTTATTTCCTTGTCCGTTTCCCCCTCTTTAATGTTTCCATCTGCTTCTATTTCGTTTCTGGCTTCCTCTTTTGGCTTTTAATCCTTTGGCTTTTCATCTTGGCTCTCCGTGAGTTGTTCCTCTTTTTCCTTCTCTTCCACATTCTCAATGGTAATTGTTACGTTTTCACTGCTGATGGAACGATCTGGGAAGGAAAAAGGAAATTTAAGCCACGTTCTAGCACTCAGCAGTTGCGCACGAGAAAGACCCCCGGACTCCCTTGCCCTCACCAGGAATCTCTCACTCCCCTCTACGTTCTGGGACGGCAGGTGCTGGGCTGCACGGCCTGAGGAGACCAGCCCCGGGGGCTGCGGGCACAGAGCCCTGCCAGGATCCCCCCACCGAACCCCAGGAGGGCCGGGGCAGGGCTGGAGTGTCGGGCTGCAGGGGACCCTCAGGGAACGCCGCCATCTCCCGTTCTAAGCTGGGCACGGCCGGATCTGGGAGCGCAGCTGGAGCAATGCTGGACTTCCACCAAGCTTTTAATTCAATACTTGCAAGGAAATGGGTGCTGTGGGAATTCTAAGGTGCTGAACAGGAAAGTGCTTTTTTTTTCCCATTTCTGGGCGCAGAGGTGTGAACGACAAGTACCTTGCTGTGAGGGAACCGTCATCGCTTCTTTGTGGCTTTTTTTCAGCTCCGCAATGAAGCTTTTGCTCACATTATCCAAGGCCTGAAAGGGATGTGGTTCTTATGAAAGCCCCAGAAATGCAGCTACATACCCAATATTTCCCTGTTTTCTTTTGCTCTCTGCTATCGTTATGAAGTCCTTTCCTACTGTAAAACTGCATTTCTACTGCATTTCTATGGCATTACTGGCTGGAGTATCCAGCTGGGATAACAGCTCCTCACAGATGTTGCCCAGGGCTCCTCCTCCCCGCAGCAGCCCCCTTACCGCAATGATGCCATTTTGAGCAGCTTCACTGGGCACAAGCTTCGCCTTCTCCAGAGCCCTTTCAAAATTCATGATTGCAGAACGGTGATCTTTCAATTTCACTGGAACAGACAAGGATATCCGCTGGTTTAGCCCAGGATCAGGAGAACAGCAAGAATTAATCAAGCCAGTCTTGAACTGAGCAGTTGCTTTGGCTGTTAAATCCCAGAGATGTTTTCAGACCAGCTTCTACACCCTGAGAGCAAAACCTGTGCCCACATCTTTACCTTGTGCCTGTGCCACCAGCACAGTGGCATGGAGCTGCCACTCCACATCTCCGTCTTCATCTGCTGACTGCAGGGACTTCTGGCCGTAATCTTGGGCTTCTTCAGCTTTATCCAGCTCAAGGTAGCACCGTCCAATTTCATGGAACAGCCAGGCCTTCTCCAGGCTGGACTGGGCCAGTGGAATCTTCTCCTCCCAGCTTCAAGAAGATTAAGACAGACATATCTTTACCAACCCTCACTGGGTACAGTTACGACTCAATCACTGCTTTGATAGCAAAGGGTTCAGGTGTGAAAATTTCCCCAGATCGAGCTGCAGTGAGAACACACGGCTGAAGAGCCGTGACCTGGGTCACTCCAACCCCCGATGTCCTTCCTGCTGGGCTGTACATACGTGTTGATGGCCTGCTGGAACCTGCCGATTCGGGCGTACACGTGGCCGATGTTGTCCAGGGCCCGGGACACGGCGTCCGTCAGAGCGCTGCGGTGGGGAGACAAAGGGATTGTGGCACTGACATTGTCCTGTTCCTCACCCACTCTGGGTTTCTTCAGCCTCATGGTCCCTTTGGTGCCCCCCATGCCCTCAGGGAAGCACTGGGAAGTAAAGGGCCCAGGTCAGGCTGAAAGTCATGAAATCAAGGTTGATTTTTGATTTTATCTACAGGTCTGGCAGCTGACTCCATGAGACACATGGGAAATGGTTTAGCTTTGCCTTTGATTATTATTAATTTTTGTGCAAACCTGGCAGTCCTTGGGAAAATCTTTCCACTTTTCTTTGCCTCCGTTTCCCTCTGTGTCCCTGACACTCATGGATGATTTCTGTCTTTCAAAGCAACAGACCCAAAAAGGCATCTGTAGTGTGTCTGCAGGCTCCTGACACCAGCCCTGATCCTGTGCTTGGACTGAGCTTTGCTCCATGCTACAGGCAGCTCCTTCTGTAATAATGAAGCCTGTGGGCTTTAATTTTTTTCTTAATTATCCTCGTTCTCAGCTTCAGAAGCGGCTCTGCCTACCCTTACCTTAGAGATGAAAAAGCCTATGCGAGGAGCAGATAAATGTGATGGGAGTCATGGAATCACAGTCCGGTTGGGGTGAGATCCAGTTCAAACCCCCTTCACGGGGTCATTAACGCGAGTCATTAACGAGTCATTAGCGGCGTCTCCAGGTGCAGCCGCCAGAGGGCGCGGCCCGCCCGTCACCGCCGGTCCTTAAAGGCAACTTCGCGTGTAGAGAGATCCCAAACCCAGGAATCTCCTGCCAATTCCTGCCTTTACCTGGCGCACTCGGGGAGTGCGATCACCAGGAGAGAGGCAACCTTCTCCTAAACCAACATTCATTTCCAAAAGGATTTTTGAAATTGAGAAACAACCACCCAGTGACATTGTGACAGCCCAGTGCACTACTGACAAAAATAAATCCCAAATCACTTCACTTCAAGGCACTGTTCCATGTTTTCTGCTATGCTTTGCAAACTCTTGCTAAATCTAAGACAACATTTTGCTCCTCTGTGGTTCAGCTGGAAGAGCCGTGGGATGTGTCCAGTGCAGACAGGCAAGTGCACCTGGAAGAGACCTTTATTTCAAGCCATGCTTAATGGTCTGTATGAAAAGGGGTTTAAGACAAAATGTAGCAGAAAACTGGTGAGCCTGATCTTCCTGAGAAGGAAGTGCCTGCTCAAGGCTCAAGTGCTGAGACTGGGACTTGTGCTCTTTTGCTTTGCTTCAGCAGATGTTTCAATGTGCCCTGTGCCGTGGGTCCTTAAAAATCTGCTTCAGGCTCCTTATTTTTGAAATAATGAAGATAAAAAGTCACCACAGACCCTAATACTTGGGCAGAGCTGGATGTGTAGTCCTGTTAAACTCACAGGTGATAATTACATAACCTAATGCTAAAACACCCCCACAGAGGTACTTTCCCCTTTCCCCACCCACATGAACTACCCAGAACTTACTTCTTCCTGGCAAAATCCAGATCCATCTTATGGCTGTGCAAAGCTGCCTCCATCTGTCCCATTGCCAAGTGTGCATTCCCAATACAGCTGTGGAGGTTCCCAATCAGTTCATTCTTGTTGGGAACTTCCTCCTCTGTCCACCCTTGTATCTTTCTCAGCATACGCTCAGCTTTCCTGCAGCTTTCCTCAGCGGAGCCTCTGGCCAGACCTGGGGACAGGGAGCAGAGTTTGACACTGGAGTGTGACACAGAGACATTGAGAAGTTGTGAATTCCCCATCCCTTGAAGTGTTCCAGGCCAGTTTGGACAGGGCTTGGAGCAACCTGGGACAGTGAAAAGTGTCCCTGCCCATGGCGGGGGGGTGGAATGGGGTGAACTTCGAGGTCCCTTCCAACCCAAACCATCTTGGAATTCTGTGATACCCAGGAAGTGAGACCTGGTGAAGTGGGTTACCCTCAGACAAAGCTTGGGAATAGTTAGAGCTCCCAAAGCAGTGGGAGGCACTCAGCTTCCAGCCAGGAACCTACACAACTCAATGTCCTCCATATCCTTTGCGATGGATCTGCCAATGTCAGATGATTTCCGTTTCTTGTCCTGCATCCTCCCCTGCCGCAGCAGCTTGCGCTCGTACACCCGGGCGTACATCGGCTTCTGCTGCTGCCAGAAGTCCCGGCGGTGGTTCAGGTAGGAGATGCCATCCAAAACCAGGTCCATGACTTTGATCCCCTGCCTTGTGCTGCTCTGCATCAAGTCTGGAAATAAGATAAGGTAGAACCCAGGTGAGAATCAACAGACCTGAGCTGCAGCTCAGTGGGGAATTGATTGGGAACGTTTTCCTGCTCTGACACAGACAGTGCTGGAAATGAAAGTGTCCCGTGCTCCTCAGAGCTGAGGTGATGGGGGAGTTAACAAAAAACTCTGTTACCCATCCTGTGTGGTTCAGTGAGCTGAGCTGGTGTTCCAGCCCTCTATCTGCTCCCTTCCCTGCTGATCAGAGCCAAGAAGGGGCCCAGAAAGCAGAGCCAGCTGTGCTCTTCTCTGGGACAGAACATCTGTATGGCACATCTGTATTGACAGGGCACTTTGAACAGTGCTGTGGATCAGGCTGGCAGATGGAAACTGAGAGGGCTTTTACCTGCCTGGAAACCAGACCGCCCACATGTATAATTAATGCTGGCAATACCACAAAACCTATGAGCAGACCAAATCTTAAGCACTTCTCTATTTCTGAGTGAAAAGTTCCCTAGAAATATGACTAAAGGAGAATCATCTGTGTGCCTTTTTCTAAAATAAGATACTTCTCCAATTCCTGCATCTTGACCTTAACAGCATTTATAACAAACCCACAGAAGAGTCACAGCCCCATGAGCTGACACCTGCCTGTGTCCCCACCACTGAGAGCACCATGTGCTATGTGAGCTCTGGTACAACTAAGGAAGAGTCACAGGGATATAAAAGAAGAAGAGAAATAAAGAATCATTTTTAAAAGGATGAAAGAAAAATAGAATCTGCTGAGAAGGAGAAACACCTTCATCCTTGAGCAACTTCTCCAGGTACGCCTTGTCAGCATAAAGCTCTCCCAGAAGCTGTCGCTCTGTTTTCGGACTCTGCTTCTTCGCCCGTTTTTGATCCTTAGTTGGTTTGTTCTGCTGTTGCTGGTTGTCTTTTTTTCTCTGCAGCTAGAAAAAAGCAAAAGGAGTTGGGGGACATCAGTGGGGAACACTGGGATGAGCAGCATTCTGTTTACACTCCATATAAGACAGCTTCTTTTTTAAATTAAAGCAAAAAGTCAGTGTCTCACCAGCTGCTTTGGCTATGAAATTCTGCAGCCAGTTGTGCTCCCTGGGGACCACAAGGGTGTTATAGAAAGGGCAAGAACTAGTTCTGGCCTCTCAGAGGAACAAGACACTATTGCAATGGAGCACCCAAAAGTGTAGCAATAGAGAAAAGTGTCCATTATCAAAACTGTGACCCTTAAACATCAGGTAAACCCAAAGTCAATACTGGAGCTCACTGTACCCTCCTCGACCTCTGGGCTGTTACTCATTAGCCTCAGATGGGTGACTGGCAACACCCCCAGATATGGGCTGGAGAAGAAATTCCAAACTGGGTTTTGTTACTCCATGGTGACTCTTCCTGCCCTTCTGCCTTCCCCTTTAAATTCTGGGTGGCTTGAGCCAGACCTGCATTAGAAGCAGGTGAGAAACACTCTCATGATGGGCCAGTGTGTTTTAATCCTCAAGAGGCCCTTCAGCAGGCCCACTGCTCCCACAGCCATGTCCCTGTGGGGACTGTCACCCCTCAGGTGCCCATTTCAGGCAGTTTTAGCATTACAACAACTCTAGAAGCTTCTTCAGAAAGAGCCCCATGCTGTACCTCTGCCTGCCTGCTCACGAAGCACAGCTCCTCCGTGTTCTCCAGCTTCACTGCGGATGGATCTGCAGACACAGAGGAGTCTGTGTTAGTGGCCTACAGCAGCCATGCAGGGTGTTGTGAGTAAAATGCCCATCAAGGTGCCAAGCCCAAAGTGTTTGGTTTCAACCAAAGCTTTTCTAACTCTTTCCCATGGAATACGGGTGTTGGTGTGTTCGGGAAGCAGGGAATGCAGCTCATCCACTAGCTCCTCTTGGGATTTTAATTCACACAGCACAGGGGCTCCTGTTGCAATATTCCTACAGACAGGGTACATCCTGCATGGAAACTGAAGAAGGAGAAGGGTGCAGGTTCTTCTGGGGGATCACAGCTGAAGCATAAAATTGAAAGAAAGGCATTTTAAAGGTTTGCGCACTGATTAGGGCAAAATACCCGTTGTGTTTTCACTGACGCCCAGTTCTACCATCTGTCTGCACCCTGGGAGGGAGAGTGAGGAACAGCTCTTTGTTTGTTCTGGGGGAAGGACAGAGCTTCCAAGGCTGCTGCAGAATTCCCTTAGGCACAACCATAGCCCAGGCCAGCAGCACGAACACAGGCGGATTACGGGAGCAGGTGTTCCTGATCCTTCCAGGTAAAGCAGAGTCAGGGAAGCAGTTTGGGGATGGACCCTGTTAATGTGTGTGCATTTCCCAACTATTCAAACATCTAAATCCGTGCTGACGTGTTTCCATGCTTCCCTGCATCTCAGAGCTATTGACTGATTTAAAGTAAGTTTTCTACTTTTTTAATCCATTCCTGTGCCTGCAGCCCAAGGGCTCAAAGGTGGTTAAGAGTTCTTGGCTTGGGATACTGAGCTGGGAAGATTTCAGGTGGGAGCTGTGATGATATTTGAGCATTGTCCTAAGCTCAGGAAGCAGAAGGAATGGAGGAAAGCAAGCCAGATCTGGAAATCTTCCCTGTTTTCTAAATAACTATCCCATATGAAAGTGCTGCAGGCTCTGGTACCACTGGCACATGTTAATCCCTGGCACTGGGGGAGGGCTGAAATTTTGAAATTTTGGGAGAGGGAGGCCCTGGCCTATCTGGGGATCTGTGTAGGGTGTGAGTGGGGCATGTCAGGAGCTGGGCAGGGACAGGCTCCGGGATCCACCCGAGCGGTTCCAACCCGCCAGACAGGTTTGGCAGCCCCAGATGAGCCCTGCATGGGTGCTCCACTCACGTGTCAGAGGTGGCAGCCCCAGGTGAGGTGTGTCTGGTCCACACAGTGGGGCACGTCCTGTCCATGCCCGCTAGCAGAGCTGAGAGAAAAACTAAGGGAAAAGGGACAAGTTTTCAGTTTGTTTTGAACCCCACGAGGTCCTTGGCCTTTCCTGCCTCTACAGGACCTGCTCAATGATCTGAGCCACGAATGATGAAAGCAGAGCTCGTTACAAGAGTCAACAGTTTCACTGCTCTTGTGCAATGAAAACTGGAGGAGAGTCAGGATTTGAGGAGGCCAGTCTGAGGTAGCATGGCATATTTCCTTCCAAACTTTGAATACAGGGATAAAGGTCTCAAAATGGATTCTGTAATTAGTGCTGGAGGTAGATCATAGGATCATAGAATCCCTGAATGGTTTAGATTGGAAGGGACCTTAGAGCTCATCCAGTTCCATCCCCTGGAATTCCACCTCCCATGGTCAAAGACACCTTCCATTAGACCAGGTTGCTCCAAGCCACGTCCAACCTGGCCTTGGAAACTTCCAGAGATGGGGCAGCCACAGCTGCTCTGGGCAACCTGTGCCAGGGCCTCCCCACCCTCACAGGGAAGAATTTCTTCCCAATATCCCATCTAACCCTGCCCTTGGGCAGTGGGAAGCCATTCCTCCTTGTCCTGGCACTCCAGGCCCTTGTAAATAGTATTTCCAACTTTCTTGTCAGCTCCCCTCATGTACTGGGAGGCCACAGTCAGGTCGCTGATGAGATGAGCTGCTCTGGTCTGTATTCCCTGGAATGTTTCCATGATGATTTTGGAAAATGGAGTGTCAGGACTTACCTACAGAACTAAAGGGATCAGACACTGTGTATGTACAGGGCAGAAGTAAAGAACAAAAGACAAAAAGAGCAAGATTGGCTCTTTGTGGTGCTTCCTGCTGCTTCTGGATTTATCTGCCACAAATAACATGGCCCCAGAAGCAGAGAGACTCTGGTGTGGGGCTCTTGGGTCACTTGCAGAGCTGATTTGCCATCAGCTGGGCCCTGAACAGCGTCATCCAGGCTCATGGGGGCCAGAAAGTGACACTTCTTACTCCCAAGGCAGTTGATAATCGCCTCCTCGGCCTTGTTGATGCCCAGCTGGAATTTGTGTATATCTGGGCGGAGCCTCCGGCCTCGGTGGTAAAACACCAGCGCGAACTCAAAGTCACCCATGGTGTACAGTGTCTCTGCTTTTTGGTAAAGCCCCTAAAATGACATTTGGGAAACGAAATTATTAAAAGGAGGGAAAACTTTCGTGGATCTCAAGTAACTCCTGCCAGGCAGAAGTGAGAGCCCAGGGCTGTAACAACTTGCATACATTAAACCCCAAACCTGGAGGTGCCTGAGCACCTCGACAGCTCCGAGAGCAATAGAAATCTCAGGAGTGTTTGGAGTGAGCTCTTTCCTCACAGCTCTGCCTCAGACCCTCCAGGGTCTCCCAGATCCAGGCCAGCCCTTGGCCACCCCCCTCCTACCACTTCAGCTGGTTACCTCGGGGAATGTTTTGTCAATTTTGAGCGAGGCTTCAGCATCTTTCAAGGAGTTTTCTGTGTCTCCAAGCTTCAGGAAACACTTGGAGCGGGTGATAAGGCAGTGCTTGTCTCCTGCCCTCAGTTTCAGCGCCTGGAACCACAGACATGGACATGTCACCAGCACTGGACATGTCACCAGTGCTGGCTCAACACCACAAATACACAATTGCAGGTATTTGATGCCACCTGCACAGTTCCCACATGGATCTTGACGACGGATGAGGACAAAACCACAAGGTTTTTAGTGATAAGAGTGTTCTCTTGTTGTTCACAGGTTCTCTACGCTGCAGGCGCTGCCCTGTCCCTGAACTGCCCTGTCTGGGTCACCCCCTCGTGCCGAGACCTTCTGGGGACACGTCCCTCCGTGCCTTCCCCTCTTTCCATGGGTCCCCCCCCGCCTCTTCCCCCGCCTGAACCGAGCGGCGGCCCCACCCCGAGGCCCCTCCCGGCCGCGTGCAGCTCGGTGCCCTCGGGCCGCGGCGCCCTCACGTCATTGAAGCAGCCCAGAGCCTTGTCGTGCTGGCCGCGCCGGCTCAGGGCCGTTCCCTCGGTCATGAGACTCCCGAAAGTGACCACGGGCAAGGTCTCATCCTCCGCCATGGCTGCGCTGCGGCGCCGTTGCCGAGCAACGGTAACCGGGCAACCGCCGCTTCCGGTGCTCTGTCCCGCCCCGGAAGTGACGGACGCGCCCGGACGGTGCCCACGTGGGCTCCCGGTGTCCCGGTCCTGGCTCCGGCCCGGTCCCGGCTCCGGCGCGGCGCTCGCTACCGGCGGGTCCTCGCCGAGCTTCTGAGCTGACCCGACTCCGTGCCCGTGGGGTTCTGTTCTTGCACCCGCGTTCCCGGGGCCCTGCCAGGAGCGCAGCCGCTCAGTACAGCCGCGGTGCCTCGGCGGTGGCCGAACGCCGGGCAGAGCCGGTTCCTCTGCCCCGCCGGGTAACTCGCGTGTGTTCCGCAGGCGCAACACGAGGGCAGCCACCGTCTCCCTACAGTCGATAATGGTTTGGTGCTCGCGGCTGGCCCCGGTAGCGGTTTCAGCGCTGAGGGGGCTAGTCCTGGCTAAATAAATGCTGCTGGGTCACTCCTATCAGCTCTTCAGTCCTGACTTTATTTTGGCGCTGGGTCAGGCCCTGCGCCAAGATTTGTGCTTGAAACACTTTGTTCCTGCCAAGTGACTCAGAGTAAGGGCGGGGGGGCATCTGTCCCGCTCGGAACCGATGACATTTAAAGTCACGACGAGGCAGATCAGCACTGCCAGGCTCCCGATCGCGCTCGGGGCTGCCCTGGCCCTGGCCCAGCCCCTCTGGACGGCAGCCGCGGGGGCGGGAGGCGGGGTGGGGGTCACGCCAGGGTGGGGAGACACCCACGGCCGAGCTCTGGGGTGGGAAGCCGAGCTGACACACCCCGTCCCCGGGGGGCCGGGCAGAGAATTTCAGGCAGCTTAAGCGTTCGGTAACTGTTTTCCAGGGAGATTTTCCCGCACTGGTACCGCCGAGTGGGACACGCCGTCCCCAGCGGGGTGGACAGGAGCAGTGTGAGGGCTGTGCCCAGCCCGGTGACGCTGCCATGGGGACACGGCAGCCCCGGCCACGGGGCAAGGCCGCCTGTTCTCGTCAGACACCACGCCGGGTGCTCCCTCGGCGCTCTGATGAGCACGTTAGTCACAGGCTGGAAATACCAGGGAAAAAGTGAATGTGGGATGGGTATTCCTAGGAAGCAGGAGAGCCGTGGCGGCCGCCTTGAGAGGCTGGTGAGGAAACGGAGCAGGGGGGAGGCAGGACACCCGGCTCCCCGAGCATTCCCGGTGCTTCGGGAGGGTCCGTGAGAGTCACAGCGGTCTCGTCCCGCTCCCGTTGGCCCGTTGCTCCCAGGGATCGCGCTCCAGCGGTGCCGCCCGCAGTGGCACCGGTGAACCGGCTCCGGCGGTCCCGCCACTCCCCCGTGGGTACCACCGGGCACTGCCCGTCCCCGCAGCCACAACACGCCCGTGGAAGGTTTCTCGGCATGTCTTGGCGCTGGGGAAGGAGCCCCGTTCCTGCCGCCGGTACCGCTGGGCGGGGGACTGTTGACGTAATCATGGCCGGTGACATCAGCGGCGGCGGGTCCAGCGCGGGGGGTCAGGGCCGCGGGCGCCACCGGGGGCGGGGCGAGCGTGTCGGAACTACGGCTCCCACAAGGCTGCGCGGCCGCGCCCCACTGGCGGCGGCCAATGGGCGCGCGGCGGGCGCTCAGGCAACGCACACGCGGCGGCGGCGGCGGCCAATGGGAGGCGGCGGCGGCCGTAGCCCGATGGGCCGGGGAGGCCGCGCTCCGCGAACAAAAGGCGGTGGCGGCGACGCGAGTGGGGCCGGAGCGGCAGCGGATCGGGGTAGAGCGGCCGAGCGGGGCCCAGGTGAGTGCCGGGGCGGCTGCGCCGCTGCGGCGGGGCCCACCCGCCCCGGAGAATGGCTGCGGCTCTGCCCGGCACATGGCGGGGCCTCGCGCCGCCGCTTTGCTGGCGCTGCCGCGGCGCCCACGCGCCTTGCGCGGGAGTGGGGGTGGTCGACGGGCCGGGAGCCGCGCTGATCCTGGCCGGCCCCGGCCCCGATAGTTCGCGGTAGGGCGGGCGATCTCCGGGAGCGGCCCGCAGCCCGCGGGAGGGCCGCGGGCTCGCTCAAGTAGCGGATGTGCGGCGGGAGCGGGGGCCGGCCGTCCCGGTACGGTCCGGAGTAGAGCCCCTCGCTCCCACCGGCACGGCCGCCCCTGACCTTGCGGGCGCCGCCGCCGCCGCCGCTCCGCCGGAGTCTCCTCGCAGCGGTGCTGACGCCCGCTAGTGTCCCGGTGGCCGGGGCGGCTCTGGGGTACGGGCAGTGTGCGGTGGGCACAGCGCAGAGATTACCGAGGGGCTGGGAAAGGGCTCCGGCTTTACGCGTTTTTCGCCCCTGGTCCAACGGGGCCTTGGTCAAAGCACTTGCATTCCCTGCCGTAAGGAAAATCCTTTCGTGGCCATCCTGGAGGAGCAGCCCGGCGTCGGGATCTCGCTGTGGCCGTACGAGCAGCAGCGGGCACAGCCCGTGTGTTGCTCCCTTCCCGGGACAGCTGGCTGTGTTCCAGCTCTCCTGTTTGCTGCCTGCAAACACCTCCTGTTTGTCTTGCTGCTTTCGAAATTCTCACCCTGCTATACAGACTCTCCCTTCTCTCGGTTGAACACTCTGTTGTCTGCAGTAGTGTCTAAAGGCTGGAAACTGAGGTGCACCCTGACTATCCTGTTTGTACTCTTTCTGATCCCTAACTGGGTTTGGAGGTCAGAGTATCAGCTCTGTGGTGCCAAACCCTGTTGGGTTTCCTGCATGTGTGACTTTGCAGCTCTCTCTCTGGGTATCAGGGCTCTTCCCACTGTTCTAGCACTGCCTGAAGTGGTTCCTAAGCAAGGACAGCCACAGTTGGAAGTCCTGCCCAGCCACGATGGCCAGGGAACCTGTTACTGCTGTACACTGGGCAAGTGCTTTAAGGAGTAAGCTTGTTAAGGAGCCCCAAGGCTGTAGAAGAAGATGATCTTTAATGACAGAACTCCCAAATTCCCCCCTTGTGGCACTGGGTGCCCGCCAGCTGTGGGGAGCCTGTCTGCTGCTCTCAGTTACCCACATGTAACCAGTCCGTGCTCCTCCCTGGCTGCGTGCTTTTCTCAGAGATTCCATGTGTGCAGGGAGCCTCCCCCAGAGCTGGGCATGCAGCACCTCCTTGCATCACCCCGCACAGCGTTTCCCAACCACAGGTGCGGGACCATGACCTCCCGTTGGCCACGGCACTGAGCCCTCACCATCCTCTGATGAAATGCACGCGTTTGGCAGGTGGGAGCTGATGTAACTTTTCATGCTGCCATGGGCTGAAAATACTGGCTGGGCTTGAACTATGTTAATAAATGACCCGGGATGGAGGGGGGAGGCTGCTTTACGGTGTGGGTTTGTTGACACAATTCTTGAGAGAGTGGGTGTCAAGCTTTCACTGGGGAGGGAGTCCTTTCCTCCTTGCAGAAACATCGTTCGGGTGAGATTGGAGGACGGTACTAATCCAGATCTCAGAGAATTCCATGTGTGAGCAGCATATTCTGTGTGAACACAGACTGGTGAAGCCGAGTTACATCTTTTCTTCTGGTCTGAAGAAAAACAAACTATATCAATGTCTGCCTTACTTTCTCTCCCCTTGCAGAACAGACTCTGTCACTCTGAACAGTACCACATCATTGATCTCTTGGGAGTCAGGGAGACTTTACCTGGGTTCTGTGTCAGGAATGTCTCCCTTTTTCTCCATCCGTGTTTCTTTTGGATTTGTTACATGCCCTCTTCAGCTGGTTGCTGATATATTGGGGCAGGTGTAGCAGTTGTGTCACAGCAAACACAACATCCAGCTCGAGGAGTCTTGCCTGCCTTGTCACCATCCCACTGATTTTCTCTGTCAATACACTCAGGGAACTTTCTCCAAGCATCAACTTCTTTGCATATATTTGACAGGTGATGTTTTGAGGGAATACGTGCTGCTGAGCTCCCAAAAATATGATCTAATCCATGTGTCTTACTTGCTCTGGACTTGCTAGCAAAGGCTGGAATCCAGCTCTTTTTGAATTGGTGGGTATGGATGGCAAGAGAAGGGTCAATGAGGTGTTGCAGGGAAGCTGTTTGTGTTGGAGCCTTAGTAAATGAACGCCAATCATTCATGGAAATCTGTGGCACTTGTGCTGCTGACATGAATCTGCCCTTGTCTGTGGTGGGTGCGAGGTCTGGGACCTGAAGTGCTGAGAAAATTGCAGGTCAGTCTTGGCTAATGAATGCTGAACAGAGCAACAGAAAAGAACGTTGTTATCCTACAGCTTGTGTTTTGGGCAGAGAAAGGGATTTTTTTCTTGGGTTTTTCTTCAGAGGTGCAGCCATTGCTCTCCCCAGCACTGGTCAGCACTGCAGGTGCTAAACATGGCTGAAAATAAGATTATTCTGACAGATAAGAGTTTGAACCTGGCTCATTCCTGGGAAACTGGGGAGATTCGGTTCCTCTGCCGACATGAGTGACATGAGTCTGTCCCCCTGCCTGGTGTTTGCAGAACAGATGCAGCGAGTTAATGGACCTGCTTTGATCCTGTCTCCCTGATTGTCAAGGGACCTGCACGAGCACACACAGCCAGGAATTGCTGATGCCCTATGGATTATTTTCCTGCTGATCTCTTAGCTGAACAGTTCAGCAGACTGAAGCAATTGCTTTGTGCTCTCTGTCCCATGAGGAACGGTGGAAAAACTGAGTGAGGGGTGTGATTAAAGACTTGCTAATGTTTAGGAAATGTGAAACTCGGGCAGATAAGGTCAGAACAGCCTCATTCCTGCTGTTCTGTTGCCATGACACAAGGATGTTATTTTTCATCTACTGCTATTGTAAGAATTCTGTAATTTCCTTTCTTTACCCCAGTAGTGTTACTTCAAAAATGAGGTGATGAAGTTGTGAGGGAAACCAGAGGAGCAGTGGAATGGAGCAGCATAAAAATGACCAGAAATGGTTCTGAGAGAGGAACAGCTCCTCTTTCTGTCCCTCAGGTTTAAGAAATGTCGCTTGTTCCCACTGAGGTTTTTTAAGGACTAGACTTAATAAGACCTGAGGGACACCCTGGGTCCAGTTTCCTGCAATTGCAGGAGATTCGTTGGCATAACCAGCATCAGCCTAAGTGGTTTAATTTTTAAATGTGGACTGAAGTTCTGCAGTGCTGTTCCGGGGCTCTGTGGCACCCTGGAGAAATGACAAATACTTGGGTTTTTAAAAGAAATATGTTTGCCATTTTCTTTTACCCATCTGCTTGTGCTGCAGTGAAATGTGACCCTGTTTCTCCGGGACAGGCCCTGAGCAGATTGTGGAGTTGATGAATTTCGAAGGGGTTTGAAGCAGGAGTATTACAGCTTCCTCCCAGGCAGAACAAATTGTGGCTGCAGGTACTGCAGGAGCAGGGTTTGCTCTCAGAAATAGCTCTGCTTAAAGTACAAATTCCAATGGAAAGTTTTGGGCTCTGCAGTACAGATGACTTGTGTGTGTGCAGCTCTGAGGCCGGGCAGCGGCGTGGTGCCTGTGGGAGCATGTCTGTGTGTGCCTGTAGGATCAGGCTGGGGTGTTGGTTTGGGGTTTGGTCTCCTCTGGCTGCTCACAAGAGTTTCTCTCTTCTCGGGCCACCTTGGCTTTGGCACTGGGCTAACAAACCGACAGGGGCTGTTTCAGTAGGGGTGTTAGGATCAAGTGTTTCTAGTGACAGGAGTGGGGGTTGATTCTGATGAAAGATGGAGTGCTGCAGAAACATCGTCTGATCCCGTTTTGAAATGGGATTAAATTGGGAGCTGTGCTGCAATCGTGTTCAGGTTCTACATCAGAACTCTTTGAAAGCAGGCCTGCTGTTCTTTGTCTTTTTGCCCCTTCTGTAGCTTTGCCTTTGTGATTTTTAACCCTGGAATTGCATTTGAAAGTATGTCAGTGGCAAAGTTGACTGCTGGTCCTTAAGCTTAGTTACCAGCTTTCAGTAATAGCACTTAACTCAGTCTGACCTATTTGGTTCTGGAAGCTCAGGGAATGTAACCTGCCTCTGACTAACTTTTTCCTGGTCTAGGGAGAAAGTTTTTTATTTCTAGTTATGGCTAGTTAATCGCTGGCTGTACTGTGTTTGCTTATAGGATGAATAGCCCAGCTGATTACTGATGGTTATTACCCAGAGGGCAGCTTAAGAAATAACTGGAGTTCATAAACTGTTTCCCTCTGCGGGTCTGACGTGGGGTATCTGTTCTGCGAGGGCAGGTAGTCTTACTGAGCTGCTCTAGTACTTGGCTGTCCAGGTGCTCAGAGGGCATCTGAGGTCCTCTTTTCTGTGTTGGTGCAGTTCTGCTTTGCAGCTCTCCCAGAATCCATCCCAAGCGTGCTTTTGTTTCCTGCCACACTGGCTGTGCTTGAGGAACAGTGACATGACCCCAGCTACTCAAAATGCAGGAGGAGCTGCTGCTTGAGCCTCCCTGTCAGCAGTCTGACCCCCCAGACGTACCAAACCTGCTGGCTGATCACAGCACTCAGTTCTGATGTGTGACACATGCAGACAGGATCACTGGGATGAAGTATTCTTTTAAATAAGTGTTTATGACAGCTAAAAATAAATGCATCTTAGACACCTATGACTTTGTTGCTGCATATCAAAAAGAATAGTTATACCCTTGAGGTCAGAAATCATTTGCTTACATCAGTTTGGAATATACTGGAAAAGAGAAGAAAACCGTCCATAGGAAAGGGACTGAAT
The DNA here is from genome assembly GCF_009650955.1 of Corvus moneduloides. NCBI lineage: Eukaryota > Metazoa > Chordata > Aves > Passeriformes > Corvidae > Corvus > Corvus moneduloides. The sequence continues at coordinate 2,856,375 of NC_045501.1, read as the reverse complement.
TAGGAGTTTTTCTTAAAAAAAAACCAACCCAAACCAAAACAAACAGTCTAACCTTAATCTTTGTTGTCTTGAGCATCTTATTCTTTCAGGTGCGAAGCTCTTTCCAAGAAACCTGGTTCTGAAACAAGAGAAAACAATGTTGTAACCTATTCAGGTTTTGGTAATCCTGGCAATGTTTTCCTTTCCCTTTAGAAAAGGGATGGGCATTGCTGATGTGTCTGCTGTCAGGCTGGGCTGGAAATACATGATGCCTTAGAGGAGTGGGTGCAAGGGAGGGGTTGCCTCCCTGGAACTGCACCAGGAGAGGTGGTAGGTGTGTTACACAGACCCCCCCAGCAGCAAACCCGGGGTGCTGCAACGTTGGAGAGAGCTGGGCACTGCCCTGGACATGAGGGGATGCTCCAAGCTGTGGATTTAGGAAAGGTTTGGTGGCTGGGACAAGCTGCAGGGACTCTGCCTTTCCCTGCAGACAAGGCTGGATGAAAAGAGTGTTTGTGACAGGGGAATGGGGTAGAAGTTTTAGTAACATGAATAGTTCTTGCTTATCAGGGGAGTTTTATGATCTTATGCGTAACAGGGAGACTTTGGTTTGCTTCGGGTTTGTGTTGAGCTGAGTGATGTGGAGTTCTTGGCCAGAACAGGTCTCTGTTCCTGATGGATTTGTGGTTTTTTTCCCCATCCAGACTAGGTAGCCATGTCAGCCAAAGCCATCTCTGAGCAGACGGGGAAGGAGTTCTTGTACAAGTACATCTGCACGTCCTCTGCCATCCAGAACCGCTTCAAGTATGCCCGGGTCACCCCAGCCACGGACTGGGCACGGCTCACACAGGACCACCCATGGCTCCTGAGCGAGGTAAGGACAGGGACAGCAGGACCTGCCTTCCTGGAGCACCTGAGCACTGCTCCAGATCCTTCCCAAAGGACTGGTTGCTATTGTTGCTCTGCCACAGTCATTCCCAACCCTGATGAAGAAACAAACCTTTCTTCAAGGCTCAGTATCATCTGGGGGGCCGATTATTCCTTTAAGACTGTGAAATACACGAGCAGAGATAGCTGTGAAAAAGTTGCTCATAACTGCACAGAAGGTAAAGGAGGCTGGTTCAGACAGAAATGTCAGTCCCTGTTTTCAAAGTCTTGCTCTCTGAAATCAGGGAGTGCTCTCTCTGTGTCTGGCTTTTATATCCAGTAAGGACACTGCTTAGTTTTCTTGAATCCAAGCAAAAGGTCAGGGAGAACTTCCTTTTTTTAATTATTCAGTGCAAAATCTTTTCTCTTTGTGTCTCATATCCTCATACTTTCTGTAGAAAAAACATACCCAGAGCTCTTTTTATTAGCTGTCTAAGCTGGCTCCTTTCCAGTGGTTAATTATATTAAGTCATTGGCTGGAGAACATGAATGTCTCATAGTCCTTGACTGACTGACTGATAGAAGCCTGCACTAATTAAATGTTCCATGCTCAAGTGCCTGAGTGAACTGCAGGAAGAGATCAGCAGTGCTTCTAAAAGCCTTGCAGGAAGCCAAAAGGGAGCAAGGATGCTCTTGGGCCTTTAAGGCAGGTTCTGTAAGGCTGGAAAGGGCTTCAGGATCCAGCAGCAAGACCATTGTGAGAGATTGGTTACGTGAAAAGGGACATATAGATTCAGGATATACAGATTCTTTGCAGCTTACTGATCTGAGAAGCTGGCTACGTGAGAATGGGCACATAGACCCTTGCAGCTAGCTGGGCAAGGTCTCATAAGACAATGCACCACACATCCTGTGTAACAACTGAAGTTACAGAATATTACATGTATCTTGCTCAGTAACTGAACCACCATTGAGTGGCAAAAGACCATGCTCAGTGTCCTGTACTGCAACACGATGTGTTCTGGCTCTTAAGTTGCTGGAGTTCCAGGACATATCAGCAGTACAGGAGAATGACACCCAGTTATAGTTTGGTTTTTTAAAAAGATATTTGCAAGCTAGAGATGTGTGTAACCCAGGAGCAGCTTTCTGTGCGTATCAGTTGGCTGAAATGTGCATGACCCTGGCCCTAGCCAGTCTCATAAGCAAAGTGTAGTGACAGCAGGAGTTGTTAGGGGTTTTTTTTGTGAGCAACTGACTGTGTCTGCCATGACTTTTATTGAGTTTTTTCATCAAAAAAAGCCAGAACAAACTGTCGGCTCAGTCTCTGATGTCTGCTCACAGCTGAGCAGAAACAAGGCAGCTTTTCTCAAAGTACAGCATAAAAAAACCTGAACCTGCAGGCATATTGTACCAGGAGCTGGATTTGCTAAGATTAAAGGAATTTTGCAAGGACATGTGCTGTGCAGATCTGATTTAGGTTTTTGCTTCACTATCTGCAGAGAACCACTTGACCAAAGTCACTTTCTAATGCTACTTCCTTTAAATCTCTTGCCCAACCTTTGTAGCGTTTAGTGGTGAAGCCAGATCAGCTCATCAAGAGACGTGGGAAGCTTGGACTGGTTGGGATTAATCTCACTCTGGATCAGGTGAAGGCTTGGCTCAAGCAGCGCCTGGGCCAGGAAACCACGGTGAGTGCTTCCCTTTTGTTCCCAGGACAGTATAAAAGTTGTCATAAACTGGTCCTCTACTGCAGCCACCCCGTGTGTTTTGGCTGATGATTGAGTGTTACTTCAGGTCCTTATTTTAACTCAGTGCTGCCCTGTAATATTTATTTTCCTGGGAATGAGAGTGCAATGCTAATGATAATGAAGTGCCTGCCATCCCTGCTGCCGTGTGTTGGGAGCTGATGGAGTTGTGCTGCCTCAAGGAATTTATGCCTTTGGCCCTGCTGGGATTGATTTGCCGCTGGCTCCAGCTCCGAGCTGGTGTGGTTGCCTGAAGGATTGGGAAACAGCAGGAACTGCGTCTTGAGTGCTCCCCACTGGGAAAATGATGGGTGTGGAAATTACTCCTTTACCACAATACAACAACCATATCTAAAGCAAGGACTGGGCCACAGGCTTGGGACCACTGGTGTCCGGAGGAGCAGGGGGTATCCCCCAATGTCTCTTGAGCCTGGAAACGTGGATTTGGATAACAGGAAAGTGCCTACACTGAGCAATTCCTGGACCCATAATAAGAGGCTAAAGGATTCTCTTGCTCTTCTGTGCTCCCTGATACCATTTCAGGGTGAGCAGTACTCTGATGCCTCTACTCCTGCCACTAGCTCAGGAGTTCCTCACTTCTGAATTTTCCACTACTCCAAGAGCAGCTCAAGCCCTTGTGTCTCACTGTGCTGAGCAGGGCCCAGTGACAGTGCTGTCTCTGGGACAAGAGAGGAGAGCAGCTGTCCTGGTGTAATTCTGATACCCCTCTGTCCTGTTAGGAGATGGGGAAGGTGACTGACTCCTGTAACCAGATATCCTGGGGTGACAGTGCTGAATGCAGTGCTGGAGAGGGAGGAGTGGCTCCTCAGGAGGCACAGTGGAGAGGGAGCAATTTTAGAGCAGTGCTGATTAATTCTCAAAGCTTTCCTTATGCTGTCACAAATGTGCTGGACAAGTGGTTATGGGTGTTTACCTTGTTTTCTGTCCCCAGATTGCTAATGCGAAGGGAATCCTAAAGAACTTTCTGATTGAACCCTTCGTCCCTCACAAACAGGTTAGTACACCATTAAAGTGGGCTTTTAAATCTCTCTGGACTTGCATGCTTAGCTGGTTTGGCACAGTGGAGAAAGCAGGAGTTTGGGAATGTGCTGTTGAGCTGAGAGTGTTGGTGCACACCCTGGGCAGCGTTAGGGCCACTTCAGCACTGCTGCTCCTTGGGAAGCTTGATGGTGGCCTCAGCTGCCCCAGTCCCAGCATTGGCACGAGAACCTCTCCAGGGTCTTCTCTGGGTGTCACTGGTTAATGCTTGTCCCTGCTCTGTGGCGCAGGAGGAAGAGTTCTACGTATGCATATATGCTGCCCATGAGGGAGACTACGTGCTCTTCCACCATGAAGGGGGTGTGGATGTGGGAGATGTGGATGCCAAAGCTCAGAAGCTGCTCATGGCAGTGGATGAGAAGCTCAGTGAATCGGATGTGAAGAAGCATCTCCTGCAGCATGCACCAGCTGACAAGAAGGAGTAAGTAGAGATGCAGTTCTGGGAAGGACCAGCCGTGCAGTAGCTGCTCTGTTTATCTCAGTGCCACATCCATCTGTTTTGTTCACCTTGAAGCTCACTCTCCTGCCCTTCTTGCTGCTCTCCAGAATATGCCATGCATCCTGAATCCAAGCTCTCTGACTTATCTGAGCTGCCTGTAAAACCCAAAAATAAGGTTTCCTAGTGCTGAGCCTTTACTTGGCAGCAGCACTTGTCAGCCTGCTCAGGTCTCAACCTGAGACTGGAGACATGTACGGAATTCTGATCCTTTGTGCCAGCATAGAAGTTTCTTTTGTTCTGTGAAATGGTGACGAGATGTGAATCTGACTGCTAATTCAGAACTTCCCTCTCCCTTGCTCTGGCCTGGTCTCCAAAGTTATTCTCCTGTTCTTTCTCCTGCAGGCTTATCTGTAGATCTCAAGGCTTCTGCATCTCCCTCAATTAGATGCCCATACCTAGTTATCCTAATATGAGTCATGATTTTTCCAAACATAGCGTAATCCTTGCTGACATTGTGCAGTACTGAAGGGCTGAAGGAGCCTGTCACTCCATCAGTTCACTGCAGCCTCCTCCCCAGCACAGCTAACGAAGCTCAGATCTGACAAAGATGGGTTTCAGCAGGGAGGCAATGATGCGCTTCTGTCTTGTGGGGAGATAAATCAGACTGCACAGCTCTGACAGTTGTGAGCAACTGTGTCCTCAGCAGAGTTTGGTGGAGGGTAATTAAAATGAGTCATGAAGGTCTTCCTTCCCTCGAGTCATCCATCACCGGGGCTCCATCCAGAGAAGATGAATGAGAATGAAAGAAATTGATGCCAAGTAGATTTGCAGATTGCCACTAATACCAACGAACAGAGCAGGCTGTACTTGGATTTGGCTGCTTTCATTAACTTGTGTTACTTTCTTTTTCTTTTTTTTTTTTTTACAGCATCTTGGCCAGCTTCATCTGTGGCCTGTTCAACCTTTATGAAGATCTGTATTTTACGTACCTTGAGATCAATCCATTAGGTAATGGATATTTTTGGGAGCAGAACTTTCTGTTCTGAAATACTGGAATGTGTTCTTGATCCTTCTCTGGGTTCTGTAATTCACAACAGCACTAGGTGCCATGTGCAGAAGTACGGAAGTGGCAGTGATATGTCTTCGAGCTGTTCATTCAGTGAATTAAAAATGAGGAAATGAAAAATTCCCTTGAAAGGAATGTTAAGGCAGAACTGAAGAATGTAAAAATATCATTGTTAGAACAAAACAGCCCCTGAGACAGAGTCTGGACCATGGCCACAATTACTGGATAATTCCTCAGGGAATTTGCTGGAGCTGGTAGATATAGCCCAGTGCCAGGGGAAACAGCAGTCTCCCAGCTTTTGCAATGATCTCTGCGTGGAGATCACACATGTTGGAGTAAATCTTTGTCTCTGTACAAGCCAGAGCTAATTGTGATGTTTTTCATTGCAGTGGTGACTAAGGATGGTGTTTACATCCTTGATTTGGCTGCGAAGATTGACGCGACGGCTGACTACATCTGCAAAGTGAAGTGGGGGGATGTGGAGTTCCCCCCTCCTTTTGGCAGGGAAGCTTACCCTGAGGCAAGTGACAGATGGAATTCCTTCATTGTGTCCTGAATTCATCATTGCTTGTATGCCTGTGGCATTATGGTTTCCAGTGGTTTTGTTGCTGTGTCACCTTGGCAGTGCTGTCCATGATAACCTGTGCACAGGTAGCTGTGGTCCTAGGACTGCTCAGAATCACACTCTGAACTGGGTTTGCTTTCCAGCTCTGTTTGGTCAGTTCTTTAATTCAGAATTGACTTTTTTTAATGGAGGCTGGTATTTAACTTTCCTCAGCTGTGTGCCAGAGCTCTGTACCCATGCAGAGCTTCCTTCTGTGGTTTCTTGCCCATGTTGCTCCCCTCAGCATCACTTTTTCTGCTAGAGCAGTGGTTACTGGGAGCCCTGTGGGAGCTGATGCTCCCTCAGTGTTTCAGTGACAGTTCTGAGAGCAGAGCAGCAGCTGTGTGCAAATGCTGCATCCAAGTGTGAATCCAGAGAAAATAATCACCATCTCTGAAACTTTTAAGTAAGAAGTTGTTAATACACCCGTTTTTCCAAAAAGCGAGGACAAGATGAGGCCTGCAGGCAGCACTTTGTTTGTCTAGCAGTGCCTCTTCCCTCTCCAAATTCCCTGGGTCTGTACTGCTGGATGCACAAGCACTGCTCCAGATATGGGTCCCAGCAGCTTCAGAGGCTGTTGGAAGTACAGTTCTCTCCTTAATTATTCTGTTACTTATTTCAGGGGTCTGTTCTTTTCCCTCTAAAAAGATTTCTGTCCTGACTTTCTCATTTTAATAATTACAATTATGCTTCAATTGGAAGGTTTTTTGTACTGTGGCCAGGAAATCCATTTAGCTGTTCTTTTCCATGTAGCTTGCTGGATGCCAACACTCAACTCAATTTGCTCTTAAAAGGATTAGTTCAGGTTTTGTCTCTGAATCATCCATCTCCAAGTCCCTGGGAAGGTTGTTATGGCAGAGTCTTTGCTGGGAATGTTAATGAACACTGATGAAGTGCTGCTCAGCAGCCTGGCACACTGGGCTGCAGGAGCACCACGTTGAGCCAAATTACAGCTCTCAGTGATTATGTTCCTGGCTGCAGCACAGCCAGAGTGGTCACCGTGGGTGAGATGATTTTTAGATTTCCTCAGGTCTTAGTCTCAGATAAGGCCAGAACAGACTTTGCAGTTCTGTTCAGATTTTATGACTGTCTTGTGATGGAGGGATGGACGCACAGGACCTCTGTCCCTGGTAAATGCTGTGTCTGTAGCTCTGCTGTCCCTCTGCTGTAGCTGATGAGATGTAATTGCTCTGAGTGTCCAAATGCACCCAGCACTATGAACCCTCAGGATGGAAAAGGCAGGTGCAGGAGGAAGCTGAGGTTGTGCTGCTCTCTCTGCAGGAAGCCTACATTGCTGACCTGGATGCCAAGAGTGGGGCCAGCCTGAAGCTTACGATCCTGAACCCCAAAGGCAGGATCTGGACCATGGTGGCTGGTGGTGGTGCTTCAGTGGTGTACAGGTAATGGAAGCAAGGTTTCCAGAGGGGGAGGATTTAAAGAGCTGGGAGAGCATAATTGCTGCAGCCTCTGGAAAGTAAGCTCTTCTAAAGCCATTTTTCCCATACTGTGACTGCGATCTCTTCAGAATGAAGATGCTGTGCAGATTTCTCACCAGGCTGTGGAACACAGTGTCCCGTAGGGACTTTAATTTTGGGAAGGTTAGGGTTACATACAGTTTCTTGCAGAGATACAGTTCCTTTCTGACTTCTAAAGAAACAAGCTGGCTGGAGGCTGTTGAGCGTAATATGATTGTTGTGGTGGTCACTGAGTTTGTGTCTGGGGAGCATGACAAGATTAATAGTCACTGGTACCAAGAGGAGAGCAGCTTTGTTTTCAGTAGACAGCACTGTCCCTCTCTTCCTCAGGGATTTGGAATACTTTAGGACCTTTATAGTGACTCAAATCATAGCTAATCTCTTAAATAGGTAATTTTTTTTGTTACAGTGACACCATTTGTGACCTGGGGGGTGTGAATGAACTGGCGAACTACGGGGAATATTCAGGGGCCCCGAGCGAGCAGCAGACCTACGACTACGCTAAAACCATCCTCTCCCTCATGACCCGAGAGAAGCACCCAGAAGGTGAGGGAGACGCTGCAATTCCAAAGCTGTGAAGCTGTGTCTGGCAGAAAAACCTGGACAGATCTGGGCTGTTACTCTGCTTAGCTCTCGCTGGCAGAGCTTTCAATGTACTGCTGCCTTCTGAAAGAACCTCTGTCAGCTCTTGCTTCAGAGAGGGGACTTGTGGTTTTCTATGGGGCCTGAGAGATCCTTATCAAACATTCTTGCTTGGTACAAAGCTCTTATCTTCCAGGCTCTACTAAATACAACTGCTTTAGGGTTTTTTTTTCTACTAAACACAACTGGCTACTCTGCAGCTTTGTTTCACTTTCTCCTTAACTGCTTCATAATCTTGGAGTACTCTGCTCTTGAAATGGTTTTATTTACCTATATTTTTTTCCCACAGGGAAGATCCTGATTATTGGAGGCAGCATTGCAAACTTCACCAATGTAGCAGCCACCTTTAAAGTAAGTGACCAGTCACAAACATCAGCAAACACCCAGTTGTCAGCCCCAGACCTTTCTTCCCACTTCCATGTTTGGCTGAGGCTCATAGCCCATCTCTTCCAGGAGTTCCTGAGATGATGGGACAGGGTAAATGTCTGGCTGCCTGGGTCACCCGTCCTGTGTGTTTCTTTTAGGGCATTGTGAGAGCAATTAAGGATTACCAAGGCCCTCTGAAGGAGCATGAGGTGAGGATCTTTGTACGAAGAGGAGGCCCAAACTACCAGGAAGGGTTACGTGTCATGGGAGAAGTTGGTAAGGACCAAGCTTTTCCTTAAGTCTTGTTCTTGCGTCTGGTTTCTTCCACTTGCTTTCTGCTGAGCTTTCTCAAGGTTAAATGCTTCACTTTGGCAGAGCTTCCCCCTGAGGAAGCTGACTGCTCTTGTGTACATCCACAGGGAAGACCACGGGGATCCCCATCCATGTCTTTGGCACGGAGACCCACATGACTGCGATCGTGGGCATGGCGCTGGGCCACCGACCGATCCCCAACCAGCCGCCCGCCGCAGCCCACACCGCCAACTTCCTCCTCAACGCCAGCGGCAGCCCCTCGGTGAGTTCCTTCCCCACTGTGGAAGGGGACATGGGTGAAGAGCCTCATGAAGGCAGCAGCCTCTGTCCAGACAGGCTGGAAATGGATTTTGGCCACTAGGGTTTGTAGGAAGCTTTAGGAAAACCAGCGTGACTCTACCTGTGCAGTTTATCAGGAGAGGCCGCCGCAATGCCCATCTCACTTGTGCGGAAAATGTGGCCTCTCAAAGCCGACAATGTGACTGTTGAACCCACTGGGTCATTCAGTTTTCTGTCACTTGACTGAAACTGTCCTATCTGAAAACTCATCTTCTTTGTACTAGACCAGTGTAGCCAAAGTGAGGCCGTCTCCTCCTCTCTGCTCCAGGCCATACCTGGAGCACTGTCCCTCACTGACTTGGCTTCTGAATCTTTCAGACTCCAGCACCGAGCAGAACTGCCTCTTTCTCTGAGTCCAAACCAGATGGTATTGCTCCAGCTAAGAAGGCAAAACCAACAGCACCTCTTGGTAAGTCCAGCCCTGGGAATGCTGCTGGCAATGCTCTGCTGTTCCCAAAGGCAGGATGGGCATGAGACAAATGCATTTTTTTCTAGATATAAAGGGAAGCAGTTTTGTGGTATCTGCCTATCTTTGAGTGTAGTTAAGTGTTTTAGCAGCTCACTTGTGCTATGAGCTCATACACACGGAGTCAGAGTTGCTCCAAGCTGGGATATTCAGAAACAGCACATCAAGAGGAAGTACAGTGAGAGGGCTCCAGTCTGCTTGTTTTTAACAAGAACAAACCCAAAAGCCCTGAGTGCTGTGGAGAGGAGGGCTGCTGCAGCACCTCCCTGGGTGCCTGGCCAGTGGGCTGGTAGCAGCCAGCTCTGTCATATTGTTGCATGAGTGATTCTCTCTTTAACAGATTCAGTTCCAGCCTCGAGACCTGGTTCAGGTAGGACCTGTGTGACCAGCTGAATGTGCCTGGCCTCGCTGGCAGCTGATTTTTTTAGTTCTTGGTTTTGTTGCTGTTTTTTCTCTCCAAAAGTTTGCTGTGTTGTCTGGTCCTTCCCTCCTGCCCAGCATATTTAGCTGTCACCATGTGAACTTCTCATCTGGTTTTTCAAGTGCAGATCACATATGTCTTTGCAAAAATACTTCCTATTTCTGGGGGAGAGAGGGCCAGGTCTCAAACAAACTGTTTTTTCTTCCCTTCCTCCCCACAACCATCACAGAGAAGAACAGCCTGAGGCGCCTGGTGAAAAGCTCTGTTCCCTTTGCCTTCCAAAAGGAGGAGTCACTCATTGTGATCAATAACTGGTATCTTATTTCAAAGGGAAACAAAGTAGTTCAGGGGCCCTGGTTATCAGGTTTGGGAAGTACAGAAAGTCACATATGAACTAAATGTTGCCTTATCAGTCCAGCAAACTATTAAAGCTTGTGCTCAGTGTGATGCCTTAAGAGGCCTCCTAGAAACAGAGACTGGACAGGAGTAAGGGAGTAAAAGTTGGTATTTATTTGAAAGGCCTTCAAAGGTACACCCTGGGGAGCCAGAGGCTACTGCCAAGATGGACCCCAAGGTGGATGACAGGTTACGAGTTCTTCACACTTTTATAGGTTTGGTTCATTTGCATATCAGGGTTAGTTCTCCAATTAAAGCTTCAGTTTAATGATGTAATTTCCCCTCCACTTGCCCCCCTTACAGGCTCTTTGGTTTATACTTTTTGGGCCTAGGACAGTCTGGGTGTCCTTGAAGAGCAGGCCCGGAGAGGCTTTGTTATGTCTACCTAGCAGAAGAGAGCAGAAATTAACAGGTTACAAGAAACTTCACAGTTACACACTAAGCACTACAGAATTTGAAAAATATGAAAGTTAAAACCTAAGGCATCAAGTGAAGTTACTCTGTTGGGACTTAAAGACTCTGTTGGGCTCTGTGCCGGGTGAGAATAAACTGCTGAACTTGGGGCAAAGTAGAGCTTCAAGTTACCTCCCTTATCGTGAGGAGGGACAGTAGAAGGGGAATTCTTGGATTATTGCTTGTGTGCTCTCAGACAAGCAGCATTGCCTCTCTGGGTCTGCATTTTGGTGTTCCTGGGAGTACCCATGGTACCCCCTTGCAGGCACCTGCAAGATAAACAGAATTTTCAGGGTAAGCAGTTCTCTAATGACAAGTCATGTTGCAGTGAATCTGAACTGTGAATGTGTAGGGCTGGAGGGCAAGGACTGATTTTTTGTTGAAGCCAGAGGAACAATGGTCCTGTTTAATCCCTAGTGCTATTTACCTTTGATGCAAATCCAGAAAGAACTCAGCAGTAGCCCAAGTTTGACCAGCTCTGAGTTTTTACAAGTTTTAAAATTAATTCTGCCTGGAGTCAGAAGGAGAGACTCAGTGTTGTGCTGTGACAAGTGGTGTAAATAGACTTTAAGCCAACAGTCCATCTTCACTGGCTGAACTTTTGTTTTTCCTGTGACTCTGTCCCCTGAAGCTGAGTTTTGGGCCATATATAAATTCTTGGAGTCATCAAGTTTGTGTTGGATTCTGATCATTAAAAAAAAAAAGGGGGAAAGAAAAACCTTAGTATGTTGAGCTCCTTTACTTCCTTTGTTCCCACCATTTCCTGCCTTTTTTTTTTTTTTTAAATTTCCTGTCATTCTACTGTGGTGCCCTGACCAACTTCTCAAGGTTTGCCCAGACTGTGGGCTACATGCAAATAAATAAAGGAAATTCTAAGTTCTCTTCAGCTTTGCATAAGAAAACTGGGAGGAAGATGGAAGGTCCATGAGAGGAAAGGGAGAGGCAGTTTTCACTTCTCTCTTCTCCTATATCAGTCTCCCTCCTATGATTTGCTTGCCCATTTTGTGAACCCCAAAACCTGGCTGTTGTGTTCAGAATCCAGGGAAGGGGTTGCTGTTTCATCTACAGTTTCTTCCTTAATTTGGACAGTGTGACTACTCCATCCTGCAAACTGCAGTTCATCTCTTGGGTTCAGTTTGGGGGTGGGGGGAATGCACTCATCCAGGAGCCTTTCAGCAGGCATTTGGCAAAGTTGCAGTTTGTGTCTTGCTCGGGTGTACAGTTTGAACATGGTTTGGTATTTTTCCCCTCTCCGAGCAGGTAAAGCCACAACACTGTTCAGCCGCCACACCAAAGCGATTGTGTGGGGGATGCAGACCCGGGCTGTCCAAGGAATGCTGGACTTTGATTACATTTGCTCCCGGGATGAGCCCTCAGTGGCTGCCATGGTTTATCCGTTCACGTAAGTAGCCTGTGACTGCGTCGCTTTTCCATTTCCCTCCAACTCTTCTGGGACCTTCCTCCTCTCTGAGTCTCTGCGGTTCTTTAGTGGAGCTCTGCCCTGGTCTCCATCCCTGCTCCATCCTGAGAACACCTTCTCCTCTGCTCCCTTCCACCCCTGGGTTGGCTTTGTAGGCTGCTCTGTTTCCTTCAGTCACTGATTTTGGGCTGCGCTGTTGAAACAGCTTAATGTTCACTGCAGAACTGAAGTTCCACTTCATGCGCTTTTAACAGATGTCCAAATTCTGTTCTTCACTCAGTGAGTAAGGCAGGTGTGACTACCTGGGCTTCTTCCCAGCCCCCAGCAAAGGCAGGCAGGCTGTGTAAGGCTCCTTCCACTCATCTGCTGTTGTCTGTGTGCTTGTCTGAGACACCTTAATTTGTGCCTGCAGCAGCAGGAATTACCCCTCCAAATATTATCCAGAATCGTAGCAGCTCTGCTGACAGACTAAAGCAGGTATGTAGCCAAACAAAATTTAAAAAAAAAAAATCTTGTTCATATTCTCTCCAATAGCAGTGGTCACTTAGCACGCAGGAAGCCTGTGGATCCTTCAGTTGGATAGAGAGTTCCCTTGCGGTGTTCACCCTCTTTTAGTCATCCCTACAGGGATGAGAGGGGCTCTTGGGGTGTGCATGAGCTGTTTTATTGTACCCCCTCAGTGTGGGGGGGTCTCCCTGTGGGACAGGGCGAGTAGGGAGAAGGGAAACAGTAGCTGTCACTTCCAGTACAGTGAGGTGGGAGCCCAGAGCCAGGCAGGAGCCTTGGTTCATTCCTGTGGTATTTACAGACATCCTGGAGAGCTGATGTCTAATCAACCTCTGTCCTGCAGAGAACTTCTCTTGACAATTATTCTGCAGCTCTGATGGTAATTGCAGCTCTGTAATAACTTCTCAGCAAGTGCAAACCTTGGAGTACTGAGTGCAGGCACAGCTATGTCTGTAGGTGAGTGGCAGCCCCTGGCAGTGCTGCAGTTGATTAAGGAAGAAAAAGCGATAGGGATTAAAGTTTAAGGCTACCTGTAATTATCTGATTCTACTTGACCTTTTGGAGGGAGCCAGGCTGGCAAAACCTGGAATGTTCTGTCACGAAGGTACTGGTATGGGAGCGCAGCCAGTATCCACACGCTTAAATAACTGCCCAGTCAGACTTCACTGCAGTTCCAGTCAGAGCATCTACTGTCTATGAAATACCTACAGTGAAACTTTCCCCTCCAGTGTCTGTGGGATGGGCAGAGTCCCACTGTAGCAGGATTGGGAAGCTGACTGGCCCTCCCATTGCTGTCCTGGCTGTTCACCACAGATACCAGTTTCCTGTTCCCCCAGTCCAGTGTTAGCACCAGCCCAGTGACACAGCTTTGCACGCCTCTCATTCATTACTCTTTCTGTGCCTCATTCTGTCTTCCAGCTTGGAGTAGAGTTAAGGCTCTGGTAACTTCACTGTGGGAGAGCTTATACATCTTGCTGGATGCCTCTGTCCCCATTAGCCCGTCTCCTTCCATATGCTGCTCTGTCCTATTCTCTGAAGAACCTTCTGCTGTCATATGGTCCCTCCCCACACACGCTCACGTGCTCGTGAGTGTCTCAGTCAGTCTCGGGGGCTGAGAATGGGGTTTGTAAACTCCTCTGTCTGCATGCACTGTGTCCCTTTGCCTTTCCAGCAGCCTTAAGGTCAGGGCTTTCCCGTCTTCTCTTCCACAGTGGTGACCACAGGCAGAAGTTCTACTGGGGCCACAAAGAAATCCTGATCCCAGTCTACAAGAACATGGCAGATGCCATGAGGAAGCACCCAGAGGTGGACGTTCTCATCAACTTTGCGTCTCTGCGCTCTGCCTATGACAGCACTGTGGAAACCATGAATTATCCCCAGGTGAGCACAGGATCCAGAAGAAGCCCAAGAGAAGAAGGAAGACCCTGTCAGCAGGGTACCAGTCTTTCTTAAACCATGATGGCATAAGCAAATTGTGTTGGTCTTCTGACTTAGTACATAATCCCCAATTCTAACCCCTCACAAACTGTAAGGAGGATACTGGGGGTCCCTGGCAAATCCTAATGCTGCAATTTAAGAGGAACTTGGTGCTTCTTGGTTAGCAGTAGCTACTTCAGGCTGATCAAAATACAGTGCTGCTCTGATGTGCAAGGGGGAGAAAATTCCCTGACCGGAGCATTGAGACTGTTGTGAAGATCAGGCAGCTGCAGATTCATGCATTGGGCCTTCCTGGATGAGAGTGCACAGAGTGACCTCCCAAGTATGACCTCTCAGGGGCCTGACAAGGGGCAGCTCCTGGGGGTACCAATGGTTTTCTTCCTCTTGCTGCAGATCCGCACCATTGCCATTATTGCCGAGGGCATTCCGGAGGCCCTGACGCGCAAACTGATCAAGGCAGCTGATAAAAAGGGAGTCACCATCATTGGGCCTGCAACTGTAAGTACTGATGGCCGTCTTCTCCTGTCTTTCTTAACCTGTAGATCAGCTTCCTCCGATGGATGAAGTGTATCCTACAATGCACTCTGTCTTCAGTCACAGGAAGTGCATGTTAGTCTCTCATCTTAATGTCTTTGCTGTCCTCCCTTGTGTGTACAAGGCTGCCTTATACAAGCATTTCTCAGTTTCATGATTTTAAAAGGCTTTCCACCTTTCTCTAATTCCTTTGTAGGTTGGTGGGATCAAGCCGGGTTGCTTTAAAATAGGCAACACAGGGGGCATGCTGGATAACATCTTGGCATCGAAGCTGTACCGTCCTGGCAGCGTGGCCTATGTGTCCCGCTCTGGAGGGATGTCCAATGAGCTCAACAACATCATCTCCCGAACCACCGACGGGGTCTATGAGGGGGTGGCCATCGGAGGAGACAGGTACGAGTTGGCACCTTCTGCAGACACTGGTTTTCAAGAAGAATTGTTGGTAATTTGGAGAAAGAAGGGACAGGTTGGGTATTAGTTTTTCTTTCAGAAAAGTATGAAATAAAACCATTTCCCCTGTATTGCACACAGATATCCTGGTTCAACTTTTATGGATCATGTCTTGCGTTATCAGGATACTGCAGGAGTGAAGATGATTGTAGTACTGGGGGAGGTGAGTGAGACCACTTCACTACCTGAGAAATACCTATGTGTGGTTTTTGTTTTGGAAGCAACTGACCTGGCTGCAAGGATGCTAAATAGCAGCTACTTCTACTCTTCCTGAATAATCCAAATTTTATTTCTTGCTGCTTTCATCAAAAGAAATTGAATGTATTCCACAGGCAAGCACAGTCTTCCCTACTTAAAAAAAAAAAAAAAAAAAAGTCAGGAACCTTTGTTCTGAGACTTCAGCCATTATTCAGTGAAAAAGGAAAAAAAATCCCAGCAATGCTTCTGTGTGTGTCTCAGAGCTGGTTTTATCAAAAGTGCAGTTTGGAACCATCTCTCTCTCTCCCTGCAGATTGGAGGCACAGAAGAGTACAAGATCTGCAGGGGCATTAAAGAAGGCCAGATCACCAAGCCAGTGGTGTGCTGGTGCATTGGTACCTGTGCCACCATGTTCTCCTCAGAGGTATGTGCAAATATGGGCGCAGATGCACAAAATAAGGATATATCCACAATAGGAAGAAAAACACAACTTTTCTCATTGTACCTAAACCTTCCAGAACTGGCAGTAGTAACTTTAACGTGCAAAAGTTCATAAATATAAACGATAAAGGTATCTTGTGCTTCTGTAGTTCTGTCATGGGAAATTTCCAGGGGATTCTGCTTACTTGGGAGGGGAAGGGAGCCTAAAGATCCCAGGAAAAGCAACAAATTCCAATAGCTGCCTGTTCTGGAGAGGGAGTGGCAAAGATCTATGTTAAGCAGTTCTGAAGTGGGGCAGTTTAGGGAGGCAGAACATGAATGGATGAGCCTGGAGTGATTCCCGGTCAGAACATCCCTGTGATTGCCCTGCTGGCTCTGACTGTAACCAGGAGTTTTGGCAGCCCAGAGGATGCAGATGTGGAAGCCACTGGTGTTCCCAGTCAGGGCTTTATTCTGTTCCACTCTCTGCAGGTGTAACAGCCCATATTCCTTACTGCTCTCTCTTCTCCTGTTTGTAGGTGCAGTTTGGCCATGCAGGAGCTTGTGCCAACCAAGCCTCCGAAACTGCTGTAGCAAAGAATCAAGCCTTGAAGGAAGCTGGAGTGTTTGTTCCCCGGAGTTTCGATGAGCTGGGAGAGGTCATTCAGTAAGTCACACTCACAGGGCACCTTCAGCAGGGAACAAAAGCTGTCAGGGCACTGATTCTGGCCTGGTAGGGAATATATTTCTGCTTAAGGAAAGCAACTTCTACTCATTGTGGGGTTTTAAGGTCTGGGTTAGATCACCTCTCTTGGATTTCTTAGAAGGACCAAAGTTACTGAATAGATTCTTTCCCTAGGTCTGTGTACCAGGATCTTGTGGCCAAAAGAGTGATTGAACCAGCTGAGGAAGTGCCTCCTCCAACTGTGCCAATGGATTACTCATGGGCAAGGGTGAGCTGTGCTGGTTTACCTGCTTTCGGGTTCCTTGGAACCAGACAGGGCATTTGCTGTGATTCTGGATGCCACATTGGGGTTATACCTTGTGCTTTGTAGTGTTACTTGTGAGCTGCTTCCTGTGCTGATTCTGGGCTGTGGAAGGTGCTCCAAGGGCAAGCCTGAGGTGTTGCTGTTTGCCCACTTTGCCCTGTGCTGCCTCTTTCTGCTGGTGTGGGTTGTTTAACATCCTGTCTTTATGCTGCAATTTCAGGAGCTGGGACTGATTCGCAAACCAGCTTCCTTCATGACCAGCATCTGTGACGAGCGAGGACAGGAGCTGATCTATGCTGGGATGCCCATCACTGAGGTCTTCAAAGAGGAGATGGGAATTGGAGGGGTTCTAGGCCTGCTCTGGTTTCAGAGGAGGTGAGGCAGCTCTTGTGAAAGCTCACAAGCTTTTCACAAAATGTTCAGCAAAATTTTGGCAGCGGGATTATCCCCATGGAGTTTGTGAATAAGATTCTTTGGAGTTCTTCTTGTTTATTAATAGACTTTTAAGCAAAAAAAGTAACTCCAGGATTCCTTTGTGAAGGTAGATTCACTGGAATGCCATCTCTGTATTCCTTCCATGACACCACATCAGCATTTTGGGCTGCATACAGTGTGTTTTAGTTTCGGGATGAAGTTTCCCATGAATCTTGTGGTGCATTGAGGGAATTTCTGTGTTGTAGGCCTGATGCACACTCTCTCTACTTGTGTCACCTCAACTGTGGAGAGACAAGGGACTTTACAAACATTTGCATTTGTGTTCTGTCCCTGACTGATGTGGTGTCTGTGCCCAGGTTACCCAGGTACGCCTGCCAGTTCATCGAGATGTGCCTGATGGTGACAGCAGACCATGGGCCGGCCGTGTCTGGAGCCCACAACACCATCGTCTGTGCCAGGGCTGGCAAAGATCTGGTCTCAAGCCTCACTTCAGGCCTTCTTACTATTGTGAGTACCTGACATCCAGGAGGTTTAGATTTGTTACTATTACTCTTCTAGGTTTTATTACTATTAATTTTTGGATTGGCTGCAGAGTCACAGGCTGGTGGTGTCTGTCCACTCACACCTTGAATTTCAACTCTTAACAGTTCAGTCCTCTGTTTCAAATCTGGTCCATTTTTTCAGTAAGCCAGACTAGTTTGTATCCTGAGTCTAGAAATATTTTGTAGCAGCCAAATTGCTGTCAGTGTTGACTCTGTTTGGTTGCCTGAACTCTGACAAGTGTTAGTAAAACAGACTTTGGATTGCATTTTCCCCCATGTTGTCTCTAGCAGAGATGCACTGACTCCAAATTGGCACTCGTGTGAGAGATAAGCAGATGCTTTCTCTAAGGTGCCTGCCCAACTCTAATGTCATGAATGCCACAGGGACCTAGAGAGTGGATGGGGGAGATAATCTTGGGTTTGTATCTTAATTGTGGAGTCCTTTGCTGTAATTGCCTTTGTGTCCTGCACCCAGGGTGACCGGTTTGGGGGAGCACTGGATGCCGCAGCCAAAATGTTCAGCAAAGCTTTTGACAGCGGGATTATCCCCATGGAGTTTGTGAATAAGATGAAGAAAGAAGGGAAGCTGATCATGGGCATTGGACACCGAGTGAAATCAGTAAGAAAACTGCATTAGGACAAACTGGAGGGATTTTTAGGGAAGGGTGGGGGAGAGCAAAAACAAAGGAAAGAAAGCTGGCAAGTTTCAGAGGCAGCTAGTGACCAAATTTTCCCAAATCTGCAGAATATCTGTAAGAGGCAACATCACTGACTGTAATGTGCTCTGAACTTGCAGATAAACAACCCTGACATGAGAGTTCAGATTCTCAAGGACTACGTGAAGCAGCACTTCCCAGCCACTCCGCTGCTGGACTACGCACTTGAAGTAGAAAAAATCACAACTTCCAAGGTGAAAGGCCCAGTATTGAACTGCTCTGGGCACTGGTTTTCATGGGAAGGGAAAGTGATTGGGGCTCAGCTCTATTTTCAGTGCAGTGCTTCATAAATTGTTGCTGGGGATTGTGTCTGGGGTAGAGTTGAGGCCGAGTACAGCAGCAGTTTGGAAAGGCTGAAGACATTTGGCTACCAGGAAAATGCTGAACAAGCCAAACCATCGTCTGTGTGGCCACTGTCCACACTGGCACTGCTGGGTGTAAATCTGAGGCTTTGGCGCATGCACTGGCCCATGCCAGGGAGCCTCATGGGGGTTGACCCGAGGGACCTCTCAATGGGAATGCTGGAAAACCAGCCCCAAATAAGTGTGGCTCTTGCTCAGGCTGCTGAGCAGCCTCTCTGTCGCTGGGCTGGTGTGTCCCCAGCTACAGGCAGCCCTCAAGTCACCTTTAGAGTGGAAGGTGCCAGGTGAACACCATTTGCACTGTTGACATCCTTATTGGGGTGTGTTTTATTTCAGAAACCAAACCTTATCCTGAATGTAGATGGCTTTATTGGAGTGGCCTTTGTTGACATGCTCAGGAATTGTGGCTCTTTCACACGGTGAGTGTTGGGGCTGCTGTTCTTGGATCATGCTGCCATGAGGCTGCACTGCCAGCTCCTGGGGGTCAGAATTCCAGGATACTGGGAAGGAAACATAGCCTGGCTTGGCTTTTGGGAGCAGAAAGCTGTCATGGGAATTTGTGTGGCTTCTGGCACTAGAGCAAGTGCCAGCTTGTCTGAGATTGATTCCTTAAATAGATGATTACCAGGAACCGTTTATTTTCCTTTCTTTTGTAGGGAAGAAGCAGATGAATATATTGATATAGGAGCTCTCAATGGCATTTTTGTACTGGGCAGGAGTATGGGATTCATTGGTGAGTTTGCCGTGTCCTCCCTGCCCTTTCCTTCCTCCTGGGGCTGCCCTGCCCCAGGAACACCAGACAAACCTGAAACGCAGGGCCATTCAATGCACTCCAGAACTCCAACTCAAGGCAAAGACTAAGAGGAGGGATGGGAATTTTGTAACACAAACCACTCCCATTTCAGGACACTACCTGGACCAGAAGAGATTGAAGCAGGGTCTGTACCGTCACCCCTGGGATGACATATCCTATGTCCTACCGGAGCACATGACCATGTGAGAGGCTGGTGTTGCCTTGGAATGCACGAGGACAGAAGCCTGTCCAGGGGTCAGCCACGGTGGGACTGTGATGTATAAGGACCGTCATTGGGACAGAGATGTTGAGCTGCCTGGTCAAACTGTGCAAAGTGACTGTTTTATAAGGATAGAAACTTACTCTAATAAAACCAAAACTTGTGCTATTCCCTCTGTTACCTGCTGTATTTAATACTGTCTCTCACCTTTTTTTTTTTTTTTTCCCCTGTTCTCATTTTGTTTCCAGAAGAGATTTAGGGTTTGGGGGGTAGAGTTTGGCTCATAGGTACGCCTTATTGAACATAACTCTGGTACCAAGCTGTACCTTTCCCATGAGGGGAACGTGCCTGTCATTCCCATAAGCCATGACTTTGGATTTTTTTGTTGTTGGTTGTTTTTCAATTTGTTTATCATGTTCTTATCCTTGGTCTGACTGTACCTGAACCCTGGGACCACTGCTGATGTATAACCAATGTTACTCAAGCTGGTGTAGTAATTTAAAGTGTAAAGTTGTAACATACTGCTGTGAAAACTGTGAAATCCCTGTACTCAAGTGTCTGTATTTATGCAAAAATTTCCTTTACTCTGACTGCTGCTCTGTGCACTGTCACTCATGTTATCTGAAAAAATATCTCAGTAATAATTTCAGTGTCCTCCTTGTCTGTGTATTGTAACCAAACTCAAATAAATACACATTACTAATTTATTCTTTTTCTATGTGTGGCTTCTGCAGGTTGGTTCTAAATAGTGTCTAAGGGCATGTGTAACAAGCTCTCATTTGGCAAAATAACAAGCCTCAAAGCAATTACTCCTCAGGGTCTGTTACAGGTGACTTAAACGGGGAGAAATAAAAATCAAACTGCATACAGACTTCACCTTGCCTGTTTCAGTGTAGGTCGAAATGATAAAATTTAGCAAAGTAGGAAATAAAGAGAAGGACATAAACTAGCTATGATGGCTATAGCATTATACCAGAGTTAGGGAACTGCACTCTGTGTATAGCAAACATGAAAAAACCGACTACAGCTCCCTTCATTGTAATTAACAACCCCGTGGACCTTGGTTGGAGTGAGAGAATTCCTGATTCCTCAGGTGCAGCCAGGGAGGGCACGGGGAAGAAGAAAATGGTCAGGCTTGCCAGAGGCTCCGAGTGGAGCCGGGCCTGCGTGTTGGTCCGTGGTACCGGAGCTGCCCGATGGCGCACGGGGCACCGGCAGCACCGGGGCCGCCCCCACGGCGGGGAAGCTGAGGGGACGCGGGTGCCAGGGGCTCCGGGCTGAGGGGATGGAGATCCGGGGCTGTCCCGGCCTGAGGGGACGGAGGATACGCGGAAGTCCCGAGGGGTCCGGGCTGAGGGGATGGAGATCCCGGGGTGTCCCGGCCTGAGGGGATGGGGGATACGGGGAAGTCCCGAGGGGTCCGGGCTGAGGGGATGGAGATCCCGGGGTGTCCCGGCCTGAGGGGATGGGGGATACGGGGAAGTCCCGAGGGGTCCGGGCTGAGGGGACGGAGATCCGGGGCTGTCCCGGCCTGAGGGGACGGAGGATACGGGGAAGTCCCGAGGGCTCCGGGCTGAGGGGATGGAGATCCCGGGGTGTCCCGGCCTGAGGGGATGGGGGATACGGGGAAGTCCCGAGGGCTCCGGGCTGAGGGGATG
The DNA here is from genome assembly GCF_009650955.1 of Corvus moneduloides. Taxonomy (NCBI): domain Eukaryota; kingdom Metazoa; phylum Chordata; class Aves; order Passeriformes; family Corvidae; genus Corvus; species Corvus moneduloides. The sequence goes on along the minus strand of NC_045501.1, from coordinate 2,835,065 downwards.
GAGATCCCGGGGTGTCCCGGCCTGAGGGGATGGGGGATACGGGGAAGTCCCGAGGGCTCCGGGCTGAGGGGATGGAGATCCCGGGGTGTCCCGGCCTGAGGGGATGGGGGATACGGGGAAGTCCCGAGGGCTCCGGGCTGAGGGGACGCGGTGTCCCGGGAGGTCCCGGGGGCTTTCGGACTGAGGGGACGGGGATCCATCGTGGTCCCGAGTTGAGCGGAAGAGGCGTCTCGGCGGGTCCTGGGCGCTGCCCCGCTCCCGGCTCCCCTCACGGCGCTGCCGCCATTCCGTGCAGCGGCGCTCTCTCCCCGCCAGGGGGCAGCGCCGCGCCCCACCCGCCATGTCGGACAAGATGGCGGCGGCCGCGGCCTGTCCGCAGCCGCAGCCCGGCCCCGGTCCAGGTCCCGGTCCCGGCCCCGGTCCTGGCCCGCCGGCGGTCGAGGCGGAGCGCGGAGGCCCGCGCGGCGGCGGGGCGGACGGGGACGCCGAGGCGGAGGAGTTCGGGTGCCCGGCGCATTGCTCCGACCTGGCCTGGCGGCAGAACGAGCAGCGCCGCCACGGCCTGTACTGCGACATCACGCTGGCTTTCGGCGGCGCGGGCATGGCTCGCGAGTACCGGGCGCACCGGTCCGTGCTGGCCGCCGCCACCGAATACTTCACGCCGCTGCTCTCGGGGGGGTTCGCGGAGTCGCGCTCGGGCCGCGTGGAGCTGCAGAAGTGGAGCTCGGAGGGCGGCCCCGACCCCGACACGGTGGAGGCCGTTATCGGTTTCATGTACACCGGCACCATCCGCGTGAGCCCCGGCAACGTCCATGAGGTGCTGGAGATGGCGGACAGGTAAGTGCGGCCGGGGCGGAGGCTGGCGGGGACCGGGCCACGGCGTCAGAGGATCACAGACTGGTTTGGGTTGGAAGGGACCTTAGAAGTTCACCGAGTTCCACCCGCTGCCATGGGCAGGGACACCTTCCATTAGACCAGGTTGCTCCAAGCCCCGTCCAACCTGGCCTTGAGCACCTGCAGGGATGTATAACTCCCTTGTTTGTCCTGCAGGTTTCTGCTGACCCGGTTAAAGGACTTCTGTGGAGAGTTTCTGAAGAAGAAACTGAACCTCTCTAACTGTGTGGCGATTCACAGCTTGGCCCACATGTATTCCCTGAATCAGCTGGCACTCAAAGCACAGGATATGATCAGGAGAAATTTCCACAAAGTGATCCAAGATGAGGAGTTCTACACTTTGCCATTTCACCTTGTCCGGGACTGGCTCTCAGACTCGGAGATCACGGTGGACTCTGAAGAAATCCTCTTCGAGACTGTTTTGAAGTGGGTTCAGAAAAATCCTGAGGAAAGAGAGAGGTACTTTGAAGATCTCTTTAAGCTGCTAAGATTGTCTCAGATGAAACCCACGTACCTGACTCGCCATGTCAAATCTGAGCGGCTGGTGTCGAGCAATGAGAACTGTGTGAAGTTGGTGTCCGAGGCTGTGGAGAGCCATGCTCTGCGCTCTGAGAACCTGCAGTCTGGGAACCTGCAGCACTCCACCTGTCCCACAGCACTGCTGCCGCGCTTCGGCCAGAACATGGACGTCATCATGGTGATTGGCGGCGTGTCCGAGGGCGGCGACTACCTGAGTGAGTGTGTGGGCTACTTCATCGACGAGGACAGGTGGGTCAACCTGCCTCACATCCACAACCACCTGGACGGGCATGCCGTGGCCGTGACAGAGTCCTACGTGTATGTGGCTGGCTCCATGGAACCAGGGTTTGCCAAGACTGTGGAAAGGTACAATCCAAACAGAAATATTTGGGAGCAGGTCTCAAATCTAATCACCAGGAAGCATTCCTTTGGCCTTACTGAAGTGAAAGGCAACTTGTACAGTATTGGTGGACACGGCAATTTCAGTCCAGGCTTTAAAGATGTGGCCATTTATAATCCTGAGCAGGACAAATGGCTGAACCTGGAGTCGGCACCAAAGATCCTGCGGGATGTCAAAGCTGTCTCCGTGGAAGACCGGTTTGTGTATGTGGCCGCCCGCACCCCAGTTGACAGTGACAGCGAGGACGGGCTGAGGGCCGTTATTATCAGATATGATGCTGAAACCAGGCAGTGGCAGGACGTGGAGTCCCTGCCCCTCATCGACAACTACTGCTCCTTCCAGATGTCTGTTGCCAACACCAACTTCTACCACACGGCATCGTGCTGCCCCAAGAGTTACCCCATAGACAACGAGGAGGCCAAGGGAAAGATCTCCAGCAGGGCCTCGGATGAAATCCTGGAATCTTTGCCCCCTGAGGTCCTGAGCATTGAAGGAGCAGCTATTTGTTACTACAAAGATGACGTGTTTATCATCGGAGGCTGGAAGAACAGTGATGACATTGACAAGCAGTACAGGAAGGAGGCCTATCGCTACTGCGCTGAGCGGAAGCGCTGGATGCTCCTGCCCCCAATGCCGCAGCCCCGCTGCAGAGCCACTGCCTGCCATGTGAGAATCCCCTTCAGGTGCCTGCAGGGAACACAGAGGTACCCCATGCCACAAAATCTCATGTGGCAAAAAGATAGAATAAGGCAAATGCAGGAAAGGCAGATGCAGGAGATACACCGGTACTCCCTGAGCTTACGGAGGATGCCACGCTCCCAGATCGAGTGCTAGTGTCTGCAGTATCGCTCCTGATAAGCCTAGGAAATAAACCCTTTTGTTAGGCTTGATGTGTGTTTATAATTCATGAGGGTGTGGATTGGATTTGATGCATAAAACCAGCATCTGTTGTGTCCTGAAAATTCAGAAGCTCAGAAGTGAAGGGTGGGTGGTAATTGAGACACTCCGTGAATCCAACAGTATTCCTTAATGATGCCCAGGGAAAAGCTGTAGCCTGTATCGGGCTGTGAAATGTCTCCGGGAACATTAAGCCTGTCACTTCTCTCCTCAGATCTTTGGTTCCAAGGATTTCTGTAGAGTTAGTCTCTAACAGTTCTACTTGGAAAATCAAAGATCTCTCTCTTAATAATTTAGTGGTTACATTTGTGTGTGCTTGAAAGCACCTGTTTCATTTGCACTTATCTCTTGACATTCCTTTGATTCTCTCCTCAGTGACTAAACTTCACAGGATTGGTGTTGGTGTACTTGGCTTTCCCAAGCTGGAGGCAAGTGCAATAGTTCTGTATGAAACAAAAGCACAATCTTTCTTTATGAAACTACTTCAGGATGTTTCTATGTGTATTAAATATTTTCTATCTGTGTGTTGTAGAGAGGCTGCAGAGTTTGTTTATAAATGGATGATTGGTCGGACACGACACTTGCTAAAAGAGAGCTTGAGGCAGTGGATTTTTTTCAGGTGTATATGCACGTTTGAGTCTGTCTCTGACTCAAACTTAAGAACTTGGGTCAACAGCCTGAGTGAAGAAGTGACAACCAGTGATGAGCCACCCACCCACACTGGTTGTTCAGTCCTGTCAGAGTGGATCAGCGAGGGTGGGATTATTTCACGGGAATATAGTGAAACCTGAGCTACTCATAGGTCTTTTCTCAAATGTTGCACGTTTTAATTCTAGTGAAAAGTGATGGAAGAGCCCCTGCTGTTCCCAGCCTGTCTCTGACAATCAGAAACCTTTGCCCTCCGTGTGCTGTCCCAAGGGGCTCCCAGCAGCTGTGCTGCAGCTCTGTACCAAGCTGGCACGAGTGCTCCTGCAGGGGGGAGAGCTGGGCTTTCAGAGTCTCCAAGTATCTGAATTTCCCCACTTGCTGTGGGGGTGGGATTTAAGTTCATTTAAACACCTTTTGGCGTTCTGAGGTGGCTGTACATGGAAGTGGCCTGGTTGGCTCTGGGTTGCTTCCCGCTGCACTCCCAGGGAACAGAATGTGGAATATTCCCTTTGGAGTATCCCTGCTTCTCAGTTACTTGTCCCACTGAGCACTTATTCTCCCCAGTCCAGGAAGCTCCAGAAGCCTTTCATTTACCAATGGTTTCAGTGCATACTTCCTACCTCCTTTTCTCCCCATCCTTCCCTTCATTTGAATGTTCCAGGTTTTCCCATGCAGTCTTACTCAGGATCTTAGGGAAGGGAATGGGAGGAGTAGCCTGGGTATTACAAAATTTGTGTAGACAAACCTTTCTGGAAAATCTGTTACTGTTTTTGGTTCATTGATGATTTGCTGGTGGTTTTGATGTGGGTGACATCTTTGCAAAGGACTTTTAACCATTTTGGGGTTTGTTTTGGTTTTAATTATTTTGCTTTCTGAGCTGCTCCTTCTCCTTTTCCAGTTCAACAGGCAGCCCAGATCATATCTGAAACTCGGGGTAAGTCTTTCCACCGCTCGGTGTGTAAAGGTTTCTCTGATGTGTACGTCCCTTAATGCTCCACTTTGTGGTTCATGGGCTACTTTGATATCAATAACTTGTCTGTTTGTGAGAGAGTGTCCAGCCTTAGTTAAAAAAACTACCAAACTTGAAATTCTGAACAGTTTGTCTCAGTTTACTCCTCTGTGGTAACCATGTTGTATTTTCTTTGCCTGTTGGGTTGTTGGAGCAGGTGAAATTTATGCTGCTGGCTTCATGCAAGAGGAAATAGGTGAGTTTAAGGTGATGTTTGCAGGTGACTGTTTCCAAACAGCTGCTGCAGGCCTGTAGGCTGGGGGTTGATCCATGGAGTCTGGCTCATGGACTCTTGCAGGGCTGGCTGGAGTAGGTGCAGAATTGCTGCTCCTGCAGCAGTTTGTGATAAAGTGTGCAAATGCTCTAGTGCATCAATGTAACAGCAATTTGTGGGAGCTGATTTTAGGATACTTTCCCAGACTTTGCACCAAAGCAACGGAGAGGAGTTCATGCCCTCCACCCTGCTGAACCAGCTGGAGGGATTTAACAGGCAGCTGGAGAGTGGTAGGTCACATCACCACAGCTCTCTCCAAGTCCTCTTGTAGTCTATCATTGAATAGGGACAATTTGTAAGGAGAAACACCCAGATGGTTCTTTAAGTTGGAATAGGAGCTGAATATTTAATGCATGGCACTGTGCAGCAAAGAGGCGAGAACAAACCTTGCAGTCTTGCTTTTTCGAAGTAAAATTGACATTGCACTCCCCAGGAGGACTTTGGGCTGACGGACAAGCTGTGGCGTTTACTAAAAGCACTCCACTGAGAGACAGTGTCAGCCCAGCCCCATCCCTGGACAGGTAACCCGTGTGTGCCAGCCGCATGCCGTGTGTGCCGTGCTGTCCCTCTGTGTGCTCTGGGGGTGCCTGGCAGCAGCGCAGGCTGCTCTTAATGTTTGCTCTGCCTGTTTTGAGATAGTTTTAAGCAGTTGGGGTTTTTTAGCTTTGAATTCCAGTGGACCAGTGGCACTGATGTGGTTTGTGACTGATAGGTCAAACGATCCCTTACATCACTTGAGGTGTTGGGAGAATTGCATTCATGGCTCTGGCTGCAGTTTAGCCCATGAGCCCGTGAATCTCTAACAATTCCTTGTGGCCCTTGACCACCATAGCTTGCTGGGTGTTTATCAAATGATCCCATAAACAAAAGCCTGGGAATTCTTCCCGTGTGTTTCTAGTGGCTGGTCAGCTGTCAGCAGGATCCCAGTGTGTGTTCAGTAGGGGTAAGAAGGCTGACTGCTGGCCTCACTAAGGGAAAAGGACACTGGGGGGAGTTTTCCTCCTCTGTAGGACAATCATACCTCTACACCTGTCCTGATACCTGCCCCAAAACACACGAGTGATATCCTGACTTTCTGCTCAAAGTACCACTGGCACCTGGCAAGTGCTGGCAGTCGCTGTAGTAACTCCCAGGGGCCATTTGTGTACATAATATTTTATAACTACCTGGATAATCCATTGGTACCCGGGGGTTGTATGTGTTTTTAATAAGACTCTCTTGCACATAGTGGGAGACCACTCCAGAGTTGAAGCAGGTGGCCCGATGTTACATGTGCTGTGAACGACTGTGCCCAGCATTCTGCTTGACTATTGCAATGGCATTTTTCTCTATTACAGTAAATATTAAAATCCAGAGTCTTGGCTCATCTTGTGTGTTGTGGAATGCCCTGGTGGCTGACAACAAACCCAGTCCCAAGGAGTTACAACTTTTTATGTTATTCTTAACACAGCCTTGTAACAGGATGTTGTAACATCCAATGGGCTTTGAAAAGCAAGCGTAAAGAAAGTGGCTTGGATTTATTTTCAGCTCTGTCCACCTTAGGCTGGGGTAAAAGCCATCTCCTGTTTGACAGTCCTGGGTGGAATCTGATAAAACAGGTGCTCTTGAGGATCTAACCCTGTTACTAATATGAATGTAGAGTGTGGAACTAACGAGCTGTTTGATAACCATTAATAGCCAGATTCTCCTCGTGGATCCATGTCACTGTAGGTTGCAGCAGCTCTGCTCTCCTGGCACATTAAGAGAGGGACAGCAGTTTGCCAGGGAGCAGCACTCCTGTCCTTACCTGTGAGGTAAAGTAGTGTGTGTCATAAGCCCTTTGAAACAGATCCTGCTGTCCTGTTCTTGACCTTAAATACACTGTACTAAAGTTTATTGTAAGAGGTGAATTAATGAAAATAAACCTTTTATTTCTCTAGCATTCTGTTGTGCTTTTGATTTTTTTAAGTTGTTGTGTGGGTGTGGCTGATACTCAGGTTCAGCGGTGCTGTCTAGTGAAAGTTTTAAATCCTAATGATCCCTTTGGCCTGTTACAATTGTTTCTATTTTTGAACAAGAGAACATACTCCCTTGCTGCCATGGGGACTTTATTACCTAAAGAGAACTATTTACACAGGCATCCAGTGATGGGATGCTCAGAAGACTTTATTAGGTACGCAGAACTATTTACACAAGCATCCAGTGATGGCTGATCACAACACTCCTAGCTAAGGGGAACTATTTACAACGGCGAGCTCCGAGATGAACTGGTGAACAAGATGTCCGTGGAGGAGCTGTGCTGGTGGTAGTAGTGTTGCCTGGCAATGTATTCCATGACATTGGAGAGCCCTGGCACCACGCAGCAGCTGACGGCACTGCGGGTGATGCCCATGCTGTTGGCGTCGTACCACTCGTTGGTGTCCTCCTCGTAGCACTCAGTGGCAACGGTGGTGCTGAACCCATTAAAGCCCCCGACCACGAACAACAGGCCGTCCATCACCTCAATGCCAAAGTTGCTGCGTGGATTGAGCATGGAGGGCACAGCGTCCCAAGCGTTGGCGACAGGGTTGTACGCTTCCACGCTCTGGAGGCGGTTGTTCCCATCAAACCCTCCAACCTGTGAACACCAAAGGGACAGAGCTGAAAGGGGCCTTTCCTCAGCCAGATCCTGTCACGCACCCCTGAGATGGGAACTGCTCCTGCCTCCCTGGCTGCAGGCTGAGCATGGTGGAGAACACGAGATCTCCGAACATGGCTCTTGCTTATTGCAGTCTGCTGCCTGCACTCTGAGGAGCTTTCCAAAGCACTTTATGCAACTGTCAATTTTGACAGTTTTCCAGAGGTTGGATGCAGTCCATGGAGAAGATAAACAATGAATGAACAGGCCTGAGCCCCTGCTCTGTGCTGCTGGTGCTGTTGGCAGTGGCAGAAATTATGTTCTTTGCTGCAGCTGCTTAAATATTGTCAAACACCATTTTCATACCCAAAAGCATGTGATGGGTGATAATATTCTTGGGAAGTGCATTAACCATTCTGGCTCCTGACTTCCCTAAACCTCATGTAAACACACGGCCACCCTGGAGGTCTGGGGACTGCAGCCACCCACAGGACTGCAGTGCTGGGTGGTGTTGGCCCTTACCGCATACACCTGGTTCCCGTACGCCATCACCCCAACTCCGCTTCTCCTGCTGCTCATTGGGGCGATCAGGGACCACTGGTTTGTGGTGGGGTTGAACACTTCAGCTGAGCTGAGACACTGATCTCCATCAAACCCACCACAGATGTACACCTGGGGACAGGAGAGGTGGGAAAGTGTGAGTGGGGTGGTTAGGCCCTTAGTGAGGAAATATGTTGAAGAGAAAATGAATGGTGTTGCAGGATTTTTGGGGTGTTTTGTTTTAGAATGGGAATGGTCTTGTCATCCTGGGTTTGAAGTAGCAGCAGTGCAAAGAGTTGATGCCAGCAGGACCTAGACTCTTGATTTTCCGAGCTGCATGAAGCAGACAGGCCTGGTGTTGCACCTATGGCCAGGAAAAGGGCTGTCGGGCAGCAGGTGGGCAGCAGCTGTGGAAGAGATTTTGTGCTCCTGGTCACATCTCTGCCACACCAGGCAGGCTGCTTTATATCTGTAGCTCCAGGATTTAATGAATTGTTACGAATTTAAGTGTTACGAATTTAGTGAAGGTTTATGTGAACTCTCTTCATGCTGCAACCCCAGCTGCTCTTAGTTGGGGTTAGTTTACCTTTCCATTCAGTGTGGTTGCACTGGCGTCGCTCCTCTGCTCGTGCATGGGGGTGATCAGGGTCCACTGGTTGGTGTCTGGGTCATACCGCTCTGCTGTGTTGAGCCGCATGTACCCATCAAACCCTCCCATGGCATAGATGAAGTTGTCCACAACGGTGACGCTGACATAGCAGCGCCGTGAGTGCATGGGTGCTACCTGCTGCCATGTCTTCTGGAGTGGATCAAACCGTTTGACGATGTTGAAATAATCTGTGCCATCAAATCCACCGATAACATAGACGTAGCCTTTCAAATAAGCTGAGCCATGATAGGCAACGGGGCTCTCTTGCTCCCAGGGGATGTTCAGCCACTTGTCAGTGCGGCTGTCGTAGGTCTCGATGGCGCTGGTCGCGCCGCCCCCGCTCCAGCCGCCGATGGCAAAGAGGATGGCGTAGGGCAGGCGTGGCCGGGTGAGTGGGTTGGAGTTGACTGAGGAATTCTGGCCATAGGAGTTCAGGTCGTAGATTTCAGACAGGGCACTGATGAGGAGATCTTTGCAGTTGGCATTGTCCTTCACGTACTCGTGAGCTTTGACGTTGTTCATGAAGTAGTCGGACTGTAGGAGTGCCAGTCGAACCTGAAACATGCAAGGAGGAGGTTGGAGCACTAGTACTGAGGGTTTCCCCCTCAGCAGCCTTTGGGGACAGCTTCAAAGGTGCACTGCACCCACCTTGCTGAGCAAGCAGGCGATGTGCTGCCTCCTGTTCTGCGGGTCATGCGCAATCCACCTCAGCACAGCCTCAAACACGGCTTCTTCTCGCCGCACGTTAAGCTCATCCTTCTCAATGATGTGTGCCAGCTCCTCGGCGGAGAGGTCTAGGAACTCCTCGGACACTTGGGACACCTCCTCGAAGTGATGCAGGATGTACACGCAGGCAGCTGCGCGCAGGTCGGGGCAGTGGTAATAGTCAGTGAGTCTGCAAATGCCAATGCAATTCTCAAAGCACAGCCTGGAACTGAGGAACTCACAGCACAGGCTGACGATGCCCATGACATTGAACTGATCTGCTGCAGCAAGCAAACTCTCGACATTGTCCTCCGTGATCGGTACTGTCCTGGTGTAGGCGTAATTGATGATGAGACCCATCATTTCAGCTGAAATGCCAGGAATTTGATAGACCATCTTGTCTGCGCTGTCCCAGTTGGTAAACAGAGTCCTGAAAATATGGTGTTGCTGTGTTAAACCCTGCCCCTGGATCCCCTGTGTTCCCCCCGCCTCCAAGGCACCAGTTTTGGCACTGGTAGGAGCCATTCTGGGAGGCTCCATGGTTTATTGATTAATGTTTTACTTGCTGGTTGTTTGGAAAAGGAAACACAGCCTCTGGAGCTGGAGGCAGCAGGGCAGGGAGTTTTGTCTGAGAGGAGCAGAGGGGCAGAATCCCCCCATCGCCTGCTGCCCACACTGTGGACATGAGCCCAGGACAATGGGGGGTTTCTGGGTGCCAGTGCACACAGCCGGGGCGTGTTCAGCCTCTCACCCAACAGCACTCCAAGTCCTTCTCCCCAAGCCTGCTCTCAATCCATTCATCCCCCAGCCTGAATTGATACCAAGGTGGGGTTGCCTCAACCCAGGTGCAGCACCAACACTTGGTCTTGAACCCCAGAGAATCACAGGGTGTGGGGAAGGCAAAGCTGCCCCCAGGCTGTCCAGGCTCCAGCCCTGCGCTGTGTCTGGGGCTCCTCCGACACCACTGGCAGAACCACTGATATGTGCTGGGCTGTGGATTAATCCTGGTGTTCAGGGAGGTCTGAGGAGTACGGGAAATTGCTTGATGAGAGGTTCAGTGCAGGTGGAAGTACTGGAGGCATGCTGAGGCAGGATGACCTCAATCAGGGAATACTGTTTGTCCCCATTCCCTTGTGTTTCAAGTACTGACCTGAAGTAGATACTGCAGCAAGAGAGGATGAGCTTGTGAGCCTTGAATTCCACCCCATCCACACTGATGATCACATCACAGAATCTCCCTTCCAGGCGGAGCTCATTGGAGATGCTACAACTCCTATCGCTCATCTTCCGCTCCATGTTGGAGGATGAATATTTGGTGGGTGCAAAGCTATCCCCCACGTTGGAACCAGAGGCAGTGGACCTTGCTGAGGTGTGTGGAGCACTCTGGTGTTGTCTCCAAACATCCAGCCCTGAACCCCCTTGCTGGTTCTGGACTGTGCCCCATAATGACATCACAGATGCAGGGGCCAGCATTCTGTGGTTGCCCCCAGCCTTTGCTTCCCTGCAGCCCGGGTTATGCTGGGTCCCGGACCTGACCGTGTTGATGGGTGCTTGGAGCAAAACCAGCCATGTGATCGATCCCCTGGCAACTCTTCAGTAATAACTCTCCTGTAAAATTTTCGTATAACAGCCCCAAAATGTGGGCGTGAACCACTGCTGAAGGGTCTTGTGCCACTTCGCCTAGGAGGAAGCTGAGGTATAGTTCAGCTCGTAACAGTGCTGTCACACACACTGTCCCCACTGCTTTGTCACTGAAGTTGTGCCAGGGGAGGCTTAGGCTGTTTATTGGGAATTTTGGAAACTTTTTTTCCGGAGGGGCTGTCCAGCCCTGGCACTGCCAAGGGCAGTAATGGTGGATGCTCACCCCTGGAGGGGTTTAAAGGTCTTGTGGATGTGGCACTTAGGGACATCGGTTAGTGGTGGCCTTGGCAATGCTGCGGGATGGTTCTTTGAGGGCTTCTGCCCCCGCCAGTGTTCCGTGACTCATTGTTCTCAGTGTTCCCGGGGCTGCGGAGTGCTTCAGTGCCGGGAGCCCTGCGGGCACGAACGGCCCCGCCGGTGACTTTTTTCTTTTTTTCTTTCTGTTTTTTTTTAATGCATCTTTCGCCCTCCTGGCTCGTCGCGAGGGACACGCAACCGCCGTCGCCGGTCGGGCGCGGGGCGGAGCGCGGGAGGATTCCCCGGCCCCAGCACCCCGCGAACGCCCCCCGAGCACCGCCCGTCCCCCCGGGCCCCGCGGCCGCGTTCCGGTCCCGCCCCCGCGGCCGCTCCTCCCCGCGGCTGCGCGGCCCGGGCCGAGCGGAGCAGAGCGGAGCGGGCGAGATGGTGAGCGGGGCTGCGGGCCGGGAGCCCGGCGCTGGGCGGGGGAGCGCGGCCGGGATGGAGGGACAGCGGGGGCTGGAGGGTCTCGGTCCCCCTGGAGTTGGGGGGGCCCCGGGGCGGCACCGAGCGGGGTCTCTGCCTGCAGGTGCCCGAGCTAGAGAAAGCTACGGTCCGGATCCGGCAGCCCGAGCGTGTGCGGGAGATCATCCAGTCCCTCCGGGAGCAGGGGGTGGCCAAGCTGCAGGTACCACGGGGCAGGCGGTGCATCGCCCGTGCTCGGTCCGTTTCTCAGCTGCCCCTTCCTCGTCCCCCGCCCCGGCCTGACTTCTCCCAGCCCCGCAAGGAAGCACCTGCGGCGAGGGGTGCAGCTGGAGGGGGAGAAGCCTCAGAGGAAAGGGAGGACGGGGCTGGCGGCTACCCCCGGACGGACCTTTTGGCTCGCAGTCATGAGGCTGTAACACTGCGGCAGTCCCCAAACCCCTGCTCCGCCCAGGCAGGATGAAGCCATTCGGTGCCGATAAGAGCTCCGGGGTGGGAGGGTGAGGACATCATCTGCCTCGCGGCTGGTAGGAGCGACCACGTCGTCGCTGCCAGTCTGTGCCCACGGGAGACCGGTGGTGCCGGGTGCACGTTCTCGCAGGTGGCAGCACCTTGGCAGCACCTCGGGTTCACTCTGGCCAGGGCAGAATGCACTGGGTTGTGCACGAATTTGGTTTTCTCCCCTCTTCCAGGTCATTTCTGACTTTGACATGACGCTGAGCAGGTTTGGGTGCAATGGCAGGCGCTGCCCCACATCGCACAGTGAGTGTTGTTTTCACTGTCACTAGTTCTGTTTGGTTTCTGTGTTTGTATTTGACGTGGTTCCTGTCATCCTCTGTGCCCTCCTCTGCCAAGCCTGGCTGCTCCATCCTGTCCTCCACGCAGCTCTGGGCTTCACTGCGTGGTGCCAGCTGCCCACTGCCCGCTGCAGGAGCCAGGAGCCAACTCCTGGGCTGGCTGCCTTCATCCCACTGCCCACAGGCATTGAGGCTGCTGTCCTGGCTGGGCCAGGCTCTGCAGTCGGTGCCTGCTGCGGGCTCACAGTGGGAGCCACTGCAATGGGACCCCACAGCGAGCCTGTGCTCAGGTCGTGGTGTCACCACAGCCTGTATTGGGAAGAGCCAGCACTGCAGGAGTTGCTGTTAGGAAGTTTTTTTTATATTTCTGTGCTATATCATTGGTGTTTTGTTTTCTTTGCAGATATCCTTGATACCAGCCGTGTTATCAGTGAGGATGGCAAGAAGAAGGTGGGTGCTGTGTGTAAGGCACCATGTCTTGGCTCGGTGACTGTTGTACCTGTCACCCGTCATCAGGAGGTCGCACTGGCTGGTGTCACAGCTCTCCCAGCTGTGCTGGCTGCCAGGATGGAGTGGGAAAGTGCCCAGGCTGCATTTCAGCCAGCAGTGACAGAGAAGTTAAAAAGGGAACTCAAATTTGCATGTGCAGCTGTGGGTGTTACAGTTTGATGGAAGGAGGAAGGGGAGGGGTGTCTGTACCTGCAGCATTTGGAGCAAGGTGAGAGCCAGCTAGGCTGGCAAGAGTTCCAGGTGTGCTCAGAGGGAAGATGCTCAGTGACAAAGTTTTGGTTGTGTTTAGGAAGAGTGGTGTTTTGGATGATTTAAGAAATGCTAGTTTTGTTTATAGTCTCTTTAGACCTGATGTTCACTTTGTTCTTTTTCCCTCTGTGTGACACTCCAGCTGAAGGATCTGCTCCACTATTACTATCCCATTGAAATAGATCCCAACCAGACCCTGGAAGAGAAATGTCCCCTCATGGTGGAGTGGTGAGTGCTGTTTGTGATGATCTTGACCTTGTCCTACAGGACATGAGGCTTGAATCATCCCTGTGCTTGGCAACAATCCTGCAAGGTTTAGTTGTTGTTTCTGACTGCTCAGGGCCTCTGCCTGGGAGCTCTGTCACTGCTGCCTTTCCCCAGGTGGACCAAGGCCCATGAGCTGCTGGTGCAGCAGAAGATCCACAGAAGTGACATAGCCCAGATCGTCCGAGAGTCTGAAGCGATGCTCAGGTACGGGCACAGGGATGCGGTATTGAGGTTTGGGCACAGGGATGTGATGCTGAGGTACAGCTTGGCTGCCCACAGCCCTTCTCTCCTGCCCGTGCAGGTCTCTGTGCTGTCACCACGCCACAGCGTGACCAGTGCCAGCCTCCCTCACTTGCTCCCTGGGCTGAGTTCTAACAAAGTCAGAACATGAGCCACAGCCTGAGCTCGCTCCTTGGCTGGAGGCTGCTCCCTTCCTGCTCTGAAATCACTATCCCCTCTCTCGGCCTTGGCAAGGAGCAGCTGAGGGGCCAGTGCTGGGCACAGCTCCCCATTTGCAGGGTGGGGTGCAGGGGCAGCGCGCAGCTCCCTGCTTCCAGCAGAGATGTGTTCTTTGCACTGCAACTGCCAGGCCTTATGCAGGCCCTTGGCTCAGCAGCAGATTTCACCCACAGGACAAAAATGTGCTAGAACTTGCTGCTAAAGCTGACCTGGCAGCTGCGGCCCTAAGGCTGGCTCGTGGAGCTGGGTTCTGCCAGGGTGCTGCCAGGCTCGGGGAGGAGATGGCTTTTTATGAGCCCAAGTTCCACTTCTGCATGGAATTGTGTCCTGGCAGACTGAGGCTGTCACAGGTTGGTCTGATCATCCTCCCAACCAGTCCAACCTGTTGCACATCTCCCACGTGGGTCCTGGCAGCGCCCACTCGCATGGGTATGTCCGGGCAGGCTGTGCCCTGTGCCCCTGACCGTGTTTGTGTACTAAATTTCTGGGCTGATGTGCTCAGGAGATGCCAGGCAAAAGGCTGGAGTGCTCTGTGTTCCCACAAGTGCCCGCCCAGCTGCTGCACCCAGAGCTCTCTGGGGTTCTCTGCACAGGGAGGGCCACGGGAGCGCTGGTGCCACGGAGAGCTTACGCTGTTTGCAGAGCTCACCCGTGTGCTTCTGTTTGGGAAGTGCTGGGCAGGAGCAGGAGCTGGGCTGAGCATGCTGCCAGCCCAGGGCACCGGGCACTGTGCTGGGGGCTGGTGACACAGCCCTGTGCAATGGACATTCCTGCTCTAGGGATGGCTTCAAGGAGTTCTTTGATCAGCTGCATAAGAACAACGTCCCCCTGTTCATCTTCTCTGCTGGCGTTGGTGATATCCTGGAAGAGATTATCCGTCAGGCCAACGTCTTCTACTCCAATGTCAACGTGGTGTCCAACTACATGGACTTCAGTGATGATGTGAGTTCTTGCACTGCATCTGTGTGTGTGAGGGGAGAGGTTGGGGCTGGGACTGAGGGCTGGGCCATGATTAGCAGTGATACCATCAGGTTAAGAGCTGTCTGCCTGTCTGTCCCATGTGCTCAGGGAGTCCTCACGCACTTCAAGGGACCCCTCATCCACACCTACAACAAGAACAACACCGTGCTGCAGGGCACGGGGTACTTCCAGCAGGTGAGCACAAGGACAAGCATCATCCTGCTGGGGGACTCCATGGGTGACCTGACGATGGCAGACGGCGTTCCCAATGTGGAAAACATCCTCAAGATTGGCTTTCTCAATGACAAGGTGGGTGTGAGGAGCAGTTTGGTGCTTCCCTAGCAGCCTTCCCCAGGTGCCAGGCCTGGGGCCAGCAGGGAGGGGCAGGGGACTGCCCCAGTGATTTGGGCATGTGAGAGATTCGTACGAGCTCCTGTGGGGTGTGCGGAGGGACCTGGGAGTGTCTGCTGAGCTCCTGCTGTGTCTGGGAAATGGTCAGGGCAGTTATTGACCCCCTTTTGGGTAGTGAAAGCTGTGGGTGCAACGTCTTCACCCTCAGCTGTTGGTTGTTCACGGTCCTGGCAGGTGGAAGAGCGGAGAGGGAAGTACCTGGATTCCTATGACATTGTGCTGGAGAGTGACGAGACCCTGGACGTGGTCAATGGGATTCTGCGGTACATCCTCACCGAGACATGAGCTGGGGAGGTGTCCCAGCTCCGGCCACACAGCAGGCACTGGGCAGGGAATGTCCTTCCTGTGGCAGAGCTGGAGGGGACCTGCTGGTGCTGGCTGGGCTCCGTCCCGACCTCACTAATGCCCTCAGCCAGCCCTGGAGCAGGAGAGTTGAGATGGAGGAAGCTTTTCCGTTCCCTTTACTCTAACTCTGCCTGACTCTGCAGTTTCCCGCCCAGACTGACTCTATCCCACTTGGACTTCATCCCACTGGGAATTCATAGCTTCCACCTCCTGAGGCCACGACAAACCATTCCATCTTTCAGACAGAGATGTTCTGCACTTGCTTCAGCAACTGGGGGTGGAATGGAGACAGTTCACTGTGGGCCGAGGACAGACCCGGTTTAGATGTGTCACTGTGTCCCTGGCTAAGAAAGCAAGTCTCTCTCTCGTCCTGTTTTTTGTGGGCTTCAAAGCTCCCAGGCTGACCCTGGTGCCAGTCCAGCCGCTGGGCTGGTGTGGCCCTGCTGGACATCACATCACCCAGCCCCACATTCCCCATGTAAACCAGCAGCTCTCTGGCCCCGTGTCTCAGCTCACCCGTCCCTCTCGCACCAGTACAGCTCTTACTGTGGAAAAAATGCTTTACCAGCCGTCCCTGAAGGCCCTGGAGCTCAGCTGCTGCTGCTGCCCAAAGCCAGAAGTAAGTTCGTCTGCCAGGGATCAGAGGAGGAGGGGTGGGCATGGGGGAGGAGAGGCCAGTGGCAGAATTTTGGGTTTTAAGGAATGTTTTACCTGACCGTGTTTGTGTACTAAATTTCTGGGCTGATCCTGGGCTCTCAGAGCAGCAATAGGAAAAAGCCATTTTATTTCTGTATAACCTCTGGTTATGTGGGACTTTGGGAAGAGCAGATTCGTTCTCTGTGTTTGAATAAAAGCATAATTGGCTAAAGCTGGGTCACGGGTGGTTTGTACCCAGCACTGAGGGGGCTGGTGCTGGCAGCTGCCTCTGCTCCCCAGCTCCTCATCCCATCAGAGCCCCCCAGCCCTCACTGGGTGCTGGAGCTGAAGTCCTGTTGGCTTCAGTGGAGGATCCCAGGGGGGAATTCTGGTTTCTTTTGCCAGACCCAGGAGATGCTGGAGCCTGGAATCCCCCTGGGCACTGGTAAAGCTGGTCCCTGTGCCGCTACCCCAACACATGGAAGTGTTTCATGGCAAAGTAACCAGACACAGTCAAACTCCTTGGAAACCTGGAGGAATTATTTATTTGGTGCAAGGCAGAGTCACCGTTTGAAGGGTTTGCTCTGCACTGCTGTGCTTCTGTGTTTCTTCTGTCCCTGTGGAGGACAGACTGTGCAGAGGCTTTGGGAGCTGGCAGGTACCAGAGCTGTGTTGGTCCCAGCCGGAGAACCTGAGCACTCCCAAGGCTGTGACCTGCATTTAGGCTCGAAACTAAATTGGTCTGATTTGTCTCAGTCACTGGGGGCTGGGAGGTGGGGAGGGCATGGAGGGGGATGATGCTGCTCCCTGAGGGCTGGAGGACGAGGGTCTGTTTCTCTTCTCCCAGCTGATGAGGGGTTTGCCAGACTTATGTAACAGCAGATGCCTGCAGAGTATCGGGGTTTCACCCTGGGAACCTGAGCCCCCTTCAGCCTCTCGTACCAGGGAGGATGGCAGCAGGGACAGAGCAGGGACTGGGACAAAAGGGTTCTCTTTCCTCTCTCTAAAGAATTCTAAGTGTGCCTATAAAAAACCCAAACCCCAACCCTAAACTACAAAATGGTGTGGTGGAGGTGAGGGGGAGCCCCCCTACATCCTGCCTGCCCCCTGAGGCAGCATGGACAGGTGAGGGGGGCTGGAGCTGGACCTGCAGTCAGTGGTGGAGGATGAAGGGGCTTAGGGAGGGGACATCTTGTCTGGGTTTATTAGCTGGGGGCTGAGTTTTCCTGCTCAGGAAAACACATCAAAATACCCTCAGTTAATGAGAGGTGAAAATCAAAACCCACCCCCCTGCAGGACTGGGAGGGGCAGGGGCAGATTCCCGGCGTGGGAGACTGGCCATGACATGGCCAGGATGAGTCCTGTCTCCAGGAACAGTGGGGACTGCTCCTCAGAGCTCCTCATGAATCTTCTCCTGGTCCTCGTCCGACTTCAGCTTCAGCTCATCAGGTGTGATCTTCCCATCCTGGTTGCGGTCCTGGTTCTGGAACATGTCGGCAATGACTTTCTCCGGGTCGGAGCTGGGCATGAGGCGGCCTTTCCCCTCCGCCACCTGGGTCTTGATGAAGGTGGAGAACTGGAGAGGGGAGAGGGAAGAGATGCTGCTGGGGTCTGCGCAGCCAGCACTGGGCAGGGCAGGGAGACCACGGCCAACGCCAAGGACAGGCAGGGACTGGAGCAGAGGCTGCCCTCGGGGACACTGCCCGCACCCAGCAGCACTGCTTTGGGCTGGAGTGTTCTTCCTGCACAGCTCTGCAGGCTCCCAAGTGCCCAGGGGCAGCAGTGTCCTTCAAGTGCTGCTCTCTGGGGTGGGGTCCCCTGTGCCCCCATTTCCTCCTGCACCCCACCATGTGGGACCCACTCACCTCATCAGCAGGGATCCCCCCATCTTTGTTGAGGTCCATCTGCTCATACAGGCTGGCCGGCGGCTCCCCATGCCAGATGAAGAGGTAGCCCTCGGGAACCCCCTCCTCCATGGAGATCAGCTCCACCTCGAAGCGGAGCACGGCGCTGCCAGGCACCCCCCGGGCTGGAAACACAGCAAAGGCTCCAGCACCACGGGGAGCAAGGCAAAGCCCTGGCCCTGAGCCCCACAGCCGTGGCAGGGCAAGGGGGGATGGAGCCCAGCGGGGGCCCAGCAAGGCTGAACCCCCCAATTTGCATTGCACACGTCGGCCGCCGCTCCCCTACCTCCGCTCTCCCCGTGGCCCAGGTGTGGGGGGACGATGAGCACCCGCCTCTCCCCCGCACACATGTCCAGGAGGCCACTGTTCAGCCCCTCGATCACCTTGTTGGCCCCCAGAGTTACCTCCTGGGGCTTCCCGTAGTCGTGGCTGCAGGAGGCACAGAGAAAACAGTGCAGGTGAGAGAAGTCCCTCAGATCTAGTGGGCAGCCCTGAAATCCCAACCCTTCCATCCCACCATGGCCCAGAATCCCACATCCTCCATCCTGGTATGCCATGAAGTTCCACACCCTCATGCCATCGCCACGTCCATCCCACTGTGTCCCTTGAATCCTCCTCCTGCTGCCCCATTCTGCTGCCCTGCGGCTGATGCTCCACTGCTGCCTGCTGCAGAGCGGATGGTCCCGTGCTGCCCGGTGCCTGCCCACCCCCAGTGCCAGGCAGGATTTGGGCCCAGGAAGGACGGGAATACTCGGGGCACGCACGAGGAGAAGAGCCGGGTGCCGTCCAGCAAGGAGCAGTTGTAGTGGTAGCGGACAAAGTCCCGGTTTCGGGTGGTGACATTGCAGCCCTCGGGCCGGAACGTGGTCTCAATCTCCACTGGGTCCGCAGGGTTGTGGAAGTCGATGACGTGGACATCAAAGATGAGCACAGCTGAGCCGGGAATTTTATCTCCTGGAAGAGAAGGATGAGGAGAGCTGCTGGAGCGCTGCAGGGCTCGTAAAGCCTTTCCCTGCTTCTTCCCACATCCCTCGATGTGCTCGTCCCTCAGAGCCCTCTGCACGTTTACCTGCGCCGTTCTCCCCATAAGCCAGGTGTGGGGGGATGACCACTCGCCGCTGCTCTCCCATGCAGACCCCCTGCAGGCCCTGATCCATGCCGGGGATGATGTAGCCCTTCCCAATGTAGGTGTTGTAGGTCTGATTGCGGGAGTAACTGCAGCAAGAGAACCCCCAGCACCATCAGTCCCCCCCAGCCCCTACACCCCACACCCCAACCCACACCCCTTCTCCCATCCCCTCCTGGTCCCCCAGGAACCAAACCTTGCTCCTAGAGATGCAACAAACAGATATTGTCCTTTTTAGCCCATTTCATGCCCATTGTCCCCTCTCCAGCCTTTTCTTGCAGCCGTGGGGCAGGAGAGGACATCAGGGGCTCGCCCCATGCGGCCGCTTCCTCCCACACCTGGAGTCGAAGAGTGTCCCGTCCATGAGTGTCCCGTTGTAGTGGTACCGGACAAAGTCCCCGGTCACAGCCCGGCGCTTGCAGGACTCCGGCACCTCCAGGTGCTCCAGGAAGACACCATCCTTGGGATTGTGGAAATCCACCAGCAGCACACTGAACACCAGCGATGCCTGCGGTGGGATCACGGTCCCTGGGAGAGGACACGGTCAGCCTGAAGGAGGGTCCTACTGCACTTGGGGGCTCTGGTCAGAGATGGGAGGGAAGGGGCGGCACGATGGGGTGGTGCCTGGCTCACCGTAGCCCTTCTCCCCATAGGCCAGGAACGGGGGGATGATGATGCTCCTTTTCTCCCCAGCACACATGCCCAGCAGCCCCTGGTCCATGCCCTTGATCAGCCACCCGGTGCCCACGTAGGTGTCATAGGTGCTGCCCTTGCTGTAACTGGTGGTGGAGAATGAGAGTGGGGATGGCTCTGAGGCCACACCAGCAGCTCCAGCCAGGGCTGTGCTGTGCCAGAAGCTGGTTTGGGGGGTCAGGGAGCTGCACCAGCCCTGCTGGGGAGCCAGGGGGGAGTACAGGGTGAGGCTGCTTTGACTGTGTGCCCAGGCCGGTGTCTCTGGGTTTCAGCCACCCCTAGTGGCTCAATGTCAAGGCAGAGGGTACATCCCAGCCTTACAGCCCCATGTCCTGAGGCCAGGGTGCATCCAGTGGCCCATACCTGGAGTCGAAGGGGGTCCCATCCAGCAGTGTGCCGTTGTAGTGGTACCGCACGAAGTCCGAGTTCTCCACCGTGCGGTTGCAGCGCTCAGGTTTGGACAGGGTGGTGATCTGCAGCTTGTCATTCTTGTTCCAGATGTCCAGCATGACCACATCGAAGTACAGGGTTGCATCTGGGGGGATCAGCCCCGCTAAAGGGGCAGCAGCAAGGACAGAGCACCTTAAGTGGGACCAACACGGAGCCCAGGCCAGCCACAGGCTCTGTCCCCTGAAGCCTCCCCTGAACCCATCGCTGCTCAGGGCTACTGGAGACCCGTGCCAGCCCCTGGGCAAGCAGCACAGTCTGGCCAGGGCAGGACCCTTCATTCCCAGGGCAGCCCCACTTCAGCACCACTTGCCCTGGCCATGGAGCCACCCTTAGTCTGCATCTACCAGGGGGGCACTGGAGCCCTGTCCCTGCTAACACTAGCCCTGAGGGGTTTGCTCCCTCAGCCCCCCGTGCCAGAGCCCCTTACCCACGCCGATGCTGCCGTAGCCCAGGTGGGGCGGCACGATGAGGTGACGCCGCTCGTTCACGCACATGCCCTGCAGCCCCCGGTCCATGCCCGTGATCAGCCGCCCGACGCCCACCACACCGGCCACCGTGGCCCCTCGGTCATAGCTGGGGCAAAGGGACAGATCCATCAGAGGTGGGAAAAAGGTGGGGCAGAGTGGGGGGTCAGGGCTGCCCCCTCCCCGGGGTGCAGGTCTCCCATCACAGCCTGCGAGTCCTTGTGCTGCAGGCAAAGCCCATAGCTTCAAAACATGGATCCTGGTGGGCTCAATACCCTGTTGTTGGAGGGCAGCTGGCCCCTGGGGCACTGGTCAGGACTTCAACCTGACCCTGCACCCCCAGAAGCTATCAACATCATCCCCAGATCTCACCCACTGAGCTGGGCTGGAGGCCGGCAGTTCTGGGGCTTCCTGCTGCTTCCAAATAATTTTGCAAATGGCACACTGGGGCTTTATGCACTGAGAAGGAAAGATGACATCCCAGCCTCATTTTTAAACTGCAAATTTGGTTTTATTTTTAAACCTTAAAATACTCCAAGAAACTACTGGGGCAGCAGATGTACTCCTGGCAGAGAATTCTTTTAGCAGTGAGTGTCCCCAGGTTCCCACTGCAGTTATTTTCTCCCCCATTGATTCTCACATGAAAGATAACACACATCAAACTGTGAACGCCTTTGCTTTCCACAGCTCCAAAAAACACCTGCCTGGGAAATTTTTATTGCTACATGGTGCTACATGGTACATTGCCCCAGCACTGCCCCAGTTATTTCTGTGCCCCCAGTTCTCCTCCCTGCTCATGGTGCTGCAAACCAGGGGCTGCCCCAACTCCAACCCTGATTTCCAGCCAGCGTGAGCAGAGCAGGGACGATGCAGGGGCCGAGGGACATTGAGCCCAGCAGAGCAAAGCCTCTGGGATAATGAAGGGTTTCGCCGCTGCCACGTCTCAAAGTGCTTTAAGCATTTTCCTGCCTGGGCAGCACATGCAGATACGTGTTCCTGAGTGCAGAACGTCCCAATTAGGGCCAAATCCTGCCTGCGCCCGGGACAGGCTATCCCACAGCTCTGCGGAGCTGAAGCCTGAGCAGGCTCCCTGGAGGGCTGGGGGCTTCTGCGGGACCTGGTGGGGCAGCATGGGCAGGGGCTACGGAAAGGGGCTGCAGCTTGGGTTGGGGGTTTGCTTCAGGCCAGGCCGGGCCGCCCAGGCTGACACGTGTACAGGGCTCCCTGTGTTACCCCAGCACCCACCAAAAGCCCTCCTTGGGTTGAAAGCTGGAGGGTCTGGGCGTTGTCTGGCGCAGGCAGCAGCCTGCTCTGGCCTGGCTGCCCCTGCCCCGGGGCTGGGGGACGCATGCGGGGTCCCCGCAGCTGCCTGCCTGCCCCGGGATGCGGGCTAGGGGCTGGGGGAGGCATGCAGGGTCCCGGCGTCGCTGCCCCCCGCATGCAGCCGGCACAGAGCCGCAGGCGATACCTGGAGTCAAACTTTTTGCCATCTTTAAAGGTCCCATTGTAGTGGTAGCGAATGAAATCCCCCATCTGCGCCTCCCGCAGGCAGATTTTGGGAATATAGTATCTGTCTATCACCACGTCTTCTAGGGGGCCGGGGTCGCCCAGCGCCGGGACCCCCAAGATGCCCAGGAGGAGGAGGAAGAGGAGGAGGAGGCAGCGGCTGCCCGGGGCCACGGCCATGGCGCTGGGGCTGAGGCGGCGGAAGGGCCCGGCGGGGGGAAGGAGCAGGGCGGGGGCTTCAGGACGCCCCTTTCCTGCCCGGGACGCCCCTTGCCTTCGCTTTCCCTTCCCCTCCGCCCGCCCAGCCCGGCCCTCTTGGAATTTCTGTAGACGTGTCCGGGCCCCGCCGCGCTCCCCCCGCCGCGCCGAGAGCTGACACCGCGGCAGAGAACGATTCACGGCGGGAGGGGCTATTCTTTTTCCCTCTTTTCTTTTTCCTCTTTTCCCCCTCCTTTTTTATTTCTCTTTCTCTCCCTCTCTTCCCTTTTCCTCTTTTTTCACTCTCCTCTTTATTTTTTTTTTCCTCCTCTCATTGTTTACTCTCTCTCTTTTTTTTTTTTTCCTTGGGCAATTCCTCCTCCAAAGGAAAAGCTGACGGAGGCATTGGGGAGCGGCTGTGCGGCTGCAGGCCCGGCCTGGCCCCAGGTCCTAGAGTTGCTGTGTCTCCTCCTCCTTCTCTTCCTCCTTCTGCCGCTGCCAGGTCATTGCACTTGACCCAAGATGCTGCTGCCCAGTCCCAGCAGTTCAGGAGAGTAAATAAAAGGAAATAAGTGTTTTAATAACGAGTCTGCTGCTGGCAGAGCCTTTACTGAATGGCAATGATTTAAAAAGTGAAACTCTCCTAGCAGTCCTTCCCAGACAAACACAGCCTCAAAGGCTCACGGAGGTGTTGCCCACACATCCCTGCTTCCCCAAATCCATCAGCAGGAAACAGGTCCCGTGGCAAGAGCCTTTGGCAAGTGCCAGGTGAGAAATGCAACAGGCCTTGAACCTGAACCCAAACCCCAACCCAGCTCCTCTGGGGCTCAGTGCTACCAGTGAGAGCAACAGCTCCAGCAAAGCACTGCCAGCTCCCTCAGCTCAGCCCCGAGGTGCTCTGCAGCCCCCCAACACACCCCACCGGGGCTGAGCAACTTCAGCGCTGCCTGGAGCAGCCTGAGGGAACTCGGGGCTCTCCCCATGGCACGGGGTCAGGGCCTCACTCTGCACCAAGTGAGTGCTGACAGGGGTGGTGGCACCACAGCCGTGTGTGGCACTGGGCACTGCCAACAGCCTCTGCTCCGCAGGCAGAAACCTCAGCAGCGTCCTGGCTCCTGCCCCGCGCTGTGACATCCATCCTTCCGTGCCACCGTCCAGCCAGCGACAAAGCATTGGGTTTGGGCAGGGGCCAGTGTGGCCATGCCGAGGCCTGGCATGGGACAGCTCTGGGGCCGGCATCTGGCACGGCACAGGGCGTGTAGCCTCGGGCTTGGCACCGGCCAGCGGCGGGGACACCTCCGGGCACCGCCGGCCCGGAGGGGCCCGCCCGCGCACGGTGCCACTGAAGGAACTCACTCCGTGGTGCGCAGCGCCGGGCACCCCCCGAGCGCCCCGCGCAGCCCCTGCGCGCACCCCGCGGGGCCGGCGGAGCCGCACTAAGACCCTGCGCGCCCGCCACGCACCGCCCACCCCGCCGCCCGCCCCCTGCGCGGGGCCCGGCGTGGAGCGCTGCGCGGGGCGGTGCGGGGACGCTGCGCGGTTCGCGGGCAGTGCGCGGCAGCGGGGATGGGCGGCGCGGTGCCGGTGCCGGTACCGGGTCCACTGCCGGCGCTGCTGCTGGCGGTGCTGGCGGCGGGGCTGTGCGCGGCGCAGTACGAGCAGTACAGCGTGCGCGGGTTCCCCGCGGCCGCGCTGGAGCCGCTGCAGCGCGCCTACGCGCGGGCGCTGGAGCAGTACGCGGATGCGCAATGGGCGGAGAGCGCTCAGGGGCTGGAGGCCAGTCTGCGGCTCCACAGGCTGCTGCGGGACAGCGAGGCGCATTGCCACCGCCGCTGCGCCGGGGAGCCCCCCGCGGGAGAGGATCCGGCCGAGGAGCCCCGCGGGGAGCGGGACCCCGCGTGGGAGTGGGAGCGAGAGCTGCGGCTCTTCGAGCGGCTGCTGCTCCGCGCCGGCTGCCTGCGCGCCTGCAAGCGTGAGCTGCCCGTGTTCCAGCTGCGCTACCCCCCCGCGCAGACCCTGCGCGACTTCCAGCGCCGCCAGCCCTACCAGTATCTGCACTATGCGCTCTTCAAGGTGAGGCGATGCAAATGGCAGGGGGCAGGAGTGGGGGGGTCCTGCTCCTCTATCCTGCACCACTCTGACCTTTCCCCTGCATCCTGCACCTCTCCACTTTGCCCCCGATTGGGCACACCCCTTCCCGTGTCTCATCCTGTGCCCCTCATCCTAGACCTCCTCTTCAACACCCCCATCCTGCATCCCCATCCTGTGCCCCCTCCTACACTGTCAGCCTGCGCCCTCTGAACCCCACTCCCCTCTATCCCTGCGCCCCCTGAACCCTTCTCCCCCCATCCTGCACCCTGCTGTCAGGTGCTTCCCCTTTCCTTCCCTCCCCATCTGGCATTCCCCACCAGCTCCTCCATCCTGCCCCTGAGCTGTGGCACGTCAGCATCATCTGGGACACATCAGGCAGAACGTGAGGGGTGTACCCATGACTGGGGAGCCCTTGTGGTTGTGTCTCTCTACCCCACCTTGTGTTGCCCTGGTCCTCCAAGGTCTCCTTGGGCAGGCAGAGCATTGCCTGGGGAGAGGGCACAGGGGCTGTCCCAGCTGAGGGGCCTGAGCTGGAGGGTCCAGTGCCTCTGTCATTGTGATGGGACACGTGTCTGGATGCTCCATCAGGAGGAAGGACTTGCTCAGCTTCATAGTGCAGACATGGAGGGAGGTTTTGTGGAGGGAGGTTTTGTGGAGGGAGGTTTCATAAGGCATCCCCCTGGGGTGCCCATGTGTTGGCCAGGGTGTCTCTGGCAGGGGACAGTCCCCTGGTCAGAGTCCTGGTCCCTGGCTGCCTGCCACTGTGGGTGCTGTTTTAGCGCTCAGTGCTGCAGCCCCACTCACCTGGCAGCAGCGAGGGACAGCCTGGCTTCATCCTTAATGCATTTTCCTCTTGCTGCTCTGGCCCAAACCCATTTCGTGGATGGGTCATCCAAACCAC
The DNA here is from genome assembly GCF_009650955.1 of Corvus moneduloides. Taxonomy (NCBI): domain Eukaryota; kingdom Metazoa; phylum Chordata; class Aves; order Passeriformes; family Corvidae; genus Corvus; species Corvus moneduloides. Next base: position 2,809,606 of record NC_045501.1, on the reverse strand, counting down.
CCCCCTCCCTGCTGTCTCACTCCCCTGAAGCTTCAACCTGAGAGCCCATAAAGCAGCAGGGGTGGCTGGCCAGGTTTGGTGGCAGTGCTGGAGAAGAGGGGATGTGTGGGTCAAACCCACACCATGTGGATCCACCTCACACCACATGGATCACTCTTGGTTGGATGTGGGGGCCCATGAGGGGCCGAGCTGTCCCTGCGCCCACATGGGCACAGATGGGGAGGTTGGTGTGGCTGGAGTTACCTGCAATGTCCCTGTTCCGAGATCTTGTCTGTTCATCGCTGCCAGCAGACAGTTGTGCACTGTGGGTTCAGGGCTGCTCCTCACAAGGATCACTCCTCTGTCCTGCAGCCCAGGGGTCTGGCTGGGTGCTGAGGCCCCCTTGGCTGCAGTGTTGGCTCAGGTCTCTGCATCAGCTCCTCCTCCCTCCACAGTCAAATAAGATCGAGAAAGCTGTGTCTGCTGCCCACACCTTCCTGCAAAAGAACCCCAAGCATGAGATGACCTTGAGGTACCTGAACTACTACAGGACGATGCTGGATGTGGATGAATACCTGGTCGACCTGGAAGCTCAGCCCTATGAGGTAAGGAGGGGATGGGGCTGGGGCAGGAGAGAAGCTCCCCAGGGCTTGGAGCACACCTGGTCCTGCCAAACCCCGAGGGAAGCGGCTCTCCTCACTAAGCAGTGGTCCTCGGCAGCTGATATTCGTGCGGTCAGTGAAGCTGTACAACAACGGGGATTTCCGGAGCAGCGCAGCCGACATGGAGCAGGCACTGGCCGAGTACTACAAGGCGTACGAGGACTGTCTGGCTGGCTGTGAGGGCGCCTACGAGCTTCAGGAGTTCAAGGACTTCTACCCCACCATCGCAGGTAGTGGAGGGCTGGGGGACGGCAGACTTGGGGAGGTGATCAGGGGTGCAGCACCTGACATCTCCCCCCAGACCATTTTGTGAGCGTGCTGCAATGCAAGGTGGACTGCGAGACCGAGCTCACTCCCAACGTGGGTGGCTACTTTGTGGAGAAGTTTGTGGCCACCATGTACCACTACCTGCAGTTCGCTTACTACAAGCGTGAGTGCCAGCGGGAGCAGGGGACTGTGCCCCGGGGCACCCGGGGTGCTGTGGGCCCCGGGAGGGATGTCACCCCTGTGTCACCTGGCGCTGCTCCCCGCAGTGAACGATGTGCAGGACGCGGTGCGCAGCGTCTCCAGCTACATGCTCTTCGACCCGGGGGACACCGTGATGCAGCAGAACCTGGTCTACTACCGCTTCCACCGCGAGCGGTGGCGCCTGCGGGAGGAGGACTTCGAGCCACGGCCGGTGAGGACCCCCCAGCCCCCCGTCCTTTGGCTCTGTGCTGACCGGCACCTGACACAGCCGCTCTCCCCCGCCGTGCCCAGGAAGCCGTGCGGTACCACAACCAGACGGCCGCCCAGAAGAAGATGCTGGAATTCGCCCGGCAGTACCTGCAGGATGATGACGAGGTACCTGATGGCCCCGATGGGTGCTTAAGGGGGTGCTTATGGGGGTGCTGGGTGGTGTGTGTGGGTGCTGCAGGGACCTTCCTCAGGTGGGGGGGTCTGACCCCCCAAACCAGCCCTGGAGCAGAGACTGCGGATGAGGCCACTAAGCCCCCCTGCCTCCTCCTGCCCTCCGTGCTGCAGATGGAGGTGGATGGCGGTGAGGGGCCACAGGTGCTGGACCTGCCCTCTGATGGCGAGTTCGAGGGCGAAGGTGACTACGAGGAGGGATTCTTCGCAGAGTGGTGGCAGGAGCCCAAGACCAAAGGAGACAAAGATGACCAAGGTTCTTGATAGCAGGGCTGGGGGCCGTGCTGTAGGGTGGGGGGGTCTGCTGCCCACATCCCTGGTGCCACCAAACTCTCCTTGTTTGCAGAGATCCTGTGATGAGCCAGGTGAAGGGGCACCCGGCACCAGCTGAGCTGGATGGTGGTGGCTCTGTGATGCCATCTCGGGAATGTCGGGCTTTGGGCTCCTCCCAGCCACTGGTAGAAAGACTCGTGGGGAAGGGCCGATCCTGCCTAGCATCCTGCAGCAGGGCTGCCTTTGCCACCTGGATGTCTGCTGCCCTGGCACAGCCCACTTCCCATCAGTGGAACACCAGCAGCCCCGAACTTCCCTGCCTGCCCAGGAGCTTCCCCTGGGCCACCTCTGCCCCCAATACCCCAGGAGCCCTGACCAGCAGTGATGCCCCACAGCACTGGGGTTTTTTGTGTCCGTCAGCTGCTCCCCAGGATCTGTGGACGATGCATCAGGATCAACCTCTGTGTTGTCTTGAGGGGCTTAGGGGGCTGCCCCTACTCTGGGAGCAATGCACGGTGCTGCTGGAGCTGGTCCTGCCCCTTCCCCGAGGCTCCTTGAGGGTCCTGCTCCTGTTCCTCCGGCCTCCCAGGCAATCTGCCAGCTCCCATAGCCCAGGTCCCCTCGGACTCCTCGGCCTGGTGCTACAGGGGGCTCCCGGTGTGCCACGTCCGTGTGTCACCACAGGGCTGCAGCCCGGTGAGGCTGTGGTGCCCGTGCCCTGCCTGTGCCTTGAATTTTTGCCTCACCAGCCCTCTCTAGCCTTAAGCTCCGTTAATTTAAGATTTCCCCTCTTGCACAGTTGCTCTTTTTATATATTTACTGGTGCTGAACTTTTAATAAAATCCAGACTGGTCTTTTCATGGCTGGCTCCACCTTCCATGTGCTGCCACCATGGGATCCAGAATCTCAGGGTGGGAGAGGCCCTGCTGTGGGAGAGGGAGGAATGAGTTTGAGCCTGGATGTCCCCACAGGTGACCTGGGGGGAACTTGTGGGGCTGGGGACCCATGGAGGCCATGAGAGCAGCCAGGCTCCTGTGAGGCTGTGGGTTCCCTGAGGGGGCCACAAGCACACTGGGAGCCTTATGGGGATCCATGACCCCCCGATTGTGCAGGGGAGGCTGTCAGGTGGGGTAGGGAGCTGCAGGGGACTAGAGGGCAGTGTGTCCTACCCCGTATGGGTCTGTGGGGTGTGATATACATGACCTGATGGGTGTTTTGGAGGTGCATCGCTGTGACAGTGCTCCTTGCGGGTGCATCATCCTGCTCCAGGATCAGAGGGTGCAGCCTGCATCTCCCGATGAAGGTGGGGGGTGTCAGGGTGGGATGACCGCCCTCCTGCCTGCATCAGGGCGTTTTGGGGCCCACTGGGGGTCGCCGTTGGTGCTGACAAGCCTGTGCCAGTCCTAGGCACGAGGCGTCGGGCAGCGTGTGGCCGCTCGCTCCTCCCTGCCGTGCTCCCGCTCGGCTTGGAAATTGGCTGTGAGGACTGAAACTGAGAGGCTGAATCACAGCGTTGGCCCCGGGGGAGGGAAGGGATGGGAATGGAAGGAAGGGGGTGGCAAGAGGCTGCCAGCACCCCACCCTGTCCTGCCTGGAGCCCCTATTCACCGGGGCTTTTCCAGCTTTGCAGGGCACTGGGCGGAGGGCAGGGGCTGAGCCCCCAGACCCGTGGGCAAAGCTCAGGGCTTGGGGAAGCAGTACTGGGAGGGAGCACCCACTGCACCCCTGCACCGAGGCAGGGCTGTCCTATCACTTGGGAGGAGTGGGGTTTGTCACCGACGGGTCACAGCCACCTCGGGTGGGGAGCGCCAGCCCGGTGGGGTGTGGCCAGCGGCACTCGCGCAAGGATGAGCGGGAAGCACTCAGCCCAGCGCTGGCACCGCAGACCAGAGGACAAAGGCCTACGGATCTTCCCAACAGCTGGGCGAGGGTGGCACTGGGCCGACGGGGCCTCCGCCCTGCTCTGACACACACCTGGGCACCGTGTCCCCTTCCCAGCCCCACACTCACGTGGAGAAGACGGCTCCTTGCTCCCACTTACCTACTGGCACCAGGCAAAGCCCCTTGCAGCCGTGAGCTGGGGTGCCCGGGGTCGCTTCCTGCTCCCACCTGCAGCCACTGAATGTGCAGGTGCTGGCTGCATCCATCACTCCTGGGAGTGCCGGGCAGGAGCAGCAGCTCTGGGAGCGGTGGTGTGACTCCAGCAGGGGCTGTGACCATGAGCATGGCCACCATCCTGTCCCCCAGGACGCGCAGAGTCGAGCTGCGGGGCAGTGCCAGGGGTGCAGAGATGGGATGCAGAGTGACTGATTAGGGACATGGAGATGGGATGCAGGGGGACGCAGGGGCAAGGCCGCAGGAAGCGATGGGTTACACGGTGAAGGCATCATTGCGCTTCCCTGACACCCTCGACCTTGACCAAGAGGGAGCATGAATGAGATTTCTGGCTGACACCTCAGCTGCGCTGTGCCCTGCCCTGCCATGTCCTGCCGTGCTGTGCCGTGTGCCCATTTCCTTGTGCCGGGAGCTCTCTCGCTGTGCTCCGGATCTCCCGCTCAGCGCTCAGCGATGAATTCCCTTTTTCTTGCCGGGGCGTTGGAAGCTCTGTCTCTCACCTCCCTCCGGAGCTGAGAATCCCCGCCTGGCAGCGCTCACAGCCAGACGTGGCAGGGGACCGTACAGGCAGCGGGGGTGCAGGATACTCCCTCCTTATCCTCACCCGGGGTCGAATCCTCCTACTCCCCACACCTGGGGGTCCCGAGGTGGGCTGGAACCTATCCAATGGATGACTCGGCCACTGGATGACGGCGGCTTCGCCCGGAACGCGGCGGCAGCACCCGGCTGGACCGGTCCGGCGGGACCGGTGTGACGCAGCGCCGGCAGCCCCGAGCCCTTCCCGAACGCCTCTTCCTGCCGCCCCCGCGCTCCAGCCCCGGGGGTCCCCGCACGGCCCGGGGGTCCCCGCACGGCCCGGGGGGGTCTCCGCGCCCCCGGCCCTGCCCAGGGGCGGGTCCCGGCCCCGCCCCAGCCCCACCTGGCCACGCCCAATGACGTCACCCAGGTGGTCCCCTCGTTGCCGCGCCCTTCCTCTCCCGCCGCCGCGCCCCGCGCGCCCCGCCCCGCTGTCCAATCAGCTGCGGGAGGGGGGCGGGGCTGCCGCGCCCCCGCCAATGGGGAGCGGATAAACACCTCCGGCGGGGGCGGGGCCCGGCGGGCCGAGCGGTTGATGGGCGTGCGGGGGAGCCAATAGCAGCGGGGCGGCGCGGGGGCGGGGCCTGCGGCGGGCGGGGCGGGGCGCGGGGCGCTGCTCGCCTTTTGTTCGGGCAGGAGCGGGCGGGCGGCGGAGAGCGACGGTGAGCGGGGCTGGGGCACCGGGGGTCGGGCGGGGAGGGACGGTGGGGGGGCCGGCGCACCGAGCACGGGGAGCGATCGTGAGCGGGGCCGGCGCACCGGGCACGGGGAGCGACGGTGAGCGGGGCGGGGCGGGGCACCGGGCACGGGGAGCGACGGTGACTGGAGCCGAGTCAGCGAGCATCGGGCGTGGGGAGGCGACGGTGAGCGGCGATAGGCCAGCGGAACCGGGCAGGGATCGCTCTGGTGAGCGGGGACGGGTCCGGAGGACCGGGCTGGCGGAGATCGCGGCGGGGAGCGGTTCGGTGAGTGGAGTTGGAGCGGCCGGAACGGGGCCAGGGCTGTGGCCGTCGGTCGTTCCGGGCTGAGGTGCACCGGCGCCGTGCGGGTTGCGCCGTGCGGGGCTGGGGAGCGGCCGCGCCCGGGGCGGGGAGGACCCGAGTGTCCGGACCGCGCAGTACCGTGCGTCCCGGCTCGGCTCCGCTGCCGCCGTCTGGGGCAGGGCTGCCCATGAGCTCGGCCGGTCCCGCGCGGGGCCAGTTGGGCGGGTCCCCGGGGCTCCCGTGGGCGGCCGGGCTGCCCTGGGCTGTCCCAACCCCTTCCCAGTGCCGCGGGAGCCAGTTTAGGAGTCGCGGCTCCGCGCTCCGGTGTGAGGTGGCGACTCTGTCCCCATCCCCGGCCCCGCCCGGAGCTGCCTCTGGGCGGGCGAGGCCCTGGCACGGCGCTCGCCCGGTGCTGTGGGGCTCTTACGCAAACTGGGCTGCTCCGTGCCCAGAGTCACACCTGGGGACACTGCGTGCTGTTCTCGAGGCCACCGCGGAACGCCTCGGCTTCGCCGTCCCTACCCGCGGGGCCGGGGCTACCCTTCGCCTACCGCCGGGCATGTGGGATCTGGGGGCTGAGAGGGCAGAGGGGGATGCGGGTGACCTGACATCACCCAGACAGCCCCCCGCGGGTTAGGGGTGCTGGGCACATTGTGGACGGGGGGTCCCAGCTGAGCCCCTGGCAGCGGATATCCGCACCGGGAAACGGCGGGGGGAGCGAAACTTGGCTGTTCGTCTGATGTTTAGAGAGGAGAGAGCGCTCTAATTGCGTTCGCTGAGTGATTAGCTTAATTAATCAGGTTTACAGCACAGATGAAAGGATAATGCTGAAATGTTGCTGGGAGTTGCCCGGAGAAGGCAAACGTGGGCTGTCATACGGGCAACGAGGGGAGACGTGTGCTGGGAGAGGAGCGTGAACGCTCAGGAGGGCACGCCTGCTGCTGGGGACGGGACAGGGTGACCTGCGCCACCGTCGTGCCTGCACGGGTGTGAAGGCGTCAGCCTGCACCCTCTCCAGCCAGGCTGTAAGTCCTCGCACCCCCGGCTTCCCCGTAACGCTGTTGGAGTGCCTGGGTGAGTCCCATGTCTGATTTGATGTTCCCTTTCAGCTTCCCCATACCAGAAGGGTGGTGGGGGCTGGGGACGCCCCGTGTCACAGCCCCCTCGGTTGCTTCACCTCCTGCTCCAGCCCACGTCGTGCTGGTTTTGGCACTGGTGCCAGCCCCGACGCTCGCGGGTCTGGTGTCCGTCTGCCATCGGCTGGTGGGGAGCCGGGGGCGCAGCGTCTCGCTGCCAGCTGCCGCGGGGATGGGGCTGGAGCGGTGCCGGGGGCGTTTGCTCCGGGCTGTCGCCGCATCCAGGGCAGGTGCAGTGTCCGCGGGGGCTGCTCCAGGCTCCGCTCTCGGAGTGTCCGGCCCAGCCGGAAACGGCGATGGGAAAATTATAGGGGTCCATTTCTGTGTCCTTGTCGGTGTCGGAGCTGGCTGGAAGGGTGCAGGGCACCCACTGGAACTGTGTTTGCGCATCTGAAGCCTGTGATCGCTCATTGTTTTGGAGGATTTCCTTGAAGTGTCATGAAAAACACATTTTACTGCTAATTTGGCTTAAACAAGTTGGCCATCAGGACGGGGAGGCACAGAGCTCCTGGCCGCGGTGGCTGCTCCCTCCTAGCACCGTGGCTGCTGTGCGGGAGCAGGGACAGCCGTGGGTCCCCAGAGCTCAGGGCGCTTGGGGAAGGTGGGGCGGCCGCGCGGGGCCCTCCCTCAGACAATGGCGTTACATTCTATTGTCTGGGCGATGTGCCGTGTCCTTGCCGGCTCCAGGAAGCGCGTTCATCCCCGGGGGTGGGGGGGGGGAACGAGCCGGGCTGCTGGGAGGGGTCTCCTGGGGCTGGGTGTGCGAGTAGTTTGTGCAGCGTGCCTGGAGCCTCCGCGGCAGCGCGGGTGAGTCGTGGCCGGGCTGCAGCCGGGGACCTTGGGGAATGTCCCCTGTGGTCCCGGTGCCGCATTTCAGTGTCTCATTCGCTGCTGCCCTAATCCCATTAACTCACCCCTTTGTTTCCCCCACCTGAAACCCTTACTCAGCCCTCGCAGCCGGGCAGGCACTGCGGTACAGCTGCACGGCTCCTGCAGCTCAGCTCGTTCCCGGGAGGACGGTTTCCCTTCAAGACTGTGGTTTGGTGTGGGAGCGCTTGATGGGATTTGGCTTTTTATCACACTTCCAGATCTCCGGGATTTAAGACGGCGCTTTTGCCGGGCGCGCTGCCGCTCGCAGATGGCAGAGCCTGGGAGCGAAGCTGCCCTTGGCCCCGCTCTGCAGGCTGGGGGAGCAGAGCCTCTGCGTAGAGAACTTGCAGAACTTTAATTGCAGCATCTATACCGACGCTTTTGCTGGTTTTGAAGGTTTACATTAGACTGGTTTCTAATTAACAGAAGTTAAAAAGAAATGTAGTATCTATTACAGTAGTAAAAGCCTACCTCGGAATTCAGATGATGCTTCCCCATCTAGACAGGGTGTGTGGGCACCCAGCATCACTCAGAGCTGGGGGTAGGTGGTCACTCTCAGTCCTGTGGGGTGTCCCAAGTGGGTCTGTGTGAATGGAAACAGCTGGGGATGGCAGCTCGGGAGGACACCAGGGCTGCGCTGGTGCCTTGAATCGCATTCTCTTCTCTGGGAGGGCTGGTTTTACCCCTCTTTGCTCATGGACACTATTTGATGAAGTGGTGGGCAAGGCGGTGGGAAGGTGCAGCCTCTCCAAAAAAGCTTAAAACTTGACCTGAACACCAGGTCTGTGCTTAAACAGGGCTGGCTTTGCAGCCACACCCGGCTCGTCGATCGCTTCGGGGGGGAGGTGAAGATGTTTCTATTTAAGCAGAGATTTGAAATACCCTTCTAAATACACCAGCCTCGATGGGTTCTGCTGCGGCTGCTGGCGGGCCTGGAGGCATCCTGGCACGCCTTGGACTCTCGGCTCCGGAATCGCTTTGGAAACAGGGCAGGAGCCCTGTGCCGCGGCTGCCGGGGCTTGTCGGGCAGCCCGTGACATCTGTGCTGTCTGTTCCCAGCGAGTCCTCGGCCTCCTTCCCAGACCCGGGGCTGGTGGCGGAGGAATGCTCGGTGTTTTCCCAATATCCCACGCTTGGCTGATCAGACTGGGAGGGGGTGGCGGTGGCAGTGCCCTCCAGGGGGGCTGCCCCGGTGCTGTCGAGGGGCACAGAACCTGTGGGGTGGATGCGCTGGGGTCCCGTGTGGCTTTTGGGGGTGGGTGGCTGGACAAAACGCGTGTGCATCCGCGCGGGGGGGAGAGACCTTTGGCTGCTGGCAGAGCCTGCCGTAATCGTGGTGACGCGCGGGCAGAGCCCTGGTGACAAATCATTAACTTGCTCCAACAGGCCGGGTGCTGACGGCTGTTGGTGATAATTTCTTGTGAAGCGTCTGAACTTTGCAGCTGTAATGCAACCGGATGGAGAAATTAAGCCGGGGCTCAGCACCTCTGTGCCCCTCCCCACTGTCCTGGCTCCTCTGGCAGGGCCAGGTGGCAAACCCTGCGTCCTGGATGCCGTGGCTGGAGCTGGGAACAGCCTGCAAGGTCCAGAGCCTGCAATTATAGTGTTCTTAAAGAACAACTTGTTCTTTGTGCTCATTGAAACAAAATAATGATTTTGATTTTTTTATCCAGATGGAGTAATTGTGATTAATCTCACCATGCCAGTTCGCCTTTCCATGGACAAGTGGCAAATTCCCATCTTTCCCTGACACGATTCTAATGAAATCGGCAAACTCTAACTGAGGAAGGGATGAACCCATGTGGGTCATCCTGCTCCTGGTGCCTCTGCAGCTGGAGATGTCTGTGCCAGCAACTGGGGATGTGGGGAGGGGGATGCGCTGCCAGAGACCCCACAATGGGTCTTTGGCAGGTGAGTGTCCCTGGGAAAACCTTCCCTGGGCTGAGGGTCCTGCTGCGGGCACTGCCCCTTGCACAGGAGCGGGGGGTGGGTGTCATGCCCAGTGCTGTGCGTGCGCTTGCAGTGGGAGAGCACTTGATGGATAATACTGTGTCGTTTTGTGATGTGACGTGCCAAAACATCACAGCCTGGGCCTGGCGTGTGCTGGAGCTGTCAGGAGCTGTTAATTCAGGTGCGGGCGAGGCATTTTGGGGACATGCTCTGGGTTGATGGAGAGCATCAGCTGAGCGCAGCAGGTCGTGGCAGAGTTGCCGCCTTCTGGGGCTGCTCTGCTGCCAGAGCCTGGTCAGGGTGTGCAGCACCCCCAGTAACAGGAGCTGGGACTTTGCATGGGACATTCAGCAGCTCAGATGTAACAACACCATGGTAGATGAAATATAAAAAAGGTTTTAGAGCCCCCTCCAGTGAAGGCGCCTGGATCTGAAGCTCCCGCACCCCACTGCCCTTGTGAAGTGCCCCGAAGTTGTCAGAGCTGATGGGGCAGCGAGGAGACATTCTGGACCTGGGAACATCCATGCACAAAGGCCATGGGCTCCTTTGTGTGCAAGGCCAGGCCAGTGGTTTTGCCTGCTCTAACGAGAGGCTGATCCCCCACTGCTGTCTCCTCCTCATTAAACTTCAAGCTGCTCTCGTTCTCCTTTGAATTCTTCCACTCATCTTCCCTGTAAAGCCCCATTGAAAGGGCTCCTGGTGCCAGGATCTGACTCGAACGCTTCCCATTGATGCGGGTGAGGTCTTGACAAGCTCCTTTCTCTGTCTGCTCCTGCTGTGTGTTCCTGAGGATCCTCTTCAAAACCACTGAAGCTTTTGTACAGCGTCTGCAGGGGCTTCGTTAGCGGCTGCCCCAGCTTCGTCAGCCTTTGGTGTCGCTTCAGAGCAGCTTTGGCCAGGGGTTGTGGGTGTTGGGGGACTTCAAGGTGCATCTCTTCAGAGTGCATCAGGCTCTGCGTGCCCTTGTCTGTGGGAAGACTCTGCTGTGGCTGCCGAGGCCAGGGCTGTCTGAGCGGGCAGTTGCTAATCCCCGGCTGCTCCAGGAAGCGGGGACCGGAGATGGCTTGTGTGTAGTGTAAGTGCTTCTAAAATAGAGTCTTTTCTTGTGCTGCATTTATTGAATTGCCTTAACTGCCTCTTCCCTTTCCTTAAAAACCTCAGTGACTGTAATTGCAGCCACTCGCACGCTCCCACCACCAAGCTCAGCCCCTCACATGCTGCGGCTGCATGAGGGGCCCCCCCAGTAGTGTTGCACTTTGCTCCTGGAGGGTGTGAGTGAGGATGGGGCTCTGGGGGGGCTCCAGCAGGCCCCTGCTGGCACCCACACTTGCACGTGATGAGCTCAGGTTGCCCCTCACACCCACTGACCCTGGGACCCAGTGCCTGGTCCTGCACAGCCCCTGCCTGGGGCTTGTGAGGGTGCCCTGTGCCCCCCACCTGCTCCCTTTGGAGCGACCCCACACTGGGGATCACAGCTGCTCGCCCCAGGGACTGCTGCTCCCTGAGAAGCCCCTGGGCAGTAGATATTTCTGCATGAAGCAGTGCTCGTGGCTTTCCTGCTGGTGTTCTGGGCAGCTCAGCCCTGTCTGCCGGCTGTGTCCTGCCTGGTGAGGCTGAAGGCTTCACAGCAGCTGGTGAGAAGGGCTAGGCAGGCCTGGGGCTGCATGTTTGCCAGAGACTTCCTCCGCAGACGGTGTCCCGGGGGGCCGGTGCTGCTTGGACGCCGATCAAATGGCTCTGGGGGCGGATGAGCCGCTGGCCGGTGCCCGACAGCCGCGGGAGCTTCCTCTGCCTTCCTGGCTGCGGGAAGTGGTGGGAGAGGGATTAACGTTTTCCTGGCAGTGCCCTGCTTGAATGACTGAAGCCCCTGCCTGTCCTGCATCCCATAGCTGAAGCCCCCCAGGTATCTTGGCCCCTTCCCTAAGATAGGGTGGGAGCAGGCTGGAGATTCTCCCCAAACCTGTTGTCCCCTCTGAGGGGTCCCCCCCATCTGCCCCACTGTTTCCTGGGGGATTTTCTCACTGTTCCCAGGAGCGAGTCATGTTTCCCTGGGGTCCAGGTTTGTGTGGAGTGGGGCTCAGGTGAGGTCTGGTGGCACTGTTCTGCCCTCACTGTTCTCCCCTTCCTGCTTTGCCAGCCTGGGGGGGGGAAGATAAGGGCTGGGCTCAGCAGCAATTGTCCTGCCCACAGGCCTGATGTGGGAGGGCTGGAGCCCACCCAGACATGCCCCCTGCTTCATGGCTGACCCTCCAGTGTGGGTATTTTCACGTGTGCCTGAAATAACTCCTTGCTTCTCCCTCCTGCATGAGGGTCCTGCCCAGCTACAGCACTTCCCTAGAAGCATTGCCAGGGAATGGGTCCTGATAAGGTGAAGCCAGGTATAACCATCATGCTGGTGCCGCTGTCACTGAGTCTGCTGAGGAGGAGAGAGGACACCTGAGGACAGAGCCAGGCTGTGGAGGATGGGGGAGAAGCTTGTGTCAGTGTCTGCCCCTCGCTGGGTGATGAGCAGGGCACGCTTGTCACAGGGTTCAGAAAATGTCACTGCTCACCATAGGAGTGTCTGACATTTGCTCCGCTGGCCCTGTCAGCTCGGGTGCTGTTGGCCTCTCTGGTCCCTGTGGTGATGAGCAAACGCTGTTAGGGGGATGCTCAGGGGAAGGACAAATGCTGTGTTTAGTGAAGTGCCCGTGGCTCCTGGTCCCGCTCTCCTGCTTGGAGCTTGTCTGGGGCCGATCACCAGAGCTCATGTCTGAGCTCGAGGAGCTGTGCTGGCTTTTGATGTCCCTGGGTGCCGCGGTGCAGACGGAAGGGGTGGCTCATGCATAATGCAAGGCTCTGTATGGTGTCTGAGCCCAGCTGCTGGAGGTTTGGAAAATTAAGTGCCTGTCTGATGCCTGTAAATTTTGGAGTGGATGTCACTGCTGAGCAGTGGTGCAGCAGCATCAGCCCCTGCCAGATCTGTCTTGCTGCTGCCCGGGGTCCCTGCCCTGGCTCTGGTCGTGTGATCTTTTCTCTCCTCCTGCCCACCTTGTCCAGGTCAGCTTTCCAGTGTTTGCCTGGAGTGTTGGGGCCCTGTTGCTGGGGCTCTGCATGTGGGATGGGTGCCGGCTCACCCAGCTCCTGCACCGTGGTGACGTGCCCTGTCAGTGCCACAGAGCCCTCTCCTGCCTACCGCTTCCACACTTCATAAGGCATGACTATTGCTTCTCTTTGAGCTTCCCGACACAATTTGGAGACTCTGCCAACCATGGCCGGGATGAGCCAGCTGAAGGACTTGCCCTCCCAAATACCAATGCAGCAGCACACAAGTGCGGGTGTGCAGCACCGCGGCACTCCCAGCTCGGCACTGGGGCTCTCCCGGCCCATCCCTGCTGCGACGCGGGGTGGGGAGCAGAGTTGCCTCTCCTCTCGCCCCTGGCACCATGTGTCACACGCTGTCCTGCCCCACTGATCCTGTCCCAGCTCCCACCCGCCGCGGGAAGGCCCTGCCTCCACCGCCCTCCATTAGCGGGTCCCTCCATCGCCTGACCACCGTGCATTATGCACAGCCCATTATAGCTGCTCTGAGTCTGCCAGTGCTGCTTGACAGCTCAAAAAATATCGGATTGGCAGGAGCAGCGCCCTGCCGCGGCTCCGGGAAGGCGGCTGGGGCTGGACGCGGGGGGTTGCAGGATGCACCCAGCCGGGGGGGACGAGCGTGGCGGGGCTTCTGATTCCCATCTGGCCGCTGCCCCCGCGAATGAGGGCTTGGGATTCCTCCCTGCGAACGCCGGCCTGTGCAGCTGCCGAGGGCTCAGCCGCTCCTTGGGAACAGCCGGCAGCGGTGGGACGAGCCGTGCCAAGCCCGTGCGCGCCGTGCCCCGCCGGGACGCCCCACGGAGCCGCGTCCTCGGCCACCACCCGACGCCCTGACTCAGCCGCCGGCCTGGCGGGGGGCTCAGCTCCGTCTCCTCGCTCCCCCAGGAGGGTGCTGGGGCCCGAGGCTGCCGCCCCAGCCCGGCTGGTCCCTGCGGGTTCCGTGCTGTGCCCGCGGCTGGAGCGGAGCCAGGGGCGCGCGGCCGCCCCGGTCCAGCCCGGCGCAGGAATCGGGGCCGGTGCAGGTGGTAATTAGGCTGTTTGGAAGTGGGTGCTGCTGCGCCCAGGTATGCCGGGCGGCAGCTGCTCCCTTCGCTGCTTATCGCCTCTGAAACTCTGACTCATTCCACTCCTGCGCGGCCGGGAAGGGATAGGAATTCTGGCGGGTGCCTGGGTGATGGGTCAGCGGAGGGCTGGGCGGGTGCTGTCTCCATCCCTCCCTCCCTGCCTGCCTCTGACCCTCCCTCCCTGCCTGCCTCCATCCCCCCAGGCCGTGCCGGAGGCCTGGATGCAGGGCTGGTGACTCACAGCCCTGAGTGAGCTCAGGCATTAATCCGTGAGCCATCCTCCCTCCCCTTGTATCCCCAAATTAAAGACAAGGAAAGCCCAGCCCTGCTCGCAGCAACCTTGGCTGGTTTGTCCTGAGTGTTGGGATGTGCCGGGCTGCCCTGTCCCAGTGCTGAGTGGGGAGTGCCCAGCCCCAGACCACACCGTGGGCGCCTGTGGTGCTGAGCACCCATGGGATAGCTGAGCCAGTGGCTTTGCCTGCTTATTTTAGGTGCTTTAGGAGTGTCCCAGGAAGCTTCTAAAAAAGTTCATTTTATGCTTGGAGCTCCAGCCATATGGAGCTTGGAGCTCCTGGCGTGTCTCCGGCTCTTTGCAGGTCCTGTCTCTGGAAAGGGGTCTTAAAAAAGCTCATGGGCAGCCAGGGGACCCTGGAGCTTGTGGTGTCCCACTGTGCCAGGCAGAGCCTGCCCACACCTTGGCCGTGGCAGTGGTGAGACACGGTGTTGTGAGACACAGCGCTGTGAGATGCAGCCACGGTTCATGTCTGAACACGAGCAACAAAGTGCTGAGCTTTGGGTTCGTCATCCCGGTGCCGCCTTTCATCTCCTGTGGGGGAGGAGGGCAGATAGGGATCGGCTCCATCTGCTCGTGGGCTGCACAGGGGCCAGCTGCTGCACTGGGGGCTGCCGTGCCACTCAGGGGCAGGAGAGGGGCAAGAGGGTCCTGTGGTAACCTGGGCTCTCCTGGAGATGTAAACTCTCCCCTCTCCACCCCGCAGAGCAGCCATGGAGGTGATGAACATGATGGAGCAGCCGATCAAGGTGACGGAGTGGCAGCAGACCTACACCTACGACTCCGGAATCCACTCCGGCGTCAATACGCAGGTGCCCTCTGTCAGCAGCAAGTGCCTCGGGGACGATGACGAGGTGTATGGGAAGCAGTACACCATCAAGAAGACGACCACCACGAGTTACTGCCAAGGAGGGAACCAGGGCCAGAGCCAAGCACAAGGTAAGGGGCTGTGGGGCCCAGCACATCCGCGGGCTCAGCTGCTCAGCTCCTGCCTTCCTCTTCCTCCCCCGTAGCCATGCTGCTTCTGGGCACTCTTCCACGCTGGCTTCCACACCCTGGGAGTTGTTGCTGCCTAAAATACGCTCCCTCCTGTCCTCCTTCCCAGCGCCGAGAGGCTCTCGTGCGGGGGTGGTGCAGCCAGCCTGCGCTGGCACTGAGCTGCGCACACATCCGAGCGCGCCAGCGGGTTGGCTTGAGATGGGAACAGCTGATCCCGGCCCACAGATCTGCCACCTGCTCTACTGCCTGTCTGCCTGCTGGGAAGCCTGTCCCAGTGTGGCTGACAGAGCTGCCAGTGTGTGCCGTAACACCGCGCCACTGCCACGGCTTCTCCCGCTGAGGCAAGGACGACACGGAGCCGCAGCCTGCAGCGAAGGAGATGCTTCCCCCAGCTTTATCCCCTCAAAGGGGGCTGGTTTGTTCTGCTTGCCTGTGCAGTTCCCTGTCAGCAATAGGCCCTGGAAGGTTTATTTGCCAGCTCCCGCGGGGATCAGAGTCCCCCACAGGACCCTGTGCAGTCCCTTTGCTGCAGAGGTGGGGACCATGGGTGGCTACTGCAGTATCACACCTCAGCGTCCTCGATGGGGAAGGCCTCAGTGTTCTCCTTTTTTCCAGTGCCAGCTGGTCCCAAGTTGCAAATATCCTTAATTTTTTAGTTAATGGGCCTTGTGTGACAACTGCCTCATCATGCTGCCTAATTGAGTGTTGTCTTATCTCTGTGCTGCCGTATTTGTTTACGCTTTGAAGCTCCAGCTCTGTGCAGAGCGTGCTGGGACTGCTGACGTGGCCGGTGTTACTGCGCTAAGCTCTTGCTCATCTAGTTGGGATTGGGAAGCAGGGCTGGGAGCACTGCTCGGAGAGAGCCTAACGCTGCCTCCCTGTCCACCCCTGCAGCGGACATGGAGGCTCAGCTGGCCATGACCCGTGCCCAGCGTGTCCGGGCTGCCATGTACCCCGAGACAGTGGAGGACCGCTCGCTTCTCATCACCACCCAGCTGGAGGGGCAGCAGACCAATGTGCAGCGCCTGGCAGAGCCCTCCCAGATGCTGAAGTCAGCCATTGTGCACCTCATCAACTACCAGGATGATGCTGAGCTGGCCACACGTGCCATCCCGGAGCTCACCAAGCTGCTCAACGATGAGGACCCGGTAAGGAACTACGTTTGCTGTAGGTGTCTCTGGGCTTTCAGCTGCTGCACAGAGGGGCTCCCATCCCTGTCAGGCTCTGTGGCCATGTCTATCTCCTTCCTCTTGGCCAAACTCCTGGTTGCCTCCACCCTGCACCAGGACTGAGCCCACCTCTGCCCACCCATGTCACCTTGCAGCCTGTCCTTGCTGTGGGACCTCTTCCCACACATTGGCTCCTCTCCCTCCAGGTGGTTGTCAGCAAGGCAGCCATGATCGTCAACCAGCTCTCCAAGAAGGAGGCGTCGCGCCGCGCGCTGATGCAGTCGCCGCAGATCGTGGCGGCCGTGGTCCGCACCATGCAGAGCACCAGCGACCTGGACACCGCCCGCTGCACCACCAGCATCCTGCACAACCTCTCGCACCACCGCGAGGGCCTGCTCTCCATCTTTAAGTCTGGTGGCATCCCGGCCCTCGTCAGGATGCTGAGGTACACAGTGGTGGTGGGGACTCCAGGGGGGATGGCAGAGCCTGGCAGCCCCTCCTGGGCTGGGAGCAGAGGAAGGGAGGGCTCATGCTGCCCTCAGCATGGGTCCTCCTGCTCACCAAAACAAGGGAGTGGGAGACTGTGAGCCTGTGAAAACCCCTAGGGTTTGCTGCGTAAGGAGCCTGCATGGGGGCAGGAGGAGGGGAGCAGCTACATCCCCCCCTGCCCTGACCACAGAGATGGGGCTCAGGCTCTGACGTGTCCCTTCCCTGGGGCCATGCAGCACGGTGGGCTTGCATGGGGCCTTGCTGAAGGGTTTTGGTGGATGCTGGGCTCGGGGGCAGCCCTGGGAGCTCTACTGCAGCCTGGTGAGTTTGGTGTAGCTCCTGCGCTAATGTGGTTTGTGCTGCCCGCCCGCAGCTCGCCCGTCGAGTCGGTTCTCTTCTACGCCATCACCACCCTGCACAACCTGCTGCTGTACCAGGAGGGGGCCAAGATGGCCGTGCGTTTGGCCGACGGGCTGCAGAAGATGGTTCCCCTGCTGAACAAGAACAACCCCAAGTTCCTGGCTATCACCACTGACTGCCTCCAGCTGCTGGCCTACGGGAACCAGGAGAGCAAGGTGGGATGGGGATCCCAGACTGACTGCGGCATGGGGAGGGCAGCAGGGGGGTGGTTGCCCAGCTTTGCACCTCACAGATGTGCAGGAGGCAGTGGTGGAGACCCCACCATCTCGTGTGTCCCTGGCGAGGTGACCGGAGCATTCCTGCATGCCAAGGGGGTGGAGCTCCTGCCTGGCTTGTGTCCTGGCATGAGCTGGGGAATCCGGAGAGGGAGTCCCAGCAGCCCAGGGCTGCCACACCCCAACCCTCCATTCTCAGTGCCCCATCCCTGGAAGCGTTGAAGGTCAGGTTGGACGGGGCTTGGAGGAACCTCATCTAGTGGAATGTGTTGCTGTCTGTGGTGGAGGGTGGAACTTGGTGGTCTTTAAGGTCCCTTCCAACCCAAACTGTTCTGGGATTCTGTCTTGCAGCTGATTATTTTGGCCAACGGAGGACCCCAGGCCCTGGTGCAGATCATGCGCAGCTACAACTATGAGAAGCTGCTCTGGACCACGAGCCGCGTGCTCAAGGTGCTGTCGGTGTGTCCCAGCAACAAACCTGCCATCGTTGAGGCTGGTAAGAGAGGCTGGGGCAGAGCTGCAGGAGGATGGATGGTGGTGTCAGGGTGATGCGGCTGAGGATGTATCCTGCCGTGGGTCTGGGGGATGGGCAGATGTCTGGCACAGCCGGGTGAAGCCACCTGTGCTGGCCTGGATTCCTGCTGTGAAGGCTACTGAGGCATGTTCCTG
This sequence comes from Corvus moneduloides, assembly GCF_009650955.1. Classification (NCBI taxonomy): domain Eukaryota; kingdom Metazoa; phylum Chordata; class Aves; order Passeriformes; family Corvidae; genus Corvus; species Corvus moneduloides. The sequence continues at coordinate 2,791,755 of NC_045501.1, read as the reverse complement.
GCACTGTGTGTGGGCAGGATCCATCCTGGCTGTCCGAGAGCTCTTCACACACCACGTTTGGCCTCTGCCAAGCCATGAGACTGCTCCATGTACAGGAGCATTGGCCAATGCCCAGCCCATGCAGCCCTGCTGCCGCTCACTCGTCCTCCTGCTGGTATGGCTGAGGGTGCTCACAGGGCTGTCCCCTTCCCTACAGGTGGCATGCAGGCATTGGGCAAGCACCTGACCAGCTCCAGCCCCAGGCTGGTCCAGAACTGCCTGTGGACCCTGCGGAACCTTTCTGACGTGGCAACCAAACAGGTGAGTCTGCGGGACCCCTGGCTGTGCTTCAGCGCCGCATTTCGGAGCCGTGGCCGTGCCGGGTGCTGGGCTGCTCATGCCAGGCTGAGTCCAAAGCTGTGTGTTCCCCGTTCCATGAGCTGCAGCAGCACGTGTGCCTGGCGCGGTGAGGGGATGCCCCGCTGTGCCCAAGTTACCCTGCAGCAGGGCTTGCCCTGCCTCACAGTGGGCTGCTCACTGCCCGTGGCCCTGCCAATGCCAGCTGGCTGCCAGCACTCCTGCGTGTCCCCAGTGTGGGGCCGAGGCCACTGCGGTCACTCAGCGGGTGTCGCCGGAGTTTGCTCTGGCTCGGGAGCCCTGTCAGCCTGGCCTGGGCTGGCCGCCTGCCCGGCTCCTGTGGGAGCTGCCAGCAGAGCAGCTGCCAAGACTGTTGTGCCCTGCAGCCAGTGCAGAGGTGACCCCAGCCCTGCTCTGGGTCTGCTCTTCCAGCCCTTTGCTGCCTCCTGATGAGTTTTCCCATCTGCTGGGGCCGCTCCATGTGGATTAGCTCTGATGCAGCCTGGAAACTATTTTGGCTGTCATAGAACCATCCCTGGCTCTGATGACTGAAGGGTTGAAGGAGGACGTGGTCGTGGCGCTTTAACTCCTTCCTGTCCCTCTGTTGGCTGCTGGCCAGCGTGGCCAGGACTGGGGTCACTCTGTCACCATGTGGGGAGTGCTGGCGGGGGCATGGGAAGTGTGATTCCAGCAGGGAAAAGCTGCTGGAGACATTAAACTCTGAGTGAAACTGCACATCAGAGTGGCTGGGGCTCACCGTGAAGGAGCAGCTCCAGCTGTGGGAGATGGAAAAGGAGCCGTGGGGGGATGGAAAAGGAGCTGTGTGGGAGTCAGGAACACCGCCCATTGCTGCCTGCTGGGGGCACGTGGGGCCAGATGCGGGGCTGCAGCTTGGGTCTGGCTGTGTGTGCTGCTCTCACCTCCCGTCCCCATTCCTGCAGGAGGGCCTGGATGGCGTTCTCAAGATCCTGGTGAACCAGCTGAGCTCTGATGATGTGAATGTGCTGACCTGTGCCACTGGCACCCTCTCCAACCTGACCTGCAACAACAGCAAGAACAAGACACTGGTGACACAGTCAAACGGGGTGGAGGCCCTGATCCACACCATTCTGCGGGCAGGTGACAAGGAGGACATCACCGAGCCGGCCGTCTGCGCCCTGCGGCACCTCACCAGCCGGCACCCCGAGGCCGAGATGGCGCAGAACTCGGTGCGGCTCAACTACGGCATCCCTGCCATTGTCAAGCTCCTCAACCAGCCCAACCAGTGGCCGCTGGTTAAGGTAAGGGGCCAGAGGGAGGTTGGGGGCAGGATGAGGCTGGTGCCTGGGCTGGAGCGAGCACCCGGCTGCTGTTCCGTGGTGGGATGGGCTGCTGAGGGGGTCAGCAGCTGGTGCCGTGCATGGAGTGATGGTGGCTGCTCCTGTTGGGTCATGTCCCTGACAGCGCCTGATGATGGAAGTGGCTCGTGCCCGGTGCTCGTTGGAATCAATGCTCAGCCTGTGGAGGGGATGGATCCAGTGCTGGGCGCAGCTGAGTCAGCCTGCACCACAGAGGGGATGGGGTGGGACAGATGGGGAGGGGTCCAGCCAGTGGGTGTCTTGGGGAACACATGCTGTTCTGATCCACAGCTGAGACAAATCTCTCCTCCCTCCTCCTCTCCTCCAGGCTACCATAGGCCTGATCCGCAACCTGGCCCTGTGTCCGGCCAACCATGCCCCGCTGCAGGAGGCCGCTGTCATCCCCCGCCTGGTCCAGCTGCTGGTCAAGGCTCACCAGGACGCCCAGCGACACGTGGCTGCCGGCACACAACAGCCTTACACGGTGAGTCCCCACCCCCCTGCCCTGCTCCCAGCACAGCCTGGCACCCCAAAACCCAGCCTGTCCCCGGGGGTACCCTGTGCCCACACTTCAGGTGGCTGTGCCCCGGTATGTGGGGGCTCCGGCTGAGCTCTTGTTCCCTGGCAGGATGGAGTGAAGATGGAAGAGATCGTGGAGGGTTGCACAGGGGCACTGCACATCCTGGCCCGGGACCCCATGAACCGCATGGAGATCTTCCGCCTCAACACCATCCCTCTCTTCGTGCAGGTCAGGCCTGTGGGGACACGGGGGCTGCACTGGGCCACCTCCTGCCCAGCCTGCACAGGGAGCTGCAGCCCTGGGCTGATGGCCCCATGGATCAGAACGTGCCCAGAGCACAAGGGCTCCTTGCTGGCTGCTTCACACGGCCGCTGATCTCTCCTGACAGCTCCTGTACTCGCCGGTGGAGAACATCCAGCGCGTGGCAGCCGGCGTGCTGTGCGAGCTGGCCCAGGACAAGGAGGCAGCAGATGCCATCGATGCCGAGGGGGCCTCGGCTCCTCTGATGGAGCTGCTGCACTCGCGGAATGAGGGCACAGGTGAGTGCTGCCATGCCAGGGGCTGTGCCAGGGGCTCTCCTGGCACCATCCCAGCTGGGGTTTCTGGGACTCTGGGCTGTAGGGATTGGCAGCAGGAGCTGAGGCTGCTGCCAATCCCTACAGCCACCTATGCGGCCGCTGTGCTCTTCCGCATCTCGGAGGACAAGAATCCTGACTACAGGAAGCGTGTCTCCGTGGAGCTCACCAACTCCCTCTTCAAGCATGACCCAGCAGCCTGGGAAGCGGTGAGCATCCCAGCAAGATCTTTTCTCTGGGGAAGCCAGGGCCTCAGGGGATGGCCCCATTCTGCTTCCAAAAGCTGCTGCCAGCACCTCCAGCCAGAGCTCAGGCAGTAGTGACAGTCAAACAGTGGGAGGCGGGAGGTGGGTGGGCTGTGGCCTCAGCTCCTGGGTCATGGCACCCACTGGGACAGGGCTTGCCAACCACATGGCCCCTGAGCATCGTGAGCATGAATCCCTTCAATTGTGCCACCTTCTTCCGTAGGCTCAGAGCATGATCCCCATCAACGAGCCCTACTCAGATGGTGAGTATGGCTTGCAGGCTCCCCGTGGGCTGGGTTTTGGGGGGGCAGTTGCCTCATGTCACCAAGGCAGGCTGGTTTTAGAACCTCTTTCAGGTGGCTGCCAGTCAAGTGCCAGCCCAGTCTGCTGGGGATGGGGGGTACACGGTGGGATGCTCAGCTCCCAGGGAGCACACACACACGGCTGGTGCCCTTGGGCCAGGGAGTGGGGGGTCCCTTTTGCAGCACCACTTGTCACATGCTGCCCCGGGCGGTGGGGTGGGGGCGAGGAGGTGGCTGAGATCTGGAGAAGTCTTTGGCCGGTGGGAGCTGAGGTTGCCACATCCCTTCCCTGCAGAGCTGGACCCTGGGTACCGCCCCATGTACTCGGGTGACATCCCCCTGGACCCCATCGACATGCACATGGATATGGATGGGGACTACCCCATGGATGCCTACAGCGACGGCGTCCGAGCGCCCTTCGCTGACCACATGCTCGCCTAACCTGCCCGCAGCCCCGCACCAGGTACCTGCCAGCGCACCTGGGACAGGGGCTCAGCCCTGCGGCGGGATGAGTGGCTGGGGGAGGCAGGGCTGGCTGATGGCACCTGGCATGCTGGGGGGTCCCTGATGCCGCCACGGGGTCCCTGGCGCTGCCGTGGGTCAATGTCCCCATCAGCTGTGGGCTCAGGGGGTCTCAGGCTCCGGTCTCCTCCCAAATCGCCCCTCGGTGGATGACAGGAGTTCTCTGCCACTGCAGGTGTTCTCTCCATGCAGAAGAGGGTGGCCCCAGAGCTGAGCATTCGCGAGAAGGACTTGGGAGACAGAAGTGCCTGAGAAGACAAAACTTTTCCATTCCCACAAGAGGTTTTATTTTTCGATTTGTTTTCTTCGCTGTGGGTCTGTGGAGAAGGTCCTTCCTCCTGGGACTGCTTCGAGCACCTACTGCTGCATCCAGCATCCAAGATACTGTTTCTGAAGCTTTAAAACACAAACCCTGCACCGTTAGTGATCTTTCTTTGGCAAAATAGTCTTTTCTATGAATATATATTTCTTTTTTATTTTTAATATGGTGCCAGCGGCTTTTGCCGTCTTTAAGTTTGTGCTTTCTAACTTCCCCACGATTTGTTCTGCGTGTTAGTGTTCTAGGAGAGGAATCTGACATGAAAAAAAACCCTTTGCTTCCTGCAAACTCCAACTGAATCAGGCCAACCCAGAGTTTGCTGAAAGCAAAGGGTCCGTGTCCCAGGACCTTCGGGGTGTCTGAGGTTTAATTCTTTCCCATCAGCCACTGGGAGCTGACTTCGTGTCCCTGTCCTGCCAGTCCCCATAGAGGAGTGACTCCAGCATTAGGAACTGTGTCCTTGTACCGATCTTTGTTGCACATTTTAACCCGTTTCCCTTCTCTTTGGTGAGTGGTGTGTTTCCATCCCCTCCTCCCTTATCTAACGCATTTTTTAAAGAGGCTTTAGATCTGATGGTGGTTTAACGCTCCAGCTGGAAAGGGATGGACAGTTACTGGAGTGTGGGTCAGGAATGGAAGATTTTATTATTTCTGTAAGTTGTTTTTGTATAGACCAAAGCAAAGAATAAAATAACCCCTGCAGCCCCGTGCTGCCCTGAGCCTGTTCTTCTGTCGGCTGGGGACGGTCCCTCGGGGCAGCCAGGGGAAGGCGAAGCCATCGCCCTCTGTGGGCCCATGGTGAGTCCCTCCGTGGGGCAGAGGGCTCTTGGTGGGCTCGTTCCCATGCTTGGCACCTGCTTTGCCTGGCCATGGGCCCGGGTTGCCACAGAGCATGGCAGGACACCGAGCTTCATGCGCTGTGCTTGGGACAGGAGCAAGCGGGGACAAAGCAGCAGGAGCTGGTCTGGGAAGTGGGACTGGGGGGAACATCCTGCCTGAGCTCAGCGCCGTGGCCGCAGCCAACCCCAGTGCTTGGGGAAGTGGATCTGCTTCCTGCCGCAGCCCGTGCCAGCACCAGCGATGAGCAAAACAACAGCTGCTTTCCGGGCAGTCCCAGCAGAACCCAGAGCACTTCCCAAGGGCAATGGGTCTGGGGTGGCTCGTGGGATGAGGCTGGGGGCCAGACAGCCCTGGGCCTGCTGTGGCTGCTGCCAGAGCAGGAGACAATCAGTGACAGGCCTTGGCTCCAGCCCTGTGCGCCGGGAATGGGGGCCTGGGCCCCACCTCGTGGCTCGCAGTCAGCCCTGCTGCGGGTCACAGGGGTGTTCCTGCTGTCAGCTCTGGCTGTCCCCAAAGTGCCAGCGGGTTTGGAGATGCCCCAGAACATCTGCCCTAGGAGGGGTCGGGTCCTGCAGCCATCCTGGAGCCGTGGGCAGGGATGTGGTCCCCGTGCACGTTGGGGCAGGAATGCACGTCCCGGTATCCCCAGTCCCACTGCGGCAGAGCTGCCAGCGGACATGTCCGGGATTGTTGGGGGAAGCGGAGCCAGAGCACACCGGGACCAGAGCAACCGGAGCTGCTTGCGGGGTCCTCAGGGAGCGGCATCCCCGGGTGGGCTCCGGGAGCGGTGGGACGGACTGCGGGTCCCGGCATCTTCGGCCGCGCTCCGCCCCTGCCGGGGAGCGGCTCTCGTTATCGGCAGGGCCCGGGAGCGATATCCGAGGGCTCCGCAGCCACGGCCGCGCCAGGAGCAGCGCCCAGCGTGTGTGGGGATTCCCCGCCCTGGGAAAAACCCGGCATCTCCCGCACTCCCGGGCGCACCGAGCCCTCGGCTCCCGCGGTGTCCCGCCCCACCTCCGGGGCGCACCCGGTGCCCGCTGTCACCGGGTGCGCTCTGCGTCCGGCTCTCATGGTGTCCCGCGTTCCCCCAGGCTGCCTTCGGGTACCCCAAATCTCCGGGCAGCTCCCGCGGGCGAGCCCCGGGCCGTGCCCAGCCGGTCCCCACCCGTCCCCTGGGGGTGTCACAGAGGGCGGCTGCCGCAGCCCCCGGAGAATTTGCCTCGTCTCTCCCCTTCTCACGGCGCTCAGCCGCTCCGCGGGAGGTGCCCGGGCAGGAGCTGCAGGACGGCACAGGGCAGGGCAGGGAGCAGCAGGCGCGAGTCTGCACAGGTAACCCGGGGCGGACTGAGCCGGGACCTTGCTCCTCCTGGCCCCTGTCCCATCGGTGCCGGGAGCACCGTCCTGCTCTCGCCCAGCTCCCGTGGGGCAGGTCCCCGGGTCATCGGCAGCCGAACGCTGGTGGAGGGGGGACAGTGGGGTTCGGGGTCAATGGGAGTGGGGGGCGATGGGAGCAGCGGGCGATGGGAGCTGCTCGCACGTGTCTGAACAAGGTTCCCCCGAGGAGAGTGAATGTACGTGCAGGAGCTGGGCCAAAAGCAGACGCAGGGCTCTGGCACTCCCGGCTGAGCTGACTCACCGGCCGGGCTCCCTCCCCGGAGCCAGCGGCAGCGCGGCACCTACACACGGTGGGTCCCTGTCCCTCTCTGGGGAGAAGAGGGTCTGAGGGCTTGGGGCTGGGGAGCTGTTCTCCTGGCATCGCGGTGCAGGATTGGGCCCCGAGGTCTAGCGGACCCAGTGCCATGGGGCAGAGGACTGGGGAAGGCTGTGGGTGTGCTTTGGGAGCTGCATGTTGCCTCGCGCCGTCCCTGTGTGCCGGGGGGGTGCAGGGTGGCCTGGTCTGGGTGCTGTGCATGTGGCAGCGACACATTACTGTGCCAGGAGAGAGGGCAGCAATGCCCTGGCATGAGCCTGCAGCCAGGAACGAGGGGCTGCTGGTGCCACAGCCCCCACGGGGAGGTGGTAGAGGTGGGAGCAGGGGTAGAGATGGGGCAGGGGGCTTGTGCAGAGGTTCCTGCCCCACAGGGCAGAGGGGCAGCAGTGCCAGCAGTGGCTGCAGCCCGAGCCAGTGCCACTGGAGGTGGCAGGAGAGCAGGGATATGCTGGATTTATGGCCCGTCTCATGATGTGTTTATGGTTGGATTGGGGCAGCCGCAGATGCTGCCCAGCCCTGCCCTGCACTGCACGGCAGGTCCCCGCTCTGCATCCTGGTGCAGACAGAGTGGAGGTTCACAGGTGGACTTTGCTCTTCGAGGTGGAGCTCCCCAGGGCTCTCGCTGGCACCACTCCCGTGTCTGCCCATTGCCGGGAAGCTCGACAGCTCCTTCCCTGTTCGCTCCACAGCAGGAATCCCCGGGGCGGGGCAGGGTCCTGTCCTGTCCGGCACTGGCGCTGCTTTGGTGCTGAGCCCCCCGCGTCACGTAGCAGCCACCGCAGAGCAGGTACGCTGACCCCTTGCCTCTGCTAAACCTGCCCCATATCCAGGGGCGGAGCTGAGCTGGAGTCTGTTCCCACAGCTCCCCTGTCCCAACGGCAGGGAGCAGGGACACCTGAGCCCTGGAGATGCCATCCGGCCCCCGGGCTGGCAGATGTTGCCTCCCAGGAAGGTGTTTGTCCTACAGCAGGATGCTGGGGGATATGGGGGTTCAGGATGTGTCCCTGATCCCTAGAGCATCACCCCAACAGCTCCTTCCCCCCAGGCAGAGCCGGAGAAGGGACTCTGCTGCCCGCCAGCGCAGCTCCAGGGAGCCAGGGCGGACGGTGCCTCTCCCCATGGCAGCCAGGCCCCCACGTAACGCCAGCCAAACTGGACACCCCGGTCCCACGAGAGACCCTCCCCAGCCAGAGCCCACCCGCCTGCCACCTCCAGCCCAGCCCGGACTCACCTGTCGCTGCCTGTCCCCACACCAACCCGGTGTCCCACGGGTCAGACACGGGCACACACCGTGATGCTGCGACCATCACCGGTGGGTAGAGCCGGGGGTGCCAGTGGGTCGCCTGGGGGAACCGGGGCGAGCGGGGTGAGGAGCTGGGTCTGCTTTGGGCTGTTCCTTCATCCTGTCCCCATTCTGTGGCCGGAGATGAACCACTGTCCCGGCATCCTTCACCCCACGCTGCATCCCACGCCCGCTGTCCCCAGCGCCGCTCGGCCGGGCAGAGCGTGGCCAGGAGATGGCAGCAGGACCCTGCCCGCAGACAGCGCGGCGATGAGGGGGGAGCAGGGCAGAGCTGGGGCAAGGGTCCCTGAGTGCCACCCTGCGGGGGACCCCCCAGTCTCCACACGAGTGGCTCTGGGGACAGACCCAGCTGGTGGCACCAGTCCCAAATCCGGAGGGGACAGAGTGGGCTGGGGGGTGCAGGATGTGCCCACCTGCCACAACCCCCCGTGCAGCCCACTCCCCCCATATGCCCCTCACCCCGGGCTGACACCGTGTCCCTCTGTCCCTAGAGCTGTGCAGCGAGGATGTCCCCGAGGTGGAGATTATCAGCCTGCTGGGCGAGCAGCTGCCCCGCTACACGCTGCGGGCTGACACCGTCTTCGGCTACGACCACAGCGACTGGTTGCAAGTCCCCCCCGGCCCCCCACAGCCCATAGCCCCCCTCACCCCCCAGCAGATAGAGGAGACCCTGCAGTACTTCCGTGAGTGCCCGTGGGCTGCGAGGGCGGCGGGGTTGGTGAGGGTGGTGGGCACAGGCCCAGCGTCTGCGCAGGGTCATGACGGCGAGGACAGCCTGGGAGCTAATCGCTGCTAATGAGATTGACGGGCTGGATTTCCTCACCCAGAACATCCCGGGCTAATTCTGGGAGCAGCTTCCGCTGAGCCGAGCCAGATGCTGGGAGAGAGCCCCCATCATTTCTCGGGACCCCCTGCATGTCCCTGCTCCTCTGCACTGTGCTCTGGCTCACAGGGGTGGGACACTGGTTGGGTTGGCAGAAGGTGAAAGCCAGGGAATCCCAGGGCTGCTGCTCCCTCAGACATGACAGCCTGGAGCGGGGCTTGGGGCCCCGGCTGCCAGCAAAGCCCCCAGAGCTGTGGGGATCCCAGGGGAAGACCCCTGCAGCCCCCATGGCCAGGCAGGGGCAATGCCCATGGCACTGTGACGTGGCCCATTCCTGGCGTGAGGCTGGGGTTCAGCGGGGGGCACAGACGGATTATTTCTGCTTTGTTTCTGCCTCTGCCATGCGTGTGATGGGGACAGGATCAGAGCAGAGGGCTGGGGGATGGATGTGGGGCAGTGGGAGACAGATGGGGCTGAGGCCTCCACCCACCTGCTCACGCCAGGCTGGGCTGGGGGTGAATTCTCAGCATGCCCTGCTTGTGCTTGCAGCCTTCCCCTTCTGGCTGCTCCCCTCTCTGCTCAGCAGGTGGTGAGGTGTGCCCCCACCATTAGCACTGCCCCCTGCAGTGACAGTACAAGGGATTGAGCCCCAAACCCTGTCTCTGTGCCATAGGGTAGGGAGCACACACCACCACAGGAGCCCAGCACCCTATCCCTGCTCCATGGGGCCAGTGGTTCTCAGTCCCAGACTCCTGCAGGTCACAGATACCCAGGCCTCCAGTGCCCCTGGCATGTGCTGCTGCAGAGGGGGCCCATGGCGTCATTCCTTTACCAAAACCTTTAAGCTGCCGTCAGAAATAGCCCCCTGTAATCTGCTTGTGCAGGCATAGGGAACCTGCCCAGAGGAGCAAATCCTGGGGCAGGGGATTACGAAGAAGCAGCTCCTGCCTGTCCATGCTGAGACGCATGCTTGAGTCCTTGGGGTCCCTGGAGGGTGGGTGCCCAGCTGGTGGTGCTGGCTGTATCCCAGACTTCACCAGGGGAAGCACCAGTACCAGGAGGAGGGAGAGGCTGGGACTGAGGGCACCTGCTCCAGTCCCCACTCCGGAGGGGGCTGGTGGTTACAGCAGGATGTGGTTGGGGTCAGGATCTCAATAGGTAGGGGTCAAGGAGGCAAAGATGTGGGATGGTGAGAGGCAGCTTCAGCTGCACCCATTCACGGATTATTTGGGTGCTAACAAGGAAGGGCATTGGGGCAGGTGATGAGGATGGAGTATGCTGGCATTACCAGCATCATACCCACGTGGCTTGTGCTACGTGCCTGCCAGCTCCTCCATAATTCAGCACCATGATTTATTCAGTTTTCCTGCTACTGTGCTGCTTCTGCATCAGTGTGGCTGCGGGGACAAGAGGGTCCCAGCCAGGGAGTGTGGGGCATCCTGAGTGGGGCATGGAGGGGACCAGGCTCATGCCAGCCCATGCTTTGAGCCAGGGGTGGTGAATGGAAAGACTGGAGTGGGATGGAAAAACCCTTTCCCTGTTCAGGGACCTGGCAGGTCCCAGCACTGGTACTGCAGGTGCAGGGTTTGTGATGTGGGTGATGATGGGGGGACCAGGCCTGGGGTGGCAGAGCAGGGCTGGCCAGAAAAATGTACCCTGACCCTCACAGGGACCCCAGCCCTCCACGGTCATGACTTTGTGTGAAGGGCTCAAAACCTCTCCCTGTCCTTCCCAAGGGTCAGAAGCCGCTGGCTGTGCAAGACCCATAGCATGAACCCTGCAGAGCTGCTGCTCAGGGACCCCCAGTGTCCCCTCAGCAGTCATCACCACCCATGGGGGCCCGTGTGCCCAGACTCCCCGGGCTGTGAGTTGGGAGAAGAGGTGGGACACAGAGCCCACCTGCACCAGCCCCCCTGGGCTGAGCAGAATTGTCCTGGTGCATGCCCCAATAAGGAGCCTGGTCCTAGGGTGCCTGATGGGGACCGTGTCCCTGGGGCGACCCGGGAAAGAGGGGGGAACGGGCACTCCTGGACAGCCTCTGGCATCCCCCGATCCCCGCATCTCCCCCGCTCCGCTCCCGTCCGACCCCGCCCCCGTCCCGGCCCCAGCCCCGGCCTCGCCGCTGGGGGATGCGCCGGGCAGGTGCGCGGGGACGGGGCGATCCTATAAATAGGGGAGGGAACGGCCGTAGCGGCTCCGCTCGGCGGGGCTGGGCTGGGCACGGCTGGGTGGGCTCGGCACGATGGAGATCTGGAGCAGCCCCGCCGCCTACGATGAGTTGAACGGGAACGCGGAGCGCGGCGGCGGCGCGGACCCCATCGCCAGGGAGCTGGAGGAAGGTGAGGGCGGCCCGGGTGGTCCCGCCCCGGGGATGGGGATCGGGATGCGGCTGCAGCAGTGCTGGGCTCCCCCGGGCTGGTCCGGAGCGGTCAGGGCCGGGGTCTCGCCGGGGCCGGGGCTGGTCCGGAGCGGTCAGGGCAGGGTCTTCCCTCGGCAGGTGCCGTCTGTTTCCCACCTGTACGTTCCCGCAACCCCGGTCTCCCTCGCCGCTCTCTGGCCCGGGGTTGCCGCCGCCCGGTCCCTTGGGGACCCCCAGGATCACCCCGACCCTAAGGGAACCTGTCCCCCCACCGGGAGTGGGGGGGAGAGGACGGAGGGACGGGGCGAGGGGCCCTGCCAGGTCTGCGTGTGCCCGTGGGGAAGGGCGTCCCTCCCCCCGTGGGAATGGGGTCCTCCCCTCCCGCACCGCCGGATCGGGCCCGCAGATGGATGTTTACATGTTTGCCAGCGCTGCAGGCTCGTCTCCCAGGGCCAGCCGCTCGCTCCAACCGTAACGATGCTCATGCTCTAATTATTTCCAATTAATGGCTCAGGGGCCTGACGAGGTGCAGTTGGGGACCCCCGCGGAGAGCGGGTCCTGTCGGGGTGCAGGGAGGGGGGTGAGGCTGGGATTGGTTCTTTTTCCCATGGACGTGTTTGGGGTACGTGCCTTCTGGGGTGTGGGGGAGCACCCGGGGCAGTGAGGAGTGGACGGGACCGGGGTGGCGAGTGGGGGCATTGCCATGACAACACACTCACCATTACACAACCCCAGCTGGGGAGGCCTAATGGGATTTGTGTGGCTGAGCTTCCCCGTTAACCCACTTCGTATGCACGACTGGGGGGTGGCTGTGACTGGGGACGCGGGTGGGGGGCCCTGAGCACAGCCAGCGCTGCTCTGCCAGGGGAAACTGAGGCACACATCCTCGGGGCAGCAGAGCATCAGAAAGAGCATCGTGAGTGCTGTGTGGTGTGGGCAGGGTGCGGGGTACAGCAGGTCCCGGGCTGTAAGCAGGCTCTGGGGTGCGGGCAGGGCTCGGGGCTTTGCGCCTGCTCGCGGCTCCCTCGCACCGCACGGCTCCAGCGCCGCCGTCTGGGTGCGTGCCCGGCGCTGCCTGGCAGCTCCTGCGGGCGCAGTTGGCAGGATCCGTACCGCGGGGACCGACGTCTCCATCCTTGCACCTCCTTTGCCTGCCAGAGGCCCAGAGAGCAGCGGGGGGAGGCAGAGCTGTAGCTGGGGCCCGGCCTGACGCGGTGGTGTTGGCGTGGTGGGCAGCTGCCCGTTCCTGCAGCGTCCTGTCCGCAGCTGCCTCTGCCTCTGTTGCTTTGTGGATCGTTGTGTTGTGCAGCTGGAGGGGCATCGGGTGGGTGCGGGCTGCAGCATCCCCTCCCCCAGAGAGAAACTAGGGCAGGGCTGGCTTCTCGGGGGGGATCTGGGGGAGGGGGCTAGGGACAGATTGGAGGGGACGCCGCCTGTGAGCCCGGCTCGGCACGGTGCCACCCACAGCTATTTATACTGGAGCTCCAGCCTGCTTTCTGCTGGAGATGTCACCTCCGATCCTGTCTCTGCTGCTGCCCTTCCCCATCCCTCCTTTCTGCCTGTGAGTCCTGCAGTGGGGCTGGCACTGTGCCTGTGCTGAGGTCATGGGGGCAGCGAGGGGGCCCAGCATTTTTCTTGCCACCCCAAGGTGCAGGCAGGGTTGGGTGTGAGCCCCTCATTTCCCATGGTGATGTCACGGCTGTGGGGATCCCTGCCCGCCTCTGCCTGCGCGAGGTGACGCCCAGCAGAGAAAAGGTCCATTTTGGAGACCAGCCTGGAGCAGCCTTGGGGGGACAGTGCTGAGCAGTGTGGGAGTTCACCTTCTGGCCCTCTCCCCCAGTCCTGTGCGCTGAGCGGGTGGTCAGGATCACGAAGACTTACCACGACATCGATGCTGTCACCAACCTGCTGGATGAGGTATGCTGAAGATCCCACCTGTGTGAGGGCTGGTGGGACCCTGGCGACACAGGGGTAGGTAGGGACTGGGGAAGGGATGAATCCCAGCTGAGGCAGACCTGCCCCTTGCAGAAAGAGCGGGACCTGGAGTTAGCAGCACGCATTGGGCAGTCCCTGTTGAAGCAGAACCGGAGCCTGACCGAGCGCAATGAGCTGCTGGAGGAGCAGCTGGAACTGGCCAAAGAGGAGGTAACAGTTCCTGGGCACAGGTCTTGGCCCCCTGCATGCCCCCCTGGGGGCAGCTGTGGTCCCCTTGGGCCGTGTCCTGAAGCACCTTGTCTCTCCAGATTGCGCAGCTGCGCCATGAGGTCTCCATGCGGGACGACCTTCTCCACTTCTACACCACCACAACGGAGGAGAGCGAGCCCACCACCACCACCTCCACACCGTGAGTGGGAGCCCTTGTCCTGCCACTCACCTGGGGCAGAACTATTCCTGTGGGTTGTGCAGAGGTGTTGGGCAGGAGCCATCACCATCCCTAGGGCAGCACTGGCCACACTCCCTTCCCTCCCTTGGTGGCTGTGGGTCCAACCCCACAGAGCTTGGTTGCTGCAGGTGCCTGGGAGCTGGGGGAATGGGCAGGGGTCTGGGTGGGCAGCCCCATCCTGCCCGCACTCCCGCACTGCGGGTGCTCAGTGCCATCCCTGCTGTCCCCAGGCTGCACAGGCACGAGTCCTCGCTGTCCCTGCAGCAGTACTTCCAGTACGACACCTTGCAGCAGAAACTCAAGTGCCTGGAGGAGGAGAACCAGAAGCTCCGTATGGAGGTGAGCAGAGCCAGCTGACGGATGCCCCTCAGTGCCCACCTATGCCCTGCTCTCAATGGGGGGACCCGAGCTGCCCCCGGGGGAGACGGGAGGTCCTGCCTGTCATGCTCAGCCCCGCCAACCCTCTCCCCCAGGCCACCAACATCGCCACGGAGACCTGTCAGTACGAGGACCAGGAGCAGCAGCTGATGATTGACTGCGTGGAGCAGTTTTGTACGTAGGGCTCGGGGGTCTGCAGGCACCGCCCGGCAGGCACTGCCCAGCTGCGTGGGCTGGGGTTGGGGCCCGTGCCCTGGCGGTGACGGACCCCGGCCCTCCCCCAGCCGAAGCGAGCCAGCAGGTCGTTCACCTGTCGGAGGAGCTGGCGCACAGGGCGGAGGACGCGGCACGGCAGCAGGAGGAGATCACCCAGCTCCTGGCGCAGGTCGCGGAGCTGCAGCAGAAGTGTCGCACGGTGAGGGTGCCCTGCCCGTGCCGGGGGGAGGGGGTGCGGGCACAGCGCCCTGACCTGGCCGCTCCTGTCCGCAGTACGGCTCCGAGGTGGAGGAGCTCCAGCAGCACCTGACCGCGGCGAAGGAGGTGCAGCAGCAGCTCCGGATGGAGGTGAGCCCGGGGGAAGCCGTGAGTGTCCGACCTGGTGGGAGGTCCTGCCCCGCTACCCCCGGGGCCGTGCTCAGGCTGTGCCCGTGTCCCCGCAGCTGCGGGATCTGCAGGAGAAGTACGCGGAGTGCGGCGGGATGCTGCAGGAAGCCCAGGAGGAGGTGAAGAGCTTGCGGAGCCGCAGCATGCCCAACAGCACCGTCAGCCGCTACAGCGCGGCCAGTCTGCTGCCCGTGGTGAGCGCGGGGTCCGGGCGGCAGGGTGGGGGCCCCTGCTCTCCCCCCTACTGACACTGCGTACCCCTGTCCCCAGGACTCTCTGGCTGCTGAGATCAAGGGGATGATGAGGAAGAGGACAGACAGCTCCTCCTCGGACTACAAGTGAGTGCTGTTATCGGTGGCTCTTGCTGTGCCATGGGACGAGGGTCCGGCTCACCCCCACCCGCTTCCTGCCCACAGGAGCTACCAGCGCGTCTTCGAGACAGTGAAGGCCGTGAACCAGACAGCCAAAGCCAGGTCTTGCTCTGAGTCTCCCCACCACGTTCCAGGCTCCAAGCAGTTGTCGGCTGCCCACTCTGGGGGGGCCAGCACCCCCCACACCAACTGCTCCGGCTCGGAGGGTGCCCGGTGAGTGCCAGGGTGGAGGGGAAATGGGGCCGGGTGGGACAGCGGCTGCCCCTGCACAGGAGCTGGGATGCTGGTGAGCTGCTGGTCACACCGGAGCAGGAACCAGCCCGGGGCAGGGAGAGCAGGGCCTGGCTGGGGCCCAGCACAGCCTGAGGTGCAGTGTGGGACTGCAGCCCCGGGCAGCCTAACGCTGTGCCCTCCAGCAGGGCCGAGGGGGCCAGCGAGGACTCCCGGGCAGCCCCGGGGCGGCAGGACCTGGAGGCGGCGGTGCAGCGGCTGTCGGTGCGGCAGCAGAGCCACGTCTCCGAGGAGCGCTCCTTCTTCGAGGCCGAGCGGGAGCGCAAGCTCTGGCGGCTCAGAGATGGGGCGAGCTCCAGTGGCTTCCTCACCCCCGAGGGCAGCATCGTCTCCACTGGCACCAATTACTCGGGGGGCTCAGAGCTCACTGCTGGCTCCAGCTTCTCCCTCGGCTCCCTCACCTACTTACCTGACAAACTGCAGATTGTGAAGCCACTGGAAGGTGAGGGGCAGAGGGGGTGCAGAGCTGCAGGTGCTCTGAGGGTCCAACACCCTCACCTGAGTTCCCCCTGGCTGTGTCCCCCCCAGGCTCTGTGACACTCCACCACTGGCAGCAGCTGGCACAGCCCAACCTGGGTGGGATCCTGGTGCCCCGGCCCGGGGTGCTCACCAAAGACTTCAGGCAGCTGGACATCGACCTGGAGGAGGTGTACAGCCTCAATGACCTGGAGGAGGACGATGTGGATGCCAGCTCCTTCCAGCTGCTCCCTACCTCAACACCCGCCAAAGCCAAGGAGCGCCCCAGGGGTGAGCGTGGGGTGAGGGGACCGTGGGGACGCAGCTCCCGCAATGCCCCTGTCCTCCAGTCGAGGCTGCCCCTCGCCTCCCGCCGTGCTCTCCCCTCTTGCAGCAGCCTGTCCCTGCCACCCCGCTGTCCCCGCGGGGCTGCTCCGCCTGCAGCTGCGCAAGGGCTGTTCTCGGGCAGCCCCGGCGGGATGAGCCCTTGCCATCACCTTGGCGAGCCCCTGCTGCCCCTCGGCTGGCTGGAAGGGGCAGGTCTGGGACAGACGGCATCTCCTGGTCCCACCTGTGCTCGCTGCCCCCTCTGAGCAGGCACCACACCTCAGTTGCTGCTGGAGCTGTGCCCTGTGCATGGAGCTTCCAGCCCAGCTTTGGCTGTCCCGCCTGCTCTCCGCCCGTGTCCTGCCCCCCTTCCCATTGACCCCTTGTCTCCTGTCCCTTCCAGTGTTCCTCTCTGTTAACAACCTCCCCCAGACCCCGTCTACCTTCACCATCACCACCTGCCACATCCTCCACCCCACCACTGCGCTCACCACGGTGACACCCAGGTAAGGCGCGTGGTCCCCGCCGCCTGCGCTGCCTGCACCAGCCCCCGCCCCGCTGTGCGCCCCGAGCTCTCTCCTCCTCGCCCCCGTGCCCGGCTCCCTGCAGCGTGAGGAAGTGGCAGGCCGGGGGCCGCCTGCAGCCCCTGATGCTCTGAGAGATGCCAGCATTAAGAAACATCCCCAAATCTGGCTGCTGGGGTGTCTGTGTGCCCGGGGCTGGGATCAGCCCCCCTCCTCTGCACTGCAGCACCCTGATGGATGGAGAGCCTTCCTCGGGTGGGCTCGCCCGGAGGGGCAGCACCCCGGGCACGGAGCAGCGAGTGCTCCTGGCACTCTGGGGAACAGACACAGCTTTCCTTCCTCCACACTTGGGCAGCAGCCAGGAGCTTTTCCCAGCCGGTTGCTGGGCTGTCCGTTCATTAATGAGCACCGGTGATTAGCCCTAATGAGCCCCCCCAAGGCTCGCTGGGGGTTGGCATGAGCTGGAGTTCACTGTTAGACAAAACCCTGGTGTCTGGAAATGCTTGTGGAGCAGTGGCTGTGTCCCAATCTCTCCTGGCTGCTGAGGAGCAGCCCCCAGCACTCCCCTGTGAGCTTTGCTTGAGCAGTTTGCAGCGTGGGAGGCTCCTGTAGCCCACGGCTCGTTAGGTGAAGGAGGAAAAGCGGGTCCTGCTCTGCCCGCAGCCACGCCTGGCCTCTTCAGCAACATCCCCCAGGACAGGGTCCCCCAACTGATCCCCACTTCTGCTCTCTCTTCTCCTCCAGTCTGTATCATGCCGTCGTGCCTTCTTGTGGGCCCTTTGAGGGGCTGAGCCTCGGCAGCCCCTCACCAGAACAGACTCCCCCCACACTGGCGCTTGGCCCTGGACCCCCGAGCACCCCCATGGGACTCTTCAGGCTCTTGCTGGGGCGAGATTCCCACTTGGCACCCAGGACTGGATCATGGTTGGCCCCCTCACTCCACTCCCAGGACCCTCAGAATTCTGAGCCCCATCCCTCCCCTGTGCCCAGGGGTCAGGATGGACCCGCACCCAGGAGCAGCATCTTCAGCTGGAACCTGGTGGAGAAGTTGCAGCGCCTGGGGCTGGACAAGGTGGTGGCCAGAGGGGAGACGTCCTACACCCGGCCAGGGCTCAGAGGGGCCCAGGGCAGCCGGAAGTGAAGCTGCTGGAGAAGAGACCCCCAGGCTCAGGGTGAGACACATCCTCTTCCTCACCCATCCATGGGGGAATGGAGACAGGACAAGCTTCAGCTGCTGGTGCTGCCCCAAATCTGTCAGCACTCCTGGCACCAGCATGGGGAGCTTTGCTCTGGCTGCAAGGACAGAACCCGGCACTGCTCCCCATGGATGGGGGGTACAGGGGGTGCTGCCTGACCCCGTCCCTGCTGGGGAGTATGGACCCTTCACAGGAGCCAGTTTCTGGCAATAAAAACTGTTCCTGCTTCTGCTGAGCCTGGCTGTGGAGCGAGGGGCAGCTTGGCCCTTTGGGGCTGTCCAGATGCTGCAGCGAAGGGCAACGCTCAGTCTGGGCTTGGGTGGGTCCTGGGGCAACCCGCTGGGGCCAGGGCAAGACCCCTGCACCCTGGCTGGGCCCCTGGCCAGCACCTGGACTGGACTGGCTTTTTAGGGGAATGGTGTTTTAACTCTTTCCTGCCCACTGAGTAGCAATAGTAGCAGTACCCACAGCTTGGGATGTTTCTGGGGGCGCAGCTGTTGCTCCCCCCAGCTGTGTCCCTCCCTCCAAGCTGTGCCCCATCCCCTGGAAAATAAATGTGAATTTACAGAGCAGCTCGTGTGTGCTGCGTCTCCTGCCACGTTCTGTGTTTGCTGCTGTGAGCAGCTCGGTCTCTGCCCTGTGCATCCCTGTGGGGCTGGGGGCAAATCCCTGCTGCCCACCCTCCCAGGCTCTCCCCAGCACAGCCCGGAGTGCAGAGGCCATAGTGCCAGAGTTTTATTGTGGTAAAGGACATGCACTGAGTGTGCGGGTGCTCTGTGGGGCCAGGCCAGCCCAGCGGCTACGCAGCACCGGCCTCGTCCTCAGCACTGCGGCGGCCAAAGTCCATCCAGTCGGGGTAGTAGTGGTCGTGCAAAGCCTCAATCCCCTTGTCCTCATGCACAAAGGCCTTGTTGTTGTTCAGCTCTGCCAGGGTAAAGGCAGCAGTTAGAGCTGGCACAGGGGCCGGGCTGTGCCCCCCGAGGGCTGCCCACCCTGAGCTCCCAGTACCTGTGAGGATGTGGGGCAGGAACTGGGACAAGAGGTGCTGCTGCTCCTGGGACAGGTACTGGGGCCAGTCCCGCCGGACCAGGCTGGGGGGGGGCTGCTGGGGGTCCCCCCTGGTGCCTGGCGCCGCTGCCGCTGGCCGGCACTGGCAGGTGGTCACTGCGAGGGCGAGGAGGAGGCCGAGGCACAGCATCACCTTCATGGCTGGGGAGAGACTGAACAGGGCTGGGGAAGCGGGGGAGCTGCAGCCCCCGAACGGGGACATGCTCAGCCTGCGCTGAGGGTGGCCTGGGCACTCAGCCTCAGGCCATGGCCAGTTCACAGTCCCCTCTGTCCCTCCCTTTGGGTCCCCAAGTCTCCTCCATTCCTTCCATCTCCTCCCCAAGTCTTCTCCATCCCTCTCTCCTGGCTGGTCCCCAATTCCCCTGGAATCGGAGTCAAGGCAGAGGGATCCGTAAGGATCGCGTCCCACTCCTCGCTCCTTGCAAGGATACTGAAAACTAAAGCACGTGGCTAAGAGCATCATCCAGATCCTCCTTGAACTCCAACAGCTGGGGAGCAGGGTTCTCATCCCCAGAGCATGGCGAGGCCCCAGATCCCCTCTGTCCCTCCCAGTGGGTCTCCAAGTTGCTCTGTCCCTCCCATCTGTTCCTCAAGTTTTCTCCATCTCTGTCTCCCAGCTGGTTCCCAAGTCACCTCTGGACAGTGCCAGAGCCCTGTGAGACTCACGTGTGGGTTCTGGGGCTCAGCAGGGTGTCCCGGTGGGTGTCCTGGTGGGTGTCTCAGCGGGTGTCTCTCTCCAACATCACCCCAGCTCAGTCCCGCTTTTAAAGGCGCTGCCGGGGCTGCCACACCCCAGGGCGGCTCCACACACATCCACCCACCCCTGGGGGGGCCCTCGGGCAGCTGTGTGTGCTCCCAGACACACAGACACACACACCACACAGACACACAGCTTGACAGAGTCGTATCCATATGCACACATACGTAGGGACACACGTGTCCATATACATTCCTAGCTACACATGCACACAGGTCTGCCTGTCTATGGACATACGTGAACACAAACCCAGGTGCAGCTACCAGGGCACGGTGCCTTGGCTGCACGTTTGTACAGACCAGGCCAGCTCTGCGAGCAGCTGAACACTCACAGGCACCCGCCCCTGGCACCCCCACATCCACATGCACAGTTAGAGCCCCAGTGATACCTACACACATACACTAGTGCAGGTACTTATTTAGGTGGGCACTGCTATTATATGATACTATAATTATATGACACTATTATTATTATTATATTTATTTAATAGACAGCAACTATGCAGTATAATACACTGCAATGGTGTGTATATATATGAATATATAAATGGATAAATAATACAGTATAATATATAACATTCTATACAGCACAAAATACAGATAATATATAATGTATGCATTTCTAATAGATAACATGGCTTATGCATCTATGTAAACAGGTACACGTGGGCACAGATATACAGCTACAGGCATGGACACACGTGTGCACGTGTGTGTTTATACAGATGACGACTGCATGGGGTAATTGTATGTCATGGAGTGATGAAGGGTGTGTGCAGTGAGATGGATGCATAAGGAATACCATGACATATCTCTTTCTATATATATGTATCCATACATATATGCATTTTTGGAGGTCTTTTCTAACCTAAATGATTCTGGGATTATGTATATATATGTATATTTGTACACATATATCTAAATCTGTACGCATTTATACATAATGCATATACATACATACGTATCTACGCATATAAATATAGATATATATGTATATATCTATATAAACACACAGGTATATACGTGCATAAACAAGTGTGTGTATACATACCTGTATTACATGAGCACAGATGTATCTGTGTGTCTGTACACACACACACACACACACATGGATGTACCCACACACCGACACCCAGGTGTTTGTACACATTTGTAACGTGTGTTGTGCCACAAGGGCTCTGTGCCCCCGGGGGTTTGGGGGCTGCACAGACCTGGTGGGCTGTGTCTGTGTGTGTGTGAGGCCCCTCACCAGGACACAGGCCCTGGAGCAGCCCATTCTGCAGCTCTGGATCTCTCCCTGCACCCTGAGAAGTTTTGGGGTGTTGTGGAAGGAGTGGGCCCTGCTCGCTGTCAGAGCCCCCCGAAGATCCTCGTCTGTCGCCACCCACTCCCTCGTTCGATATTGACGGTTCCTGCTGCCTGTATTGACCCCCCATCAGTGTATTTGTAGAGACCATTTGTCTCCCTCCTGCAATAAACGCCGTGAACAACATCCTGGGCTGGGGCACGTCACTGTCCCGTGTCCCCACGGCGTTCCCAACGAGCCGTGTCGGTGCTCCTCAAACAGCCCCGAAACAAATGGGCTTTGGATGGCTGGAAGGCAGCGGTGCCCGGCACCCTGCGGCCATCGATT
Organism: Corvus moneduloides; assembly: GCF_009650955.1. Lineage (NCBI taxonomy): Eukaryota > Metazoa > Chordata > Aves > Passeriformes > Corvidae > Corvus > Corvus moneduloides. Next base: position 2,770,577 of record NC_045501.1, on the reverse strand, counting down.
GCTCGCTCCACCGAGTGCACTGCACAAGGAACAAACAAATTGTTTTCCAATTTCTGGGTTTTAATGGCTCAATCTGGACCAAATGAGTCATCAGAGTGATGGGGACACAGCGGCCGCTCCCTCCAGGGCCACGGGTTTGGCATTGCCTTGACGCAGGTTTGCCACCGGGCCCGTGGGCACTCGGGCTGGGTCCTTCTATGGGTGGACAAAGGTCAAGCTGGAGGATGGACCAAGCACCCCTCACTCCTGCCTGGCTGGGGCTAGCTGTCCTGGCAGCCGCCAAATCTGTGGGCAGCTTGGCAAAGCCAGCAGGGAGAAATCCGGGCTGGATGTGCTCCAACACGGGGGGCACGAGAATTCTTGGCACAGCAGCAGCAGAGCAGAGCAGATTGGGCTGCGTCAGGTTGTGGGCACAAACACCCCCTGGTGTGAGTGCCGGCCTTGGCACTGCCAGCACCTGCTCCCCAAGATATGGGCAGGCTGGAGATCACTTCCAGGCACAGACAGGGCTGGAGGTCACTTACAGGTATGGGCAGGGCTGGAGGTCACTTCCAGGTGGAGGCAGGGCTGGAGGTCACTTCCAGGCACAGACAGGGCTGGAGGTCACTCACAGGTATGGGCAGGGCTGGAGGTCACTCACAGGTATGGGCAGGGCTGGAGGTCACCTGCCTCCTCCGTGCACTCGAAGCTGCTTTGCGTAATTGCAGCAATTTGGTTTCCAAGAGCAAAGTCTCCCGGGAAAGTGAACTCGGTGCTCCCGAGCAGCACGTGGGAGACGGGTGTCATTGTGGCAGGGGATGAAGAGCCGTGACCTGCTCTGAGGGCTGCCAGGAGCAGGTGACCAGGGTGGGAGCAGCCTCCCAGGACACTCGAGCCCTCCCCGCTGCAGGACAGATGGGCTGGGGGAAGTGGGAGGGAAACCCAGTGATTTCCTGTGCACTCTTAGGCATTTCAGTGCATTTCACATTGCTCTTGCGCAGGAGGCACCCACCAGCCCCCAGAACCATTGCTGCCCTCAACCAGTGCATTTTACTGAGATTTCCTTCTTGCTTGTTGAGCTTGAGCTCAGAAAGTAAAGAGGGCACTCAGCCCCTGACCTGTGGCAGAGCCTGACCCGGGTGGCAGCGCCTCCCCCTCCTCCCCAGAGCAGTGTTCGGGAAGCAGAAGTGCTGACCCCGGGACTTACAGGAACACAACCAGCACAGGGGCCTGTTCGAGGGTTACAGAGCCAGGGCAGGGACTGACTCAGCACCCACCCACTCCTCGGCTTTCCCTCAGCTCCAGGCAGGAGCAGCAAACACTGAGCAAAGAGATTTCAGCTTCCTCTTTCTGCACTGGGCCAGAGAGGGGAACAACCCCCAGGGCCCCAAGGAGCCCCCAGAGCAGGGAATTGCACCGGGCCCCTAAGCACTGAGGCCACAGCACAGATGGCAAGAGGGGAAGGTGCTTTGGCTGCTGGGAGCAATGGAACCCACCACGCACAGGCTTTTGAAAACCAGTTTTATTTAAATAAGACTTCAAATACATTACAACAAAACATTAGAAATGAAACCAAAGCCATGTTACTGCACAGGGTGCGAGGCAGCAGTGCTACTGACACAAGGCTCTGCAGCTCCAGCTCCAGCGATGCTCCTTATGTTAGTCCAACATCGAGCCCTTGCCACAATAAGCCATGGGACCGTTCCTTCATGTGCCTGGTACCTCAGGGCTCACAGGTACCAGCACCTGAACTGTTGCCATTGGCCTCCAGGTCACTCTTCTGTCACTCCTTCCAAGCCAGGCTTCCCCAAATCCCTCTGCCTCTGGGAGCCAGCACTGCCCAGGAGGACAGCACCACGTCCCTGTGCCACGGCACGGGGCCTCACACCAGGCAGGACACAATTCCCCTCTGTCAGGATGGAAGTGCAGCTGGACTGAGGAGCCATCAGGACAGGCCGAATCCCTGGGCTTAGCTGGGAACAGCTGGAACTTTTGGCTTCAGGCTGGATGGTGCCACCGCCCGCGTTACCTCTGGGAAATGAGGGACAGCCAGACGAGATAGCATGGGCTCGTGTCAGTTTATTACATCACCAATTACAACAGTCCAGATCAAGAGTGGACCCAAGATCGTTACATTACACAAACCGGCTGGTTTTAAACTTATGACAAGGGACAGGTGGGAATTTCATGGTAAGGAAATCTTGCATAAAGCTCCAGTGGCCCACAGGCACTCAAAACCCGTGGACTTTCAGCTGGTCGTCTTTAGCCAGTCCAATCTGCAAGACAGAAAATGCATTCACAGCATGGAGTGACGCCTCTGTGCATCTGAACGCCGCCCACACCCAGGGACCCGTGTTAAAAAACCCATGTTTATTTTAGTGACCAGCAGGCCAAAGGTGTCCTACCTCCACGAGGAACTGGCAGATGTTCTTGCGCTGGTCACCCTGCAACTGAATCACTTCTCCATACTCGGGGTGCTCAATTACAGTACCATTGCAGGCAAATTTCTGCAGCAAAGACACAAAAACCTCCTTAGCACCATATAAACATCCCTGCTGGGCGTGGCTGCTGCCCTCCCAGGCCCGAAGCCCTACCTTCTTGAAGGCCTTCACCAGTTTCTTTTTATCGTAGTCATCCGCGATGCCCTGGACTGTGGTGAGGGTCTTTCTGCCGTTGCGCTGCTGGATCCTTATATGGATGTAGTCCTCAGTGCCGGCCGGGAGCAGGTCATCACCCTTACTTGCATCCGCAAAGGGGTCTGCGGGGAGCGCCGTCAGGCCCCGCCCCCGCCGCCAGGCCATTGGCTGCCGCGCCCGCCCGTCACGCGCAGGACACGCCCCATTGGCCGCCGCGCCCGTCCGTCACGCCTCGGTCCCGCCCCCAGGCGCCTGCTCGTCCCGCGCGGGCACCGCCCCCACCCCACCCCATTGGCCGCCGCGCCCGCCCGTCACGCTTGGGCCCCGCCCACCCCCCCCCCCCCCCTTCCGTGGCTGACGCAACCGGGCCCGGAATAGTAACTGCGCCACGGGGCGGGACCGGGGCGGGGCCCGCGCGCTCCCCCGGCCCCACCGCACAAAGGGCCTCACCGAAGGGCTGGAGGTTCTGGATAGCGGACATACGATACGCTTCCCTTCCCTCGGCGGAGGCGGCGGCGGCGGCGACGGGGGAGGCTCTGGCGGCGGGAGCGGCTCTGGGCGGAGGATGCTCTCGCGGCGGCGGCTCGAGGCGCTGTCAGGGGGGCGGGACTGCCGCCGACGGCTTATATACCGCCCTCTCGTGACGTCATCACGCACGGCCAACGGGAGCTGTGATTGGCCGCCGCGCGGGGGCGTCAGGACGCATTGGGCGAACGCTGCCGCGCCCCGGCGGGTGCTGGGGGAGCGGGGCGCATGCGCGGAAGGGGGGCCCGGCGGCGCGCGGGGTGGCGCGTGCGCAGTGCGGGGCCTGGGCCGGAGCCGGGACCCCCGGGACCCCCCGGCTCCCCCCCGCCGCCCCCGAGACCCCCCGGGGCCCCAAAACCCTTCCGAGACCACCAAAATCCCCCTGGGACACCCACCCCCCACCCCGACACCCACAAAATACCCCCATGAACCACAAAATGCTCCCCGGGACCACTCAAACACCTCCAAATCCCCTTGGGACTCCCCCCAAAGAACAGGGTAGCCCTCGAGACCCTCACGGGGACCCCAAATCCCCTCTAGACATCGCAAATTTTCTTGGGACCCTCCAACGTTCCCCAAGATACCCTTGTTCCCCTCCCAAAACGTCTCCAGGACCCCCCAACTTCTGCGGGAGTCCCAAAAACCCCCAACCCCTCCTCTACTTTCTTAAAATCTCCTTGGGGCACTCTAACCCCCTCCAAAATCCCCTTGGGACCCTCAAAAGACTGAACCCCTTTCCTGACGGCCCCTCACTGACCCCTCACTGGCCGCACATTGTCCAGCGGTGGTGACCATCACCCTCCAGATGGCCGCAGGAGCCGGGGGCAGCCAGATGCAGTTTGCCTGTTCCCATCCCTTCATCCATCGCATCCATCCGGCACGACAGCCCAACGCTGCCCAGGGCTGCCCAGAGCCATCCGGGGCTCCTGTGGCCACTCCAGGTGTCTCCCTGGCTGCCCGTGCGTGTGGAGAGGCCCCAGGTCCTGCCGGTCCAGCGCTTCATCTCCCGGTGTCAGGAACAGGCAGTGATCCCAGCCTGGGGTGACACCGCTGTGCCCAGCCCAGGGTGGCCCTCTCAGCCTGGGTTGGCCTCTCAGAGCCCGGCACAGCCTGGTCACCACCCCGCGACTGCGGCGCTCCGGGCACGGCTCCTGCTGGAGCTGCAGCCTGGGAATGCTCAGAGCTCGCCCGTGGATGTGGGTTTGTTCCCAGGGGTTTGTCACCGGCTGTCCCCACGGTGGCATCGCACCTGCAGCATGCAGGGAGCTACGTGCTGACAGAGAGGAGGGTGCTGTTCCAGGCTGCTGGCACGGAGATGCTCGAAGGACACACAGTTCTGGAGTGGGCCTGGGGCTCTGCTGCCAAAGGGAAATGCTGAAGGTGTCACCAGAATCTGACAGCAAAGGAAGGTTTTTCTCTTTAAATGAGGGAAATGAGTCCCCTGACACTTACTGCACCTCAGCTCAGTCTGTCAGGCCTTGGCAAACCTCAGCCTGTGCAGGGTGAGCTCAGCTCCTTTTGCTGTCTGTCGTGAGCGCTGGCCCATCCCACCCTGGCTGCCGGGGGTCCCAAAGGCTTGGGTGGGTCAGGACATCCCAGTAACCCCAGTCCCAGTGCTTGGGAAGGGGCAGTCCCTGTCCTTTTGTAATGAGAGACAAAGGTGTTCTTGGGAGTCAGCTCAGGAGAGCAGTGAGCCCAAAAGGGCCTGAACCAGGGTCAGTGGGAACTGGTGATCTCAGGTTTAATCCTGCTCCTGAGTCCTAATTTTAGGGCCTGGAGCCTAGCTCACAGTGTTTGGATTGAGCTGCTAAACACAGACATTCCATGGCTTTCCCGGTGCTGCCGTGGATAAACCCCCCAAACTGGAGGGTGTCTCCCTGCTGTGGCTCAGCACAGCACAGGGACTGCTGGCACAGGAACATCACATCCCACTTGGAGACGTGGTACGGGTGCTAAAAATACCCTGAGACTCCCGATACGAAGGACAGTAAATCTCTGGAAATTAATGGGGTCAAAAGCCACGTAGATCCAGACAGAGTGTGAGCTCTCCTCTGAGAGTGGGTTAGAGCTGCCCATGGAGCGGGAACATTGTCCCGGGGAAGCCTGGGCCTGCTGGGCTGAAGATCCTTTATCTGGAGCCCCTCAGCTCCGTTTGGATCCCCTGCAGCCCCAGCTCCCTGTGTAGGTGTTCCTGCCCTGCTTCGGCGCCATCTCAGAAGCACGATGTGGGTTTGACAGGTTATTGGCAGCTGGGTTTGCTGCCATCTGCGGCTCTGGCAGACGCCACACGGGTCGGATGTTGCATCATTCTTTTGGGGCTTTTATTTAAGATAAAGGCAAATGATTTCTCTTGCACCGGGCAGAGGGAATTGTTTGCGTTGCTCTATTTGTATCTCTCTGGTGTTTCTGAAGCATCTGTCTCTTCTATGTGTGACAGAGCAACTGGAGAACTGGCTGAAATTTTTATTAGAATGCGAATTTGCTCCACGACCACCATGAACAAGCAGATGGTTCTTCTCTCTCCTCTTTTTCTGATCATATTTTCCTCCTCTCCCAGAGAAGGAGCCGTCTCTAGCAGCCGCATGGTGGAGCAGCCAGACAGGAGAAGCAATTAGAGGTTTGCACTCCATCTTTCTGCTGGAGGCATTTCTGAGTCCTCACTGCAGCCAAAGGGCGGCTTTTCATATTCAACACCAAACACTCGAGCAGAGCCATTGGTACCTTCAGTCTGATGTCAGCTCTGGGCAGACTGGCCCTGCTGCTGAACCAGGATACCCCAGAGAGTCGATTTATCAGTGTCACTTCAGATTTGCAGAGTCCACACAACACATCCTAGTTGTGTCCTCGTCACTGGGCCCCCAGAGCCTTTGGTCCAACACCAGAAGAGGCGAGTGTGTGTCAGACACCAGAGCTGAACCCATCACTGGTGAGGGCTGGGCACTGTCTGGGAAGTGTTAACATCCGATTTTGTTCTGTGAGCAGCATTCAGAGCTGGCACCTGCAGTCATGAGTGGCTTCGGCTGGCCCCGCGGCTGAGCCCCGGCACCCTCCTCCCCTCTGCCCGTCTTTGGGTGCTGGTGCCGCCCTGTCCTGCCCGAGGAGGTGCCGCTCGCGGCTCCCCACGAGGTGGCAATGCCGGTCTCCCGCAGGAGCAGCTCGGCAGGCAGCTCCGAGCTGCTGCCGTCTCTTCGTGCCCAGCGCCTGGCAGACAATCCACGCTGTCCCCCCGGGCTGTGCGGGGGCTCCGGCGCAGCAGCCCCGGTGCGTGGGGCCGTGGCCGTGCCAGGGGAGCTGCCAGAGGCCGTTCAGGGGCAGCAGGAGGAGCAGAGGGAGCCCAGAGCCGCCTGCGTCCTGTGACACCTGTGCTGTCACTGCTCACTGTGATGCCTTTTCCTGGTCTTAAAATCAAGAGTCAAACACGGTTAGAAGGGAAAAAGGGATTTTACCTTGGTACTTATTTTAAGGATCCTTAGGTGCACTACGTCCAGGTCGAATGCACCTCCATGCACACTGCAATGCACACCACACAAAACATCTGGTATAACATTATAGGTCTTACTAATTAGCATATCTGTCAAAAATTACCCAACCAGAGGCTCGAGTGAGCCCCCCTCCCCAAGGAACCTTCTCCTGGATGGTTCTATCTTAGTTTACAGAATGTGTTCTGGAGAGGACCTTGGGGTCTGGGGCACACTGATCCCTAGCTACAAAGCTTCTAAGATGCTTAGTCTCTTAGCTTGACAAACAAGGCCAAGAATGTAGGCAAAAAGCACTAAGAATACAGAAGGTGTAAAAAGGGTGTAAAAGGGGTACAAAAGAAAAGGCAAAAAATCATCATGGCATCAACTCGAAGGCATCGTAGTCGTGCTGGGGTCTGGGGGTGCTCCTGAGGACCATTGTGCTCCTTGGCAGTGAGTGGCACACGCAGCCGTGCAACAAGGAAATGCACTGGTGGTGAGGACAGGGTCTACCCAGCACCTGCCAGTCCCGGGGATCTCATGGGGAAATGCTCCCGGGTACCCCTGCGTGTGTGCAGACAACAAACCTGGAGACCACAGTGTGATGCAACTCAAGGCTGTGTGTGGGGGTCCCGCAGCAGTGGCCCTGGGACTCCTGGGGGCTCTTGGTGGGTGACAAGCCTGTGCTTACTGCAGGTCTCTCTCTGTTGGGTCCTGCAAGGCCATTTCACCATGTGCTCTGAGGTGAGGGGGTCTTGGTACCATCCCAGTCCACCTGGGAAGTGCAGCAGAATGGAAGGAATCATCCTGGCATTCGGCTTTACTGCAGCTCAGCAATGCCCTCCGGGCCGGGACATTCCTAGAAACCAGCTTTTCTCCTCCAACATCCCTCCTGCAGCCTCTGTGTGACTGCACTGACGGGGATTCAGGATGAGCTGGATGTTTGATGGATATTTGATCCCATTAATCAGTGCGGGCAGCACTCACAGGCGTCAGCCCTGGTGATTAACCTGCTCCTGGAAAGAGCAGCAGGGTGAGCCTGGCTGCCCGAGGCAGCGCAGGGATTCCCTGATCAAGTCCTACGTTCCTTTTCCTTACACAACTATTCCTGGCATTCACATCTCACATTTGCAGACCCCGGGGTGCTGCATGAACTGGCCACTGCTCACCTACAGTCGGGGCCTGCGCGATGCTCGCTGTGGTCCCGGCTGTCGGACGCTGTGGATGGAGGCACTGGACATGGTGTGACACACATTCAGAGGGTCCCACACGCCTCTCCCCTGCGTGCACAGCAAGGGCCGGCCATGGGCACATCCCGATTCCTGTCAACCCAGTGACCTCCAGGCACTGACGTGGCCCCAGGTGTGTTACAACCACTGCGTTTAAGGGTATTTATTCACCCTCCCTCGCACCGCTCAGCTCCCGCTTCCCCTGGCAGGGCCCCCTCCCTCTCTCCCTCCCTCCTGTTACTCCACTGCTCTCCGCGAGGTGCCAGGAGAGCTCCAAGCACAGGCTGAGCCCAGCCGTGCTGCTGGGGCAGGTGAGCAGGAACAGACCTGGGGCAGGTGAGCGGGACCTGGCTCTGCCCGCGCAGCCCTCCCTGCCGGCACCTGTGCACCAGCGATGGAGCGACTCAGCTCTGTCCCTCCGGGCCGGTGCTGGGGAATTCTCTCAGGGAAGACCTCCAGGATCTTGGAGACCTCATGGGTTTCCTGCAGAGAAGGGGTGTTGTGCACTGCAGCCCCGGCCATTTCCTGAGTCTTTCCCATGGGTTCTCTCCTCCACCCATGGGGATTCCCCTGGCCAAGGTCGATGCCCCGCGCAGATATCACTCCGTGCTCACATCGCAAGGAATGTATCGAATAAACATCCACCTTGTGGGGGTCACTGGGGTCCGACAGCCCCAGCCCTCAGCTGGGGATTTGGCATCAGCCTGGAGGAAACCCGACACGGGAACAGTGATCACAAAGACCAGGAAGGGTGGGAGCAGCTCAGGCCAACGGCTCCGCTCTCCATCAGACACCTGCAGAACCTCTGGGAGCCCCAGCAAGTGCTGGCCCCTGCTAGTGACAGGGAGCAGGTCCAGAGGGTTTTCTGCAGTGGAAGGGCCCAGATCAGGCATCGAGGGCACCTCGAGCAGCTGGGAGAGGGACAGGCACAGCCATGATAAGATTTTCATTCCATATCTCCTGATGGATTCAGGAGCTGTTGGCACCAGGCGCAGCCAGGGCGGGGCTGACTCAGAGCCTCGGCATCGGGCCGTGCCAGGAGCACGGATCATCCCTGCATGGCAGCACTGCCTGTCAGCCCCACACAGTCTGTTTGCACATGCCAGTGAAGCTGCTCCTGCCAGACACTGCTTTGCTGCAGTTTGTCACACCTGGGCCATGGGACACAGAACTGCTCCAGTGCCACAGAAAGGGGCAAAGGTACCAGGCTCAGCACGGCCAAGGAGCAGACTGGGACATGGAGTCCAGCTGGGGACATAACTCATCTCCCACTGCTGCCCTGCATGGCTCCAGCCCTGCTCCATCCATTCTCAATGCCTCATCCCTGGAAGTGTTCAAGGCCACGTTGAATGGGGGTTAGAGCAACCTCCTCTAGTGGACGGTGTCCATGCCAACGGCAGGGGGTGGAACTGGATGAGCTTCAAGGTCCCTTTCAACCAAAACCCTTCTGGGATTCCATGATTCTATGATCCATTGCAGTGCAATGCAGCTGTCCTGCCCTGCAGCCCCCTGCTTTCATCTTGCCCTTCCACTCTGCCTGAGCCAGGCAGCTCCTCTCCATTCTGGAGGGAATTCCCTGCTCCATGCCAGGGAGAGAATTCGGGCCATGGAGAGACTCTGAGATGAACCTTTGCTGGAATCTTGTGTGCCAGGCAGGGCCCTCCTGAGCTGGGTTCCTGGCATGTGCCAGCTCACCACCAGTACCAGCACTGGCAACATCTCTGGATACAGGATGGGTGCATGGTGGATGCCCAGCAGTGGGAATAACCTGAATGCACTGGAAAGCACAGTGACACCCTCCTCCCAGGTGCCCTGACTCCTGCCCTGTGCTGCTGATGCTGCCTGACACGATGGAATCACAGCAGAGTCCCCTGTCATGGCACAGCAAGGGTAGAGGGTACAAGCCTTACTGAGCAGCTCTCCATGTCCACGGGCTCCGAGGCCCATGAGAGGAGCAGCCCCAGCCCATGGGAAGAGCAGCTCCTGCCCTCCCCGGAGAATCATTGCCCACTGTGCACTGCCCCCGTGCCCCTCACCTCCTGCCAAGGGAGGAACCAGCCTGGCTGCCAAACAGCTCAGGCAGTTGATCCTGCCCTGGTGTGACAGGGGATGGACACCAGGCTGAATCCACCACCTGCTGATCCTGGGGTAAGGGCCAGGAGATTTTTGGGGTAACAGCAGCAGAAATGGCGAGCACAGGGCAGAGCTGTCCCCACTCTGCTGACTCGAGCAGAGAGAGGGGCAGGTCAGGCTGAACACCTTGGTCAGCACCTGCCTCACTCCAGTTCGTATTTCACTTACGAGGCAAAACCTGTGCGGGGTGTGAGCACATCCCCACGCAGCTCCAGCCACAGCCCGGCCCCTTCCCTGCCCCAAGGCCAGGCACACTCATCCCCCGCCTACACCAACTCCCCGGGGGCCAAACACTGGCCGTGGGCCAGGGCTCCTTCCCGCATGCTGCCAGCCCCAGCCCAGCCCAGCTGCCCGTCCCGGCATGATGCTGGCACTGCAGGGATTTGCCTCTTACAAAACACTTGGCCATGGCACTCCCCTGCCAGGCCGGGAGCTGGAGCTGGGAGCAGGGGGCCGGGATGGCCACACTCAGGGGTCCCAGGACCCCCGTTCCCAAAGCCCAGACAGGCACTGGGACAGGCTGGTCAGGGAAGGGCACAGGTTGCAGTGGCAGAGGACACTCGAGGGGACACCAGTCCCTGGGGTGCTCAAGGTCCTTCAGAGCCACAGCTCGTGTTTGCTGCCATGTTGTGCAGTTGCCAAGCCCCCTGTGCCTGCTCACACTCCTGGGGCTCCCCTGGCACCCCAAAGGTGCAGGAGCAGTGTGTTTATCCCAGAGCTGCCTGGCCCCTTATTTGGGTATCCAGTGAGTGCCAGCCTGGCAGGGGGACAGGGAAACCTCAGCAGGCACTGTCTTGGGGGTGCAGCTATAAAACCACTCGGCAACAGCCCCTTCTTTTGCTTATGAGATGTCAGGGACCCCTAAGCAGCGGCATTTCCATGTAACAATACTGCTCAGCTGCTGTGTGCGTGGCCTTCCTGGCAGCCACTGCACTCACCCCCTGGCATGGAGCTTCCTGGGAAAACCAGGTCAAGATGGAGCCTTTCAGCATGTGGCTCTGTGGCAGGTTTTGCTGTGCTTGTGCCACAGGCTCGGTCCTGCACTTGCCAGAGCCAGAGCCACAGCGGCTGAACCGGTGTGGGGCAGGAAGGGCTGACAGATCAAGTGGGTTTTGGGGGCACAGGGAAACCCAGGGTTGGGGTGCCAGGGCTAATACTGGCCCTGAAGCTGTGTGGGTAATATTGACCCTGAACCCCTCAACCCTACAGCAGGTTCCCACCAGGCTGGGGCCAGGTTTTGTTCAAACCCTGTAGGGTTGAGATCAGAGGTGGGCACTGCCTGGCTCCTGGGACCCAACTACCCCCCTGCTCCAGGGCAGACTCTGGCTGCATTTCTCCCTTTTCCTTCACTCCAGAACCAGGAGCAGGAATTAAACTCCCCACCACAGCCTTCCCTGCTCAGGGGCTCTTTCTGAGCCCGTCAGCCTCACTGGAAACAAACACGACACAGGGAACAGGGGCTGCCCAGCGGCCCCCAGCACACAGCCCCAGGGCAGGAGACCCCCAGGCTGGGTGTGCTGAGCTGAGCTGAGCTGCAGGCGTGTCACCGGCGTTGTTTTGGCTGCCAGGGCCGCGTCCCTGCCGCGGCTTGTCCCCACGCCCAGCGCTGGGCTGTGATTAGCGAGGCGGATCCTGCCCGCGTTCCCATCTCCGCGTCAGCGCCGCCGCCCTCGCGGGCGCTGCCAGGCGGTGCCCGCAGCCAGGTGTGCCCCAGCCAGGTGTGCCCCAGCCAGGTGTGCCCCAGCCAGGTGTGCCGCCCCGCCGCCGCGGTGCCAAATAAGGAAACCGCCCGCTCCCTTCTACTTGCAAAACACTTTGGACTTGGTGCTCTGCTGACGCTTCCTGTTCCCAGAAGCTCCTGGGGTGTGCTGGAGGCTGAAATGCCCCCTCTCTCCCTTGCTGGGCTGCAGCCAAGAGCCCCGGGACCCTGAAAAGATGATGCTCTGAACCCCCACAGCGCTGGTGTCCCAGTGCCCCATCAGCAATGCAAGGGACGAGGGGAGGGGACATAGGCACGGACCCACAGTGCGAATTTGGTCAGCCCTGGCCATGGGACTCACACCCCGTGCATGGAGCTCGACTCCCAGGCCCAGGACATGAAGGAGCTGCTGCCTGGCTGGCAATGCTGGTGCTGCGCCATGTGCCACGCTGGCCTGGCTGGGGTGACCTGTGTCCCTGGGGCTGCCAACGAGCCATGGAGTGGCACCAAGCACAGACCTGCACTCTGATCAAGGCTCACATCCCTTCCACAGCTGCTGCCATGCAGCTGCAGCACCGTCTGGCCAGGGCCAGTGGCAGGACAGCAGTTCCAGCCTCCCAGCAATCCCACAGCGGGGTCACCAGCACAGGGTGGGAAACACAGTGGCAGCTGGAGGAGGAGGCAGGAGGCTCTGGCAAAGCTGGTTCAGGAACTGGCTGCCTGTGTCTCTCCATGTGCATGGCTGACAGGGAGAGGCTCAGGGGACAGGGATCCCAGGTCTTTCCCAGCTGATTAAGCATTTGGGATGGACAGAACATGTCCAAGGGGCTTGGTGGGTCCAGCCCAGTCTGTAATTTGGGAAGGCTGTGTGCCAGCTGTGGGTGACAGGAGTGCCCTGAGCAGATATGGTCCCTCACCCAGGGAGTCTCACGTGTCCCCCAAGTCTCCCCAGCTCCTCACAATGCACTGAGTCGAAGCCCCAGGTCCTGGGCAGTCACTGGGGAGCTGTCCCCAGCCAAAGCAAAGGTAAAGGGCCTGACAAGGCTCCAACGGAAGGGCCTGACTGGCCACCCATGTGGCTCCAATCTCTTGGGGACACTGATGCAAATCCCCCTCAGCTTCCAGTCACCACAACCACCTACTCTGACCCCCAGGGAAGGGCGGTCAGACCCCAGCTGTGCTGTGCACTGAGCTGCACTGACCCCACACAGGGAAAGAAGGCACCAGCACCCTGGCCTGAGGGAGCTCTTGGGACAGCAGGAGAGGGGTCGGGGCTCTCTGCAGAGAAACAAAGCCAAAATGGGGCTGGCAGGAGCGCCCCAGTCCCACTGGGCTCCCTGGGCAGGGCTGCGGCTGGGCCACGCAGGTGGAAAGTTATTTCTCAGGAGCTGGCTGATGGTGAAAGTTCTTTCCCAGGCGTGGCCCAAAAGGAATGTGAATCCTCTGAAGTCTTCATCTCCCCTGTAATTACTGTCAGACAAGTTTCAGCTTGGAGCTGGGCCGCCCCTGCCCCGGGCGTGGGAGGGAGAGGATGACCCACCTGGCCTGTTCCTGCAGCGCACATGTCCCCTCCTGCCCCAGGAATGCATTCCATGACTCACGGGGACCGCGGGGGCAGCGAGGTGGATGATGTAGAGGGGAGCACCCGCAGTCGGGGTGCTGGGTGGGTGCACACCACTGGGCTCATGCAGGTGTGGGGCCCTGTGTTCTCCAGCCTGGACATCCCATGGGGTGACTGAACACCCAGACACTGCTCTCTCCCCGGGGGACAGAGCCTTGCCTGTGCTGGGATCCCAGCGGTGTCCCAGTCCCACGGTTTCAGCAGACCCAGACGAAAGGTGCCTGCCTGACTCTGTGAGGGGTCTGACCATGCAGGGCACAGCCGGTCTGGTCTGTGCCCCTGGTGTCCCTCACCATGACCAATTCCACAGGGATCATCCCTGGGACGTTATCACTGGGCCAGTGGACATATTCCTGGCAGCTGTGGGCCAGCAGATTCCAAAGGGTCTTGGCTCATGGGGCTATCAAAACTGAGAGCCATTGCACAGGACTGACAAGGTCCAACCCATCTCAGTGGAGCCTGTGCAACTGGAGCTGGAGTGGGAGTGGGAGCTGGAGCAGTGCACAGTGGCAGGGCCAGGGGCTGGGGGCATCCCCAGGGGGGATCACTCGGGAAGGAGCCCTGCACGGTTCCCACATGCCACGGCCCGGGCTCTCACCCTTGTGCTGTGCACCTGGGAGTCGGTCAGAGGCACGGGGCTGCAGCAGAGCAGGGTCCACACTGCCAAGACCCGTGTTCCCCGGCAGTGCCCAGTGCCAGCGAGACTCTCCCCGTAGCCTGTGTGTGGGGATCAGCCCCGGGTGCGAGTCAGAACTGCGCACGCCAGGCGAACACACGAGTGTGCTCATCTTACACACCTGCTCACGCCCTTCTCCTCCCCTCTCCGCCCGGCTCTGCCCAGCGGGGCGCAGCTGCCGGCTCAGCGCCCGCCCCGGCCGTGCGGCGGCTCCGACCGCGGGCCCGGCTCTGCGGCAGCGGCACCGGGGGCTGCCCACCCTGCTGGGGAACTGAGGCGCTGCTGGGGCGCGGGGACCAGCGCGGGCAGGATGCAGGCAGGGATCGGCTGCCCACAGGGCACATGTGCACACCCCTGCACACCTTAGTACCCCCCCTTAGTACCAGAACCTTCCTGCAGCCCTGCACATCCCAGTATCCCCCGCACACCCTGCACACATTAGCACTCCCAGCAGCCCTGCACACCCCAGAACTGCCCCGCACATCCCTGCACACATTACCACTCCCAGCAGCCCTGCACACCCCAGAACTGCCCCGCACAGCCCTGCACACATTAGCACTCCCAGCAGCCCTGCACACCCCAGAACTGCCCCGCACACCCCTGCACACATTACCACTCCCAGCAGCCCTGCACACCCCAGAACTGCCCCGCACAGCCCTGCACACATTAGCACCCCCAGCAGCCCTGCACACCTCAGAACTGCCCCGCACACCCCTGCACACATTAGCACCCCCAGCAGCCCTGCACACCCCAGAACTGCCCCGCACTCCTCGCTGCACCCCCGCGCTCCCGCCCCGTCCCCGCCGCGCTCCGCCCCGTCCCGCCGCGCCCTCCGCTGCCAGCAGGGAGCGCCCGTGCGCAGCGATCGCGCCCCCGGGCACCGCCCGGCGCGTCCCGCCCGCTCCCACCGGGACCCCGGGATCCTCCCGCTCCCACCGGGTACCCTCGGATCCCAACCGATATCCCACCAGGTGCCTCCGGGACCCCCGGATCCTCCCGGTCCCACCGGTCCTCCGGTCTTAGCGGGTCCCTTCGGATCCCCCCGCTCCCCAGGGGTCCCACCGGGTCTCTCTGCACCAGCCCACAGCCCAGAGAGGGATCCCAGCACCGGTCTCCGGGGCAGGTCGCAGCGCAGCTGTCCAGCTGCAGTCCGATCACACCCGGGGTTCCCGCGGGGTGGGGGGCATCGGCATCACAGGGGCATCGGGACCACCAGCACCACCGGCACTACTGAGCAGCCAGGGCATGGGAACCATTGGGACCATCAGTACCACCAGGACCATCGGGACACCAGGACCATTGGCACCACTGGGGTCCCACCATTCGGTTCTGCCTGAGAGTCTCAGCCCAGCCCTGGTGGTACAGAACCACATTCACACACTGAGCAGGGTATGGAGTTTATCCCAAGCACCCACTGGTCCCGCAGCACTGGGCTGAGCCAGAGGTTCGGATTAACAGAGTAATAACAGAGGTGAAGCTGATTACAGAGCTGCGACATGTAATTACTATTACATCTTGGAGAATTCACCGCGCTCCAGGCGAGAGCGGGGCCAGCATGTGCCAGGTCCAGGCAAGCCATCGCCTCCTGCCAGACACGGCTGATGGGCCTTGGCTCTGCACTCCCAACTCGTGTTCAGAAAATCATTAGTATCATTAGAGCTCCAGGGTGGAGCAGTGGCCCGTGGCCAGGAGTGCCGTGGGCATGGCAAGGGAGCAGGAGTGGGAACGGGGTCCTGACATGGGCTTTAGCAGGGCTGTGGGTGGGGGGCTCAGGTCCTTGGGGGAAGCCAGGGAGGGATGGGGCAGGTTTATTGCCAGGGGCCTCTGGTAGGCACCGACTGTTTCAGTCTTGTTAATGACTCCATAAAACTCCCTGCCAAGTACAGATTAACAAGTAGCCAAGTCATTACCATAGTGTGGGAAGCGACAGCACAGCCCGGTTACAGGGACTGCTCTGGGGTACATCTCCCCAGCACAAGGGCTGGGCAGCCCCTTACCCTCCCAGCAGCTGTGGTGGCCTCCTGGGAGCATGGCCCCAATGTCGTCTCAAGTGCACAAGGTGATGAGGCCCTGCTGCACCAAGGCCATGGCACAGCCTCACAGGCAGCACCTGCCACAACCATCAGCCCTTGAGGAGCAAGAGAGAGGGAGGGCAGGGGAGATCCAGAACACACAGCAGTGTTAGTCCTACCTGAGGGGCCAGGCCACAGCCCTCTTCCAGAGGGGACTGAGCCCAGAGCTGGAGTTCCACTGAGGAGGAGCTGGAAATCACAGTCTGTGGGGGCTGCTTCCATTGCTCCTGCCCATCCTCCTGGTCATCGGGGCTGTGCTGCTGGGAAGGGTCTGCATGGGGCCGGGACACAGCCTGTATGCAGGAGGGCACTAAATGCCAGCAGAGGCTCCTGTGGAGGAATCATAGGGCTGGTGGAGTCCCTGTCACCACCAGCAGGTTTGTCATATCCCCCTGGGGTCCTTTGGCATGACTGGCCTCACCCCAGAACGGGGATTAAATTGCGATTCCCTTCTGTGAGCGCAAGTGTCCCCAGGGCAATGCTGGTACCTGCCTCACCCCACCACCACCATGACGGGTGTCCCAAGCCGGGATTCCCACTCGGCTGAAGACCTTGCCCTGGGGGTGCAACGGGTGTGGGTGAAGGATGAATGTGGGAGCCACTGTTTGTTGCCCACAGTCAGCAGAATGTATGTGTGACTTGCTGCTGGCTCTGCTGTGCTCAGTGAGGGGAGAGGAATGAGCAGACAGGGTGTGATCGTATTGCCACACCGAAGAATGAGACATGAGAAAATGCAAGAGCTGCTGCTACCTGGAAAACAGATGCTGAAAAACTAACGTGGGAAACTCCAAAGGTTGGAGTTTGCTGTGGAGATAGAGCTCAAGCAATTCCTGGTGGCTTGGGACTTTGGCTCTGCTCAGACGTAATGAATATTCTTCTGTCTGAGTAAAACGAACCCTGAGGTGTGTCAGTCTGTCCTTCTTCCACCCACCAGAGTGACTGTGGTCACACCTCTGACTGCAGCTCAGGGAGATTCACAGGGAGAGCCTTGGTCCCACACGGTGTCGGAGCAGCTTGTCCCTTGGGCTCTGGACCAGGGAATCCCCAGATGTGGTCCATGGTTCCACACATTGTCACTTGCCTGAGAGCCTGGGCTGGACTGTACGAGTTGTCACATCACTGGAGACAGCCCACAGGGAGCCAAACTGTGCAGTGCTGGGCTTGCTGGAATGGGTCCCTTGTCCCCAGGCAGAGGCAAGAGGGCTGAGCCAGCCCTTGGAGACAGGACTGGTGTGATCACAATTTGTTCAGTATCTTCCTTGCTAAGATGTGCCAGCAGAGAGGCCGTGCTCAGCCTGCAGTGGGCTGGCAGTGCACAGGGCTGTCACAGTGCCTGGGTGGCCATGAGGATGAACACCTGCAGTGGGACTGGGGGAAGAGCTTTGACAATCGTGGAATGACCATCTCGTGCCAGATGGGTCCATGATCCCTGAATGCAGCGGAGAGAACCTCACTGCCCCACGCTGCCTGGCCACTCAGAAGGGCAGCGGAGCTATGGACTGGCTGTCAGCAGTGCTGATTCCCCGGGAATCACTCCATTGAAGGGGTCTCCTTGGAACACACTGTGCCAAAACAGGCAGAGTGTGTCCCTGCTGGGGAGCAGATCTGTGCCCCAGCATGGCCCTCACTGGTGGAGGTGGCTCATGAAACACCATGAGCCGGGACCTTGTCTGATGCTCTGCAAACCACTCAGGACCTGGGCCAAATGGAGGAACATCACCCTGTTCCACATTCATGGGAGGAGAGGGAGAGGGAGAGGGAGAGGGAGAGGGAGAGGGAGAGGAGAGTGGCCCTGATATGGGGCCACCAATGGGGCAGCTGAAGGGTCCCACTGGCACAGCAAGGTCTGGCTTCACTGCTCCAGTTTGGAGCCTGGAGGACAATACAGAGTCGCTCCCCTTGTCCTCCTCTTCACCCAACTGCCTCCATTGCTGCCTCCTCCCCTCTGCAGCAGCTGGGCTGGGCTGTGCTGTCCATCTCTCAGTCTCTTGGGGTGGGCAGGAGGGGATTAAATAGGGTGGGCATCACCCTCACCCTGCAGCTTGGGCAGCAGAGGCTCGGCTCGCTGGCTGATGGCAAAGTGCCCTGCGCTGCCCAGAGGGAGTTTCCATTGCACACACAGCCACTGTTTCCTTTCATGGTAATAGGATCTGGGATCGCTTTCTCCAGAAAATGTAGGGGGCCGTCAGGACATGTCCGGGCAGATGGTAAAGAATCGACAGCTGAGATAGAAACAAAGACATCATATGTCACTCCGCACCTTGATATATTTGTTACCTATTTTGTGTTGTTCAGACTTACAGGGCAAACCCATCAGCAAGGGTAGAGCCTGTCCCTTCCATTCCTCACACGCAGGAGACACCTTTCCCAGGGCTGCAACCTTCAGTGAGTTCCCACTGAGCTGGGAATTGCTGTGGGAGGCACACTCGGGAGAAGCTGGCCCACAGGGGAAACCCAATGACTCCTAATTAGCTCTTATTCATGACATTAAAAGCACAATTAGATGTTACTGTTTGAGGCAAACGCACCACACTGACCATGGCCGTTTCACACCAGCCCTCCCCACTCTGAGCACTGTGTGTGCAGCATGGTCACCCCAACAGGTAAGGTCACCTCCCCTCCTAAGCAAACGGAGGAGTTCAGTTCTTTCCTCCCCACTGCAGCACACGAGGCAGAGATAGCATCTCTGGCATGCTTCTTGCTGGAACAGACGCCGATACCATCTCCCGAGCATTATGATGTGTTCCTTTTTTCTTTTATCTCAAGGGAATTTGTTGTGGGTGCGAGCTTCAGGAGAGCCTGGGAGATTGAATTCTTCTGGTACATAAAATAGCTGAAGCAGTACTGCTCCTCTGTATCCTGATGTCCCATTGACAGCCAGCGCAGGGGAACTCTGTGCTGAGGGCTCCTGATGTCAGAGTGGGGCTGGTGTGGGATTGTTGTTCAGGAGCTCAGTCAGGGGCCAGGGAAGCAGCTGACCAGCAAAAGCATTGGTTGAAAAAGACCAGGGAAAAGCTGATATTGCAGGACAATCTCCAGATAGTCTGTCTGACATCTGCCACACACGGTAAAAGAACTGAAACATGAGCTGAGGTTGTGATAATACAGAAGGAAAAGCCATAAGTCCAGGTTTCCCCAGCCCATGGGCTGTGGAAGGGCTTTGCCTCATGTTAGGGCAGTTGTCACCTTCAGGCTGACTTGTAACTTGGCCTAAAATGTGCGGGTGACCTGAGGGGGGTCAGACCTCACAGCACAGGTTTTAGCCCATGTGGGAGGCTCAGGGCCAACATGGGAATTGCCTGGAGCAGGAGGGTGTTTGCTGGAGCAAACAAGAGCAAAGGGAGCACATCTGGAAGAACTGGGAGCAGGGGTGGCCTGGGATGACTCTGGAGCACAGCTCTCACACGATGGCTGTTGGGTAATCCTGTACCCCCCACCGCAGAGGGAAGCAGGCCAGGAACATCTGATCTTCCGCCTGCCAGGTTGCCCCAGGATGGTGCTGGAAGCTGAGCACCGTCCTCTGCTCATTCTGCTCTTTGCCAACCAGGTTGTGCCCAGGAGGTTGTGCCCAGGAGGTTGTGCCTCCTTCCCCAGCTCTCTGAGGGATGAGGAACTTGTGCATTTCAAACTCCCAGATTTTGCAGCTTGGGTAGTCAGAAATCTGAAGCCCACGGGAGTGAGGCAGTGCTGTCCAGAGAGCAGAGCCCTCGACTGAGAGGATCCAGAGTCTCTCTCTGGTTAAGCTTGGTGGCCGCCCAGAAAGTCACCCCACACTCCTGGAGCTGCTAAAGGGAGTGTGACTGCTGTGAAGTCCTGAGATCTAACAGGAGGCAGATAAAGCCTTGTTGTTATTGTGTCCTTCGGGGAACATGAAAGAAAGGAGGCACCATGAATTACCGAGGGTGAGGCTCTGGGAACATCAGAGCACCTCCAAAATCAGTTAAGTGCATTATAATGTGAAAACAGCCGGAGGGGGCTGGGAAGGAAGGAGATCACAACGGGAGGGAAAACACAAAAGGGTTCCTAATCCCTATAACTCCTTCGCTACCTCACAGGCACCTCTGCGAAAAGCAAAAATAACTTCTTTTATTGAGAATGCCATGGATGGAGCCAGGCAAGCCGGGCTGGGTGTGCGATTTTCCACTGCACACAGCAAGAGCTGGCGTCGCATCAGTGAAGGGCTTTTTTCCCAGGAAGGAATAAAACAGTGCAGTGCCTCATTTCCTGCTTCTTTGCTGCTTTTTTTTCATGCCAATACCTGTCCAGGTGTGTTGCTGTAATCATTCTGCTTAGTCCCTCAGTAGCCTGGGGCAAGTGTGGTCAGCACTGTCCCTCCCCTCTGTGCTGGCCCGGTCAAACCCTCGGGGCTTGCAGGGTCCCCCAGTGCTGGATGTGTTGGGCTTTGCCCATCAGCACTTTTGACAGAGGTGATGCTGGTCCTGCTGAGTTACCACTGGCATTCAGCTGCAAATCTGTAGGAAAAAGCCTAGAGCACAAGCACTGATAAGGATTGGTCATACTTTTCCTATGGATAAGGATTTATTCTACTCTTCCCATTGATAAAGACAGATCACGGTCTTCCCATTGATAAGGATTGATCCTTCTCTTCCCATCAGGAATTGCGAGTAACTAGCCCTGGCTGTGGGTGTCCGATGGAGTTTCAGTCCCTCTCCTCTGATTTAGAATGTTTAAGCATTAAACCCTGCCTCAGTGTTGAGAGAGCAGAAATTGTGGCACAGGATTTTTTAGCTCCTACACATTTTTAGAAGTCACAGGCTGTTTCTGTGGGATTTGGGAAAGGTGATGGAGCAAAGCAGGTACCACTGGGAAACATTACTCATCTGCCCTTTAAACCGACTGAAACACCACTACTGCAGGGACTTTCCAGTCTCCGTAGGGAGATTCAGCTCAGACTGGTACATAAACAGAAATTGCTGGAGTTTATTCTCTTTTGAGCTATAAGATTTCTGCCAAATCCTGTATCAGTACACAAATCCTGCCAGGTCTGTGCTTGTCCTGCGATAAAGGTCCTGACAGGAAAGTTTCCATTTGGCTTTGGCTTGGCCCATATAAAGATTATGGATGCTCAGAGCTCTTAAGTCAGCAGCTTTCCTTGGCTTTAGATGCTTTTAAAAAACAAATAAATAGATTTGTAGATTTTTGCAATGATACTTGCAGGTGACTTGGTGGATGACAGAGGATTCCCTTGTGTTACTTCATGAGAGAGCAGCGAGTAGAGCTGGAATGGACACTGGGAATGCCAAAACATAGCCCTGAGCAGGGACCTGGATCACACCAGGTGCCGGAAAGGAAAGAGGAAGAAAGTCCCATGTGAGCCATAGTGTTGCTGCTGAGATGTGACAAAAGATGTGAAATCAAGGAGAGGAAAATGATGATTCTGGAATTTGGCTCTGGCTGTCAGGGGTGTCGAAAAGCCCCGTGTGGCAACGCCTCCTGGCCGGGCTATAAAGGGCCCCGAGGCAGGAGAGCGAGCACTCGCTGCTGCTGCTGCTGCTGCTGCGCTGCCGAGCCGCCTCTCTCTCCGCCTCCAGCCTCCAGCATGAGCACCACTGTCAGGCAATACTCCTCCTCCACGTCCCTCAAGGGATTCGGGAGCCTGGGGGGAGGCTCCAGCAGGCTTTCCTCCGTGCGTGTTGGGGGAGGAGGGTACAGGGCCCCCAGCGTCCACGGGGGCTCTGGCAGCTACTCGGTCTCTTCCCGCGTGGTCTCGGGGCTCGGCAGTGGCTTTGGGGGCAGCTACTGCAGCAGCGCAGGAGGGGCCCTCGGCGGGGGCTTTGGGGGCAGCTATGGGGCCGGCTTTGGGGCCGGCTTTGGGGCCGGCTTTGGAGGAGGCTTTGGAGGCGGCGATGGCATCCTGCCGGCGGGGGAGAAGGAGACGATGCAGAACCTCAACGACCGCCTGGCCGCCTACCTGGACAAGGTGCGAGCCCTGGAGGAGGCCAACACCGACCTGGAGGTCAAGATCAGGGAGTGGTACAAGAAGCAGGGACCTGGTCCTGACCGTGACTACAGCCCCTACTACAGGACTATCGAGGAGCTCAGGAACAAGGTAGGATGCTGGGATTAACACAGTGGGACGTTGTGTGTCAGAGAGGAAGCAGAAACAATGACTGTTACCTCTGTAATTAGTCAGCACTAATTATGTCGTAAAAAGTGTCCCAGTGGCATATGTGGAGTGCCCGGCTGGAAATGTCTCAATGTCAGCTTTTGGTTACATCCTTGTAACTGGGACAAGTGGCAGCTTTCCACTGGGAGGAACAGATATAAGAGGATGTAACACAAAAATGAAGAATACAGACAAGTCTGCACTGATCATGTGTGTTCTTGGGAGTTTAAAATGAAGGTTCAGGGAAACTTGCAGCTGTGGGCAAACTGTGAAACACTGATGTCAGGTTTGGAAACATTCAGGCAAAGAATTTGCAAACTTGTTTCAGCTCCTCCTACTAAGGAGATTTAGATGATAAAAAAATGGAACTGTCCAATAACAGGTTTTTTGCCTCTTTCAGCACTTGCTGCCCCAGGGCTGGAATTGGTGCAAAGGCCCCAGCCCAGGCAGCTTGGGGGGATTCCTCTCCCTTTGATTTGAGTCCCAGCATACCATTTTGGAGGAAATGCTCAAGTTTACATCGTTCTCTGTTACTTCCCATGTATGACTTGCCCCCAGCAATTCCGGAAGCCGTGTACAGCTGGAGCTGCAGGAGTGCTGGCAAAGGATGCAGGGAGTCCGTTTTCCTCCCCGTCCTCAACAGAGTTCTCCTGAACTCTGACTTGAATCTCCTCCCAGTGTGGGTTATTTGCTCCTGCTTTGGTAATATGAAAATCAGAATCTGTAGGCACCTGCTCGCTGCCTTTTGATCCATTTCTGCTGCCAACAAATTAAATCCATCTGAGAACAAGGTGTGCCAAGCACAGACACCTCATTGGTCCCTCTGACCTTATCACAATCAGCACCTGCCCTGAAGGATAGGGACAAAGGCCACCATCAGGTCTCACACATCTTATGTGGCCTCACTCTCCTTTTGAAGCATTTACTGATGGATTTTTGGAAAGGGAGGTTGGAGTAACTTGCTTCTTGCAGTCAGTCTTAGCTGCATCTCACTTGTCCTGATTCCAGACACACTTCTGCTAAGGAAATGCCAAACTTCCCCAAAACTGTTGTTCCTGTGCCAACACTCAGCCAGGAGGAATTCCTGACACTTTATCTTTCACTGCCCAGGTATTGGTGGCCACAGTCGACAATTCCAACCTCTTGCTGCAGATTGACAATGCCAGGCTGACAGCAGATGACTTCAGGACCAAGTAAGCCACATTTCCAGGGAAAAACAGAGTAAAGTGTGCAGGGAAGTTTGATGAAATCAGGAGAAAATCCCATCCAAACCCTAGAAAGGCAATGTGGAAGCAAAGCCTTCAAAATGAGGGTGCAATTTCCAAAGCAGATGGTTATCTCAGTCTTACAGGCACCCAGGAATTGCGTTGCTTCCATCCAAACCCACTATTTTATTGCTATTGCTTGTTCATCTGTGGCACAGCCTCTCCTGTGCAGAAACCTTGCCCTGTGCCTCTCTGTGCACCTAATGTGTGTGTGCAGAGCCCAGGGCCAGTACCAAGGCCTGGTGGTGTCAGGAGCAGGGTGATGTTATGGACTCAGGTGGACACTTTTTTATCAGTTTTCCTCCACTTTCCTCAGCATTCCCCATAGGAAAGTGGTCAATGGGGCCATGTAGTACTGCCACAATGCCAACAGCAGTGTGGAGGGAGCAAACAGCAAACCCGGGTGCTGTGTGCCCAGCTGGCAGGAGCTCGTGCAGCTTTGCTGACTGTGTGTGTGTCCCCAGGTTTGAGTCGGAGCAGGCTCTGCGCATGAGCGTGGAGGCCGATATCAATGGGCTGCGCCGCGTCCTGGATGAGCTGACCCTGTCCAGAGCTGACCTGGAGATGCAGATTGAGAATCTGAAGGAGGAGCTGGCTTATCTGAAGAAGAACCACGAGGAGGTGAGCACGGAGTCGGGCTCTAAAAAGGCCACCCTGGGCCCTTAAACTTGAGTTCCAGTCCAGCCTTTAAGGCTACACTGAGTTCTGAACTGCTGGGCAGGAGGTGAGAAGTGCTGGTGAGGCAGCAGAGGGGATACACTCTGGACAGCAGCACATTCTCCCTGGAGCCTGCAGAACTCCCACTCACCACTTGCCATGTCAGTAATACCCACTGTGGCTGTTAGAGGTTTATTAACAACCCTCGCAGCTTCTGGCTGGAAAGGTTTGTTCCCTGAGAAATGAACCAGCTACAGGCTCTGCTTTATTCTCTGGAGAAGTAACTCCAGTGGGGATTTCTCAAGAATTTGAATTATTTTATTTGTGGTCATGGAGCAAAGACCCCAGTTTGTTCCCTGTTGATCAGGCCCCAAATGCTCCCTCTCCTAAAGTGTTCCTCAAAAGGAACATTTTATATGCTGGTTCTTGGATTGCATGAAGATGTGTTGTGTCTCTTTTTGTGTCAGGAAATGACTGCCCTGCGCGGGCAGGTGGGTGGGGAGATCAGTGTGGAGATGGACGCTGCTCCTGGCATCGACCTCACCAAGATCCTGGCGGAGATGCGGGAGCAGTACGAGAGCCTGGCGGAGAAGAACCGCAGGGATGCCGAGCAGTGGTTCTTCAGCAAGGTGAGGAGCTGGCGGCGAGCAGCGGGCGCAGGGCAGGGGCTGTGCCCGCTGCTGGGGCTCTGAGGGCACGGCTTTGCCTCGCTGCAGACGGAAGAGCTGAACCGGGAGGTGGCCATCAACACGGAGCAGCTGCAGAGCGGCAAGACGGAGATCACGGAGCTGCGGCGCACGATCCAGAGCCTGGAGATCGACCTGCAGTCCCAGCTCAGCACGGTACGAGGGCTCGGCTGCTGGCGGGGCGGGGGGCGCAGGGCTGTGCCCACCCCGGCTGCCCCCTGAGCCCGTCCCCGTCCCACAGAAAGCGGCCCTGGAGGGCACCCTGGCCGACACCGAAGCGCGCTACGGCACCCAGCTGGCCCAGCTGCAGATGCTGATCACCAGCGTGGAGGAGCAGCTGGCCGAGCTGCGCTGCGACATGGAGCGCCAGAACCACGAGTACAGGGTCCTGCTGGACGTCAAGTGCCGCCTGGAGCAGGAGATCGCCACGTACCGCCGGCTCCTGGAGGGCGAGGACGCCCAGTGCGTGAGGGGCTTTGCTGGGCGGGTGGGTGGGAGGAGACGGGTCATAGCAAAGAAATCAGAAAATGAGCCACCAGCATCCCCTAGAGGGTTCTCTCAGCCCATTCCCTGACCCATTGCATGCAACAGGGTCTCCATTTCCAGTCTCACCAGTCCACAACAGCCCAGTGGTTACAATGGCCCTGCAGCACCGCTGGCTTCCACCTCCAATCTTCCCATGTCTGTGTGATCCTGGGCAGGGAGCAGTTGCTGCTTGTTGCAGCTGGGATGGGTGCTGCACTGGTGTCTGAATCCCTGTGTCACACATCCATTTGTACCAGTTTTTTCCTTCAGTTGTGACACTGGCAGTTTCCAGAAGCATTTTAGTCGTGTATTGGTACAAGAAATAAAGGCAGGGTTTAAACAATGATTTTGTCTAGGAGATTACTCACTCTTTTCCTGTTTGTCACCACCTTTTCTCTGTTCTCCTCCCATAGCATGTCTTCCCATTACATCTCGCAGCCTGTGAAAGAAGGTAAGAACAGGTCTTGGCTGAAGCTCTGATCATACACAGCTCTCATACCCTCACCCACCTTCTTAGCTCAGACTCCTTTTACTTTTCTACTAAAGTTACTATTTTGTTATATTTCCCAAAAGTGAATTGATATAAGCCATTTTTACGATATACCAAAACACGTGTCAGAAATTATCTGAGCAGACTGAATCTGTACAATTTAGCAGGGGGAATGTGGTGCTATATTGGGTTTCTGAGGTGGTGGTTGTAGTAATAAATCTTCAAGACAAAGATCTTTAGCACACTTCCTCCTTGCTGTCATGGAAATAATGGTTCCTTCTTTCCCCATTGCAGGACCAGTAACCACCCGCCAGATCCGCACGATCTTCGAGGAAGTCCAGGATGGGAAGGTGATCTCCTCCCGGGAGCAGATCACACAGGCTGCCCACTGAGGCACTGCCTGTTCTGCTGCAAACCTCACCCAGCACAGCAAAGCAGATCCCAGCTGGTGTGCTCCTGCTGTATGGATCATAAAAAGCACCTTCTCCCACTATCACCCCCTGCCGTACCCTCTCTCACCCTTCTGTCAGCTCTGTGCTGCACACAGAAATCAAATAAAGCTTGTCTCTGCAGTCCTGCAAAGCAAGGTCTGGTCTAAATGCTCTCAGGCTGTCCCACTCCTGCAGCTGTGGGACAAAGCTTCTCCCTCGAAGGAGCAACATTCTCCATCCTTGGTACCTCGATGGTGGGGCCTGCACGCCCACACCTCTGTAACTCCTGAGACCTGGCAGCTTCAGGGGAGAGAGTGTGGGGGGGAGTCTAGAAAGGAACTGATCCCACAGATGGTGGGAGGTGAAACCTGTGAGAATCCCTGTGTTTCACAGGTCAGACAAAGTGCTGCTCTCCTGCTGCAATGCCCAGTGACAGCAGCACTGAAGCTTTAACCCAGCGAGGCCAAGCAAGTCAACAAAGCCCAAGTGATGCAGGCAGGACCCTGCAAATGCCACCCCCCAGCTCTGAGCTCTGCCCCAGAAGCTGCCCCCCACTCTGGATCCCAAGCTTTGGGGTCAAATGGTCTGAAGCTGCAGGCAGGGCAGGGATCCACTGGCTGCTGTCCCTCCAGACAGGAAAAATCAGCTCAGTTTTGTTCCTGCTTCCAAAGGCACCACCGAAGGGTGAGGAAAACAGTGATGGGAAGGGGAGGGTATGGTCTGTGCAAGCAAAAGGATTAAAATTCTTCTGGGAGTTCTTGTGGCACTCCCCGGCTGCCGGTGGCTGCTCCTGACACAGCAGTTCCCACTGCCGTCAGCTGGCCCTGCGTTCCTGGAAAGCCAGTTCAGACACATTCTTGGCTGCATTCTGACACATTTATTACTTCATAAATCCAACTTCTAAATCAATGAGGTGAATCAGAGCAACGCGACTAAGTGAGAGCGAGAGCAGAGCTGGCCACACGGCTTTATGACCCTTCTCCAGAAAATCCGTCTGGAATTCAGGAGAAGATAAGAGAGAATTGTTTATTTTCCCCCAAACATTGGAATGATGCCTGCAGTGCATCATCTGCCCCGCAGCCAGGTTGGCAGGGCTCCACGCTTTCGAGGCCCCCCATGCCCCTGCCCTGCAGCTCTGCCCAGCGCCATGGGCTGTGTCCCCCCTGCCCCCTCGGAGCAGACCCCCGTGACCCTCGTGGGGCATTGGCTGCCCCGAGCACCCCCAGCATCCACCGACCGGAGGAGACACGGTTCGGGTTTGAGGTTTAATGCTAACGATCAGTGGGGTCGGGAAAAAGGCTGCTGCACGTTCCCATGGAGCATCATGGATGATCCACGGGGCAGTAGCGGCACAATTCCCAACCTGAGGCACTCCCAGCCCCAGCACCTCCGCCGTCCTGCAGACTGTGCTCCCTCTGCTCCCACAGCCTTGAGGAAGGAGCCCAGAGCAACTCGGGGACTCTCCCTGGGGGAATTCATGTCCCAGGGCTGGATAAAGGCAGGGTTGAAACACTCAAGCTCAGATGCCTGAGAAGGGTCGGGACAGACACAGCTTGCACGACCACACCCCCTTTCCAGGTCACCTTTTAGGGACCCCGCTGTCCCATGGGTGGTGCAGGGAGCACCGACACCTCCTGCAGCTCCTCCGAGGCCCCTGCCATGGCTGTGCCCCTCTGGCTGTTGCCCTTGCAACACCCAGCACAGGGATTCACCCTTGCTGTATATTTTCCTCCTGTAAAAGTCTGGGCACACCTGTGTTCCTATAGAAACAACAAATAACACTTTGCTAATGAAATCCCCTGTTTTAATTACTCCTGCTACTGCACAGTGTGAGAGAGGTGTGGAAAATATATGTCAATTTTCTCCTGCCTCGAGCATTAATACTTAGCCCTGACCTTAGGAAACCCGCTGAGGAGGGAGCTGCAGGGGTGGCTCACGCTGACAGGCAGTGGCAGCTTGAGGCAGGTCTCAGAAAGTGGGAATTTAGTCCAGAAACATGGTTTGACTGCTCAGGCAACACTGAGTTCCTCTGACAGAAAAGATCACTTTAGAAAAAGACATTAACGTGTGGTTTTCAGCTCATTTTAGGGAACTTTTCTATGATTCCAGGGCAAACTTTATAAACATAAAAAAAGAGGCATAAATAAAAGTGGTTTTATCCAGGTAGTATCTGTGTCTGCTGATATGCCATTTTGGAGCCAGAACTTCACCTCCATTTTCCCCCGAAGTAAGACCGAATTGTAGGTTTAAACACCATTGTGCTACCATGAAGCTACTGTTATGCCGTAGAACTGGAATTCCGATTTTGAAATATATTAAAAATGGGCTCACAGCGTGCACGTGCTCAAGAACAGAGGCAGGATCTGGTTTAATACTCAGCCTTTTACTTCAAAGAGTGTGATAGAAACAATATGCAGTCCTTGTGGTTGTGTTCAATGGGAGGTCATGGAAATAACATTCTTGAGTGGTTAATGTAGTTTTAAGTCTTAATTAACGCTGATGGTTTTAATTGCTGCCCCGTGGCATTACCAAAGTATCACAGATATTTTGGGCAATGTGTATTTTTATGCACAGCAGTTCAGTGGCAAACAAAAGATGAAAGAAAAGGCAATTCCCCACACAGGAAGAACCTGTGTGACACATACAGTGCTGGGTGACCGTGTGACAGTGTGACACCCCGCACCACTGAGGGGCTTTGCTCAGGGCAAGGCTGAGCATTTGGACTCACCCAGGGGCTCTGTACCGGTTTTCATTCTGACATTCCCCTTTCCCCACATCACCATTGCAATCAGAGAGGACAAACCACAGCATTGCCCGGGCAAAGGTGAGGAAATGAAGATGGGGACGAAGCACATTCCTGGGAGTTACACGTCCTTGCCGCCCCCGCGCTGCTGCACCTTTTCCATCTGCACCTGGGGAGGGTGAGCAGCGAGTGGGCGTCCCCTGGCCCCGTGCCTGGCGCTCACACGACATGAACATGCTGACTCCAAGAGACAGAAAAGGCCAGAGCCTACACAGAGGAGACTCTGATCCTCCAGATCTCCAAGTTGCATGGACTTGTCTCCATTTACCAGTGGCAAATAGGAAGATAGGGAACTGCTTCTCCATAGCAGCCAACTCCTGATATTCCAAGGACACATCCCACTCCTGTACCGTCTCCAGCTTTCTGCAGATGGAGGGGAGGGAGTTGTGCCCTATGAGCTCCTCAGCAATGTACCTTTGTTCTTCCTTCCATACCCTCTTTCCCCTCCTTTGGCAAATGATCTAAGGAAGAACTTGGCTGTTGGGAAGGGGCTGTTGGGGCCTGTCTGCAGAGACGGCCCAACAATCCACTGTGTGCACACATGAGCAATCCCTTCTCCTCCACACCCCGCACGATGAGCCAGGGACACTTGGATTGGTGGGTTCTGCCTGTGGGTCAGCACGGAGAGGCGACAGCAGGGCCTGACCACACCACTGCGCTCCGTTCTGGAGCCTTTTCGCTCACCAGAGAAAATCGCTGTCTCTTGTAAAGCTCCATTTATATAGGAGCCTTAAACTCCAAACTCACAGTGAAGCTGTCCTGCCTGGTCACAACAGACAGAATTGTCCATCTGTGCTACTGTCAGCTTTGTGCTCCTGTTCACAGGGCTTACACACCAGCAGCTTTTTCCTTATGTCCTTCATCTACTTTATGCTATCCCACATTTTTCCTGGACATCTCATAATTTCTAGCTAGCAGCCATACCCTGTCCTTTTAGGATGGTTTGCTAGTGTTTGTTCACAAAGAACACAAACCATCCTATTGCCTTTCCACAGTCCCCTACTCTTGGGTGGTCTCTGAAGTGAAGACTCCAGTGAGCCCTGGAGCACGAATTCCCTTTTCATTGCTTTTTCACTGCTGATCATCCCTCTCCCTGCAGATAAAAGAGCGGACTTGCATTTCCAGGACTGGGAGCCAAGTTCCTTCCAGCACCATTGTACTCACGGGGCTGTGGAGGTGCATTCAGGGCCTCACACCGCGGCTGCTGTCCCTGCAGGTGTGTGTGTGCAGCCCAAGCAGGGACAGGAATCTGTAGCTGGGACAAAAAGCCACAGTAAAAGAGATGCTGAGCTACTCTCTCAAATGCTGCCTGCACTGCTCTGTTACAAAGCTCACAGTGCAGAGGGAATTAAATCATAGCCCTGAGCAAGGAGCCTCCTCCTTTTAATCACACCTGACAATTTACTTGGAAACGGAAGAAGCATAAAGGCTCCTTTGTAAGAGAAAAAGCTTCTAGTGGAATATGACAAAAAGCATGAATAGAACAAAGGCAAAAATGACGATTCTGGAAGTTGGCTCAGGTTTTGTGAGTGATGAAAATCGCCGGGAATGCAACAAAAAAAAACCCGTGTGGCAACGCCTCCTGGCCGGGCTATAAAGGGCCCCGAGGCAGGAGAGCGAGCACTCGCTGCTGCTGCTGCTGCTGCTGCGCTGCCGAGCCGCCTCTCTCTCCACCTCCAGCCTCCAGCATGAGCACCACTGTCAGGCAATACTCCTCCTCCACGTCCCTCAAGGGATTCGGGAGCCTGGGGGGAGGCTCCAGCAGGCTTTCCTCCGTGCGTGTTGGGGGAGGAGGGTACAGGGCCCCCAGCGTCCACGGGGGCTCTGGCAGCTACTCGGTCTCTTCCCGCGTGGTCTCGGGGCTCGGCAGTGGCTTTGGGGGCAGCTACTGCAGCAGCGCAGGAGGGGCCCTCGGCGGGGGCTTTGGGGGCAGCTATGGGGCCGGCTTTGGGGCCGGCTTTGGGGCCGGCTTTGGAGGAGGCTTTGGAGGCGGCGATGGCATCCTGCCGGCGGGGGAGAAGGAGACGATGCAGAACCTCAACGACCGCCTGGCCGCCTACCTGGACAAGGTGCGAGCCCTGGAGGAGGCCAACACCGACCTGGAGGTCAAGATCAGGGAGTGGTACAAGAAGCAGGGACCTGGTCCTGACCGTGACTACAGCCCCTACTACAGGACTATCGAGGAGCTCAGGAACAAGGTAGGATGCTGGGATTAATGTGACATCTTCATCAAAGTCGCTTGTAAAGAGATGACCTTGTTCCTAACAGCTAGAGGGAAGAGGATTATCAAATGGCAGGCAATTAGTCTGAAATGAAAACCAGAGCTTTGGAATAACAGTCACTATGAGCAGCAGATCACTAGGCACCAGGACGGTGCTTCTATTGACTGTTCCAGTGTAGGGAGAAAGGTGGGGCAGGAAAGGAGTCAGACAGTGATTCAGGTTACCTGATGCTACTTGCTGCCACACTGTCACCTCCTGCCCCACTTGTGCCCCATAGTTGCTACCTGTTAAGCTCCTGATGAAGCTCTCAGCAGGCAGGGACTTGTTTCTTGGCCCTATTCACTCCTGAGTGATATGCAGATGAAGATGAATAGTCATTCTCACAAATACCCTACAAATCAGATTTTTTTCCCCTACCGTTCGAGGAGGCTAAAGGTAGAAGTTAAAATAGAAAGAAACTGTCCTATGGGATGGTTGTTCTTTGGGAGTTACAGACACAAGTCCAGTCCAGGGTTGGAACACATAGGGCTGTAGTAGGTGCTGAAATCAGGTGTGTGCCCTGCTCTAAAATGCAGCAGATGAAATCATGGCCAAGGTAATTTCTTTATTCTTAGCAGCTCCCTGGATGACTTTAGACCTTTGTCTAAAAGTCCTTTGGCCAAAACACCAGAATCTGCCTGCCCCACCCTGCCCCGCCATCCCTCAGCCCTCATCACTCATCCCAAGTGAGCTCAGGTTCACTGAGGGAATGAGGTGTGGGTGGTTGGGCAATGACATACCTGGTCTGTGAGAGTAAATTCCTGGGAAATGGGGCAGGGTCAGCCCCTGGGGGAAATCACATTCCTAAAATTTCTTGGCCTTCACCCTGGGGGAAAGGGCTTGCCTTGATGCAGGAAGCTCCTCTGCAGATTCCAGCACATCGGGGTGTGCTCTGATGGAGCACAGAAACATCTGGAGGCAGGAGCTGTCTCTGGATTTGAGTGATGAATTTCTGGGTCTCACAGAAACCCTCTGCTCCTGCTCCAGGGGGAGGCAGACCATTCCCTCCCTCTCCACCACAGCTAGGAAATGACCACATCAATATTCCTGGATTATTCTTTGCATATCCCTGAAGCAGGAGAACTCAGAGCTTTTCATTAGCTTGTGGCTACAGAAATTCCTGCTCACTAAATGGCCAATCATTTTCATAATCCCAGAGCAAATACTTGCACCTCAGGTGTAATTATGAAAGCCAAATGATGCAGGCATAAGGCACTCCTTCCTTCCTCAACCCTTTTTTCCTTCTTAGCTGGGCTGCTCCCATTCCCAAAGCCTGGAGTGCTGCCAGGGCTCAGCATGGTGTGAGCACCTGGAGATGCCAGCTGGGCAGGGCCATGTGCCCATGGCAGTGTTCTCAGAGGACTGAATCTGTGCTGATGGGAGATGTAAACGAGCACCCCATCTCTGCCTTTGCAGAGCCCGTGTGGAAATCCAGCCCCACGGGCAGGAGGCGCAGCACTGCTCCAGCCCTTCTCTGGATGGGATCACTTAGAGTGTTTGAAACAACTTTTTAACTCTTTCACTTATCCCCCATCAGATTCTTTCTGCAACTGTTGAAAATGCCAACATCGTCCTGCAGATCGACAATGCCAGGCTGGCAGCAGACGACTTCAGAACCAAGTGAGTCCAACACCTCCGAGAGCTTTTGTGGAAAAGGGAGAAAAGCCTGGCTGTTCAAGGCTTTTTTTTCCTGCACCTGGGGTTGCTCCCCTGGAGTGGGAAATTTGGGCACCGCACTGATATTTCTGCACTGTGAGAGCTGTGCACACACATTGAATTAAAGATTCCTGGGAGAAATACACTGAGCTGGGGAAGGAAAAGACAGGAAAAATGCTGTATCAGGTGGGTGTATGCAACTGTGTGTGTGTCCCCAGGTTTGAGTCGGAGCAGGCTCTGCGCATGAGCGTGGAGGCCGATATCAATGGGCTGCGCCGCGTCCTGGATGAGCTGACCCTGTCCAGAGCTGACCTGGAAATGCAGATCGAGAACCTGAAGGAGGAGCTGGCTTATCTGAAGAAGAACCACGAGGAGGTGAGCACGGAGTCAGGCTCAAATTGGGACCTACAAACGTTCCTTGTGCACCAGGGAAAGGGTCAGACCAAACGCACAGGAGTCTCTGCAATTAGGGCCATCAGGAGACACTCAAGCAGGAAGGGGGAGAGAAATAATCCTTCAGACCTCCAGGAGATCTGTGGGGCTCCTGTGCTGGTTGCAAATAAGAAATTTCTCATGATGGGAAGATGCCAGGTCACTCTGACGTGTTGTGTCTCTTTTTGTGTCAGGAAATGACTGCCCTGCGCGGGCAGGTGGGTGGGGAGATCAGTGTGGAGATGGACGCTGCTCCTGGCATCGACCTCACCAAGATCCTGGCGGAGATGCGGGAGCAGTACGAGAGCCTGGCGGAGAAGAACCGCAGGGATGCCGAGCAGTGGTTCTTCAGCAAGGTGAGGAGCTGGCGGCGAGCAGCGGGCGCAGGGCAGGGGCTGTGCCCGCTGCTGGGGCTCTGAGGGCACGGCTTTGCCTCGCTGCAGACGGAAGAGCTGAACCGGGAGGTGGCCATCAACACGGAGCAGCTGCAGAGCGGCAAGACGGAGATCACGGAGCTGCGGCGCACGATCCAGAGCCTGGAGATCGACCTGCAGTCCCAGCTCAGCACGGTACGAGGGCTCGGCTGCCGGCGGGGGCGGGGGGCGCAGGGCTGTGCCCACCCCGGCTGCCCCCTGAGCCCGTCCCCGTCCCACAGAAAGCGGCCCTGGAGGGCACCCTGGCCGACACCGAAGCGCGCTACGGCACCCAGCTGGCCCAGCTGCAGATGCTGATCACCAGCGTGGAGGAGCAGCTGGCCGAGCTGCGCTGCGACATGGAGCGCCAGAACCACGAGTACAGGGTCCTGCTGGACGTCAAGTGCCGCCTGGAGCAGGAGATCGCCACGTACCGCCGGCTCCTGGAGGGCGAGGACGCCCAGTGCGTGAGGGGCTTTGCTGGGTGGGTGGGTGGGAGGAGATGGGTGATAGACACCAAATGCCTGGGGCTTCAGTCCAGTCACAGCTTTCAGGGCTGGTTTCTCTGTTCACACCAGCCATGGATGCCCAGTGCTCTGCCCCTGGTTTCTGGCTGTAGTGGGATGCTGCACTGGGTCCCTTTCCCTGCTGGAAAGGGCCATGGTTACTCTGTCCCTCAGGAAAGGCCAAGTGGAGCAACACTTTCACCTCCATGGGCCTTCTCTGTTTTTCTCCTGCCTGAACACAGAGCCTGGCTAACAGCAACAACCAATGTTTGTCCCTAACATCTCTTTGGTTTTGTGCTTCTCTTGTAGCATCTCCTCCCAGTACTCCTCCACCACGTCCTCACAGTCTGGCAGAGATGGTAAGAACCCTCCTTTCCTCTCAGCCTGGTTCTTTCCCCTTCCCAGTCAAAGTAGGGTTGTTTTAAACAGCATTTTCCATTCCCTTGTGGAATTTCCACCAGCTCCTGAAGAATGTGCAATATCTGATAATGTGTTACGAAATTTCCCTCCTTCCTGCCATGGATAATTGTCTCCCTTTTCTTTGCAGTCATGACATCATCCCGCCAGGTGCGCACGATCGTTGAGGAGGTGCAGGACGGGAAGGTGGTCTCCTCCCGGGAGCAGGTTGCACTCACCACTCGCTAGGACAGCCCCTGGCCCAGGAGAGCAGCAAACTGAGCTAAGCAGTGCCTGAGGCTGTGCGTGGTCAGGCTGTGTCCCAGAATGCTCCCTTCACCTGCTCTTGCTGCCTGTGTTGCCCTCATTCCATGCAGGTGTCTCTGGACATACTGAATAAAGCTTTTTTCCTTGCTCCTGCAACTGCAGACTTGTCTGTCACTGACACGTGATCCCTCAAAGCCTCAGGGTTTTGTGTTCATGCCAGGGAAAGTCCTAAGAAACCACAAGAAGCCAGTGAGAGGGGGGGGAATGGAGGGACATGGGTTCCACCTGGAGGGACAGGGGTTCTGCCAGGGACAAACATAATTGGAAACAACTTTTTCTAATGAATTCCATGCTTGTAAGTACATGGGACTGGCTAAGACATAAACTGTGTGATACAAAATGAAGGCAATTATGGAAAGATAAGGTTTGAGGTCAAGGTGCCATGGGACTGATAATTAAAATACAGCTCAGTTCTCTAACTCATGGGATCACAAAAAGTCACCGTCTCCTGTAAGCTGAACTTAGATGGCTTCACCAAGACTGCTGCTGTCAGGTGTTCTCTCTGAGACATGAGCCCAGCGTCCGCCTGGTTGGCAAACCTCATCCCTACAGGCCTGCTGTCTCCTTTGACTGCCTTTAAATCACACTATCAGGTATGAAAAATTTTACAGGGCTATTCATGCTGCCCCAGGGCTGCAATTGAGAGGAACTAAAGTAACCATTGCTTAATCCGCACGGGGATGAGTAGCAATAATTTTTATTGCTGTTGTGTGTAGCAGATCACTGCTGAAACCCTTCCTGAAACATGTGAGGTAGAAACGCCGCCTGAGGCTGAGCTGCCGCTCAGGATTAGTGACACAGCTGGGCAGCAGCAGGTTCTGGCTGTGCCTGTGCCCACTCGCCTGCTGGAGAGCGACAGAGGGACGGCCAGAGAGGAGAGGAAATTGTTTTAAATCCAAAACCCGATGGAATCACTTCGATCCAGCTTCATGCTTTCTAGTCTATGGTAGCTGGGAGCCCTGTCCATGGGCTTATGTTCATCCCACACCTGAAGGATACAGATTTGGGGCTCAGATCAAAGGGAAAGGGAACAGTTTGCATTAAATCAGCTTCCCTTATAACAAAAGACAAGAGGCTCCTGCAGCTGAGGCTCAGCTCGCTCATCATTTGGGTGATTCATTCATTCTCCCTCAGTCTCCCCAAAGCGTTATGGTCCCATTGAGCACTTCCCAGGGTGCTCCCTGGCCCCAGTAAGTTTGGAAAGAGCTGATGATGTCACGCTGGGCATGACAGGACAGGCAACGGAGAGGAAAGGAGATCGAAGAAGTGGGGAACCTGCCAGGTCTTTCCAGACAAGGGAGTGTGAGATACTATCGTTCTGTATCATCATTCAGCAATTACAGAAAAGGGCAGGAAATGAGACACAGCACAGTGCAGAGTTCATGGACTGTGTTGTGCTTCTCCCTTTGCTGGAATGACACACCTTCCTTGGAGAAATAGGAAGTTTTCCAGGGCAAGTGAACCAGAGCTATCTCAAAAATGAAAACCAGATCCAGCAAAAATATACCTGAGCCTCAAGCTATCTCAGACTCTCTGGCAGCAGGCAAGGCTGCAGCTTGGAAATCCTGAGCAAACTGCTCATGTGCTCATTATTTGGTTTGTTTGTTTTTTTTTGGCATCACCAGAAGAGAGTTGTTGTATTTTAGTTGTAAATGGCAGCTTTTTAAGTCTTGAACCATCTGCAGAATGCCCCAAGTGTATGAATAAAGAAAAGCTTTCTGCAAACAACAAATATAACTGATTAAGTATAAGTAGGATACTAAAAGAAGACATCAGTCCAAGAGTAATTGGCTCTTCTGGCAGCACAGAGACATGGCCCCTTCTGCAGCCAAAAGGGCACAGGGGAGAGATTGATCCAGCAGAGCACTTAGTCATCTCTGGTATCTGTCACCCCATGCTGAGATACTTACATCTGTCAGCAGGAGCAGCCTGAGATGAAATCCTGAGGAGAGCTGGGAGAACAGCTGGGAGAGCTGATGGAAGAACCTGGTTTGTAGTCAATGGATTCAGTTCCCCTGGGAGGATCGTATCAGGGATATTCATCAACGTATATTTGCACCAATGAAAAAGGCTTTAATTCCACATACAGCTCAGTGTAACGCTGTTATGGCAGGCAAGAGCAAAGTCCAAGCTCAGCACAAGTGATCCCTATGAGACTTTACAGTGCTCTAAAGAAGGAAAATACCACAGAGCTATTAGGTAACCTATTGCTTGTTATTTACTCTTTGCTACGCACATTTGTGTCTGCGAAACATGGACAAATTGTCTCTCCAAGAGATGGACAAACACTGGTTTTGGAGAGCACTTTTCAGATTTGCTGCAAGCTGCAAGCACAGGAAGAAAAGCCTCGTTAGGATTCAGCTGGGAGTTACAGAGGCAAGTCCTCAGTGAATGATGGTGAAACTTTAATGGAAAACAAAATGCAAAATGGAAACTGTGAATGTCCTTGGAAACTATTTCTTGACTGAGACACAGAGAGAAATCTATGGGATGTGCCTGTGTCAAGAGTAATATGAAATAGCAAGAACATTGACAATGAATAATACTGAAATAAGTATCATCTTTCCAATCTTTAAAGCCCCATGTGCTTCTCAGACAGTTGTTTTTACAATGCCCTCGAGGAGGAGGATTGTTGTTATTATTGTTTCCATCCTACAAAGCATGAAATTGAGGCTTGGAGGAGCTGAACGATTTGCCTGGAGCGACTTGCAAAGCTGGGATCAGACCCTGGAGCACCTGGTGTCACTAGTGAAATGGAGATCAGTGTCAGTACAGCCAATAACAGGCTGACAGAAAGTGGCGTGACAGGTACATCACCAGCCAGATAAGCAAATACTTTGTAAATACTTTGTAAATAGTTTGTAAATTGAGAATACCAGGATTTTCCATAGGTGTAACATGGAAATTCAGCTGACAGTGAGCAGAGAGGAGCTCGGGCTGCCTCGGGATGAGCCTCTCCCTGCCCAGGCTGGCGGGTGCTGGCAGTGCCTGGCTCCAGCTCCTCTCCTGGCCCTC
Organism: Corvus moneduloides; assembly: GCF_009650955.1. Classification (NCBI taxonomy): domain Eukaryota; kingdom Metazoa; phylum Chordata; class Aves; order Passeriformes; family Corvidae; genus Corvus; species Corvus moneduloides. Next base: position 2,732,559 of record NC_045501.1, on the reverse strand, counting down.
CCTGTGCCTGGGCACCAGCAGGTACTTGGGGTTTGGTGCCTTGTCTGAGCCATCGAGTCTCCAGGGAAGTCCTCTTGGATGTGAAAACAGCTGGTGGTTCAGGGAGTATTTGTAATAACGTGAAATGCTGGATCTCCTTCTAGGGGGCACATTATACTTCATCTGCATTAGCCTAAGAAACAGTCTTAAGCCTTAAAAAATATCCTGAGACTCCCAAAGGATTTCCCTCCAGGGAAATCTAATCTTCCTCATTTCCATTGCCCTGTTGAGTCTGATAATTCTGCTGTAGAGGACTCTCGGGAATAACTCCAGCACATCCATCCTCTGCCACCACCCCACTCTCCATCACACAGCCCAGGACGCTGACGGAAACCTGAAGTATAATCCCTTCCTTTCTTTTTTTTACAAAGCTTATTATGTGGGAGCAACACCTTCACCTGGGGGAGGTTCTTCTGCTCATTTGTTACTTGAAGTAGTAATTTTTCCTGGTCAGACCTGCGCTGCTGTTCCTGAAATGCCCGCGGGAGATCCTCGTGTGCCGTCATTCCTCTGCTCCCCTGTCATTCCTCTGCTCCTTTTCCTTCCTTGGGGCACAGCGTTGCCTTCGAGGGGCTCCCAAGTCAGCCAAGGACAGCGCATCAGAGCATCGCCCCTGGCTGCCTGCAAGGATGTGGGGAGTAAATTTCCATCTGTAGACTCCAGCCAGGAAGTCAATCAAAGTTAATTCTGGAAAGAGCCTTCCATTAGGCATGGAGATCCCATCATCATCAGATCTCCTCATCACAAAGTGAAAATCACTTTAATAAAATGACGCCTGTGACTTCTGGCAGGGCTTGAGGTCTGTTCTCATGTAAAAGCAAGAGCTGGTTTAAAAAAAATTTGAATTTTGGAAAGGAAAAGAGCTGCCATGAAGAACACACAATTCCAGGAAAATCATGAGTGAAATCACTGTTCTCCTTTACAAAAGCTGTAGAAATTCTCATCACCTTTGGTAAGGTCTGCAGTTCCAAAAGTAAGAAAGAAACATGGACATCTCTGCTTACTTTGCAGAAATTGGAGAAAAGCCTTCTATGCATTGTGGGTTTTTTCCTCATTGAAAAAAAATCACACAGTCACAGGATGGTTTGAGTTGGGAGGAACCATAAAGACCATCTCATTCTACCCCCCTGCCATGGGCAGGGACACCTCCCACTAGGTCACATTGTTCCAAGCCCCGTCCAACCTGCCCTTCGAAAATGAAGGACCACATAAATCTCGATTAAATGAAATTAAATGTTTTCTCAGCAGTAATTTTATAATTCTTTGATGGAAAAAGGAATGATTGTGGCCAGGCTGCAGGTGGGCTCCAGGCAGCCCTGCCTGACCCTGATCCCTGGCTCCAGGCAGGGCTTGGCCACCGCTGCGGCAGCAGAGCACCCTGGCACCAGCTTCGCTTCCTGATGATGGCTCTAACAAAGGATGGGCACCCACAGAACCACCCCACAGTTCAGGAGTGCTGGATTTGCAGTGTCAAGATAAAATCAAGCTTAATGAACTTGCCCAAATGGCAGAAGCAGTATTTGTGAGCCAGGCTGCACCTGACACATTCTTTATGACACGTGTCCAGGTGACCTGGATGCCAAACCCACAACTGAACCACACGTGGGTGAGAGCCAGCCAATATTAGCATGGCTATATTAATGTTATTAATAAAATGATAGATTTAGATGACAAAATATTTTAATTATTTTCATTCTTCCTCAATTCAGCATTCCAGTACTAAATAATAAGTTTAATAAACTTTTTAAAAGATCTTTTCTTTTGTCCTTTCTAAATTTAACACCTAGATTGTGTTTGGGGAGTTTTCATGGTGCTGGTTGGAACTGGATCAGACCTCTGTAGGGTCATGCATCTCCTGAAGTTCTCCACATTACTGTTTCAGAAACCTTATGAAATATCCTGTGTGGCAGTGAATATTCAGTGTTCGGTGCCCAGGAAATACCCTTTGGTATTTTGGGTAAATATTTGACTATTTTGTCTACCCTTGAAAGCAGCAAAGCAACCCAGACCTCTGCAAAGGGATGTTTTGATGGATGTAGAATAAAGAGAAGGGACAACCCAGCCTTGGTACATTCCAGTGCAATATTCCTCTGTGCTCTCCTAGAGCATTTGAGGTCTAATGACCCAGACCAGGGCCTCACTCCACCGATGGCCACGTGGAACAGAACAGACCCTTGCCACATGGCCCAGAGTGGTCTCCTGGCCCTGGTCCCAGAGACTGAGGCCAGCTGAGTGAGGGGACACCCTCGCTTCTGGTCACAAAGGGGTCGAACAGGCTCCATCAGAGAGGATGCCTTTCCCACACCTTTCACTTTCCGTGTAGACTCGCCCACGCCAGGGATGTATAATTGCTGTGGTGTTTCATTCCCCGGGCACTCTTGGGTATCGTCGGGTTTTTGTGTCACTGTTGTTGAGTTGTCATCACAAGTCAGACCTGATGATTCAGGAAGTAACATTTTTGATGTAGTTTTGAAACACGCTTCTGTTAACCAAAGCATCTTTCTGTTGTGGGATTTCTGGAGACAAACGCCTTTGGGGAATTATTTCCGGCTGAAAAAAAAAAATCACCTCCTAGCCAGGTCACAAGGAGGAAGAATAAACAACCCTTCTCCAGTGGCACAATCCACAGGGACTGGTATAAATAGAGGACCAGGGGACAGAGGGATCACAGTCGGATCCTGCAGCGACCTGAGCACTTGCCTTGTGCTCTGTCGGCTCTGCACCCGCACCATGAGCTGTGCTGTCAGGCAGGTCGTCACCACCTGCGCCCAGGGCAGGGGCAGTGCGGGCAGCAACGTGGCTGGCACTGGCAGGAGGGTCTCCTCTGCCTCCTCGGGGAGACACGCTGCCTATGACTTGGGTGCTGTGGTTGGCAGCTTCTCCGGTGGCAGTGTGAGCGAGGGATTACTCGGGAAGCAGCTGAGCACTGGCAGTGCGGCTGGTGGGAGCTTCGGAGCCACCCAGAGGGCTTGTTCTGCCCTGGGATTCAGCGGTGGAGGCATCTGCACTCGAGGTGGTGGTGGCTTCCCCAGGGCTGGCGCTGGCTGCGGGGATGGGATCCTGTTCGCTAACAATGAGAAGGCGACGATGCAGAACCTCAACGACCGCTTGGCCTCGTACCTGGACAAGGTGCGGCTCCTGGAGGGGGACAATGCCGACCTGGAGTGCAAGATCAGGGAGTGGTACGCCAAGGTAGGGCCCAGCTGTGAGCCACGGGACTACAGCTGCTACCACAAGGAAATTGAAGACCTTCAGAATCAGGTAAATACTTGTTTGTCAAGAAAATCCTAGTATTTCTTTGGGCTTTGCTTTCACATGTGCACAGAGCCCTGTTGAAGGGCAGAGGCAGTGGCTCTGGAGGGGCAGGCGAAGCCAGGGTTTATATGAAATGATGGTCTGTGGGAGGGGGACTGCATTTACTCAGCACTGATGCTTCAGCAAGGCTGGGTCCACCCACCTGGCATATGGGTTTCTCTGCTGTGATGCCACATAACTGATTAATAACCTCAATATATGGAATGATTATAAAACACCCCAGGTAGGTGTTTCCTCCATGGTCTTCTGGAGCCAGAGGAAGCTGCAAGCCCACGTATTCTCCTTATGTTTTCTTTTCCAGATCCTGTGTGCAGCCATGGAGACTAACAAAATCCTTCTGAACATTGATAACAACAGGATGACTGCTGATGACTTCAGGGTGAAGTGAGTACAGTCCCCTGCTGGCCCATGGAAGGGCAGGTGAGGGGTGGTGATGGGGAAATCCCAACTCTTTGCCTGTCACACTGCAGAGTAAAATGCAGATCTCTGATACCACTGACAATGTTCATAGCACTGCATGTCTGAAGCGAAAGAACTTGATCCTAAATTTTTTCCCCCAAGTGAAGGCCTTGCCCTGCTTTGCTGACATGCTGACCTTTCTTTGCTGCCTGTGGTTTAAGGTACGAGACCGAGTGTGGTCTCCGGCAGAACGTGGATGCTGACATTTGCAACCTCCGGCCCGTCCTGGACCAGCTGGCCAGCTGCAAGACCGACCTGCAGCTGCAGTGTGAGGCTCTGACGGAGGAGATGTGCTGCCTAAAGACCAACCACGAGGAGGTCAGCTCTCTTAGGGAATTAAGAAGAAGAAGGAAAGCCCCCCCAAAGGGTGGATGGATATTACTGATATGGTCACATACTCCCTGCAGGAAATGAGCTGTCTGAGGAAACAGGCGACTGGGGATGTGAGTGTGGAGGTCAATGCCTGCCCTGGCCCAGACCTGAGGAAGATCCTGGAGGATCTGCGGTGCCAGTATGAGACCCTGATGGAGCGCAACCGCAAAGAGACGGAGCAGTGGTACGCCTGCAAGGTACCACGTCCACGCAGAGTGGGACCCAGCCCTGGCTGTGGGGGGAAAGAGAAAAATGAGGGATGAGTCACAGACATGCACAGATCTAACTGTACTGCCCGCTTTCTGTGTCCTGTCTGTGGCAGAGGGGCCACCATGGTGTCACAGGGTCAGAATGGAATAAACAGAGTGTCAGCCTTGGACATGCTCAGGGCGCTGCGGGGTGTGGGGAGGTCCTGGCCACCACGAGATGCACCGGGGAGGTGAGGAAAGGGCTGTTCTTTTCTGACCTTGCAGGTAGAGGAGGTGAATCTGGAGGTTGTCACAAGCAGCCAGGAGATCGAGTCAAGCAACAAGCAGGTCACTGAGCTGAGACGTCAGCTGCAGGCCCTGGAGATCAACGTACAAGCCCAGCTCACCATGGTAGGTGATGCCACGACGATTCACAGCTCCAGCTCTCACGACCAAGGTAGTATCCACAGCAAACCCAGGCACCTGTGTGCTCGTTCTATTCTCAGAAAGAAAACCTGGAATCCTCTTTGACGGAGACCGAATGTCGCTACAACAAATACCTGGCTGAGCTGCAGAACCAGATCTCCTGCGTGGAGCAACGGCTGGCTGAGATCCGAGCAGAAATGGAGTGCCAGAACCAGGAATACAAGACCCTCCTGGACGTCAAGTGTCGCTTGGAGCAGGAGATCCAGACCTACCACTGCCTGCTGGAGGGTGGCCAGCACGACATCATGTACGCAAACAGAGCTGGGCACCCCAAAATCTCTGTGCTTTGCCTTGCAGGGATATGAAAATTCGTGGTCCTGGTAGTAAAAGCAACACTGTGGTGAGGAACCAGTGCTGACCTGTTACCAGACAGGGCTGATTAGCAAGCCATGAGGCATCTGAGGATTTGGCTCTAATAAATGTCCAGGGAGCACACCAAAGACCATTCTTGGGCCAGGGAAGGGGCTGGGAGAGCCCCCAAAGCTGTCCCAGCTCCTGGCACAGTTCAGCAGCTCTTTAAAGGCAACTTCACCAGGCGCTGGGCAAGGTCTCCTACAAACAGTCATGTAACTGAGTTTTATTGGCTTGCCAGGTGAGACAGGATTAGGGACTAGCAGTTAAATTAACTGAAACGATAAATTATCTAAACATTTTCAGTTTCACACAACAATTTTAATTAAAGTTTTGGAACATTTAATTTGTATGCAAAGCAGCTGGCTCTGCCTCCCATTGACTGAGGTTTTGAAACAGCCAGGCTGTTAATCCCAGACATGGCTGCACACACACAAAACTGGCCTGAGCACCCACCTACTCCTTCTGTTTTGTTGGAAAAGGAGGCTTTGGAATGGTGGTGCCCTGACGTGGGCTCCCTTGGACTCTCCAGTCCTAAATTAGTTACATGAAAAGTCAGTTTTTATTCCAAAATACCTATTGCAAGGGTTGGAGTGGCACTGTTAGTGCTTGCCCGGGGTAATCCTTAGAGTCAGGTGGAAAAGCATCAGCTGCCAAAAGCCAGGTGGGAGGGGGTGGATGGTGGCTGCAGCTGACCTTCGGGGCTGGGAGGGGGAACAGCAGCTGTGACTGAAGAGACAGAGCTAAAGCCAGTGAGCAGGGCAGGGGGAGATCTTCAGGGTGGGAGTGCCGGGGGCCTGGGTGTCCAGAGCTGTCTCTTTCCTCAGAGGGTCGGCGGGAAGAGGAGTCGGTGCCACATCAGCCGGGAGAAGCGCGGGGCTGAAAGCCAGCCTGTGCCAGCCCTGCCTGCCCTGAGCCCTGCGCGGGCCAGGGTCTGCCAGGTGAGGGGGCCTCCGGGGAAGTGGGACCGTGAGCTGCCTCTTTAGTGCTGGGTACCTGGGAACAGGAGCATGAGAGGTCTCCAAGGTGGATGACCCTTTCCTGGGTGATGAAGAGCGGCTGGAGGGGCTTTACCCTGGAGAGCGGCTGGGCTGGAGCCAGACACTCAGGATCCCAGCTGTGACTGTTGGTGGTAGGGCACTGGGATTAACTGGGCTGTGCTGGGAAGCAGTGGCAAGGGATGGTGGGAAGCAGTGCAGGGGATACAGCTATGGGATATTTATTTATACACCTCAGCGCAGAAATTATGTTTGACCCTGGGGGGTGCCCAGCAGTAAATGTGTGTTTAAGTAAGACTTTCTGCACAACATGGGAATGAGGAACTGGCAGGGGAATCAGTCAGTCGCAAGTCTTTCAACACGGAAAAAATTTAGCAAAGCTGGGGAGAAGAGGGGAAGAGAAAGATCAGTACAAAAGCAAAGGGGTGTAAGAGAAAGGCACAGGATGCAGACCTCCCTGAAAAAGTGATTCTTCCCACTCTCCTTCAGGTCACTGCAGACCAGAGAGTCCCTGCCAGCCCCACTGCACATCCCCTGAGGAGCTCTCTGAAGAATAAGTCATTTGGAAAAACAAGGCAAAAATAACCTGGGAGTTCTCAGTTGTGCTCCAGCAGCAGTCAGAGGGACTCCGCAGGATGGCACCTCCCGGCCACCCCGCTCTGATCCCACCACTGCCCCTCGCTCAGGCTCCCCTGGGTTGTGGCAGTTCTCTAACAGCGACCAAGGCTTGTCTCCAATAAAACTTTACTCCTGCTGACACAGCCTTGAACCTGAGAAATAATTTTGACAAGTAATCAATATACAAGTGTTAAAAAAAATGTTACGAATCCACCTTCAATCTCCATCCACACAGATATCACTACAGGAAAAAAGGAAAAAAAGCCATGTTCCCATCAGTGCTCCATCTGAACTCAGAGGCTGAGGATGGGGATGGAGGGTGGAGGAAAAGGACCAGACAATGTTGTGCAAAGGGATATTTGCTACCAGAGGAGGAAGCATGAGCCAAGACATGAAGCAGAAGGTGGTGAGGAAAGAAACATCCAGGGAGGCTGGGCAGAGGGCAGGGAGGGAGTCTCAGGGCTGTCTGACTGACAGTCTGCTACCAAGAGAGACCTCAGAAAGAAATGGGAGTCTTCACTAAAGCAGGCGTGTGATAATATAATATAATATAATATAATATAATATATCACATAGTATAATGTACTACACAACACCTTTGAGTTATTACAGATGCACACTCACAGGACAAAATCAAGGACAACAAGTTTTCTCAAATAATACCAAAGCAGGAATTTTGAAAGCCAGGCTCTGCTGGACTCTCCACACCCTTCTGGTGGAGGAAAACAATTCCCAGAGAAAACACTAAATAAAGAACCTTTAAATGGATTTGTAAAAAAGGCAAACAGGAAGAACCAGCTGGCAACATGTGGGAAGATAAAAGGGTGAGACAAATTAATATGTGGGAGAGAATTTTTTTTAAAGTGAGACACAATAAACAGCCAGGAAAAAAAAGGCTGCTGGTGTTTTATTACCCCAGAGAAAGGAATGACAAACACATTTAGGAACACAACTGCATTTTGCTGCATGTGCAAGCCAAGGCTCAGGATCCAGCCTGTCCCTCCTTGCTGGCAGCAGTGTCTGAGCGATGGGTCAGATGGGCTGGGAGTGGTGGCACAACCCTTGCTCCTTGTTGTGGGGCTCTGGCAGCCTTTCTCTCATGAAATGTTGGATGGGGTTTGATGACTAACCTTAGACAGAGGCCTGACATGAAGGCTTCTAACAATAAGGCTTTGGGGGATACGATGAGTCTGAATTAGTGCCTGTTTCTAAAGAGAGAAACAGCTCAGACAGTTCTGGAATGGCCTCTTCCTGGGCTCTGTCCAGGACACTTGTTAGCCCTGTGGAGTAATTGCTCTAATGAGCTCCTGGACAAGCTCTGTGTTAGTTTCCCTGCTCAGTTCTGCATGTCCCATTCCCGCAGCACTAATTACGCTGAGAATTTCGGGGCGATTTAACCCAGCTTGGTGCTGACACAGCAGCTCTGAGGTCACACAGCAGCTCTGAGTGTTGCATCTGTGCAGAAATAGAACGTTGCCTTCCCTGCCCAGTGTTTATAACCCGGACAGCGATGGGAAATGATGACGGCTGTGGAGACAGCACAGGAAGAGACAGGGAAGGGAAGATAAATGGAATGCAGAGGACACAGTGCATGGGAGAACAGGACAGGAATGACCTGGGACCTGGACTGCAGGCAAATGTCTGCCGTGTTCCCCACACAGCTCAGGGTTGTGCAGCCCATAGGAGCTCGTTCTGTCCTCTTGTAACATGCAAATCTTGTAAAGCAAGAACAAATGAGTATCTTCAAGACAGAGAGACTTGGGCTGAAGGTACAGGACGGAGAGAGGAACCCAAGGAAACAAAGAGCAAGGGTGGGTGCCCCAGAGAGAGATGGGGGTGGTATCAGCACTCGGGCTGGTAAGCAATGAAATGTACTGTGACAGTCCAGCAGATGTGTCTGTGTCATACAGAGAGCAGGCACATGGGAATCACACCACCATCAGGGAAAATCCCTGAGGAGTTAACACACCAGAGGTTTAAGAGATCAGTGAAGAAATGGGAAGAAAACAACTAGTTTTGCAAATTACCAATGCTGGAAATCAGCTATGAGTTCCAGACTGCACAGCACAGGCAATTATCTCTGATTACAGGCACGGTGTGTTTGGAAAAGCAGGCCATGTTTTGGTGTGATGCATAAACTGTAATTTCTCTACAAAAGCCTGTTTTATACAGTATGCAGGCAGGTACAGTCTAACACCCACAGTAACTATCTGTGGGGTTTAGATTTTTGTCTATTGGCTTGTGTAACATTTGTAAAGAATTACAAGGGATGAGCAAACTGCTGCTGTAACCCAACAGGAGATTTTTCAGCTCAGTGCACTGAATAATATAACTAAACTGCCAGTATGAGCCACATATTGAAAGTGTATTGAAATTAAGAGACTTTTTAGTACAAGTATGATATGAAGATAAAAGAAGACAGTCTGGGGAGTCCTGGCTGCCCTGCACCTTTACCTGCCTGGCGCTGTTGCACCACTGGACGGTGCCTGAGCACAGGAAGCACCAGAACACTCCAGGTTGTCAGGCTGATCCTGTGGCTGTGCAGCAGAGACCACAGGCTGAAGCCTTGGTTTTCCTCCCATCCTGTGCCATGCTCAGCTCTCCATGCAGAGTGGAATTGCTGTAGTTTCATCACCCATCACTATTCCTATCTGTCCTAACAAATTCTCCCGGACTCTCCTCTGCCATGATAACCTTCAGTGCCACCAGAGATGCATGTGCCGGAGGCCTGACTGCACTGTCAGCATCTGGCAGGCACTGGAAGGATCCAACACCCTTCATCAAGTGAATCAGGGGAGACTGAACTTCAGTAGGAAGAAACCTGGTTGTGTCCACCTCCATGTCCTGCTGAACTTCTCCTTCAGCACTGCAGATGCTCAGAGTCTGCAGATGTGAACACTCAGCAAGAAAGAAACTGAAGCAGAGTCATTCTCTCGGTCTCCGAGGCGTATTTAAGCCTGTGCTGTTACCAAACCCACTGTGGTAATTATTTCAGTTGCCTTACAGGATCTGGCTAAACATGGTGGTATAAACCAATGAGTCACTAGCCAGGAAAAAGTTGTAGTCTGCATTTGAAAGATGGGAGTATGGGGCCTGGAGCCGGCTCAGTATCACATCAAAGAAATGTTTAATAAGTGATGCCTAATGGCCATTATGCAAATTATTAATGGTAATTACAAGTGACAAGATAAAATCATATTCCAGTGTGGTTGCACAAACATCACCGAGGCAATGCTTATGAAAGCAGAGTTCTGTAGAACCAGACACACCTTTCTTGTAGTTGACACAAGAAAACATTATCAGCTTTGATAAGCAAAGCGAGGTGAGCATGTGGAACCAGGCTGGGCACAGCGACAGCCACAGCTCCCACAGGACCAGACTGTCCTGCCCACAGCACCCCTTGCGAATGTGGCATCCTTCTGCCTCCTCCATCCCTGTGCACCAATATTCACCCTTATCCCCTCTTCCTCCACTTGCACTCTCTCTTCTCGTCCATCAAGCCCACAAGACTCAGCAGCACTGGCACTGACGTTGTGTGTCACCACTGCTGATCGTCCTGGCTGAGGGCTGTTGTGGTTTCCTGCACTTCCATCTGCATGAAACCGTTTATTTCCTGCAGTCCTTCACTGAGGTTGTAAATCCTTTTGGGACACGTTTATGTCTTAGACTTGCACAGTCCTTTCCCTGTGTTCTGGCCCAAGGCTGTGTCCCAAGGCTATAGGAATACAATAATAACAAAAGTGGAGGTAAAGAAATCAGTTTAGTGGGGAAAAAAAGCCAGTACTGAGGGAACACAGCCTCTGCCTGTCTCGGTGCTGAGCCCTGGAGCCCTGACATGGCCATGAGGAGCGGGACAACACCATGGTGTGTTTTTAGGATATGGTCAGGTTAGCCAGGGACTGGCTTCTGGGTGCATTTGCTGTATCAGACACATGTTCCATGTCCCAGTGAAATTGGCAGGAGCCCAGAAAAACTCCAAAGAATGCCATTGCATCCCAAATATGAGTTCTTCAGAAGAATTGTATAGTCATGTCCAATCTTCACTGGTAAAATGGGGTTTGGGAGTCTGTGGATCGTTCCACCAGGACATGAGTGAAAGGTTGTACAGTGCTGCTGCTGTTTGTTTTGTGGAGCAAGACCTGTTCCTTCTTCCCATCAGAGAACTGCTGAAGGAGGGAGGGATGGGTGCTCCATTCCCACCCGTAGAGAAATGCCCAACATCTGCAATGTCTCCTCCTAAACATTCTACAAGGGAAAGAAAGGCACCCCCAGCCTCGTCTCTGCAGGTTGCTCTTGGGTAACTCCTGAAAACCTCCCCAGCTGAAGCGAAGCTCCAAGCAAGCACTATATTAATTTTTGTTGGCTCCAACAGCCACACCCTGTCTTCAATTATATTCCTCAAAATGACAGATGAAAGCCAGATTTGCTTCCTCTCCTCCTTTTTGCTCATGATTTTCCCGACTGTGAGTCTAGGCTGTGTGGGGAGCATGGGGGCTGCATCTAGGGGGAGGATGGACTTGTATTTCAGGCACTGCAGTCTCAGCGAGGAATCTGAGCTCCGACAGACTTCAGCTCTGTCCTTAAGCAAGTTATTTCCCTGCACCATACGAATAATGAATATTCCTGGGTGCTGCCAGCCTTGGGTAGGCGGCTTTTTATCATTTTTGATCTAAGTAAAGAAATAAATTATCCCACTGGAGAGTGGAAAGCTTTAACTCATGCTGGTGTGAAGACAATCCTATCTAAACAGGCTTGGGGACACTCTCCTACCATGGTGACAGCAGTCATCAACTTCCCACCAGTAAAGAGGTGGCTGAGGGTACAAGTGTGGGTTTTCTCTGCTCTTTCTCCCGGAGGTGATGCTGCTCTCAGAGCTCCTTGAGTGTCACCCTCGCTGCCAACAGGGATCTATCACAACTGCTCCTGTACATATGGACATCCTCGAGTCAAAGGCTGCTTTGTGAGTAAGAGTTGCATGAAAATTCCACGCTGTAGGGAACAGAAGCCGTCGTCCCCCGGAGAGCAGAATATCCTCTCATTACGGAGTCGGCTGGAGAAGGACACTGGCACTGGTGGAGCCAGTTCTCCGAATGCTCCCTTGGCTGCTGCCTGCCTGGTTGGGAGGTTGTGCTCTCCTGACCAGCCAGGCTGTGCTGACGCCTGCTACTGCTCCGACAAACTCAGTAAGAAATGCAGAAAGCTTTTCTCCTTCTTATTCAGTGTGCAGCACAATCTTAGTAATGGCAAAGACCCGCGGGGTCACATCTGAGTCCAGGGATCTGGATATATCGCCTGTGGATACTCCCTTTCCTGTCATCTCTTTCTTTATCTACCATCACCACAAACTGAGAAAGCATGGACAGCAATTAAAGCAATTGAAAAATAACTTCAGCAAGGTCCTTCATACACTGCAGGTGACATCAACCCCTGTGTCACACATCCACAGGGGACACTGAGCTTTGCAGTGTGTGCAACTTGACTTCTTGTGTTTGCATGACTAAAGAAATTTAAGCCATAAATAGGGAACTAAATTGATGGGGGATTTACCTCAGTGATTTTGGAAATCCCAGAGTAAAGCAGGTATTAGAGCTGTGCCAGGTGACCAGCATCCACACCACAGTGTCCCTGGTCTGTTCACTACTACAGTAACAACTGTTCACACTTTTCAGAAGTGAGAAATTCTATTCATTTTCCATTTTTCGTTTCACAAGCTCTACCACAGCATGTGATATAAAAATGGTTATTGGACTAAGAATAAAATAAATACAAATTAATAAAAGATAAAAGGCACTTTGATGTTATAAATACCAATGTTTCTTCTTTGTACATAATCTAGGGCAACTTTTTTTCTTGACTTGTTGCAAAGTTTGCATCATACAAAAAGCTGATGACTCATAAAACACTATTTTACTTTTTGGAATAAGCTGCTGACATGTAAAGTATCTTCCTTGTGAACTGGGATTTCTAGAGGGAAACTGCCTATGGGCTATTTAATCTTGGCATAAACAGCCAGACTAGCCAGCCCCGTGGGAAGAAGAAACACCCCACAGGTGACACCCCCTTTGGAAGGTATAAATGGAGACCTGCGGCAGCCGCCAGCCTGCAGTCGGACTCAGTATCACGCTCTGCATCTTGCTTTGGGCTGTGGGTTGGCGCTGCAGCTGGGCCTCGCCATGAGCTGTAGTATTAAGCAGACAACTGGCTCTCTCAGGGGCAGGACCAGCGGTGGCAGCTGTGTGATTGGTGGTGGTGGTGGTGGCGGAGCGCGGATCTCCTCGGTGTCCTCTGGAAGATACACAACTTGCGGGATAGGCGGTAGCCGAGGGTTTTCTGGGAGAAGCTACTGTGGTGGTGTGAATTACGGAGGAGGACTGAGCACTGGCAGTTTGGTCGGTGGAAACTTTGGAGGTGGCTTAGGAGCCGCTGTCCTCGGAGGATGTCCAGGCATGGGATTCAGTGGTGGCAGTGCTCGCTTTGGCGGTGGCATGGGAGGTGGCATGGGTATGGGTCTTGGTGGAGGTGGTTTTGCTGGTGATGGCATTCTTCTTTCTGGTGACGAGAAGGTCACCATGCAAAACCTGAATGACCGCCTGGCTTCTTACCTGGACAAGGTGAGGTGCCTGGAACAAGAGAATGCTGACCTGGAGTGCAGGATCAGGGAGTGGTATGCCAAGCAGGGCCCTTTTTGTGAGCCACGGGACTACAGCTGCTATTACAAAGAAATAGAAGATCTTCAGAACCAGGTAACATCCTTTCTCAGCTGCTTTCTCCCTTGCAAGGCTCTCTCTGGTGCTGGTTCATAACTGGGTCCATTATTGGGAGTAACAAATCATTGTTGTAAAATTGTAAAATTTGCTTTTTGCAAACAGCCATTACAGCATCTGCCTGTGGAAAGCTCAGAGCTCAGAGGTAAAACTGGAGGGTTTGGGCTGTTTCTGGTGCTTTTATTCATCACACATATTGAAGGGGAAAATGTTACTTCATGGAATGTATCTGGATGGGCTCAGTGGTCTTTTTTAATTCAGTTTGTGCTGAGGTGGTCAAATAGATATATGGCAAGAAAAGAACTAAAAGATAAATAAATAATGGATCACATTAATTTGCCTGAATTTATATGATTGTCATCAGTCTTGCAGAATTCCAGTTAAACTCTATTTCTTGCAGAATTCCAGTTAAACTTTATTTCCTTTTTCTTATTAGTTTACTCTTTCAGGTAGAATTGGGAAATATAGGGCATCTAATTAAAACTAAGAAAAAAGAGAACATTGCCATAACACATTTGGAATGGGCAATTTAAAATTAAAAACTTTTGCAAAGTGTTTGGCAAAAATTTCGGACATCAATGCACAAAGAATAAAGAGAAAAGAATCCAGGAAAGGAACAGAATGAGACAGGCTTGTCATTAATTCTTCAAATAAAACTTTAAATCTCATAAGATTTAGATTTAAGAGGCTGAGGTGGATTGTGGCAGGTGCTGGACAGTAATTACATCTCCTGGACTCTGCACCTGAACCACGAATTTTATCATTTTAATGTCTTCACTGCACTTCCCTGAACATCCCTTTGAGTGCTGCACCCCTCAGCTCCCCATCCCTGATACCCAGGATTTTAAAAAAGAGAGGGAGGAAGAGGGTCTGGTTGCAGCAGGCAATGGGTGCCTTGAGCCCAAGGACATGGAGCAGAGACCAGGAACAAATGTTCTTTTTCCAGATTGTCTGTGCAACCATAGACAACAACAAGATCATTCTGAACATCGATAACAGCAGGATGACAGCCGACGACTTCCGAGTGAAGTGAGTACCCGGGGCTGTCCCCTCCTCTGTCACTGCCCTCAAAGCTCTCAGCTGCTCTCCTGTGACCCAGGACAGGCTGGAGGCTGTGCAGAACTCTCTCATCCATTGCCTCTAGAGCTGCCCTAATTAGGGGCAGTTCCAGGAGGGGAAGTTTGGCATGCCAAGCTGGTTTTGAGTAGAGGTTAAAAGAAGCAGAAGGGATCTGCAGACTGGGAGCAGTGAGGGTTCAGCCAGGCTGCTGTTCCAGCATGTGCTGTCTCTCAGAGGGGAAGGTTTTGGGGTTTCCTGTCAGAGCTCAGAAACACTGGTGGTGTCAGACACTGACTGCTCTTTCTTTCTTGTTTCCTCCCTCACAGGTACGAGACGGAGCTGGCCCTGCGCCAGAGCGTGGAGGCCGACATCAACGGGCTGCGCCAGGTGCTGGACCAGCTGACGCTGTGCAGGTCTGACCTGGAGGCACAGCTGGAGTCGCTGCGGGAGGAGCTCTGCTGCCTGAAGAAGAACCATGAGGAGGTAGGTCCTGCCCTCTCCTGTACAAAGCATTCGCTCCTGTGGGATCCATAACCCCGGGGTGCTGCTGCGGAGGGCCGTAGTTGATGGATACCATCATGTGGCCCAGGAGTAGTGAAGGTCCATCAGAGAGGGGCTCTGCAGGGCCCTGCTCCCTGTGAGGGAACTTGGCTCCCTCTATTTTTTCCTTTATTTTAAATCTGATCTGATCTGGATGGTGTTTCCAGGAAATGTGCTGTCTGAGGAAGCAATCGACTGGAGATGTGAGCGTGGAGGTCAATGCCTGCCCTGGCCCAGACCTCAGGAAGATCCTGGAGGAGATGAGGTGCCAGTATGAGACGCTGATTGAACGCAACCGCAAAGAAGTTGAGGATTGGTACGAGTGCAAGGTGAGTAAATTCCCATAGCTCTGACTTTTCCCTGGCTAACACCCAGGCGATGGTCCCGCAGGGATTTATTGCATGTAAAAACCACACAACAGACTGAAAGAACGTTTAGCATTGGTTCACACTGACCAAGTGACACAAGGGAGGGACACTACCACCCTGCATCCTTGTCATGGGCTGAGGGAAGCTCTGCATGTTGGAGGGACTTGAGGCAGGAATTTTCTACAAAGCAGTAAGTGGTGAGAAGAACTGGAAGCAGCATTATTAGAAGAGAAAGAGGAATGACCAGCCAGGTTTATACTACCATTAGGAGGAGAGTTTTCACCCAAACCCTTCTCATTTTATGTCTTTGCTCTTTCTAACTTCTCTGCTCTTTCCTTAATACTTGATCCAACTTACACTGCACATTCTCTGAAGCTCTTTATGCCGGATTGGTGATTTCAGATTGAGGAGGTGAATCGGGAGGTTATTACAAGTGGTCAGGAGGTGGAGACGTGCAACAACCAGGTGACTGAACTGAGACGCCAATTGCAAGCCCTGGAAATCGATCTCCAAGCTCAGCTCAGCCAGGTGAGTGTGAGCTGCTGCAAACCTCAGCCATCTCACAGAAGTCATAGCTAAATGCAGTGTTTCTCCTGCCTATATTTGTCTTATGTCCCATGTCACTCCTCAGAGGGACAACCTGGAGTCCTCGCTGGCAGAGACAGAGTGTCGCTACAACAACCACCTTGCTGAGCTGCAGAGCCAGATCACCTGTGTGGAGCAGCAGCTGGCTGACCTGCGGGCAGAGATGGAGTGCCAGAACCAAGAGTACAAGATCCTGCTGGACGTCAAGTGCCGCCTGGAGCAGGAGATCCACACGTACCGCTGCCTGCTGGAGGGTGGCCAGCAGGACCTTATGTAAGTGGGCTTGAGACACAGCAAAAAAAATATAATAAAATACCTGTGTCCTGGTTATTGCAACATAAGAGCAAAGTGAAGGACCTGCCCAGCTCCTTCTCACTTACTGACTTATTTGGGCTGCCTGGTGTCATGATGGTGACTTGCTTCCTCCCCTGTGCCAATTGCTGCCACAAGGAGAATGGTCACTGCAACATTCTGCCAGTTTTCTGCCAAAAAGGGAAACAGACTGAGAACAAAAGGGACACTGAAAATCTGTAGCTCTAGTTTATATGTCATTTCCCTTACTAAAATGTTATTTTCTTGTCTCCTCAGTCAGCAAGGAGGAATTGGTCAGTCTTCAGGTCTAGGAGGAGGAGTTGCAAGAAGCAGTGGAATAGGAGGAGGAGGCATCATTAGGACAAGCCACACTTACACTTCGTCTGCCCAGATCCCATCCTGTGCAGCTGCGGAGATCCAAGGTAAGAACAGTCCCACTCTAAACATTTCCACAGTCTCTGCTCTAATGCAACACTGATGGGCTGGAAGAAAAATCTTTCCCACGTAGCTTATAGGTGCTACTTGAAAGTTTTATTTTGGGGCCCCTGGGAAATACAGGACAGGAGCAACAGAGGAGTGGCTGAGAGGAGAGGTTTTGGGAGCTGGGACTCTGCTGGGATGCATGAGAATTGCCAAAGGGAAGAGGGATAGAAAGGAGAGGGACAGAGCCAGCAGGCAGGCAAGCCATGGAGAACATGGAAAAAGGACTGACGTGAGATGTGGGACAAAGGAAAGAGCAGGAGAGAGGAAAAGTACTCAGAAATCAGGTGGGCAAAAAAAAGTGGGAATCATGGGAATACTGGCAGATAACTACTAGTCATAATTCAAGGGGAAACTTCCAGCCAAACTGAAAAGGAAAGAAGGAAATATAGTGACAGTTGGTCCAGGAGAATGACGTGAGCAGGGGCATTGATCTGGCATGGACCCCAATGCCATTCCCTCATCCAGATCACTGCTGGAGCAGTGTCTGAAGCTTCCACCTTTCGGCATTTTGATGCAGCCCGTGCTGCAGCCAGTGACAGATCCATCTGCCTGGCTGGCAGGAGCCATCAGATCTTCCCAGGAAGGGGCAGTATTTATCTGAAATTCTAATTGAATTGGCTTGTGAAACGATCACGTGTAGGGAATGCCAGTGTGGGAAAGAATCTATTTTTGCTATAAACACAGTAATGTTTCCTTTGATCTCTCCAGTGCCTTGCCGAAGGATTTGTGATTAAGCAGAGAAACAAGAATATCCAACAAGAGAAGCCTGAAGCAGAGCTATGGATGAAGAGAGAGAATATTTACTGCATGTGTCTGCAGAGAGCACGGAGCGTGCTCATCTGTGTTGCTCAGCCGTGCTAAGCAATGTGTCAGAGGGATGAGCAGAGCATTGGGCCACATTCTGCTTTACTTTGCTATTTGCTATTCCAGTCTGTGTGGCCCAGCACCACGACTGTTGCTGTAGTCAGCCAGGGCTATGATCACTTATGTACCTGCTGGTGAAAATTGTCTCTAATAAAACCTTGCTTCTGCCTGATGCAATCAAGAACCTGTGTCTGAAACTTTGAACACCAGGTGCTGATCCATGAACAAGGGGCACCTAAACTGGTCAGGATCATCCTGCACTGGGAATAAAGATGCTTTGCCAGTAGGAGCCAGAGAATGGCCTCGCTGACCTGGCAGGTCTTGTCCAGCTCCTCCCTGTTGTCACAGCCTGAGGCAGGTGTTGCCCATTCCTGTGTGACACCTGCCCTGACCCCCATGGACCCGCAGGTCAGGCAGAGGCCTGTGTCCTTCTCACACAGCATTGGGCTAAAACACAGTTTTAGAAGAGTTTCCAAAGTCAGTGATGGAACATCTGGAGACAGTTTGCCTTGGTCCCAGTCTAGTGCTGACACATCCGGGCTGAGCCCTCTCATGCTCCATCTCCCAGCCTGGGGACTGTTGAGGATGAAATCTTGGTTCCCACAACTGATTCAGTTTCTGCTGACATGGCTTATTGTCCAACCTATCCCTTTCATTTTATAGGAATCTTCACATTGGGAAAAGGACTGGAGGCAAAAGGTTTATCTCCTCTCTTTTCACATAGTGACTGAGTCATTTACTGGTCATCCTCGGATTGCCAAGAGTTTCGACCTGAAAATCAGGAGTGGTTGAAAGATCATCTCTGCGTTAAACACACCTTGTCTGGGGAGCTGCAGAGGGCAGGGTGGGAGCTGAAAAAGTGCAGCTTAACAGAGAACAGAATGGAGAAAAAAGCCAGGTAGGGCTATTGAACACCCAGAGCCACCCAGTTGTCACAAGCAAGGCAGGTCACTCGATTACACTTGGCCTCGATCAGCAGCCATGTAGCTGGTGCTGAGCTGGTTTTGTCCTGGTGCTGACCTGCCAGAGCAGCCGTGGGGCACAGTGAGCTGGCAGAGTCACTCTGGTTTTAGAGAACTGGCAGTTCAAAGTATTATGATGGTGTTCTGAGGATTAACTTGTTGGTCCAGAATGCCAAGCAGTGGTGGTTTTAACTGTGGTGTGGCTGTTACAGAGTCACATTCACTTGTGGGATGACCCAGTAAAGCAAAACTCCTGGTTATTCCTTTTCCATCAAAGGCTGGAGGTTATGGAACAGCCAGACTCAGGGCAGGAAGAGAACAGGTACAAAGACAAAACCACTTCAGGACTGTACATACAGTATAGTGTGGCACACTTTTCGATTGCCAGTTCTTTTATAGAGACACCAATTTCTCTGATGATACAGAAATAGACTTAACATGGTAGCAAGTGCCTGAAGAAGCTCAACCACTAATATCTTGGAGAGCAGGTGAAAGGTGTCCTTCTGTTGTGAGAGGCCACAGAGAGATGTCTCAGTGATATTTCTTTATTTCATCTACCAGACACTAAGTTTAATACTATCCATGGGCAAGAGAAGATAATGCAGCACTGGAACACCTGCAATGACTCAGAAGAGTGGCCAAAGGTATAAGTTTTTAAACCAGGACTAAATTAAGGCTTATTAGAAGTTCAGTTCCAGCCCTACAGGAAGTCCCAGACTTGATGCACAATTCTTTCAGTAGACAGGTATGGCCAGTGCTTCACAAGAGATCAAAAGAGATACATATTTTGGCTCTAATGGCAAATTTCCTTGCGTTGGACTCCAATGGATATTCCAGTTGTTCTCAGAGCTCTGGCTGAGAAGTTGAAAAGCAGATCTTTCCCTTTCCATTCCCAGTGTCTCCTCCTGCCTTGTTCAGTGCAAAGACAGACAGTGAGATAACCCACTGCTGCCCTTTTTGGCCTCAATCCTTCCCAATCCATGAGTCCTCACCTCTTGTTTCTAAAAATATAAAAACACTGCATGGAGACTCTTCCAGTTTCCAGTCTTCTGGAAACTCTTGGCTACCTATGGTATGTAAAAGCTTCCCAGTCTCTCCTGGCAGCCCCAGCAGATTCCCACCAGCTGTGGGCTGGTTCCTCCTCTTGCGAACTGCTACTGACATCTAGCTGCTCCTCCAGATTCTCTGGGCTCGCATCAAAGACCTTCCCACCCTTCTCACCACATCCAGCAGGTCTAAAGCATGCACTTTCACAAAGGAGCTGTCCTGAATTCCTGAGAGGTGAAAGAGACCTAATGACATGGCCAGAAAGACTCTAATGATCCAGAAATTATGAATGTGCCTCTGGAAAGCCCTGGGAGGAACAGCCTCAGCTCTTGGGATGCTGTGATGTTGTTTGTGGACCTACAAGTTAGGATGAGTCTGGAAGGCAGTTCAAGAGAGGCAGGTTGTGATTAACAGTTCCCCAGCAGAAAACATCCTGGAAACACGTCATTTATTAAAGAGCTGCAAATTATGGAGCTGCAAATCTTGGAAACTACATTTCCATAAGATTTCCCTATTTCTTTGTGCTGATGAGACAGACCCAGGAAGCTTATGAGTTCAAGTAACTGAATGAAAACATGAGGGAAAGCTTAATTTAATTTTTTAAGGTCTCAGAACAATTACTTAATTTTGTCTCAGTTTAACTAGTGCCCTCATTTCCTGGAGATAAACAGGAAAAATACCAAGACAGAGGGAAGTGTGTGCAGAGAGAGGCTCCTGGGCACAGGTGGCTGCTGCAGGCACACAGAGGTGTGAGGGGCAGAGGGGACCGAGGTGTCTCGGAGCAGCAGGAGCATCCCTGGGGTGCAGACACCGTCCACTCCTACGGAGTACAAGTCATCCCGTGTTTCTGCCTGCACTACACTGATGTGCCCGTGTGATAACTGCAGAGCTGGGGAAGGAATGTGTGCTCACTCAGGAGAGATGCTTGCTGCAGACAGCTGTTGGGAAACTCCTGAGGAATCATCCGCAGACCAGGCGAAGCTTCCAGCGACGCAGCTTACAGCAGTTTCGGTTCGCTCCTGCCACCACACCCTGACTCCCAATTATGTTCTCCTGTCCTAGGAATGAAATCCAGCAATTCCTTCCTATACACAATAACTTTATTAGAGCTTTTACCTGTTCTGAGCTTTGTTTCTGTGTGTTTTGGGCCAGAGGGAGGCCCGGTGCGTCAGACAGGGCAGGCTGACACACAGCCACCGTGTCGGGGTCCAGCTGCAGCTCTGCCAGCAGTGAGTGCTTTGTCTTGGAGTAAATCACGTTGGGAAGCCTCTCCACACCTGTCCCCAGCCTGCTGGAGATATCACTGCAATGCTTCTGCCTTTCATGGCATGGATAAGGAACATCCAAGGAGGCAAAGAAAAGGGGAGACATCTTTGTAACAGAAATAAGAGTAAGAACAATAAAATGATGAGTAAATTCATGAATACTGGGACAATTCAGTCCTAAAGTAAATGGGATCATATACCTGCCCTAACAATAGCTATTCCAATCCACAATCCTGACACTGAGTGAGGATTTCAGCAAGAGTTTGAACTCACTTTTCCTGGTGAAGGAGATTTGGGGAATTTCTTACAAGGAACAGTTGGGTTCAGAAAGCCAT